>NC_135145.1:3750000-5000000 GCF_051014445.1 Colletes latitarsis | reverse complement strand
TGACTCATGATTTTACCTTCTTCGCATACTTGTTCGACAGATCCTGGGTTTTTTCGGGTTTGAATCACGTAGTAATGTGGAACCACACTGAAACAGTCCATTAAACTTGGTTTCGATCAATATTTTAGAGGATAACACCGGTTTGGTATGGGATAGGCCTGGCTTATGCCCGCATCTGGCTCATGAGTTTGCCTACTTCGCATACTTGTTGGACAGGTTCTGGGTTTTTTCGGGTTTGAATCACGTAGTAATGTGGTGCCACACAGTAACAGTCAACTAAACCTGGTTCGATCAATATTTTACTGGGTAACACCGGTTAGATATTGGTTAGGTCTGGGTTATGCCCCCATCTGCCTCATGATTTTACCCTCTTCGCATACTTGTTGGCCAGATCCTGTGTTTTTCCGGGTTTGAATCACGTAGTAATGTGGTACCACACTGAAACAGACAATTAAACTTGGTTTCGATCAATATTTTAGACGATAAAACCGGTTAGGTCTGGGATAGGTCTGGGTTATGCCCGCATCTGGCTCATGATTTTACCTTCTTCGCATACTTGTTGGCCAGATCCTTGGTTTTCTCTGGTTTGTATCACGTAGTAATGTGGTACCACACTGAAACAGTCCATTAAACTTGGTGTCGATCAATATTTTAGAGGATAACACCGGTTAGGTCTGGGTTATGCCGCATCTGGGTCATGATTTTGCCTTCTTCGCATACTTGTTGGCCAGATCCTGCGTTTTTTCCTGTTTGAATCACATAGTAATGTGGTACCACAGCGAAACAGTCAACTAAACCTGGTTCGATCAATATTTTACTGGGTAACACCGGTTAGATATGGGTTAGGTCTGGGTTATGCCCGCATCTGGCTCATGATTTTACCTTCTTCGCATACTTGTTGGCCAGATCCTTGGTTTTCTCTGGTTTGAATCACGTAGTAATGTGGAACCACACTGAAACAGTCCATTAAACTTGGTTTCGTTCAATATTTTAGAGGATAACACCGGTTTGGCATGGGATAGGCCTGGCTTATGCCCGCATCTGGCTCATGATTTTACCTTCTTCGCATACTTGTTGGACAGATCCTGGGTTTTTTGGGTTTGAATCACGTAGTAATGTGGCACCACAAAGTCACAGTGAATTAAACCTGGATTCGGTCAGTATTTTAGTCGGTAACACCGGTTAGGCCTGGGTTAGGTCTGGGTTATGCCCCCATCTTACTCATGATTTTACCCTCTTCGCATACTTGTTGGACAGATCCTGGGTTTTGTCGGGTTTGAATCACGTAGTAATGTGGTACCACAGCGAAACAGTCAACTAAACCTGGTTCCATCAATATTTTACTGGGTAACACCGGTTTGGTATGGGATAGGCCTGGCTTATGCCCGCATCCGGCTCATGATTTTATCTTCTTCGCATACTTGTTGGACAGATCCTGGGTTTTTTGGGTTTGAATCACGTAGTAATGTGGCACCACGAAGTCACAGTGAATTAAACCTGGATTCGGTCAGTATTTTAGTCGGTAACACCGGTTAGGCCTGGGTTAGGTCTGGGTTATGCCCTCATCTGACTCATGATTTTACCCTCTTCGCAAACTTGTTGGACAGATCCTGGGTTTTGTCGGGTTTGAATCACGTAGTAATGTGGTACCACACTGAAACAGTCCATTAAACTTGGATTTCGATCAATATTTTAGAGGATAACACCGGTTAGGTCTGGGATAGGTCTGGGTTATGCCCGCATCTGGCTCATGATTTTGCCTAGTTCGCAAACTTGTTGGCCAGATCCTGGGTTTTTTAGGGTTTGAATCACGTAGTAATGTGGTTCCACACGCAAACAGTCCATTAATCTCGGTTTCGATCAATATTTTAGAGGATAACACCGGTTAGGTCTGGGTTACGTCTGGGTTACGTCTGGGTTATACCCGCATCTGACTCATGATTTTGCCTTGTCCGCATTCTTGTTGGCCAGATCCTGGTTTTCTCTGTTTTGAATCACGGAGTAATGGGGTACCACACTGAAACAGTCAATTAAACCTGGTTTCGATCCACATTTTAGAGGATAACAACGTTTAGGTCTGGGTTATGCCCGCATCTGGCGCATGATTTTGCCTTCTTCGCATACTTGTTGGCCAGATTCTGGGTTTTTTCGGATTTGAATCACGCAGTAATGTGGTACCACACAGTAACAGTCAATTAAATCTGGATTCGGTCAGTATTTTAGTCGGTAACACCGGTTAGGTCTGGGTTAGGTCTGGGTTATGCCCGCATCTGCCTCATGATTTTGCCTTTTCCGCATTCTTGTTTGCCAGATCCTTGGTTTTCACTGGTTTGAATCACGTAGTAATGGGGTACCACACTGAAACCGACAATTAAACCTGGTTTCGATGAATATTTTAGAGGATAAAACTGGTTAGGTCTGGGTTAGGCCTGGGTTATGCCCGCATCTGGCTCATGATTTTGCCTTCTTCGCACACTTGTTGGCCAGATCCTGGGTTTTTTCGGCTTTGAATCACGTAGTAATGTGGAACCACACAGTAACAGTCAATTATACCCGGATTCGGTCAGTATTTTAGTCGGTAACACCGGTTAGGACTGGGTTAGGTCTGGGTTTTGCCCGCATCTGGCTCACGATTTTGCCTACTCCGCATACTTGTTGGCCAGATCCTTGGTTTTCTCTGGTTTGAATCAGGTAATAATGTGGGACCACTGTGAAACAGTCAATTAAACCTGGTTTCGATCAATATTTTAGAGGATAAAACCGGTTAGGTCTGTGTTAGGCCTGGGTTATGCCCGCATCTGGCTCATGATTTTGCCTTGTCCGCACTCTTGTTGGCCAGATCCTTGGTTTTCTCTGGTTTGAATCACGGAGTAATGGGGCACCACACTGAAACAGTCCATTAAACCTGGTTTCGATCCACATTTTACAGGATAACAACGGTTAGGTCTGGGTTACGTCTGGGTTATACCCGCATCTGGCTCATGATTTTGCCTTGTCCGCATTCTTGTTGGCCAGATCCTTGGTTTTCTCTGGTTTGAATCATGGAGTAATGGGGTACCACACTGAAACAGTCAATTAAACCTTGTTTCGATCCACATTTTAGAGGATAACAACGGTTAGGTCTGGGTTATGCCCGCATCTGGCGCATGATTTTGCCTTCTTGGCATACTTGTTGGCCAGATTCTGGGTTTCTTCGGATTTGAATCACGCAGTAATGTGGTATCACACAGTAACAGTCAATTAAACCTGGATTCGGTCAGTATTTTAGTCGGTAGCACCGGTTAGGACTGGGTTAGGTCTCGGTTATGCCCGCATCTGCCTCATGATTTTGCCTTTTCCGCATTCTTGTTTGCCAGATCCTTGGTTTTCCCTGGTTTGAATCACGTACTAATGTGGTACCACACTGAAACAGACAATAAAAGCTGGTTTCGATGAATATTTTACAGGATAAAACCGGTTAGGTCTGGGTTAGGCCTGGGTTATGCCCGCATCTGGCTCATGATTTGCCTTCTTCGCATACTTGTTGGTCAGATCCTGGGTTTTTACGGGTTTAAATCACGTAGTAATGTGGTGCCACATTGAAACAGTCAATTAAACCTGGTTTCGATCAATATTTTAGAGGATAAAATCGGTTAGGTCTGGGTTAGGTATGGGTTATGTCCACATCTGGCTCATGATTTTGACTTTTCCGCATTCCTGTTGACCAGAACCTTGGTTTTATCTGGTTTGAATCAGGTAGTAATGTGGTACCACACTGAAACAGACAATTAAACTTGTTTTCGATCAATATTTTAGAGGATAAAACCGGTTTGGTCTGAGTTAGGCCTGGGTTATGCCCGCATCTGGCTCATGATTTTACCTTCTTCGCATACTTGTTGGACAGATCCTGGGTTTTTTGGGTTTGAATCACGTAGTAATGTGGCACCACACTGAAACAGTCCATTAAACTTGGTTTCGATCAATATTTTAGAGGATCACACCGGTTAGGTCTGGGTTTGGTCTGGGTTATGCCCGCATCTGGCGCATGATTTTGCCTAGTTCGCAAATTTGTTGGCCAGATCCTGGGTTTTTTAGGGTTTCAATCACGTAGTAATGTGGTTCCACACGCAAACAGTCCACTAAACTTGGTTTCGATCAATATTTTAGAGGATAACACCTGTTAGGTCTGGGTTACGTCTGGGTAATACCCGCATCTGGCTCATGATTTTGCCTTGTCCGCGTTCTTGTTGGCCAGATCCTTGGTTTTCTCTGTTTTGAATCACGGAGTAATGGGGTACCACACTGATACAGTCAATTAAACCTGGTTTCGATCCACATTTTAGAGGATAACAACGGTTAGGTCTGGGTTATGCCCGCATCTGGCGCATGATTTTGCCTTTTCCGCATTCTTGTTGGCCAGACCCTTGGTTTTCTCTGGTTTGAATCACGTAGTAATGTGGTACCACACTGAAACAGTCCATTAAACTTGGTTTCGATCAATATTTTAGAGGATAACACCGGTTAGGTCTGGGTTAGGTCTGGGTTATGCCCGCATCTGGCTCATGATTTTACCTTCTTCGCATACTTGTCGGACAGATCCTGGGTTTTTTGGGTTTGAATCACGTAGTAATGTGGCACCACACTGAAACAGTCCATTAAACTTGGTTTCGATCAATATTTTAGAGGATCACACCGGTTAGGTCTGGGTTAGGTCTGGGTTATGCCCGCATCTGGCTCATGATTTTGCCTTGTTCGCAATCTTGTTGGCCAGATCCTGGGTTTTTTAGGGTTTGAATCACGTAGTATCGTGGTTCCACACGCAAACAGTCCATTAAACTTGGTTTCGATCAATATTTTAGAGGATAACACCGGTTAGGTCTGGGTTAGGTCTGGGTTATGCCCGCATCTGGCTCATGATTTTGCCTTTTCCGCATTCTTGTTTGCCAGATCCTTGGTTTTCACTGGTTTGAATCACGTAGTAATGGGGTACCACACTGAAACAGACAATTAAACCTGGTTTCGATGAATATTTTAGAGGATAAAACTGGTTAGGTCTGGGTTAGGCCTGGGTTATGCCCGCATCTGGCTCATGATTTTGCCTTCTTCGCACACTTGTTGGCCAGATCCTGGGTTTTCTCTGGTTTGAATCAGGTAATAATGTGGGACCACTGTGAAACAGTCAGTTAAACCTGGTTTCGATCAATATTTTAGAGGATAAAACCGGTTAGGTCTGTGTTAGGCCTGGGTTATGCCCGCATCTGGCTCATGATTTTGCCTTGTCCGCACTCTTGTTGGCCAGATCCTTGGTTTTCTCTGGTTTGAATCACGGAGTAATGGGGCACCACACTGAAACAGTCCATTAAACCTGGTTTCGATCCACATTTTAGAGGATAACAACGGTTAGGTCTGGGTTACGTCTGGGTTATACCCGCATCTGGCTCATGATTTTGCCTTGTCCGCATTCTTGTTGGCCAGATCCTTGGTTTTCTCTGGTTTGAATCATGGAGTAATGGGGTACCACACTGAAACAGTCAATTAAACCTTGTTTCGATCCACATTTTAGAGGATAACAACGGTTAGATCTGGGTTATGCCCGCATCTGGCGCATGATTTTGCCTTCTTGGCATACTTGTTGGCCAGATTCTGGGTTTCTTCGGATTTGAATCACGCAGTAATATGGTATCACACAGTAACAGTCAATTAAACCTGGATTCGGTCAGTATTTTAGTCGGTAACACCGGTTAGGACTGGGTTAGGTCTCGGTTATGCCCGCATCTGCCACATGATTTTGCCTTTTCCGCATTCTTGTTTGCCAGATCCTTGGTTTTCTCTGGTTTGAATCACGTATTAATGTGGTACCACACTGAAACAGACAATAAAAGCTGGTTTCGATGAATATTTTACAGGATAAAACCGGTTAGGTCTGGGTTAGGTATGGGTTATGTCCACATCTGGCTCATGATTTTGACTTTTCCGCATTCCTGTTGACCAGAACCTTGGTTTTATCTGGTTTGAATCAGGTAGTAATGTGGTACCACACTGAAACAGACAATTAAACTTGTTTTCGATCAATATTTTAGAGGATAAAACCGGTTTGGTCTGAGTTAGGCCTGGGTTATGCCCGCATCTGGCTCATGATTTTACCTTCTTCGCATACTTGTTGGCCAGATTCTGGGTTTTTTCGGATTTGGATCACGCAGTAATGTGGTACCACACAGAAACAGTCAATTAAATCTGGATTCGGTCAGTATATTAGTCGGTAACACCGGTTAGGTCTGGGTTAGGTCTGGGTTATGCCCGCATCTGGCTCATGATTTTGCCTTTTCCGCATTCTTGTTTGCCAGATCCTGGGTTTCTTCGGATTTGAATCACGTAGTAATGGTGTACCACACTGAAAAAGACAATTAAACCTGGTTTCGATGAATATTTTAGAGGATAAAACCGGTTTGGTCTGAGTTAGGCCTGGGTTATGCCCGCATCTGGCTCATGATTTTACCTTCTTCGCATACTTGTTGGTCAGATTCTGGGTTTTTTCGGATTTGAATCACGCAGTAATGTGGTACCACACAGTAACAGTCCTTTAAACTTGGTTTCGATCAATATTTTAGAGGATAACACCGGTTAGGTCTGGGTTAGGTCTGGGTTATGCCCGCATCTGGCTCATGATTTTGCCTAGTTCGCAAACTTGTTGGCCAGATCCTGGGTTTTTTAGGGTTTGAATCACGTAGTATCGTGGTTCCACACAGTAACAGTCAATTATACCTGGATTCGGTCAGTATTTTAGTCGGTAACACCGGTTAGGTCTGGGTTAGGTCTGGGTTATGCCCGCATCTGGCTCATGATTTTGCCTTTTCCGCATACCTGTTGGCCAGATCCTTGGTTTTCTCTGGTTTGAATCACGTAGTAATGGTGTACCACACTGAAAAAGACAATTAAACCTGGTTTCGATGAATATTTTAGAGGATAAAACCGGTTAGGTCTGGGTTAGGTATGGGTTATGTCCACATCTGGCTCATGATTTTGCCTTTTCCGCATTCCTGTTGCCCAGAACCTTGGTTTTATCTGGTTTGAATCAGGTAGTAATGTGGTACCACACTGAAACAGACAATTAAACTTGTTTTCGATCAATATTTTAGAGGATAAAACCGGTTAGGTCTGGGTTAGGCCTGGGTTATGCCCGCATCTGGCTCACGATTTTGCCTATTCCGCATACTTTTTGGCCAGACCCTTGGTTTTATCTGGTTTGAATCAGGTAGTAATGTGGTACCACACTGAAACAGACAATTAAACTTGTTTAAGATCAATATTTTAGAGGATAAAACCGGTTTGGTCTGAGTTAGGCCTGGGTTATGCCCGCATCTGGCTCATGATTTTACCTTCTTCGCATACTTGTTGGCCAGATTCTGGGTTTTTTCGGATTTGAATCACGCAGTAATGTGGTACCACACAGTAACAGTCCATTAAACTTGGTTTCGACCAATATTTTAGAGGATAACACCGGTTAGGTCTGGGTTAGGTCTGGGTTATGCCCGCATCTGGCTCATGATTTTGCCTTTTCCGCATACCTGTTGGCCAGATCCTTGGTTTTCTCTGGTTTGAATCACGTATTAATGTGGTACCACACTGAAACAGACAATAAAAGCTGGTTTCGATGAATATTTTACAGCATAAAACCGGTTAGGTCTGGGTTAGGTCTGGGTTATGCCCGCATCTGGCTCATGATTTGCCTTCTTCGCATACTTGTTGGCCAGATCCTGGGTTTTTTCGGGTTTGAATCACGTAGTAATGTGGAACCACACAGTAACAGTCAATTATACCTGGATTCGGTTAGTATCTTAGTCGGTAACACCGGTTAGGTCTGGGTTAGGTCTGGGTTATGACCGCAACTCATGATCTTGCCTTTTCCGCATTCTTGTTTGCCAGATCAATGGTTTTCTCTGGTTTGAATCACGTAGTAATGGGGTACCACACTGACACAAAAAACGAAACTTGGTTTCGATGAATATTTTAGAGGATAAGACTGGTTAGGTCTGGGTTAGGCCTGGGTTACGCCCGCATCTGGCTCATGATTTTGCCTTCTTCGCATACTTGTTGGCCAGATCCCCGGCTTTTCTTGGGTTTGAATCGCTTAGTAATGTGAAACCACACAGTAACAGTCAATTATACCTGGATTCGGTCAGTATTTTAGTCGGTAACACCGGTTAGGACTGGGTTAGGTCTGGGTTATGCCCGCATCTGGCTCACGATTTTGCCTATTCCGCATTCTTGTTGGCCAGATCCTTGGTTTTCTCTGGTTTGAATCACGTAGTAATGTGGTACCACACTGAAACAGTCCATTAAACTTGGTTTCGATCAATATTTTAGAGGATAACACCGGTTAGGTCTGGGTTATGCCGCATCTGGCTCATGATTTTGCCTTCTTCGAATACTTGTTGGCCAGATCCTTGGTTTTTTCGGATTTGAATCACGTAGTAATGTGGCACCACGAAGTAACAGTGAATTAAACCTTGATTCGGTCAGTATTTTAGACGGTAACACCGGTTAGGCCTGGGTTAGGTCTGGGTTATGCCCCCATCTGACTCATGATTTTACCTTCTTCGCATACTTGTTCGACAGATCCTGGGTTTTTTCGGGTTTGAATCACGTAGTAATGTGGAACCACACTGAAAAAGTCCATTAAACTTGGTTTCGATCAATATTTTAGAGGATAACACCGGTTTGGTATGGGATAGGCCTGGCTTATGCCCGCATCTGGCTCATGAGTTTGCCTACTTCGCATACTTGTTGGACAGGTCCTGGGTTTTTTCGGGTTTGAATCACGTAGTAATGTGGTGCCACACAGTAACAGTCAACTAAACCTGGTTCGATCAATATTTTACTGGGTAACACCGGTTAGATATGGGTTAGGTCTGGGTTATGCCCCCATCTGCCTCATGATTTTACCCTCTTCGCATACTTGTTGGCCAGATCCTGTGTTTTTCCGGGTTTGAATCACGTAGTAATGTGGTACCACACTGAAACAGACAATTAAACTTGGTTTCGATCAATATTTTAGACGATAAAACCGGTTAGGTCTGGGATAGGTCTGGGTTATGCCCGCATCTGGCTCATGATTTTACCTTCTTCGCATACTTGTTGGCCAGATCCTTGGTTTTCTCTGGTTTGAATCACGTAGTAATGTGGTACCACACTGAAACAGTCCATTGAACTTGGTGTCGATCAATATTTTAGAGGATAACACCGGTTAGGTCTGGGTTATGCCGCATCTGGGTCATGATTTTGCCTTCTTCGCATACTTGTTGGCCAGATCCTGCGTTTTTTCCTGTTTGAATCACATAGTAATGTGGTACCACAGCGAAACAGTCAACTAAACCTGGTTCGATCAATATTTTACTGGGTAACACCGGTTAGATATGGGTTAGGTCTGGGTTATGCCCGCATCTGGCTCACGATTTTGCCTATTCCGCATACTTTTTGGCCAGACCCTTGGTTTTATCTGGTTTGAATCAGGTAGTAATGTGGTACCACACTGAAACAGTCCATTAAACTTGGTTTCGATCAATATTTTAGAGGATAACACCGGTTAGGTCTGGGTTATGCCGCATCTGGCTCATGATTTTGCCTTCTTCGAATACTTGTTGGCCAGATCCTTGGTTTTTTCGGATTTGAATCACGTAGTAATGTGGCACCACACAGTAACAGTCAATTATACCTGGATTCGGTTAGTATTTTAGTCGGTAACACCGGTTAGGTCTGGGTTAGGTCTGGGTTATGACCGCAACTCATGATCTTGCCTTTTCCGCATTCTTGTTTGCCAGATCAATGGTTTTCTCTGGTTTGAATCACGTAGTAATGGGGTACCACACTGACACAAAAAACGAAACTTGGTTTCGATGAATATTTTAGAGGATAAGACAGGTTAGGTCTGGGTTAGGCCTGGGTTACGCCCGCATCTGGCTCATGATTTTGCCTTCTTCGCATACTTGTTGGCCAGATCCCCGGCTTTTTTTGGGTTTGAATCGCTTAGTAATGTGAAACCACACAGTAACAGTCAATTATACCTGGATTCGGTCAGTATTTTAGTCGGTAACACCGGTTAGGACTGGGTTAGGTCTGGGTTATGCCCGCATCTGGCTCACGATTTTGCCTATTCCGCATTCTTGTTGGCCAGATCCTTGGTTTTCTCTGTTTTGAATCACGGAGTAATGGGGTACCACACTGATACAGTCAATTAAACCTGGTTTCGATCCACATTTTAGAGGATAACAACGGTTAGGTCTGGGTTATGCCCGCATCTGACTCATCATTTTGCCTTCTTCGCATACTTGTTGGCCAGATCCTGGGTTTTTTCCTGTCTGAATCACGTAATAACGTGGTACCACAGTGAAACAGTCAATTAAACATGTATCGATCAATATTTTAGAGGATAACACCGGTTGGGTCTAGGTTAGGCCTGGGTTATGCCCGCATCTCGCTCATGATTTTGTCTTTTTCATATACTTGTTGGCCAGATCTCGTGTTTATTCGTGTTTGAATCATATAGTAATGTGGTACCACACTGATACAGTCAATTAAACCTGGTTTCGATCAATATTTTAGAGGATAACACCTGTCAGCTCTGGGTTAGGTCTGGGTTATGCCCGCATCTAACTCATGATTTTGCCTTCTTCGCATACTTGTTGGCCAGATCCTTGGTTTTTTCGTGTTTGAATCACGTAGTAATGTGGTACCACGAAGTAACAGTGAATCAAACCTGGATTCGGTCAGTATTTTAGTCGGTAACACCGGTTAGGCCTGGATTGGGTCTGGGTCATGCCCCCTTCTTGCTCATGATTTTGCATTTTCCGCATTCTTGTTGTTCAGATCCTTGGCTTTCTCTGGATTGAATCACGTAGTAACGTGGTACCACACTGAAACAGACAATTAAACCTGGTTTCGATAAATATTTTAGAGGATAACACCGGTTAGGTCTGGGTTATGCCCGCATCTGGCTCACGATTTTACCTTCTTCGCATACTTGTTGAGCAGATCCTGGGTTTTTTCGGGTTTGAATCACGTAGTAATGTGGTACAACACTGAAACAGTCCATTAAACATGGTTTCGATCAATATTTTAGAGGATAACACCGGTTAGGTCTGGGTGAGGTCTGGGTTATGCCCGCATCTGGCTCATGATTTTGCCTTCTGCGCATACTTGTTGGCCAGATCCTGGGTATTCTCGGTTTTGAATCACGTAGTAGTGTGGTACCACATTGAAACATTCAATTAAACCTTGTTTCGATCAATATTTTAGAGGATAAAACCGGTTAGGTCTGGGTTAGGTATGGGCTATGTCCACATCTGGCTCATGATTTTGCATTTTCCGCATTCCTGTTGGCCAGAACCTTGGTTTTCTCTTGTTTGAATCACGTAGCAATGTGGTACCACATTGAAGCAGTCAATTAAACCTGGTTTCCATCAATATTTCAAATGATAAAACCGGTTAGTTCTGGGATAGGTCTTGGTTATGCCCGCATCTGGCTCATGATTTTGCCTTTTCCGCATTCTTGTTGGCCAGATCCATGGTTTTCTCTGGTTTGAATCACGTAGTAATGTGGTACCACACTGAAACAGACAATTAAACCTGGTTTCGATCAATACTTTAGAGAATAACACCGGTTAGGTCTGGGTTAGGTCTGGGTTTGGTCTGGGTTATGCCCGCATCTGGCTCATGATTTTGCCTTCATCGCAAACTTGTTGGCCAGATCCTGGGTTCTCTCGGGTTTGAATCACGTAGTAATGTGGTACCACATTGAAACATTCAATAAAACCTGGTTTCGATCAATATTTTAGAGAATAACACCGGTTAGGTCTGGGTTAGGTCTGGGTTAGGTCTGTGTTATGCCCGCATCTGGCTCATCATTTTGACTTCTTCGCATACTTGTTGGCCAGATCCTGGGTTTTTTCGGGTTTGAATCACGTAGTATTGTGGTACCACACTGAAACAGACAATTAAACCTGGTTTCGATCAATATTTTAGAGGATAACACCGGTCAGCTCTGGGTTAGGTCTGGGTTATGCCCGCATCTGGCTCATGATTTTGCCCTTTCCGCATTCTTGTTGGCCAGATCCTTGGTTTTCTCTGGTTTGGATCACGGAGTAATGGGTTACCACACTGAAACAGACAATTAAACCTGGTTTCGATCAATATTTTAGAGGATAAAACCGGTTAGGTCTGGGTTACGTCTGGGTTATGCCCGCATCTAACTCATGATTTTGCCTTGTTCGCATACTTGTTGGCCAGATCCTGGGTTTTTTCTGGTTTGAATCTCGTAGTCATGTGGAACCACACAGTAACAGTCAATTATACCTGGATTCGGTCAGTATTTTAGTTGGTAACACCGGTTCGGTATGTGTTAGGTTTGGGTTATGCCCGCATCTCATGATCATGCCTTTTCCGCATTCTTGTTTTCCAGATCAATGGTTTTCTCTAGTTTGACTCACATAGTAATCGGGTACCACACTGATACAAACAATTAAACCTGGTTTCGATCAATATTTTAGAGGATAAAACCGGTTAGGTCTGGGTTAGGTATGGGTTATGTCCACATCTGGCTCATGATTTTGCATTTTCCGCATTCCTGTTGACCAGAACCTTGGTTTTATCTGGTTTGAATCAGGTAGTTATGTGGTACCACACTGAAACAGTCCATTAAACTTGGTTTCGATCATTATTTTAGAGGATAACACCTGTTAGGTCTAGGTTCTGTCGCATCTGGCTCATGATTTTGCCTTCTTCGCATACTTGTTGGCCAGATACTTGGTTTTTTCGGGTTTGAATCACGTAGTAATGTGGTACCACGAAGTCACAGTGAATTAAACCTGGATTCGGTCAGTATTTTAGTCGGTAACACCGGTTAGGCCTGGGTTAGGTCTGGGTTATGCCCCCATCTGACTCATGATTTTACCCTCTTCGCATACTTGTTAGACAGATCCTGGGTTTTGTCGGGTTTGAATCACGTAGTAATGTGGTACCACACTGAAACTGTCCATTAAACTTGGTTTTCGATCAATATTTTAGAGGATAACACCGGTTAGGTCTGGGATAGGTCTGGGTTATGCCCGCATCTGGCTCATGATTTTGCCTTCTTCGCATACTTGTTGGCCAGATTCTGGGTTTTTTCGGATTTGAATCACGCAGTAATGTGGTACCACACAGTAACAGTCAACTAAATCTGGATTCGGTCAGTATTTTAGTCGGTAACATCGGTTAGGTCTGGGTTAGGTCTGGGTTATGCCCGCATCTGGCTCACGATTTTGCCTTTTCCGCATTCTTGTTGGCCAGATCCTTGGTTTTCTCTGGTTTGAATCACGTAGTAATGTGGTACCACACTGAAACAGACAATTAAACCTGGTTTCGATCAATATTTTAGAGAATAACACCGGTTTGGTCTGGGTTAGGTCTGGGTTATGCCCGCATCTGGCTCATGATTTTGCCTTCTTCGCAAACTTGTTGGCCAGATCCTGGGTTCTTTCGGGTTTGAATCACGTAGTAATGTGGTACCACACAGTAACAGTCAATTAAACCTGGATTCGGTCAGTATTTTAGTCGGTAACACCGGTTAGGTCCGGGTTAGGTCTGGGTTATGCCCGCATCTGACTCATCATTTTGCCTTCTTCGCATACTTGTTGGCCAGATCCTGGGGTTTTTCGGGTTTGAATCACGTAGTATTGTGGTACCACTGTGAAACAGTCAATTAAACCTGGTTTCGATCAATATTTTAGAGAATAGCACCGGTTAGGTCTAGGTTAGGCCTGGGTTATGCCCGCATCTCGCTCATGATTTTGCCTTCTGCGCATACTTGTTGGCCATATCCTGGGTTTTTTCTGGTTTGAATCTCGTAGTCATGTGGAACCACACAGTAACAGTCAATTATACCTGGATTCGGTCAGTATTTTAGTTGGTAACACCGGTTCGGTATGTGTTAGGTTTGGGTTATGCCCGCATCTCATGATCATGCCTTTTCCGCATTCTTGTTTTCCAGATCAATGGTTTTCTCTAGTTTGACTCACATAGTAATCGGGTACCACACTGATACAAACAATTAAACCTGGTTTCGATCAATATTTTAGAGGATAAAACCGGTTAGGTCTTGGTTAGGTATGGGTTATGTCCACATTTGGCTCATGATTTTGCATTTTCCGCATTCCTGTTGACCAGAACCTTGGTTTTATCTGGTTTGAATCAGGTAGTTATGTGGTACCACACTGAAACAGTCCATTAAACTTGGTTTCGATCATTATTTTGGAGGATAACACCTGTTAGGTCTAGGTTCTGTCGCATCTGGCTCATGATTTTGCCTTCTTCGCATACTTGTTGGCCAGATACTTGGTTTTTTCGGGTTTGAATCACGTAGTAATGTGGTACCACGAAGTCACAGTGAATTAAACCTGGATTCGGTCAGTATTTTAGTCGGTAACACCGGTTAGGCCTGGGTTAGGTCTGGGTTATGCCCCCATCTGACTCATGATTTTACCCTCTTCGCATACTTGTTAGACAGATCCTGGGTTTTGTCGGGTTTGAATCACGTAGTAATGTGGTACCACACTGAAACTGTCCATTAAACTTGGTTTTCGATCAATATTTTAGAGGATAACACCGGTTAGGTCTGGGATAGGTCTGGGTTATGCCCGCATCTGGCTCATGATTTTGCCTTCTTCGCATACTTGTTGGCCAGATTCTGGGTTTTTTCGGATTTGAATCACGCAGTAATGTGGTACCACACAGTAACAGTCAACTAAATCTGGATTCGGTCAGTATTTTAGTCGGTAACATCGGTTAGGTCTGGGTTAGGTCTGGGTTATGCCCGCATCTGGCTCACGATTTTGCCTTTTCCGCATTCTTGTTGGCCAGATCCTTGGTTTTCTCTGGTTTGAATCACGTAGTAATGTGGTACCACACTGAAACAGACAATTAAACCTGGTTTCGATCAATATTTTAGAGAATAACACCGGTTTGGTCTGGGTTAGGTCTGGGTTATGCCCGCATCTGGCTCATGATTTTGCCTTCTTCGCAAACTTGTTGGCCAGATCCTGGGTTCTTTCGGGTTTGAATCACGTAGTAATGTGGTACCACACAGTAACAGTCAATTAAACCTGGATTCGGTCAGTATTTTAGTCGGTAACACCGGTTAGGTCCGGGTTAGGTCTGGGTTATGCCCGCATCTGACTCATCATTTTGCCTTCTTCGCATACTTGTTGGCCAGATCCTGGGGTTTTTCGGGTTTGAATCACGTAGTATTGTGGTACCACTGTGAAACAGTCAATTAAACCTGGTTTCGATCAATATTTTAGAGAATAACACCGGTTAGGTCTAGGTTAGGCCTGGGTTATGCCCGCATCTCGCTCATGATTTTGCCTTCTGCGCATACTTGTTGGCCAGATCCTGGGTATTCTCGGTTTTGAATCACGTAGTAGTGTGGTACCACATTGAAACATTCAATTAAACCTTGTTTCGATCAATATTTTAGTCGGTAACACCGGTTAGGTCTGGGATAGGTCTGGGTTATGCCCGCATCTGGCTCACGATTTTGCCTACTCCGCATTCTTGTTGGCCAGATCCTTGGTTTTCTCTGGTTTGAATCACGTAGTAATGTGGAACCACACTGAAACAGACAATTAAACCTGGTTTCGATGAATATTTTAGAGATTAACACCGGTTAGGTCTGGGTTAGGTCTGGGTTATGCCCGCATCTGGCTCACGATTTTGCCTACTCCGCATTCTTGTTGGCCAGATCCTTGGTTTTCTCTGGTTTGAATCGCGTAGTAATGTGGTACCACACTGAAACAGTCCATTAAACTTGGTTTCGATCAATATTTTAGAGCATGACACCGGTTTGGTATGGGATTAGCCAGGCTTATGCCCGCATATGGCTCATGATTTTGCCTTTTTCATGTACTTGTTGGCCAGATCTCGTGTTTTTTCGGGTTTGAATCATATAGTAATGTGGTACCACACTGATACAGTCAATTAAACCTGGTTTCGATCAATATTTTAGAGGATAACACCTGTCAGCTCTGGGTTAGGTCTGGGTTATGCCCGCATCTAACTCATGATTTTGCCTTCTTCGCATACTTGTTGGCCAGATCCTTGGTTTTTTCGTGTTTGAATCACGTAGTAATCTGGTACCACGAAGTAACAGTGAATCAAACCTGGATTCGGTCAGTATTTTAGTCGGTAACACCGGTTAGGCCTGGATTGGGTCTGGGTCATGCCCCCTTCTTGCTCATGATTTTGCATTTTCCGCATTCTTGTTGTTCAGATCCTTGGCTTTCTCTGGATTGAATCACGTAGTAACGTGGTACCACACTGAAACAGACAATTAAACCTGGTTTCGATAAATATTTTAGAGGATAACACCGGTTAGGTCTGGGTTATGCCCGCATCTGGCTCACGATTTTACCTTCTTCGCATACTTGTTGAGCAGATCCTGGGTTTTTTCGGGTTTGAATCACGTAGTAATGTGGTACAACACTGAAACAGTCCATTAAACATGGTTTCGATCAATATTTTAGAGGATAACACCGGTTAGGTCTGGGTGAGGTCTGGGTTATGCCCGCATCTGGCTCATGATTTTGCCTTCTGCGCATACTTGTTGGCCAGATCCTGGGTATTCTCGGTTTTGAATCACGTAGTAGTGTGGTACCACATTGAAACATTCAATTAAACCTTGTTTCGATCAATATTTTAGAGGATAAAACCGGTTAGGTCTGGGTTAGGTATGGGCTATGTCCACATCTGGCTCATGATTTTGCATTTTCCGCATTCCTGTTGGCCAGAACCTTGGTTTTCTCTTGTTTGAATCACGTAGCAATGTGGTACCACATTGAAGCAGTCAATTAAACCTGGTTTCCATCAATATTTCAAATGATAAAACCGGTTAGTTCTGGGATAGGTCTTGGTTATGCCCGCATCTGGCTCATGATTTTGCCTTTTCCGCATTCTTGTTGGCCAGATCCATGGTTTTCTCTGGTTTGAATCACGTAGTATTGTGGTACCACACTGAAACAGACAATTAAACCTGGTTTCGATCAATATTTTAGAGGATAACACCGGTCAGCTCTGGGTTAGGTCTGGGTTATGCCCGCATCTGGCTCATGATTTTGCCCTTTCCGCATTCTTGTTGGCCAGATCCTTGGTTTTCTCTGGTTTGGATCACGGAGTAATGGGTTACCACACTGAAACAGACAATTAAACCTGGTTTCGATCAATATTTTAGAGGATAAAACCGGTTAGGTCTGGGTTACGTCTGGGTTATGCCCGCATCTAACTCATGATTTTGCCTTGTTCGCATACTTGTTGGCCAGATCCTGGGTTTTTTCTGGTTTGAATCTCGTAGTCATGTGGAACCACACAGTAACAGTCAATTATACCTGGATTCGGTCAGTATTTTAGTTGGTAACACCGGTTCGGTATGTGTTAGGTTTGGGTTATGCCCGCATCTCATGATCATGCCTTTTCCGCATTCTTGTTTTCCAGATCAATGGTTTTCTCTAGTTTGACTCACATAGTAATCGGGTACCACACTGATACAAACAATTAAACCTGGTTTCGATCAATATTTTAGAGGATAAAACCGGTTAGGTCTGGGTTAGGTATGGGTTATGTCCACATCTGGCTCATGATTTTGCATTTTCCGCATTCCTGTTGACCAGAACCTTGGTTTTATCTGGTTTGAATCAGGTAGTTATGTGGTACCACACTGAAACAGTCCATTAAACTTGGTTTCGATCATTATTTTAGAGGATAACACCTGTTAGGTCTAGGTTCTGTCGCATCTGGCTCATGATTTTGCCTTCTTCGCATACTTGTTGGCCAGATACTTGGTTTTTTCGGGTTTGAATCACGTAGTAATGTGGTACCACGAAGTCACAGTGAATTAAACCTGGATTCGGTCAGTATTTTAGTCGGTAACACCGGTTAGGCCTGGGTTAGGTCTGGGTTATGCCCCCATCTGACTCATGATTTTACCCTCTTCGCATACTTGTTAGACAGATCCTGGGTTTTGTCGGGTTTGAATCACGTAGTAATGTGGTACCACACTGAAACTGTCCATTAAACTTGGTTTTCGATCAATATTTTAGAGGATAACACCGGTTAGGTCTGGGATAGGTCTGGGTTATGCCCGCATCTGGCTCATGATTTTGCCTTCTTCGCATACTTGTTGGCCAGATTCTGGGTTTTTTCGGATTTGAATCACGCAGTAATGTGGTACCACACAGTAACAGTCAACTAAATCTGGATTCGGTCAGTATTTTAGTCGGTAACATCGGTTAGGTCTGGGTTAGGTCTGGGTTATGCCCGCATCTGGCTCACGATTTTGCCTTTTCCGCATTCTTGTTGGCCAGATCCTTGGTTTTCTCTGGTTTGAATCACGTAGTAATGTGGTACCACACTGAAACAGACAATTAAACCTGGTTTCGATCAATATTTTAGAGAATAACACCGGTTTGGTCTGGGTTAGGTCTGGGTTATGCCCGCATCTGGCTCATGATTTTGCCTTCTTCGCAAACTTGTTGGCCAGATCCTGGGTTCTTTCGGGTTTGAATCACGTAGTAATGTGGTACCACACAGTAACAGTCAATTAAACCTGGATTCGGTCAGTATTTTAGTCGGTAACACCGGTTAGGTCCGGGTTAGGTCTGGGTTATGCCCGCATCTGACTCATCATTTTGCCTTCTTCGCATACTTGTTGGCCAGATCCTGGGGTTTTTCGGGTTTGAATCACGTAGTATTGTGGTACCACTGTGAAACAGTCAATTAAACCTGGTTTCGATCAATATTTTAGAGAATAACACCGGTTAGGTCTAGGTTAGGCCTGGGTTATGCCCGCATCTCGCTCATGATTTTGCCTTCTGCGCATACTTGTTGGCCAGATCCTGGGTATTCTCGGTTTTGAATCACGTAGTAGTGTGGTACCACATTGAAACATTCAATTAAACCTTGTTTCGATCAATATTTTAGTCGGTAACACCGGTTAGGTCTGGGATAGGTCTGGGTTATGCCCGCATCTGGCTCACGATTTTGCCTACTCCGCATTCTTGTTGGCCAGATCCTTGGTTTTCTCTGGTTTGAATCACGTAGTAATGTGGAACCACACTGAAACAGACAATTAAACCTGGTTTCGATGAATATTTTAGAGATTAACACCGGTTAGGTCTGGGTTAGGTCTGGGTTATGCCCGCATCTGGCTCACGATTTTGCCTACTCCGCATTCTTGTTGGCCAGATCCTTGGTTTTCTCTGGTTTGAATCGCGTAGTAATGTGGTACCACACTGAAACAGTCCATTAAACTTGGTTTCGATCAATATTTTAGAGCATGACACCGGTTTGGTATGGGATTGGCCAGGCTTATGCCCGCATATGGCTCATGATTTTGCCTTTTTCATGTACTTGTTGGCCAGATCTAGTGTTTTTTCGGGTTTGAATCATATAGTAATGTGGTACCACACTGAAACAGTCAATTAAACCTGGATTCGGTCAGTATTTTAGTCGGTAACACCGGTTAGGTCTGGGATAGGTCTGGGTTATGCCCGCATCTGGCTCATGATTTTGCCTTGTTCGCATACTTGTTGGCCAGGTACTGGGTTTATTCGGGTTGGAATCACGTAGTAATGTGGCACCACACAGTAACAGTCAATTAAACCTGGATTCGGTCAGTATTTTAGTCGGTAACACCGGTTAGGTATGGGTTAGGTCTAGGTTCTACCCGCATCTCGCTCATGATTTTGCATTTTCCGCATACTTGTTGGCCAGATCGTTGGTTTTCTCTGATTTGAATCACGTAGTGATGTGGTACCACAGCGAAACAGTCAATGAAACCTGGTTTCGATCAATATTTTAGAGGATAACACCGGTTAGGTCTGGGTTAGGTCTGGCTTATGCCCGCATCTGGCTCATGATTTTGCCTTCTTCGCATACTTGTTGGCCAGATCCTGTGTCTTTTCGGGTTTGAACCACGTAGTAACGTGGTACCAAACAGTAACAGTCAACTAAGCTGGATTCGGTCAGTATTTTAGAGGATAACACAGGTTAGGTCTGGGTTAGGTCTGGGTTATGCCCGCATCTGGCTCATGATTTTGCCTTTTCCGCATACCTGTTGGCCAGATCCTTGGTTTTCTCTGGTTTGAATCACGTATTAATGTGGTACCACACTGAAACAGACAATAAAAGCTGGTTTCGATGAATATTTTACAGCATAAAACCGGTTAGGTCTGGGTTAGGTCTGGGTTATGCCCGCATCTGGCTCATGATTTGCCTTCTTCGCATACTTGTTGGCCAGATCCTGGGTTTTTTCGGGTTTGAATCACGTAGTAATGTGGAACCACACAGTAACAGTCAATTATACCTGGATTCGGTTAGTATTTTAGTCGGTAACACCGGTTAGGTCTGGGTTAGGTCTGGGTTATGACCGCAACTCATGATCTTGCCTTTTCCGCATTCTTGTTTGCCAGATCAATGGTTTTCTCTGGTTTGAATCACGTAGTAATGGGGTACCACACTGACACAAAAAACGAAACTTGGTTTCGATGAATATTTTAGAGGATAAGACTGGTTAGGTCTGGGTTAGGCCTGGGTTACGCCCGCATCTGGCTCATGATTTTGCCTTCTTCGCATACTTGTTGGCCAGATCCCCGGCTTTTCTTGGGTTTGAATCGCTTAGTAATGTGAAACCACACAGTAACAGTCAATTATACCTGGATTCGGTCAGTATTTTAGTCGGTAACACCGGTTAGGACTGGGTTAGGTCTGGGTTATGCCCGCATCTGGCTCACGATTTTGCCTATTCCGCATTCTTGTTGGCCAGATCCTTGGTTTTCTCTGGTTTGAATCACGTAGTAATGTGGTACCACACTGAAACAGTCCATTAAACTTGGTTTCGATCAATATTTTAGAGGATAACACCGGTTAGGTCTGGGTTATGCCGCATCTGGCTCATGATTTTGCCTTCTTCGAATACTTGTTGGCCAGATCCTTGGTTTTTTCGGATTTGAATCACGTAGTAATGTGGCACCACGAAGTAACAGTGAATTAAACCTTGATTCGGTCAGTATTTTAGACGGTAACACCGGTTAGGCCTGGGTTAGGTCTGGGTTATGCCCCCATCTGACTCATGATTTTACCTTCTTCGCATACTTGTTCGACAGATCCTGGGTTTTTTCGGGTTTGAATCACGTAGTAATGTGGAACCACACTGAAAAAGTCCATTAATCTTGGTTTCGATCAATATTTTAGAGGATAACACCGGTTTGGTATGGGATAGGCCTGGCTTATGCCCGCATCTGGCTCATGAGTTTGCCTACTTCGCATACTTGTTGGACAGGTCCTGGGTTTTTTCGGGTTTGAATCACGTAGTAATGTGGTGCCACACAGTAACAGTCAACTAAACCTGGTTCGATCAATATTTTACTGGGTAACACCGGTTAGATATGGGTTAGGTCTGGGTTATGCCCCCATCTGCCTCATGATTTTACCCTCTTCGCATACTTGTTGGCCAGATCCTGTGTTTTTCCGGGTTTGAATCACGTAGTAATGTGGTACCACACTGAAACAGACAATTAAACTTGGTTTCGATCAATATTTTAGACGATAAAACCGGTTAGGTCTGGGATAGGTCTGGGTTATGCCCGCATCTGGCTCATGATTTTACCTTCTTCGCATACTTGTTGGCCAGATCCTTGGTTTTCTCTGGTTTGAATCACGTAGTAATGTGGTACCACACTGAAACAGTCCATTGAACTTGGTGTCGATCAATATTTTAGAGGATAACACCGGTTAGGTCTGGGTTATGCCGCATCTGGGTCATGATTTTGCCTTCTTCGCATACTTGTTGGCCAGATCCTGCGTTTTTTCCTGTTTGAATCACATAGTAATGTGGTACCACAGCGAAACAGTCAACTAAACCTGGTTCGATCAATATTTTACTGGGTAACACCGGTTAGATATGGGTTAGGTCTGGGTTATGCCCGCATCTGGCTCACGATTTTGCCTATTCCGCATACTTTTTGGCCAGACCCTTGGTTTTATCTGGTTTGAATCAGGTAGTAATGTGGTACCACACTGAAACAGTCCATTAAACTTGGTTTCGATCAATATTTTAGAGGATAACACCGGTTAGGTCTGGGTTATGCCGCATCTGGCTCATGATTTTGCCTTCTTCGAATACTTGTTGGCCAGATCCTTGGTTTTTTCGGATTTGAATCACGTAGTAATGTGGCACCACACAGTAACAGTCAATTATACCTGGATTCGGTTAGTATTTTAGTCGGTAACACCGGTTAGGTCTGGGTTAGGTCTGGGTTATGACCGCAACTCATGATCTTGCCTTTTCCGCATTCTTGTTTGCCAGATCAATGGTTTTCTCTGGTTTGAATCACGTAGTAATGGGGTACCACACTGACACAAAAAACGAAACTTGGTTTCGATGAATATTTTAGAGGATAAGACAGGTTAGGTCTGGGTTAGGCCTGGGTTACGCCCGCATCTGGCTCATGATTTTGCCTTCTTCGCATACTTGTTGGCCAGATCCCCGGCTTTTTTTGGGTTTGAATCGCTTAGTAATGTGAAACCACACAGTAACAGTCAATTATACCTGGATTCGGTCAGTATTTTAGTCGGTAACACCGGTTAGGACTGGGTTAGGTCTGGGTTATGCCCGCATCTGGCTCACGATTTTGCCTATTCCGCATTCTTGTTGGCCAGATCCTTGGTTTTCTCTGTTTTGAATCACGGAGTAATGGGGTACCACACTGATACAGTCAATTAAACCTGGTTTCGATCCACATTTTAGAGGATAACAACGGTTAGGTCTGGGTTATGCCCGCATCTGACTCATCATTTTGCCTTCTTCGCATACTTGTTGGCCAGATCCTGGGTTTTTTCCTGTCTGAATCACGTAATAACGTGGTACCACAGTGAAACAGTCAATTAAACATGTATCGATCAATATTTTAGAGGATAACACCGGTTGGGTCTAGGTTAGGCCTGGGTTATGCCCGCATCTCGCTCATGATTTTGTCTTTTTCATATACTTGTTGGCCAGATCTCGTGTTTATTCGTGTTTGAATCATATAGTAATGTGGTACCACACTGATACAGTCAATTAAACCTGGTTTCGATCAATATTTTAGAGGATAACACCTGTCAGCTCTGGGTTAGGTCTGGGTTATGCCCGCATCTAACTCATGATTTTGCCTTCTTCGCATACTTGTTGGCCAGATCCTTGGTTTTTTCGTGTTTGAATCACGTAGTAATGTGGTACCACGAAGTAACAGTGAATCAAACCTGGATTCGGTCAGTATTTTAGTCGGTAACACCGGTTAGGCCTGGATTGGGTCTGGGTCATGCCCCCTTCTTGCTCATGATTTTGCATTTTCCGCATTCTTGTTGTTCAGATCCTTGGCTTTCTCTGGATTGAATCACGTAGTAACGTGGTACCACACTGAAACAGACAATTAAACCTGGTTTCGATAAATATTTTAGAGGATAACACCGGTTAGGTCTGGGTTATGCCCGCATCTGGCTCACGAT
Organism: Colletes latitarsis; assembly: GCF_051014445.1. Classification (NCBI taxonomy): domain Eukaryota; kingdom Metazoa; phylum Arthropoda; class Insecta; order Hymenoptera; family Colletidae; genus Colletes; species Colletes latitarsis. The sequence goes on along the minus strand of NC_135145.1, from coordinate 4,976,453 downwards.
TTTACCTTCTTCGCATACTTGTTGAGCAGATCCTGGGTTTTTTCGGGTTTGAATCACGTAGTAATGTGGTACAACACTGAAACAGTCCATTAAACATGGTTTCGATCAATATTTTAGAGGATAACACCGGTTAGGTCTGGGTGAGGTCTGGGTTATGCCCGCATCTGGCTCATGATTTTGCCTTCTGCGCATACTTGTTGGCCAGATCCTGGGTATTCTCGGTTTTGAATCACGTAGTAGTGTGGTACCACATTGAAACATTCAATTAAACCTTGTTTCGATCAATATTTTAGAGGATAAAACCGGTTAGGTCTGGGTTAGGTATGGGCTATGTCCACATCTGGCTCATGATTTTGCATTTTCCGCATTCCTGTTGGCCAGAACCTTGGTTTTCTCTTGTTTGAATCACGTAGCAATGTGGTACCACATTGAAGCAGTCAATTAAACCTGGTTTCCATCAATATTTCAAATGATAAAACCGGTTAGTTCTGGGATAGGTCTTGGTTATGCCCGCATCTGGCTCATGATTTTGCCTTTTCCGCATTCTTGTTGGCCAGATCCATGGTTTTCTCTGGTTTGAATCACGTAGTAATGTGGTACCACACTGAAACAGACAATTAAACCTGGTTTCGATCAATACTTTAGAGAATAACACCGGTTAGGTCTGGGTTAGGTCTGGGTTTGGTCTGGGTTATGCCCGCATCTGGCTCATGATTTTGCCTTCATCGCAAACTTGTTGGCCAGATCCTGGGTTCTCTCGGGTTTGAATCACGTAGTAATGTGGTACCACATTGAAACATTCAATAAAACCTGGTTTCGATCAATATTTTAGAGAATAACACCGGTTAGGTCTGGGTTAGGTCTGGGTTAGGTCTGTGTTATGCCCGCATCTGGCTCATCATTTTGACTTCTTCGCATACTTGTTGGCCAGATCCTGGGTTTTTTCGGGTTTGAATCACGTAGTATTGTGGTACCACACTGAAACAGACAATTAAACCTGGTTTCGATCAATATTTTAGAGGATAACACCGGTCAGCTCTGGGTTAGGTCTGGGTTATGCCCGCATCTGGCTCATGATTTTGCCCTTTCCGCATTCTTGTTGGCCAGATCCTTGGTTTTCTCTGGTTTGGATCACGGAGTAATGGGTTACCACACTGAAACAGACAATTAAACCTGGTTTCGATCAATATTTTAGAGGATAAAACCGGTTAGGTCTGGGTTACGTCTGGGTTATGCCCGCATCTAACTCATGATTTTGCCTTGTTCGCATACTTGTTGGCCAGATCCTGGGTTTTTTCTGGTTTGAATCTCGTAGTCATGTGGAACCACACAGTAACAGTCAATTATACCTGGATTCGGTCAGTATTTTAGTTGGTAACACCGGTTCGGTATGTGTTAGGTTTGGGTTATGCCCGCATCTCATGATCATGCCTTTTCCGCATTCTTGTTTTCCAGATCAATGGTTTTCTCTAGTTTGACTCACATAGTAATCGGGTACCACACTGATACAAACAATTAAACCTGGTTTCGATCAATATTTTAGAGGATAAAACCGGTTAGGTCTGGGTTAGGTATGGGTTATGTCCACATCTGGCTCATGATTTTGCATTTTCCGCATTCCTGTTGACCAGAACCTTGGTTTTATCTGGTTTGAATCAGGTAGTTATGTGGTACCACACTGAAACAGTCCATTAAACTTGGTTTCGATCATTATTTTAGAGGATAACACCTGTTAGGTCTAGGTTCTGTCGCATCTGGCTCATGATTTTGCCTTCTTCGCATACTTGTTGGCCAGATACTTGGTTTTTTCGGGTTTGAATCACGTAGTAATGTGGTACCACGAAGTCACAGTGAATTAAACCTGGATTCGGTCAGTATTTTAGTCGGTAACACCGGTTAGGCCTGGGTTAGGTCTGGGTTATGCCCCCATCTGACTCATGATTTTACCCTCTTCGCATACTTGTTAGACAGATCCTGGGTTTTGTCGGGTTTGAATCACGTAGTAATGTGGTACCACACTGAAACTGTCCATTAAACTTGGTTTTCGATCAATATTTTAGAGGATAACACCGGTTAGGTCTGGGATAGGTCTGGGTTATGCCCGCATCTGGCTCATGATTTTGCCTTCTTCGCATACTTGTTGGCCAGATTCTGGGTTTTTTCGGATTTGAATCACGCAGTAATGTGGTACCACACAGTAACAGTCAACTAAATCTGGATTCGGTCAGTATTTTAGTCGGTAACATCGGTTAGGTCTGGGTTAGGTCTGGGTTATGCCCGCATCTGGCTCACGATTTTGCCTTTTCCGCATTCTTGTTGGCCAGATCCTTGGTTTTCTCTGGTTTGAATCACGTAGTAATGTGGTACCACACTGAAACAGACAATTAAACCTGGTTTCGATCAATATTTTAGAGAATAACACCGGTTTGGTCTGGGTTAGGTCTGGGTTATGCCCGCATCTGGCTCATGATTTTGCCTTCTTCGCAAACTTGTTGGCCAGATCCTGGGTTCTTTCGGGTTTGAATCACGTAGTAATGTGGTACCACACAGTAACAGTCAATTAAACCTGGATTCGGTCAGTATTTTAGTCGGTAACACCGGTTAGGTCCGGGTTAGGTCTGGGTTATGCCCGCATCTGACTCATCATTTTGCCTTCTTCGCATACTTGTTGGCCAGATCCTGGGGTTTTTCGGGTTTGAATCACGTAGTATTGTGGTACCACTGTGAAACAGTCAATTAAACCTGGTTTCGATCAATATTTTAGAGAATAGCACCGGTTAGGTCTAGGTTAGGCCTGGGTTATGCCCGCATCTCGCTCATGATTTTGCCTTCTGCGCATACTTGTTGGCCATATCCTGGGTTTTTTCTGGTTTGAATCTCGTAGTCATGTGGAACCACACAGTAACAGTCAATTATACCTGGATTCGGTCAGTATTTTAGTTGGTAACACCGGTTCGGTATGTGTTAGGTTTGGGTTATGCCCGCATCTCATGATCATGCCTTTTCCGCATTCTTGTTTTCCAGATCAATGGTTTTCTCTAGTTTGACTCACATAGTAATCGGGTACCACACTGATACAAACAATTAAACCTGGTTTCGATCAATATTTTAGAGGATAAAACCGGTTAGGTCTTGGTTAGGTATGGGTTATGTCCACATTTGGCTCATGATTTTGCATTTTCCGCATTCCTGTTGACCAGAACCTTGGTTTTATCTGGTTTGAATCAGGTAGTTATGTGGTACCACACTGAAACAGTCCATTAAACTTGGTTTCGATCATTATTTTGGAGGATAACACCTGTTAGGTCTAGGTTCTGTCGCATCTGGCTCATGATTTTGCCTTCTTCGCATACTTGTTGGCCAGATACTTGGTTTTTTCGGGTTTGAATCACGTAGTAATGTGGTACCACGAAGTCACAGTGAATTAAACCTGGATTCGGTCAGTATTTTAGTCGGTAACACCGGTTAGGCCTGGGTTAGGTCTGGGTTATGCCCCCATCTGACTCATGATTTTACCCTCTTCGCATACTTGTTAGACAGATCCTGGGTTTTGTCGGGTTTGAATCACGTAGTAATGTGGTACCACACTGAAACTGTCCATTAAACTTGGTTTTCGATCAATATTTTAGAGGATAACACCGGTTAGGTCTGGGATAGGTCTGGGTTATGCCCGCATCTGGCTCATGATTTTGCCTTCTTCGCATACTTGTTGGCCAGATTCTGGGTTTTTTCGGATTTGAATCACGCAGTAATGTGGTACCACACAGTAACAGTCAACTAAATCTGGATTCGGTCAGTATTTTAGTCGGTAACATCGGTTAGGTCTGGGTTAGGTCTGGGTTATGCCCGCATCTGGCTCACGATTTTGCCTTTTCCGCATTCTTGTTGGCCAGATCCTTGGTTTTCTCTGGTTTGAATCACGTAGTAATGTGGTACCACACTGAAACAGACAATTAAACCTGGTTTCGATCAATATTTTAGAGAATAACACCGGTTTGGTCTGGGTTAGGTCTGGGTTATGCCCGCATCTGGCTCATGATTTTGCCTTCTTCGCAAACTTGTTGGCCAGATCCTGGGTTCTTTCGGGTTTGAATCACGTAGTAATGTGGTACCACACAGTAACAGTCAATTAAACCTGGATTCGGTCAGTATTTTAGTCGGTAACACCGGTTAGGTCCGGGTTAGGTCTGGGTTATGCCCGCATCTGACTCATCATTTTGCCTTCTTCGCATACTTGTTGGCCAGATCCTGGGGTTTTTCGGGTTTGAATCACGTAGTATTGTGGTACCACTGTGAAACAGTCAATTAAACCTGGTTTCGATCAATATTTTAGAGAATAACACCGGTTAGGTCTAGGTTAGGCCTGGGTTATGCCCGCATCTCGCTCATGATTTTGCCTTCTGCGCATACTTGTTGGCCAGATCCTGGGTATTCTCGGTTTTGAATCACGTAGTAGTGTGGTACCACATTGAAACATTCAATTAAACCTTGTTTCGATCAATATTTTAGTCGGTAACACCGGTTAGGTCTGGGATAGGTCTGGGTTATGCCCGCATCTGGCTCACGATTTTGCCTACTCCGCATTCTTGTTGGCCAGATCCTTGGTTTTCTCTGGTTTGAATCACGTAGTAATGTGGAACCACACTGAAACAGACAATTAAACCTGGTTTCGATGAATATTTTAGAGATTAACACCGGTTAGGTCTGGGTTAGGTCTGGGTTATGCCCGCATCTGGCTCACGATTTTGCCTACTCCGCATTCTTGTTGGCCAGATCCTTGGTTTTCTCTGGTTTGAATCGCGTAGTAATGTGGTACCACACTGAAACAGTCCATTAAACTTGGTTTCGATCAATATTTTAGAGCATGACACCGGTTTGGTATGGGATTAGCCAGGCTTATGCCCGCATATGGCTCATGATTTTGCCTTTTTCATGTACTTGTTGGCCAGATCTCGTGTTTTTTCGGGTTTGAATCATATAGTAATGTGGTACCACACTGATACAGTCAATTAAACCTGGTTTCGATCAATATTTTAGAGGATAACACCTGTCAGCTCTGGGTTAGGTCTGGGTTATGCCCGCATCTAACTCATGATTTTGCCTTCTTCGCATACTTGTTGGCCAGATCCTTGGTTTTTTCGTGTTTGAATCACGTAGTAATCTGGTACCACGAAGTAACAGTGAATCAAACCTGGATTCGGTCAGTATTTTAGTCGGTAACACCGGTTAGGCCTGGATTGGGTCTGGGTCATGCCCCCTTCTTGCTCATGATTTTGCATTTTCCGCATTCTTGTTGTTCAGATCCTTGGCTTTCTCTGGATTGAATCACGTAGTAACGTGGTACCACACTGAAACAGACAATTAAACCTGGTTTCGATAAATATTTTAGAGGATAACACCGGTTAGGTCTGGGTTATGCCCGCATCTGGCTCACGATTTTACCTTCTTCGCATACTTGTTGAGCAGATCCTGGGTTTTTTCGGGTTTGAATCACGTAGTAATGTGGTACAACACTGAAACAGTCCATTAAACATGGTTTCGATCAATATTTTAGAGGATAACACCGGTTAGGTCTGGGTGAGGTCTGGGTTATGCCCGCATCTGGCTCATGATTTTGCCTTCTGCGCATACTTGTTGGCCAGATCCTGGGTATTCTCGGGTTGGAATCACGTAGTAATGTGGCACCACACAGTAACAGTCAATTAAACCTGGATTCGGTCAGTATTTTAGTCGGTAACACCGGTTAGGTATGGGTTAGGTCTAGGTTCTACCCGCATCTCGCTCATGATTTTGCATTTTCCGCATACTTGTTGGCCAGATCGTTGGTTTTCTCTGATTTGAATCACGTAGTGATGTGGTACCACAGCGAAACAGTCAATGAAACCTGGTTTCGATCAATATTTTAGAGGATAACACCGGTTAGGTCTGGGTTAGGTCTGGCTTATGCCCGCATCTGGCTCATGATTTTGCCTTCTTCGCATACTTGTTGGCCAGATCCTGTGTCTTTTCGGGTTTGAACCACGTAGTAACGTGGTACCAAACAGTAACAGTCAACTAAGCTGGATTCGGTCAGTATTTTAGAGGATAACACAGGTTGGGTCTAGGTTAGGTCTGGGTTATGCCTGCATCTGGCTCATGATTTTGCCTTTTCCGCATACCTGTTGGCCAGATCCTTGGTTTTCTCTGGTTTGAATCACGTATTAATGTGGTACCACACTGAAACAGACAATAAAAGCTGGTTTCGATGAATATTTTACAGCATAAAACCGGTTAGGTCTGGGTTAGGTCTGGGTTATGCCCGCATCTGGCTCATGATTTGCCTTCTTCGCATACTTGTTGGCCAGATCCTGGGTTTTTTCGGGTTTGAATCACGTAGTAATGTGGAACCACACAGTAACAGTCAATTATACCTGGATTCGGTTAGTATTTTAGTCGGTAACACCGGTTAGGTCTGGGTTAGGTCTGGGTTATGACCGCAACTCATGATCTTGCCTTTTCCGCATTCTTGTTTGCCAGATCAATGGTTTTCTCTGGTTTGAATCACGTAGTAATGGGGTACCACACTGACACAAAAAACGAAACTTGGTTTCGATGAATATTTTAGAGGATAAGACTGGTTAGGTCTGGGTTAGGCCTGGGTTACGCCCGCATCTGGCTCATGATTTTGCCTTCTTCGCATACTTGTTGGCCAGATCCCCGGCTTTTCTTGGGTTTGAATCGCTTAGTAATGTGAAACCACACAGTAACAGTCAATTATACCTGGATTCGGTCAGTATTTTAGTCGCTAACACCGGTTAGGACTGGGTTAGGTCTGGGTTATGCCCGCATCTGGCTCACGATTTTGCCTATTCCGCATTCTTGTTGGCCAGATCCTTGGTTTTCTCTGGTTTGAATCACGTAGTAATGTGGTACCACACTGAAACAGTCCATTAAACTTGGTTTCGATCAATATTTTAGAGGATAACACCGGTTAGGTCTGGGTTATGCCGCATCTGGCTCATGATTTTGCCTTCTTCGAATACTTGTTGGCCAGATCCTTGGTTTTTTCGGATTTGAATCACGTAGTAATGTGGCACCACGAAGTAACAGTGAATTAAACCTTGATTCGGTCAGTATTTTAGACGGTAACACCGGTTAGGCCTGGGTTAGGTCTGGGTTATGCCCCCATCTGACTCATGATTTTACCTTCTTCGCATACTTGTTCGACAGATCCTGGGTTTTTTCGGGTTTGAATCACGTAGTAATGTGGAACCACACTGAAAAAGTCCATTAAACTTGGTTTCGATCAATATTTTAGAGGATAACACCGGTTTGGTATGGGATAGGCCTGGCTTATGCCCGCATCTGGCTCATGAGTTTGCCTACTTCGCATACTTGTTGGACAGGTCCTGGGTTTTTTCGGGTTTGAATCACGTAGTAATGTGGTGCCACACAGTAACAGTCAACTAAACCTGGTTCGATCAATATTTTACTGGGTAACACCGGTTAGATATGGGTTAGGTCTGGGTTATGCCCCCATCTGCCTCATGATTTTACCCTCTTCGCATACTTGTTGGCCAGATCCTGTGTTTTTCCGGGTTTGAATCACGTAGTAATGTGGTACCACACTGAAACAGACAATTAAACTTGGTTTCGATCAATATTTTAGACGATAAAACCGGTTAGGTCTGGGATAGGTCTGGGTTATGCCCGCATCTGGCTCATGATTTTACCTTCTTCGCATACTTGTTGGCCAGATCCTTGGTTTTCTCTGGTTTGAATCACGTAGTAATGTGGTACCACACTGAAACAGTCCATTGAACTTGGTGTCGATCAATATTTTAGAGGATAACACCGGTTAGGTCTGGGTTATGCCGCATCTGGGTCATGATTTTGCCTTCTTCGCATACTTGTTGGCCAGATCCTGCGTTTTTTCCTGTTTGAATCACATAGTAATGTGGTACCACAGCGAAACAGTCAACTAAACCTGGTTCGATCAATATTTTACTGGGTAACACCGGTTAGATATGGGTTAGGTCTGGGTTATGCCCGCATCTGGCTCACGATTTTGCCTATTCCGCATACTTTTTGGCCAGACCCTTGGTTTTATCTGGTTTGAATCAGGTAGTAATGTGGTACCACACTGAAACAGTCCATTAAACTTGGTTTCGATCAATATTTTAGAGGATAACACCGGTTAGGTCTGGGTTATGCCGCATCTGGCTCATGATTTTGCCTTCTTCGAATACTTGTTGGCCAGATCCTTGGTTTTTTCGGATTTGAATCACGTAGTAATGTGGCACCACACAGTAACAGTCAATTATACCTGGATTCGGTTAGTATTTTAGTCGGTAACACCGGTTAGGTCTGGGTTAGGTCTGGGTTATGACCGCAACTCATGATCTTGCCTTTTCCGCATTCTTGTTTGCCAGATCAATGGTTTTCTCTGGTTTGAATCACGTAGTAATGGGGTACCACACTGACACAAAAAACGAAACTTGGTTTCGATGAATATTTTAGAGGATAAGACAGGTTAGGTCTGGGTTAGGCCTGGGTTACGCCCGCATCTGGCTCATGATTTTGCCTTCTTCGCATACTTGTTGGCCAGATCCCCGGCTTTTTTTGGGTTTGAATCGCTTAGTAATGTGAAACCACACAGTAACAGTCAATTATACCTGGATTCGGTCAGTATTTTAGTCGGTAACACCGGTTAGGACTGGGTTAGGTCTGGGTTATGCCCGCATCTGGCTCACGATTTTGCCTATTCCGCATTCTTGTTGGCCAGATCCTTGGTTTTCTCTGTTTTGAATCACGGAGTAATGGGGTACCACACTGATACAGTCAATTAAACCTGGTTTCGATCCACATTTTAGAGGATAACAACGGTTAGGTCTGGGTTATGCCCGCATCTGACTCATCATTTTGCCTTCTTCGCATACTTGTTGGCCAGATCCTGGGTTTTTTCCTGTCTGAATCACGTAATAACGTGGTACCACAGTGAAACAGTCAATTAAACATGTATCGATCAATATTTTAGAGGATAACACCGGTTGGGTCTAGGTTAGGCCTGGGTTATGCCCGCATCTCGCTCATGATTTTGTCTTTTTCATATACTTGTTGGCCAGATCTCGTGTTTATTCGTGTTTGAATCATATAGTAATGTGGTACCACACTGATACAGTCAATTAAACCTGGTTTCGATCAATATTTTAGAGGATAACACCTGTCAGCTCTGGGTTAGGTCTGGGTTATGCCCGCATCTAACTCATGATTTTGCCTTCTTCGCATACTTGTTGGCCAGATCCTTGGTTTTTTCGTGTTTGAATCACGTAGTAATGTGGTACCACGAAGTAACAGTGAATCAAACCTGGATTCGGTCAGTATTTTAGTCGGTAACACCGGTTAGGCCTGGATTGGGTCTGGGTCATGCCCCCTTCTTGCTCATGATTTTGCATTTTCCGCATTCTTGTTGTTCAGATCCTTGGCTTTCTCTGGATTGAATCACGTAGTAACGTGGTACCACACTGAAACAGACAATTAAACCTGGTTTCGATAAATATTTTAGAGGATAACACCGGTTAGGTCTGGGTTATGCCCGCATCTGGCTCACGATTTTACCTTCTTCGCATACTTGTTGAGCAGATCCTGGGTTTTTTCGGGTTTGAATCACGTAGTAATGTGGTACAACACTGAAACAGTCCATTAAACATGGTTTCGATCAATATTTTAGAGGATAACACCGGTTAGGTCTGGGTGAGGTCTGGGTTATGCCCGCATCTGGCTCATGATTTTGCCTTCTGCGCATACTTGTTGGCCAGATCCTGGGTATTCTCGGTTTTGAATCACGTAGTAGTGTGGTACCACATTGAAACATTCAATTAAACCTTGTTTCGATCAATATTTTAGAGGATAAAACCGGTTAGGTCTGGGTTAGGTATGGGCTATGTCCACATCTGGCTCATGATTTTGCATTTTCCGCATTCCTGTTGGCCAGAACCTTGGTTTTCTCTTGTTTGAATCACGTAGCAATGTGGTACCACATTGAAGCAGTCAATTAAACCTGGTTTCCATCAATATTTCAAATGATAAAACCGGTTAGTTCTGGGATAGGTCTTGGTTATGCCCGCATCTGGCTCATGATTTTGCCTTTTCCGCATTCTTGTTGGCCAGATCCATGGTTTTCTCTGGTTTGAATCACGTAGTAATGTGGTACCACACTGAAACAGACAATTAAACCTGGTTTCGATCAATACTTTAGAGAATAACACCGGTTAGGTCTGGGTTAGGTCTGGGTTTGGTCTGGGTTATGCCCGCATCTGGCTCATGATTTTGCCTTCATCGCAAACTTGTTGGCCAGATCCTGGGTTCTCTCGGGTTTGAATCACGTAGTAATGTGGTACCACATTGAAACATTCAATAAAACCTGGTTTCGATCAATATTTTAGAGAATAACACCGGTTAGGTCTGGGTTAGGTCTGGGTTAGGTCTGTGTTATGCCCGCATCTGGCTCATCATTTTGACTTCTTCGCATACTTGTTGGCCAGATCCTGGGTTTTTTCGGGTTTGAATCACGTAGTATTGTGGTACCACACTGAAACAGACAATTAAACCTGGTTTCGATCAATATTTTAGAGGATAACACCGGTCAGCTCTGGGTTAGGTCTGGGTTATGCCCGCATCTGGCTCATGATTTTGCCCTTTCCGCATTCTTGTTGGCCAGATCCTTGGTTTTCTCTGGTTTGGATCACGGAGTAATGGGTTACCACACTGAAACAGACAATTAAACCTGGTTTCGATCAATATTTTAGAGGATAAAACCGGTTAGGTCTGGGTTACGTCTGGGTTATGCCCGCATCTAACTCATGATTTTGCCTTGTTCGCATACTTGTTGGCCAGATCCTGGGTTTTTTCTGGTTTGAATCTCGTAGTCATGTGGAACCACACAGTAACAGTCAATTATACCTGGATTCGGTCAGTATTTTAGTTGGTAACACCGGTTCGGTATGTGTTAGGTTTGGGTTATGCCCGCATCTCATGATCATGCCTTTTCCGCATTCTTGTTTTCCAGATCAATGGTTTTCTCTAGTTTGACTCACATAGTAATCGGGTACCACACTGATACAAACAATTAAACCTGGTTTCGATCAATATTTTAGAGGATAAAACCGGTTAGGTCTGGGTTAGGTATGGGTTATGTCCACATCTGGCTCATGATTTTGCATTTTCCGCATTCCTGTTGACCAGAACCTTGGTTTTATCTGGTTTGAATCAGGTAGTTATGTGGTACCACACTGAAACAGTCCATTAAACTTGGTTTCGATCATTATTTTAGAGGATAACACCTGTTAGGTCTAGGTTCTGTCGCATCTGGCTCATGATTTTGCCTTCTTCGCATACTTGTTGGCCAGATACTTGGTTTTTTCGGGTTTGAATCACGTAGTAATGTGGTACCACGAAGTCACAGTGAATTAAACCTGGATTCGGTCAGTATTTTAGTCGGTAACACCGGTTAGGCCTGGGTTAGGTCTGGGTTATGCCCCCATCTGACTCATGATTTTACCCTCTTCGCATACTTGTTAGACAGATCCTGGGTTTTGTCGGGTTTGAATCACGTAGTAATGTGGTACCACACTGAAACTGTCCATTAAACTTGGTTTTCGATCAATATTTTAGAGGATAACACCGGTTAGGTCTGGGATAGGTCTGGGTTATGCCCGCATCTGGCTCATGATTTTGCCTTCTTCGCATACTTGTTGGCCAGATTCTGGGTTTTTTCGGATTTGAATCACGCAGTAATGTGGTACCACACAGTAACAGTCAACTAAATCTGGATTCGGTCAGTATTTTAGTCGGTAACATCGGTTAGGTCTGGGTTAGGTCTGGGTTATGCCCGCATCTGGCTCACGATTTTGCCTTTTCCGCATTCTTGTTGGCCAGATCCTTGGTTTTCTCTGGTTTGAATCACGTAGTAATGTGGTACCACACTGAAACAGACAATTAAACCTGGTTTCGATCAATATTTTAGAGAATAACACCGGTTTGGTCTGGGTTAGGTCTGGGTTATGCCCGCATCTGGCTCATGATTTTGCCTTCTTCGCAAACTTGTTGGCCAGATCCTGGGTTCTTTCGGGTTTGAATCACGTAGTAATGTGGTACCACACAGTAACAGTCAATTAAACCTGGATTCGGTCAGTATTTTAGTCGGTAACACCGGTTAGGTCCGGGTTAGGTCTGGGTTATGCCCGCATCTGACTCATCATTTTGCCTTCTTCGCATACTTGTTGGCCAGATCCTGGGGTTTTTCGGGTTTGAATCACGTAGTATTGTGGTACCACTGTGAAACAGTCAATTAAACCTGGTTTCGATCAATATTTTAGAGAATAGCACCGGTTAGGTCTAGGTTAGGCCTGGGTTATGCCCGCATCTCGCTCATGATTTTGCCTTCTGCGCATACTTGTTGGCCATATCCTGGGTTTTTTCTGGTTTGAATCTCGTAGTCATGTGGAACCACACAGTAACAGTCAATTATACCTGGATTCGGTCAGTATTTTAGTTGGTAACACCGGTTCGGTATGTGTTAGGTTTGGGTTATGCCCGCATCTCATGATCATGCCTTTTCCGCATTCTTGTTTTCCAGATCAATGGTTTTCTCTAGTTTGACTCACATAGTAATCGGGTACCACACTGATACAAACAATTAAACCTGGTTTCGATCAATATTTTAGAGGATAAAACCGGTTAGGTCTTGGTTAGGTATGGGTTATGTCCACATTTGGCTCATGATTTTGCATTTTCCGCATTCCTGTTGACCAGAACCTTGGTTTTATCTGGTTTGAATCAGGTAGTTATGTGGTACCACACTGAAACAGTCCATTAAACTTGGTTTCGATCATTATTTTGGAGGATAACACCTGTTAGGTCTAGGTTCTGTCGCATCTGGCTCATGATTTTGCCTTCTTCGCATACTTGTTGGCCAGATACTTGGTTTTTTCGGGTTTGAATCACGTAGTAATGTGGTACCACGAAGTCACAGTGAATTAAACCTGGATTCGGTCAGTATTTTAGTCGGTAACACCGGTTAGGCCTGGGTTAGGTCTGGGTTATGCCCCCATCTGACTCATGATTTTACCCTCTTCGCATACTTGTTAGACAGATCCTGGGTTTTGTCGGGTTTGAATCACGTAGTAATGTGGTACCACACTGAAACTGTCCATTAAACTTGGTTTTCGATCAATATTTTAGAGGATAACACCGGTTAGGTCTGGGATAGGTCTGGGTTATGCCCGCATCTGGCTCATGATTTTGCCTTCTTCGCATACTTGTTGGCCAGATTCTGGGTTTTTTCGGATTTGAATCACGCAGTAATGTGGTACCACACAGTAACAGTCAACTAAATCTGGATTCGGTCAGTATTTTAGTCGGTAACATCGGTTAGGTCTGGGTTAGGTCTGGGTTATGCCCGCATCTGGCTCACGATTTTGCCTTTTCCGCATTCTTGTTGGCCAGATCCTTGGTTTTCTCTGGTTTGAATCACGTAGTAATGTGGTACCACACTGAAACAGACAATTAAACCTGGTTTCGATCAATATTTTAGAGAATAACACCGGTTTGGTCTGGGTTAGGTCTGGGTTATGCCCGCATCTGGCTCATGATTTTGCCTTCTTCGCAAACTTGTTGGCCAGATCCTGGGTTCTTTCGGGTTTGAATCACGTAGTAATGTGGTACCACACAGTAACAGTCAATTAAACCTGGATTCGGTCAGTATTTTAGTCGGTAACACCGGTTAGGTCCGGGTTAGGTCTGGGTTATGCCCGCATCTGACTCATCATTTTGCCTTCTTCGCATACTTGTTGGCCAGATCCTGGGGTTTTTCGGGTTTGAATCACGTAGTATTGTGGTACCACTGTGAAACAGTCAATTAAACCTGGTTTCGATCAATATTTTAGAGAATAACACCGGTTAGGTCTAGGTTAGGCCTGGGTTATGCCCGCATCTCGCTCATGATTTTGCCTTCTGCGCATACTCGTTGGCCAGATCCTGGGTATTCTCGGTTTTGAATCACGTAGTAGTGTGGTACCACATTGAAACATTCAATTAAACCTTGTTTCGATCAATATTTTAGTCGGTAACACCGGTTAGGTCTGGGATAGGTCTGGGTTATGCCCGCATCTGGCTCACGATTTTGCCTACTCCGCATTCTTGTTGGCCAGATCCTTGGTTTTCTCTGGTTTGAATCACGTAGTAATGTGGAACCACACTGAAACAGACAATTAAACCTGGTTTCGATGAATATTTTAGAGATTAACACCGGTTAGGTCTGGGTTAGGTCTGGGTTATGCCCGCATCTGGCTCACGATTTTGCCTACTCCGCATTCTTGTTGGCCAGATCCTTGGTTTTCTCTGGTTTGAATCGCGTAGTAATGTGGTACCACACTGAAACAGTCCATTAAACTTGGTTTCGATCAATATTTTAGAGCATGACACCGGTTTGGTATGGGATTAGCCAGGCTTATGCCCGCATATGGCTCATGATTTTGCCTTTTTCATGTACTTGTTGGCCAGATCTCGTGTTTTTTCGGGTTTGAATCATATAGTAATGTGGTACCACACTGATACAGTCAATTAAACCTGGTTTCGATCAATATTTTAGAGGATAACACCTGTCAGCTCTGGGTTAGGTCTGGGTTATGCCCGCATCTAACTCATGATTTTGCCTTCTTCGCATACTTGTTGGCCAGATCCTTGGTTTTTTCGTGTTTGAATCACGTAGTAATCTGGTACCACGAAGTAACAGTGAATCAAACCTGGATTCGGTCAGTATTTTAGTCGGTAACACCGGTTAGGCCTGGATTGGGTCTGGGTCATGCCCCCTTCTTGCTCATGATTTTGCATTTTCCGCATTCTTGTTGTTCAGATCCTTGGCTTTCTCTGGATTGAATCACGTAGTAACGTGGTACCACACTGAAACAGACAATTAAACCTGGTTTCGATAAATATTTTAGAGGATAACACCGGTTAGGTCTGGGTTATGCCCGCATCTGGCTCACGATTTTACCTTCTTCGCATACTTGTTGAGCAGATCCTGGGTTTTTTCGGGTTTGAATCACGTAGTAATGTGGTACAACACTGAAACAGTCCATTAAACATGGTTTCGATCAATATTTTAGAGGATAACACCGGTTAGGTCTGGGTGAGGTCTGGGTTATGCCCGCATCTGGCTCATGATTTTGCCTTCTGCGCATACTTGTTGGCCAGATCCTGGGTATTCTCGGTTTTGAATCACGTAGTAGTGTGGTACCACATTGAAACATTCAATTAAACCTTGTTTCGATCAATATTTTAGAGGATAAAACCGGTTAGGTCTGGGTTAGGTATGGGCTATGTCCACATCTGGCTCATGATTTTGCATTTTCCGCATTCCTGTTGGCCAGAACCTTGGTTTTCTCTTGTTTGAATCACGTAGCAATGTGGTACCACATTGAAGCAGTCAATTAAACCTGGTTTCCATCAATATTTCAAATGATAAAACCGGTTAGTTCTGGGATAGGTCTTGGTTATGCCCGCATCTGGCTCATGATTTTGCCTTTTCCGCATTCTTGTTGGCCAGATCCATGGTTTTCTCTGGTTTGAATCACGTAGTATTGTGGTACCACACTGAAACAGACAATTAAACCTGGTTTCGATCAATATTTTAGAGGATAACACCGGTCAGCTCTGGGTTAGGTCTGGGTTATGCCCGCATCTGGCTCATGATTTTGCCCTTTCCGCATTCTTGTTGGCCAGATCCTTGGTTTTCTCTGGTTTGGATCACGGAGTAATGGGTTACCACACTGAAACAGACAATTAAACCTGGTTTCGATCAATATTTTAGAGGATAAAACCGGTTAGGTCTGGGTTACGTCTGGGTTATGCCCGCATCTAACTCATGATTTTGCCTTGTTCGCATACTTGTTGGCCAGATCCTGGGTTTTTTCTGGTTTGAATCTCGTAGTCATGTGGAACCACACAGTAACAGTCAATTATACCTGGATTCGGTCAGTATTTTAGTTGGTAACACCGGTTCGGTATGTGTTAGGTTTGGGTTATGCCCGCATCTCATGATCATGCCTTTTCCGCATTCTTGTTTTCCAGATCAATGGTTTTCTCTAGTTTGACTCACATAGTAATCGGGTACCACACTGATACAAACAATTAAACCTGGTTTCGATCAATATTTTAGAGGATAAAACCGGTTAGGTCTGGGTTAGGTATGGGTTATGTCCACATCTGGCTCATGATTTTGCATTTTCCGCATTCCTGTTGACCAGAACCTTGGTTTTATCTGGTTTGAATCAGGTAGTTATGTGGTACCACACTGAAACAGTCCATTAAACTTGGTTTCGATCATTATTTTAGAGGATAACACCTGTTAGGTCTAGGTTCTGTCGCATCTGGCTCATGATTTTGCCTTCTTCGCATACTTGTTGGCCAGATACTTGGTTTTTTCGGGTTTGAATCACGTAGTAATGTGGTACCACGAAGTCACAGTGAATTAAACCTGGATTCGGTCAGTATTTTAGTCGGTAACACCGGTTAGGCCTGGGTTAGGTCTGGGTTATGCCCCCATCTGACTCATGATTTTACCCTCTTCGCATACTTGTTAGACAGATCCTGGGTTTTGTCGGGTTTGAATCACGTAGTAATGTGGTACCACACTGAAACTGTCCATTAAACTTGGTTTTCGATCAATATTTTAGAGGATAACACCGGTTAGGTCTGGGATAGGTCTGGGTTATGCCCGCATCTGGCTCATGATTTTGCCTTCTTCGCATACTTGTTGGCCAGATTCTGGGTTTTTTCGGATTTGAATCACGCAGTAATGTGGTACCACACAGTAACAGTCAACTAAATCTGGATTCGGTCAGTATTTTAGTCGGTAACATCGGTTAGGTCTGGGTTAGGTCTGGGTTATGCCCGCATCTGGCTCACGATTTTGCCTTTTCCGCATTCTTGTTGGCCAGATCCTTGGTTTTCTCTGGTTTGAATCACGTAGTAATGTGGTACCACACTGAAACAGACAATTAAACCTGGTTTCGATCAATATTTTAGAGAATAACACCGGTTTGGTCTGGGTTAGGTCTGGGTTATGCCCGCATCTGGCTCATGATTTTGCCTTCTTCGCAAACTTGTTGGCCAGATCCTGGGTTCTTTCGGGTTTGAATCACGTAGTAATGTGGTACCACACAGTAACAGTCAATTAAACCTGGATTCGGTCAGTATTTTAGTCGGTAACACCGGTTAGGTCCGGGTTAGGTCTGGGTTATGCCCGCATCTGACTCATCATTTTGCCTTCTTCGCATACTTGTTGGCCAGATCCTGGGGTTTTTCGGGTTTGAATCACGTAGTATTGTGGTACCACTGTGAAACAGTCAATTAAACCTGGTTTCGATCAATATTTTAGAGAATAACACCGGTTAGGTCTAGGTTAGGCCTGGGTTATGCCCGCATCTCGCTCATGATTTTGCCTTCTGCGCATACTTGTTGGCCAGATCCTGGGTATTCTCGGTTTTGAATCACGTAGTAGTGTGGTACCACATTGAAACATTCAATTAAACCTTGTTTCGATCAATATTTTAGTCGGTAACACCGGTTAGGTCTGGGATAGGTCTGGGTTATGCCCGCATCTGGCTCACGATTTTGCCTACTCCGCATTCTTGTTGGCCAGATCCTTGGTTTTCTCTGGTTTGAATCACGTAGTAATGTGGAACCACACTGAAACAGACAATTAAACCTGGTTTCGATGAATATTTTAGAGATTAACACCGGTTAGGTCTGGGTTAGGTCTGGGTTATGCCCGCATCTGGCTCACGATTTTGCCTACTCCGCATTCTTGTTGGCCAGATCCTTGGTTTTCTCTGGTTTGAATCGCGTAGTAATGTGGTACCACACTGAAACAGTCCATTAAACTTGGTTTCGATCAATATTTTAGAGCATGACACCGGTTTGGTATGGGATTGGCCAGGCTTATGCCCGCATATGGCTCATGATTTTGCCTTTTTCATGTACTTGTTGGCCAGATCTAGTGTTTTTTCGGGTTTGAATCATATAGTAATGTGGTACCACACTGAAACAGTCAATTAAACCTGGATTCGGTCAGTATTTTAGTCGGTAACACCGGTTAGGTCTGGGATAGGTCTGGGTTATGCCCGCATCTGGCTCATGATTTTGCCTTGTTCGCATACTTGTTGGCCAGGTACTGGGTTTATTCGGGTTGGAATCACGTAGTAATGTGGCACCACACAGTAACAGTCAATTAAACCTGGATTCGGTCAGTATTTTAGTCGGTAACACCGGTTAGGTATGGGTTAGGTCTAGGTTCTACCCGCATCTCGCTCATGATTTTGCATTTTCCGCATACTTGTTGGCCAGATCGTTGGTTTTCTCTGATTTGAATCACGTAGTGATGTGGTACCACAGCGAAACAGTCAATGAAACCTGGTTTCGATCAATATTTTAGAGGATAACACCGGTTAGGTCTGGGTTAGGTCTGGCTTATGCCCGCATCTGGCTCATGATTTTGCCTTCTTCGCATACTTGTTGGCCAGATCCTGTGTCTTTTCGGGTTTGAACCACGTAGTAACGTGGTACCAAACAGTAACAGTCAACTAAGCTGGATTCGGTCAGTATTTTAGAGGATAACACAGGTTGGGTCTAGGTTAGGTCTGGGTTATGCCTGCATCTGGCTCATGATTTTGCCTTCTTTCGCATACTTGTTGGCCAGATCCTGGGTTTTTTCCTGTTTGAATCACGTAATAACGTGGTACCACAGTGAAACAGTCAATTAAACATGTATCGATCAATATTTTAGAGGATAACACCGGTTGGGTCTAGGTTAGGACTGGGTTATGCCCGCATCTCGCTCATGATTTTGTCTTTTTCATATACTTGTTGGCCAGATCTCGTGTTTATTCGTGTTTGAATCATATAGTAATGTGGTACCACACTGATACAGTCAATTAAACCTGGTTTCGATCAATATTTTAGAGGATAACACCTGTCAGCTCTGGGTTAGGTCTGGGTTATGCACCCATCTAACTCATGATTTTGCCTTCTTCGCATACTTGTTGGCCAGATCCTTGGTTTTTTCGTGTTTGAATCACGTAGTAATGTGGTACCACGAAGTAACAGTGAATCAAACCTGGATTCGGTCAGTATTTTAGTCGGTAACACCGGTTAGGCCTGGATTGGGTCTGGGTCATGCCCCCTTCTTGCTCATGATTTTGCTTTTTCCGCATTCTTGTTGTTCAGATCCTTGGCTTTCTCTGGATTGAATCACGTAGTAACGTGGGACCACACTGAAACAGACAACTAAACCTGGTTTCGATAAATATATTAGAGGATAACACCGGTTAGGTCTGGGTTATGCCCGCATCTGGCTCACGATTTTACCTTCTTCGCATACTTGTTGGGCAGATCCTGGGTTTTTTCGGGTTTGAATCACGTAGTAATGTGGTACAACACTGAAACAGTCCATTAAACATGGTTTCGATCAATATTTTAGAGGATAACACCGGTTAGGTCTGGGTGAGGTCTGGGTTATGCCCGCATCTGGCTCATGATTTTGCCTTCTGCGCATACTTGTTGGCCAGATCCTGGGTATTCTCGGTTTTGAATCACGTAGTAGTGTGCACATTGAAACATTCAATTAAACCTTGTTTCGATCAATATTTTAGAGGATAAAACCGGTTAGGTCTGGGTTAGGTATGGGCTATGTCCACATCTGGCTCATGATTTTGCATTTTCCGCATTCCTGTTGGCCAGAACCTTGGTTTTCTCTTGTTTGAATCACGTAGTAATGTGGTACCACATTGAAGCAGTCAATTAAACCTGGTTTCCATCAATATTTCAAATGATAAAACCGGTTAGTTCTGGGATAGGTCTTGGTTATGCCCGCATCTGGCTCATGATTTTGCCTTTTCCGCATTCTTGTTGGCCAGATCCATGGTTTTCTCTGGTTTGAATCACGTAGTAATGTGGTACCACACTGAAACAGACAATTAAACCTGGTTTCGATCAATACTTTAGAGAATAACACCGGTTAGGTCTGGGTTAGGTCTGGGTTTGGTCTGGGTTATGCCCGCATCTGGCCCATGATTTTGCCTTTTTCGCAAACTTGTTGGCCAGATCCTGGGTTCTCTCGGGTTTGAATCACGTAGTAATGTGGTACCACATTGAAACATTCAATAAAACCTGGTTTCGATCAATATTTTAGAGAATAACACCGGTTAGGTCTGGGTTAGGTCTGGGTTAGGTCTGTGTTATGCCCGCATCTGGCTCATCATTTTGCCTTCTTCGCATACTTGTTGGC
This sequence comes from Colletes latitarsis, assembly GCF_051014445.1. Classification (NCBI taxonomy): domain Eukaryota; kingdom Metazoa; phylum Arthropoda; class Insecta; order Hymenoptera; family Colletidae; genus Colletes; species Colletes latitarsis. Next base: position 4,956,127 of record NC_135145.1, on the reverse strand, counting down.
CAGATCCTGGGTTTTTTCGGGTTTGAATCACGTAGTATTGTGGTACCACACTGAAACAGACAATTAAACCTGGTTTCGATCAATATTTTAGAGGATAACACCGGTCAGCTCTGGGTTAGGTCTGGGTTATGCCCGCATCTGGCTCATGATTTTGCCCTTTCCGCATTCTTGTTGGCCAGATCCTTGGTTTTCTCTGGTTTGGATCACGGAGTAATGGGTTACCACACTGAAACAGACAATTAAACCTGGTTTCGATCAATATTTTAGAGGATAAAACCGGTTAGGTCTGGGTTACGTCTGGGTTATGCCCGCATCTAACTCATGATTTTGCCTTGTTCGCATACTTGTTGGCCAGATCCTGGGTTTTTTCTGGTTTGAATCTCGTAGTCATGTGGAACCACACAGTAACAGTCAATTATACCTGGATTCGGTCAGTATTTTAGTTGGTAACACCGGTTAGGTATGTGTTAGGTTTGGGTTATGCCCGCATCTCATGATCATGCCTTTTCCGCATTCTTGTTTTCCAGATCAATGGTTTTCTCTAGTTTGAATCACATAGTAATGGGGTACCACACTGAGACAAACAATTAAACCTGGTTTCGATCAATATTTTAGAGGATAAAACCGGTTAGGTCTGGGTTAGGTATGGGTTATGTCCACATCTGGCTCATGATTTTGCATTTTCCGCATTCCTGTTGACCAGAACCTTGGTTTTATCTGGTTTGAATCAGGTAGTTATGTGGTACCACACTGAAACAGTCCATTAAACTTGGTTTCGATCATTATTTTAGAGGATAACACCTGTTAGGTCTAGGTTCTGTCGCATCTGGCTCATGATTTTGTCTTCTTCTCATACTTGTTGGCCAGATCCTTGGTTTTTTCGGGTTTGAATCACGTAGTAATGTGGTACCACGAAGTCACAGTGAATTAAACCTGGATTCGGTCAGTATTTTAGTCGGTAACACCGGTTAGGTCTGGGTTAGGTCTGGGTTATGCCCCCATCTGACTCATGATTTTACTCTCTTCGCATACTTGTTGGACAGATCCTGGGTTTTGTCGGGTTTGAATCACGTAGTAATGTGGTACCACACTGAAACTGTCCATTAAACTTGGTTTTCGATCAATATTTTAGAGGATAACACCGGTTAGGTCTGGGATAGGTCTGGGTTATGCCCGCATCTGGCTCATGATTTTGCCTTCTGCGCATACTTGTTGGCCAGATCCTGGGTTTTTACGGGTTTGAATCACGTAGTAATGTGGTGCCACATTGAAACAGTCAATTAAACCTGGTTTCGATCAATATTTCAGAGGATAAAACCGGTTAGGTCTGGGTTAGGTATGGGTTATGTCCACATCTGGCTCATGATTTTGCATTTTCCGCATTCCTGTTGACCTGAACCTTGGTTTTATCTGGTTTGAATCAGGTAGTAATGTGGTACCACACTGAAACAGACAATTAAACTTGTTTTCGATCAATATTTTAGAGGACAAAACTGGTTAGGGCTGGGTTAGGCCTGGGTTATGCCCGCATCTGGCTCATGATTTTGCCTTCTTCGCATACTTGTTGGCCAGATCCTGGGTTTTTTCGTGTTTGAATCACGTAGTAATGTGGTACCACACTGAAACAGTCAATGAAACCTGGTTTCGATCAATATTTTAGAGGATAACACCGGTTAGGTCTGGGTTAGGTCTGGGTTATGCCCGCATCTGTCTCATGATTTTGCCTTCTTCGCATACTTGTTGGCCATATCCTGGGTTTTTTCGGTTTTGAATCTCGTAGTAATCTGGTACCACACAGTATCAATCAATTAAACCTGGATTCGGTCAGTATTTTAGTCGGTAACACCGGTTAGGTCTGAGATAGGTCTTGGTTATGCCCGCATCTGGCTCATGATTTTGCCTTTTCCGCATTCTTGTTGGCCAGATCCTTGGTTTTCCCTGGTTTGGATCACGTAGTAATGTGGTACCACACTGAAACAGACAATTGAACCTGGTTTCGATCAATATTTTAGAGAATAACACCGGTTAGGTCTGGGTTAGGTCTGGGTTTGGTCTGGGTTATGCCCGCATCTGCCTCGTGCTTTTGCCTTCTTCGCAAACTTGTTGGCCAGATCCTGGGTTCTCTCGGGTTTGAATCACGTAGTAATGTGGTGCCACATTGAAACATTCAATAAAACCAGGTGTCCATCTATATTTTAGAGAATAACATCGGTTAGGTCTGGGTTAGGTCTTGGTTAGGTCTGTGTTATGCCCGCATCTGGCTCATGATTTTGCCTTGTTCGCATACTTGTTGGCCAGATCCTAGGTTTTTTCGGGTTTGAATCACGTAGTAATGTGGTACCACACAGTAACAGTCAATTAAACCTGGACTCGGTCAGTATTTTAGTCGGTAACACCGGTTAGGTCCGGGTTAGGTCTGGGTTATGCCCGCATCTGACTCATCATTTTGCCTTCTTCGCATACTTGTAGGCCAGATCCTGGGTTTTTTCGGGTTTGAATCACGTAGTATTGTGGTACCACACTGAAACAGGCAATTAAACCTGGTTTCGATCAATATTTTAGAGGATAACACCGGTTAGGTCTGGGATAGGTCTGGGACATGCCCGCATCTCGCTCATGATTTTGCCTTGTTCGCATACTTGTTGGACAGGTACTGGGTTTATTCAGGTTTGAATCACGTAGTAATGTGGTGCCACACAGTAACAGTCAATTAAACCTGGACTCGGTCAGTATTTTAGTCGGTAACACCGGTTAGGTCCGGGTTAGGTCTGGGTTATGCCCGCATCTGACTCATCATTTTGCCTTCTTCGCATACTTGTAGGCCAGATCCTGGGTTTTTTCGGGTTTGAATCACGTAGTATTGTGGTACCACACTGAAACAGGCAATTAAACCTGGTTTCGATCAATATTTTAGAGGATAACACCGGTTAGGTCTGGGATAGGTCTGGGACATGCCCGCATCTCGCTCATGATTTTGCCTTGTTCGCATACTTGTTGGCCAGATCCTAGGTTTTTTCGGTTTTGAATCACGTAGTAATGTCGTACCACACAGTAACAGTCAATTAAACCTGGATTCGGTCAGTATTTTAGTCGGTAACACCGGTTAGGTCTGGGATAGGTCTGGGTTATGCCCGCATCTGGCTCACGATTTTGCCTATTCCACGTTCTTGTTGGTCAGATCCTTGGTTTTCTCTGGTTTGAATCACGTAGTAATGTGGTACCACACTGAAACAGTCAATTAAATCTGGTTTCGATCAATATTTTAGAGGATAAAACCGGTTAGGTATGGGTTAGGTCTGGGTTATGGCCGCATCTGGCTCATGATTTTGCCTTTTCCGCATACTTGTTGGCCAGATCCTTGGTTTTCTCTGGTTTGAATCACGTAGTAATGTGGTACCACACTGAAACAGTCAATGAAACCTGGTTTCGATCAATATTTTGGAGGATAACACCGGTTAAGTCTGGGATATGCCCGCATCTCGCTCATGATTTTGCCTTGTTCGCATACTTGTTGGACAGGTACTGGGTTTATTCAGGTTTGAATCACGTATTAATGTGGTGCCACACAGTAACAGTCAATTAAAGCTGGATTCGGTCAGTATTTTAGAGGATAACACCGGTTGGGTCTGGGTTAGGCCTGTGTTATGCCCGCATCTGGCTCATGATTTTGCCTTGTTCGCATACTTGTTGGCCAGATCCCAGGTTTTTTCGGTTTTGAATCACGTAGTAATGTCATACCACACAGTAACAGGCAATTAAACCTGGATTCGGTCAGTATTTTAGTCGGTAACACCGGTTAGGTCTGGGATAGGTCTGGGTTATACCCGCATCTCGCTCATGATTTTGCATATTCCGCATACTTGTTGGCCAGATCGTTGGTTTTCTCTGATTTGAATCATGTAGTGATGTGGTACCACAGCGAAACAGTCAATGAAACCTGGTTTCGATGAATATTTTAGAGGATAACACCGGTTAGGCCTGGGTTAGGTCTGGCTTATGCCCGCATCTGGCTCATGATTTTGCCTTCTTCGCATACTTGTTGGCCAGATCCTGTGTCTTTTCGGGTTTGAACCACGTAGTAACGTGATACCAAACAGTTACAGTCAATTAAACCTGAATTCGGTCAGTATTATAGTCGGTAACACCGGTTAGGTCTGGGATAGGTGTGGGTTATGCCCGCATCTGGCTCACGATTTTGCCTATTCCGCATTCTTGTTGGCCAGATCCTTGGTTTTCTCTGGTTTGAGTCACGAAGTAATGTGGTACCACACTGAAACTGTCAGTGAAACCTGGTTTCGATCAATATTTTAGAGGATAACACCGGTTAGGTCTGGGATTGGTCTGGGATATGCCCGCATCTCGCTCATGATTTTGCCTTGTTCGCATACTTGTTGGACAGGTACTGGGTTTATTCGGGTTTGAATCACGTAGTAATGTGGTGCCACACAGTAACAGTCAATTAAAGCTGGATTCGGTCAGTATTTTAAACGATAACACAGGTTGGGTCTAGGTTAGGTCTGGGTTATGCCTGCATCTGGCTCATGATTTTGCCTTCTTTCGCATACTTGTTGGCCAGATCCTGGGTTTTTTCCTGTTTGAATCATATAGTAATGTGGTACCACACTGATACAGTCAATTAAACCTGGTTTCGATCAGTATTTTAGAGGATAACACCGGTTAGGTCTGGGTTAGGTCTGGGTTATGCCCGCATCTGTCTCATGATTTTGCCTTCTTCGCATACTTGTTGGCCATATCCTGGGTTTTTTCGGTTTTGAATCTCGTAGTAATCTGGTACCACACAGTATCAATCAATTAAACCTGGATTCGGTCAGTATTTTAGTCGGTAACACCGGTTAGGTGTGGGATAGGTCTTGGTTATGCCCGCATCTGGCTCATGATTTTGCCTTTTCCGCATTCTTGTTGGCCAGATCCTTGGTTTTCCCTGGTTTGAATCACGTAGTAATGTGGTACCACACTGAAACAGCCAATTAAACCTGGTTTCGATCAATATTTTAGAGAATAACACCGGTTAGGTCTGGGTTAGGTCTGGGTTTGGTCTGGGTTATGCCCGCATCTGGCTCGTGATTTTGCCTTCTTCGCAAACTTGTTGGCCAGATCCTGGGTTCCCTCGGGTTTGAATCACGTAGTAATGTGGTGCCACATTGAAACATTCAATAAAACCTGGTGTCGATCTATATTTTAGAGAATAACATCGGTTAGGTCTGAGTTAGGTCTTGGTTAGGTCTGTGTTATGCCCGCATCTGGCTCATGATTTTGCCTTGTTCGCATACTTGTTGGCCAGATCCTAGGTTTTTTCGGGTTTGAATCACGTAGTAATGTGGTACCACACAGTAACAGTCAATTAAACCTGGACTCGGTCAGTATTTTAGAGGATAGCACCGGTTAGGTCTGGGATAGGTCTGGGACATGCCCGCATCTCGCTCATGATTTTGCCTTCTTCGCATACTTGTTGGACAGGTACTGGGTTTATTCAGGTTTGAATCACGTAGTAATGTGGTGCCACACAGTAACAGTCAATTAAAGCTGGATTCGGTCAGTATTTTAGAGGATAACACCGGTTGGGTCTGGGTTAGGTCTGGGTTATGCCTGCATCTGGCTCATGATTTTGCCTTCTTTCGCATACTTGTTGGCCAGATCCTGGGGTTTTTCCTGTTTGAATCACGTAATAATGTGGTACCACAGTGAAACAGTCAATTAAACCTGGTTCCGTTCAATATTTCAGGGGATAACACCGGATACATCTGGGTTAGGTCTGGGTTATGCCCGCATCTCGCTCATAATTTTGCCTTCTTCGCATACTTGTTGGCCAGATCCTTGGTTTTCTCTGGTTTGAATCACGTAGTAATGTGGTACCACACTGAAACAGTCAATGAAACCTGGTTTCGATCAATATTTTAGAGGATAACACGGGTTAGGTCTGGGATTGGTCTGGGATATGCCCGCATCTCGCTCATGATTTTGCCTTGTTCGCATACTTGTTGGACAGGTACTGGGTTTATTCGGGTTTGAATCACGTAGTAATGTGGTGCCACACAGTAACAGTCAATTAAAGCTGGATTCGGTCAGTATTTTAGAGGATAACACAGGTTGGGTCTAGGTTAGGTCTGGGTTATGCCTGCATCTGGCTCATGATTTTGCCTTCTTTCGCATACTTGTTGGCCAGATCCTGGGTTTTTTCCTGTTTGAATCATATAGTAATGTGGTACCACACTGATACAGTCAATTAAACCTGGTTTCGATCAATATTTTAGAGGATAACACCGGTCAGCTCTGGGTTAGGTCTGGGTTAGGCCCGCATCTGGCTCATGATTTTGCCTTCTTCGCAAACTTGTTGGCCAGATCCTGGGTTTTTTCGGGTTTAAATCACGTAGTAATGCGGTACCACACTGAAATAGTCAATTAAACCTGGTTTCGATCAATATTATAGAGGATAACACCGGTTAGGTCTGGCGTAGGTCTGGGTTATGCCCGCATCGGGCTCATGATTTTACCTTTTCCGCATACTTGTTGGCCAGATCCTTGGTTTTCTCTGGTTTGAATCACGTAGTAATGTGGTACCACACTGAAACAGTCAATGAAACCTGGTTTCGATCAATATTTTAGAGGATAACACCGGTTAGGTCTGGGTTAGGTCTGGGTTATGCCCGCATCTGGCTCATGATTTTGCCTTCTTCGCATACTTGTTGGCCATATCCTGGGTTTTTTCGGTTTTGAATCTCGTAGTAATCTGGTACCACAAAGTATCAATCAATTAAACCTGGATTCGGTCAGTATTTTGGCCGGTAACACCGGTTAGGTCTGGGTTAGGTCTGGGTTATGCCCGCATCTGTCTCATGATTTTGCCTTCTTCGCATACTTCTTGGCCAGATCCTGGATCTTTTCGGGTTTGAATCACGTAGTATTGTGGTACCACACTGAAACAGACAATTAAGCCTGGTTTCGATCAATATTTTAGAGGATAACACCGGTTAGGTCTGGGATAGGTCTGGGTTATGCCCGCAACTGGCTCATGATTTTGCCTTTTCCGCATACTTGTGGGCCAGATCCTTGGTTTTCTCTGGTTTGAATCACGTAGAAATGTGGTACCACACTGAAACAGTCAATGAAACCTGGTTTCGATCAATATTTTAGAGGATAACACCGGTTAGGTCTGGGTTAGGTCTGGGTTGTGCCCGCATCTCGCTCATGATTTTGCCTTCTTCGCATACTTGTTGGCCAGATCCTTGGTTTTCTCTGGTTTGAATCACGTAGTAATGTGGTACCACACTGAAACAGTCAATGAAACCTGGTTTCGATCAATATTTTAGAGGATAACACCGGTTAGGTCTGGGTTAGGTCTGTGTTATGCGCGCATCTGGCTCATGATTTTGCCTTGTTCGCATACTTGTTGGCCAGATCCTAGGTTTTTTCGGTTTTGAATCACGTAGTAATGTCGTACCACACAGTAACAGTCAATTAAACCTGGATTCGGTCAGTATTTTAGTCGGTAACACCGGTTAGGTCTGGGATAGGTCTGGGTTATGCCCGCATCTGGCTCACGATTTTGCCTATTCCACATTCTTGTTGGTCAGATCCTTGGTTTTCTCTGGTTTGAATCACGTAGTAATGTGGTACCACACTGAAACAGTCAATTAAATCTGGTTTCGATCAATATTTTAGAGGATAAAACCGGTTAGGTATGGGTTAGGGCTGGGTTATGGCCGCATCTGGCTCATGATTTTGCCTTTTCCGCATACTTGTTGGCCAGATCCTTGGTTTTCTCTGGTTTGAATCACGTAGTAATGTGGTACCACACTGAAACAGTCAATGAAACCTGGTTTCGATCAATATTTTGGAGGATAACACCGGTTAGGTCTGGGATATGCCCGCATCTCGCTCATGATTTTGCCTTGTTCGCATACTTGTTGGACAGGTACTGGGTTTATTCAGGTTTGAATCACGTATTAATGTGGTGCCACACAGTAACAGTCAATTAAAGCTGGATTCGGTCAGTATTTTAGAGGATAACACCGGTTGGGTCTGGGTTAGGCCTGTGTTATGCCCGCATCTGGCTCATGATTTTGCCTTGTTCGCATACTTGTTGGCCAGATCCCAGGTTTTTTCGGTTTTGAATCACGTAGTAATGTCATACCACACAGTAACAGGCAATTAAACCTGGATTCGGTCAGTATTTTAGTCGGTAACACCGGTTAGGTCTGGGATAGGTCTGGGTTATACCCGCATCTCGCTCATGATTTTGCATATTCCGCATACTTGTTGGCCAGATCGTTGGTTTTCTCTGATTTGAATCATGTAGTGATGTGGTACCACAGCGAAACAGTCAATGAAACCTGGTTTCGATGAATATTTTAGAGGATAACACCGGTTAGGCCTGGGTTAGGTCTGGCTTATGCCCGCATCTGGCTCATGATTTTGCCTTCTTCGCATACTTGTTGGCCAGATCCTGTGTCTTTTCGGGTTTGAACCACGTAGTAACGTGATACCAAACAGTTACAGTCAATTAAACCTGAATTCGGTCAGTATTTTAGTCGGTAACACCGGTTAGGTCTGGGATAGGTGTGGGTTATGCCCGCATCTGGCTCACGATTTTGCCTATTCCGCATTCTTGTTGGCCAGATCCTTGGTTTTCTCTGGTTTGAGTCACGAAGTAATGTGGTACCACACTGAAACTGTCAGTGAAACCTGGTTTCGATCAATATTTTAGAGGATAACACCGGTTAGGTCTGGGATTGGTCTGGGATATGCCCGCATCTCGCTCATGATTTTGCCTTGTTCGCATACTTGTTGGACAGGTACTGGGTTTATTCGGGTTTGAATCACGTAGTAATGTGGTGCCACACAGGAACAGTCAATTAAAGCTGGATTCGGTCAGTATTTTAAAGGATAACACAGGTTGGGTCTAGGTTAGGTCTGGGTTATGCCTGCATCTGGCTCATGATTTTGCCTTCTTTCGCATACTTGTTGGCCAGATCCTGGGTTTTTTCCTGTTTGAATCATATAGTAATGTGGTACCACACTGATACAGTCAATTAAACCTGGTTTCGATCAGTATTTTAGAGGATAACACCGGTTAGGTCTGGGTTAGGTCTGGGTTATGCCCGCATCTGTCTCATGATTTTGCCTTCTTCGCATACTTGTTGGCCATATCCTGGGTTTTTTCGGTTTTGAATCTCGTAGTAATCTGGTACCACACAGTATCAATCAATTAAACCTGGATTCGGTCAGTATTTTAGTCGGTAACACCGGTTAGGTGTGGGATAGGTCTTGGTTATGCCCGCATCTGGCTCATGATTTTGCCTTTTCCGCATTCTTGTTGGCCAGATCCTTGGTTTTCCCTGGTTTGAATCACGTAGTAATGTGGTACCACACTGAAACAGCCAATTAAACCTGGTTTCGATCAATATTTTAGAGAATAACACCGGTTAGGTCTGGGTTAGGTCTGGGTTTGGTCTGGGTTATGCCCGCATCTGGCTCGTGATTTTGCCTTCTTCGCAAACTTGTTGGCCAGATCCTGGGTTCCCTCGGGTTTGAATCACGTAGTAATGTGGTGCCACATTGAAACATTCAATAAAACCTGGTGTCGATCTATATTTTAGAGAATAACATCGGTTAGGTCTGAGTTAGGTCTTGGTTAGGTCTGTGTTATGCCCGCATCTGGCTCATGATTTTGCCTTGTTCGCATACTTGTTGGCCAGATCCTAGGTTTTTTCGGGTTTGAATCACGTAGTAATGTGGTACCACACAGTAACAGTCAATTAAACCTGGACTCGGTCAGTATTTTAGAGGATAGCACCGGTTAGGTCTGGGATAGGTCTGGGACATGCCCGCATCTCGCTCATGATTTTGCCTTCTTCGCATACTTGTTGGACAGGTACTGGGTTTATTCAGGTTTGAATCACGTAGTAATGTGGTGCCACACAGTAACAGTCAATTAAAGCTGGATTCGGTCAGTATTTTAGAGGATAACACCGGTTGGGTCTGGGTTAGGTCTGGGTTATGCCTGCATCTGGCTCATGATTTTGCCTTCTTTCGCATACTTGTTGGCCAGATCCTGGGGTTTTTCCTGTTTGAATCACGTAATAATGTGGTACCACAGTGAAACAGTCAATTAAACCTGGTTCCGTTCAATATTTCAGGGGATAACACCGGATACATCTGGGTTAGGTCTGGGTTATGCCCGCATCTCGCTCATAATTTTGCCTTCTTCGCATACTTGTTGGCCAGATCCTTGGTTTTCTCTGGTTTGAATCACGTAGTAATGTGGTACCACACTGAAACAGTCAATGAAACCTGGTTTCGATCAATATTTTAGAGGATAACACGGGTTAGGTCTGGGATTGGTCTGGGATATGCCCGCATCTCGCTCATGATTTTGCCTTGTTCGCATACTTGTTGGACAGGTACTGGGTTTATTCGGGTTTGAATCACGTAGTAATGTGGTGCCACACAGTAACAGTCAATTAAAGCTGGATTCGGTCAGTATTTTAGAGGATAACACAGGTTGGGTCTAGGTTAGGTCTGGGTTATGCCTGCATCTGGCTCATGATTTTGCCTTCTTTCGCATACTTGTTGGCCAGATCCTGGGTTTTTTCCTGTTTGAATCATATAGTAATGTGGTACCACACTGATACAGTCAATTAAACCTGGTTTCGATCAATATTTTAGAGGATAACACCGGTCAGCTCTGGGTTAGGTCTGGGTTAGGCCCGCATCTGGCTCATGATTTTGCCTTCTTCGCAAACTTGTTGGCCAGATCCTGGGTTTTTTCGGGTTTAAATCACGTAGTAATGCGGTACCACACTGAAATAGTCAATTAAACCTGGTTTCGATCAATATTATAGAGGATAACACCGGTTAGGTCTGGCGTAGGTCTGGGTTATGCCCGCATCGGGCTCATGATTTTACCTTTTCCGCATACTTGTTGGCCAGATCCTTGGTTTTCTCTGGTTTGAATCACGTAGTAATGTGGTACCACACTGAAACAGTCAATGAAACCTGGTTTCGATCAATATTTTAGAGGATAACACCGGTTAGGTCTGGGTTAGGTCTGGGTTATGCCCGCATCTGGCTCATGATTTTGCCTTCTTCGCATACTTGTTGGCCATATCCTGGGTTTTTTCGGTTTTGAATCTCGTAGTAATCTGGTACCACAAAGTATCAATCAATTAAACCTGGATTCGGTCAGTATTTTGGCCGGTAACACCGGTTAGGTCTGGGTTAGGTCTGGGTTATGCCCGCATCTGTCTCATGATTTTGCCTTCTTCGCATACTTCTTGGCCAGATCCTGGATCTTTTCGGGTTTGAATCACGTAGTATTGTGGTACCACACTGAAACAGACAATTAAGCCTGGTTTCGATCAATATTTTAGAGGATAACACCGGTTAGGTCTGGGATAGGTCTGGGTTATGCCCGCAACTGGCTCATGATTTTGCCTTTTCCGCATACTTGTGGGCCAGATCCTTGGTTTTCTCTGGTTTGAATCACGTAGAAATGTGGTACCACACTGAAACAGTCAATGAAACCTGGTTTCGATCAATATTTTAGAGGATAACACCGGTTAGGTCTGGGTTAGGTCTGGGTTGTGCCCGCATCTCGCTCATGATTTTGCCTTCTTCGCATACTTGTTGGCCAGATCCTGGGGTTTTTCCTGTTTGAATCACGTAATAATGTGGTACCACAGTGAAACAGTCAATTAAACCTGGTTCCGTTCAATATTTCAGGGGATAACACCGGATACATCTGGGTTAGGTCTGGGTTATGCCCGCATCTCGCTCATAATTTTGCCTTCTTCGCATACTTGTTGGCCAGATCCTTGGTTTTCTCTGGTTTGAATCACGTAGTAATGTGGTACCACACTGAAACAGTCAATGAAACCTGGTTTCGATCAATATTTTAGAGGATAACACCGGTTAGGTCTGGGTTAGGTCTGTGTTATGCCCGCATCTGGCTCATGATTTTGCCTTGTTCGCATACTTGTTGGACAGGTACTGGGTTTATTCAGGTTTGAATCACGTAGTAATGTGGTGCCACACAGTAACAGTCAATTAAAGCTGGATTCGGTCAGTATTTTAGAGGATAACACCGGTTGGGTCTGGGTTAGGTCTGGGTTATGCCAGCATCTGGCTCATGATTTTGCCTTCTTTCGCATACTTGTTGGCCAGATCCTGGGTTTTTTCCTGTTTGAATCACGTAATAATGTGGTACCTCAGTGAAACAGTCAATTAAACCTGGTTCCGTTCAATATTTCAGGGGATAACACTGGATACATCTGGGTTAGGTCTGGGTTATGCCCGCATCTCGCTCATAATTTTGCCTTCTTCGCATACTTGTTGGCCAGATCCTTGGTTTTCTCTGGTTTGAATCACGTAGTAATGTGGTACCACACTGAAACAGTCAATGAAACCTGGTTTCGATCAATATTTTAGAGGATAACACCGGTTAGGTCTGGGTTAGGTCTGTGTTATGCCCGCATCTGGCTCATGATTTTGCCTTGTTCGCATACATGTTGGCCAGATCCTTGGTTTTCTCTGGTTTGAATCACGTAGTAATGTGGTACCACACTGAAACAGTCAATGAAACCTGGTTTCGATCAATATTTTAGAGGATAACACCGGTTAGGTCTGGGATTGGTCTGGGATATGCCCGCATCTCGCTCATGATTTTGCCTTGTTCGCATACTTGTTGGACAGGTACTGGGTTTATTCGGGTTTGAATCACGTAGTAATGTGGTGCCACACAGTAACAGTCAATTAAAGCTGGATTCGGTCAGTATTTTAGAGGATAACACAGGTTGGGTCTAGGTTAGGTCTGGGTTATGCCTGCATCTGGCTCATGATTTTGCCTTCTTTCGCATACTTGTTGGCCAGATCCTGGGTTTTTTCCTGTTTGAATCATATAGTAATGTGGTACCACACTGATACAGTCAATTAAACCTGGTTTCGATCAATATTTTAGAGGATAACACCGGTCAGCTCTGGGTTAGGTCTGGGTTAGGCCCGCATCTGGCTCATGATTTTGCCTTCTTCGCAAACTTGTTGGCCAGATCCTGGGTTTTTTCGGGTTTAAATCACGTAGTAATGCGGTACCACACTGAAATAGTCAATTAAACCTGGTTTCGATCAATATTATAGAGGATAACACCGGTTAGGTCTGGCGTAGGTCTGGGTTATGCCCGCATCGGGCTCATGATTTTACCTTTTCCGCATACTTGTTGGCCAGATCCTTGGTTTTCTCTGGTTTGAATCACGTAGTAATGTGGTACCACACTGAAACAGTCAATGAAACCTGGTTTCGATCAATATTTTAGAGGATAACACCGGTTAGGTCTGGGTTAGGTCTGGGTTATGCCCGCATCTGGCTCATGATTTTGCCTTCTTCGCATACTTGTTGGCCATATCCTGGGTTTTTTCGGTTTTGAATCTCGTAGTAATCTGGTACCACAAAGTATCAATCAATTAAACCTGGATTCGGTCAGTATTTTGGTCGGTAACACCGGTTAGGTCTGGGTTAGGTCTGGGTTATGCCCGCATCTGTCTCATGATTTTGCCTTCTTCGCATACTTCTTGGCCAGATCCTGGATCTTTTCGGGTTTGAATCACGTAGTATTGTGGTACCACACTGAAACAGACAATTAAGCCTGGTTTCGATCAATATTTTAGAGGATAACACCGGTTAGGTCTGGGTTAGGTCTGGGTTATGCCTGCATCTGGCTCATGATTTTGCCTTCTTTCGCATACTTGTTGGCCAGATCCTGGGTTTTTTCCTGTTTGAATCACGTAATAATGTGGTACCACAGTGAAACAGTCAATTAAACCTGGTTCCGTTCAATATTTCAGGGGATAACACCGGATACATCTGGGTTAGGTCTGGGTTATGCCCGCATCTCGCTCATAATTTTGCCTTCTTCGCATACTTGTTGGCCAGATCCTTGGTTTTCTCTGGTTTGAATCACGTAGTAATGTGGTACCACACTGAAACAGTCAATGAAACCTGGTTTCGATCAATATTTTAGAGGATAACACCGGTTAGGTCTGGGTTAGGTCTGTGTTATGCCCGCATCTGGCTCATGATTTTGAATTGTTCGCATACTTGTTGGCCAGATCCTAGGTTTTTTCGGTTTTGAATCACGTAGTAATGTCGTACCACACAGTAACAGTCAATTAAACCTGGATTCGGTCAGTATTTTAGTCGGTAACACCGGTTAGGTCTGGGATAGGTCTGGGTTATGCCCGCATCTGGCTCACGATTTTGCCTATTCCACATTCTTGTTGGTCAGATCCTTGGTTTTCTCTGGTTTGAATCACGTAGTAATGTGGTACCACACTGAAACAGTCAATGAAACCTGGTTTCGATCAATATTTTAGAGGATAACACCGGTTAGGTCTGGGATAGGTCTGGGATATGCCCGCATCTCGCTCATGATTTTGCCTTATTCGCATACTTGTTGGACAGGTACTGGGTTTATTCAGGTTTGAATCACGTATTAATGTGGTGCCACACAGTAACAGTCAATTAAAGCTGGATTCGGTCAGTATTTTAGAGGATAACAACGGTTGGGTCTGGGTTAGGTCTGTGTTATGCCCGCATCTGGCTCATGATTTTGCCTTGTTCGCATACTTGTTGGCCAGATCCCAGGTTTTTTCGGTTTTGAATCACGTAGTAATGTCATACCACACAGTAACAGTCAATTAAACCTGGATTCGGTCAGTATTTTAGTCGGTAACTCCGGTTAGGTCTGGGATAGGTCTGGGTTATACCCGCATCTCGCTCATGATTTTGCATTTTCCGCATACTTGTTGGCCAGATCGTTGGTTTTCTCTGATTTGAATCACGTAGTGATGTGGTACCACAGCGAAACAGTCAATGAAACCTGGTTTCGATGAATATTTTAGAGGATAACACCGGTTAGGCCTGGGTTAGGTCTGGCTTATGCCCGCATCTGGCTCATGATTTTGCCTTCTTCGCATACTTGTTGGCCAGATCCTGTGTCTTTTCGGGTTTGAACCACGTAGTAACGTGATACCAAACAGTTACAGTCAATTAAACCTGAATTCGGTCAGTATTTTAGTCGGTAACACCGGTTAGGTCTGGGATAGGTGTGGGTTATGCCCACATCTGGCTCACGATTTTGCCTATTCCGCATTCTTGTTGGCCAGATCCTTGGTTTTCTCTGGTTTGAGTCACGAAGTAATGTGGTACCACACTGAAACTGTCAGTGAAACCTGGTTTCGATCAATATTTTAGAGGATAACACCGGTTAGGTCTGGGATTGGTCTGGGATATGCCCGCATCTCGCTCATGATTTTGCCTTGTTCGCATACTTGTTGGACAGGTACTGGGTTTATTCGGGTTTGAATCACGTAGTAATGTGGTGCCACACAGTAACAGTCAATTAAAGCTGGATTCGGTCAGTATTTTAGAGGATAACACAGGTTGGGTCTAGGTTAGGTCTGGGTTATGCCTGCATCTGGCTCATGATTTTGCCTTCTTTCGCATACTTGTTGGCCAGATCCTGGGTTTTTTCCTGTTTGAATCATATAGTAATGTGGTACCACACTGATACAGTCAATTAAACCTGGTTTCGATCAATATTTTAGAGGATAACACCGGTCAGCTCTGGGTTAGGTCTGGGTTAGGCCCGCATCTGGCTCATGATTTTGCCTTCTTCGCAAACTTGTTGGCCAGATCCTGGGTTTTTTCGGGTTTAAATCACGTAGTAATGCGGTACCACACTGAAATAGTCAATTAAACCTGGTTTCGATCAATATTATAGAGGATAACACCGGTTAGGTCTGGCGTAGGTCTGGGTTATGCCCGCATCGGGCTCATGATTTTACCTTTTCCGCATACTTGTTGGCCAGATCCTTGGTTTTCTCTGGTTTGAATCACGTAGTAATGTGGTACCACACTGAAACAGTCAATGAAACCTGGTTTCGATCAATATTTTAGAGGATAACACCGGTTAGGTCTGGGTTAGGTCTGGGTTATGCCCGCATCTGGCTCATGATTTTGCCTTCTTCGCATACTTGTTGGCCATATCCTGGGTTTTTTCGGTTTTGAATCTCGTAGTAATCTGGTACCACAAAGTATCAATCAATTAAACCTGGATTCGGTCAGTATTTTGGTCGGTAACACCGGTTAGGTCTGGGTTAGGTCTGGGTTATGCCCGCATCTGTCTCATGATTTTGCCTTCTTCGCATACTTCTTGGCCAGATCCTGGATCTTTTCGGGTTTGAATCACGTAGTATTGTGGTACCACACTGAAACAGACAATTAAGCCTGGTTTCGATCAATATTTTAGAGGATAACACCGGTTAGGTCTGGGATAGGTCTGGGTTATGCCCGCAACTGGCTCATGATTTTGCCTTTTCCGCATACTTGTGGGCCAGATCCTTGGTTTTCTCTGGTTTGAATCACGTAGAAATGTGGTACCACACTGAAACAGTCAATGAAACCTGGTTTCGATCAATATTTTAGAGGATAACACCGGTTAGGTCTGGGTTAGGTCTGGGTTGTGCCCGCATCTCGCTCATGATTTTGCCTTCTTCGCATACTTGTAGGCCAGATCGTGGGTTTTTTCCTGTTTGAATCACGTAGTAATGTGGTACCACAGCGAAACAGTCACCTAAGCCTGGTTCGATCAATATGTTACAGGGTAACACTGGTTAGATCTGGGTTAGGTCTGGGTTATGCCAGCATCTGGCTCATGATTTTGCGTTCTTCGCATACTTGTTGGCCAGATCCTGGGTTTTTTCGGTTTTGAATCTCGTAGTAATCTTGTACCACACAGTATCAATCAATTAAACCTGGATTCGGTCAGTATTTTAGTCGGTAACACCGGTTAGGTCCGGGTTAGGTCTGGGTTAGGTCTGGGTTAGGTCTGGGTTAGGTCTGTGTTAGGTCTGGGTTAGGTCTTCCCTCAGGGGCTGTGGCCGGCCAGGTGTCCGGCGCAGTACGGGGCGTAGCGACCCCGAGGTACCTGATGCTAATCACACCGTAAGCCTCCTGTTGGTCGTCGCAACGACCCATTCGCAACTCCATTTTTGGTTTTGTGAATGGTACGTGACGGCAGGAGGATCGGGGGCCTTGGCTTAACCGCCTGGGCCGCGAGTATGGCGACTCTATAAAATCGCCCTCTAATCCTAAGCTATGGTGCGCGGCGATGGGATGCATGGTTGGGAGAGGAGGCCCAATCCCGAGCGACCACCTCCGGGGGCACCTGCCGAACCTCCGGAGTTTTAGGCTTCCCCAGGCAAGGCGGCTCTGCCTGGGGTGACTTCCCTTCCGACCACATTCGTGGGACGTAAAATGGACACAACTACAAAAACCAAAATTAGGGGGAGGAGTGTAGATAGTAAGAAGGAGGGAGGCAGCGCGGGATCGCGTATCGCGGCCGCTGCTGCCTCGCAGAGAGAGAAGGCGGCTGACGGAGGCAGCGCGGGATCGCGGATCGCGGCCGCTGCTGCCTCACAGGGAGAAAAGAGGATTGCCGGCATGGCGCCAAGCCGGGCAGGCCCAGCGGAGGGGTTTGCTGCACGCCGCAAGAGGCAGCTGGATCCGGTGGATCCGGGCTCCGTGTCTGGCGGCAATTCTGCTAGTTCAGAGGAGTGGCGGGCAGTCTCCGGAAGGAGAACTAAAAAGAAGAGGAAAGATGTCCTGGGCGAAGCGCTCCGCCAGGAAATTAGAGGAAAGGAGGCGGTGACCTTGTCCGTCGAGATATGCGACGAGACGGAGAAGGTCATGGAAGTCGCGGATCGGTCCGCGAACCTAATGGGCACGTTTGTGCGTGACCTTAGGTTCGCGGCCGAATTTATTCGGGTGGCTGCCACCGAGTTAAAGGGGCGTGCAGCAACTATGATGAGCCAAGCGGCGAGGGAGAAGGAGCTGGCTGAGGAGATAGCCAGACTCCGTCAGGATCTGGAGAGGGCGCAGGAGTCTGGGCGGGTTGTGTCAAATCCGCCCATTCCGAAGGAGACACCAGTGGGTGTCCCTGCGGGCATAGTCCCCGCCACGATATCTATCCCACCCACCAAGCCTTTGCCTGAACCTCATGGTGTCCGGGAAGGAAAGGATGGCGAGGACGGGGGGATGGGGAAACGAGTATTGTCTGCGAATGATGTGCAGATCATTCTGAAGAGCATGGAGATCGCAATGGAGGTGCGCTTTCGGGCGTTGAGGGAGGAGTTGGTGTCTTCCCTCAAGCACTCGACTCGCGCCTCCTTGCGGCCACACGCGGGTGGATTGGTGCCGGTACCCCCGCAAACGCAACAGCCAAGGGAACCGAAAATTACGGAGCGGAGGGATGGGTGGTTTTCTCAACAAACTCGTGGGGTTACTGCCGCCAATAAGCGGACGAGGAAGAGGAAGGAGACGAGGCGCAGGCAGAGAGCAAGACTTGCGGCCCTCCTTGTCCCTTCCTCTTCCCGGAGGCCCGAATGTGTGCCGGAGAAGCAGGCGGCGGTTGGTACGGCAAGGGGCTGGAGGTCGCCATCGACACCACACCAACCTCGGTCTGGTGTTCCCTGCCACCCTTTAACGTCGGCAAGAGTAGCTAAGGCGTCCGGAGGCACGTGGGTAGAAGCAGTGGCTCGTGGCCAGGCGGTACAGAAACCCGTCCAGGCCCGCCCAAGCTCCGTCCAGATCACCCCCCAAGCGAAGCCGTCGAACAGAAGCGGCCCCCAGCCGAATAAGGGGGCCGTTAAGAAGACCTGGGACACCGGCCGCCCGCCGAAGACGGCTGCCGTGTCTCTGGAGGCAGTCGATGGCTCAGCGGTGGTGTTGGCCGAGGCGGTGGCCAGGGCTCGGGCAAGTATTAAACTCGCCGACCTTGGCATCGCCGACGTCAAAATTAAGCGGGCAATAACCGGGGGTCTCCTGTTTGAGATCCCCGGGCCTGAGGAGGAGACGAAAGCGGACGCCTTGGCCTTAAGGATGAGGGAGGCTCTGACCAATATGTCGGTCAGGGTGGCCCGCCCAGTCAAGCGGACCGAGCTGAGGGTGAGTGGGCTCGACGATGCTGCCACCCCAGTCGAGGTACGTGTGGCTGTGGCGGCGCTGGGAGAGTGCCCGGAGGAGGGGGTCCAGGTGGGCGATATTCGCAGGACCCCCCGGACTCTGGGTACAGTTTGGGTGAGGTGCCCCTTAACGGCCGCCGTTAAGATTGCGGCGGCCGGAAAGGTGAGAGTGGGTTGGACCTCCGCCACAGTGGAGGTCTTGGCGCCGCGCCCGATGCAGTGCTACCGTTGCCTGGAGATAGGTCATGTCCGGCAGCGGTGCACAGCAGCGGTGGATCGGAGTGCCCGCTGCTATAAATGCGGCGCCTCCGATCATCGCGCCAGGCAGTGTAGCGTGGCGACCCCGGTATGTCCCCTGTGTGTAGATATACCTGGGAGACCCACGGGGCACCGATTGGGGGGGGGGGGCGGGGTTGTGTACCCCCACCCAGGCAGGGCCGTTTAGGGCCGGCCAGGAGGGATAAAGTCAGTATGGCAGGAGGGGGTGCGAGGGCCCCAGTAGTCACTCAGGGGGAGGCCGCTACGACTTCCCCGGCGATGGATGAGGACGCAATCGTCGTGGGGGATGGGCAACCCCCGACGGCGGAGTCGAAGGGGGAGGTGTTAAACGCATCCCCAACGGAGGTTAACGGCCTGGAGGAGGTCGTGAAGGCCTAGAGTTCACCCTCCTCCAGGCCAATTTGGCGAGGGCTCGCAGGGCACAGGACATGTTTGTCCACGCCCTGCGGGCCCAAAGGGTTGGCCTGGCCATCGCCGCCGAGCCGTACATGGTTCCCGACCAGCCCAATTGGGTCGGGAGCCTGTGCGGACTGGTAGCGATGGTCTGGGCATGGCCGCCAGACTCCCCTTCCGTTACCATCCTACATCGGGGGAGGGGGTTTCTGGCGGTCCAATGGGGGACCATCGCGATTGTGGGCTGCTACGTGTCGCCCAACTGCGACCTCGCCACATATGCGGCGTACCTGGACGGGGTGGGCGATTGCATCAGGAGATGCCTGCCCCGTCCGGTACTGGTCCTGGGGGACTTCAATGCCCATGCTGCTGCATGGGGTAGTCCCAGGGCCAACCGCCGTGGCGAGGCGTTATTGGGGTGGGTGGCCGAGCACGACCTCCGGTTGGTAAATCGGGGCTCCGAAGCCACGTTCGTAGGGCCGCAGGGAACGTCCATCATCGACTTAACGTGGGCAATCCCTGCGGCCCTGCGACATGTGTCGCGGTGGCGAGTAGCTGTACAGGTGGCCACACTCAGTGACCACCTCTACATCACCATGTCGGTGAGAGCCACCCCGGCGCGTAGGGAGCCCCTGGGCCGGAGGCGTGCGGCAGATGCCATGGCCCACCCGCGATGGTCCCTCAAGAGGGTGAGTTGGGGGATGGTAGAGGCAGCCGCAACAGTGGCAGCCTGGTCCCAGCCAGCAGATGGACCCGTTGACGACGTCGAGAGGGAGGCCGAGTGGTTCCGAGGCAAGTGCATAGAGGTGTGTGATGCCTCCATGCCCCGGGCCAGGCCTCCCAGACGCCAGGGCGCGGCGTATTGGTGGTCGCCGCACATCGAGCAGTGCAACGCTCGTTGTGCGCGCGCCCGCCGTAGATACACCCGCGCCCGACGGTCACGTCGTCGACGCCCGGCCGCGGAGCAGATGGCGCTCATATACGAGGAGTTCGCCAGGGAGCGGCGAACCCTCCAGCGCGCCATCCGAGATGCCAAGGCACAGGCATGGAAGGACCTCCTCGGGGAGCTGAACAGAGATCCATGGGGGCGCCCGTATAAGCTTGTAATGGACAAGCTTCGTCCATGGGCGCCCCCGCTGACAGAGACTCTCGACCTCCAGTTTTTAGAGGAGGTGGTATCAACCCTGTTCCCGGGGTCTAACCGGGACGGGGTACCACCTTCTCGAGAACCCTGGGACCCTACCATCTGGTCCCAGGAACTGGAGGTCACCCCCGAGGAGATAGGCCGGGCAGTTCGTCGGATGAGGTCTCGGAGAGTTGCTCCGGGTCCCGACGGCGTGCCCGGCCAGGTGTTGGCCTGTGCCCTTGGCGTCTTGAGCCCGCGGTTCGGGAGGCTGCTGAGCGGTTGCCTCCGCCGAGGGGTATTCCCCTCCCCCTGGAAGGCGGCGCGGCTGGTCCTTCTCCAGAAGACGGGAAGGCCCGCAGGTACGCCCTCCGCGTACCGGCCGGTGTGTTTGTTGGATGAGGCGGGCAAGCTCTTTGAACGCATAGTGGCTGCCCGCCTCTCCAACCACCTGTCCACGGTAGGACCCGACTTGGCCCCCTGCCAATTCGGCTTTAGAGAGGGACGGTCCACGCTCAATGCCATAGAGCTGGTCCGCTCCCTCTCTCAGGGGGCCACCTCCAAGGGTAGGGTGGTTCTGGCGATATCAATAGATATCGTCAATGCATTTAACACCCTGCCCTGAGAGGCGATTATGGGGGCGCTAGATTTTCATCGTGTGCCCCCATATCTGAGGAGGATAGTCGGGTCCTACCTAAGCGACAGGTGGATCAGTTGCACCGGCCGGGATGGAGTATGCATGCGGAGGGGAGACGTACGCGGTGTTCCGCAGGGGTCGGTTCTAGGACCGCTGCTATGGAACATCGGCTATGACTCGGTACTGCGGGTTCCGCTGCCCGCTGACGTAGCACTGGCGTGTTATGCCGATGACACGCTGGTGCTCGTCAGCGGGTCAGACTGGAGAGGGACTGCGCGCGCCGCGGAGGTGGCGGTGGCCACCGTCGTCGCCGAAATTCGCAGGCTGGGTCTACAGGTGGCGCCCCAGAAATCGGAGGTCATGTTCTTTCAAAGACTTGGCCCCCGAGGGGTGCCACCGACTGGCCTGCGGATCCGAGTTGGGACAGCCTACGTCGAGGTGAAGGCCCATATGAAATACCTGGGCCTGATCCTCGACAGCCGGTGGCGCTTCGTCGAGCATTTCGACCGCTTGCCCCCCGCGTGGAGAAGGCGGCTGCCGCGTTAGGCCGCCTTCTTCCGAATATCGGGGGGCCTGATGTTGGAGTCCGCCGCCTCTATGTGGAGGTGGTGCGTTCAATTGCCCTCTACGGGGCCCCTATTTGGGCCCCGCAACTGGATGTCAGCTAGCGCAGCACGGAGATGCTGCGCCGCGTCAACCGTCGGCTGGCAATCCGGGTGGTAAGAGGGTATCGCACCATCTCCCACGAGGCGGCGACTACCCTGGCGTGTCTCCCGCCCCTGGAGCTCCTAGCCTGGAGAAACCAATTGGTTTTCCGGCATTCCAGGGAGCTTCAGGAGGCTGGGAGGCCGCCAGAGGAGAGGAGGCAAGCGGTCGAAGGGACGAGGCGCCATGCCCAACGGACCGTGTTGTTTATGTGGTTCCACCAACTAATTCAGGCTGGTGGAGCCACACAACGGTCCGTTGGTGCAGTCCTGCCACATTGGCAAGAGTGGCAGGACAAACCGGGTAGGCTGTCCTACAGGATGACACAGGTGCTCACCGGGCATGGTTGCTTTGGTGAGTACCTGTGTCGAATCGGGAAGGAGGCGACGGCGGTGTGCCACCACTGTGGGAATCCTCAGGACACGGCGCAGCACACGCTGGCAGCCTGCCCAGCGTGGGCAGATGAGCGCCGTGTCCTGCTGCAGGAAGTTGGGAGGAACCTCTCGCTGGCCACAGTAGTTGGCAAGATGGTGGCCAGCGAGAGGACATGGCAAGTGGTGGCCTCCTTCTGCGAAGTAGTTATGTCACAGAAGGAGGCCGCCGAGCGGGCGCGCCGCGCATCCCGCTCGAAGAGGGAGGGCTCGGAGAGGAGCTAGGGCGAGGCGACCTTCGCCTCCTGGCCCACTCCAATAGCTCCTGAAGGGGTAGGTGGCCCGTCAAATTTCAACTCCGGCCACCACGTCGATGGCCGGGGGATGGACGGGCCGCCGGTGTGGGCTGCAGGTGCTCGGCGATAGGGGCCCGAGCACCGAAGGCAGCCCCAGGGCCGCGGGCGTCGGGTGACCTGGCGTCTGCGGCGGGGGACTCTGTGATGTCTCACTAGAGTTCCCGGTTCCCCGCCGCAGCGCCCGAGGACGGTCACCGTGGGGTTTTAGCCGGTAGGAGTCCGGCACTACCCTGAGGCCCTCCCCTACATATGGGCCTCGGGGTGTCCATGAGGATTTCCCCACGTACAAAAAAAAAAAAAAAAAAAAAAAAAAAAAAAAAAAGTCTGGGTTAGGTCTGGGTAGCGGGGAATCCCACACAACCCTCCCGCCTCTCCCCAAAGAGGTGGGAGGGAGTCTTTCGAAGATTTTCCCCACGACAAAAAAAAAAAGTAAGTTGGCGGTAAGCAAATTATCAAGCTGTAAGCTTGTTAACGTGCAGTAAGCTGGTAAGAAAGCAATATGAAAGTATGCAGTTAGCTAGAAGGGAAGCAGTAAGTTAGTAATAAAGTTGTATGATAGCAAGCATGCAGTAAGCTAGAAAGCAAGCAGCAAGTGTGTATGCCAGCAGTAAGCTTGTAAGCAATGAGTGAGCTAGTAAGCGACCAGGAAGCTATTAAGGAAGCAGTATGCTAGTAAACAACCTTTAAGCTGGTACGAAAGCAGTTAGCAAGTGAGCAAGTAGTAAGCTTGTAAGCAAGCAGTGAGCTAGATAGATAGCAATTAGCTTGTAAGCAAGCAGTTAGCTTGTAAGCGAGGAGGAAGCTAGTAAGGAAGCAGTAAGCTTGTAAGCAAACAGCTAGCTAGTAAGCAAGCAGTAAGATGGAAAGCAAGGACCAGACTAATAAGTAAGCAGTTAGCTAGTAAGCAAGCAGCAAGATAGTAAGCAATCAGTATGATAGTAAGCTTGCAGTGAGCCAGTAAGCGAGCAGGAAGGTAGTAAGGAAGCAGCAAGCTAGTAAGCAAGCAGTAAGCTAGTAAGGAAGCAGCGTGCTAGTAAGCATGCAGTAAGCGAGCAAGCTAGCAGTAAGATAGTAAGAAAGCAGAAATGTTGTAAGAAAGCAGTTAGGTAGGAAGCTGTAAGCTAGTAAGCAACAAGTAGACTAGTAAGCAAGCACAGAGCTTGTAAGCATGCAGTAGGCAAGTGAGCAAGCAGTGAGCTATTAAAGAAGCATTAAGATAGTAACAAAGCAGCAAGCTGGTAAGCATGCAGTAAGCATGTAGTGAGCCTCTAAGTGAGCAGGAAGCTAGTATGGAAGCAGTATGCTAGAAAGCAAGCAGTAAGCGAGTAAGCCAGCAGCAAGCTAGTAAACATCCAGTGAGCTAGTAAGCAAGGAGTGAGCTAGAAAGCAAGCAGCAAGCTAGTAAGTAAGCACTACGCTAGAAGGCAAGCGTCACGCTAGTAAAAAACAAGTTAACTATTAAGCAACCCCTAAGATAGCAAGGAAGCCGTAAGCTAGAAAGCAACCAGTAAGCTGGTAAGAAAGCAGTTAGCTAGTAAGGAAGCCGTATGCTAGTAAGCAAGTTATATGCTGCAAAGAAAGCAGTTAGCTAGTAAGCAAGCAGTAAGCTAGTAAGGAACCAGTAAACTGGTAAGAAAGCAATTAGCTAGTAAGGAAGCAGTATGCTAGTAAGCAAGCATAAAATTAGTATGCAAGCTGTGAGATCGTAGGCGAGCAGGAAGCTGGTCGGGGAGCGGTATGGTAGTAAGCAAACAGTAAGCCAGTAAGGAAGCAGTGAGATAGTAAGCGTTCAAGGTGCTAGTAAGGAAGCCGTAAGCTAGTCAGCAAGCAGCAGGATAGCAAGAAAGCAGGTAGCTAGTATGCAAGCATTAAGGTAGTAAGCAAGCAGTAAGCCAGTAAGCAACCAGTAAGCTTGTAAGCAAGCAGTAAGCTGGTAAGAAAGCTGTAAGCTAGTAAGCATGCAGTAAGCTAGAAAGCAAGCAGCAAGCTAGTAAGCAAGCAGTATGCTAGAAAGCGAGCAGGCACGTAGTAAGGGAGCAGAATGCTAGTATGGATGGAGTTAACTAGTAAGCAACCAGTAAGCTAGTAAGGCAGCAGTGAGCTAGTAAGCAAGCAGCGGTCTAGAAGGGAAGCAGTATGCTAGTAAGCAGCAGCTAAGCTTGTAACCAAGCAGCAGGCTTCTAAGGAAGCAATCAGCTTCTAAGAAAGCAAAACGCTAGTATGCGAGAAGTAAGATAGGACGCAATCTGCAAGCTAATAAGCAAGCAGTAATCTAGTAAGCAAGCCGTGAGCTAGTAAGCAAGCAGTGGGCTAGAAGGGAAGCAGTATGCTAGTAAGCAACAGCTAAGCTAGTAACCAAGCAGCAGGCTTCTAAGAAAGTAATCAGCTAGTAACAAAGCAAAATGCTAGTAAGCAAGCAGTAAGCTAGGACGCAATCTGCAAGCTTACTGGAAAGAAATGAAAGCAGTTAGCTAGTAAGCGACCAGTAGGTTTTTTTTTTTTTTTTTTTTTTTTTTTTTTTTTTTTTTTTTGTCGTGGGGAAAATCTTCGAAAGACTCCCTCCCACCTCCTTGGGGAGAGGTGGGAGGGGTGTGTGGGATTCCCCGAGTCCGTACAACGACAGGCGCGGGACCTACCCACTAAAAACCCCACGGTGACCCTTCGGCACGCTTTGGGAGGATACCGGGAATCGCTCGAAGCATTCTTCCGGTATCCTCCCCGTGCCCGCGCTTTCGCGCCCATCCCCCGGGGGGACAATCGGTCCCCCCAGTAGACACACTGCCTCATAGCGGCGGGACGGGGCCACTCCATCCCGCCGCTATCCGTCCCGGGGCCGCGTTTAGTGGCGGCTGCGAGCCCCAACTCGCAATCGCCCGCGACCCCGTTTCCACCCCTCGGCAGCCGGGCGTTCATGGCCGCACCAGACCGCCGAGGGTGCCTCCCCTTGCGTCGGACCGGTAGGGGGAGGCACTCCTACCCCCAACCGGTCCGACCCGGCGCCGCCTGGCGGGAGGAGGGTCCCCTCAGAACCCCCCTCCCAGCCTAGGTCATCCGCCACGCCGAGGCGGCCGCCCGCGACGCCTCGCGACCGGGCGACGACCTCGGGCCACCGCACGAGCGCGAGCTTCAGTGCGCCGCTGAAGCTCGCGCTCCCTCCCCGCGGCCTCCTTCTGCAACATTACGTTCTCGCAGAAGGAGGCCACGGCCCTCCACTTCTCCTCGCTGCCGAGCATGGCGCGCACCACGCCCGGCAGCGAGACATCCCGCCCGACGACGCCGACCAGGACGCGGCGCTCCCCCTCCCACGCGGGGCATACCTCCAGGGTATGATCCGCCGTGTCCTGCTCAGCGTCGCAGTGGCAGCAACGCGCCGTCGGCTCCTTCCCTATCCGGCACAGGTATCTTCCGAAGCTGCCATGCCCGGAAAATACCTGTGCCAGCCGGTAGGTGAGGCTGCCATGGCCTCTGTCCAGCCACTCCTTCAGGAGTGGCCGAACAGCCCCGACAGTCCGGTGCCCCGCGGTTGGCAGAGCCAGCCGCTCCTGCCACGCGAGCAACACGGACTGCCGGGCCTGGCGCTTCAAATCGCCCCAAGCAGGTTCCTGCCCGCCCGGGACCGCCCCCACCCCCGCGCGTCGGTCGACGCGGTGCCGGTACATCACCGCGTGCGACCGCGCGAGCAGGTCCATGGGCGGCATTCCCGCTAGAACCGTCGCCGCCTCATGTGACATGGTCCGATACCCGCGGACGACCCTGAGCGCCACGCGCCTCTGCACCCGACGCAGCATAGTCATGCTGCGCCGGGAGGCAGCCAGGTCGTCCGCCCAGACGGGGGCCCCGTATAGGGCCACCGACTGGACCATTGCCACATAGAGGCGACGAACTCGGGCCGCCGGGCCCCCCAGGTTGGGCAGGATCCGGCCCAGAGCCGCAACCATCCTTTCCAACCGGGGGACCAGGCAGCGGAAATGCTTCTCGAAACGCCAGTGGCTATCGAGGATCAGCCCTAGATACCTGATCTGGGGCTTCACCTCGATGTCAGCCCCACCCACCCGAATCAGAGGGGGTGGCGGATCCTGCCGAGGTGAATGAAACGCAATCACCTCGGTCTTATGGACCGCCACCGTCATCCCCATCCCCCTGATCCGGTCGACGACGCGTTGCGACCCCTCCTCCGCGCGACGCATGGCCCTCCCCCAGTGCGCCCCGACGGCCAGCACCAGTGTGTCATCCGCATAACACACCGTGCTGACGCCGTCGGGGAGGCCGGCCCGCAACACCGAGTCGTACGCGATGTTCCACAGGAGTGGCCCGAGGACCGACCCCTGCGGAACACCGCAGTACACCTCCCTCCGCATATCACCATCCCGGCCCGGATACTCGATCCACCTGCCGCGGAGATAATCCCCGACGACCGCCCTGAGACAAGGGGGGACTCGATGATATTCGAGTCCCCTCCTTATCTCTTCCCAGGGGAGGGTGTTAAAGGCATTGGCAATATCCTTGGAGCCACCCCTCCCCGGGAGACGGCCGCCTCCGAGAGGGCCCTCACACGACCTATCGCGTCGATAGTCGATCGGCCCCCCCGGAAACCGAACTGGCAGTCGGCCAGACCGGGATCACCCCGCGACAGGTGCTCGACGAGGCGGGCAGCAATCACACGCTCGAAGAGCTTGCCCACCTCGTCGAGGAGACAAATGGGCCGGTATGCGGAGGGAGACTCCGCGGGCCGACCCTCCTTCCGGAGGAGGACCATCCTCGCCACCTTCCAACTGGGGGGGAATCGCCCGTCCCTCAGGCAGCAGTCGAACAACCGCCTGAGGTCGGCCCCAAGGACGCCCTGGGTCAA
Source organism: Colletes latitarsis (assembly GCF_051014445.1). Lineage (NCBI taxonomy): Eukaryota > Metazoa > Arthropoda > Insecta > Hymenoptera > Colletidae > Colletes > Colletes latitarsis. The sequence goes on along the minus strand of NC_135145.1, from coordinate 4,928,379 downwards.
GACCCAAACCCGGCCGGGCACACCATCCGGACCCGGGGCCGTGTTACGAACCCCGAGCCGTCTGATGGCCGCTGCCAGCTCCTCCTGCGTGACCCCCAGCTCGGCCGTCCACTCCACTGGGACAGCCGCCGCCGCCGGAGGACGCGGTCCCCTCTCCCCAATTGGGAAGAGTGTATTGACCACGTCCTCCAGCAGCCGGGGGTCAAGACCCTCGGTGACGGGGGGCGCCCACGGGCGGAGCTTATTCAGCACCACCTTATATGGGCGCCCCCATGGATCGTCATCAAGGGTCTGGAGGAGCTCCTTCCATGCCTGGGTCTTGGCCCGTTTGATGGCGACCTGCAGAGCAACCCGCGCCACGCGGTATGCTCCATACAGGTCATCCGCTGCTCTCGCTCGCGCCACGCCGTCGCCTGTACGTTGACGACGGCGCGCGCGGGTGTACTGGCGTCGGGCGCGGACAGTCGCGACTCGCAACTCCGCGATCGCGTCCGACCACCAGTACACCGCCCGGCGAGGAGAAGCCCGCCCGACCCGAGGCATCGCCGCGTCGCAAATACCCGCGACCAATGCTCCGAGCCGGGCGACCTCCTCCTCTATGCTCGGCAACTCGGCCGCTCCCTGCGGCCAAGTTGCAGCGAGGGCAGCTGCCATCAGGGCGTCCTTGTCCAGGCGCCGAAGCGCCCAGCGGCGTGGTGGGGTGCCACGCAGGCGGCCGTGTCGGGATGCACTCGCGGCGGCAGAGACCTCCATCCGGATGTACCGGTGATCGGAGAGTGTCTCTGCCCCCGCGACCACGTGCCAACCCGACACCATGCGCACGGCGTTGGGGGTCGCGAATCCAACATCCACGATGGACCCCCCATATCGCCGCACGCATGTGTGCTCCGACCCCCGGTTCAATACCCGGAGGTCGAGCCCCGCCGCCCAATCGCCCAGGATCCCGCCGCGAACGGAAGTCCTGGGGGATCCCCAAGCCACCGACTTGGCATTAAAATCCCCCAGGACCAGCACCGGCCGGGCCGCGTAGCGCTGCACGCATGCCGCGACCTCGGCCAAGTACAGCTCGAACGCAGCGTGACCGCTACGGGGCGAAATGTAGCACCCCACCACAGCGACTCCCCCCCAGTCCACGGCGACGAATCCCCGACCGCGCTCCAACAAGGAGAACGGTGGGGACCCATCGCCCCCTCCCCATACCGTCGCCACCAAGCCGCCCGCGTCGCCCACCCAATGAGGGTGATCAGGGACGCGGTACGGCTCGGCGGCGACCGCCAGGCCAACCCCCCACTCCGCGAGGACTTGGGACATCAAGTCCTGTGCCGCGCGGCAGTGGTTGAGGTTGGCCTGGAGGAGGAGGCGGGGCGGCATTAATTAATGGCCGCGCCAGCCTCCTCCCGGCCGTCCGTCCCCGTAGCACCGTCCACCTCCATGGAGGACGATGCCACCGCCCTCGGCACCGGAGCCGGTGCAGCCCGCCTCTTCCTCTCCTTCCGGGAGGGGGGGGAGCACTTCTTGCTCCCCACCCTGTGATCGGCTGGCCTCCCCATGTCCGCACACAGCGGGCAGTGGGGAGCCGCCGAGCACTGGCTCGCACGGTGCTCTTTGGCACCGCAGCGGTAACACTGACCGCTGCGGTCCACCGGCGAGGTGCACCACTGCCTCACGTGCCCCAATTCGAGGCAGCGGTGACACTGGAGCGGGCGCGGCGCGAGGATTTCCACTCGCGCCGAAACCCACCCCACCAACACCCTCCCGGATTCCGCCACCTTACGGGCGGCGGAGAGGGGGCACCGGGCCCACACCGACCCGAGGCCGGAGGGCGACCTGCGGATCTCTCCGATCCGCAGGTCCTCCACAGGACAGTCCCCCGCCCTCGCAAGGGCACGGGACACATCCTGTGCGCTGACCGAGTCGTCCAGCCCACAAACGCGTATCTCCGTGCGCTTCGTGGGCCGGGCGACCCGGACACCTCGCTCGCCCAGCTGCTCCCGGAGCCTCTGGGCGAGACGATCCGCCTTCGCGCCGCCATCTGCACCGGGGATCTCCAGCAAGAGACCCCCGGTCATGGCCCTCTTCGCCCTCACGGAGGCGATGCCCAGCTCTTCCAGGGAGATATTCTCCCTGGCGAGCCGCATCGCCTCCGCGAGGGTCAGGTCGCCCCCCTGCGCAACGGTCAGCGTCACCGCTGCCGTTTTTGGGGGACGACCTGGTCGTGCCTTCCCGACCTTCGCGGCCTTTACCTTGGCCGCCGGCGGCGGAGGCGGAGGCCGCGGTTGCGAGGCCTTCCTCGCCGCCCGCTTCGCCTTCCGCCCCACCACCTCACTCCACGCCACCCCCCCTTGGGAGGGTGCTGTGGAGGACGCGACCACCGCGACCACGGGTACACCACCCCCCTTGGGGGTCGCGACCCGGGGCCCTGGTGCCGCAACGCTGGGCGGAGCCTTCACTCCGCCCTTCTTTGCCTTCCCCGACTGTACCGGAACAGGTCGGGGAGGCACCGCCTTCCTGCTGACCGCTCTTCCGGCGAGGAGCTCCTCCCGGAAGGCGGCCAGCTTGCCATCAATCATGTCCCCAATCCTCCTCAGAAGATCGTCTTCTGAGGAGGACGGGGACTTCTTCACGGGCGGAGTGCGGGTGGAGGGGCCCGCGGTGCCCCGCACCACTGCCGCCGCACTCCGCTTATTGACCTCCGCCGAGGGACGCGGCGGTGGAGGAGGAGGGAGGATGGGAGGGAGGGCCGCGCTGTTCCACAGCGCCTCTGCCCTCCTCCTCCCCTGTCGCTCCTCCTCCAACAGGAGCTGCAGACGGGCGTTCCGCCCTCTGAGCTCCCGCGCCGCCTCCCTCATTTCCTCCGCCGCGGCCTTCAGGGCCTCCGCGCCACCGCTTTTCTGCCCCTTAAAGGCGCAGGCAGCGGCGACTTTCTCCACCCGCCTCAGGGACGAGGAGATCCTGTCCGATATCTCCTCGGTCACCTCGTCCCTGAGGCAACTCAGCCTCACCGACGGGCTCATCGCCCCGCCCACCTCGACGACGGCCTGCCCCGTCCTCTTCCTCTTAGAGCCTATGTGGCTCGTGCTGGAGGAGAAGGACGAGACCGACGCCGTCTCGTCGTCCTCCTCCACCCTCCACGAAGCCGGACCTGGCGCTGAGTGGGGCGCGAGCGCCGCCACCCTAACCCCAACCCCGTCTCCGTCCTCCCCAACCGACAAAACCCGCCCCATCCCCATTTTATTTTCTGTGTCCATAATAGTCCCACGAGATGGTCGGAAATAAAGGTCCACCCGGGCAGAGCCGCCTTACCCGGGTAAGCCTAATACTCCGGGGGTTCGGCAGGTTCCCCGGAGGTGGTCGCTTGGGATCGGGCCTTCTCCCCCAACCATGCATCCCATCGCCGCGCACCATAGCTTAGGATTGGAGGGCGATTTTATAGAGTCGCCATACTCGTGGCCCAGGCGGTTAAGCCAAGACCCCCGTTCCTCCTGCCGTCACGTACCATTCACAAAACCAATAGGGAATTGTGAATGGGTCGTTGTGACGACCAACAGGAGGCTTACGGTGTGTGTATGACTCGGGTACCCCGGGTTCGTTAAGCCCGTACTGCAGCTGAAAGGCTGGCAGCCCCTGAGGGAAAGCGACCAGTAGGTTAGAAAGGAAGCAGTATTGTTAGAAGCTAAGGGTTCTAACCGGGGTCCGGACTAGGGAAATACTAGGGTAAGTGAATGATAAGTTTTTATTATTTGTATTTTTCGCTTGTCGTTCTGCGACAAGCCTTTTATTATGGAATGAATTTAACAAAAAATAAAAAACGTAAGAAAATATAAAATTAGAAAAAAAAGGAATAATTATATTTTTTTGTATGGCCGTTGTGGCTGCATCGTTGTGGCCCCTGGTGGGATGGACCTTGGTTGCTGTAGCAATGGTTCGTTCAAATTAAATACGTGCGTACACGTATCGTAAACACACGCTCGTCAGCTGTTCGCCTCGATCCCCTTGCGACTATCGGTGCGCTGGGAGGGGGAGATCAGCTGTCGTTTAACGTGGATTAGTGGACTGTAAATTTGTACTTGTTCGTTGATAATTGTTTGTTGAAATTATCAGCGAGGCTTTCACCCTGAACAGAAGAGAATTCACTCGTATCTGTCGGGGGCGACTTTGCCACGGACGGGTCACCAAATGGAGGTCGTAAAGCTCCAAATGGGTGGATCCCGTGAGCACGCTCTCCGTGCGGGTGACGTAGAAACGTCGTGCGAGGTGATTTCTTGCGACACTGTAAAATTACTGCACGGCGATCGTTTCTACCGGGGACCGTGACAGTAAAGTGTCCTTTGCAAAAAATCCCTCGCGGGTCGACTCGTACACCGACGGGTTTCTGGAGAGGGTTTTTCAGCGATCTTTGCACGAAGAGCACTCTACGAGGCGGTACCGATTCAACGGTATGTCCTTTGGGAGGCTCCGAAGCCCTATAGCTTTAAAGGGATTCTGGTTGGGTGCACCCTGAGTCCCTTACGTCGCGGTCGCGGCAACGACTGCAACGTACAATCCTTCCTAGCGAAGGCGGTCGTGCCACGCGCAGCGTGTATTACGACCTCCCTTTTATGGCAGGTAGATTGTTATAGGAAAACTCTAACCGCAGCAACGGTGAGAATTCTTTAAAAGCAAGTCCAATGGTAATTGTGCGAGTCCGTACTTGAGGAGCGAGATCTTCAGGGATCCGCTCCCGTTCGTAGTCGGCACGTGGATAATTACGAAAATCGTCGCGGATCAACAGACGACGACTCGGTCGCGCCTTGTTGTTGCGACGCGGCGCTGCCGAATTCAGCTGTCGATCTCTTTTCAATATATCATACGGTTCTCTCTCTCGACACTGACGTCACGATACCGCTTAAACCGGTGCGAAGCGAACCTTCGCGTGAGGGCTGCGTACAAAAACACGTAAACGGCCGCGGTTTTAAATTGTCCGCAAGTTCAACGAACTTGACGAACGCTTAACCTTCCGCAGTGTCACATACACAAACGGATACGGGGATCGCGGCCCAGAAATTTATATTTCGGACGAACGCGATACTAAATAGTTTTTAACATATTTAAACAAGTATGCTAGTAAGTAAGCAGCATGCTAGTATGAGAGCAACTAGCTAGTAGGCGTGCAGGAAGCAAGTAAGCAAGCGGTGTGCTAATAAGCAAGCGGTAACCTAGTAAGCAACAAGTAAGCTAGTGAGCAAGCAGCAGGCTAGTAAGGATGCAATTAGACAGTAAGCGAGCAGCAAGCTAGTAAGGAAGCAGCGTGCTAGTAAGCGAGCAGGAAGCAAGTAAGGAAGCAGCACTAGTAATCAAGCTGTAAGCTATTAAGCAACAAGTAAGCTAGTAGGCAAGCAGCAGGCTAGTAAGCAAGCAGTAAGCTAGTAAGCATGCAGTGAGCTAGTAAGCGAGGAGGAAGCTGGTAAGGAAGCAGGTTGATAGTAAGCAAGATGAATGCTAGTAACCAACTAATAAGCCAGTAAGCAAGCAGCAAGCTGGTAAGAACGCAGTTAGCTAGTAAGCATGCAGTGAGCTAGTGGGCAAGCAATGAGCCAGTATGCGAGGAGGAAGCTAGTAAGGAAGCAGTTAGCTAGTGAGCAAGCAGTAAACTGGTAAGGAGCCAGTAAACTTGTAAGCAAGCAGTAAACGAGTAAGCAAGCAGTAAGCTAGTAAGCAAGCAGTAAACGAGTAAGCTAGCAGTAAGCCAGTACGCGAGCAGGAAGCTAGTAAGGAAGCAGTATGCTAGTAAGCAAGCAGTAAGCTAGTAAGGAACCAGCTAGAGAGAATGCATATAGTAAGTAACAAAGCAGCAATCTAGAAAGCACGCAGTAATGAGGTAAGCAAGCAGTAAGCTAGTAAGCAAGCAGCAAGCTGGTACGAAAGCAGCTGGCTAATAAGAAGGCAACTATCTTGTAAGAAAACATTATGATAGTAGGCAAGCAGTAAACGAGTAAGCTAGCAGTAAGCTAGTAAGCAAGCAGTAAGTGAGTAAGCTAGCAGTAAGCCAGTAAGCGAGCAGGAAGCTAGTAAGGAACCAGCTAGAGAGAATGCATATAGTAAGTAACAAAGCAGCAATCTAGAAAGCACGCAGTAATGAGGTAAGCAAGCAGTAAGGTAACAAGCAAGTAGTAAGCTAGTTGTTTAAATATCGCGTTAATTGACGGATTTGAGAACCGTTTAGAGAAATATTCAAGTTAACGTGAATTATAACTGAGAACCATAAATTCCTCGTACGGTATTGTTTTTCGTGTACGCGACATTCCAGAGACTCTCTGATGCGTAGTTCGGTACACGGAACGATAGAGGTTAAAAAAACCATACGCGAGTGTTGGCTGCTCTCAGTCACGTGATCGACCCAATATATTTACTTGGGATCGATCGTCGAAGATCCATAAACAGAGAGGGTAGAGGAATATTGAAATTAAGAAGAGATAGACATTGAAGAGCAGGGATAGCGCCGCGAGGTGGTGATTACCCCTCTCGTGGCCGCGACTGCGGATGTCTGTTCGCTTCTTAGCTTCGAGACTCGATAGCGAGTCCTCGCAGCGAGCAGATCGACAAACGATTCCGCTCCGCGACGAAACCAAATCTCCGAATATAGGTTCTGAGAACACTCGAACCTTTCGTTGAGAATTTTAAATTGTTGCTCAAAATTAACTAAATCGGTGAGGCATTTTATCAGCCCCGATTATTGACTGTACAATCTCGCCGAATAGCACGTGACGCTTGAGTTACGTGGTCGTGTGAGGGAATTGATAAACTTCGGTTCCCGCTTGGCGAGATTATTAATAAAATTTAAAAGACTGTGGGTTTTCGTCCAACTTTCATGTGACGTTTGTGCTACGCGGTCATGAAAGGGGAATCGAGATAAGAATCGTTTCCCGTGTGTCGAAACTCCAGTCTCAGCAAGGGCTACGGCCCGATCAGTACTGACGACTCCACGGACTGCTGCATTTGACGCGGTCGTGAGGCTGACTTTCCAACGTCTCGCTGCAACCAGCGGTCGTCGGAAGTCCAGTTTCGGCCAGTGGCTACGGCCAACTCAATACTGATTTCTCCACGGACTGCTGCATTTGACGCGGTCGTGTGAGGCTGATTAATCTTCACGTGACGTTTGAGTTTCGCGGTCGTGTAAGAATTTGTCGTACGGACTGCTGCATTTGACGCGGTCGTGCGACAAGTTGAATTGTCCGCACGGTTTTGTATATCACCCCTAGGGTGGTCTCTGACCGATACCCTACGTGGGCTCACCGTTTCTCAGGTCGGGGCTAAGAAATTCCGGACTTCTTAGCTCAACCTGCTCGAGCAACGCTCCTTGACCGCCAGTGAGTACGTACCCTGTGCGTAGAACAACGCATAATGAGCACCGTGGTGTATGCTCCTTTAAACGTAAGACGCTACGTGCGCCGTTAAGGACTACACCACACCGCGTCTTGTACGCAGGGAACGGTGAGAAACTGCGGTTTGGACAGCATTTGGAGCTTTACGACCTCCACCTGTTGTCCTTTCCTGCGGCATTCAACGATCGCTAAAAAGCGGAGAATTGAGAAATTAGATCTCTTCTTCCGCACAGCGATCGAACGGTTCTCGATTTGTGAGAACGTTCATATATACAGTCCACTCATACATATCTCAGTTCGTCGAGACGTGTCTGTAATCTCCGCTCTCGAGTGCGAACGGCACAGACAGGAGCGTGCGAGATAGAGCGAGACAGGCGACGCGACAAGCGTTAATAGGTATTTAAATCCAGCCTTGTCTTCCCTTGTTACAGAACAACACATCGCGAACTTGGCCAGGAGAAGCCGGCCCAGGTTTTTTTCCCCAGACGTCGGACCGACGTCTAGGCGGTTTTTTTTCCTTTTTTTTCTTTTTTTGATTAAAAATAAACGTTAATTTCATTGAGCAAAAATCAGGTGCATCAATTTATTCAAACTTTTTCCCAGTGTCCTTTCCCTCGTAATCCGGACCACGTCAGACAAAAATAACCCCCCTTAGGGCGGTTAAGGTCTTTAAACACTAGTATACATGTAGTGAGATAGTAAGCGTGCAGGAAGGTAGTGAGGAAGCAATATTCTAGTAAGCAACCAGTACGCTAGTAAGCCAGCAGTAAGTTAGTAATCAAGCAGCAAGCTTGTAATCAAGCAGTAAGCTAAAAAGCAAGGAGCAGGCTAGTAGGAAAGCAGTTATCTAGTAAGCGACCAGCAAGCTATTAAGCAAGCAGTGAGCTAGTAATCAAGCAGGAAGCTAGTAAGGATGCACTAAGCTATAAACCAAGCAGCGGGCTACAAAGCAAGCAGCAGGGTAGCACGAAAGCAGGTAGCTTGTAAATAAGCTGTAAGGTAGTAAACTAGCAGTAAGCTAGTAAGCTAGCAGCAGGCTAGTAATCAAGCAGTAAACTAGAATGCAAGGAGCAGGCTAGTAGGAAAGCAGTTATCTCGTAAACTAGCAGCAAGCTAGTAAGCAAGTTTGAAGCTAGTAAGGAAGCACTAAGCTAGAAAGCAAGCAGCTGGCTAGTAAGCAAGCAGCAGGCAAGTAAGCTAGCTGTAAGCTAGTAAGCAAGCAATAAGCTTGTAAGCAACCAGTAAGCTAGTAAGCCAGCAGTAAGCTAGTAAACAAGCACTAGAATGAAAAGCAAGCAGCAGGGTAGTAAGAAAGCTGTATGATAGTAAGCAAGCAGTATGCTTGAAAGCATGCAGCAAGCTAGTATGAAAGCTGTCAGCTAGAAAGGAAGCAGCAGGCAAGTAAGAAAGATGTCTGCTATTAAGCAAGCATCAAGCTAGTAAGCAAGCAGTAAGCTAGAAAGCAAGTAGCAGGCATGTAAGAAAGCAGTTAGCTAGTAAGCAAGCAGTAATCTAATAAGCAAGCAGTGAGCCAGTATGTAAGCAGTAAGCTGGGAAGCAGGCAGTGAGTTAGTAAGCAAGCGGTAAGTTAGTAAGCTAGCAGAGAGCTAGTTAGCGAGAAGGAAGCTAGTAAGGAAGTGGTAAACTAGTAAGCAAGCCGTAAGATAGTAAGCAAGGATTTAGCTAGTATGCAAGCAGCGTGCTAGGAAGAAAGCGGATAGCTAGTAGGAAAGCAGTAGGCTAGTAAGCAAGCAGTAAGCTAGAAAGCAAGGAGCAGGCTAGTTAGTTAGCAGTTAGCTAGTAAGCAAGCAGTAATCTAATGAGCAAGCAGTGAGCCAGTATGCAAGCAGTAAGCTAGTAAGCAGGCAGTGCGCTAGTAAGCAAGCAGTGAGCTAGAATGCGAGGACGAAGCTAGTAAGGAAGCAGTATGATAGTAAGCTAGCAGTAAGCTAGTGAGCAAACAGTAAGGTAGTAAGCAAGCAGCAGGCTAGTACGGATGCAATTAACTAGTAAGAAAGCTGTATGCCAGTAAGCAATCAGTGAGCGAGTAAGCTTGCTGTCAGTTAGTAAGCAAGCAGTATGCTAGTAGGAAACAAGTATGCCAGTAAGCAGGCAGCAGGCTAGTAAGGACGCAATTAACTATTAAGACAGCTGTATGCTAATAAGCAAGCAGTAAGCTGGTAAGAAAGCAGCAAGAGAGTAAGCAAGCAGTCAGTTAGAAAGGAAGCATCAGGCTAGTAAGAAAACAGTTAGCTATTCAGCAAACAAACTCCAAGCAAGTAAGCAGTGAGCTAGGAAGCGCGCAGGTAGCTGGGGAGGAAGCATTATGCTAGTAAGCAAGCTATAAGCTAGTAAGCAACCAGTAAGCTAGTAAGGAAGCATCAGGCTAATAGGAAAGCACTTAGATAGTAAGAAAGCTGTATGCTAGTAAGGAAACAGTAAGCTATTAAGCAAGCAGCAAGCTTGTAAGCGAGCAGTGAGCTAATAAGCGAGGTGGAAGCTAGTAAGGAAGCAGTATGCTAGAAAGCAAGCAGTAAGCTAGTAGGCTACCAGTATGCTAGTAATCAACCAGTGAGCTAGTAAGCGCGGGGGAAGCAAGTAAGGAAGCAGTAAGCTAGTAAGAAAGCAGTTAACTAGAGAGAAAGCAGTATGCTAGTAAGGAAGCAGTAAGCTAGTAAGAAAGCAGTTAACTAGAAAGAAAGCAGTATGCTAGTAAGGAAGGAGTATGCTGGCAGGCAGCAAGCAGTGAGCAAGTAAGCAAGCAATCAGCTAGAAAGCAAGATGCAGGCATGTAACAAATCAGATAGCTATTAAGCAAGCTGTAAGCTTGTGAGGAAGCTGCAAGCGAGAAGCAAGAAGCAATCCAGTAAGCAAGGGGTATGCTAGAAAGCAAGCAGCAGGCTAGTAACAAAGCAGTTAGCTACTAAGCTTGCAGTAAGCTAGTAACAAAGAAGTATGCTACTAACAAAGCAGTAAGCTAGCTAGCAAGCAGCTGGCTAGTGAGCAAGCGGGAAGCGTGTGAGCTAGCAGTAAGATAGTAAGCGAGGAGAAAGCTGGTAAGGACGCATTATCCTAGTATGCAAGCAGTAAGCTAGAAAGCAAGCAGCAAGCTAGTACGCAACCAGTAAGCATGTAAGCAAGTAGTAAGCTAGTAAGCAGGCAGCAAGCTTGTAAGCATGCTGTAAGCTAGTAAGCACGCAGTAAACAAATAAGCGAGCAGGGAGCTAGTAAGGAAGCAGTAAGCTAGAGAGCAAGCAGCAATCTAATAAGCAAGCACTAAGCTAGAAAGCAAGCAGTAAGCTAGAGAGCAAGCAGCAATCTAGTAAGCAAGCAGTAAGCTACAATGCAAGTAGAAGTCTAGTAAGATATCTGAAGCTCGTAACGAGCAGTAAGCTGGTGAACAAGCAGTAAGCTAGTATGCAAGCTGTGAGCTAGTAAGCAAGTAGTGAGCTAGTAAGCGTGTAGGAAGCTAGTAAGGAAGCCAAAAGGTCGTAACAAAGCGGCAAGCTAGTAAGCAAGCAGTAAGCAGGTATGCAAGCAGTAAGCTAGTAAACAAGCAGCATGCTATTGAGCGAGGAGAAAGCTAGCAAGGATGGAGTATGCTAGCAAGAAAGCAAGCAAGCAGTAAGCTAGCAAGAAAGCAAGCAAGCAGTAAGCTAGTATGCAATCTCTAAACTAGTAAGCAAGTAGTAAGCTTCTAAGCAATCAATAAGCTAGTTAGCAAGCAGTGAGCTAATAACCCAGCAGGGAGCTAGTAAGGAAGCAGTTTGCTAGTAAGGAAGCAGTATGCTAGTAAGCAAGCAGAAAGCTAGTAAGTAACCAGTAAGCTACTAAGCAAGCATTGAGCTGGTAAGAAAGCAATTATGTAGTAAGAAAGCATTAAGCTAGTGTGCAAGCAGTGAGCTAGTAAACGAGGAGGACGCTAGTACGGAAGCAGTATTGTTCCGTTTCGTCGGTCTGAATGTTCCATTGACGGTAGCGAGCATGCGCGCGATTTCACGGGCGATCGTGCTCGCGATTCGGCAAAATTCGGAAATTTTCGGGTCAGGCTTGACCGAGCCGGATCGCGGTACGCGATCGCCGTTCAGATTCAATATCAATACCAAACAATTCAGTGCGTGCGGTGTGACCTTCCAAATTAATTTCAAACCGCTTGTTTTGCCGAACTCTCACAGTTCTTTGTTACGGGATTTATCAACTATAACCATTTACGCCTCAATTTATTGTTTCTGTTAATCTGGTGATGTTTTGTGCTTTATAAAGTTACAACTTGTTAAGAGTTCATTCTTCATTCTCCAAACCTTGCCGTCCAGTCCTTAAAAAAAAAGGGGCGAATCAGCTCTCATTCCAAACAGAACATTTTGGTCCTTCGAGCCGGATTGGAGTCGAGGAAGAAGCCGATCTAAAACGAAAATGAACTCAATTGAAGAATTGCTGCACAAGCAATCGCAAGGGATGCGTTCGATCGAACGCGCTCTTACCAATTTAAAAAAACTGGGGCAGGCAAAAATGACGTTCGCCGTTACGCAAAACCGCATGGCGATGACCAAGGAAACCTTCGCACAATGCCAGGATTTGAACGCAAAAATCTCAGCCATGGTCGACCATAAAATAAAGGCCACCTACACCTACTTCGTGGAAGACCCATTGGCCACATGCGAAGAGAAATATCAGGAGGCATTGGACTTCACGGCGGAAGTCCGCATGGGGGTGTCTCCTCCACCGGATCCAGCAGCGGCCAACGGTCAGAATTTGAACGTCGCTCCGCAACATCCGACGGCCCATCTACCCAGGATTAACTATCCCACGTTCGAGGGCGCATTTGAACATTGGGAAAGTTTTCGTGACCACTTCACCTCCATGGTCATCGACAACCAGTCCTTGTCCAACGTGGAACGCCTCCATTTCTGGCACGCGTCGTTGAAGGGCGAAGCGAGCCTCGCGGTGAGTCACCTACCGGTCACAGTCCATAATTTTGAAGTCACGTGGAAAATAATAACGTCTCGTTACGAAAACAAGCACCGACTTATATCCACCCATTTGAATGTGTTGTTTACATTACCGACCGTTGTGTCCGAGACTCAATTTGAACTGCGGGCGTTGCGTGACAAACTTAATATGTCGATCGAAATGCTACGAAACCTTGACAGGTCAGTCGACCATTGGAGCGACATTTTCGTTTTTCTCGGTACACAAAAGCTAGATCGCGCGACGCGGAAGGCGTGGGAGTTTAATCTGGGTGACAGGACCGTGTTTCGCACGTACCGCGAATTCGACGCGTTTTTAGAAAAAAGAATTCGCGTATTAGAAGCGATGCCGGTCACTAAACGCGACAAACCGAGCGAACCAGAGAAACCAAAATCGATTTTGCCGAAAACCTTCCACGCGTATTCAACCGCTACTAGCAAAATTTCGTGCGCATTGTGTAAACAAAATCATCCCATTTATCAATGTTCCGAGTTTTTGGGAAAATCCCCTTTCGAGCGCTATCAATTAATCAAGCAGCAAAACCGGTGCGTCAATTGCTTTTCCGTCGGCCATTCCACTGCACTGTGTAAGAATCCGTACTGTTGTAAGGAGTACCATCAAAGGCATCACACGTTGTTGCATTTCCCGGTAAACAAAAATTCCTCGGTCACAGCGTCAAGGGCTGGTTCTTCGATATCTAACGACCAAATCGAAATTAGTTCAAATTTAGCGTCGAATTTACCGTTGAAGATAACTGTTCTCCTTTCAACAGCACGGGTTCAGGTGCATTCTCCTCAAGGCAGGTGCGTTACAGCAAGAGCCCTTCTCGACCAAGGGTCAGCAGCGACCCTCATTACCGAAAATTTAGCGCAACTGCTCCGCTTAAAACGAACATCGCAATACACGCGAATTAGTGGAATTGGCGAGAAACACTCTTTCGCACATCAAGTAGCGTCTATATCAATTACACCTGCGGACCAGAACGAGCCTGCATATTCGACGACCGCGATTATAATGCAAACATTGACCAGGTATGTCCCATCTCGCCAGAAACAAAACGTTACATGGCCTTACCTTGCAGGGCTAAATCTGGCGGACAAGGATCCTATGAGCTCCGACCCTATTGACATTATTATTGGGGCGGATTTATACGGGCAGCTATTACTCCAAGGCGTCATTCGAGGCTCAGGGTGTGTCCCGACCGCGCAAAGCACGGCCTTGGGCTGGATCCTGTCCGGCCCCATCCAAACTCCCGGCCCCGATGACGTCCACATCCACCATTTGTCCGTCCTCGAACACCTTGACCACAATCTGCGCCGCTTCTGGGAAGTCGAGGAGCTCCCAACTCCCGCGATTTTGACACCTGACGAACAAAATTGCGAACGTCATTTCGCTGAAACAAATTCGCGAACCTCAGAAGGCCCTTACATTGTCCGATTGCCGTTTCGAGACGACCAACCGATTCACCTCGGAGATTCCAGATCGAGAGCGCTTAGCAGTTTGCGATCTCAAGAGAATCTCCTTAAACGAGACCCCAATTCCCAACGCGAATATCAGGAATTTCTTTTGGAATACCAGTTTCTTGGGCATATGCGAAAGGTGGATCCACCGTCGCCCATAGCACCTCCAAATGCTTATTACATTCCGCACCATCCAGTTATTCGCCAAACTAGCCAAACGACGCGTCTTCGCGTTGTTTTCAACGCTTCCAGTCGCACTTCAAATGGCAAATCCCTTAATCAACATTTGCACAGTCGGCCAAAATTCCAACAGGACCTGATCGCAATCCTGATTCGCTGTCGTCAATTCCAATATGTCTACGCGGCCGACATCGAAAAAATGTATCGGCAGATCCTCGTTCACCTTCACGACGTCGATTTTCAGCGCATTCTTTGGCGCGAGTCTCCTTCTGCTCCGATTGACGAATACCAGCTGCTCACGGTAACATATGGCACAACTCCAGCGCCATATCTCGCTCTCAGAGTGTTGAGACAATTAATCGAGGACGAAGGTTCCTCCTACCCGGACGCAGTGCAAGTTTTAAGCTACCAAGCGTACGTTGACGACTTCCTCTTCGGAAGTGACGACCTCACGTCACTGCGCCTGATCCGCAACCAGACGATCCTATTGGTTCAAAAGGGAGGCTTTTCGTTACGCAAATGGGCGAGCAACGACAGCCGGCTGTTGTCCGACATCGACGAGGCCAATCATGGTTTAGCCGTCAGTGCATTCCTTCAAGTCGACGAAAATATTTCAGTGCTGGGCCTAAGGTGGAACTCTGTCGCAGATCAGTTTTAGTTCCATGCATTGACTTCACGCAATCAAATTACCACCAAGCGCGAAATGCTTTCTTCAATCGCCAAATTATTTTATCCTATGGGCTGGGTCGCTCCATTTGTCGTACTAGCCAAAATCCTCCTCCAACAACTCCGGTCCTTGAAGTGCGACTGGGATGATACAGTTCCGCCAGACTATCTTCAAGAATGGCGCTTATTTTGTTCCGAATTTGCCGAGTTCCATTCACTCACGATTCCTCGGAAAACCTCGCCAAGAGTCTTCACCACTCAAAGCCTTCACGGCTTTTCGGATGCTTCAACAAAGGCATATGCTGCGGTGGTCTATCTCCGAAGTGTTCTCGAGGATGGGACAGTCAGTTCGGCCCTTCTAATGGCGAAAACTCGCGTTGCTCCAGTAAAAACGGTCAGCGTCCCTCGATTGGAGCTATGCGCTGCCCTACTGCTTGCTCGATTGATCAAGTTCATTCAGACGTGGCTGCCGGGCGTGGTGCGCGCCATGCTCGGCAGCGAGGAGAAGTGGAGGGCCGTGGCCTCCTTCTGCGAGAACGTAATGTTGCAGAAGGAGGCCGCGGGGAGGGAGCGCGAGCTTCAGCGGCGCACTGAAGCTCGCGCTCGTGCGGTGGCCCGAAGTCGTCGCCCGGTCGCGAGGCGTCGCGGGCGGCCGCCTCGGCGTGGCGGATGACATAGGCTGGGAGGGGGGTCCTGAGGGGACCCTCCTCCCGCCAGGCGGCGCCGGGTCGGACCGGTTGGGGGTAGGAGTGCCTCCACCTACCGGTCCGACGCAAGGGGAGGCACCCTCGGTGGTCTGGTGCGGCCATGAACGCCCGGCTGCCGAGGGGTGGAAACGGGGTCGCGGGCGGTTGCGAGTTGGGGCTCGCAGCCGCCACTAAACGCGGCCCCGGGACGGATAGCGGCGGGATGGAGTGGCCCCGTCCCGCCGCTATGAGGCAGTGTGTCTACTGGGGGGACCGATTGTCCCCCCGGGGGATGGGCGCGAAAGCGCGGGCACGGGGAGGATACCGGAAGAATGCTTCGAGCGATTCCCGGTATCCTCCCAAAGCGTGCCGAAGGGTCACCGTGGGGTTTTTAGTGGGTAGGTCCCGCGCCTGTCGTTGTACGGGCGCGGGGAATCCCACACACCCCTCCCACCTCTCCCCAAGGAGGTGGGAGGGAGTCTTTCGAAGATTTTCCCCACGACAAAAAAAAAAAAAAAAAAAAAAAAAAAAAAAAAAAGTTCATTCAGACGTCCCTGATGAACAGGTCAATGGATTGTCACTGTTGGACGGATTCTCAAATCACGTTAACGTGGGTGAATCAATCACCTTCGCGGTGGAAAACGTTTCTGGCGAACCGCGTTGCCAAGATTCAAACACTTGTGCTCCAATCAAGCTGGCATCATGTCCTGATAGATGACAATCCAGCGGACTGTGGTTCCCGTGGAATCTCATTATCCGTGTGTGACCGTTCCCCCGTGGACGGTCCGATTCGAGGGGGACGCGGAGGAAGGTGGGCGGTGCCGACTCAGTCGGCGGTCGAGGGTTCGCTGCGGTAAGTGACGAAGGCCGGGTTGCTGTTTCAGGCTTATTTATTTCTACCTTAATCTACTTGTGACCGATCCCCCTTGGACGGTCCGATTCGATGGGGACGCGGAGGAAGGTTGGCGGTGCTGACTCAGTCGGCGGTCGAGGGTTCGCTGCGGTGAGTGACGAAGGCCTGGTTACTGTTTCAGGCGTATTTATTTCTACCTTAATCTTACAACACTTAGTCTATGTACACTTAGGGCTACGGAGGACGGCGCGGTGAACGGTCGGTCGCTCGAAGAGAGCGGCGCAAAGAGCGTTCAGGCGCTCAGCGGAGGGGAGAGGGCATACAGTACCCTACCTACGCTGCTACGAGGCCGCGATGTCGGTAGGGCCAGGGTAAGAAAGAAGGAGCGGTTCGACCCAGTATCCAGGGTTACGGGAGGTTCGGCGGATTGGTCGCGAGAGTGCCCCTCGCACTCTCGTGTTTGCAAAAAGTCGGAGCTAGTGTAGACCCGTATGGTTCGTACGTATCTCTCGCCACTTGAACAGGCTTCGACGAGCAAGACACGAGTCCGCCGAATCCGGCCGGTGGCCCTGTATTAATACTCGCGCGGCGCGTAATTAGCGGCGAGAAGTCGCGGACGCCTAGCGGCCGCGCGGGAAACCACCGGGCGCGGGGACTCGGCGGCGACGGTGCTCGGTTCGCGGTCCCGTGTCGGATATACGCGTTACACGAGTTAAAATCTCACCGATTATGGTGGTCAGGACCACAGTGGCTTCGAAAGAATCCCCAGGAGTGGCCCCATTCACGTTACGTCACTGCTGCGGATGCTTCCGAGGAGGAAAGGGGCCAAACCATCAAAATCCTGACCGCTACCGCTGCTCCCTGGGAATTAGAACAACGATATTCCTCGTGGCCAAAACTTTACCGAGTGATCGCATATGTTAAGCGTTTCATCGACAATCTCCGAACGCAAGCGAGACAAAGGGATCCACTCACCCAACCCATTCCGTCACCCAAGGCGTCTCTCTCAATTTTGAGTCCCAATGAGATTCACTGGGCCGAAATGTTTTGGGTGCGGCTCATCCAATCGAAGGTATTCCCGGTAGAAATGAATGCTCTCCGCAAAACTCACCTGGTGTCGAAATCGAAACCTCTCAAATCCTTGAACCCCTTCCTCGATTCGGACGGCTTGATTCGCGCAAGAGGCCGCCTGTCAAACGCACGATTATTTGTAAAAGCCAAGACACCGGTTATTTTAAAAGCTCATCCACTCTTAACACTCCTAATTACAAGCACTCATCGTCAACTCCTTCACGCCGGCCTCCAACTCACTCTCGCCTACCTTCGGAACCATTAGTGGATCATCCGAGCGCGAACGACCATCCGAGCTGTCCTGTATCGGTGTGTAGCATGCACTCGTGAAAGGGCTGCCATTCCGCAGGAGCTCATGGGGTCCTTGCGGCTCCGCGGGTCGAACAAGTAGAACGGCCATTCACTCACACCGGGGTCGACTATGCAGGGCCGATTCAAGCCCGGACAACACCAGGCCGGGGTCATAAGTCTGCCAAAGCATACATTGCGACCTTTGTTTGCTTGACAATTAAGGCGGTCTATATTGAGCTCGTAAGTGATTATAGTTCACAGGCCTTCATAGCAGCTTTCCATCGGTTTGTATCTCGACGCGGCCTCCCAACCGCTATGTACTCCGATAACGGCACTACATTTCATGGCGCGAACCGCGAATTAGCTTTAGCCCACCAATCCGTCACGAGAGAACCAAATTTTATCAATTTCCTAGCGTCAAAAGGAATTTCATGGCATTTCTTACCTCCCAATGCACCGCACTTTGGAGGACCCTGGGAAGCTGCTGTGAAAAGCCTCAAATATCACCTGAAACGTACTATCGGGTCCCACACTCTAACCTTCGAGGAACTAGCAACGCTGCTCTGTCGGGTCGAAGCGTGTCATAACTCCAGGCCTCTTGGAAGCACGTCGGACAGCCTCGAGGAGTACTCGGTCTTAACACCGGGCCATTTCCTGATCGGGTCCCCTCTCGTGGCTCCACCTGAGCCCAGCGTCCTTAACATACAAGAAAACCGACTATCTCGCTGGCAACTTCTACAGAGACTCACGGAAAAATTGTGGAAATCGTGGCAGCAGGGCTACTTACTCACGCTTTCCCAGCGCCCGAAATCGCGCACAGTCCAAAACCTCGCCAAAAAGGGCCAGCTTGTCCTGCTCCGCAATTCGAACCTCCCGCCGTGTAAATGGGAACTCGGTCGCATCGTCGACTGCCATCCGGGAAGCGACGGTCTCGTCCGCGCCGTCTCTATTAAAACCGCACAATCCACGTATAAACGACCACTCGCGAAAGTGTGCTTTCTTCCCGTTTCGATTCACGCGGACAAGACGAACGAAACGACTCTAAATTAAGCGTAATGGTTCTATACTTTAGATGTAAGGCTATATAGATTTAAGTTAGATTGTAATGTACACGTACTTACTGCGTCGTCATGTGCACACTCATGTCCACACCAGTACATGTTGTCACTCACTACGATCTTACTGCACCCTACGATTGTTAAATTAGTTCATTCAACAGGGGGGCGGTGTGTTCCGTTTCAACAAACGGAAAGTTCTTCTGACGGTAGCGAGCATACGCGCGAGCTCACGGGCGATCGTGCTCGTGATTCAGCAAAAGTCGGAAATTTTCGGGTCACGCTCGACCGAGCCGGATCGCGGTACGCGATCGCCGTTCAGATACCAATAGCAAACAATTAAGTGCGAACGGTGTGAACTTCAAAATTAATTTCAAATCGCTTGTTTTACGGAACTCTCACAGTTCTTTGTGACGGGATTTATCAACTAAAACCATTTACGCCTCAATATATTGTTTCTGTTAATCCGGTGAAGTTCCGTGCTTAATAAAGTTACAACTTGTTATGAGTTCATTCTTCATTCTCCAAACCTCGCCGTCCAGTCCTTAACAAAAAAGGGCGAATCAGCTCTCATTCCAAACAGAACAAGTATGCTAGAAAGCAAGCAGCAATCTAATAAGCATACAATAAGCTAGAATGCAAGGAGAAGGCTAGTAAGTGAGCAGAAGCTAGTAGCAAGCAGTAAGCTAGTGAACAAGCAGTAAGGTAGTAAGCAAGCAGTGAGCTAGTAAGCGGGTAGGGATCTGTAAGGAATAGTAAGGAAGCAGTATGCTAGTAAGCAAGCAGCAAGCTAGTAAGTAACCAGTAAGATAGTAAGGATGGATTCGCCTAGCAAGGGAGAAGTACGTTATTAAGAAAGCCGTTAGTTAGGAAGAATGCAGGAATGTAGTAAGAATGGATTAAGCTAGTAAGCAAGCAACAGTCTATTAAGAAAGCAGTTAGCTATTGAGCAAGCAGTAAGCTAGGAAGCAAGCTGTATGCTAGTACGCATGTAGGAAGCTAGTAAGGAAGCAGTATACTGTAAAGCCAGCAATAAGGTAGTTAGCAAACTGTAAGCTAGTTCGCAGGCAGTAAGCTGGAATGAAAGCTATTAGCTTTTGAGCCAGCAGTAAGATAGTAACAAAGCAGTATGCTAGTAAGCACGCAGTAAGCTAGTAAGAAAGCAGTGCGCTACTAAGCAAGCAGTAAGCTGGTAAGAAATCAGTATGCTAGTAAGCACGCAGTAAGCTGGTAAGAAAGCAGTGATCTGGTAAGGGAGCAAATAGCTAGTAAGCAAGCTGTAACCTAGTGTGTAATCAGTTAGCTAGTAGGCGAGGAGGACGTTAGTAGGGAAGCAGTATGCTATTAAGCAGGCAGTAAGCTAGTAACAGAGCAGTAAGCCTGTAAGTGTGAAGTAATGTAGTAAGCAAGCAGAGAGCTAGTAAGAAAGCAGTTAGCCTGTATGAAAGCAGTTAGCTAGGAAG
This sequence comes from Colletes latitarsis, assembly GCF_051014445.1. NCBI lineage: Eukaryota > Metazoa > Arthropoda > Insecta > Hymenoptera > Colletidae > Colletes > Colletes latitarsis. Next base: position 4,908,325 of record NC_135145.1, on the reverse strand, counting down.
CATTCTGCAAGCTAGTATGCAAGCAGTAAGCTAGTATGAAAGCATTGAGCTAGAAAGGGAGCAGTGATCTGATAAGAAAGCAGTAAGTTTGTAAGTAAGCAGTAATCAAGTAAGGGAGCATTAAGCTAGTAAGAAAGCACTAAGCTAGTAAGGAAGCAGTATGTTACTAATAGAGCAGGAAGCTAGTATGCAAGCAGTAAGCTGGTAAGAAAGCAATAATCTAGCAAGCAGGCAGTAATCTAGTAAGGGAGTAGTATGCTAGTAAGCAAGCAGTCAGTTAGTAACAACGCAATAAGCTAGTAAGAAAGCAGCTAGCCAGTAAGAATGCAGTAAAGTAGTAAGGGTTGTAGGTAGTAAGCTAGTAAGAAAGTACTAAGGTAATGCCGACGACGCGCTGCGCCCCCACCTCCGTGAGGCGCTTGGCCCTCCCCCAGTGCGCCCCAACGGCCAGCACCAGTGTGTCATCTGCATAGCACACGGCGCTGACGCCGTCAGGGAGGTCGGCCCGCAAAACCTTATTGTACGCGACATTCCACAGGAGTGCCCCGAGGACCGACACCTGCGGAACGCCGCAGTACACCTCTCTCCGGATATCTCCATCTAGCTAAAATAGCAGGAAGGTAGCAAGGAAGTATTAATCTTGTAAGAAACCAGTTAGCCAGTAAGAAAGCAGTGTGCTAATAAGAAAGTATTAAGCAAGTTAGAGAGGTGATAGATAGTAAGCAAGCAGTAAGATAGTAAGATCGCTGTGGGCTAGTATGAAAGCAGAAAGCTAGTAAGAAGGCAGTTAGCTAGTAACAAAGCGGTAGGCTAGAAAGCAAGCATTATGCTGGCAGGCAAGTGGAAAGGTAGTCAGCAAGCAGTATGCTAGCAAGCAAACGGTAAGCACGTAAGAACGAATTAGGCTAGTATCTAAGCAGTATGCTAGTATGCAAGCCGGAAGCTAGTAAGGAAGCTGTTAGCTAGTGCGAAAGACGTAAGCTAGTAGGCAAGCTGTAAGCTAGCAGGCAAAGCGGTAAGCTAATTAGGAAGAAGCATGCTTGCATGGAAACAGTAAGCTAGTTAAGAGGCAGTAAGCTAGTAGGAAAGCAGGTAGCTATTAACAAACCGGGATGCTAGTAAGCAAGCAGCAAGCTAGTAAGAAAGTTGAATACTGGTATGGGGTTTCGAAGCTAGCAAGGGAGCAGTAATGTATTAAGCAAGCAGAAGGCTAGTTTGAAAGCAATTAGCCGGTAAGGAAGCAGTAAGCTACTAAGCAATCAGCAAACTGATAAGCAAACAATAAGCTAGTGAGGATGTAGTGAGCTAGTACAAAAGCCTTTAGCTAGTAAGAAAGCACTAAGTTAGTAGGTAAGCTGTATGCTCGTAGGCAAGCTGTAATCCAGTAAAAAAGCAGTTAGCCAGTGGGAAAGAAGTTAGATCTTAAGCAAGCAGTAAGCTAGAAACCATGCACTTAGCTAGTAAGCAAGACGTAATATGGTAAGGAAGCAGTTAACTAGTAAGCAAGCAGAAAGCTGCTATGGAAGCAGTAGGTTAGGAAGGAAACAGTAGGTTAGTAACCAACCAGTAGGCTAGTATGCAAGCACTAGGCTAGTAAGCAAGCAGTAAGCCTGTAAGAAAGGGGTTAGCTAGTAAGACAGAAGTTAGCCAGTAAGCAAGCACCCACCTAGAAAGCAAGCACTAGGCTAGTAAACAAGCAGTAAGATGGTAAAAAAGCAGCAAGCTAGGAAGGAAGCAATAAGGCAGTGAGCAAGCAGGAAGCTAGTATGCAGGCCTTAGGCTCGTAAACAAGCAGTAAGCTTTTAAGGATGCAGTCAGACAGGAAGAAAGCAGTTCGATAGTATGCAAGCTGCATGTTAGTAAGCGAGCAATAAGCTACCAGTACGCAGTCAGCTAGTAAGGGAGCAGTAAGGTTGCAAGCAATCACTGAGCAAGAAAGAAAGCAGTAAGCTAGGGAGGAAGGAGAAAGCTAGTAAAAGCGCAGTCTGGTAGTAAGAGTGCTGTAAGCTTGTAAGATAGCAGGATGATATTAACAAGGCAGTATATATGGAATACAAGCAGTAATATAGGACGCAAGTATTAAGCTAGCGAGCACACAATAAGGTAGTTTCAATGCTGCACGCAAGTAAGCTTGCAGTTTGCCATTAAGATAGCAGTAAGCTAGTAAGGCAGCAGTAATGTAGTACGCGAGCAGATACCTAGTGGGATAGCAGTAAGCTAGTAAGGGAGCTGTAAGCTAATAAGGAAGCAGTAAGATTGTAAGCAGCCAATAACTTGGTAAGCAACCAGTAAGCTAGACAGCAAGCTGTGAGGCGAGTCAGAAAGCAGTTAGCTAGTAAGCAAGCAGTAATCTAGTAAGTAAGCAGGGAGCTAGTAGGGAAGCAGTATGCTGGTAAGCAAGCGGTAAGATAGTTAGCAACCGCTATGCTAGTATGCAACCAGTGTGCTGGTGAGTAAGCAGTTAGCAAGTTAGCAACTAGTTTTCCGGGGGGGCCGATCGACTATCGACGCGATATGTCGTGTGAGGGCCCTCTCGGAGGCGGCCGTCTCCCGGGGAGGGGTGGCATTGGCAATATCCTTGGATATTGCCAATGCCTTTAACACCCTCCCCTGGGAAGAGATAAGGAGGGGACTCGAATATCATCGAGTCCCCCCTTGTCTCAGGGCGGTCGTCGGGGATTATCTCCGCGGCAGGTGGATCGAGTATCCGGGCCGGGATGGTGATATGCGGAGGGAGGTGTACTGCGGTGTTCCGCAGGGGTCGGTCCTCGGGCCACTCCTGTGGAACATCGCGTACGACTCGGTGTTGCGGGCCGGCCTCCCCGACGGCGTCAGCACGGTGTGTTATGCGGATGACACACTGGTGCTGGCCGTCGGGGCGCACTGGGGGAGCGCCATGCGTCGCGCGGAGGAGGGGTCGCAACGCGTCGTCGACCGGATCAGGGGGATGGGGATGACGGTGGCGGTCCATAAGACCGAGGTGATTGCGTTTCATTCACCTCGGCAGGATCCGCCACCCCCTCTGATTCGGGTGGGTGGGGCTGACATCGAGGTGAAGCCCCAGATCAGGTATCTGGGGCTGATCCTCGATAGCCACTGGCGTTTCGAGAAGCATTTCCGCTGCCTGGTCCCCCGGTTGGAAAGGATGGTTGCGGCTCTGGGCCGGATCCTGCCCAACCTGGGGGGCCCGGCGGGCCGAGTTCGTCGCCTCTATGTGGCAATGGTCCAGTCGGTGGCCCTATACGGGGCCCCCGTCTGGGCGGACGACCTGGCTGCCTCCCGGCGCAGCATGACTATGCTGCGTCGGGTGCAGAGGCGCATGGCGCTCAGGGTCGTCCGCGGGTATCGGACCATGTCACATGAGGCGGCGACGGTTCTAGCGGGGATGCCGCCCATGGACCTGCTCGCGCGGTCGCACGCGGCGATGTACCGGCACCGCGTCGACCGTCGCGCGGGGGTGGGGGCGGTCCCGGGCGGGCAGGAACCTGCTTGGGGCGATTTGAAGCGCCAGGCCCGGCAGTCCGTGTTGCTCGCGTGGCAGGAGCGGCTGGCTCTGCCAACCGCGGGGCACCGGACTGTCGGGGCTGTTCGGCCGCTCCTGAAGGAGTGGCTGGACAGAGGCCATGGCAGCCTCACCTACCGGCTGGCACAGGTATTTTCCGGGCATGGCAGCTTCGGAAGATACCTGTGCCGGATAGGGAAGGAGCCGACGGCGCGTTGCTGCCACTGCGACGCTGAGCAGGACACGGCGGATCATACCCTGGAGGTATGCCCCGCGTGGGAGGGGGAGCGCCGTGTCCTGGTCGGCGTCGTCGGGCGGGATGTCTCGCTGCCGGGCGTGGTGCGCGCCATGCTCGGCAGCGAGGAGAAGTGGAGGGCCGTGGCCTCCTTCTGCGAGAACGTAATGTTGCAGAAGGAGGCCGCGGGGAGGGAGCGCGAGCTTCAGCGGCGCGCTGAAGCTCGCGCTCGTGCGGTGGCCCGAGGTCGTCGCCCGGTCGCGAGGCGTCGCGGGCGGCCGCCTCGGCGTGGCGGATGACCTAGGCTGGGAGGGGGGTCCTGAGGGGACCCTCCTCCCGCCAGGCGGCGCCGGGTCGGACCGGTTGGGGGTAGGAGTGCCTCCCCCTACCGGTCCGACGCAAGGGGAGGCACCCTCGGCGGTCTGGTGCGGCCATGAACGCCCGGCCGCCGAGGGGTGGAAACGGGGTCGCGGGCGGTTGCGAGTTGGGGCTCGCAGCCGCCACTAAACGCGGCCCCGGGACGGATAGCGGCAGGATGGAGTGGCCCCGTCCCGCCGCTATGAGGCAGTGTGTCTACTGGGGGGACCGATTGTCCCCCCGGGGGATGGGCGCGAAAGCGCGGGCACGGGGAGGATACCGGAAGAATGCTTCGAGCGATTCCCGGTATCCTCCCAAAGCGTGCCGAAGGGTCACCGTGGGGTTTTTAGTGGGTAGGTCCCGCGCCTGTCGTACGGGCGCGGGGAATCCCACACACCCCTCCCACCTCTCCCCAAGGAGGTGGGAGGGAGTCTTTCGAAGATTTTCCCCACGACAAAAAAAAAAAAAAAAAAAAAAGTTAGCAACTAGTAAGCTAGTATGCATCCAGTATGATGGTAAGTAAGTAATTAGCAAGTTACCAAACAGTAAGCTAGAAGGCACGCAGTAAGCTAGGAAGCTATCAATAAGCAAGTAAGCAAGCGTCCCCTCAGGGGCTGCCAGCCTTTCAGCTGCAGTACGGGCTTAACGAACCCGGGGTACCCGAGTCATACACACACCGTAAGCCTCCTGTTGGTCGTCACAACGACCCATTCACAATTCCCTATTGGTTTTGTGAATGGTACGTGACGGCAGGAGGAACGGGGGTCTTGGCTTAACCGCCTGGGCCACGAGTATGGCGACTCTATAAAATCGCCCTCCAATCCTAAGCTATGGTGCGCGGCGATGGGATGCATGGTTGGGGGAGAAGGCCCAATCCCAAGCGACCACCTCCGGGGAACCTGCCGAACCCCCGGAGTATTAGGCTTACCCGGGTAAGGCGGCTCTGCCCGGGTGGACCTTTATTTCCGACCATCTCGTGGGATTTTTATGGACACAGAAAATAAAATGGGGATGGGGCGGGTTTTGTCGGTTGGGGAGGACGGAGACGGGGTTGGGGTGAGGGTGGCGGCGCTCGCGCCCCACTCAGCGCCAGGTCCGGCTGCGTGGAGGGTGGAGGAGGACGACGAGACGGCGTCGGTCTCGTCCTTCTCCTCCAGCACGAGCCACATAGGCTCTAAGAGGAAGAGGACGGGGCAGGCCGTCGTCGAGGTGGGCGGGGCGATGAGCCCGTCGGTGAGGCTGAGTTGCCTCAGGGACGAGGTGACCGAGGAGATATCGGAGAGGATCTCCTCGTCCCTGAGGCGGGTGGAGAAAGTCGCCGCTGCCTGCGCCTTTAAGGGGCAGAAAAGCGGTGGCGCGGAGGCTCTGAAGGCCGCGGCGGAGGAAATGAGGGAGGCGGCGCGGGAGCTCAGAGGGCGGAACGCCCGTCTGCAGCTCCTGTTGGAGGAGGAGCGACAGGGGAGGAGGAGGGCAGAGGCGCTGTGGAACAGCGCGGCCCTCCCTCCCATCCTCCCTCCTCCTCCACCGCCGCGTCCCTCGGCGGAGGTAAATAAGCGGAGTGCGGCGGCAGTGGTGCGGGGCACCGCGGGCCCCTCCACCCGCACTCCGCCCGTGAAGAAGTCCCCGTCCTCCTCAGAAGACGATCTTCTGAGGAGGATTGGGGACATGATTGATGGCAAGCTGGCCGCCTTCCGGGAGGAGCTCCTCGCCGGAAGAGCGGTCAGCAGGAAGGCGGTGCCTCCCCGACCTGTTCCGGTACAGTCGGGGAAGGCAAAGAAGGGCGGAGTGAAGGCTCCGCCCAGCGTTGCGGCACCAGGGCCCCGGGTCGCGACCCCCAAGGGGGGTGGTGTACCCGTGGTCGCGGTGGTCGCGTCCTCCACGGCACCCTCCCAAGGGGGGGTGGCGTGGAGTGAGGTGGTGGGGCGGAAGGCGAAGCGAGCGGCGAGGAAGGCCTCGCAACCGCGGCCTCCGCCTCCGCCGCCGGCGGCCAAGGTAAAGGCCGCGAAGGTCGGGAAGGCACGACCAGGTCGTCCCCCAAAAACGGCAGCGGTGACGCTGACCGTTGCGCAGGGGGGCGACCTGACCCTCGCGGAGGCGATGCGGCTCGCCAGGGAGAATATCTCCCTGGAAGAGCTGGGCATCGCCTCCGTGAGGGCGAAGAGGGCCGTGACCGGGGGTCTCTTGCTGGAGATCCCCGGTGCAGAAGGCGGCGCGAAGGCGGATCGTCTCGCCCAGAGGCTCCGGGAGCAGCTGGGCGAGCGAGGTGTCCGGGTCGCCCGGCCCACGAAGCGCACGGAGATGCGCGTTTGTGGGCTGGACGACTCGGTCAGCGCACAGGATGTGTCCCGTGCCCTTGCGAGGGCGGGGGACTGTCCTGTGGAGGACCTGCGGATCGGAGAGATCCGCAGGTCGCCCTCCGGCCTCGGGTCGGTGTGGGCCCGGTGCCCCCTCTCCGCCGCCCGTAAGGTGGCGGAATCCGGGAGGGTGTTGGTGGGGTGGGTTTCGGCGCGAGTGGAAATCCTCGCGCCGCGCCCGCTCCAGTGTCACCGCTGCCTCGAATTGGGGCACGTGAGGCAGTGGTGCACCTCGCCGGTGGACCGCAGCGGTCAGTGTTACCGCTGCGGTGCCAAAGAGCACCGTGCGAGCCAGTGCTCGGCGGCCCCCCACTGCCCGCTGTGTGCGGACATGGGGAGGCCAGCCGATCACAGGGTGGGGAGCAAGAAGTGCTCCCCCCCCTCCCGGAAGGAGAGGAAGAGGCGGGCTGCACCGGCTCCGGTGCCGAGCGCGGTGGCATCGTCCTCCATGGAGGTGGACGGTGCTACGGGGACGGACGGCCGGGAGGAGGCTGGCGCGGCCATTAATTAATGCCGCCCCGCCGCCTCCTCCAGGCCAACCTCAACCACTGCCGCGCGGCACAGGACTTGATGTCCCAAGTCCTCGCGGAGTGGGGGGTTGGCCTGGCGGTCGCCGCTGAGCCGTACCGCGTCCCTGATCACCCTCATTGGGTGGGCGACGCGGACGGCTTGGTGGCGACGGTATGGGGAGGGGGCGACGGGTCCCCACCGTTCTCCTTGTTGGAGCGCGGTCGGGGATTCGTCGCCGTGGACTGGGGGGGAGTCGCTGTGGTGGGGTGCTACATTTCGCCCCGTAGCGGTCACGCTGCGTTCGAGCTGTACTTGGCCGAGGTCGCGGCATGCGTGCAGCGCTACGCGGCCCGGCCGGTGCTGGTCCTGGGGGATTTTAATGCCAAGTCGGTGGCTTGGGGATCCCCCAGGACCTCCGTTCGCGGCGGGATCCTGGGCGATTGGGCGGCGGGGCTCGACCTCCGGGTATTGAACCGGGGGTCGGAGCACACATGCGTGCGGCGATATGGGGGGTCCATCGTGGATGTTGGATTCGCGACCCCCAACGCCGTGCGCATGGTGTCGGGTTGGCACGTGGTCGCGGGGGCAGAGACACTCTCCGATCACCGGTACATCCGGATGGAGGTCTCTGCCGCCGCGAGTGCATCCCGACACGGCCGCCTGCGTGGCGCCCCACCACGCCGCTGGGCGCTTCGGCGCCTGGACAAGGACGCCCTGATGGCAGCTGCCCTCGCTGCAACTTGGCCGCAGGGAGCGGCCGAGTTGCCGAGCATAGAGGAGGAGGTCGCCCGGCTCGGAGCATTGGTCGCGGGTATTTGCGACGCGGCGATGCCTCGGGTCGGGCGGGCTTCTCCTCGCCGGGCGGTGTACTGGTGGTCGGACGCGATCGCGGAGTTGCGAGTCGCGACTGTCCGCGCCCGACGCCAGTACACCCGCGCGCGCCGTCGTCAACGTACAGGCGACGGCGTGGCGCGAGCGAGGGCAGCTGATGACCTGTATGGAGCATACCGCGTGGCGCGGGTTGCTCTGCAGGTCGCCATCAAACGGGCCAAGACCCAGGCATGGAAGGAGCTCCTTCAGACCCTTGATGACGATCCATGGGGGCGCCCATATAAGGTGGTGCTGAATAAGCTCCGCCCGTGGGCGTCCCCCGTCACCGAGGGTCTTGACCCCCGGCTGCTGGAGGACGTGGTCAATACACTCTTCCCAATTGGGGAGAGGGGACCGCGTCCTCCGGCGGCGGCGGCTGTCCCAGTGGAGTGGACGGCCGAGCTGGGGGTCACGCAGGAGGAGCTGGCAGCGGCCATCAGACGGCTCGGGGTTCGTAACACGGCCCCGGGCCCGGATGGTGTGCCCGGCCGGGTTTGGGTCTTGACCCAGGGCGTCCTTGGGGCCGACCTCAGGCGGTTGTTCGACCGCTGCCTGAGGGACGGGCGATTCCCCCCCAGTTGGAAGGTGGCGAGGATGGTCCTCCTCCGGAAGGAGGGTCGGCCCGCGGAGTCTCCCTCCGCATACCGGCCCATTTGTCTCCTCGACGAGGTGGGCAAGCTCTTCGAGCGTGTGATTGCTGCCCGCCTCGTCGAGCACCTGTCGCGGGGTGATCCCGGTCTGGTCGACTGCCAGTTCGGTTTCCGGGGGGGCCGATCGACTATCGACGCGATAGGTCGTGTGAGGGCCCTCTCGGAGGCGGCCGTCTCCCGGGGAGGGATGGCATTGGCAGTATCCTTGGATATTGCCAATGCCTTTAACACCCTCCCCTGGGAGGAGATAAGGAGGGGACTCGAATATCATCGAGTCCCCCCTTGTCTCAGGGCGGTCGTCGGGGATTATCTCCGCGGCAGGTGGATCGAGTATCCGGGCCGGGATGGTGGTATGCGGAGGGAGGTGTACTGCGGTGTTCCGCAGGGGTCGGTCCTCGGGCCACTCCTGTGGAACATCGCGTACGACTCGGTGTTGCGGGCCGGCCTCCCCGACGGCGTCAGCACGGTGTGTTATGCGGATGACACACTGGTGCTGGCCGTCGGGGCGCACTGGGGGAGGGCCATGCGTCGCGCGGAGGAGGGGTCGCAACGCGTCGTCGACCGGATCAGGGGGATGGGGATGACGGTGGCGGTCCATAAGACCGAGGTGATTGCGTTTCATTCACCTCGGCAGGATCCGCCACCCCCTCTGATTCGGGTGGGTGGGGCTGACATCGAGGTGAAGCCCCAGATCAGGTATCTGGGGCTGATCCTCGATAGCCACTGGCGTTTCGAGAAGCATTTCCGCTGCCTGGTCCCCCGGTTGGAAAGGATGGTTGCGGCTCTGGGCCGGATCCTGCCCAACCTGGGGGGCCCGGCGGGCCGAGTTCGTCGCCTCTATGTGGCAATGGTCCAGTCGGGGGCCCTATACGGGGCCCCCGTCTGGGCGGACGACCTGGCTGCCTCCCGGCGCAGCATGACTATGCTGCGTCGGGTGCAGAGGCGCATGGCGCTCAGGGTCGTCCGCGGGTATCGGACCATGTCACATGAGGCGGCGACGGTTCTAGCGGGGATGCCGCCCATGGACCTGCTCGCGCGGTCGCACGCGGCGATGTACCGGCACCGCGTCGACCGTCGCGCGGGGGTGGGGGCGGTCCCGGGCGGGCAGGAACCTGCTTGGGGCGATTTGAAGCGCCAGGCCCGGCAGTCCGTGTTGCTCGCGTGGCAGGAGCGGCTGGCTCTGCCAACCGCGGGGCACCGGACTGTCGGGGCTGTTCGGCCACTCCTGAAGGAGTGGCTGGACAGAGGCCATGGCAGCCTCACCTACCGGCTGGCACAGGTATTTTCCGGGCATGGCAGCTTCGGAAGATACCTGTGCCGGATAGGGAAGGAGCCGACGGCGCGTTGCTGCCACTGCGACGCTGAGCAGGACAAGGCGGATCATACCCTGGAGGTATGCCCCGCGTGGGAGGGGGAGCGCCGTGTCCTGGTCGGCGTCGTCGGGCGGGATGTCTCGCTGCCGGGCGTGGTGCGCGCCATGCTCGGCAGCGAGGAGAAGTGGAGGGCCGTGGCCTCCTTCTGCGAGAACGTAATGTTGCAGAAGGAGGCCGCGGGGAGGGAGCGCGAGCTTCAGCGGCGCTGAAGCTCGCGCTCGTGCGGTGGCCCGAGGTCGTCGCCCGGTCGCGAGGCGTCGCGGGCGGCCGCCTCGGCGTGGCGGATGACCTAGGCTGGGAGGGGGGTCCTGAGGGGACCCTCCTCCCGCCAGGCGGCGCCGGGTCGGACCGGTTGGGGGTAGGAGTGCCTCCCCCTACCGGTCCGACGCAAGGGGAGGCACCCTCGGCGGTCTGGTGCGGCCATGAACGCCCGGCCGCCGAGGGGTGGAAACGGGGTCGCGGGCGGTTGCGAGTTGGGGCTCGCAGCCGCCACTAAACGCGGCCCCGGGACGGATAGCGGCGGGATGGAGTGGCCCCGTCCCGCCGCTATGAGGCAGTGTGTCTACTGGGGGGACCGATTGTCCCCCCGGGGGATGGGCGCGAAAGCGCGGGCACGGGGAGGATACCGGAAGAATGCTTCGAGCGATTCCCGGTATCCTCCCAAAGCGTGCCGAAGGGTCACCGTGGGGTTTTTAGTGGGTAGGTCCCGCGCCTGTCGTTGTACGGGCGCGGGGAATCCCACACACCCCTCCCACCTCTCCCCAAGGAGGTGGGAGGGAGTCTTTCGAAGATTTTCCCCACGACAAAAAAAAAAAAAAAAAAAAAAAAAAAAAAAAAAAAGCGATTTGAAATTAATTTTGAAGTTCACACCGTTCGCACTTAATTGTTTGCTATTGGTATCTGAACGGCGATCGCGTACCGCGATCCGGCTCGGTCGAGCGTGACCCGAAAATTTCCGACTTTTGCCGAATCACGAGCACGATCGCCCGTGAACTCGCGCGTATGCTCGCTACCGTCAGTGGATCTTTCCGTTTGTTGAAACGGAACACACCGCCCCCCTGTTGAATGAACTAATTTAACAATCGTAGTGTGCAGTAAGATCGTAGTGAGTGACAACGTGTACTGGTATGGACATGAGTGTGCACATGACGACGCAGTAAGTACGTGTACATTACAATCTAACTTAAATCTATATAGACTTACATCTAAAGTACAGAACCATTACGCTTAATTTAGAGCCGTTTCGTTCGTCTTGTCCGCGTGTATCGAAACGGGAAGAAAGCACACTTTCGCGAGTGGTCGTTTATACGTGGATTGTGCGGTTTTAATAGAGACGACGCGGACGAGACCGTCGCTTCCCGGATGGCAGTCGGCGATGCGACCGAGTTCCCATTTACACGGCGGGAGGTTCGAATTGCGGAGCAGGACAAGCTGGCTCTTTTTGGCGAGGTTTTGGACTGTGCGCGATTTCGGGCGCTGGGAAAGCGTGAGTAAGTAGTCCTGCTGCCACGATTTCCACAATTTTTCCGTGAGTCTCTGTAGAAGTTGCCAGCGAGATAATCGGTTTTCTTGTATGTTAAAGACGCTGGGCTCAGGTGGAGCCACGAGAGGGGACCCGATCAGGAAATGGCCCGGTGTTAAGACCGAGTACTCCTCAAGGCTGTCCCACGTGCTTCCAAGAGGCCTGGAGTTATGACACGCTTCGACCCGACAGAGCAGCGTTGCTAGTTCCTCGAAGGTTAGAGTGTGGGACCTGATAGTACGTTTCAGGTGATATTTGAGGCTTTTCTCAGCAGCTTCCCAGGGTCCTCCAAAGTGCGGTGCATTGGGAGGTAAGAAATGCCATGAAATTCCTTTTGACGCTAGGAAATTGTTAAAATTTGGTTCTCTCGTGACGGATTGGTGGGCTAAAGCTAATTCGCGGTTCGCGCCATGAAATGTAGTGCCGTTATCGGAGTACATAGCGGTTGGGAGGCCGCGTCGAGATACAAACCGATGGAAAGCTGCTATGAAGGCCTGTGAACTATAATCACTTACGAGCTCAATATAGACCGCCTTAATTGTCAAGCAAACAAAGATCGCAATGTATGCTTTAGCAGACTTATGACCCCGGCCTGGTGTTGTCCGGGCTTGAATCGGCCCTGCATAGTCGACCCCGGTGTAAGTGAATGGCCGTTCTACTTGTTCGACCCGCGGAGGCGGCAAGGACCCCATGAGCTCCTGCGGAATGGCAGCCCTTTCACGAGTGCATGCTACACACCGATAAAGGACAGCTGGGATGGTCGTTCGCGCTCAGATGATCCAGTAATGGTTCCGAAGGTAGGCGAGAGTGAGTTGGAGGCCGGCGTGAAGGAGTTGACGATGAGTGCTTGTAATTACGAGTGTTAGGAGTGGATGAGCTTTTAAAATAATCGGTGTCTTGGCTTTTACAGGTAATCGTGCGTTTGACAGGCGGCCTCTTGCGCGAATCAAGCCGTCCGAATCGAGGAAGGGGTTCAAGGATTTGAGGGGGCTCGATTTCGACACCGGATGAGTTTTGCGGAGAGCATTCATTTCTACCGGGAATACCTCCGATTGGATGCGCCGCACCCAAAACATTTCGGCCCAGTGAATCTAATTGGAACTCAAAATTGGGAGAGACGCCTTGGGTGACGGAATGGGTTGGGTGAGTGGATCCCTTTGTCTCGCTTGCGTTCGGAGATTGTCGATGAAACACTTAACATATGCGGTGACTCGGAGAAGTTTTGCCCACGAGGAATATCGTTGTTCTAATTCCCAGGGAGCTGCGGTAGCGGTTAGGATTTTGATGGTTTGGCCCCTTTCCTCCTCGGAAGCATCCGGAGCAGTGACGTAACCTGAATGGGGCCACTCCTGGGGATTCTTTCGAAGCCACTGTGGTCCTGACCACCATAATCGGTGAGATTTTAACTCGTGTAACGCGCATATCCGACACGGGACCGCGAACCGAGCACCGTCGCGGCCGAGTCCCCGCGACCGGTGGTTTCCCGCGCGGCCGCTAGCCGTCCGCGACTTCTCGCCGCTAACTACGCGCCGCGCGAGTATTAATACCGGGCCACCGGCCGGATTCGGCGGACTCGTGTCTTGCTCGTCGAAGCCTGTTCAAGTGACGACAGATTACGTACGAACCATACGGGTCTACACGAGCTCCGACTTTTTGCAAACACGAGAGTGCGAGGGGCACTCTCGCGACCAATCCGCCGAACCTCCCGTAACCCTGGATACTGGGTCGAACCGCTCCTTCCTTCCTACCCTGGCCTTACCGACATCGCGGCCTCGTAGCAGCGTAGGTAGGGTATTGCCTCTCCCCGACGGCGTCAGCACGGTGTGTTATGCGGATGACACACTGGTGCTGGCCGTCGGGGCGCACTGGGGGAGGGCCATGCGTCGCGCGGAGGAGGGGTCGCAACGCGTCGTCGACCGGATCAGGGGGATGGGGATGACGGTGGCGGTCCATAAGACCGAGGTGATTGCGTTTCATTCACCTCGGCAGGATCCGCCACCCCCTCTGATCCGGGTGGGTGGGGCTGACATCGAGGTGAAGCCCCAGATCAGGTATCTAGGGCTGATCCTCGATAGCCAATGGCGTTTCGAGGAGCATTTCCGCTGCCTGGTCCCCCGGTTGGAAAGGATGGTTGCGGCTCTGGGCCGGATCCTGCCCAACCTGGGGGGCCCGGCGGGCCGAGTTCGTCGCCTCTATGTGGCAATGGTCCAGTCGGTGGCCCTATACGGGGCCCCCGTCTGGGCGGACGACCTGGCTGCCTCCCGGCGCAGCATGACTATGCTGCGTCGGGTGCAGAGGCGCATGGCGCTCAGGGTCGTCCGCGGGTATCGGACCATGTCACATGAGGCGGCGACGGTTCTAGCGGGGATGCCGCCCATGGACCTGCTCGCGCGGTCGCACGCGGTGATGTACCAGCACCGCGTCGACCGTCGCGCGGGGGTGGGGGCGGTCCCGGGCGGGCAGGAACCTGCTTGGGGCGATTTGAAGCGCCAGGCCCGGCAGTCCGTGTTGCTCGCGTGGCAGGAGCGGCTGGCTCTGCCAACCGCGGGGCACCGGACTGTCGGGGCTGTTCGGCCACTCCTGAAGGAGTGGCTGGACAGAGGCCATGGCAGCCTCACCTACCGGCTGGCACAGGTATTTTCCGGGCATGGCAGCTTCGGAAGATACCTGTGCCGGATAGGGAAGGAGCCGACGGCGCGTTGCTGCCACTGCGACGCTGAGCAGGACACGGCGGATCATACCCTGGAGGTATGCCCCGCGTGGGAGGGGGAGCGCCGTGTCCTGGTCGGCGTCGTTGGGCGGGATGTCTCGCTGCCGTGCGTGGTGCGCGCCATGCTCGGCAGCGAGGAGAAGTGGAGGGCCGTGGCCTCCTTCTGCGAGAACGTAATGTTGCAGAAGGAGGCCGCGGGGAGGGAGCGCGAGCTCCAGCGCGCCGCTGAAGCTCGCGCTCGTGCGGTGGCCCGAGGTCGTCGCCCGGTCGCGAGGCGTCGCGGGCGGCCGCCTCGGCGTGGCGGATGACCTAGGCTGGGAGGGGGGTCCTGAGGGGACCCTCCTCCCGCCAGGCGGCGCTGGGTCGGACCGGTTGGGGGTAGGAGTGCCTCCCCCTACCGGTCCGACGCAAGGGGAGGCACCCTCGGCGGTCTGGTGCGGCCATGAACGCCCGGCCGCCGAGGGGTGGAAACGGGGTCGCGGGCGGTTGCGAGTTGGGGCTCGCAGCCGCCACTAAACGCGGCCCCGGGACGGATAGCGGCGGGATGGAGTGGCCCCGTCCCGCCGCTATGAGGCAGTGTGTCTACTGGGGGGACCGATTGTCCCCCCGGGGGATGGGCGCGAAAGCGCGGGCACGGGGAGGATACCGGAAGAATGCTTCGAGCGATTCCCGGTATCCTCCCAAAGCGTGCCGAAGGGTCACCGTGGGGTTTTTAGTGGGTAGGTCCCGCGCCTGTCGTTGTACGGGCGCGGGGAATCCCACACACCCCTCCCACCTCTCCCCAAGGAGGTGGGAGGGAGTCTTTCGAAGATTTTCCCCACGACAAAAAAAAAAAAAAAAAGGTAGGGTATTGCCTGACTCCGCACCCACTGTGGCCTCCGACCGACACCCTGCCTCCAATAACCCTGGATACTGGGTCGAACCTCTTCCTTATTTCCTACCCTGGCCCTACCGACATCGCGGCCTCGTAGCAGGGTAGGTAGGGTACTGTATGCCCTCTCCCCTCCGCTGGGCGCCTGAACGCTCATTGCGCCGCTCTCTTCGAGCGACCGACCACTCGCTCGCCGTCCTCCGTAGCCCTAAGTGTACATAGACTAAGTGTTGTAAGATTAAGGTAGAAATAAGTACGCCTGAAACAGTAACCCGGCCTTCGTCACTACCGCAGCGAACCCTCGACCGCCGACTGAGTCGGCACCGCCCACCTTCCTCCGCGTCCCCCTCGAATCGGACCGTCCAAGGGGGAACGATCACACTCGGATAATGAGATTCCACGGGAAGCACAGTCCGCTGGAGTGTCATCTGTCGGGACGTGATGCCAGCTTGATCGGGGCATAAGTGTTTGAATCTTGGCAACGCGGTTCGCCACAAACGTTTTCCACCGCGAAGGTGATTGATTCACCCACGTTAACGTGATTTGAGAATCCGTCCAACAGTGACAATCCATTGGCCTGTTCATCAGGGACGTCTGAATGAACTTGATCAATCGAGTAAGGAGTAGTGCAGCGCATAGCTCCAATCGTGGGACGCTGACCGTTTTTACTGGAGCAACGCGAGTTTTCGCCATTAGAAGGGCCGAACTGACTGTCCCATCCTCGAGAACACTTCGGAGATAGACCACCGCAGCATATGCCTTTGTTGAAGCATCCGAAAAGCCGTGAAGGCTTTGAGTGGTGAAGACTCTTGGCGAGGTTTTCCGAGGAATCGTGAGTAAATGGAACTCGGCAAATTCGGAACAAAATAAGCGCCATTCTTGAAGATAGTCTGGCGGAACTGTATCATCCCAGTCGCACTTCAAGGACCGGAGTTGTTGGAGGAGAATTTTGGCTAGTACGACAAATGGAGCGACCCAGCCCATAGGATAAAATAATTTGGCGATTGAAGAAAGCATTTCGCGCTTGGTGGTAATTTGATTGCGTGAAGTCAATGCATGGAACTAAAACTGGTCTGTGACAGAGTTTCCTCGTTAGGCCCAGCACTGAAATATTTTCGTCGACTTGAAGGAATGTACTGACGGCTAAACCGTGATTGGCCTCGTCGATGTCGGACAACAGCCGGCAGTCGTTGCTCGCCCATTTGCGTAACGAAAAGCCTCCCTTTTGAACCAATAGGATCGTCTGGTTGCGGATCAGGCGCAGTGACGTGAGGTCGTCACTTCCGAAGAGGAAGTCGTCAACGTACGCTTGGTAGCTTAAAACTTGCACTGCGTCCGGGTAGGAGGTACCTTCGTCCTCGATTAATTGTCTCAACACTCTGAGAGCGAGATATAGCGCTGGAGTTGTGCCATATGTTACCGTGAGCAGCTGGTATTCGTCAAGCGGAGCAGAAGGAGACTCGCGCCAAAGGATGCGCTGAAAATCGACCTCATGAGGGTGAACGAGGATCTGCCGATACATTTTTTCGATGTCGGCCGCGTAGACATATTGGAATTGACGACAGCGAATCAGGATTGCGATCAGGTCCTGTTGGAGTTTTGGACCACTGTGCAAATGTTGATTAAGGGATTTGCCATTTGAAGTGCGACTGGAAGCGTTGAAAACAACGCGACGACGCGACGTTTGACTAGTTTGGCGAATAACAGGATGGTGTGGAATGTAATAAGCATTTGGAGGTGCTATGGGCGACGGTGGATCCACCTTTCGCATAAGCCCAAGAAACTGGTATTCGAAAGAAATTCCTGATATTCGCGTTGGGAATTGGGGTCTCGTTTTAGGCGATTCTCTTGAGATCGCAAACTGCTAAGCGCTCTCGATCTGGAATCTCCGAGGTGAATCGGTTGGTCGTCTCGAAACGGCAATCGGACAATGTAAGGGCCTTCTGAGGTTCGCGAATTTGTATCAGCGAAATGACGTTCGCAATTTTGTTCGTCAGGTGTCAAAATCACGGGAGTTGGGAGCTCCTCGACTTCCCAGAAGCGGCGCGGATTGTGGTCAAGGTGTTCGAGGACGGACAAATGGTGGATGTGGACGTCATCGGAACCAGGAGTTTGGATGGGACCGGACAGGATCCAGCCCAAGGCCGTGCTTTGCGCGGTCGGGCCACACCCTGAGCCTCGAATGACGCCTTGGAGTAATAGCTGCCCGTATAAATCCGCCCCAATAATAATGTCAATAGGGTCGGAGCTCATAGGATCCTTGTCCGCCAGATTTAGCCCTGCAAGGTAAGGCCATGTAACGTTTTGTTTCTGGCGAGATGGGACATACCTGGTCAATGTTTGCATTATAATCGCGGTCGTCGAATATGCAGGCTCGTTCTGGTCCGCAGGTGTAATTGATATAGACGCTACTTGATGTGCGAAAGAGTGTTTCTCGCCAATTCCACTAATTCGCGTGTAGTGCGATGTTCGTTTTAAGCGGAGCAGTTGCGCTAAATTTTCGGTAATGAGGGTCGCTGCTGACCCTTGGTCGAGAAGGGCTCTTGCAGTAACGCACCTGCCTTGAGGAGAATGCACCCGAACCCGCGCTGTTGAAAGGAGAACAGTTATCTTCAACGGTAAATTCGACGCTAAATTTGAACTAATTTCGATTTGGTCGTTAGATATCGAAGAACCAGCCCTTGACGCTGTGACCGAGGAATTTTTGTTTACCGGGAAATGCAACAAAGTGTGATGCCTTTGATGGTACTCCTTACAACAGTGCGGATTCTTACACAGTGCAGTGGAATGGCCGACGGAAATGCAATTGACGCACCGGTTTTGCTGCTTGATTAATTGATAGCGCTTGGAAGGGGATTTTCCCAAAAACTCGGAACATTGATAAATGGGATGATTTTGTTTACACAATGCGCACGAAATTTTGCTAGTAGCGGTTGAATGCGCGTGGAAGGTTTTCGGCAAAATCGATTTTGGTTTCTCTGGTTCGCTCGGTTTGTCGCGTTTAGTGACCGGCATCGCTTCTAATGCGCGAATTCTTTTTTCTAAAAACGCGTCGAATTCGCGGTACGTGCGAAACACGGTCGTGTCACCCAGATTAAACTCCCACGCCTTCCGCGTCGCGCGATCTAGCTTTTGTGTACCGAGAAAAACGAAAATGTCGCTCCAATGGTCGACTGGCCTGTCAAGGTTACGTAGCATTTCGATCGACATATTAAGTTTGTCACGCAACGCCCGCAGTTCAAATTGAGTCTCGGACACAACGGTCGGTAATGTAAACAACACATTCAAATGGGTGGATATAAGTCGGTGTTTGTTTTCGTAACGAGACGTTATTATTTTCCACGCGACATCAAAATTATGGTCTGCGACCGGTAGGTGACTCACCGCGAGGCTCGCTTCGCCCTTCAACGACGCGTGCAAGAAATGGAGGCGTTCCACGTTGGACAAGGACTGGTTGTCGATGACCATGTCGGTGAAGCGGTCACGAAAACTTTCCCAATGTTCAAATGCGCCCTCGAACGTGGGAAGGTTAATCCTGGGTAGATGGGCCGTCGGATGTTGCGGAGCAACATTCAAATTCTGACCGTTGGCTGCTGCTGGATCCGGTGGAGGAGACACCCCCATGAGGACTTCCGCCAAGAAGTCCAATGCGTCCTGATATTTCTCTTCGCATGTGGCCAATGGGTCTTCCACGAAGTAGGTGTAGGTGGCCTTTATTTTATGGTCGGCCGTGGCTGAGATTTTTGCGTCCAAATCCTGGCATTGTGCGAAGGTTTCCTTGGTCATCGCCATGAGACAGCTTGTGCAGCAATTCTTCAATTGAGGTCATTTTCGTTTTAGATCGACTTCTTCCTCGACTCTTATCCGGCTCGAAGGACCAAAATGTTCTGTTTGGAATGAGAGCTGATTCGCCCCTTTTTCTTAAGGACTGGACGGCGAGGTTTGGAGAATGGAGAATGAACTCTTAACAAGTTGTAACTTTATAATGCACAAAACTTCACCGGATTAACAGAAACAATAAATTGAGGCGTAAATGGATATAGTTGATAAATCCCGTCACAAAGAACTGTGAGAGTTCGGTAAAACAAGCGATTTGAAATTAATTTGGTAGGTCACTCCGCTCGCACTTAATTGTTTGGTATTGGTATTAAATCTGAACGGCGATTGCGTACCGCGATCCGGCTCGGTCAAGCCTGACACTAAAATTTCCGAATTTTGCCGAATCGCGAGCACGGTCGCCCGTGAGCTCGCGCGCATGCCCGCTACCGTCAGTGGAACTTTCCGTTCGTCGAAACGGAACAATACTGCTCCCTTACTAGCTTCCTCCTCGATTACTAGCTCACTGCTTGCACACTAGCTTACTGCTTTCTTACTACCTAATTGCTTTCTTACCAGCTTAGTGCTTGCTTACTAGCTTACTGGTTACTTGCTAGCTTTCTTCTTGCTTACTAGCATACTGCTTCCTTACTAGCATTCTGCTTCCTTACTAGCTCCCTGCTGGCTTACTTGCTCACTGCTTGCTAACTAGCTTATTTATGGCTTACAAGCTTACTACTTGCTTACTAGTTTAGAGATTGCATACTAGCTTACTGCTTGCTTACTAGATAACTGCTTTCTTACTAGCCTGCACCTTGCTTTCTAGCTTAGTGCTTGCTTACTAGCTTGCTGCTTACTTTCTAGCTTGCTGCTTGCATACTAGCGCACTGCGTCCTAACTAGCTTCCTCCTCGCTTACTAGCTCACTGCTTGCACACTAGCTTACTAGTTTCTTACTAGCTCATTGATTTCTTACCTGCATAATGCTAGCTTACTAGCATACTGGATGCTTACTACCTTACTTCTTGCTTACTAGCATACTGCTCCCTTACTAGCTCCCTGCTGGCTTAATAGCTTATAGATTGCTTACAAGCTTATTGATTGCTTACAAGCTTTCTGCTTGCTTACTAGCTTAGTGCTTGCTTACTAGTTTACTGGTTGCTTACTAGCTCACTGCATCCTAACTAGCTTATTTATTGCTTAGAAGCTTACAGCTAACTAACTATTATACTGCTTCCTTACTAGCTTCCTGCTCGCTTACTAGCTTACTGCTTGCTTTCTAGCTAACAGCTATCTTACCAGCTTACTGCTTGCTTACTAGCTTACAGGTTGCTTACTAGCTTACAGCTTCCTTACTATCATACAGCTTCCTTACGGGATCCCGACTCGCTTACTAGCTCACTTCTTGAGTACTAGCTCACTGCTCGCTTACTACCTTGCTGCTTGCTTTCTAGCTCACAGCATGCTTACTGACACACTGCTTGTTTACTAGCTAATTGCTTTCCTACTAGCTTACTGCTTTCATACTAGCCCGCAGCTAGCATAATAGCTCACTGCTAGCTAACTCGATTACTGCTTGCATACTAGCCCGCTGCATACTTACTAGCATACTGGTTCCTTAATAGCTTACTGCTAGCATACTAGCATTCTGCTCCCTTACAAGGTCCCGGCTCGCTTACTAGCTCACTGCATGCTTACCAGCTTACTGCCAGCATACATGCTTACTGCAAGCTTACTAGCCTGCTGCTTGCTTTCTAGCTTACTGCCTGCTTAGTAGCTTACTGCTTGCTTTCTGGCATACTGCTTGCTTACAAGCTTACTGCTTGCTTACAGGCATACTGGCTGCATACCAGGTTATTGCTTGTTTACCAGCTCACTGCTTTGTTACTAACATGCTGCTTGCCTGCTAGCTTACACCTTGCTTAATAACATACTGCTTTCATACTAGCTCACTGCATGCCTACTAGCTTACTGCTTGCTTTCTAGCATACAGCTTCTGTACACGCCTCCTGCTTGCTTACTAGCTTACTGATTCCTTAATAGCTTACTGCTAGCTTACTACCATTCTGCTCTCTTACTAGGTCCATGCTCGCTTACTAGCTAACTGCTTGCTTACTATCTTGATGCCTGCTTTCTAGCTTACTACTTGCTTACTAGCTTACTGGATGCTTACTCGCTTACTTCTTGCTTACTTCCCGACTGCTTGCTTCCTTGCATATTGCTTCCTTAATAGCTCCCTGCTCGCTTACTATCTTACTGCTTGCTTTCTAGCTTACTGCTTGCTTAGTAGTTTCCTGCTCACGTACTAGCTCACAGCTCGCTTACCAGCTCACTGCTCGCTTACTAGCCCACTGCTAGCTTACTCGCACACTGCATGCTTACTAGCATGCTTTTTCCTTTCTAGCTTACAACTTGCTTACTAGAATTCTGCTTCCTTTCTAGCTTACTTCTCGCTTACTAGCTCACTGCTTGCTAATTAGCTTGCTGCTGGCTTTCCAGTTTGCTGCTAGCTTACTCGCTTACTGCTTCGTTACTAGCTTACTCCTCACTTACTTGCTCACAGATTGCTTACTCGCGTACTGAATTCTTACTAGTTAACCGCTTTCATACTTGCCCGCAACATGCTTTCTAGCATACTGGTTGCTTTCTAGCTCCCTCCACGCTTACTAGCATACTCTTTCCTTACTAGCTTCCTGCTCGCTTACTAACTCACTGCTTGCTTAATAGACTACTGCTAGCTTACTAGCTTACTGCTTGCTTACTAGCTTGCTTACTAGCTTGCTGCTTGCTTACGAGGTTACCTGTTGTTTACTAGCATACTGATACCTCACTAGAGTGCTGCTTGCTTAATAGCACACTGCTTGCTTACTGGCTTACTGCTTGCTTAATAGCTTACTCCTTGCTTACTAGCTAACTGCTTTCTTAGCAGCTTCCTGCTTGTTTACTAGCTTACAGCTTTGTTACTAGCTTACTGCTTTCTTACTAGCTCACTTCTTGCTTACTAGCTTCCTGCATGCTCTCTAGCTTAAGGCTTGTTCGCAAGATTGCTGCTTGCCTTCTAGCTTACAGCTCGCTTACTAGCTCAGTGCATGTTTGCTAGCTTACTGCTTGCTTACTTGCTTACTGCTTCCTTACTAGATTCCGGCTTGCTTACTACCTTCCTGCTCGCTTACTAGCTTGCTACATACTTACTAGCTTGCTGCGTGCGCACTAGCCTACAATCTCTTGCTAGCTAACTGCTCTCCTACTAGCCTGCTGCATGCCTCCTAGCTTACTGCTTCCTTACCAGCTTCCTGCTCGCTTACTTGCTTACTGCTTGTTTACTAGTTTACAGCTGTCTTACCAGATTACTGCTTGCATACTAGCTTTCTGGTTGCTTACTAGCAAAGTGCTACTTTACTAGCCTCCTGCTTGCTCCCTATCTTACTGCTAAGTCACGAGCATACTACTTGCTTACTAGCTAACTGCTTCCTTACTAGCCTATTCCTAGCTTTCTAGCTTACAGTATACTTACTAGCTCATTGCTTGATTACCAGCTAACTAGCCTGCTGCTTTCTTTCTAGCCTACAGTTTGGTTACTAGCCTCCTGCATGCTCTCCAGCTTAAGGCTGGCTCGCAATATTGCAACTTGCTTTCTTGCTTACAGCTTGCTTACTAGCTCACTACTTGCTTACCAGCTCACTGCTTGCTTTCTAGCTTACTGCTTGCCTTCAGCTTACTGCATGCTTACTAGCATACTGCTGCCTTGCTGGCTACCTGCTCGCTTACTAGCTCACTGCTTGCTTAGTAGCACACTGCTTCCTTACTAGCTAATTGCATTCTTACTAGCCAGCTGCTTACTCACTAGCTTACTTCTTGATTATTCGCTTACTGCTTGGTTGCTAGCATGCTGCTTGCGTTCTAGCTTACTGCATGCTTGCAAGCATACAGCTTCCTTACTAGGTTCCTGCTCGCTGTTTGCTTAATAGCTTTTTTTTTGCTTACTAGCTTACTGCTAGCTTACTCGCTTGCTGCTTGCATACTAGCATACTGCTTCCCTACCAGCTTCCTCCTCGCTCACTAGCTCACTTCATGCTTGCTAACTTACAGCTTGCTTACTGTTTCACTGCTTGCATACTAGCCTTCTGCCAGCTTACTCGCTTACTGCTTGCTGACTAGCTTCCTGCTTGCTTACTAGCTTCCTGCTTGCTTACTAGATCACTGCCCTCTTACTGGCTTACTGCTGGCATACTCGGGTACTGCTTGCTGACTAGCTTCCTGCTTGCTTACTAGATCACTGCCCTCTTACTGGCTTCCTGCTGGCTTACTAGGCCACTGCCTGCTTACTAGCACTCTGCTTGCTTACTAGCTTGCGGCATTCATGCTAGCTTGCTGCATGCTTACTAGAATATTTGTTGCTTACAGGCTTACTGCTTGCATACTAGCATACTGCTTGCTTGCTTGCTTACTGCTAGCTCACTCGCTTACTGCTTGCTAACTATCTTCCTGCTTGCCTCCAAGCTTACTGCTTCCTTACTCGCTTACTGCTTCCATACTAGCTTCCTGCTTTCTTCCTAACTTATTGCTTTCTTGCAAACCTACTGCTCTCTTACTAGACGAATGCTTACCTACTAGCTTCCTGCTTGCTTACTAGCATACTGCTTTGTCAGTAACTTGCTGCTTTGTTACTAACTCACTGCTTGCTAACTAGCTTACTGCTTGCTTACTAGCTTGCTGCCTGCCTTCTAGTTCCCTGCACGCTTTCTAATACACTGCCTTCTTTCTAGCTAGTTGACTTCTTACTGGCCTGCCGCTTGCTTACTAGCTTTCTTGTTGCTAACTAGCTTACAGCTAGCTTACTACCTAACTGCTTTCTTACCAGCTTACTGCTTGCTTACTTGCCCACTACTTGCTTACTAGCTAACTGCTTTCTTCCTAGCCTGCTGCATGCTTTCTAGCTTACTGCTTGCATATTAGCTTGTTGCTTGTTTTCCAGCTTTCTGGTCGCTTACGAGCACTCTGCGTGCTTACTAGATTACTCCTTGCTTACAAGCTTTCTGCTTGCGTACTAGATAACCGCCCTCTTAAAATCTCACAGCTTGCTTACTAGCATACTGCTTTGTTAGTACCTAACTGCTTTGTTACTAACTCACTGCTTGCTAACTAGCTTACTGCTTGCTTAGTTGGTTACAGCTTGCCCTCTAGCTAACTGCTTCCTTACCAACATACAGCCAGCTTACTAGCTTACTGCTAGCTTACAAGCAGACTGCTTCCTTACTAGCGCCCTGCTCGCTTGCTACATCACTGCTTGCTTACTAGCTTACTGCTTGCTTACTAGCTAACTGCTTGCCCAGTATCTTACTGCTTGCTTACTAGCCTGCTGCTTGCTTTCTAGCTTAGTGCTTGCTTACTTGCTTGCTGCTTGCTTTCTAGCTAACTGATTGCTTACTAGCTTACTGGTTCCTTAGTAGCTTACTGCTAGCTTTCTAGCGTTCTGCTCTCTTACTACGTCCATGCTCGTTTACTAGCTTACTGCTTGCTTACAAGCATAATGCTACCATACTAGCACCTTGCTCGCATAGCAGCTCACGGCTTGCTTAGCAGCTTACTGTTTGCTTAGTAGCTTACTGCTTGCATTCTAGTTTAGCGCTTGCTTCTTACATTGCTGCTTGCTTTCTAGCTTACTGCTTGCTTACTAGCATACTGCTTCCTTATTGGCTTTCTCCTCGCTTAGTAGCTCACAGCTTGCTTACCAGCTTACTGGCTGCTTAATAGCTTACTGCTAGCTTAATCCCTTAATGCTTGCTTACTACCTTACTGCTTCCTTACTAGCATCCTGTTTGCTTTCTAGATTACTGCTCTCTTACTATCTTCCTGCTCGCTTACTAGCGCACTGCATGCATACTAGCTTACTGTTTGCATACTACCTTAATGCCTCCTTCCTAGCAAAAAGCTATCTTACTAGCCTGCTCCCTGCTTACTAGCTCTCTGCTTGCTTACTAGCGAATTGCTTTCCTACTAGCTTAGTACTTTCCTACTAGCATACTGCATACTTACTAGCTTCCTGCTCGCTTACCAGCTCACCACTTGCTTACCAGCATACTGCTTCCAAACTAGCTCCCTGCTGACTTACTATCTCACTGGTTGCTTACTTGCTTATTGATAGCTTCCTAGCTTACTGCGTGCCTTCTATCTTACTGCTTGCATACTAGCTTACTGCTTGCTGGATAGCTCACAGTTTGCTTACTATCTTGCTGCTTGCTTTCTAGCCTGCTCCTTGCTTTCTAGCTTACTGTTTGGTAACTTGCTGAATACTTACTTACAATCTTACTGGTTGCATACTAGCTTACAAGTTGCTAACTTGCTAATTGCTTACTCACCAGCATACTGGCTGCATACTAGCATAGCGGTTGCTAACTACCTTACCGCTTGCTTACCAGCTTCCTGCTTTCCCACTAGGTATCTGCTCGCGTACTACATTACTGCTCCCTTACTAGCTTACTGCTATCTTAATGGCAAACTGCAAGCTTACTTGCTTGCAGCAAACTAGCTTATTGCTTGCTCGCTAGCTTAATGCTTGCTTCCTATATTACTGCCTGTTTTCTAGTATACTGCCTTGTTAATATCATACTGCTATCTTACAAGCTTACAGCACTCTTACCAGCAGACTGCGCTTTTACTAGCTTACTGCTTTCTTTCTTGCTCAGTGATTGCTTGCAACCTTACTGCTCCCTTACTAGCTGACCGCGTACTGCTAGCTTATTGCTCGCTTACTAACATGCAGCTTGCATACTATCTAACTACTTTCTTACTGGCTGACTGCATCCTTCAAAGCTTACTGCTTGTTTACTAGCCTAAGGCCTGCATACTAGCTTCCTGCTTGCTCACTGCCTTATTGCATCCTTCCTAGCTTGCTGCTTTTCTACCATCTTACTGCTTGATTACTAGCCTAGTGCTTGCTTTCTAGGTGGGTGCTTGCTTACTGGCTAACTTCTTTCTTACTAGCTAACCCCTTTCTTACAGGCTTACTGCTTGCTTACTAGCCTAGTGCTTGCATACTAACCTACCGCTTGGTTACTAACCTACTGTTTCCTTCCTAGCCTACTGCTTCCATTCCAGCTTTCTGCTTGCTTACTAGTTAAATGCTTCCTTACCATATTACGTCATGCTTACTAGCTAAGTGCATGGTTTCTAGCTTACTGCTTGCTTAAGGTCTAACTTCTTTCCCACTGGCTAACTGCATTCTTGCTGGATTACAGCTTGCCTACGAGCATACAGCTTTCCTACTAACTTAGTGTTTTCTTACTATCTAATTGCTTGTTTACAAGCTTTCTGCTTGCCTACTAGCATCCCGGTTTGTTAATAGCTACCTGCTTTCCTACTAGCTTACTGCCTCTTAACTAGCTTACTGTTTGCATGCAAGCATGCTGCTTCCTAATTAGCTTACCGCTTGCCTGCTAGCTTACAGCTTGCCTACTAGCTTACGTCTTCCGCACTAGCTAACAGCTTCCTTACTAGTTTCCGGCTTGCATACTAGCATACTTTTTTTTTTTTTTTTTTTTTTTTTTGTCGTGGGGAAAATCTTCGAAAGACTCCCTCCCACCTCCTTGGGGAGAGGTGGGAGGGGTGTGTGGGATTCCCCGCGCCCGTACAACGACAGGCGCGGGACCTACCCACTAAAAACCCCACGGTGACCCTTCGGCACGCTTTGGGAGGATACCGAGAATCGCTCGAAACATTCTTCCGGTATCCTCCCCGTGCCCGCGCTTTCGCGCCCATCCCCCGGGGGGACAATCGGTCCCCCCAGTAGACACACTGCCTCATAGCGGCGGGACGGGGCCACTCCATCCCGCCGCTATCCGTCCCGGGGCCGCGTTTAGTGGCGGCTGCGAGCCCCAACTCGCAACCGCCCGCGACCCCGTTTCCACCCCTCGGCGGCCGGGCGTTCATGGCCGCACCAGACCGCCGAGGGTGCCTCCCCTTGCGTCGGACCGGTAGGGGGAGGCACTCCTACCCCCAACCGGTCCGACCCAGCGCCGCCTGGCGGGAGGAGGGTCCCCTCAGGACCCCCCTCCCAGCCTAGGTCATCCGCCACGCCGAGGCGGCCGCCCGCGACGCCTCGCGACCGGGCGACGACCTCGGGCCACCGCACTGCGCCGCTGAAGCTCGCGCTCCCTCCCCGCGGCCTCCTTCTGCAACATTACGTTCTCGCAGAAGGAGGCCACGGCCCTCCACTTCTCCTCGCTGCCGAGCATGGCGCGCACCACGCCCGGCAGCGAGACATCCCGCCCGACGACGCCGACCAGGACACGGCGCTCCCCCTCCCACGCGGGCCATACCTCCAGGGTATGATCCGCCGTGTCCTGCTCAGCGTCGCAGTGGCAGCAACGCGCCGTCGGCTCCTTCCCTATCCGGCACAGGTATCTTCCGAAGCTGCCATGCCCGGAAAATACCTGTGCCAGCCGGTAGGTGAGGCTGCCATGGCCTCTGTCCAGCCACTCCTTCAGGAGTGGCCGAACAGCCCCGACAGTCCGGTGCCCCGCGGTTGGCAGAGCCAGCCGCTCCTGCCACGCGAGCAACACGGACTGCCGGGCCTGGCGCTTCAAATCGCCCCAAGCAGGTTCCTGCCCGCCCGGGACCGCCCCCACCCCCGCGCGACGGTCGACGCGGTGCCGGTACATCACCGCGTGCGACCGCGCGAGCAGGTCCATGGGCGGCATCCCCGCTAGAACCGTCGCCGCCCCATGTGACATGGTCCGATACCCGCGGTCGACCCGCAACGCCATCCGCCTCTGCACCCGCGCTGCATCGTCATGCTGCGCCGGGAGGCCGTCAGGTCGTCCGCCCAGACGGGGCCCCGTAAAGGACCACCGACTGTACCATTGCCACATAGAAGTGGCGTACTCTGCCAGCCGGGCCTCCCAGGTTGGGTGGGATTCGGCCTAAAGCCGCGACCATCCCCTCCAACCGGGGGACCAGGCAACGGAAATGCTCCTCGAAGCAGCAGTAGCTATCGGGGATCAGCCACAGATACCTCATCTGGGGTTTCACATCGATATCAGCCTCTCTTACACGGATCAGAGGGGGTGGCGGATCCTGCCGAGGTGAATGGAAAGCTATCACCTCGGTCTTACGGACCGCCACCGTCATCCCCATCCCCCTGATCCGACCGACGACGCGCTGCGCCCCCTCCTAACCGAGACGCTTGGCCCTCCTCCTGTGCACCCCGACGGCCAGCACCAGTGTGTCATCTACATAACACACGGCGCTGACGCCTTCGGGGAGGTCGGCCCGCAACACCTTATCGTATGCGACGTTCCACAGGAGTGGCCCGTGGGCCGATCCCTGCGGAACGCCGCAATACACCACCCTCCGCATATCACCATCCCGGCCCGGATACTCGATCCACGAGCCAGCGGAGATAATCCCCGACGACTGCCCTGAGATAAGAAGGGACCCGATGATCTTCGAGCCCCCTCCTTATCTCTTCCCAGGGACGGGTGTTAAAGGCGTTGGCAATATCCAAGGATACTGCCAAGGCCACCCCACCCCGGGAGACGGCCGACCCCGAGAGGGCCATCACGCGACCTATCGCGTCGATCGTCGATCGACCCTCCCGGAAGCCGTACTAGCAGTCGGCCAGGCCAGGGGCACACCGCGACAGGTACTCAACGATGCGGGCGTCAATCACGCGCTCGAAGAACTTGCCCACCGCGTCGAGGAGACAGATGGGCCGGTATGCCGGAGGGAGACTCTGCGGGCCGACCCGCCTTCCGGAGGATGACCATTGTCGCCACTTTCCAACTAGGGGGGAATTGCCCATCCCTCAGACATCGGTCAAATAACCGCCTGAGGTCGGCCCCAAGGACGTCCTGGGTCAAAACCCAAACCCGGCCAGGCACACCATCCGGCCCCGGGGCCGTGTTACGCGCCTCGAGCCGTTTGATGGCCGTGGCCAGCTCCCCCTGCGTGACCCCCAGCTCGGCCGCCCACTCAATTGGGACAGGCGACGCCGCCGGAGGACGTGATCCTCCCGCCCCAATTGGAAAGAGAGTATTGACCACGTCCTCCAGCAGCCGGGGTTCAAGACCCTCTGTGACGGGGGGCGCCCACGGGCGGAGCTTATTTAGCACCACCTTATACGGGCGCCCCTAAGGATCGTCATCGAGGGTCTGGAGGAGCTCCTTCGATGCCCGGGTTTTGGCCCGTTTGATGGCGACCTGCAGAGTAACCCGAGCCGTACAGTATGACTCATACAGGTCATCTGCCCTCGCTCGCACCACGCCATCGTCTCTTCGTAGACGACGCGGGCGACCACCAGTACACCGCCCGGCGAGGAGAAGCCCGCCCGACCCGGGGCATCGCCGCGTCGCAAATATTTGCGACTAATCCACCGAGACGGGCGACCTCCTCCTCTATGCTCGGCAACTCGGCCGCCCCCTGCGGCCGTGTTGCAGCGAGATCAGCTGCCATCATAGCGTCCTTGCCCAGGCGCCGGAGAGCCCAGCGGCGCGGTGGGGCGCCATCCGGGCGGTGGTGTCGGGATGTACATCCGGGGGCAGACCTCCATCCGAATATACCGGTGGTCCGAGAGTGTCTCTGCCCCCCCCCCAACCACCTGCCAACATCCACGATGGACCCCCCATATCGCTACACGCACGTGTGCTCCGATCCCCGGTTCAGTAGCCGTAGGTCGAGCCTGGCCGCCCAGTCGCCCAGGATCCAACCGCGAACGAGGGTCCTGGGGGATCCCCACGCCACCGACTTGGCGTTAAAGTCCCCCAAGACCAGCACCGGCCTGGCCGCGCAACGATGCACGCATTCCGCGACCTCGGCCAGGTACTGCTCGAACGCGGCGTAGCCGCTGCGGGGCGAGATGTAGCATCCCACCACGACGACTCCCCCCCAGTCCACGGCGACGACGTCCCGACCGCGCTCCAGGATGGAGAAAGGCGGGGACCCGTCGCCTCCTACCCATACCGCCGCCACGAAGCTGTCCGCGTCCCCCACCCAATGAGGGTGATCAAGGACAGGTACGGCTCGGCGGCGACCGTCAGGCCAACCTCCCATTTCGCGAGAACTTGGGACATCATGTCCTGTGCCGCGCAGCAGTGGTTGAGGTTGGCGTGGAGGAGGAGACGGGGCGGTATTACTTAGCGGCCGCCCCAGCCTCCTCCCGGCAGTCCGTCCCCGGGGCACCGTCCACCTCCATTGTGGACGATGCCACCAACCGCGGAACCTGAACCGGAGAGGGCCGATTCCCCCTTTTCTTCCGGGAGGGGGGAGAGCACTTTTTGCTCCCCACCCTGTGATCTGCCGGCCTCCCTATGTCCGCACATAGCGGGCAGTGGGGGGGGGGGCCGCCGAGCACTGGCTCGCGCGGTGGTCTTTCGCTCCGTAGCGGAAACACTGACCGCTGCGGTTCACCGGCGTGGTGCCCCACTGCCTTACGTGCTCCAACTCGAGGCAGCGGTGACACTGGAGTGGGCGCGGCGCGAGTATCTCCACTCGCGCCGAAACCCATTCCACTAAAAACCCTCTCGGATTCCGCCACTATGCAGCCAGCGGAGAGGGGGCACCGGGCCCACACCGACCCCAGGCCGGAAGGAGACCTGCGGATCTCTCCGACCCGCACGTCTCCTTCGGGACAGTCCCCCGCCCTCGCTAGAGCATGAGACACCTCCTGCGCTATGACCGAGTCATCCAGCCCACAAACGCGCATCTCCATGCGCTTCGTGGAACTGGCGACCCGGACACCCCGCTCGCCCAGCTGCTCCCGGAGCCTCTGTGCGAGTCGGTCCGCCATCTCCCCGCCCTCCGGTGCGGGGATCTCCAGCAGGTGACCCCCGGTCACCGCCCTCTTCGCCCTCACGGAAGTGATGCCAAGCTCCTCCAGGAAGATGTTCTCCCTTTATTTACTTTGGCCGCGTGCGGCGATGGCGGAGGTTGCGGCTGCGAGGCCTTCCTCGCCGCTCTCCTCGCCTTCCGCCCAACCACCTCGCTCCAGGACCCCCCCCCCCTTAGGACGGTGTCATGGATGGTGTCTGATCCAGAACCGCGGGAAGTCTGGCCCCCTTGGAGACCGCGACCCGAGGCCCCGGAGCGACCACGGTGGGCGAAGCATTCGCTCCCCCCACCTGCGCCCTCCCCGATTGTACCGGTATTGGTCGGGGGGCAGCGCCTTCCTGCTGATCGCTCTACCGGGGAGGAGCACATCCCGGAAAGCGACCAGCTTCCGGTTGATCAT
Organism: Colletes latitarsis; assembly: GCF_051014445.1. Taxonomy (NCBI): domain Eukaryota; kingdom Metazoa; phylum Arthropoda; class Insecta; order Hymenoptera; family Colletidae; genus Colletes; species Colletes latitarsis. Next base: position 4,877,330 of record NC_135145.1, on the reverse strand, counting down.
TTCCCCAATCTTCCTCACAGGTTCGTCCTCTGAGGAGAACGGGGAACTCTGCGCGGACGGAGTGCGGGCGGAAGAGCCTCTAGAGCCTCGCACCACCGCCGCCGCAGCCCGCTTATTTGCCATCACCGGGGCACGCGGCGGAGGAGGCGGGAGGATTGGATGGAGGGCCGCGCCTTCCCAGCACGCCTCTGCTCTCCTCCACCCCTGTCTCTCCTCCTCCAACAGGAGCTGCAGACGGGCGTTCCGTCCGCTCAGCTCCTGCGCCGCCTCTCTCAGGGCCTCTGCGCCGCCCCTCTTCTGCCCCTTAAAGGAGCAGGATGCGGCCACCTTCTCCACGCGCCTCAGAGACGAGGATATCCTCTCGAAAATCTCCTCGGTTACCTCGTCCCTGAGGCAACTCACCATTACCACCGGGCTCATTGCCCTACCCACTCCGAAGACGGCCTGCCCCGTCCGCTCCCTCTTGGAGCCTATGTGGCTCCTGGCGAAGGAGAAGGATGAGACTGACGCAGTCTCGTTGTCCTCCTCCGCCCTCCACGAAGCCGGGCCAGGCGCTGAGTGAGGCGCGAGCGCCGTCACCCTAGCCCCAACGCCGTCTTCGACCTCCCTCCACGTAATCACCCGCCCAACCCCGATTTGTTATGAAAATCCATTTCCTTCTCACGCGTAGGTCGGAAAAAAGGTCCACTCGGGCAGAGCCGCCTTACCCGGGAAACCTAATACTCTGGGGGTTCGGCAGGTGCCCCCGGAGGTGGTCGGTTGGGAATGGGCCTTCTCCCCCAACCATGCATCCCATCGCCGCGCACCATAGCTTAGGATTCGAGGGCGATTTTATAGAGTCGCCATACTCGCGGCCCGGGCGGCTAAGCGAAGGCCCCCGTTCCTCTTGCCGCCACGTACCATTCACAAAACCAAAGAAGGAATTGTGGATGGGTCATTGTAACGACCAACAGGACGCATACGGTCTGATAAGCATCAGATACCTCGGGGTCGCTACGCCCCGTACTGCGGCCAACGATTGCCGGACACAGCCCCAGAGGGTTGCATACTAGCTTGCTGGTTCCTAACTAGCTTACTGGTTGCCTACTGGCTTACTGCTTGTTTACAAGCTTACTGCCTGCTTACTAGCTTTCAACTTGCTTACAAACTTACTGGTTGCTTACTAGCTTACTGCCTGCTTACTAGCTTACTGCTTGCTTAGTAGTATACTGCTTTCTTACTAGCCAGCTGCTTTCTTACTAGCTAGCTACTTTCTGACTAGCCTGCTGCTTGTTTAGTGGTGTTTGCTTATTGTCTTACTGCTTGCTTACCTGCATTCCGCTTCCTTACTTGCTTCCTCCACACTTACTAGCTCACAGCATGCATACTAGCTTACTGCTTGCTTACTAGCTTTTTTTTTTTTTTTTTTTTTTTGTCCTGGGGAAAATCTTCGAAAGACTCCCTCCCACCTCCTTGGGGAGAGGTGGGAGGGGTGTGTGGGATTCCCCGCGCCCGTACAACGACAGGCGCGGGACCTACCCACTAAAAACCCCACGGTGACCCTTCGGCACGCTTTGGGAGGATACCGGGAATCGCTCGAAGCATTCCTCCGGTATCCTCCCCGTGCCCGCGCTTTCGCGCCCATCCCCCGGGGGGACAATCGGTCCCCCCAGTAGACACACTGCCTCATAGCGGCGGGACGGGGCCACTCCATCCCGCCGCTATCCGTCCCGGGGCCGCGTTTAGTGGCGGCTGCGAGCCCCAACTCGCAACCGCCCGCGACCCCGTTTCCACCCCTCGGCGGCCGGGCGTTCATGACCGCACCAGACCGCCGAGGGTGCCTCCCCTTGCGTCGGACCGGTAGGGGGAGGCACTCCTACCCCCAGCCGGTCCGACCCGGCGCCGCCTGGCGGGAGGAGGGTCCCCTCAGGACCCCCCTCCCAGCCTAGGTCATCCGTCACGCCCAGGCGGCCGCCCGCGACGCCTCGCGACCGGGCGACGACCTCGGGCCACCGCACGAGCGCGAGCTTCAGCGCGCCGCTGAATCTCGCGCTCCCTCCCAGCGGCCTCCTTCTGCAACATTACGTTCTCGCAGAAGGAGGCCACGGCCCTCCACTTCTCCTCGCTGCCGAGCATGGCGCGCACCACGCCCGGCAGCGAGACATCCCGCCCGACGACGCCGACCAGGACACGGCGCTCCCCCTCCCACGCGGGGCATACCTCCAGGGTATGCTCCGCCGTGTCCTGCTCAGCGTCGCAGTGGCAGCAACGCGCCGTCGGCTCCTTCCCTATCCGGCACAGGTATCTTCCGAAGCTGCCATGCCCGGAAAATACCTGTGCCAGCGGGTAGGTGAGGCTGCCATGGCCTCTGTCCAGCCACTCCTTCAGGAGTGGCCGAACAGCCCCGACAGTCCGGTGCCCCGCGGTTGGCAGAGCCAGCCGCTCCTGCCACGCGAGCAACACGGACTGCCGGGCCTGGCGCTTCAAATCGCCCCAAGCAGGTTCCTGCCCGCCCGGGGCCGCCCCCACCCCCGCGCGACGGTCGACGCGGTGCCGGTACATCACCGCGTGCGACCGCGCGAGCAGGTCCATGGGCGGCATCCCCGCTAGAACCGTCGCCGCCTCATGTGACATGGTCCGATACCCGCGGACGACCCTGAGCGCCATGCGCCTCTGCACCCGACGCAGCATAGTCATGCTGCGCCGGGAGGCAGCCAGGTCGTCCGCCCAGACGGGGGCCCCGTATAGGGCCACCGACTTTTTTTTTTTTTTTTTTTTTTTTTTTTTTTTTTGTCGTGGGGAAAATCTTCGAAAGACTCCCTCCCACCTCCTTGGGGAGAGGTGGGAGGGGTGTGTGGGATTCCCCGCGCCCGTACAACGACAGGCGCGGGACCTACCCACTAAAAACCCCACGGTGACCCTTCGGCACGCTTTGGGAGGATACCGGGAATCGCTCGAAGCATTCTTCCGGTATCCTCCCCGTGCCCGCGCTTTCGCGCCCATCCCCCGGGGGGACAATCGGTCCCCCCAGTAGACACACTGCCTCATAGCGGCGGGACGGGGCCACTCCATCCCGCCGCTATCCGTCCCGGGGCCGCGCTTAGTGGCGGCTGCGAGCCCCAACTCGCAACCGCCCGCGACCCCGTTTCCACCCCTCGGCGGCCGGGCGTTCATGGCCGCACCAGACCGCCGAGGGTGCCTCCCCTTGCGTCGGACCGGTAGGGGGAGGCACTCCTACCCCCAACCGGTCCGACCCGGCGCCGCCTGGCGGGAGGAGGGTCCCCTCAGGACCCCCCTCCCAGCCTAGGTCATCCGCCACGCCGAGGCGGCCGCCCGCGACGCCTCGCGACCGGGCGACGACCTCGGGCCACCGCACGAGCGCGCGCTTCTGCACGCCGCTGAAGCTCGCGCTCCCTCCCCGCGGCCTCCTTCTGCAACATTACGTTCTCGCAGAATGAGGCCACGGCCCTCCACTTCTCCTCGCTGCCGAGCATGGCGCGCACCACGCCCGGCAGCGAGACATCCCGCCCGACGACGCCGACCAGGACACGGCGCTCCCCCTCCCACGCGGGCCATACCTCCAGGGTATGATCCGCCGTGTCCTGCTCAGCGTCGCAGTGGCAGCAACGCGCCGTCGGCTCCTTCCCTATCCGGCACAGGTATCTTCCGAAGCTGCCATGCCCGGAAAATACCTGTGCCATCCGGTAGGTGAGGCTGCCATGGCCTCTGTCCAGCCACTCCTTCAGGAGTGGCCGAACCGCCCCGACAGTCCGGTGCCCCGCGGTTGGCAGAGCCAGCCGCTCCTGCCACGCGAGCAACACGGACTGCCGGGCCTGGCGCTTCAAATCGCCCCAAGCAGGTTCCTGCCCGCCCGGGACCGCCCCCACCCCCGCGCGACGGTCGACGCGGTGCCGGTACATCACCGCGTGCGACCGCGCGAGCAGGTCCATGGGCGGCATCCCCGCTAGAACCGTCGCCGCCTCATGTGACATGGTCCGATACCCGCGGACGACCCTGAGCGCCATGCGCCTCTGCACCCGACGCAGCATAGTCATGCCGCGCCGGGAGGCAGCCAGGTCGTCCGCCCAGACGGGGGCCCCGTATAGGGCCACCGACTGGACCATTGCCACATAGAGGCGACGAACTCGGCCCGCCGGGCCCCCCAGGTTGGGCAGGATCCGGCCCAGAGCCGCAACCATCCTTTCCAACCGGGGGACCAGGCAGCGGAAATGCTCCTCGAAACGCCAGTGGCTATCGAGGATCAGCCCTAGATACCTGATCTGGGGCTTCACCTCGATGTCAGCCCCACCCACCCGGATCAGAGGGGGTGGCGGATCCTGCCGAGGTGAATGAAACGCAATCACCTCGGTCTTATGGACCGCCACCGTCATCCCCATCCCCCTGATCCGGTCGACGACGCGTTGCGACCCCTCCTCCGCGCGACGCATGGCCCTCCCCCAGTGCGCCCCGACGGCCAGCACCAATGTGTCATCCGCATAACACACCGTGCTGACGCCGTCGGGGAGGCCGGCCCGCAACACCGAGTCGTACGCGATGTTCCACAGGAGTGGCCCGAGGACCGACCCCTGCGGAACACCGCAGTACACCTCCCTCCGCATATCACCATCCCGGCCCGGATACTCGATCCACCTGCCGCGGAGATAATCCCCGACGACCGCCCTGAGACAAGGGGGGACTCGATGATATTCGAGTCCCCTCCTTATCTCCTCCCGGGGGAGGGTGTTAAAGGCATTGGCAATATCCAAGGATACTGCCAATGCCATCCCTCCCCGGGAGACGGCCGCCTCCGAGAGGGCCCTCACACGACCTATCGCGTCGATAGTCGATCGGCCCCCCCCGAAACCGAACTGGCAGTCGACCAGACCGGGATCACCCCGCGACAGGTGCTCGACGAGGCGGGCAGCAATCACACGCTCGAAGAGCTTGCCCACCTCGTCGAGGAGACAAATGGCCCGGTATGCGGAGGGAGACTCCGCGGGCCGACCCTCCTTCCGGAGGAGGACCATCCTCGCCACCTTCCAACTGGGGGGGAATCGCCCGTCCCTCAGGCAGCGGTCGAACAACCGCCTGAGGTCGGCTCCAAGGACGCCCTGGGTCAAGACCCAAACCCGGCCGGACACACCATCCGGACCCGGGGCCGTGTTACGAACCCCGAGCTGTCTGATGGCCGCTGCCAGCTCCTCCTGCGTGACCCCCAGCTCGGCCGTCCACTGGGACAGCCGCCGCCGCCGGAGGACGCGGCAACCCCTCTCCCCAATTGGGAAGAGTGTATTGACCACGTCCTCCAGCAGCCGGGGGTCAAGACCCTCGGTGATGGGGGGCGCCCACGGGCGGAGCTTATTCAGCACCACCTTATATGGGCGCCCCCATCGATCGTCATCAAGGGTCTGGAGGAGCTCCTTCCATGCCTGGGTCTTGGCCCGTTTGATGGCGACCTGCAGAGCAACCCGCGCCACGCGGTATGCTCCATACAGGTCATCAGCTGCCCTCGCTCGCGCCACGCCGTCGCCTGTACGTTGACGACGGCGCGCGCGGGTGTACTGGCGTCGGGCGCGGACAGTCGCGACTCGCAACTCCGCGATCGCGTCCGACCACCAGTACACCGCCCGGCGAGGAGGAGCCCGCCCGACCCGAGGCATCGCCGTGTCGCAAATACCCGCGACCAATGCTCCGAGCTGGGCGACCTCCTCCTCTATGCTCGGCAACTCGGCCGCTCCCTGCGGCCAAGTTGCAGCGAGGGCAGCTGCCATCAGGGCGTCCTTGTCCAGGCGCCGAAGCGCCCAGCGGCGTGGTGGGGTGCCACGCAGGCGGCCGTGTCGGGATGCACTCGCGGCGGCAGAGACCTCCATCCGGATGTACCGGTGATCGGAGAGTGTCTCTGCCCCCGCGACCACGTGCCAACCCGACACCATGCGCACGGCGTTGGGGGTCGCGAATCCAACATCCACGATGGACCCCCCATATCGCCGCACGCATGTGTGCTCCGACCCCCGGTTCAATACCCGGAGGTCGAGCCCCGCCGCCCAATCGCCCAGGATCCCGCCGCGAACGGAGGTCCTGGGGGATCCCCAAGCCACCGACTTGGCATTAAAATCCCCCAGGACCAGCACCGGCCGGGCCGCGTAGCGCTGCACGCATGCCGCGACCTCGGCCAAGTACAGCTCGAACGCAGCGTGACCGCTACGGGGCGAAATGTAGCACCCCACCACAGCGACTCCCCCCCAGTCCACGGCGACGAATCCCCGACCGCGCTCCAACAAGGAGAACGGTGGGGACCCGTCGCCCCCTCCCCATACCGTCGCCACCAAGCCGTCCGCGTCGCTCACCCAATGAGGGTGATCAGGGACGCGGTACGGCTCGGCGGCGACCGCCAGGCCAACCCCCCACTCCGCGAGGACCTGGGACATCAAGTCCTGTGCCGCGCGGCAGTGGTTGAGGTTGGCCTGGAGGAGGAGGCGGGGCGGCATTAATTAATGGCCGCGCCGGCCTCCTCCCGGCCGTCCGTCCCCGTAGCACCGTCCACCTCCATGGAGGACGATGCCACCGCCCTCGGCACCGGAGCCGGTGCAGCCCGCCTCTTCCTCTCCTTCCGGGACGGGGGGGAGCACTTCTTGCTCCCCACCCTGTGATCGGCTGGCCTCCCCATGTCCGCACACAGCGGGCAGTGGGGGGCCGCCGAGCACTGGCTCGCACGGTGCTCTTTGGCACCGCAGCGGTAACACTGACCGCTGCGGTCCACCGGCGAGGTGCACCACTGCCTCACGTGCCCCAATTCGAGGCAGCGGTGACACTGGAGCGGGCGCTGCGCGAGGATTTCCACTCGCGCCGAAACCCACCCCACCAACACCCTCCCGGATTCCGCCACCTTACGGGCGGCGGAGAGGGGGCACCGGGCCCACACCGACCCGAGGCCGGAGGGCGACCTGCGGATCTCTCCGATCCGCAGGTCCTCCACAGGACAGTCCCCCGCCATCGCAAGGGCACGGGACACATCCTGTGCGCTGACCGAGTCGTCCAGCCCACAAACGCGCATCTCCGTGCGCTTCGTGGGCCGGGCGACACGGACACCTCGCTCGCCCAGCTGCTCCCGGAGCCTCTGGGCGAGACGATCCGCCTTCGCGCCGCCTTCTGCACCGGGGATCTCCAGCAAGAGACCCCCGGTCACGGCCCTCTTCGCCCTCACGGAGGCGATGCCCAGCTCTTCCAGGGAGATATTCTCCCTGGCGAGCCGCATCGCCTCCGCGAGGGTCAGGTCGCCCCCCTGCGCAACGGTCAGCGTCACCGCTGCCGTTTTTGGGGGACGACCTGGTCGTGCCTTCCCGACCTTCGCGGCCTTTACCTTGGCCGCCGGCGGCGGAGGCGGAGGCTTCGGTTGCGAGGCCTTCCACGCCGCCCGCTTCGCCTTCCGCCCCACCACCTCACTCCACGCCACCCCCCCTTGGGAGGGTGCTGTGGAGGACGCGACCACCGCGACCACGGGTACACCACCCCCCTTGGGGGTCGCGACCCGGGGCCCTGGTGCCGCAACGCTGGGCGGAGCCTTCACTCCGCCCTACTTTGCCTTCCCCGACTGTACCGGAACAGGTCGGGGAGGCACCGCCTTCCTGCTGACCGCTCTTCCGGCGAGGAGCTCCTCCCGGAAGGCGGCCAGCTTGCCATCAATCATGTCCCCAATCCTCCTCAGAAGATCGTCTTCTGAGGAGGACGGGGACTTCTTCACGGGCGGAGTGCGGGTGGAGGGGTCCGCGGTGCCCCGCACCACTGCCGCCGCACTCCGCTTATTTACCTCCGCCGAGGGACGCGGCGGTGGAGGAGGAGGGAGGATGGGTGGGAGGGCCGCGCTGTTCCACAGCGCCTCTGCCCTCCTCCTCCCCTGTCGCTCCTCCTCCAACAGGAGCTGCAGACGGGCGTTCCGCCCTCTGAGCTCCCGCGCCGCCTCCCTCATTTCCTCCGCCGCGGCCTTCAGGGCCTCCGCGCCACCGCTTTTCTGCTCCTTAAAGGCGCAGGCAGCGGCGACTTTCTCCACCCGCCTCAGGGACGAGGAGATCCTCTCCGATATCTCCTCGGTCACCTCGTCCCTCAGGCAACTCAGCCTCACCGACGGGCTCATCGCCCCGCCCACTTCGACGACGGCCTGCCCCGTCCTCTTCCTCTTAGAGCCTATGTGGCTCGTGCTGGAGGAGAAGGACGAGACCGACGCCGTCTCGTCGTCCTCCTCCACCCTCCACGAAGCCGGACCTGGCGCTGAGTGGGGCGCGAGCGCCGCCACCCTAACCCCAACCCCGTCTCCGTCCTCCCGAACCGACAAAACCCGCCCCATCCCCATTTTATTTTCTGTGTCCATAATAGTCCCACGAGATGGTCGGAAATAAAGGTCCACCCGGGCAGAGCCGCCTTACCCGGGTAAGCCTAATACTCCGGGGGTTCGGCAGGTTCCCCGGAGGTGGTCGCTTGGGATTGGGCCTTCTCCCCCAACCATGCATCCCATCGCCGCGCACCATAGCTTAGGATTGGAGGGCGATTTTATAGAGTCGCCATACTCGTGGCCCAGGCGGTTAAGCCAAGACCCCCGTTCCTCCTGCCGTCACGTACCATTCACAAAACCAATAGGGAATTGTGAATGGGTCGTTGTGACGACCAACAGGAGGCTTACGGTGTGCGTATGACTCGGGTACCCCGGGTTCGTTAAGCCCGTACTGCAGCTGAAAGGCTGGCAGCCCCTGAGGGATTGCTTACTAGCTTCCTGCTTGCTTTCTAGCTCACTGCTTGCTTACTAGATTACTGCTTCCATACTAGCTTCCTGCTCGCTTACTATCTCGCTGCTTGCTTACTAGCTCACTGAATGCTTAGTAGCTTACTACATGCTTACTAACTAACTGCTTTCCTACCAGCTTACTGCCTCCTTTCTAGCTTACTGGTTGCTTACTAGCTTATTGCATGCTTACTAGCGTAATGCTTCCTTACTGGCTCCGTGTTAGCTTACTAGCTCACTGCTTGCTTACTAGCTTACTGCTTGCTTACTAGCTTACTGGTTGCTGAATAGCAAACTGATTTCTTAATAGACTGCTGCTTGTTTTCTAGCCTACTGCTTGCTAACTAGCATACAGCTTGCTTTCTATCTTACTGCTTGCTTACTAGCTGACTGTTCGCTTGCTAGCTTACTGCTTGCTTACTAGCTGTTAAAGTACTAAGATTCTTTAAAGTGGAGAACATCGTTCAGTGAACTACCGCCCATAGTTCGTCTGATTGCATTGAAAACGACTCTCAAACGAGTCGTTGCACTTTCATCTCGTATGACCGCTCGATGCGGAGTGTAGAGCCTGGTTGTGTCCATGGTCTCGAGTCGAGTCATATGACCCAGGTCTTCATATTCCGCGTGAAACTCACTGTATTCTCGCACGAGTTTCTGGTCAACATTCAATTTTTTCCTCAGCCTCGTGAGAGCGGAGAGAGCAATACGGAAGGAATCTCCCAGTAATGCATCCGGTCTTGCGTGGGCGAGAGGTAATCGGACAGCGAATCATCCTGTCGCATCTCGTGCGACGGTGTTTCGGAAGTACGCTTCGCACTCCTCTTCTGTCTGGGTGCGTACCGAGGTCGAAGGGATTTCTTCGACTTCCCAAAACCTTCGAATCGCAGTATCCAGCGTTTCGAGGATGCTGCAGTGTAACGTCCTTACGGTATTGCCCATTTTGCCCGCTGCATTTATCGGACCGGATACGATCCAGCCGAATGCGGTTTCCTGGGCAATTGGACCCGTACGGCTTACTCGATGAAAACCAGGTCGTATAACTTGAGCGTACAAGTCTGCTCCGATCAGCACCTCAATCGCTTGACCGATAGCAGGGTCTGGATCTGCGAGCGGCAGGTGACTCAGCGCGTCGTATTCGTGCGCGCTTGTCAACGGCCAGGCATAATTCGTGATCTTATGCACGACATACTCTCTCGTCTGCATCGTCGGTTCGTCACCTCACACCGCTTCCAGATGCAATTCGACACTATGTTTTTTCTTTTGGGTAGTGCCGCCCCCCAGGCCAGTTACAGTGGCTGGAGTTTTTCTCCGCTTGAATTTGAGATCATTCGTTAAATTCGCGGAGACAAAAGATGACTCTGACCCTTGGTTCAACAGTGCGCGTACGATACGCGACGCACCGTTGTCCCCATACACACGCACTTTCGCCGTTGCGAGCAGCACAGACCTCGGCGTGTCGGTACCGGTCGCGGTACAGTGCGACGTACCGGCCTGAGGTGTTGGAGTGGGTGGCGGCGCGTTGCTTTTCGTACGCTCGGCTTGGTGTGGCCGGCGCGCTGGGCCTGCAGGCCGCTTTTGATCACGTCTTTCTCTCGAAATCGCTGTCGTCGGTTTTCGACTTTCGATTTCGCGTCCCGACGTCTCCACATGCGACAGGGTATGGTGTCTACCCGTGCATTTATAGCATACCTGCCCGGACGGACAACGCCCAGCCTCATGGCCAGACGAGATGCAATTCACGCACCACCTGTTATCTTTTACATATTGCAAGCGGTGGTAAGGCGCCAAGCGCTGGAAAGCACGACAGTGTGCTATTCCGTGCTTGAGCTCGCGAAACTTGCAATTCTCGCCTGAATCTTGATGGCATTCCATCACGGCGTTGTGACTCCGCACCTTGGATTTTGGTGGGATATTTGTCGCAGATTTGCTCTGTCCTTCGTTCACCATGGTGATGGCTCGAGCATGCACCTCCAGAAATTCCACTAACTCGTTAAACGAAGGGAATTTTGTGGAGAGCTTCTGGGACATTTCCCACTCTAATTTGAGCGACCCTTCAAGCTTGCTTTTGATCGCATGAGCCAGAAGCCAATCTCGCTGCTCTTGGTAAGTGCCCTGTTTTTCAAAAGCAGCGAAAGCCTGTTTGAAGGCAATGGTGACCTGATGTAAGCTAGTCAGGTCATCCCTCTTAATCGTCTTCATTTTGGTCAACTGATCAATTAGTTTGGCGATCACAATACGTGGCAGCCCGAATTGCTCTTTCAGGGTTCGCCACGCTACCTCGAAATTATCCTCGGTAATTTCCAGGAGTGCGATCGCCGCCAGTGCCTGATCTTCCACACAGGCGTTCAGATACTGCAGTCGATGCACATCTGAAAGCCTCGGGTTTTCTATTACACTAGCGGTGAACAGATCGTCAAAATGGTTCCATATACGAGGATCCCCGCCAAATATATGGAGACGTTGCTTTGGGAGTTCAATGGCAACATCGTGCTGGCTGACGGACGACACCGAGGTTTTCTGATCCTGGGCGAGTTTGGTCAACTCCGCGGCAACGTACGCCTGGAACTCCATGAACATCGTCTCCCATGCTTCGAGTCCACCCTTTATCACGGAGTTGCTTAATTCGCAATTCGCAGGTGGATGTTTCCTCCGAACAGCCAAATACTGATCAACAGCTTCCTTGTACTGTTCGGATACAGAGTCGAGCTTCGACTTGAGAAGTATCTCATCGTACTGAGCTCGACCGCGTTTCTTTGAATTAGCAATCGACCGGGACATCGCTTCAAATCGGGAGGTCAGGTCATGGAAATCGATTTCGATCTCGCTACGACCAGCTTCTCTGGACAATGCCATGGTGATTTTGTTGTTCGAGGATTGAAAATCGACTCGAAATTCGTCCCGTAAGTTACAACTTACGTGAACGTACTTGTAACTCTCTACTGTCTTTTCTACCTCGAATCCGGCTCGAAGGACCAAATGTTAAAGTACTAAGGGACTTTAACGTGGGTTCGGATGAGGGAACAGACAGGTAGAGAAACAGTTACAACTTTTACAAAACTTAAATTTGTTATTAGAAAATATGATGAATTACAAAAGTTGAATAAGGTAAAAATAAACAAAACGGAAAACAAAAATTGCGGAAAGCACGGCTCGCTTTTCCGGCCGGTCTCCTCTTTTCTTTCTCCTATTGCTTTACCTTGGTGGAGGCCTTCTGTAACACAATTGTACAGCAAAGTATGAATATTTTGCGGACAGCTTACACGTTAACGCGCGCGTCAGCTGCTTATCTCGCGCTCCAGCGACAGTCTAGTGTGTTTGGAGGGGAGAGCTGGCTGGCTATTTAGCGCTCTAACCAGTGGACTGTAATTTCTTTCTGGTCCATGAGATTCGTTTCCTACGATCTCACCGACGCGCACAACCGGGTAGATGAAGTTTTCCTCCGATCTACCGGGTTCGCTCTCGCAATGCCACGGACGGGAAACCAAATGGAGGTTGCAAGTCTCCAAGAGGCTATATCCCGCGAGCACGCTCACCTGGCGAATGGCGTCTGGACACCACCAACGCAAGAGGACTTCCTGTCCTGGTTCGACTTCCTCGTCGGCTGCTCCTAAGGAGCGACCTGCGGCCTGCCTACACAGCTGCCTAGCCAGCGATTCCTTTCAATTAGGAATGCCCGACAGCCAGCCGTAGCGACCTCGACGGTGGCTCCTATAGTCCGAGGAACTGGCCTGCGGCTCGCCCGATTAGGACGAATTCCCCTGCTAACCTAACCACCCTACTTTTACAGCCCAGTGTGGTCGACTCACAGCTGGTAGTAGGTGTAGAGGTGGGAGGAAGGCTCTTCGAACCCTTTGCTCCACCGTACGCTTAGGCTCTACTTATTGTCCCATCACGACGGTATATTGGAACGGGTTCTCGGAGGCCCGATGCACGGAGAGCACCACGAGGTGATATCCTTCCTGAATATCTACCTTCCGGTTGCTCCTACGCCGTATAGCTCCAGACTGGTCGTTGGAACTTTCCACCCCACCGGTCGGTGTACTCTCTACGGTACACAGGACGGGTGGTTCCAGTGGGTTTCGTACGACCTCTATGAACGGTGAACTACCACCAGGTGATACCAGTATGCCAGTATCAGCCTTCCAGTAGCTCTAATTGGATAATCTATAAGGATAATTGGAAGAAGACTCAAGGCGATCCACACCGAGTCTTCAACGTCGCAGTCGCATCCACGACCGGCAACGTTCAATCACAATCCTGCGTCTATGATCGCTTCACACCTGGCGTGCCGTGCGATCGCTACAACGCCAGGCAGATTGTCCTATCTCTGGGAAAATCTGAAGTCACGATGACGAGATTTTCCAATAAATTGTTATCGCTGCGCACTTGCTTTGTATACTAAGAGGGTGCTTAGCTCACATTCTTCTGAGCCTTGATTGAAAACCGGAGCGAGATCGTCAATAGATCTGCTCTGGATCACCGACGGCTCATTACTGAACCGTGACGATCTGCAAGCAGCCACGTCCCTGGCTGGCTCCGTCGCGCAGTCGCAGAACTGGTTAGCGACGCATCGCGCTGCTGGGCCCTGGGCAGCTCCTCGCAGCGTGGCCACGGCGCGGTGCTGCCGCGTTTCGTCTATCGATCTTTCTTCGATACTTCACGTTCTCTCTCATTCTCGTCGCTAGCAACACAATTCCTAGAATTTCTCTCAAAACTCGAGAATTCCCGAGAAGCTAACTTGAAAGAACACGTAAATAGCCGCGGTATACGAATATGAACGATGGAAAATTTCCACGTCAGCACAACCATCCAGAATTACGCGAATTCAATATAGATACGGGCATCGCGGCCGAGTTTCTACGTCTCGGACACACGCGATATTTAAACACTAGCATAATGCTTCCTTGCTAGCTCCCTGCTCGCATACTATCACACTGCTTGCATACTAGCTTTCTGCTTGCTTACTAGGTAATTCGTTTCTAAACCAGCTTACTGCTTGCTTACTAGCTTACTGGTTGCTTACAAGCTTATTGCTAGCTTACTGGCAAACTGATTCCTTACTAGCTTCCTCCGCGCTTATTAGCTTACTGCTTGCTTAGTAATTTACTGGTTGCATACTAGCGTACTGCTTGCTAACTAGCTTTCTGCTTCCTTAATAGTTAATTGCTTTCCTACTAGCTCACTGGTTGCTGACTAACATACTGCTTGCTTACTAGCTTACTGGTTGCTTACTAGCTTCCTGCCTGCTTACTAGCTTACTGCTAGCTTACTCGCTTACTGCATGCCTACTAGCTTGGTGCTAGCGTTCTAGCTTACTGCTTGCTTACTGGCACACTGTTTTCTTACTAGCATACTGCTTCCTTAGTAGCTTCCTCCTCGCTAACTAGCGTACTGTTTGCTTACTAGCTTTCTGCTTTCTTACTACATCCCTGCTTTCTTCATGACTCGCTGCTATCTTACTAACTTACTACTCTCATACTAACCGAATGCTTCCTGCTCGCATACGAGCTTAACGTTTTCTTACAAACTTACTGCTTTGTTAATAGCTTACAGCTTTCTTGCTAACCTGTTGCTTGCTTTCCAGCTTCCTGCATGCTTTCTAGCTTCCTGCTTGCTTACTAACTTACGGCTTTGTTACTAGCTTACTGCTTCCTTACTAGCTCCTTACACGCTTACTAGCTCACTGCATCCTTACTAGCTTACTGCTTGCTTGCTACATTGCTGCTTGCTCACTTTCCTATTGCTTCCTTACTATACAACTGCTTTCTTACTAGCCTGCTGCTTGCCTACTAGCATACTGCTGTGTTACTAATTTACTGCTTGCTTACTAGCTTGCTGCTTCCGTAATAGTTCCTGCACGCTTACCAGCTTACTGCTTTGCTACAGACTTACTGCTTCCTTACTAACTGCAAATATTTACTAGCCTGCTGCTTGCTTACAAGCATACTGCTTTGATACTAACTTACCGCTACCTTACTCGCTTACTGCTTGCATACCAGCCCCCTGCTTGCTTTCTAGCAAACTGCATCCTTACCAGCTTCCTGCTTGCTTACTAGAAAATTGCTTTCTTACTAGCATGCTGCTTGCTTACTAGCATCCTTGCTTCTTACTAGCCGACTGCTTGCTTACTAGCATACTGCTTCCTCACAATCTTCCTCCTCGCTTACTAGACCGCTGCTTGCTTACTAGCTTACTGGCTGCGTGTTAGCTTACTGCTAGCTTAGTGTCTTAATGCTTGCTCATTAGTTTGCTGCTTGCTTAATAGCTTACTGCTAGCTTAATCGCTTAATGCTTGCTTACTAGCCTGCTGCTTGCTTACTAGCTTACTGCTTGCTTACTAGCTCACTGCTTCCCTACTAGCAAACTGATTTCTGACAAGCCTGCTGCTTGCTTACTAGCCTACTTTTTGCTTACTAGCTTACTGCATGCTTACTAGCATACTGCTTTCTTACTGGCTAATTACGTTCTTACTAGCCTGCTGCTTGTTACTAGCTCACTTGTATCTTACCAGCTTACTGATTCCTTACTAGCTTCCTCCTCGCTCACTAGCTCACTGCTTTCTTACTAGCCTGCTGCTTGCTTACTAGCATACTGTTTTGTTAGTAACTCACTTCTTGTATACTAGCATACTGCTTCCTTACTAGCATCCTGCACGCATTCCAGCTTACTGCTTTGCTACAAGATTACAGCTTTCTTACTAACTATCTGAATTCTTACAAGACTGTCAATTGCTTGCTAGCATACTGCTTCCTTACTAGCTTCCTGGTTGCTTACTAGCTTGCTGCTTGCTTTCTAGCTTAATGCTTGCTCACTCGCTTACTGCTTACTTACTAGCCCGCCGCTTGCTTTCTAGCTTACTGCTTCCTTACTAGCTTCTCGCTTGCTTACTAGCTCATTGCTTGCGATCAAGATTACTGCTTGCTTGCTAGCTTACACCATGCTTATCTAGCTTGCTGCTTGCTTTCTAGCTTAATGCTTGCTTGTTAGCATATTGCATTGTTACTAGTTCACTGCTTGCATACTATCTTACAGCATGCTGACAAGCTACTTTTTTTTTTTTTTTTTTTTTTTTTTTTTTGTCGTGGGGAAAATCTTCGAAAGACTCCCTTCCACCTCCTTGGGGAGAGGTGGGAGGGGTGTGTGGGATTCCCCGCGCCCGTACAACGACAGGCGCGGGACCTACCCACTAAAAACCCCACGGTGACCCTTCGGCACGCTTTGGGAGGATACCGGGAACCGCTCGAAGCATTCTTCCGGTATCCTCCCCGTGCCCGCGCTTTCGCGCCCATCCCCCGGGGGGACAATCGGTCCCCCCAGTAGACACACTGCCTCATAGCGGCGGGACGGGGCCACTCCATCCCGCCGCTATCCGTCCCGGGGCCGCGTTTAGTGGCGGCTGCGAGCCCCAACTCGCAACCGCCCGCGACCCCGTTTCCACCCCTCGGCGGCCGGGCGTTCATGGCCGCACCAGACCGCCGAGGGTGCCGCCCCTTGCGTCGGACCGGTAGGGGGAGGCTCTCCTACCCCCAACCGGTCCGACCCGGCGCCGCCTGGCGGGAGGAGGGTCCCCTCAGGACCCCCCTCTCAGCCTAGGTCATCCGCCACGCCGAGGCGGCCGCCCGCGACGCCTCGCGACCGGGCGACGACCTCGGGCCACCGCACGAGCGCGAGCTTCAGCGGCGCGCTGAAGCTCGCGCTCCCTCCCCGCGGCCTCCTTCTGCAACATTACGTTCTCGCAGAAGGAGGCCACGGCCCTCCACTTCTCCTCGCTGCCGAGCATGGCGCGCACCACGCCCGGCAGCGAGACATCCCGCCCGACGACGCCGACCAGGACACGGCGCTCCCCCTCCCACGCGGGGCATACCTCCAGGGTATGATCCGCCGTGTCCTGCTCAGCGTCGCAGTGGCAGCAACGCGCCGTCGGCTCCTTCCCTATCCGGCACAGGTATCTTCCGAAGCTGCCATGCCCGGAAAATACCTGTGCCAGCCGGTAGGTGAGGCTGCCATGGCCTCTGTCCAGCCACTCCTTCAGGAGTGGCCGAACAGCCCCGACAGTCCGGTGCCCCGCGGTTGGCAGAGCCAGCCGCTCCTGCCACGCGAGCAACACGGACTGCCGGGCCTGGCGCTTCAAATCGCCCCAAGCAGGTTCCTGCCCGCCCGGGACCGCCCCCATCCCCGCGCGACGGTCGACGCGGTGCCGGTACATCACCGCGTGCGACCGCGCGAGGAGGTCCATGGGCGGCATCCCCGCTAGAACCGTCGCCGCCTCATGTGACACGGTCCGATACCCGCGGACGACCCTGAGCGCCATGCGCCTCAGCATAGTCATGCTGCGCCGGGAGGCAGCCAGGTCGTCCGCCCAGACGGGGGCCCCGTATAGGGCCACCGACTAGCTGCTCGCTTACTTGCTCATTGCTTGCCTACTAGCTTACAGCTTGCTTACTAGCTTGCTGCGTGCTTTCTGCCTTACTGCTTGCTTACTAGCCTGCTGCTTGCTTTCTAGCTCACTGCTTGCTTACTAGATTACCGCTTGCTTACTAGCTTCCTGTTCGCTTACTAGGTCACTGCTTGCGTACTAGCTTACTGCTTGCTTACAAGCTAATTCCTTTCAAGCCAGTGTACTGCTTGCTTACAAGCTTACATGTTACTTACCAGCTTACAGCTAGCTTACTCTCCTCCGGCTTGCTTATCAGTTTACTGCTGGCTTATTAGCTTACTACTTGCTTACTGGCATAATACTTGCTCACTAGCTTGCAGCTCGATTTCTACCTCACTGCTTGTCCTGCTAACTTACTGCTTGCTTACAAGCTTACAGTTAGCTTAGTCGTTACTGCTTCCTTACGAGCTTCCTCCTCGCTTACTAGGACACTGGTTGCATACTAGCTTACTGCTTGCTTGCAAGCTAATTGCTTTTATGCCATCTTACTGCTTGCTCACTAGCACACTGCTTGCTTACAAGCTATTTGCTTTCATGCCAGCTTCCTGTTTGCTTACTAGCCTACTGGTTGCTTACTACCATACAGCTTTCTTGCTAGCTCACTGCATTCCTACTAGCTTCCTGCCTGCTTCCCAGCTTACTGCTAGCTTACTCGCTTACTACTTGCTTACTAGCATACGGCCTGCTTGCAAGCTTGCTGCTTTCTCACTGGCCTACTGCTTGCTTACTAGCTTACAGGTTGCTTACTAGCTTACTGCTTGCTTACAAGCATACTGCTTTCTTACTAGCTCCAAGCACGCTTACTAGCCCATTGCTTGCTTACAAGATAACTGCTTGCTTGCTAGTTTGCTGCTTGCAAATTAGCTATCTACTTCCTTACTAGTCTGCTGATGGCTTACTTGCTTACTGCATGCTTTCTAGCTTCCCCCTAGCTTACTAGCTCCCTTCTCGCTTACTATCTCATTGTCTGCTTACTAGCTTACTGCTTGCTTAATAGCTAACACCTTCTTATTAGCTTGTTACTTGCTCTCAAGCTTACTGCTTGATTGCTAGCTTCCACTTCGCTTACTAGCTCACTCCTTGCTTACTAGCTTACTGGTTGCTTACTAGCTTACTGCTTGTTTACTAGCATACTGCTTCGTTACTAGCTCCCTGCTCGCTTACTAGCTCACTTCATGCTTACTAGCTTTCTGCTAGCTTACTCGCTTAGTTTGGGCTTACTAGCCTGCTGCATGTTTACTAGCATACTGCTTTCTTACTAGCTAACTGTATTCGTTATAGCTTAATGCTTGCGTACTAGCATAGTGCTCCCCTAGTAGGGTCCTGTTCGCGTACTAGCTCACTGCTTGTCTTGTAGCTTACTGCTTGCTTAGTAGCATACTTGTTTAACTATCGCGTTTGTCCGAGGGGAAAAAACTCGGTCGCGATTCCTAATGCTAGTTCTGCGTACGCATTGTCTAGAAGGTCGGGCTGACGCCGAATTCCTTCGGTCTACAGACAATCAAAATCGCGGCTGTTTACGGGTTTTTGCTAGCTATCTTCGTTCACACAGTACATTCGAACACCTGTCTCCAAAGGTATTGTGTCGTTAGCACCGAGAGAGAGAGAAACGACCTATTAATTGAAGAGAGAGATCAATATCCGAAATCGTAACCGCACCGCGCCTGCGCGGCGCGGCGCGGTCTTCGCCTGTCGATCCTCGCTGATTTTCCTCACGGCTCACGGCTTTAGGGAGCTGACTGCGATCGAGAGCAGATCCTTTATCGATCCTCTCCGTCACAAGTACGCGCTCCAAAGAACTTGTATTACGCACGTTCTATGAAAGATTTTAGGACAATTTGAAATTAGGAAATCTTGTCTCACGGCAACAGATATTTCCGAGAAAATCTGCCTGACGTTGTAGCAGTTCGTGTGATTTAACGTTGCAGACGTTGCCGCGACCGCTACGTTCGGGACTCAGTACTGAGTACATTGAGTCCCTTAAAGCTAAAGGTTGAAGTCACTGGGGAGTAGATACCGATATACCGGTATCGCCTAGTGGTGAGCTCACCGAGCTAAACGGGATCAGAGAACCCACTCCGAAACCCGTCGGTTGTACCAGTGTAGCGTGCACCGATCGGTGGAGTTAAGGTTTCGACGACCCACCCTTTGCTATACGGCGACGGAGCAACCGGAAGGTAGATCCTGATATACTGGTATCGCCTCGTGGTGCTCACCGTGCAACGGGCTCCAGAGAACCCCCTCCAGAGACCCGACGCTTGTGCCAGTGTAGAGTACAGTGTACGGTGGAGTAAAGGGTTCGAAGGGCCTTCCTTCCACCTCTCCACCCACTACCCGTAACTGTGTAGTGTCCGAAGGGTGGTTGGAGTTGCTTGAAGCGCCCCACCCCCCTATTCCGGCAGGCCGCAGGCTGCTCCTGTGGAGCCGCCGTCGAGGTAGCCGCACTAGGCAGGGAGTTTTCTTGCGTCGGCGTCCCACGCCACCCGCACGGTGAGCGTGCTCACGGAAAATAGTCCTCTTGGAGCCTTACAACCTCCATTTGGGGCCCGTCCGTTCCAACGCTTGGCTAACTCGACAGAAACGAGGAAAACTTCGTCTGTCCGGTTGCACGCGTCGGTGATATCATTTAATTCAAATATCACCGACCAAAAAACAAATTAGTACAGTCCATTAATTACTACGCGAATCAGCAGTTAGCTTCTCCATCCAAGCACAACATATTGTCGCTTGGAACGCGGGGTAAGCAGCTGATAAGCGTCTAAACGTGGCAACGTGTCCGAATTTAAGATATTTACACATTCAGTAAACTTTTGTTACAGAATGCCACAACAGTAACGCCAAAGGGGACGTGACACGGCTGAAACGAGCCGACGTCAAAACTGAGTTTAATTTCCTTATTTCGTTTTCCACAAAATAGTATTTTTTAGTTTTGATACGTTTTTGTTTGTAATAAAAATAAGAAAACCTAATTGATACTTGTAACTATTTCTTTACCAGTCTATTCCTTCGTACGGACCCACGTTAGAACCCTTAGTATTCTAACAATACTGCTTTCTTAATACCAAACTGAATTCCTACTAGCTTACTGCTTGCTTACTAGCACACTGCTTCGTTACTAGCTAATTGCTCACTTACTAGCCAACTGCATGCTTACTAGCTTACTGCTTGCTTACAAGCTTCCTGCCTGCATGCTAGCTTACTACTTGCTTACAAGCATACTGGTTGCTTACTAGTATATTGCTTACTTACTAGCTTACACGTTCCTTAATAGCTTACTGCTAGCTTACTAGCATTCTGCTCCCTTACTAGGACCATGCTCGCATACAAGCCTGCGGCTTGCTTACTAGCACAAAGCTCCCATTCTAGCTCCCTGCTCGCTTACTAGCTCACTGCTTGATTACCAGCTTACTGCTTGCATACATGCTTACTACATGCCTACTTGCTATCTGCTTTCATACCAGCTTACTGCTTGCTGACTGGCTTAATGCATCCTTAATAGCTCCCTGAATGCTTACTAGCTCACTGCTTCCTTACTACCTTACTGCATGCTTACAAGCGTACTGCCTGCTTAATAGCTTTCTACTTGCATAGAAGCTTACTGGTTCCTTACAAGCTTACCGCTTGCATACTAGCATACTCCTTCCCTAGTTCGCTCCTCGCTTACTACCACACTACTTGCTCACTAGTTTAAAGCTAGATTACTCTCTTACTGCATTCTGACTAGCCTGCTGCTTGCTCACATGCTTACTGCATGCTTACTAGCTTGCTGCTTGCTTTCTAGCCTACTGAATGCTTACAAACACACTGCATTCATACTATCTAATTGCTATCTTGTTAGCTGGCAGCTTGCTTACTGGCTTACTGGCTACCTAATAGCTTCCTTCTTGCTTACTAGCTACCTGCTTTCTTGCTACCCTGCTGATTGCTTACAAGCATACCGGCTGCTTACCAGCTTACTGCGTGCTGACTAGATTACTGTTTCCTTACTTGCTCCCAGAACGCTTATTAGCTCACTGCGTCCGTACTAGCTTACTGCTCGCTTACTAGCTCGCAGCTTGCTTGCAAGCTTACTGCTTGCTTACTACCTTGCTGCTAGCTCACTCGTTTACTGCTTGCTTACTAGCTATCTGTTTGCTCACTAGCTAACTGGTTTCTCAGTAGCCCGCTCCTTGCTTTGTAACTTACTACTTGCATACTTGTTTACTGCATGCTCAATAGTTACCTGCTTCCTTTCCAGCTTACAACTTGCTTACTAGCGCACTGCTTGCATACTAGCTTACTGCTTGCTTACTAACTTACTGCTAGCTTGCTCGCGTAATGCTAGCCTTGTAGCTTACTGCTTTGCTACAAACTTACTGCTTCCCTACTAGCTAACTGCATCCATACTAGCCTGCTGCTTGCTTATCAGCTCACTGTATGCTTACTATCTTACTGCTAGGTTACTCGCTTACTGCATGCTTACTGGCTAGCTGCTTTCCTACCAGCTTACTGCTTGCCAACTAGCTTACAGCTTGCTTAGAATTATGCTGCTTCCATACTTGATTCTCCTTCGCTTACTAGCTCACTGCTTGCTTACTAGCTTACTACTATCATGCTCGCTTACTGCATGTTTACAAGCCTGATGCTTGCGTTCTAGCTTACTGCTTGCTTACTAGCTTGCTGCTTGCATTCTAGCTTACTGCTTGATTACTAGCTTGCTGCTTGTGTCCTACCCTACTGCTCGCTTACTAGCATACCGCTTTCTTACTAGCTGATTGCGTTCTTATTAGCCTGCTACTTGCTTACTAGCGTTCCTGTTGCATACAGCCATACTGCTTCCTTACTAGCTTCGTCTTTGCTTACTAGCTCACTGGTTGCTAATTAGCTTATTACATGCTTAAGAGCTAACTGCTATCTTAACACCATACTGCTTACTTACTAGCATACTGCTTCCTTACAAGCTTCTTCCTTGCTTACTAGCTCACTGCTTGTTTTCTAGCTTGCTGCTTCCTTACTAGCTCCCTGGTCGCTTACTAGCTCACTGCTTGCTTACCTGCTTACTGCTTGCTTAGTAGCTTACTTCTTGCATAACAGCCCGCTGCTTGCTTTCTACCTTACTGCTAGATTACGCGCATCATGGTTGCTTACTAGCTCACTGCTTGCTTACTAGATTACTGCTTGGTTAGTAGCTTACCGCAAGCTTATTCGCTTACTGCTTATTTCCAAGCTTACTGCTTCCTAACTAGCATACTGCATCCTTACTAGCTTCCTGCTCGCATACTAGCACACAGCTTGGTTACTAGCTTACTGCTAGCATACTCGCTTACTGCATGCTTACTAGCCTCCATCTTGCTGACTAGCATCCTGCTTCCTACTAGGTTCCTGCTTGTTTACTAGCTTACTGGTTCCATAGTAGCTTACAGCTAGCTTACTAGCATTCTGCTCCCTTACTAGGTCCCGGCTCGCTTACTAGCTTACAGCTTGCTAACAAGCATAATGCTTCCTGTCAAGCTCCCTGCTCGCTTACTAACTCACAGTTTGCTTACCAGCTAACTGTTTGCTTACTAGCTTACTGGTTGCTTACTAGCTCACTGCTTTCATACTAGCTTACTGCTAGCTTACTCGCTTACTGCTTGCATAACAGCCAGCAGCTCGCTTTCTAGCTTACAGCTTGCTTACTAGCATACTGCTTTCTTACTAGCTAATTGCTTTCCTACTAGCTTACTACTTGCTTAATAGCTCGATGCTTGCATACTATCTTACTGTTTGTCCACCAGCTTACTGCTTGTTACTAGCTTCTGCGTTCTTACTAGCCTTCTACTTGCATTGTAGTTTACTGCTTGCTTACTGGATTGCTGCTTGCTTTCTAGCTTACTGCTTCCTTACCAGCTCCCTGCATGCCTACTAACTCACTGCATGCTTACCAGCTTTTTGCTTGGTTAGTAGCTTACTGCTTGCTTTCTAACTTAGTGCTTGCTTATTAGATTACTGCTTGCTTACTATGTTACAGCTAGCACACTCGCTTACTGCTTGCGTTCTTGCTTGTTGCCTGCTTTCTAGCTTACTGCTTGCTTACTAGCATAATGCTTCCTTACCAGCTTTCTCCTCGCTTACTATCTTACTGCCAGCTCACACGCTTCCCGCTTGCTTACTAGCCTGCTGTTTGCTTTCTAGCTTACTGCTTGCTTAGTATCTTACTTCTGGCTTAATAGCATACTGCTAGCTTAATCACTTACTGCTTGCTGGCTAGCTCACTAGCCCACTGCTAAGTTACTAGCCTTCTGCTTGCTCACTAGCTCACAGCTTGCTTACTAGATTACTGCTTACTTTCTAGTTTACTGGTAGCATGCTAGCACACAGCCTACTTTACTAGCTAACTGCTATCTGACTAGCCACCAGCTTGCTTACAAGCTTACGGCTTTGTTACTAGCTAACTGCTTTTTTACTAGCTTCCGGCATGCTTGCTAGTTTACTGCATGCTCAATGGCTCACTCGTTGCTTGCTAGATTACAGCTTGCTTACTAGCTTACTGCTAGCTTACTCGCTTACTGCTTGCTTAATTGCCTGCTGTTTGCTTTCTGGTTTACTGCTTCCTTACTAGCTTCCTGTTTGCATACAAGCTCACTGCTTGCTTACTGCCTTAATGGTTGGTTACTAGATTACTGCTTTGTTACTAATTCCCTACTCGCTTACTAACGAACAGCTTTCTCACCAGCTTACTGCTTGCTTACTAGCTTACTACTTGCTTACTAGCTAATTGCTTGCTTACTATCTTACTGGTTGCCTACAAGCTTACTGGTTGCTTACTAGCGTACAGCTTGCTTACTATCATACTGCCTCCTTTCTAGCTTCCTCCTCGCCGACTAGCTCACTGCTTGCTTACCACCTTGCTGCTAGCTTACTCGCATACTGCTTGGTTACTAGCGTACTGCTTGCTTATTAGGTTTATGCTTGCTTACCAGCTTACTGCTTGCTCCATAGCTCATAACTTGCTTACTAGCATACGGCTTTCTTACTAGGTAGCATCTTTCTGACTGGCCTGCTGCTTGCTGACAAGACTACTGGTTGCTCACTAGCGTACAGCTTGCTTACTATCATACTGCCTCCTTTCTAGCTTCCTCCTCGCTGACTAGCTCACTGCTTGCTTACCAGCTTACGGTTAGCTCACTCGCTTACAGCTTGCTTACTAGCTTCCTCCTCGCTTACTAGCTCACTACTTGCTTTCTAGCATACTACTTTCTAGCCTACTGCTTGCTTACTCGCATACAGCTTTCTGACCTGCTCCCCGCTCGCTTATTATCTCACTGCATGCTTACTAGCTGACTTGTAGCCAACAAGCTTACTGCTTCCTTACTAGCCTCCAACTCGCTTATTAGCCCACTGCTTGCTTACAAGCTTGCTGCCTGCATAATAGCTTACTGCTTGCTTACAAGCATACAGCTTTCTTACTATCTAAGTGCTTTCCTATTAGCCTGATGCTTCCTTACTAGCTTACTGGTTGCTTACTAGCTTATTGCTTGCTTACTAGTATACTGCCTCCTCTCCAGCATCCTGCACGCATGACTAGCTCACGGCTTCCTTACTAGCTTTCTTCGTGTATATTAGCTCACTGCTTGCTTACTAGATTACTGCTAGCTTACTCGGTTACTGCTTGCTTACTATCCTGCTGCTTGCTTTGTAGCTTACTGCTTGCTCACTAGGTTACTGCATGCATTCTAGCTTACTGCTTGCTTATTAGGTTACTGCTTGCTTTCGAGCTTACTGCTTGCTTACTAGCAGACTGGTTCCTCACTGCCTTATTGCTTCAATACTAACGTGCTGCTTGCATACTAGCTTCCTGATTCCTTAATAGGTTACTGCTAGCTTACTAGCATTCTGCGCTCTCACTAGGCCCATGCCTGCATAGTAGCTTACTGCTTGCATACTACCTTAATGCTTGCTTCCTAGCTAATAGCTATCTTACTCGCCTGCTGCTTGCTTAATAGCATACTGTTTTCTTACCAGCTCACTACTTGCCTACTAGCGTACTACTTGCATACTAGCTTACAGCTAGCACTCG
This sequence comes from Colletes latitarsis, assembly GCF_051014445.1. Taxonomy (NCBI): domain Eukaryota; kingdom Metazoa; phylum Arthropoda; class Insecta; order Hymenoptera; family Colletidae; genus Colletes; species Colletes latitarsis. The sequence continues at coordinate 4,852,103 of NC_135145.1, read as the reverse complement.
TGTTTACTGCTTCCTTACTAGCTCCCTACACGCTTACTAGCCCACAGCTTACTTACAAGATTAGTGCTTGCTTACTCGTTGCTGCTTGCTACTAGTTTGCTGCTTGCTCAATAGCTAACTGCTTTCTACTAGCCTGCTGCTAGTTTACTTGCTTAGAGCTTGCCTACTAGCTTCCTCCTCACTTAGAAGATTGCTGGTAGCTTACTCGCTTACTGCTTGCTTACTAGCCTGCTGCTTGCTTGCTAGCACACAGCTTCCTTACTAGATTACTGCTTGCTTACTAGCTTACTGCTTGCTTTCTAGATAACTGCTTTCTTACTTGCCGGCTCCTTGCCTTCAAGCCTAAAGGTAGCCTACTCGCTTACTGCTTGCTTACTAGCTTCTTGGTTACTTACTAGCTTACAGCTTGCCTACTAGCATACTGCACACTTACTAGCTCCCTGCTCGCTTACTAGCCCACTGCATATTTACAAGGATACTGCATCCTCACCATCTTACTACTTGCTTACTAGCCAACTGCTTTCTAACCAGTATACCGCTTGCTAACTAGATTACTACTTTGTTACTGGCTCCCTCCACGCCTACTAGCTCGCTGCTCGCTTTCTAGTCCACTGCTTACACACAAGATTACTGCTTGCTTACTCGCTTGCTGCTTGCTACTAGTTTGCTGCTTGCTCCATAGCTAACTGCTTTCTTACTAGCCTGCTGCTAATTTACTTGCTTACTGCTCGCTTACTAGCTTACTGCTTGCTTACTACAATACTGCTTCCTTACTAGCTAACTGCTTCCTTACTAGCTTGCTGCTTGCTATCTAGCTTACAGCGAGCTTACTAGCACACTGCTTGAATACTAGCTCACTGTTTGCATACTAGATTGCTGCATGCTTACTAGCTTACAGCTAGCTCACTCGCATCCTGCTTGCTTATTAACATACTGCTTCCATACTAGCAAATTGCATTCTTACAAGCCTGCTGCTAGCTTACAATCTTACTGTTTGCTTACTAGCTTACTGCTTTCCTACTAGCTCGGCGCTTGCTTACTAGATTACTGCCTGCTTACTAGCTCACTGCTAACTTACTCGCTTATTACTAGCTTACTTACTTAACGGGGTCGCGGGCGGTTGCGGGTTGGGGCTCGCAGCCGCCACTAAACGCGGCCCCGGGACGGATAGCGGCGGGATGGAGTGGCCCCGTCCCGCCGCTATGAGGCAGTGTGTCTACTGGGGGGACCGATTGTCCCCCCGGGGGATGGGCGCGAAAGCGCGGGCACGGGGAGGATACCGGAAGAATGCTTCGAGCGATTCCCGGTATCCTCCCAAAGCGTGCCGAAGGGTCACCGTGGGGTTTTTAGTGGGTAGGTCCCGCGCCTGTCGTTGTACGGGCGCGGGGAATCCCACACACCCCTCCCACCTCTCCCCAAGGAGGTGAGAGGGAGTCTTTCGAAGATTTTCCCCACGACAAAAAAAAAAAAAAAAAAAAAAAAAAAAAAAAAAAAAAAAAGCTTACTTGCTGTTTGCTAACTACCTTGCTGCTTGGTTTCAACCCTACTGCTTGCTCACTAGCATACTGCTTCCTTACTAGCATCCTGCTCTCTTACTATCTCACTGCTTGTTTACTAGCTTACTGGCTCCTTAATAGCTTACTGCAAGTTTACTAGGATTCTGCTCTCTTACTAGATCCATGCTCGCTTACTAGCTTACTGTTGGCTTACTAGCATCCTGCTTGTTTACTAGCTTACAGCTCTGTTACTAGCTTCCTGCAGGCACACAATCTTACTGCTCCCTTACTAGCTTAATGCTTTCTTACTACCTTACAGCTCCCTTGCTAGCTTACTGTTTTCATACTACCTTACTGGCTGCTTAGTAGCTTACTGCTTTGTTACAAACTTACTGCTTTCTTACCAGCTAACTGCATGCTCACAAGACTCCTGCTTTGTTACTAACTTACTGCTTTCTTGCCAGCTTACACCTCCCTTACTAGCTTACTGCTTTCTTACTAACCTAATGCTTTCTTACTAGCTTACAGCTTGCTTGCTAGGTTACTACTTGCTTACTAGATTACTGCTTGCTTTCAAACTTACTGCTTGCTTACTAGCTCACTGGTTCCTTACTAACCTGCTCCCTGCATTCTAGCTTACTGCTTGCTTACTAGCTGGCTGGTTGCTTACAAGCATACTGCTTGCTTACTAGCTTACTGCTTGTATGCTACCTTAATGCATGCACACTAGCTTACTGCTTCCTCACTATCTTCCAGATTTGTGAATAGCTCACTGCTTACTTACTAGGTTACTGCCTGCTTACTGGCTTGTTGCTTGTCTTCTAGCTTACTGCTTGCTTACTAGCACACTGGTTCCTTACTAGGTAATTGCTAACTTACTAGCCTGCAGCCTGCTTACTAGCATACTAGTTGCTTAGTCTTACTGCTTTGTCCCTAGCATACTACTTCCTTACTACATTCCTGCTCGCTTACTAGCTCACTGCGTGCATACTAGCTTACTACTCGCTTACTAGCTAACTGCTTCCTTACCAGCTTACTTGTTGCTTTGTAGCTTTCTGCTTATTTACTAGCATAGTGTTTCCTTACTAGCTGTGTGCTTGCTTACTAGCTCACTGCTTGCTTAGTAGATTACTGCTTGCTTACTAGCTTACTGCTAGCTTACTGGTTGCTTGCTAGCTTCCTGCCTGCTTACTAGCTTACTGCTAGCTTACTCGCTTACTGCATGCCTACTAGCTTGGTGCTAGCGTTCTAGCTTACTGCTTGCTTACTGGCACACTGTTTTCTTACTAGCATACTGCTTCCTTACTAGCTTCCTACTCGCTAACTAGCGTACTGTTTGCTTACTAGCTTTCTGCTTTCTTACTGCATCCCTGCTTTCTTCATGACTCACTGCTATCTTACTAACTTACTGCTCTCATACTAACCGAATGCTTCCTGCTCGCATACGAGCTTAACGTTTTCTTACAAACTTACTGCTTTGTTAATAGCTTACAGCTTTCTTGCTAACCTGTTGCTTGCTTTCCAGCTTCCTGCATGCTTTCTAGCTTCCTGCTTGCTTACTAACTTACGGCTTTGTTACTAGCTTACTGCTTCCTTACTAGCTTCCTACACGCTTACTAGCTCACTGCTTCCTTACGAGCTTACTGCTTGCTTGCTACATTGCTGCTTGCTCACTAACCCATTGATTTCTTACTATATAACTGCTTTCTTACTAGCCTGCAGCTTGCCTACTAGCATACTGATTTGTTAGTAACTCACTGCTTGTATACTAGCATACTGCTTCCTTACTAGCATCCTGCATGCATTCCAGCTTACTGCTTTGCTACTAGATTACAGCTTTCTTACTAACTATCTGAATTCTTACAAGCCTGTTAATTGCTTGCTAGCATACTGCTTCCTTACTAGCTTCCTGGTTGCTTACTAGCTTGCTGCTTGCTTTCTAGCTTAATGCTTGCTCACTAGCTTACTGCTTACTTACTAGCCCGCCGCTTGCTTTCTAGCATACTGCTTCCTTACTAGCTTCTCGCTTGCTTACTAGCTCATTGCTTGCGGTCAAGATTACTGCTTGCTTGCTAGCCTATTCCTTGCTTATCTAGCTTGCTGCTTGCTTTCTAGCTTAATGCTTGCTTATTAGCATATTGCATTGTTACTAGCTCACTGCTTGCATACTAACTTACAGCTTGCTGACAAGCTAATTGCATTCATTCCATCTTACTGCTTGCTTACTAGCGTACTCGTTGCTTACTAGTTTACCGCTTGCTTACTATCTAACTGCTGTCTTACTGGCCAGCTGCTGTCTTACTAGCCAGCTGCTTGCTTACTAGCCTAGCCTAACCTAACCCAGACCTAACTGCTTTCTTACTACATTCCCGTTATCATCTTAACTTACTTCTGAAATACTAGCCAGCTGCTTGAACCAATAGGATCGTCTGGTTGCGGATCAGGCGCAGTGACGTGAGGTCGTCACTTCCAAAGAGGAAGTCGTCAACGTACGCTTGGTAGCTTAAAACTTGCACTGCGTCCGGGTAGGAGAAACCTTCGTCCTCGATTAATTGTCTCAACACTCTGAGAGCGAGATATGGCGCTGGAGTTGTACCATATGTTACCGTGAGCAGCTGGTATTCGTCAATCGGAGCAGAAGGAAACTCGCGCCAAAGGATGCGCTGAAAGTCGATCTCGTGAGGGTGAACGAGGATCTGCCGATACATTCTTTCGATGTCGGCCGCGTAGACATATTGGAATTGACGACAGCGAATCAGGATTGCGATCAGGTCCTGTTGGAGTTTTGGCCCACTGTGCAAATGTTGATTAAGGGATTTGCCATTTGAAGTGCGACTGGAAGCGTTGAAAACAACGCAAAGACGCGTCGTTTGACTAGTTTGGCGAATAACAGGATGGTGCGGAATGTAATAAGCATTTGGAGGTGCTATGGGCGACGGTGGATCCACCTTTCGCATATGCCCAAGAAACTGGTATTCCAAAAGAAATTCCTGATATTCGCGTTGGGAATTGGGGTCTCGTTTTAGGAGATTCTCTTGAGATCGCAAACTGCTAAGCGCTCTCGACCTGAAATCTCCGACGTGAATCGGTTGGTCGTCTCAAAACGGTAATCGGACAATGTAAGGGCCTTCTGAGGTTCGCGAATTTGTTTCAGCGAAATGACGTTCGCAATTTTGTTCGTCAGGTGTCAAAATCGCGGGAGTTGGGAGCTCCTCGACTTCCCAGAAGCGGCGCAGAATGTGGTCAAGGTGTTCGAGGACGGACAAATGGTGGATGTGGACGTCATCGGAACCAGGAGTTTGGATGGGACCGGACAGGATCCAGCCCAAGGCCGTGCTTTGCGCGGTCGGGACACACCCTGAGCCTCGAATGACGCCTTGGAGTAATAGCTGCCCGTATAAATCCGCTCCAATAATAATGTCAATAGGGTCGGAGCTCATAGGATCCTTGTCCGCCAGATTTAGCCCTGCAAGGTAAGGCCATGTAACGTTTTGTTTCTGGCGAGATTGGACATACCTGGTCAATGTTTGCATTATAATCGCGGTCGTCGAATATGCAGGCTCGTTCTGGTCCGCAGGTGTAATTGATATAGACGCTACTTGATGTGCGAAAGAGTGTTTCTCGCCAATTCCACTAATTCGCGTGTAGTGCGATGTTCGTTTTAAGCGCAGCAGTTGCGCTAAATTTTCGGTATTGAGGGTCGCTGCTGACCCTTGGTCGAGAAGGGCTCTTGCAGTAACGCACCTGCCTTGAGGAGAATGCACCTGAACCCGCGCTGTTGAAAGGAGAACAGTTATCTTCAACGGTAAATTCGACGCTAAATTTGAACTAATTTCGATTTGGTCGTTAGATATCGAAGAACCAGCCCTTGACGCTGTGACCGAGGAATTTTTGTTTACCGGGAAATGCAACAACGTGTGATGCCTTTGATGGTACTCCTTACAACAGTGCGGATTCTTACACAATGTAGTGGAATGGCCGACGGAAATGCAATTGACGCACCGGTTTTGCTGCTTGATTAATTGATAGCGCTTGGAAGGGGATTTTCCCAAAAACTCGGAACATTGATAAATGGGATGATTTTGTTTACACAATGCGCACGAAATTTTGCTAGTAGCGGTTGAATGCGCGTGGAAGGTTTTCGGCAAAATCGATTTTGGTTTCTCTGGTTCGCTCGGTTTGTCGCGTTTAGTGACCGGCATCGCTTCTAATACGCGAATTCTTTTTTCTAAAAACGCGTCGAATTCGCGGTACGTGCGAAACACGGTCCTGTCACCCAGATTAAACTCCCACGCCTTCCGCGTCGCGCGATCTAGCTTTTGTGTACCGAGAAAAACGAAAATGTCGCTGCAATGGTCGACTGGCCTGTCAAAGTTTCGTAGCATTTCGATCGACATATTAAGTTTGTCACGCAACGCCCGCAGTTCAAATTGAGTCTCGGACACAACGGTCGGTAATGTAAACAACACATTCAAATGGGTGGATATAAGTCGGTGTTTGTTTTCGTAACGAGACGTTATTCTTTTCCACGCGACTTCAAAATTATGGTTTGCGACCGGTAGGTGACTCACCGCGAGGCTCGCTTCGCCCTTCAACGACGCGTGCAAGAAATGGAGGCGTTCCACGTTGGACAAGGACTGGTTGTCGATGACCATGTGGGTGAAGCGGTCACGAAAACTTTCCCAATGTTCAAATGCGCCCTCGAACGTGGGAAGGTTAATCCTGGGTAGATGGGCCGTCGGATGTTGCGGAGCAACGTTCAAATTCTAACCGTTGGCTGCTGCTGGATCCGGTGGAGGAGACACCCCCATGAGGACTTCCGCCAAGAAGTCCAATGCCTCCTGATATTTCTCTTCGCATGTGGCCAATGGGTCTTCCACGAAGTAGGTGTAGGTGGCCTTTATTTTATGGTCGGCCGTGGCTGAGATTTTTGCGTCCAAATCCTGGCATTGTGCGAAGGTTTGCTCGGTCATCGCCATGCGGTTTTGCGTAACGGCGACCGTCATTTTTGCCTGACCCAGTTTTTTTAAATTGGTAAGAGCGCGTTCGATCGAACTCATCCCTTGCGACAGCTTATGTAGCAATTTTTCAATTGAGGTCATTTTCGTTTTAGATCGGCTTCTTCCTTGACTCTTATCCGGCTCGAAGGACCAAAATGTTCTGTTTGGAATGAGAGCTGATTCGCCCGTTTTTCTTAAGGACTGGACGGCGAGGTTTGGAGAATGAAGAATGAACTCTTAACAAGTTGTAACTTTATAAAGCACAAAACTTCACCGGATTAACAGAAACAATAAATTGAGGCGTAAATGGATATAGTTGATAAATCCCGTCACAAAGAACTGTGAGAGTTCGGTAAAACAAGCGATTTGAAATTAATTTGGAAGGTCACTCCGCTCGCACTTAATTGTTTGGTATTGGCATTAAATCTGAACGGCGATCGCGTACCGCGATCCGGCTCGGTCAAGCCTGACCCTAAAATTACCGAATTTTGCCGAATCGCGAGCACGATCGCCCGTGAGCTCGCGCGCATGCCCGCTACCGTCAGTGGAACTTTCCGTTCGTCGAAACGGAACAATACTGCTCCATTACTAGCTTCCTCCTCCATTACTAGCTCACTGCTTGCACAAAAGCTTACTGCTTTCTTACTACCTAATTGCTTTCTTACCAGCTTAATGCTTGCTTACTAGCTTACTGGTTACTTGCTAGCTTTCTTCTTGCTTACTAGCATACTGATTCCTTACTAGCATTCTGCTTCCTTACTAGCTCCCTGCTGGCTTACTTGCTCACTGCGTGCTAACTAGCTTATTGATTGCTTACAAGCTTACTACTTGCTTACTAGCTTAGAGATTGCATACTAGCTTACTGCTTGCTCACTAGAAAACTGCTTTCCTACTAGCCTGCTCCTTGCTTTCTAGCTTACTGCTTGCTTGCTAGCTTGCTGCTTGCTTACAATCTGACTGCTTGCATGATAGCTTACTGCTTGCTTACTAGGTAATTGCTTTCTGACCAGCTTACTGCTTGCTTAGTAGCTCACTGGTTGCTCACTAACTTAGTGCGTGCTCACTGGCATACCGCTTCCTTAAGATCTCCCTGCTCGCTTACTAGCTAACTGCTTTCTTACTAGCCCGCTCCTTGCTTTCTAGCATACTGCTTGCCTAGTTACATAGAGCTAGCGTTCTAGCTAACTACCTGCTTACTAGCTTACTGCTTGTTAGTAGTTTACTGCTTGCTTACTGGGTTACTGCTTGCTTACTAGCTCGCAGCTCGTTTACTAGCATACCGCTACTCTACTAGGTAACTGCTTTCTGGCTAGCCTATTGCTTGCTTACCACCTTTCTGTATGCTTACTAGCATACTGCTTTGTTACTAACCTAGAACTCTCTTACCAGCTCACAGCTTACGTCCTAGCATACTGCTTGCTTACTAGCATACTGCTTCCTAACTAGCTTCCTGCTTGCTTACTAGCTCACAGCTTGCTCACTAGCTTACTGGTTGCTTACTGGCTTACTTCTTGCTTACTAGATTACTGCTTGCTTGCTAGCTTACTGCTTGCTTACTATATTACTGCTAGCTTACTAGCTTGCTGCTTGCTTGCTAGCTTACACCTTGCTTAATAGCTAACTGCTTCCTTACTAGCCTGCAGCTTGCTTTCTAGCTTAGTGCTTACTTACAAACTTGCTGCTTGTATTCTAGCTTACTACTTGCTCACTAGCTTGCTGCTTGCTTTCCAGCATACTGCTTGCTTAGTAACTTACTGCTTGCTTACTAGCATACTGCTCCCTTACGAGCTCGCTGCTCGCTTACAAGCTCACTGCTTGCTTACTAGTTTACTGCATGCTTACTAGCTAACTGCTTTCTTACTAGCCCGCTCCTTGCTTTCTAGCATACTGCTTGCCTAGTAACTTACAGCTTGCGTTCTAGCTAACTACCTGCTTACTAGCTTACTGCTTGTTAGTAGTTTACTGCTTGCTTACTGGGTTACTGCTTGCTTACTAGCCCCCAGCTCGTTTACTAGCATACCGCTACTCTACTAGCTAACTGCTTTCTGGCTAGCCTGTTGCTTGCTTACCACCTTTCTGTATGCTTACTAGCATACTGCTTTGTTACTAACCTTGTGCCCTCTTACCAGCTCACAGCTTACGTCCTAGAATACTGCTTGCGTACTAGCATACTGCTTCCTAACTAGCTTCCTGCTTGCTCTCAAGCTTACTGCTTGCTTACTATCTTGCTGCTCTCTTACCAGTATATTGCTTTCTGACTAGCCTGCGACTTGCTTACTAGTTTCCTCCTCGTTTACTAGCACACTGCATGCTTACAATCTTACTGCTTTCTTAATAGTTTACTACATGCTTAGTAGCTAACTGCTTTCATACCAGCTTAGTGCTTGCATAATAGCTTACAGGTTGCTTACTAGTTTACTGCTTGCACAACAGCTAACTGCTCTCTTACCACCTTACTGCTTAGTTACTACCCAACTGCTTTCTTACTACATTCCTGCTTTCTTCCTAACTTACTGCCTTCTTGCTATCTTACTGCTCTCTTACTAGCCGAATGCTTTCTTACTAGTTTCCTGCTTGCGTAGTAGCTTGCTGCATGCTTCCTAGCTTACTGCTCGCATACTCGCTTCCTGCTTGCTTTCTAGCTTGCTACTTGCATTCTAGCCTACTGCTTGCTTAGTATCAGACTGCTTCCATTCTAACGCCCTGCACGCTTACTAGCGCTCTGCGTACTTACCTGCTTACTGCTTTCTTGCAAACCTACTGCTCTCTTACTTGTCGAATGCTTCCCTACTAGCCTCCTGCTTGCTTACTAGCATACTGCTTTGTTAGTAACTTGCTGCTTTGTTACTAACTCACAGCTTGCAAACTAGCATACTGCTTGCTTACTAGCATACTCCTTCCTTACGAGCTCCCTGCTCGCTTTCTAGCGCACTCCTTGCTTACTAGCTTACTGCTTCCTTACTACCATGCTGCCTCTTTACTAGCTTCCTCCTCGCTTACTGGCTCACTGCTTGCATACGAGCATACTGCATCCTTACTATGTTGCAACTCGCTTAGTAGCTCACAGCTTGCTTTCTCCTTGGTTACTAGCTTGCTGCATGGCTTCTAGCTAACTGCTTTCTTACCAACTTACAGCTAGCTTACTACCTTACTGCTCGCTTGCTAGCAGAATGCTTCCTTACTAGCGCCCTGCTCGCTTACTAGCTCACTGCTTGGTTACTAGCTCGCTGCATGCCTTCTGGCATACTGCTTTCTTACTATTTAACTGCTTTCTGACTAGGCAGCTGCTCGTTTACTAGCTTACAGCATGCGTACTATCTTGTTGCTTGCCTCCTAGCCTACTGCTTGCTTACTAGCATTCTGCTCCCTTACTAGTTAATTCTTCTCTCACTAGTTTACTGCTTCCTTGCTAGCATACAGCATCCTTACTAGCTCACTGCTTGCTTACTAGCATACTGCAATGTTACTGGCTGACTGCTTCCTTACTAGCTTGCTGCTTGCTTACCAGCTTACTGCTTGCTTACTAGCTTACTTGTTTTTTACTAGCTTACTACTAGCTTACTAGCATACTGCTTCCTTACTAGCTTCCTGCTCGCTTACTAGCTCACTGCTTGCTTATTAGCTTACTGCTAGCTTACTCGCTTACTTGTTTTTTACTAGCTTACTACTAGCTTACTAGCATACTGCTTCCTTACTAGCTTCCTGCTCGCTTACTAGCTCACTGCTTGCTTATTAGCTTACTGCTAGCTTACTCGCTTACTGCTTGCTTACTATCTCACTGCTTGGTTACTAGATTACTGCTTGCTTACTAGCTTACTGCTAGCTTACTCACTTTCTGCTTGCTTGCTAGCTTGCTGCTTGCTTACTAGCTTAGTGTTTGCTTACTAGTATACTGCTTCCTTTCCCTCAGGGGCTGTGTCCGGCAATCGTCGGCCGCAGTACGGGGCGGAGCGACCCCGAGGTACCTGATGCTTATCACACCGTAAGCCTCCTGTTGGTCGTCACAAAGACCCATTCACAATTCCTTTTTTGGTAAATGGTACGTGACGGCAGGAGGAACGGGGGCCTTGGCTTAACCGCCCGAGACCGCGAGTATGGCGACTCTATAAAATCGCCCTCCAATCCTAAGTTATGGTGCGCGGCGATGGGATGCATGGTTGGGGGAGGAGGCCCAATCCCAAGCGACCACCTCCGGGGCACCTGCCGAACCCCCGGAGTATATAGGCTTACCCGGGTAAGGCGGTTCTGCCCGGGCGGACCTTTTCCTCCGACCTGCTCGTGGGAATACTATGGAGTTCAAAATTAAAACGCTGATGGGACGGGGTAAGTCAGAGGGGGAGGACGAAGGTGGTGTTGGGACTGGAGTGAAGGCGCTCGCGCCGCCTCCAGCGCCTGGCCCGGCTTCGTGGAGAGAGGAGGAGGACGACGAGACTACATCAGTCTCGTCCTTCTCCTCCACCAGGAGCCTCATAGGCTCCAAGAGAAAGATGACGGGGCAGGCCGTCAATGGAGTGGGCAGGGCGATGAGCCCGGTTGTCCGGATAAGTTGTCTCAGGGACGAGGTGACCGAGGAGATATCGGAGAGGATCTTCTCGTCCCTGAGACGAGTGGAGAAAGTGGCCGCTGCCTGCTCTTTTAAGGAGCAGAAGAGCGGCGGGGCAGAGGCTCTGAGGGAGGCTGCCCGAATGATGAGGGACGCGGCGCGGGAGCTAAGCGGGCGGAACGCCCGTCTGCAGCTCCTGTTGGAGGAGGAGCGACGGGGGAGAATGAGGCCCGAGGCGCGCTGGAACAGCGCGGCCCTCCCTCCTGTCCTCCCTCCTCCTACGCCGAGCCCACCTGCGGTCGTTATGAAGCGGAGTGCGGCGGAGGTGGTGCGGGCCCCTACGGGCCCGTCCACCCGCATTCTGCCTGCGCAGAGGTTCCCGTCCTCCTCAGAGGACGATCTCCTGAGGAGGATAGGGGACATAATTGACAAGAGGCTGGCCGCCTTCCGGGAGGAGCTCCTCCCCGGGAGAGCGGTCGGCGGGAGGGTGGTGCCACCCCGACCAGTGCCGGCACGGCCGGGGAAGGCGAAGGTGGGGGGAGCGAAGGCTCCGCCCACCGTGGCGACTCCGGGGCCGCGGGTCGTGACCCCCAAGGGGGGAAGCGTACCCGTGGTCCCGGTTCCGGCGTCCTCCGCGGCACCGCCCCAAGGGGGGTGTCGTGGAGTGAGGTGGTGGGGCGGAGGGCGAGGAGGGCGGCGTGGAAGGCCTCGCAGGTGCAGCCTCCGCCCCCGCCGCCCGCGGCCAAAGGAAAGACCGCGAATGCGCGACTTGGCCGCCCCCCTAAAACGGCGGCGGCAGCGCTGACCGTTGCGCAGGGGGGCGACCTGACCCTCGCGCAGGCGATGCGGCTCGCCAGGGATAATGTGTCCCTGGAAGAGCTTGGCATCGGTTCCGTCAGGGCGAAGCGGGCCGTGACTGGGGGTCTCCTGCTGGTGATCCCCGGTCCAGACGGCGGCGTGAAGGCCGACCGACTCGCCCAGATGCTCCGGGAGCAGCTGGGCGAGCGGGGCGTCCGGGTCGACCGGCCCACGAAGCGCACGGAGATGCGCGGAGGACGTGGCGCGTGCCCTAGCAAGGGCGGGGGATTGCCCTGAGGGGGATTTGCGTGTCGGGGAGATCCGCAGATCGCCTTCCGGCCTGGGGTCCGTGTGGGCCCGCTGCCTCCTCTCCGCCGCCCATAAATTGGCGGAATCCGGGAGGGTTTTGGTGGGGTGGGTTTCGGCTCGAGTGAAGATACTCGCGCCGCGCCCGCTCCAGTATCACCGCTGCCTCGAATTGGGGCATGTGAGGCAGTGGTGCACCTCGCCTGTGGGCCGCAGCGGTCAATGTTACCGCTGCGGGGCGAAGGACCACCATGCGAGCCAGTGCTCGGCGGCCCACCACAGCCCGCTATGTGCGGACGGGGGGATGCCAGCCGACCATAGGGTGGGGAGCAGGAAGTGCTCTCCCCCCTCCCGGAAGGAGAGGAAGAGGCGGGCCGTTCCGGCTCCGGCGCCGCGGGCGGTGGCATCGTCCACCATGGAGGTGGACGGTGCCACGGGGACGGACAGCCGGGAGGAGGCTGGGGCTGTCGGTAATTAATGGCGCCCCGCCTCCTCCTCCAGGCCAACCTCAACCACAGCCGCGCGGCGCAGTATATGATGTCCCAAGTTTTCGCGGAGTGGGGGGTTGGCCTGGCTGTCGCCGCCGAGCCGTACCGTGTCCTTGATCACCCTCATTGGGTGGGCGACGCGGACGGCTTGGTGGCTACGGTATGGGGAGGTTTTGACGGGTCCCCGCCGTTCTCCATGCTGGAGCGCGGTCGGAGATTCGTCGCCGTGGACTGGGGGGGAGTCGCCGTGGTGGGGTGCTACATCTCGCCTCGCAGCGGTCACGTCGCGTTTGAGCAGTACCTGGCCGAGATCATCCGGATGGAGGTCTCTGCCGCCGCGAGTGCATCCCGACACGGCCGCCTGCGTGGCACCCCACCACGCCGCTGGGCGCTTCGGCGCCTGGACAAGAACGCCCTGATGGCAGCTGCCCTCGCTGCAACTTGGCCGCAGGGAGCGGCCGAGTTGCCGAGCATAGAGGAGGAGGTCGCCCGGCTCGGAGCATTGGTCGCGGGTATTTGCGACGCGGGGATGCCTCGGGTCGGGCGGGCTTCTCCTCGCCGGGCGGTGTACTGGTGGTCGGACGCGATCGCGGAGTTGCGAGTCGCGACTGTCCGCGCCCGACGCCAGTACACCCGCGCGCGCCGTCGTCAACGTACAGGCGACGGCGTGGCGCGAGCGAGGGCAGCTGATGACCTGTATGGAGCATACCGCGTGGCGCGGGTTGCTCTGCAGGTCGCCATCAAACGGGCCAAGACCCAGGCATGGAAGGAGCTCCTCCAGACCCTTGATGACGATCCATGGGGGCGCCCATATAAGGTGGTGCTGAATAAGCTCCGCCCGTGGGCGCCCCTCGTCACCGAGGGTCTTGACCCCCGGCTGCTGGAGGACGTGGTCAATACACTCTTCCCAATTGGGGAGAGGGGACCGCGTCCTCCGGCGGCGGCGGCTGTCCCAGTGGAGTGGACGGCCGAGCTGGGGGTCACGCAGGAGGAGCTGGCAGCGGCCATCAGACGGCTCGGGGTTCGTAACACGGCCCCGGGTCCGGATGGTGTGCCCGGCCGGATTTGGGTCTTGACCCAGGGCGTCCTTGGGGCCGACCTCAGGCGGTTGTTCGACCGCTGCCTGAGGGACGGGCGATTCCCCCCCAGTTGGAAGGTGGCGAGGATGGTCCTCCTCAGGAAGGAGGGTCGGCCCGCGGAGTCTCCCTCCGCATACCGGCCCATTTGTCTCCTCGACGAGGTGGGCAAGCTCTTCGAGCGTGTGATTGCTGCCCGCCTCGTCGAGCACCTGTCGCGGGGTGATCCCGGTCTGGCCGACTGCCAGTTCGGTTTCCGGGGGGGCCGATCGACTATCGACGCGATAGGTCGTGTGAGGGCCCTCTCGGAGGCGGCCGTCTCCCGGGGAGGGGTGGCATTGGCAATATCCTTGGATATTGCCAATGCCTTTAACACCCTCCCCTGGGAAGAGATAAGGAGGGGACTCGAATATCATCGAGTCCCCCCTTGTCTCAGGGCGGTCATCGGGGATTATCTCCGCGGCAGGTGGATCGAGTATCCGGGCCGGGATGGTGATATGCGGAGGGAGGTGTACTGCGGTGTTCCGCAGGGGTCGGTCCTCGGGCCACTCCTGTGGAACATCGCGTACGACTCGGTGTTGCGGGCCGGCCTCCCCGACGGCGTCAGCACGGTGTGTTATGCGGATGACACACTGGTGCTGGCCGTCGGGGCGCATAAGACCGAGGTGATTGCGTTTCATTCACCTCGGCAGGATCCGCCACCCCCTCTGATCCGGGTGGGTGGGGCTGACATCAAGGTGAAGCCCCAGATCAGGTATCTGGGGCTGATCCTCGATAGCCACTGGCGTTTCGAGGAGCATTTCCGCTGCCTGGTCCCCCGGTTGGAAGGGATGGTTGCGGCTCTGGGCCGGATCCTGCCCAACCTGGGGGGCCCGGCGGGCCGAGTTCGTCGCCTCTATGTGGCAATGGTCCAGTCGGTGGCCCTATACGGGGCCCCCGTCTGGGCGGACGACCTGGCTGCCTCCCGGCGCAGCATGACTATGCTGCGTCGGGTGCAGAGGCGCATGGCGCTCAGGGTCGTCCGCGGGTATCGGACCATGTCACATGAGGTGGCGACGGTTCTAGCGGGGATGCCGCCCATGGACCTGCTCGCGCGGTCGCACGCGGTGATGTACCGGCACCGCGTCGACCGTCGCGCGGGGGTGGGGGCGGTCCCGGGCGGACAGGAACCTGCTTGGGGAGATTTGAAGCGCCAGGCCCGGCAGTCCGTGTTCCTCGCGTGGCAGGAGCGGCTGGCTCTGCCAACCGCGGGGCACCGGACTGTCGGGGCTGTTCGGCCACTGCTGAAGGAGTGGCTGGACAGAGGCCATGGCAGCCTCACCTACCGGCTGGCACAGGTGTTTTCCGGGCATGGCAGCTTCGGAAGATACTTGTGCCGGATAGGCAAGGAGCCGACGGCGCGTTGCTGCCACTGCGACGCTGAGCAGGACACGGCGGATCATACCCTGGAGGTATGCCCCGCGTGGGAGGGGGAGCGCCGTGTCCTGGTCGGCGTCGTCGGGCGGGATGTCACGCTGCCGGGCGTGGTGCGCGCCATGCTCGGCAGCGAGGAGAAGTAGAGGGCCGTGGCCTCCTTCTGCGAGAACGTAATGTTGCAGAAGGAGGCCGCGGGGAGGGAGCGCGAGCTTCAGCGGCGCGCTGAAGCTCGCGCTCGTGCGGTGGCCCGAGGTCGTCGCCCGGTCGCGAGGCGTCGCGGGCGGCCGCCTCGGCGTGGCGGATGATCTAGGCTGAGAGGGGGGTCCTGAGGGGACCCTCCTCCCGCCAGGCGGCGCCGGGTCGGACCGGTTGGGGGTAGGAGAGCCTCTCCCTACCGGTCCGACGCAAGGGGCGGCACCCTCGGCGGTCTGGTGCGGCCATGAACGCCCGGCCGCCGAGGGGTGGAAACGGGGTCGCGGGCGGTTGCGAGTTGGGGCTCGCAGCCGCCACTAAACGCTGCCCCGGGACGGATAGCGGCGGGATGGAGTGGCCCCGTCCCGCCGCTATGAGGCAGTGTGTCTACTGGGGGGACCGATTGTCCCCCCGGGGGATGGGCGCGAAAGCGCGGGCACGGGAAGGATACCGGAAGAATGCTTCGAGCGATTCCCGGTATCCTCCCAAAGCGTGCCGAAGGGTCACCGTGGGGTTTTTAGTGGGTAGGTCCCGCGCCTGTCGTTGTACGGGCGCGGGGAATCCCTCACACCCCTCCCACCTCTCCCCAAGGAGGTGGGAGGGAGTCTTTCGAAGATTTTCCCCACGACAAAAAAAAAAAAAAAAAGGTATCTTCCGAAGCTGCCATGCCCGGAAAATATCTGTGCCATCCGGTAAGTAAGGCTTCCATGGCCTCTGTCCAGCCGCTCACACAGGAGAGGCTGGACAGAGGCCATGGAAGCCTCACACAGGAGTGTCTGGACAGAGGCCATGGAAGCCTCACTTACCGGATGGCACAGGTATTTTCCGGGCATGGCAGCTTCGGAAGATACCTGTGTCGGATAGGGAAGGAGCCGACGTCGCGTTGCTGCCATTGCGACGCCGAGCAGGACACGGCTGATCATACCCTCCAGGTATGCCCAGCGTGGGAGGGGGAGCTCCGTGTCCTTGTCGCCGTCATAGGGCGGGATGTCTCGCTGCCGGGTGTGGTGCGCGCCATGCTCGGCAGCGAGAGGAAGTGGAGGGCCGTGGCCTCCTTCTGCGAGACCGTATTGCTGCAGAAGGAGGCCGCGGCGCGCTGTGGCTCGCGCTCGTATGGTGGCGCGAGGGCGTCGCGGGCGGCGGCCTTTGCGCGGCGGATGACCCTGACTGGGAGGGGGGCCCTGAGGGGAGCCACCTCCCGCCAGGCAACAATGGGTCGGACCGGGTAGGGTCCGGCCCACATGGAGGCACTCTCGGTGGCCTAGTGCGGCCATGAGCTCCCGGCCACCCAGGGGTAGAAACGGGGTCGCAGGCGGTTGCGAGGTGGGGCTCGCAGCCCGCCACTAAATGCGGCCCCGGGACGGATGGCAGCGGGATGGAGTGGCCTCGTCCTGCCGCTATGAGACAGAGTGACTACCGGGGGGACCGTTTGCCACCACGGGGATGGGCGCAAAGCGTGGGCACGGGGTGGATACCGGAAGAATGCTTCGAGCGATTCCCGTTATCCTCCCAAATCGTGCGGAAGGGTCACCGTGGGGTTTTTAGTGGGTAGGTCCCGCGCGCGGGGAATCCCACACACCCCTTCCGCCTCTTTCCAAAGAGGTGGGAGGGTGTCTTTCGAAGATTTTCCCCACGACATGAAAAAAAAAAAAAAGTATACTGCTTCCTAAGTAGCTAATTGCTTTCTTACTAGCATGCTGCATACTTACTAGCATACTTGTTGCTTACTAGCTCACTCCTCTCTGTCTAGCCTGCTGCTTGCTTACTAGACTACAGCCTTGTTACTAGCTTCCTGCTCGTTTCCAAGCTTACTGCTTGCTTACAAGCTTACTGCTTGCTCTCAAGCTTGCTGCTTGCTTTCTAGCTTATTGCTTGCATACTAGCTTGCTGCTTGCTTACTAGATCACTGCTCGCTAACTAGCTCAATGCATGCTATCTAGCTTACCGCTTGCTTGCTAGCATACTTCTTACTTGTTATCTAACTTCTCAGTGAGAAGCCTGCTGCTTGCTTACTAGCATACTGCTTCCTTACTAGCATTCTACTCGCTTACTAGCTCACTGCTTGCTTACTGACTCACTGCTTCCTTACTAACATACTGCTTGCTTACTAGCTTACTACTTCCTTACTAGCTCACTGCCTGCTTTATAGCTTATTAGCTGCTTAATAGCTTACTGCTAGCATAATCGCTTAATGCCTGCTTACGAGCTCGCTGCTTGCTTACTAGCTTGCTGCTTGCTTAGTAGCCAACTGCTTCCTTACTAGCTTCCTGCTCCCTTACCAGCTTATTGCCTGCTTACTAACATACTGGTTACTTACTAGCCTGCTGCATGCTTTCTAGTTTACTGCATGCTCAATAGCTAACTGCATTCTTACAAGCCTGGCCCTTGTATTCTAGCTAACTGTTTCAACACTAGATTGATGCTTGCTTACTAGCACACGGCATCCATACTAGCTGCCTTCTCGCTTATTAGCTCCCTGCTTGCTAACTAGTTCACTGCTTGCTTACTAGATTACTGGATACTTTCTATCCTACTGCTTGCTTACTAGCATACTGCTTCCTTACTAGCCTTCTGCGGGCCTACCAGCTCACTGTTAGCTTCCTAGATTACTGCTTGCTAACTAGCCTATAGCTAGCTTATTCGCTTCCTGCTTGCTTGCTATCTTCCTGCTTGCTTTCGAGCTCTCTGCTTGCCTACTAGCAAACTACTTTGTTACTAACTTACTGCTTGCTTACTAGCTTACTGCTAGCTTACTTGCTTACTGCTTGCTTACTAGCTTGCTGCTTGCTTTCTATTTTACTACTTGCTTACTAGCATGCTGCTTCCTTGCTAGCTCCCTGCTCGCTTACTACCTTATCGCTTGCTTACTTCCTTGCTGCTTGCCTTCTAGCTATGTGCTTGCCTACCACACTATTGCTGCCTTACTAGCAAAATGTTACCTTTCTAGCCTGCCCCTTGCCTACTAGCTAAGTGCTTTCCTACCAGCTTACTGCATGCTTACTTGCTCACTGGTAACTAACTAGCTAACTCCATGCTTACTAGCTTACTGGTTTCTTACTATGTTGCTGCTGGCTTCCTCGCTTACTGCTTGCTTACTAGCACACAGCTTTCTTACTGGCTAATAGATTTCACGCTAGCTTGCTGCTTGCTTATTAGCTTCCTGCTTGCATTCTAGCTTACTGCTTGCCTACTAACCTACTGCTTCCTTACCATCATCCACCTCGCTTACTAGCTCACCGCTTGCTTAGTCGTTTACTGCCTGCTCACTAGCATTCTGCTTGCTTTCTAGCTGACTGCATGCTTACTGGCATACTGCTTTTTTACTAGCTCACTGCTTCTTTACTAGCTCACCGCCTGACGAGTAGCTTACTACATGCTTACTAACTAACTGCTTTCTAACCAGCATAGTGCTTCCTTAATAGCTTACTTGTTGCTTGCAAGCTTACTGCTTGCTTACCAGCATAATTCTTACGTACTAGCTTCCTGCTCGCTTACTAGCTCACTGCTTGATTACTAGCTTATTGTTTGCCTGCTAGCCCACAGCTTGCTTACTAGCATTCTGCTTCCTTACTAGCTCCCACCTCGCTTACTAGCACACTGCATGCGTACAAGCTTACTGTTTGCTTACTAGCTCACTGCCTGCTTAGTAGCTTATTACTTGCTTACTAGCTATCTGCTTTCTTACCAGCGTACTGCTTCCCTAATTGCTTACTAGTTGCTTACCAGCTTCCTGCTTGCTCACTAGCTTCCAGCTAGCTTACTAGCTTGCTGCTTGCTTTCTAGCTTAATGCTTGCTTACTAGCTTACTGGATGCATGCAAGCCTACTGCTTGCTAACTAGCCTACAGGTTGCTTGTTAGCCTGTTGCTGGCTTACTAGCATTCTGCTCCCTTACTAGCTCCCTGTTCGCTTACTGGCTTACTGCTTGCATACTCACTTACTTCAAGCTTACTAGCTTACTACTCCCTTACTAGCTACCTGCTTTCTTACCATCCTACTGCTTGCGTACTAGATTTCTGGTTGCTTAGAAGCTTACTGCTTCCTTACATGTTTACTGCATGCTCAATAGCTAACAGCTTCCCTACTAGCTTCCTGCTTCCTTACTAGCTCACTGCGTGCTTACTAGCATGCCGCTAGCTTATTCGCTTACAGCTTTCTTACTAGCCTGCTGCTCGCTTTCTAGCTTATTGCTCGCTTAATTGCTATCAGCTTTCTTGATAGCCTGCTCCTTGCTGTCTCGCTTCCTGCTTGCCTACTTGCACACAGCATTCCTACTAGCTAACTGCTTTCTGACTAGCCCGCTGCTTTCTTACTAGCCCGCTGCTTCCTTACTAGCTTACTGATAGCTTACTCGCTTGCTGCTTGCATTCTAGCATACTGCTTGCCTACCAGCTTCCTCGTCGCTCACTAGCTCACTGCATGATTACTAGCTTACTGCTAGCTTACTCGTTTCCTGCTTGAATACTAGCTTGCTGCCTGCGTACTATCTTACTGCTTGCTTACTAGCATTTTGCTTTCATACTAGCAGTTTGGTTCCTTAGGTGCCTGCAGCATGCCTACAAGCTTACTGCTTGCTTATTACCATACTGCTTGCTAACCAGCCACCTGCTTCCTTGCTACCCTGCTGCTTGATTTCCGACTTACTGCTTGTTTACTGGCTTCCTGCTTGCTTACTATCTTACAGCAAGCTTACGCGCCTGCTGCTTGGTTACTAGCCTGCTCCTTGCCTTGTAGCTTACTGCTTGCTTACTCGCTTACTGTTTGCTTACAAGTCTGCTGCTTGCTTTCAAGCTTACTGATTGCTTTCCAGCTTGCTGCTTGCTTTCAGGGTTACTGCTTGCTTACTAGGTTACTGCTTGCTTAATAGCTAACTAGTTTCTTACTACCCTGCCGCTTCCTTTCTAGCTTACTGCTTGCTCTCTTGCTTTCTGCTTGCTTTCTAGATTATTGCATGCTTACTAGCATACTGCTTCCTCACTAGCATTCTCCTGGCTTACTAGCTCACTGCTTGCTTACTAGCTACCTGCTCGCTTACTAGCTTACTGCTTGCTTGCAGGCGTACTGCTTCCTCACAGGCTCCCTGCTCGCATACTTGCTTGCATCTTGCTTACTAGCTTGCTGCTTGCATACTATCTAACTGCATGCTTACTGACTCACTGCATGCTTACTAGCTCACTGCTTCCTTACTAGCTACCTGCTTTCTAACTAGCTTGCTGCTTGTTTTCTAGCTTACTGCTTGCATACGAGCTGACTGGTTGCTTACACGCTTACTGCTTGCCTACAAGCCCGATGCTTGCCTTCTAACATACTGCTTCCTTACTGGCATCCTGCTTGCTTACTATCTCACTGAATGCCTACTAGCTTACTGCTCGCTTACTAGCATGCTGCTTGTTTACTAGCTTACTGGTAGCTTACTAGCTTGCTGCTTGCTTACTGGCGTACTGCTTCCTTACAGGCTCCCTGCTCGCACACTTGCTTGCATCTTGCTTACTAGCTTGTTGCTTGCATACTAGCTAACTGCATGCTTACTGACTCACTGCATGCTTACTAGCTCTCTGCTTCCTTACTAGCTACCTGCTTTCTAACTAGCTTGCTGCTTGTTTTCTAGCTTACTGCTTGCATACGAGCTGACTGGTTGCTTACACGCTTACTGCTTGCCTACAAGCCCGATGCTTGCCTTCTAACATACTGCTTCCATACTAGCATCCTCCTCGCTTACTAGCTCACATCTTGCTTACTAGCTTACAGCTAGCTTACTCGCTTGCTTGTTGGCTGCTAGCCAGGCTGCCTGCTTTCGGGCTTTCTGCTAGCTTACAATCCTGCAGCTTGCTTTTAGCATACTGCTTGCTTACTAGCTAAATGCTTTCTTACCAGCTAACTGCTTTCATACTAGCATGCTGCTTGCTTACTAGCTAAATCTTGCTTAGTACCTTACCGCTTGCTTACTACTTCACTGCTCCCTCACTAGCTTCCTGCCCGCTGCACCTCGATTTCTAGCATACTGCATGCTTACTAGCTAACTGCTTTTGTTACTTGCCTGCTACTTGCTTTCTAGCTTACTGCTTGCTTACTAGCTTGCTGCTTGCTTACTAGCTCCCTGCACGCTTACTCGCTCACTGCTTGCTTACTAGCTTGCTCCTCGCTTACTGGCTCACTGTCTGCTTACTAGCTTCCTGCCCGCTTACTAGCTCACTGCATGCATACTAACTTACTGCATGCTTACTCGCTTACTGCATACTTACTAGCCTGCTGCTTGCTTGCTAGCTTACTGCTTCCTTAATATCTAACTGCTTTCATTCAAGCCTGCTGCTTGGTTTCTACCTCTTGGTTCCTTACTAGCTTCTTGCTCGCCTACTAACTCACTGCTTTCTTACTAGGCTGCTGCTTGCTTTCTAGTTTGCAGCTTGCATACTAGCAAACCGTTTTCTTACTAGCTAAATGCTTGCTTACTAGCATACTGCTTCCTAACTAGACTCCTGCTCGCTTACTAGCTCGCTGCTCGCGAACTAGCTTACGGCTAGCTTACACGCTTACAGCTTGCATACTAGCCTACTGCTTCCATGCTAGCTTCCTGCTTGCTTACTAGCTTACCACTAGCTTACTAGCTTGTTGCTTGCCCTCTAGCTTACTCCTTGATTACTAACATACAGCTCCCTTACTAGCTACCTCCTCGCTTACTATTTCACTGCTTGCCTGCTAGCTTACAGCTTGATTACTAGCATACTGCTTCGTTACTAGCTCCCAGCTCACTTACACTGTCACTGCTTGCTTACTAGCTCACAGCTTCCTTACCAGCATACTTCGAGCTTAAAAGCTTCCTGGTTGCTTTCTAGCTCACTGCTTGCTTACTAGCTCACTGATTGCTTACTAGCTTACAGCTTGCTTTCTAGCATACTGCTTCCTTACTAGCCTCTTGCTTGCTTACTAGCTTGCTGGTTCCATAATAGCTTACTGCAAGTTTACTACCATTCTGCTCTCTTACTAGGTCCACGCTCGCTTACTAGCTTACTACTTGCCTACTAGCTTGCTGCGTGCTTTCTAGCTTACTGCTTGCTTACAAGCATACTGCTTCCTTACTAGCTTCCAGCTCGCTTATTTGCTCAATGCTTGCTTACTAGCTTACTGCTTGATTACAAGCTTGTTGCCTGCTTACTAGCTTACTACTTGCTTACAAGCTTACCGGTTGCATACTAGTTTATTGCTTGCTTACTAGCTTACTGGTTCCTTAATAGCTTACTGCTAGCTTACTAGCATTCTGCTCTCTTACCAGGACCTTGCTCGCGTACAAGCCTGCGGCTTGCTTACTAGCATAATGCTTCCATTCTAGCTCCCTCCTCGCTTACCAGCTCACTGCTTGATTACCAGCTTACTGCTTGCATACATGCTTATTACATGCTTACTTGCTATCTGCTTTCATAACATCTTACTGCTTGCTGACTGGCTTAATGCATCCTTAATAGCTTCCTGAATGCTTACTAGCTCCCTGCTTCCTTACTACCTTAAAGCATGCTTACAAGCGTACTGCCTGCTTACTAGCTTTCTACTTGCTTGCAAGCTTACTGGTTGTTTGCTAGCTTACTGATTCCATACTAGCACACTGCTTCCTTACTAGCATTCTCCCCGTTTACGAGCTCACTGCTTGCTCATTAGCTTAATGCTTGCTTACAAGCTTACTGCCTGCTTACTAGCTTTCTACTTGCTTACAAGCTTTCCGCTTGCATACTAGCATACTCCTTCCCTACTAGTTCGCTCCTCGCTCACTACCACACTACTTGCTCACTAGTTTAAAGCTAGATTACTCTCTTACTGCATTCTGACTAGCCTGTTGCTTGCTTACTCGCTAACTGTATGCTTACCATCCCACTGCTTGCTTACTAGCTAACTGCTTCCTTACCAGCTTACTGCTTGCTTACTAGCTTACTTGTTGCTTACTAGCCTATTACATGCTTGCTATCATAATGCTTCCTTTCTAGCTACGTCCTCGCTCACTAGCTCTCTGCTTGTTTACTAGCTTACTGTTTGCTTACTGGCAAACTGCTTCCTTACTAGCTTCCTGCGAGCTTACTGGCTCACAGCATGCTTACTAGCTTACTGGTAGCTTACTAGCTTACTGCTTGCTTACTAGCATGCTGTTTCCTTACTAGCTTCCCCCTAGCTTATTTGCTCACTGCATGCTTACTAGCTTACTGGTAGCTTACTGGCTTACTGCTTCCTTACTAACATACTGCTTGCTTACTAGCTTACTACTTCCTTACTAGCTCACTGCCTGCTTTATAGCTTATTAGCTGCTTAATAGCTTGCTGCTTGCTTTCTAGCTTTCTGCTCGCCTTCTAGCACGCTGCCTTCTTACTAGGTAATTGCTCCCTTACTGTCCTGCTGCTTGTTTACTAGCTCTCTGCTTGCTTACTAGCTTACTGCTTCCTTACTAGCTTCCCGCTCGCTTAATAGCTCACTGATTTATTACCAGCTTACTGCTTGCTAACTAGCTTACTGCTTTCTCAACAGCATACTGCTTCCTTACTAGCTCCCTGCTCGCTTACTAGCTGACTGCCTGCTTGCTAGCTTACTGCTTGCTAACTAGGTTACTGCAACCTCAATAGCGAACTGCTTTCTTGCTTGCCTGCTGCTTGCATTCCAGCTTCCTGCCTGTTTTCTAGCTTACCGCTTGCTTACTAGCGTACTGCTGCCTTGCTAGCTTTCTGCACGCTTGCTAGCTCACAGCTTGCTTACTAGCCTACTGTTTCTTACTAGCTAATTGCTTCCTTACTAGCCTGCTTTTTGCCTTCCAGCTTACTTATTGCTTACTATGTTACTGCTTGATTGCATGCATGCTGCTTCCTTACTAGCTAACTGCTTGCTTACTAGCTCCTTCTCGCATACTATCTCACAGCATGCTTACTAGCTGTCTACTTGCCTACTATCTTGCTGCTTGATTTCTACTTCCCTGCTTGCTTCCTAAATTGCTGCTTCCTTACTAGCTGAATGATTCCTCACTAGCTTCCTGCTTGGTTACTAGCTTACAGCTTGCTAACTGGCTAATTGCTTTCTTCCTAGCCTGGTGCTTGCTTACTAGCTTGCTGGTTGCTACTAGCTTCCTGCTTGCTTACTAGCTAACTGCTTGCGTACTGGCATACCGTATTGTTTCTAGCTTACCGTTTGCATACTAGCTTACTGCATGCTTGCTTGCTTACTACTAGCTTACTAACTAACTTCTTTCTCACCAGCATACTGCATGCTTACGATCTTACTGGGTGCTTACTAGCTTTCTTGTTGCTTATCACTGCTGCGACGGTATGAGGATGCCGCGCAATACCGCGAAATTGCATCGTCGCAATGGTGTGAAGAGGCTTCGCTATGTGGTGAAGCTGCCACACAAAACGAGCGGATGCGAGATCCCGTGCCTTCTGATTGCCGAGAAACCAGAAACGATTTGAAGAAGAGAACTACGATACATCTCCTGACGAACGGACGTGTTAAAAGCATCCTTGTCAATAAAGTTCTTAGTTTGCGTTACAGTTGTGTTATGTTGTGCTATTTTTGTTGTGTTAATTTTTCCGTATTATAATATGCGGCGTTCGACGAGTAATACTCCCCGGCGCAGCAGTGGTGTCAAGAGTGGGATGTCGACCCGATCTACCACCGGGGAGGGAGAGGCCGTTCCTTCCTTGGATCTGTTGTTCGAGGACTTGCAGAGGAGCCTCGCGGCGCAGTTCCGGGAACAGCAGAGAACTTTCGAGTCCAGGTGGGAAGAGGATCGGAAGCGGACCGAAGAGAGGCAGGCCGCGAAGAAGGCTGCCGCTTCGGCGAAGGAGGCTGCTGTGGAAGGGAGGATAAGGGCCATTGAAGACCGTTATCAGGTGCTGTCGGAGAATTGTAAGAGTGTGATCGATAACCTGTCGGCCGCGGCGTTCCGTAGCGAGGATCGCGAGTCCAGCCGTGTTAATAATGTTGTTAGGGATAATCCTGTTGTTGCTGGACTCGCGATGCCTTCCACTTCGCAGTCGGCTCCTCCGTTGGAAGCGACTGGTGGATTTCTGGGGTACGTCCTGAAACCACCAGCGTTTGATGGGAGAGCTTGTTGGGAGGAGTACCGGGTGCAATTCGAGGCGATTGCGAAGGCGAATGGATGGGATGCACCAAGGAAGGCTTTGGCCTTGGTCGCATGTCTGGAGGGGCCCGCTCGGGGTGTTTGACTACCCTTTCCGAGGAGTCGCGTTGTGATTTTGGTGTCTTAGTTTCCGCTTTGAAGTTCCGTTTCGGAACCAAGAACTTTGCTAATCTAAATTACGTGAAGTTCCAAAATTGTACTCAACGGAAGGGGGAGTCGATTTCTGATTTGGCTTCGGAGATTGAGAGGTTGGCGCAGGCTTCCTTTTGTGATTGCCCGATGGAAGTCAGGGATAAGCTGGCCGCCTCTCAGTTCGTCTCCGCCCTGGCCAATGAGGAAATGAGGAGGATGCTGAGGCTGGGCGGTTTCACTACTCTTAGGGCGGCTGTGATCAGAGCTCTGGAGATTGAGGCCGTCGAGTCTGTGGCTCCTGGTCCTTGCCGTGTTAAGGACTGTATTCAGGGTGTCACAAGTTTTCCCGAGGGAAAGTTGGAGAAGAGGACTGCTGAGAAGCCGGTCTTGGAGTGCTGGAACTGCGGGCAGAAGGGACATTTGCAGCGGAACTGCCCCCAAAAAATCCAGAAGAAGGCGGCATAGAAGGAGAATTGTTCAGCGTTGAAGGAATCGCCAAGATGATCTGGAAAATGAATCGTCGTCATGGTTGGCTGTCTGCGATGGAAGGACATTTTAAGAAGGGAAGAGGAGCACCCTTTGGAGGGATAGGGCTCGCCAGAGCACCTTCTGGAGGGATAGCGCTCGTCGGGGCATCTTTCGGAAGGATAGGGCTTATGGGAGCACCTTCTGAAGGGAAAGCGCTATATGTTATGGGTTCCCTGCCAAGGTCTGTGCTGAAGGTGACGACAAGAAGGCGATGTGAAGAATCGGCTGGATGAGTTGGGTTTCCGTATAGTCCGCTTCCAGAAGTCCAAACCAAGGGTTGTGCATGTGAATCGACTGGCTCGGTACGATTCACGAGAGGCCGCCTGCGAAAATATTGCGAGGTGAGGATCGGGGAAGATGGCCGACATCTTCGCCCAAGAAGAGGACGTTTCAACGCAGAAGGCGAGGATCGAGTTTTCTTACCGGCCGCGGAGGACTCTCCATTTCCACAGGTCAGAACGGCCGGGGAAGTGCGATTCTCCCAGCGGAGGGTCGCCCCCCAGTCATGCTCGACTCTAATAGCGGAGTGGGGCACAGACGGTCGTACGGCGGAATTGTGGTATGTTCCACAACCGATCTTCGAGGAAATTCTCCTTGGAGATTGGGGAACATCCCATGGGAAGTTCTCTCGTGAGGCTGGGGGGAATCCGCATCCGGGAAGCCCTCAAGAAAGAAGCGCGCACGCCGCAAGAGTCAAGGGGAAGGGCGAGGAGCAGTCGGGATTTCCTCATCCTCGAAGAAGTCTGAGTTCAGACGAAGTATTCCGAAGGTTACACCGGCGCCTTGCTCCAGGTTTTTGAGTGGTTTTCCTTGGGACGAAGGACGAATGTCAAGGCGCTGACTGTCTGATAAAGGCCCCTCAGGTAAATGTTCGACCTATAAGTTTATCTATTTTACAGACAGAGGTGTTCAGGTTCGACGCGGCTTCGCGACAACACGGAAGTTAGGAGACTACGGGTGAAGTTGGCTGTTCGAACGAAATTTGCAGCGGTCGGAACGACCGCTCTGAAGGAAGACGGCAGTGTTGCGACGGTATGAAGATGCCGCGCAATACCGCGAAATTACATCGTCGCAATGGTGTGAAGAGGCTTCGCAATGAGGTGAAGCTGCCACACAAAACGAGCGGATGCGAGATCCCGTGCCATCTGGTTGCCGAGAAACCAGAAACGATTTGAAGAAGAGAACTACGATAGATCTCGTGACGAACGGACGTATTAAAAGCATCCTTGTCAATAAAGTTCTTAGTTTGCGTTACAGTTGTGTTAGGTTGTGCTATTTTTGTTGTGTTAATTTTTCCGTATTATAATATGCGGCGTTCGACGAGTAATACTCCCCGGCGTAACACTACCTTACTGCTTTCTTACTACTCTGCTGCTTGCTTACAAGCTTACTGCTTGCTTACTAGTTTACAGCTGCCTTACTCGCTTATTGCTCGCTTACTAAGTTGCTGCTTGTGTTCTAGCTTACTGCTTGCATACTACTTGACTAGCTGCATACAAGCTTACAGCTTGCTTACAATCAAACAGCTTCCTTACAACCTTCCACCTCGCTTACTAGCTCACTGCATACTTACTAGCTAACAGGTATCTTACCAGATTACTGCTTGCTTACTACCATACTGCTTTCTTACTAGCCCGCCGCCTGCTCACTATCTTACTGCTTAGTTACTAGCACACGGCATACTTACTGGCTAATTTCTTCCTCACTAGCCTGCTGCTTGATTTCTAGCTTACTTGTTGCATACTAGCATACTGGCTGCTTACTAGCATACCGCTTCCTTACTACCTTCTTTCTCGCTCCCTAGCTCACGGCCTGCTTACTCGATTACTGCTTACTTACAAGCCTACTGCTAGCTTACTCGCTTATTGCACGCATCCTAGCTTACAGCATGCTTACTAGCTTGCTGCGTGCGCACTAGCCTACAATCTCTTGCTAGCTAACTGCTCTCCTACTAGCCTGCTGCATGCTTACTAGCTTACTGGGTGCTTACTAGCTTACTGGTTGCTTACTACCTTACTGCTTTCTTACTACCCTGCTGCTTGCTTACTAGCTTACTGCTTGCTTACTAGTTTACAGCAGTCTTACTCGCTTACTGCTTGCTTACTACCATACAGCTTTAGCTTGCTGCATACTTTCTAGCTTACTGCTTGCTTACTTCCACAATGCTTCCTTACTAGCTAATTGCATACTTACTGGCCTGCTGCTTGCTTCCTGGCTTACTTGATGCTTACTGGCATACTGCTTGCTTACTAACATACTGCTTCCTTACTTGCTTCCTGCTTGCTTACTAGTTCACTGCCTACTTACTGGCTTACTGCTTGCTTACAATCTTACTGCCTGCTTACTAGCTTACTGCTTGCTTACTAGCTTCCTGCTCGCTAACTAGCTTGCTACTTGCCTTCTAGCTTACTGCATGCTTAATAGCATACCTCTTTCTTACAATCGAACTGCTTTCTTACTAGCTTGCTGCTTGCTTTCTAGCTTACTGCTTGCTTGCTAGCATACTGCTTTCTTACTAGGTACATGCTTACTTTCTAGCGTCCTGCTTGCCTCCTAGCCTACTTGCTGCTTACTTGCTTACTGCTTGCTTCCTAGCATACTGCTGCTTTGCTGGCTACCTGCTCGCTTAATAGCTCACTGCTTGCTTAGTAGCACACTGCTTCCTTACTAGCTAATTGCATTCTTACTAGCCAGCTGCTTACTCACTAGCTTATTGCTAGCTTACTCGTTTACTGCTTGGTGACTAGCTTCCTGCTTGCATTCTTACTTACTGCTAGCTTACTCGCTTACTGCTTGCTGACCAGCTTCCTGCTTGCTTACTTGATCACTGCCCTCTTACTGGCTTACTGCTGGCATACTCGGGTACTGCTTCCTGACTAGCTTCCTGCTTGCTTACTAGCTTCCTGCTGGCTTACTAGATCACTGCCTGCTTACTAGCTCTCTGCTTGCTTACTAGCTTGCTGCATTCGTGCTAGCTTGCTGCTTGCTTACTAGAATATTTGTTGCTTACAGGCTTACTGCTTGCATACTAGCATACTGCTTGCTTGCTTGCTTACTGCTAGCTCACTCGCCTACTGCTTGCTAACTATCTTCCTGGTTGCCTCCAAGCTTACTGCTTCTTTACTCGCTTACTGCTTCCATACTAGCTTCCTGCTTTCTTCCTAACTTACTGCCTTCTTGTAAACCTACTGCTCTCTTACTAGACGAATGCTTCCCTACAAGCTTCCTGCTTGCTTACTAGCATACTGCTTTGTCAGTAACTTGCTGCTTTGTTACTAACTCACTGCTTGCTTTCTAGCTTACTGCTTGCATATTAGCTTGCTGCTTGTTTTCCAGCTTTCTGGTCGCTTACGAGCACTCTGCGTGCTTACTAGATTACTCCTTGCTTACAAGCTTTCTGCTTGCGTACTAGATAACCGCCCTCATAAAATCTCACAGCTTGCTTACTAGCATACTGCTTTGTTAGTACCTTGCTGCTTTGTTACTAACTCACTGCTTGCTTACTAGCTTACTGCTTGCTTACTAGCTAACTGCTTGCCCACTATCTTACTGCTTGCTTACTAGCCTGCTGCTTGCTTTCTAGCTTGGTGTTTGCTTACTTGCTTGCTGCTTGCTTTCTAGCTAACTGATTGCTTACTAGCTTACTGGTTCCTTAGTAGCTTACTGCTAGCTTTCTAGCATTTTGCTCTCCAACTACGTCCATGCTCGTTTACTAGCTTACTGCTTGCTTACAAGCATAATGCTACCATACCAGCACCTTGCTCGCATAGCAGCTCACGGCTTGCTTAGCAGCTTACTGCTTGCTTAGTAGTTTACTGCTTGCTTTCTAGTTTAGCGCTTGCTTACTACCTTGCTGCTTTCTTACCAGCTTACTGCTTCCTATCTAGCATACTGCTTCCTTACTACTTTCCTGCTCGCTTACTAGCTCACAGCTACGCTTACTAGCTTACTGCTAACTTACTCGCTTACAGCTAACTTACCAGCATACTGCTTCCTTACTATGTCACAGCTCGCTCACTAGCTCACAGCTACGCTTACTAGCTTACTGCTAGCTTACACGCTTACTGCTTGCTTACTAGCTTACTGCTTGCTTATTAGCTTTCTGCTTGCTTACGGGCATACTGCATTCTTACTAGCCAGCTGCTTGCTTACTGGCTTTGCTGCTTGCGTCCTAGCTTTCTGCTTTCTTACTAGCATAGAGCTTGCTTACTAGCTTGCCTCTTGCGTCCTAGCTTGCTGCATTCTTACTAGCATACTGCTTCCTTACCAGCTTCCTGCTAGCCTAGTAGCTCACTGATTGCTTACTAGATTACTGCTTGCTTACTACCTTACTGCTAGCTTACTAGCACACTGCTTCCTTACTACCTTCCTCCTCGCCTACTAGATCACTGCTTGCTTAGTAGCTTACTTGTTGCTAACTGGCTTATTCTTTGCTTACTAGCACACTGCGTTCTTACTAGCTCACTGCTCTCTGACTAGCCTGCTGTTTGCTTACTAGCTTACTGGTTGCATACTATCATACTGCTAGCCTTCTAGCTTACTACTTCCTTACTAGCATACCGCTTCCTTAGAAGCTTCCTGCTCGCTTACTAGCTCACTGCGTGCTTACTAGATTGCTGCTTGCTTACTAGCCTACTACTTGCTTACTAGCTAACTGCTTCCTTAGCAAATAACGGCTTGCTTACTAGCTTGCTAGTTGCCTACTAGCTTACATCATGCTTACTAGCTTACTGCTAGATAACTCGCTTGCTGCTTGGTTAGTGGCGCACTGGATGCTTACTAGCTTACTGCTTGCTCATTAGCATACCGCTTTCCTACTAGCTTCCTGCTCGCTTACTAGCACACTACTTGCTTACTACCTTCCTGCTTTCTTCCTAACTTACAGCTTTCTTACTAGTAACCAACTTCCTTAACAGCCTGCAGTTTGCTTACTAGCGTACTCCATGCTTACTAGCATACTGCTTTCATACTAGCTAGCAGCTTTCTGACTAGCCTGCTGCTTGTTTACAAGCTTGCTGTTTGCTTAGTCGCTTACTGCTTGCTTACTAGCTTACTGCTTGCTTACTAGCTAATTGCTTTCTTACTATCCTCCAGCTTGCTTTGTAGCATACTGCACGCTTACTAGCTTACTGCTTGCTTACCAGCTTACTACTTGCTCGCTAGCATACTGCTTGCTGACTGGCATGCCTCTATCTTTCAAGCTAACTGGTTTCTTACTAGCTTGCTACTTGCTTACTTGAATACTGCTTCCTTACTGGCTTCCTACTTGCTTACTAGCTTACTGCTTGCATACTTTTTTTTTTTTTTTTTTTTTTCATCCCCCGGGGGGACAATCGGTCCCCCCAGTAGACACACTGCCTCATAGCGGCGGGACGGGGCCACTCCATCCCGCCGCTATCCGTCCCGGGGCCGCGTTTAGTGGCGGCTGCGAGCCCCAACTCGCAACCGCCCGCGACCCCGTTTCCACCCCTCGGCGGCCGGGCGTTCATGGCCGCACCAGACCGCCGAGGGTGCCTCCCCTTGCGTCGGACCGGTAGGGGGAGGCACTCCTACCCCCAACCGGTCCGACCCGGCGCCGCCTGGCGGGAGGAGGGTCCCCTCAGGACCCCCCTCCCAGCCTAGGTCATCCGCCGCGCCGAGGCGGCCGCCCGCGACGCCTCGCGACCGGGCGACGACCTCGGACCACCGCACGAGCGCGAGCTTCAGCGCGCCGCTGAAGCTCACGCTCCCTCCCCGCGGCCTCCTTCGGCAACATTACGTTCTCGCAGAAGGAGGCCACGGCCCTCCACTTCTCCTCGCTGCCGAGCATGGCGCGCACCACGCCCGGCAGCGAGACATCCCGCCCGACGACGCCGACCAGGACACGGCGCTCCCCCTCCCACGCGGGGCATACCTTCAGGGTATGATCCGCCGTGTCCTGCTCAGCGTCGCAGTGGCAGCAACGCGCCGTCGGCTCCTTCCCTATCCGGCACAGGTATCTTCCGAAGCTGCCATGCCCGGAAAATACCTGTGCCAGCCGGTAGGTGAGGCTGCCATGGCCTCTGTCCAGCCACTCCTTCAGGAGTGGCCGAACAGCCCCGACAGTCCGGTGCCCCGCGGTTGGCAGAGCCAGCCGCTCCTGCCACGCGAGCAACACGGACTGCCGGGCCTGGCGCTTCAAATCGCCCCAAGCAGGTTCCTGCCCGCCCGGGACCGCCCCCACCCCCGCGCGACGGTCGACGCGGTGCCGGTACATCACCGCGTGCGACCGCGCGAGCAGGCCCATGGGCGGCATCCCCCCTAGAACCGTCGCCGCCTCATGTGACATGGTCCGATACCCGCGGACGACCCTGAGCGCCATGCGCCTCTGCACCCGACGCAGCATAGTCATGCTGCGCCGGGAGGCAGCCAGGTCGTCCGCCCAGACGGGGGCCCTGTATAGGGCCACCGACTGGACCATTGCCACATAGAGGCGACGAACTCGGCCCGCCGGGCCCCCCAGGTTGGGCAGGATCCGGCCCAGAGCCGCAACCATCCTTTCCAACCGGGGGACCAGGCAGCGGAAATGCTCCTCGAAACGCCAGTGGCTATCGAGGATCAGCCCCAGATACCTGATCTGGGGCTTCACCTCGATGTCAGCCCCACCCACCCGGATCAGAGGGGATGGTGGATCCTGCCGAGGTGAATGAAACGCAATCACCTCGGTCTTATGGACCGCCACCGTCATCCCCATCCCCCTGATCCGGTCGACGACGCGTTGCGACCCCTCCTCCGCGCGACGCATGGCCCTCCCCCAGTGCGCCCCGACGGCCAGCACCAGTGTGTCATCCGCATAACACACCGTGCTGACGCCGTCTGGGAGGCCGGCCCGCAACACCGAGTCGTACGCGATGTTCCACAGGAGTGGCCCGAGGACCGACCCCTGCGGAACACCGCAGTACACCTCCCTCCGCATATCACCATCCCGGCCCGGATACTCGATCCACCTGCCGCGGAGATAATCCCCGACGACCGCCCTGAGACAAGGGGGGACTCGATGATATTCGAGCCCCCTCCTTATCTCTTCCCAGGGGAGGGTGTTAAAGGCATTGGCAATATCCAAGGATACTGCCAATGCCACCCCTCCCCGGGAGACGGCCGCCCCCGAGAGGGCCCTCACACGACCTATCGCGTCGATAGTCGATCGGCCCCCCCGGAAACCGAACTGGCAGTCGGCCAGACCGGGATCACCCCGCGACAGGTGCTCGACGAGGCGGGCAGCAATCACACGCTCGAAGAGCTTGCCCACCTCGTCGAGGAGACAAATGGGCCGGTATGCGGAGGGAGACTCCGCGGGCCGACCCTCCTTCCGGAGGAGGACCATCCTCGCCACCTTCCAACTGGGGGGGAATCGCCCGTCCCTCAGGCAGCGGTCGAACAACCGCCTGAGGTCGGCCCCAAGGACGCCCTGGGTCAAGACCCAAACCCGGCCGGGCACACCATCCGGACCCGGGGCCGTGTTACGAACCCCGAGCCGTCTGATGGCCGCTGCCAGCTCCTCCTGCGTGACCCCCAGCTCGGCCGTCCACTCCACTGGGACTGCTTGCATACTTGCTTACTGCTGGCTTGCTAGTTTACTGCTTGCTCAATAGCTAACTGCATTCTTACTAGCCTGCTGCTTGCTTTATAGCTCACTGCACGCTTACTAGTTTGCTGCTTGTTTTCAAGCTTACTGCTTGCGTACTAGCATACTGCTTCCTTAATGGCTTCCACCTCGGTTACTAGCTCACTCCATGCCTACTAGCTTACTGCTTGCTTACTAGCATACTGCATCCTTACTTGTTTAAAGATCGAGTTAATTCGATTTATTTAAACCCGTAATTAGCCGTTAATCCGCTTTATTTTCAATATACGCGACAGACCAGAATATTCTAGGTCGACGCGTCCGCGATTCGAAACAGAAGGCAACAGAAAAACTCTCGCTCCTTGAGTTTTTCTGTAAGTCACGCGAGCATTACAGTAACGTTCGATTTCGAATTTTTCGGTTAAACGCTCGACCATAGAGAAGGTGCGACAATTACATATTAGATAAAGACGGACGAGAGCCACGGCGACAGCGCCGTGCGTCGGAGGATTGCCCCTCTCTCACACGTACTTTTCGGCAGCTCGTGCTCGTCCGTCACTTGAAAACGAGAGCCTGCCAAGCGCGGATCGATAAACCGAATTTATGATATATTCCGAATTGCTTCGAGTTATTCGATCATTCGTTGAGAATCAAAAGGCCCTCGCACTATTCGAATTGCTTCGAGTTATTCGAGCATTTGGAAAGTTTAAGAAAAGTAAAAAAAAAGAAAAATTCTCGGGTTCTAGCGGTTGATTCCCACGCAACGTAGAAAGTTCGCGTTATTCGAACTTTCACAACGCGGGCAACCGACGTATAGCCGCAGCTTTACGGGATCCGATTGCGTAAGCAAACTCTTCCCGGTAACCTGCGTGTAATTCCGGTTGTCGAGTTAATTAGTTAATCGATTCGGTCGTGAGTACGACCCGGTTAAAGACTGCGGGAAACTCGTTGGTATCATCGAGTTCCCGAATTTTCCACGTATTGCTGCAAACAGCGGTCGTGCGAGAGGCATCGAGATTAAGACTCGATCCTCCCTTGATTTATCGAACGGTCTTACACCCACCTATAGGGGCCTTATTGGCGTGTATACCCTGGGTGGACTTACTGCCTTCTAGTCGGAGCGTGGGACGAGTTATTCCAAGCACAGCTTCCGGCGAATGCCAGAGCGTTGTTCACTGACCACCAGTATTGTACGGTTACTACGTGTAGAACGCGACTCAAAAGGCGCCGTGGTGACAGTCCCAATTGTAAGTCGTCATATACGCCGTTGAAAGACTGGACCACACAGTGTTCCGTACACACATATACGAAGACGGTAAGGGGCCGAGGACCGGGTGACGGTTGGAGCTTTACAACCTCCCTCTAGGCACCCTCTCCTGCAGCAATCAAGTGTTGCAGTCGAAAGATAACGAGACTGAATTCACTAATTGAATGCCAGAGCGTTGTTCTTTGATCGCCAGTCTTGTACGGTCACTGCGCGTAGAACGCGACCCACAAGGCGTCGGGGTGCCAGTCTCAATAGTAAGACGTCCTATACGCCATTGAAAGACTGCACCACATCGTGTTCCGTACACACGCATACGAAGACGGTAAGGGGCCGAGGACCGGGTGACGATTGGAGCTTTACAACCTCCCTCTAGGCACCCTCTCCTGCGACAATCAAGTGTTGCAGTCTAACAGAAAAAACCGAGACGAATTTCTATAATTGGCAGAAAGCGAGCGATTCCCGGTTTAAAGGCAACACTCACACACACATACAGTCCACTAGCTTAGCTACGTATCGCGGCGGCAGAGATTCCTGCTCCTAGGTGCGACAAGCACAGACCAGGAGCGTACGGAAATGAGAAAGAAAAGCGACGAGACTCACGTCGATAGGTATTTAACGCCTAGTCGTGTCTCTTTCGGTTTCAGGGTAACAAAGCGGGCCGCACAACAACATCGTCTGGCAGACGTCGGCCGGCTATTACACAAAGCCTGTAAAAGCTATAAGAAAAGAAACAAAATAAAAGGCTTATTCGTGCATTCGGATAAGCGAAAATAAAAATTATAATTGTACTGCTAATTTTCCGTCTGTTCCTTCCCTCGAGATCCGGACCACCGTTAGGCGAGGCATTTCCAAACCTCCTCCCCCTAACATTACTAGCTTCCTGCCTGCTTACCAGTTTACTGCATGCTTAATAGCTAACTGCATTCTTACTAGCCTGCTGCTTGCTTTCTAGCTTACTGCACGCTTACAACTTGAAGCTCGTTTTCAAGCTCACTGCTTGCTTACAAGCTTACTGCTTGCTTACTAGTTTATTACTTGCGTACTAACTGCTTTCATACCAGCTTACTGCTTCCATACTAGCTTACCGCTTGCTTACTAGCGTACTGCTTCCTAACTAGCTTCCTGCTCCCTTACTACCTTACTGCGTGCTTACTAGCTTCCTGCTTGCTTTCGAGCTTACTGCTGGGTTACTACCATACCGCTTCCTTACTAGCTAACTGCTTGCCTACTAGTTTACTGCTTGTTCAATATCTTACTGCTTCCTACTAGCTTCTGCTCACTTACTAGACTTCCCCATGCATTCTAAATTATTGCATGCTTACTAGATTCCTACTAGCTTTCTAGCTTACTGCTTGCGTACTAGGATACTGCTTCCTTACAAGCTCCCTGCTCGCGTACTATCTCACCGCATGCTTACTAGCTTACTGCTAGCATACTGGATTACTGCTCGCTTACTTTTTTTTTTTTTTTTTTTTTTTTTTGTCGTGGGGAAAATCTTCGAAAGACTCCCTCCCACCCCTTTGGGGAGAGGTGGGAGGCGTGTGTGGGATTCCCCGCGCCCGTACAACGACAGGCGCGGGACCTACCCACTAAAAACCCCACGGTGACCCTTCGGCACGCTTTGGGAGGATACCGGGAATCGCTCGAAGCATTCTTCCGGTATCCTCCCCGTGCCCGCGCTTTCGCGCCCATCCCCCGGGGGGACAATCGGTCCCCCCAGTAGACACACTGCCTCATAGCGGCGGGACGGGGCCACTCCATCCCGCCGCTATCCGTCCCGGGGCCGCGTTTAGTGGCGGCTGCGAGCCCCAACTCGCAACCGCCCGCGACCCCGTTTCCATCCCTCGGCGGCCGGGCGT
This sequence comes from Colletes latitarsis, assembly GCF_051014445.1. NCBI lineage: Eukaryota > Metazoa > Arthropoda > Insecta > Hymenoptera > Colletidae > Colletes > Colletes latitarsis. The sequence goes on along the minus strand of NC_135145.1, from coordinate 4,815,313 downwards.
TCATGGCCGCACCAGACCGCCGAGGGTGCCTCCCCTTGCGTCGGACCGGTAGGGGAAGGCACTCCTACCCCCAACCGGTCCGACCCGGCGCCGCCTGGCGGGAGGAGGGTCCCCTCAGGACCCCCCTCCCAACCTAGGTCATCCGCCACGCCGAGGCGGCCGCCCGCGACGCCTCGCGACCGGGCGACGACCTCGGGCCACCGCACGAGCGCGCGCTTCAGCACGCCGCTGAAGCTCGCGCTCCCTCCCCGCGGCCTCCTTCTGCAACATTACGTTCTCGCAGAAGGAGGCCACGGCCCTCCACTTCTCCTCGCTGCCGAGCATGGCGCGCACCACGCCCGGCAGCGAGACATCCCGCCCGACGACGCCGACCAGGACACGGCGCTCCCCCTCCCACGCGGGGCATACCTCCAGGGTATGATCCGCCGTGTCCTGCTCAGCGTCGCAGTGGCAGCAACGCGCCGTCGGCTCCTTCCCTATCCGGCACAGGTATCTTCCGAAGCTGCCATGCCCGGAAAATACCTGTGCCAGCCGGTAGGTGAGGCTGCCATGGCCTCTGTCCAGCCACTCCTTCAGGAGTGGCCGAACAGCCCCGACAGTCCGGTGCCCCGCGGTTGGCAGAGCCAGCCGCTCCTGCCACGCGAGCAACACGGACTGCCGGGCCTGGCGCTTCAAATCGCCCCAAGCAGGTTCCTGCCCGCCCGGGACCGCCCCCACCCCCGCGCGACGGTCGACGCGGTGCCGGTACATCACCGCGTGCGACCGCGCGAGCAGGACTGCTCGCTTACTTGCCTTGCCGCTTGCTTTGTAGCTTACTGCTTGCTTACAAGCATACCGCTTGCTTACTAGCCTGCTGCTCGCTTTCTAGCTTACTGCTTGGTACTAGCCTGCTGCTTGCATACTAGCTTACTGGTTGCTTACTATCATACTGCTTCCGTACTAGCTTCACCCCCCCCCCCGGGTACTAGCTCACTGCATGCTTACTAGCGTACTCCATGTTTACTAGCTTACATCTTTCTTACTAGCCCGATGCTCGCTTACTAGCTTACCGGTTGCTTACTAGCTTGGTGCTTGTTTACTAGCTCACTGCTTGCTTAATTGCTAACTCCATTCTTACGAGCAGGCTGCTTGCTTTCTAGCTTACTGCTTGCTTACAAGCTCACTACTCGCTTAGAAGCTAACTGCTTGCATACTAGCTTGCTGCTTGCTTTCTAGCTTACTGCTCCCTTACCTGACGAGTGCTTCCTTACTAGCTTCCAGCTTGCTTACCAGCTTACTGCTTTGCTACAAACTTTCTGCTTTGTCACTAACTTACTGCTTTGTCACTAACTTACTGCTTTGTTACTAGGTTACTGCTTGCTTACTAGCTTACAGCTTGCCTACAAGCTTACTGCTTGCTTACTACCTTACTGCTTGCTTACTAGCTTACAGCTTGCCTACAAGCTTACTGCTTGCTTACAAGCTCACTACTCGCTTAGTAGCTCACTGCTTGTATACCAGCTTACTGCTAGCTTTCTCGCTTACTGCGTGCTTACTAGCCTGCTGCTTGCTTTCTAGTTTACTGCCAGCATACTAGCATGCTGCTTGCTTTCTAGCTTCCAGCTGGCTTACTAGCATACTGCTTTCTTACTTGCTAGCAGCTTTCTGACGAGCCTGCTGCTTGCTTACATGCTTACTGTTTGCCTAGTAGCTTACTGCTTGCTTAATATCTTACTGCTTGCTTACTAGCTTATTACTTGCTTCCGAGCTTACTGCTCGCTTACTAGCTCCCTGCTTGCATACTAGCTTGCTGCTTGCTTTCTAGAATACTGCTCGCTGACTGGCATTCTGCTTTCTTACTAGCTAATTGAATGCTTAGTAGCTGACTGCTTTCTTACTAGCCTGCTCCTTGCTTCCTAGCTTACTGCTTGCTTACTAGCTTACTGCTTGCTTACTATCATACTATCTTACTATCTTATGTAAGAGATTTGTATTGAAGATTTGTGCCACGCTGTAGTTTTGTTAAATGTTAATTTATGTGCGAAAGGTTTGGGAGTGTTTTGTTCGAGAAGGAATGTTTAACCAGAGACAGCGAGAAAACGAGGAGTTTGGAAACGGGTGATTGTGAAAGAGAGATGTGAGTATAAGTTATGTTGCCAATTAATGTGATTTGAATTTGTGTTGTTAATTGTTAATTGCTAATTTGTGTGTTCCTAATTCGTTTATTAAGATTATATTCTTTGTATATTTGTTCCTCAAATATATTCTCTCCGTTAAATCCTGCAAATTGGGGGGCTCGTCCGAGTCAATCAAGAAGAAGAATTTGTGAAGGAACATTTTACATATACATATTTCTTTAAGAATTCTGAAAAGTTAAGTACTTTTAGTATGGAAACTTTAGCTTAAATCGGGAAAATTCAGCACAAAATTAATAACGCATCTGTGTTGAGCATAAAAGCTTTGCACAAATTTATTTTCGAAACTGAAGGTGACCGATGAAATCGAAAACGCATACGTGATTTTGAAGGCTTTCAATTTCATACAGATTCAGTAGAGCATAAAGCTAAATTAACATCTGCTACTGGTTTATGTTATGGCGATTTGGTATCTTATTGTAACATCCTAGAGCTGGATTATAGAGGATCTCGAGAAGATTTGGTTCAGAAAATTTGTTCTGGTTTAATGGATTTACGTTCTCTGTGTTCCATTGCAAAAGATGATCCTGAAGACGATGAAATCATTGAAGATGTTCAGGGTGAGGATGTTGAAACATCTATTGTACTTGATGATATAAATGATAACAATTCTACACATTTCTCTTCATTAAATAAACGAGATCACTTTAAATTTCCTATGAGCTATCGTGATGTAGAAGATTGTGTTCGCCAGTTTGATGGTTCTGGTGTATATTCTGTAGAAGGATGGATTTCTGATTTTGAAGATGTTGCAATATTGTTTCAATGGTCTGAGTTAGAGAAAGTAATTTTTGCAAAAAAGTCTTTGACAGGTATAGCAAAATTATTTATTCAGAGCGAAGGTGTTGTCACGACGTGGAGAAAACTTAAATCTCTACTACGTGATGAGTTTTCACATAAAATTAATAGTGCTGAACTACATGAAATGTTAGTTAAACGAAAAATGAGGAGAGACGAAACTGTTGAAGAATATTTTCTCAAAATGAAAGAATTTGCTTCTCAGGGCAATGTGGAAGATGATGCTCTTATTAAGTACGTTATATACGGAATACACGATGATATTTATAATAAACTTGTTTTATTTGGAGCCAAGAAGCTGCAGGATTTTAAGAATTGTCTTAAACTTTACGAAACGATTCGGAACGCAAAAAGATTACAGCAAACAAACGGATATGGACGGCGAAAGAAGAAAACAAAACAAGAATGGAATCTTCGAAGGTGTATACGTCAAAGAATATTGAAGGAGAAGAGCAGAAGATGGAACTTCGGTGTTACAACTGCGGGGGGAAAGGCCATGTATTCAATGATTGTTGTTACAAAAAAATGGGGAGAAAATGTTTTAAATGTCAAAAATTTGGGCATGTAGCAAACGATTGTACCGTTGTACGAGAGGGTAACTCATCTGTGCAGTTACGATCAAATGTTAATTGTATTTTACCGCCCTTTAAAAGTAATATATTTAAAGATGTTTATATAAATGATATACGTGTAAAAGCTATAATAGATACTGGAAGTCAAGTAACACTAATACGTGGAAATATTTATAACAAATTAAAATCTATTCCTTTATACGATACGCATATACACTTAACTGGTTTTGCAAAATATGAGACTATACCCTTAGGATATTTACAAACAGTTCTTACGATAGACAACAATGATTTTCCAACTACTGTTTATATTGTCCCAAATACTGTATTGAATATGGATGCAGTAATTGGAACTGATATTTTAAATTTGGCTGAAGTCAAAATAGATAATCAGGGTATAACGATAAGGAAAATTCCTTCGATAACGTTTTTAACGCAAATGTGTTCTACTAAAGAGCAGTTATTAGATGTTAGTCATGTTACTGATGAAAAATTACGCGAAGAATTAAAAAATGTTGTTTTATCGTATGAACCAAAAGAATGTAAGACAACTAACGTACAAATGTGTATAAGATTAAAAGATGACCAACCACTTAGTCAGAAACCACGTAGATTACCTAAACTAGAGGGTGAAACTGTTCATAAGCAAGTAGAGGAGTGGATTAAAGATGGAATAGTAGAGCCTGGCACGTCTGAGTATGCAAGTCCTGTAGTTGTTGTGAAAAAGAAAGATGGAAGTCCACGTCTTTGTATTGATTATCGGCGATTGAATAGAATTACGGAAAAAGATAAATTTCCTCTACCATTAATCGAAGAATTATTAGATAAATTGCAGAACGCTCGAGTGTTTACTTCTCTCGATTTAAAAAATGGATTTTTCCACGTGTCAGTAGAGAAAGAGAGTAGGAAATACACTGCATTTGTTACACAAAATGGACAATATGAATGTTCGAGGGAGGAGGTTTGAAAATACCTCGCCTAACGGGGGTCCGAATATCGAGGGAAGGAACAGACGGAAAATAAGCGGTACAAGAAAATATAATTTTCGCTTAGCCGAAAGGATCGGCTAAGCCTTTTATTTTATCCCTTTTTTTTCTTTTATATATTGTGAATGCAGGTCGTACGTTTGCGGCTGCCAGACGTTGTTTTGGTCCGGCTGATGTTGATGCCCTGTAACAGAAAGAGACACGAATAGGCGTTAAATACCTATTGACGTGAGTCACGTTGTGTGTCTTACTCTGTTCCGCACGCTCCTGGTTTGTGCTTGTCGCACTCAGGAGCGGGAATCTCTGCCGCCGCGACACGCAGCTAAGCTAGTGGACTGTATGTGTGAGCGTTCCCTTTAAATCGGGAGTCGCTCGGTTATTTTTTTCAATTAGTGAATTCAGTCTCGTTATCTTTCGACTGCAACACTTGATTGCCGCAGGAGAGGGTGCCTAGAGGGAGGTTGTAAAGCTCCAACCGTCACCCGGTCCTCGGCCCCTTACCGTCTTCGTATATGTGTGTACGGAACACTGTGTGGTCCAGTCTTTCAACGGCGTATATGACGACTTACAATTGGGACTGTCACCACGGCGCCTTTTGAGTCGCGTTCTACACGTAGTAACCGTACAATACTGGTGGTCAGTGAACAACGCTCTGGCATTCGCCGGAAGCTGTGCTTGGAATAACTCGTCCCACGCTCCGACTAGAAGGCAGCAAGTCCACCCAGGGTATACACGCCAATAAGGCCCCTATAGGTGGGTGTAAGACCGTTCGATAAATCAAGGGAGGATCGAGTCTTAATCTCGATGCCTCTCGCACGACCGCTGTTTGCAGCAATACGTGGAAAATTCGGGAACTCGATGATACCAACGAGTTTCCCGCAGTCTTTAACCGGGTCGTACTCACGACCGAATCGATTAACTAATTAACTCGACAACCGGAATTACACGCAGGTTACCGGGAAGAGTTTGCTTACGCAATCGGATCCCGTAAAGCTGCGGCTATACGTCGGTTGCCCGCGTTATGAAAGTTCGAATAACTCGAACTTTCAAGTCTGCGAATGAATCAACCGATAGATTTGAGATTTTCTTTTAATTTTCCCGAAGACTCGAATGACTCGAAGCAATTCGTATATTAAGAGGTCCTTTTGATTTTTCAACGAATGCTCGAATAACTCGAAGCAATTCGGAATTCTGTAAATTGTGTGAAGCGTGACCGGCTATCGATCCGCGCTTGGCAGGCTCTCGTTTGCAAGTGACGGACGAGCACGAGCTGCCGAAAAGTACGCGTGAGAGAGGGGGAATCCTCCGACGCGCGGCGCTGTCGCCGTGGCTCTCGTCCGTCTTTATCTAATTTGTAATTATCGTACCTTCTCTATGGTCGAGCGTTTAACCGAAAAGTTCGAAATCGAACGTTACTATAATGCTTGTGTGACTTACAGAAAAACTCAACGAGCGAGAGTTTTTCTGCTGCCTTATGTTTCGAATCGCGGACGCGTCGACATAGAATATTCTGGTCGGTCACGTGTATTGAAAACAAAGCGGATTAACGGCTAATTACGGGTTTGAATAAATCGAATTAACTTGATCTTTAAACATACCGCCCCCCTTGCACGGTCCGTGCAATTAACATGGGGAACCCTATTCGCGGTCACTTGGCGATCGAAACACATAGAGAAGGTTGTAATGATGAATTTTTTGTACTTGAAAACTTCAAGGTACTTTTTTTTTTTTTTTTTTTTTTTTTTTTTTTTGTCGTGGGGAAAATCTTCGAAAGACTCCCTCCCACCTCCTTGGGGAGAGGTGGGAGGGGTGTGTGGGATTCCCCGCGCCCGTACAACGACAGGCGCGGAACCTACCCACTAAAAACCCCACAGTGACCCTCCGGCACGCTTTGGGAGGATACCGGGAATCGCTCGAAGCATTCTTCCGGTATCCTCCCCGTGCCCGCGCTTTCGCGCCCATCCCCCGGGGGGACAATCGGTCCCCCCAGTAGACACACTGCCTCATAGCGGCGGGACGGGGCCACTCCATCCCGCCGCTATCCGTCCCGGGGCCGCGTTTAGTGGCGGCTGCGAGCCCCAACTCGCAACCGCCCGCGACCCCGTTTCCACCCCTCGGCGGCCGGGCGTTCATGGCCGCACCAGACCGCCGAGGGTGCCTCCCCTTGCGTCGGACCGGTAGGGGGAGGCACTCCTACCCCCAACCGGTCCGACCCGGCGCCGCCTGGCGGGAGGAGGGTCCCCTCAGGACCCCCCTCCCAGCCTAGGTCATCCGCCACGCCGAGGCGGCCGCCCGCGACGCCTCGCGACCGGGCGACGACCTCGGGCCACCGCACGAGCGCGAGCTTCAGCGCCGCGCTGAAGCTCGCGCTCCCTCCCCGCGGCCTCCTTCTGCAACATTACGTTCTCGCAGAAGGAGGCCACGGCCCTCCACTTCTCCTCGCTGCCGAGCATGGCGCGCACCACGCCCGGCAGCGAGACATCCCGCCCGACGACGCCGACCAGGACACGGCGCTCCCCCTCCCACGCGGGGCATACCTCCAGGGTATGATCCGCCGTGTCCTGCTCAGCGTCGCAGTGGCAGCAACGCGCCGTCGGCTCCTTCCCTATCCGGCACAGGTATCTTCCGAAGCTGCCATGCCCGGAAAATACCTGTGCCAGCCGGTAGGTGAGGCTGCCATGGCCTCTGTCCAGCCACTCCTTCAGGAGTGGCCGAACAGCCCCGACAGTCCGGTGCCCCGCGGTTGGCAGAGCCAGCCGCTCCTGCCACGCGAGCAACACGGACTGCCGGGCCTGGCGCTTCAAATCGCCCCAAGCAGGTTCCTGCCCGCCCGGGACCGCCCCCACCCCCGCGCGACGGTCGACGCGGTGCCGGTACATCACCGCGTGCGACCGCGCGAGCAGGTCCATGGGCGGCATCCCCGCTAGAACCGTCGCCGCCTCATGTGACATGGTCCGATACCCGCGGACGACCCTGAGCGCCATGCGCCTCTGCACCCGACGCAGCATAGTCATGCTGCGCCGGGAGGCAGCCAGGTCGTCCGCCCAGACGGGGGCCCTGTATAGGGCCACCGACTGGACCATTGCCACATAGAGGCGACGAACTCGGCCCGCCGGGCCCCCCAGGTTGGGCAGGATCCGGCCCAGAGCCGCAACCATCCTTTCCAACCGGGGGACCAGGCAGCGGAAATGCTCCTCGAAACGCCAGTGGCTATCGAGGATCAGCCCCAGATACCTGATCTGGGGCTTCACCTCGATGTCAGCCCCACCCACCCGGATCAGAGGGGGTGGCGGATCCTGCCGAGGTGAATGAAACGCAATCACCTCGGTCTTATGGACCGCCACCGTCATCCCCATCCCCCTGATCCGGTCGACGACGCGTTGCGACCCCTCCTCCGCGCGACGCATGGCCCTCCCCCAGTGCGCCCCGACGGCCAGCACCAGTGTGTCATCCGCATAACACACCGTGCTGACGCCGTCTGGGAGGCCGGCCCGCAACACCGAGTCGTACGCGATGTTCCACAGGAGTGGCCCGAGGACCGACCCCTGCGGAACACCGCAGTACACCTCCCTCCGCATATCACCATCCCGGCCCGTATACTGGATCCACCTGCCGCGGAGATAATCCCCGACGACCGCCCTGAGACAAGGGGGGACTCGATGATATTCGAGCCCCCTCCTTATCTCTTCCCAGGGGAGGGTGTTAAAGGCATTGGCAATATCCAAGGATACTGCCAATGCCACCCCTCCCCGGGAGACGGCCGCCCCCGAGAGGGCCCTCACACGACCTATCGCGTCGATAGTCGATCGGCCCCCCCGGAAACCGAACTGGCAGTCGGCCAGACCGGGATCACCCCGCGACAGGTGCTCAACGAGGCGGGCAGCAATCACACGCTCGAAGAGCTTGCCCACCTCGTCGAGGAGACAAATGGGCCGGTATGCGGAGGGAGACTCCGCGGGCCGACCCTCCTTCCGGAGGAGGACCATACTCGCCACCTTCCAACAGGGGGGGAATCGCCCGTCCCTCAGGCAGCGGTTGAACAACCGCCTGAGGACGGCCCCAAGGACGCCCTGGGTCAAGACCCAAACCCGGCCGGGCACACCATCCGGACCCAGGGCCGTGTTACGAACCCCGAGCCGTCTGATGGCCGCTGCCAGCTCCTCCTGCGTGACCCCCAGCTCGGCCGTCCACTCCACTGGGACAGCCGCCGCCGCCGGAGGACGCGGTCCCCTCTCCCCAATTGGGAAGAGTGTATTGGCCACGTCCTCCAGCAACCGGTGGTCAAGACCCTCGGTGACGGGGGGCGCCCACGGGCGGAGCTTATTCAACACCACCTTATATGGGCGCCCCCATGGATCGTCATCAAGGGTCTGGAGGAGCTCCTTCCATGCCTGGGTCTTGGCCCGTTTGATGGCGACCTGCAGAGCAACCCGCGCCACGCGGTATGCTCCATACAGGTCATCAGCTGCCCTCGCTCGCGCCACGCCGTCGCCTGTACGTTGACGACGGCGCGCGCGGGTGTACTGGCGTCGGGCGCGGACAGTCGCGACTCGCAACTCCGCGATCACGTCCGACCAGCAGTACACCGCCCGGCGAGGAGAAGCCCGCCCGACCCGAGGCATCGCCGCGTCGCAAATACCCGCGACCAATGCTCCGAGCCGGGCGACCGCCTCCTCTATGCTCGGCAACTCGGCCGCTCCCTGCGGCCAAGTTGCAGCGAGGGCAGCTGCCATCAGGGCGTCCTTGTCCAGGCGCCGAAGCGCCCAGCGGCGTGGTGGGGTGCCACGCAGGCGGCCGTGTCGGGATGCACTCGCGGCGGCAGAGACCTCCATCCGGATGTACCGGTGATCGGAGAGTGTCTCTGCCCCCGCGACCACGTGCCAACCCGACACCATGCGCACGGCGCTGGGGGTCGCGAATCCAACATCCACGATGGACCCCCCATATCGCCGCACGCATGTGTGCTCCGACCCCCGGTTCAATACCCGGAGGTCGAGCCCCGCCGCCCAATCGCCCAGGATCCCGCCGCGAACGGAGGTCCTGGGGGATCCCCAAGCCACCGACTTGGCATTAAAATCCCCCTGGACCAGCACCGGCCAGGCCGCGTAGCGCTGCACGCATGCCGCGACCTCGGCCAAGTACAGCTCGAACGCAGCGTGACCGCTACGGGGCGAAATGTAGCACCCCACCACAGCGACTCCCCCCCAGTCCACGGCGACGAATCCCCGACCGCGCTCCAACAAGGAGAACGGTGGGGACCCGTCGCCGCCTCCCCATAACGTCGCCACCAAGCCGTCCGCGTCGCCCACCCAATGAGGGTGATCAGGGACGCGGTACGGCTCGGCGGCGACCGCCAGGCCAACCCCCCACTCCGCGAGGACTTGGGACATCAAGTCCTGTGCCGCGCGGCAGTGGTTGAGGTTGGCCTGGAGGAGGAGGCGGGGCGGCATTAATTAATGGCCGCGCCAGCCTCCTCCCGGCCGTCCGTCCCCGTAGCACCATCCACCTCCATGGAGGACGATGCCACCGCCCTCGGCACCGGAGCCGGTGCAGCCCGCCTCTTCCTCTCCTTCCGAGAGGGGGGGGAGCACTTCTTGCTCCCCACCCTGTGATCGGCTGGCCTCCCCATGTCCGCACACAGCGGGCAGTGGGGGGCCGCCGAGCACTGGCTCGCACGGTGCTCTTTGGCACCGCAGCGGTAACACTGAGCGCTGCGGTCCACCGGCGAGGTGCACCACTGCCTCACGTGCCCCAATTCGAGGCAGCGGTGACACTGGAGCGGGCGCGGCGCGAGGATTTCCACTCGCGCCGAAACCCACCCCACCAACACCCTCCCGGATTCCGCCACCTTACGGGCGGCGGAGAGGGGGCACCGGGCCCACACCGACCCGAGGCCGGAGGGCGACCTGCGGATCTCTCCGATCCGCAGGTCCTCCACAGGACAGTCCCCCGCCCTCGCAAGGGCACGGGACACATCCTGTGCGCTCACCGAGTCGTCCAGCACACAAACGCGCATCTCCGTGCGCTTCTCCTTCTGCGAGAACGTAATGTTGCAGAAGGAGGCCGCGGGGAGGGAGCGCGAGCTTCAGCGGCGCGCTGAAGCTCGCGCTCGTGCGGTGGCCCGAGGTCGGTGCCCGGTCGCGAGGCGTCGCGGGCGGCCGCCTCGGCGTGGCGGATGACCTAGGCTGGGAGGGGGGTCCTGAGGGGACCCTCCTCCCGCCAGGCGGCGCCGGGTCGGACCGGTTGGGGGTAGGAGTGCCTCCCCCTACCGGTCCGACGCAAGAGGAGGCACCCTCGGCGGTCTGGTGCGGCCATGAACGCCCGGCCGCCGAGGGGTGGAAACGGGGTCGCGGGCGGTTGCGAGTTGGGGCTCGCAGCCGCCACTAAACGCGGCCCCGGGACGGATAGCGGCGGGATGGAGTGGCCCCGTCCCGCCGCTATGAGGCAGTGTGTCTACTGGGGGGACCGATTGTCCCCCCGGGGGATGGGCGCGAAAGCGCGGGCACGGGGAGGATACCGGAAGAATGCTTCGAGCGATTCCCGGTATCCTCCCAAAGCGTGCCGAAGGGTCACCGTGGGGTTTTTAGTGGGTAGGTCCCGCGCCTGTCGTTGTACGGGCGCGGGGAATCCCACACACCCCTCCCACCTCTCCCCAAGGAGGTGGGAGGGAGTCTTTCGAAGATTTTCCCCACGACAAAAAAAAAAAAAAAAAAAAAAAATCTCCGTGCGCTTCGTGGGCCGGGCGACCCGGACACCTCGCTCGCCCAGCTGCTCCCGGAGCCTCTGGGCGAGACGATCCGCCTTCGCGCCGCCTTCTGCACCGGGGATCTCCAGCAAGAGACCCCCGGTCACGGCCCTCTTCGCCCTCACGGAGGCGATGCCCAGCTCTTCCAGGGAGATATTCTCCCTGGCGAGCAGCATCGCCTCCGCGAGGGTCAGGTCGCCCACCTGCGCAACGGTCGTGCCTTCCCGACCTTCGCGGCCTTTACCTTGGCCGGCGGCGGCGGAGGCGGAGGCTGCGGTTGCGAGGCCTTCCTCGCCGCCCGCTTCGCCTTCCGCCCCACCACCTCACTCCACGCCACCCCCCCTTGAGAGGGTGCTGTGGAGGACGCGACCACCGCGACCACGTGTACACCACCCCCCTTGGGGGTCGCGACCCGGGGCCCTGGTGCCGCAACGCTGGGCGGTGCCTTCACTCCGCCCTTCTTTGCCTTCCCCGACTGTACCGGAACAGGTCGGGGAGGCACCGCCTTCCTGCTGACCGCTCTTCCGGCGAGGAGCTCCTCCCGGAAGGCGGCCAGCTTGCCATCAATCATGTCCCCAATCCTCCTCAGAAGATCGTCTTCTGAGGAGGACGGGGACTTCTTCACGGGCGGAGTGCGGGTGGAGGGGTCCGCGGTGCCCCGCACCACTGCCGCCGCACTCCGCTTATTTACCTCCGCCGAGGGACGCGGCGGTGGAGGAGGAGGGAGGATGGGTGGGAGGGCCGCGCTGTTCCACAGCGCCTCTGCCCTCCTCCTCCCCTGTCGCTCCTCCTCCAACAGGAGCTGCAGACGGGCGTTCCGCCCTCTGAGCTCCCGCGCCGCCTCCCTCATTTCCTCCGCCGCGGCCTTCAGGGCCTCCGCGCCACCGCTTTTCTGCTCCTTAAAGGCGCAGGCAGCGGCGACTTTCTCCACCCGCCTCAGGGACGAGGAGATCCTCTCCGATATCTCCTCGGTCACCTCGTCCCTGAGGCAACTCAGCCTCACCGACGGGCTCATCGCCCCGCCCACCTCGACGACGGCCTGCCCCGTCCTCTTCCTCTTAGAGCCTATGTGGCTCGTGCTGGAGGAGAAGGACGAGACCGACGCCGTCTCGTCGTCCTCCTCCACCCTCCACGAAGCCGGACCTGGCGCTGAGTGGGGCGCGAGCGCCGCCACCCTAACCCCAACCCCGTCTCCGTCCTCCCCAACCGACAAAACCCGCCCCATCCCCATTTTATTTTCTGTGTCCATAATAATCCCACGAGATGGTCGGAAATAAAGGTCCACCCGGGCAGAGCCGCCTTACCCGGGTAAGCCTAATACTCCGGGGGTTCGGCAGGTTCCCCGGAGGTGGTCGCTTGGGATTGGGCCTTCTCCCCCAACCATGCATCCCATCGCCGCGCACCATAGCTTAGGATTGGAGGGCGATTTTATAGAGTCGCCATACTCGTGGCCCAGGCGGTTAAGCCAAGACCCCCGTTCCTCCTGCCGTCACGTACCATTCACAAAACCAATAGGGAATTGTGAATGGGTCGTTGTGACGACCAACAGGAGGCTTACGGTGTGTGTATGACTCGGGTACCCCGGGTTCGTTAAGCCCGTACTGCAGCTGAAAGGCTGGCAGCCCCTGAGGGGACTAGCTTAGTACTTGCTTACTAACTAACTGCTTCCTTACCAATTTACTGCTTGCTTACTAGCTTACTAGTTGCTTACTAGCCTACTGCTTGCTTACTAGCATGATGCTGCCTTACTGGCTTCCTGTTAGCTTACTAGCTCACTGCTTGTTTACTAGCTTACTGCTTGCTTACTAGCTTACTGGTTGCTCAATTGCAAACTGCTATCTCAATCGACTGCTGCTTGTTTTCTAGCCTTCTGCTTGCTAACTATCATACTGCTTGCTGACTAGCTTACTGCTTCCTTACTAGATTACTGCTTGCTTACTAGCTTACAGCTAGCTTACTCGCTTACTGCATGCTTACTAGCCTGCAGCTAGCTTTCTAGCTTAGTGCTTCCTTACTCGCTTACTGCTTGCTTGCTGGATAACATCCTGCATACTAGCTCACTGCGTGTTTACTAGCATGCTGCTACTTTATTCGCTTACTGCTTTCAACTAGCCCGCTGCCTGCGTCCTAGCTTGCTGCTTCCATACTAGCTTCCTGCTTGCTTACTAGCTCACTGCTTGCTTACAAGCTTCCTGCTTGCTTACAAGCATACTGCATCTTTACGAGGTTCCAGCACGCATACTAGCTCACTGCTTGCTTTCAAGCTTACTGATAGCTTACACGCTCACCACTTGCATGCTAGCTTCCAGCTTACTTTCTAGCTTACTGCTTACATACAAGCTTCCTGCTTCCTTACTAGCTCACTGCATGCTTACAAGCGTACTGCTAGCTTAGTAGCTCACTGCTCGCTTACAAGCTTACTCCTAGCTTACTCGCTTCCTGCTTGCCAGCTAGCTTGATGCTTGCATTCTAGCTTACTGCTTGCAAACTAGAATACTACTTTCTTACTAGCTAACTGCTTTGTTGCTAGCTTACTGCTTGCTTACAAGCTTACAGCTTCCTTGCTAGTATCCTGCTCGCTTGCAAGCTCAATGCTTGCTTACAACCTTGCTGGTAGCTTACTTGCTTACTGCTAGCCTGCACGCTTAACGCTTGCATGCTACCTTGATGCTTGCGTCCTAGCTTACTGCTTCCGCACTATCTTCCTGCTTTCTTACTAGCTCACTACTTGCTTACATGCTTACTGCTTGCTTACTAGTTTACTGCTTGCTTATTAGCTTACTGCTTGTTTACTAGCTTCCTGATTTCTTATTAGCTTCCTGCTCGCTTACTAGCTCACTGCGCGCTTACTTGCTTACTGGTTGCTTACTAGTTTATTGCTTGCTTACTAGCCCGCTGCGTGCTTTCCAGCATACGGCTTCCTCGCTAGCACTCTGCTTGCTTACTAGCTTACTCGTTGCTTACTAGCTAACTCCATGCATTCTAGCATTCTGCTCCCTTACTAGGTCCCTGCTCGCTTTCTAGCTTACTGCTTGCTTACTAGCTTACTGGTTGCCTACTAGCTTCCTGCTCGCTTACTGACTCACTACTCGCTCACTAGCTTACTGCTTGCTTACAAACATAATGCTTCCTTACTAGGTCCCTGCTCGCATACTAGTTTACTGCTTGCATACTAGCCCGCTGCTTGCTTTCGAGCATACTGCTTCCTTACTAGCTTCCTGCTCCCTTACTAGCTTACTGGTTGCTAACTAGGTTAGTGCATGCTTACTAGCATTCTGCTCCATTAAGGGGTCCCTGCTCGCTTGCTAGCATAGTGCTAGCTCACTCGCTTGCTGCTTGCATTCTAGCTTACTGCTTGCTTACTAGCATACTGCTATCTTACTAGCTCACTGCATGCCTACTAGCTTGCTGCTTGCTTTCCAGCTTACAGCTTGCTTGCTAAGATGCTCCTTCCTTACTAGCTTCCTGCTTGCTTACTAGCTCACTGCATGCTTACATGCTTACTGCTTGCTTACAAGCTTACTGGTTGCTTACTGGCTTACTTCTTGCTTACTACCTTACTGCTTGCTTACTAGCTACCTGCTTTCTTGCTATCCTGTTGCTTGCTGACTAGCTTACGGCTTCATTACTAGCACCCTAAACGCTTACCATCTCACTGCTTCCTTACTAGCTTACTGTTTGCTTACTATCATACCCCTTCCCGACTAGTTTCCTGCTCGCTTACGATCTCACGGCTTGCATTCTAATTTTATGCTTGCTTACTAGCATACTGCTTCCTTACTAGCTAATTGCTTTCCTACCAGCTTACTGCTTGCTTACTAGCATACTGCTTCCATACTAGCTTCCTGCTCACTTAGAGGCTCACTACATGCTTACTGCATGCTCACCAGCTTGCTGCTTTATTACTACCTTAATGCTTTTTTAATAGCTCACTGCTTGCTCACTTGCCTACTGCATGCTTACAAGCTCTGTGCTTGCTTACTAGTTTACTTGTTGCTTACTAGCTTACAGCTTCCTACCTAACTGCTTTCTTACAACATTTCTGCTTCCTTACTAACTTACTGCTAGCAAGCTCGCTTACTGCATGCTTACTAGCATGCTGCTTCCTTACTAGCTTTCTGCTTGCTTAGAAGCATACTGCCTCCTTACTAGCTTCCTCCTCGCTTACTAGCTCACTGCTTGCTTACTAGCTTACCAGTTGCTTACTAGCATACTGCATCCTTACTAACTTCCTCCTCGCTTATTAGCTCACTGCTTGCTTAGTTGCTTACTAGTTGCTTACTAGCTTACTGCGTGCTTGCTAGCATACTGCTTTCTTACTAGCTCGCTGCTCGCTTACTAGATTACTGCTTCCTTACTAGCATACTGCTTACTTACTAGCCTCCTGCTTGCATACTAGCTCGCTGCTTCCTTACTAGCTCGCTGCTCGCTTACTAGATTACTGCTTCCTTACTAGCATACTGCTTACTTACTAGCCTCCTGCTTGCATACTAGCTCGCTGCTTGCTTACTAGCTCATTGCCTGGTCACTATTTTACTGCTAGCTTATTCGATTACTGCTTGCTAACTAGCTTACTACTTGCTTACTAGCTGACTGCTAACTAGCCAGCTTACTGCTCGCTTACTAGATTACAGCTTTGTTACTGCCTCCGTGCTCGCTTACCAGCTCACTGCTTGCTTCCAGCTTACTGCTAGCATACGCGCTTACTGATTGCTTACTAGCTTTCTCCTCGCTTACTAGCTCACAGCTTGTTTACTAGAACACTGCTCCCTTACTCGCTACCTGCTTGCTTGCTAGCTTGCTGCTTGCTTACTAGATTACTGCTTCCTTACTCGCTACCTGCTTGCTTGCTAGCCTGCTGTTTGCTTACTAGCCAACTTGTCGCTTACCATCTGATTGCTTGCATTGTAGCTTACTGCCTGCTTACTAGCACACTGCTTTCTTACCAGCTAACCGCTTTCTTACTAGCCTGCTGCTTGCTTACTAGATTACTGCTTGCTTACTAGTTTACTGATAGCCTACTCGCTTACTGCTTGCTTACTAGTCTGCTGCTTGCTTTCTGGCTTTCTGCTTCCTTACTAGCTTCCTGCTTACTAACTTAGAGCTAAGTTACTCTCTTCCTGCTTGCTTACTAGCTTACTGCTATTATACTTGTTTAAATATCGCGTGAGTCCGAGACGGAGAAACTCGGTCGCGATGCCCATATCTATATTGAATTTGCGTAATTCTAGATGGTTGAGCTGACGTGGAAATTTTCCATCGTTTAGATTCGTAAAGCGCGGCTATTTACGTGTTTTTCCAAAGTTTCTACGACTAGTCTGGAGCTATACTGCGTAGGAGCAACCGGAAGTTAGATATTCAGGAAGGATATCACCTCGTGGTGCTCTCCGTGCATCGGGCTTCTGAGAACCCGTTCCAATATACCGTCGTGAGGGGACAATAAGTAGAGCCTAAGCGTACGGTGGAACAAAGGGTTCGAGGAGCCTTCCTCCCGCCTCTACACCTACTACCAGCTGTGAGTCGACCACACTGGGCTGTAAAAGTAGGGTGGATAGGTTTGCAGGGGAATTCGTCCCAATCCGGCGAGCCGCAGGCCAGTTCCTCGGACTATAGGAGCCGCCGTCGAGGTCGCTACGGCTGGCTGTCGGGCATTTCTGGTTGAAAGGAATCGCGGGCTAGGCAGCTGCGTAGGCAGGCCGCAGGTCGCTCCTGAGGAGCAGCTGACGAGGGAGCCGAACCAGAACAGGAAGTCCTCTTGCGTTGGTGGTGTCCAGACGCCATTCGCACGGTGAGCGTGCTCGCGGGATATAGCCTCTTGGAGCCTTACAACCTCCATTTGGTTTCCCGTCCGTGGCATTGCGAGAGCGAACCCGGTAGATCGGAGGAGATCTTCATCTACCCGGTTGTGCACGTCGGTGAGTTCGTAAGAAACGAATCTCATCGACCAGAAAGAATATACAGTCCACTGGTCAGAGTGCTAAATTGCCAGCCAGCTTTCCCCTACAAACACACTAGACTGTCGCTGGAGCGCGAGATAAGCAGCTGACGCGCGCGTTAACATGTAAGCTGTCCGCAAAATATTCATACTTTGCTGTACAATTGTGTTACAGAAGGCCTCCACCAAGGTAAATCAATCGGGAGAGAAAAGAGGAAACCGGTCGAAAAAGCCGAGGCGGGCATTCCATAATTTTCGTCTTCCATTATATTTATGTTCCACATTTTTAATTTTGTAACAGAATATATTTTGTAAAAATAAATTTAATTTTTTGTAAAAGTTCTAACTGTTCTTCTACCTGTCTGTTCCCTCATCCGGACCCACGTTAAAGTCCCTTAGTACTTTAACAATACTCGCTTACTGCTTCCTTACTAGCATGCTGCTTGCTTTCTAGCTTACAGCGTGCTCACTAGCATACTACTTTCTTACTAGCTAACTGCTTTCTTGCTAGCTTACTGCTTGCTTACAAGCATACATTGTCCTTACTAGGTTCCTGCTCGCTTACAAGATCACTGCTTGCTTACTAGCTTACTGCTAGCATACTTGCTTACTGCTTCCTTACTAGCCTGCAGCTTGCTTTCTAGCTTACTGCTTCACTTCTAGCATCGTGCTTGCTTACTAGCTCCCTGCTTGCCTACCAGTTAACTGCTTCCTTACTAGCCTACTGCTTGCTTTCTAGCTTACTGCTTGCTTACTAGCTTGCAGCTTGCTTTCTAGCATACTGCTTCCTTACTAGCTTCCGGCTTGCTTACTAGCATACTGGTTCCTTAATAGCTTCCTCCTCGCTTAATAGCTCACTGCTTGCATCCTAGCTTACTGCTTGCATACAAGCTAATCGCTTTCTTGCCAGCTTACTGCTTGCTTACTAGCTTACTGGGTGCTTACTAGATTATTGCTTGCTTACTGGCATAATGCTCCCTTCCTAGCTCCCTGCTCGCTTACTAGTTTAATGTTTGCATACCAGAATATTGCTTCCTTACTACCTTCCTTACTAGCTCACTGCTAGCTTACTGTCTCACTGTTTGCTTACTAGCTTCCTCCTCGCTCACTAGCTGACAGTTTGCTTACTGGCTTACTGCTTGGCTACTAGCTTGAAGCATGCCTACTACCTTGCTGCTTGCATTCTAGCTTACTGCTTACTGCTTACTTCTAGTTTACTAGCATACTGCTTTCATACTAGCTAACTGCTTCCTGACTACACTGCTGCTTGCTTATAAGCTGACGTGTTGCTTACTAGCTTACAGCTTGCTCACTAACATATTGCTTCATTACGAGCTTTCTCCTCGCTTACTAGCTCACTGCTTGCTTACTAGACCACTGCTTGCTTACTAGCATACTGCTTCCAAACTAGCTACCTGCTCGCTTACCAGCTCACGGCTTGTTTACTTTTTTTTTTCTTTTTTCTTTTTTTTGTCGTGCGGAAAATCTTCGAAAGATTCCCTCCCACCTCTTTGGGGAGAGGCGGGAGGGTTGTGTGGGATTCCCCGCGCCCGTAGAATGACGGTCGCGGGACCTACCCACTAAAAACCCCACGGTGACCCTTCCGCACGATTTGGGAGGATACCGGGAATCGCTCGAAGCATTCTTCCGGTATCCTCCCCGTGCCCGCGCTTTGCGCCCATCCCCGGGGGGGACAAACGGTCCACCCTGTAGACACTCTGTCTCATAGCGGCAGGACGGGGCCACTCCTTCCCGCCGCCATCCGTCCCGGGGCCGCATTTAGTGGCGGACTGCGAGCCCCAACTCGCACCCGCCTGTCACCCCGTTTCTATCCCTCGGCGGCCGGGAGCTCATGGCCGCTCCAGGCCACCGAGGGTGCCTCCCTGTGGGCCGGACCCACCCGATCCGACCCATCGCCGCCTGGTGGGAGGAGGTTCCCCTCAGGGCCCCCCTTCCAGCCAGGGTCATCCGCCGCGCAATGGCCGCCGCCCGCGACGCCCTCGCGCCACCATACGAGCGCGAGCCTCGGCGCGCCGCTGAAGTTCGCGCTCCCTTCCCGCGGCCTCCTTCTGCAGCATTACGGTCTCGCAGAAGGAGGCCACGGCCCTCCACTTCCTCTCGCTGCCGAGCATGGCGCGCACTACACCCGGCAGCGAGACATCCCGCCCTATGACGCCGACCAGGACACGGCGCTCCCCCTCCCACACTGGGCATACCTGGAGGGTATGATCAGCCGTGTCCTGCTCGGCGTCACAATGGCAGTGCCATCCGGTAAGTAAGGCTTCCATGGCCTCTGTCCAGCCACTCACACAGGAGTGGCCAAACAACCCCGACTGTCCGGTGCCCCGCAGTTGGCAGGGCCAACCGCTCCTGCCACGCGAGCACCACGAACTGCCGGGCCTGGCGCTTCAAATCGCCCCAAGCAGGTTCCTGCTTTCCCGGGACCGCCCTCACTCCCGCGCGACGGTCGACACGATGACGATACATCATCGCGTGCGCCCGCGCGAGGAGATCCATGGGCGGCATCCCCGCAAGAACCGTCGCCGCCTCATGCGACACGGTCCGGTAGCCGCGGACGACCCTCAGCGCCATCCGCCTCTGCACCCGACGCAGCATCGTCATGCTGCGCTGGGAGGCCGCCAGGTCGTCCGCCCAGACGGGAGCCCCGTATAGGACCACCGACTGAACCATTGCCACATAGAGGCGGCGAACTCGTCCTGCCGGGCCCCCCAGGTTGGGGAGGATCCGGCCTAAAGCCGAGACCATCCTCTCCAACCGGGGAACCAGGCAGCGAAAATGCTCCTCGAAGCGCCAGTGGCTATCGAGGATCAGCCCCAGATACCTCATCCGGGGCTTCACCTCGATATCAGCCCCACCCACTCGGATCAGAGGGGATGGCGGATCCTGCCGAGGTGAATGGATCGCTATCACCTCGGTCTTATGGACCGCCTCCGTCATCCCCATCCCCCTGATCCGGTCGACGACGCGTTGCGCCCCCTCCTCGTCGAGGCGCTTGGCCCTCCCCCACTGAGCCCCGACGGCCAGCACCAGTGTGTCATCTGCGTAACACACGGCACTGACGCCGTCGGGGAGGTCGGCCCGCAACACCGCGTCGTACGCGATGTTCCACAGGAGTGGCCCGAGGACCGACCCCTGCGGAACCCCGCAGTAGACCTCCCTCCGCATATCACCATCCCGGCCCGGATACTCGATCCACCTGCCGCAGAGATAATCCCCGACGACTGCCCTGAGACATGTAGTGTGTAGTCGTTATTCTGTCCAAGCGCGATTGCCACTTGGGGACTATGCTGTACCTCAGACCGAAGGTCTATACCAGCAACTACATTTTGCCTGTTGTTCGGGCATCTACTTTTCACGCGTCGTTATGCGTTTTGGAGGCTAACGACGTCGAAACCTGCTGCCACCTCGAGTCCAACCCAATCCGGGGCTTGTATCCCGGCCCGAGGATGTCATTGCCGAAGCACATGACCTAGCATCCGTTCGAGTACATTTTCAAGCATGGTTCTTAAAGAGAATCCGCAGACTCCTCTCGGTCTGTTACGTAGCGTAGTGCGTTCAATGGCGATTTTGGTTTCGCCCTGCTTTCGTAAGTAGTACCGAGCGCGTATATGTCCGGAACTCCCTGTATAGGTCTTGTGTTACAAGATCGGCTTCGGTCACCGGCCACGGATGGCCAGTTTCTTCAGCCGCTTGTCTCAGGAGTTCTCGCGCGTCTCGGTACCTCCGGCACTCGAATAGGACGTGGTTTGGTGTTTCCACTTGGCCACAGTCGCAATTCTCGTGCGGTACTAAAGCAAATTCCTTGAGCTTGGCTCGAAAATCTCCGTGCCCGCTTAGGAATTGTACCACGTAGTGATCCAAGATCACCCAGCTTGCTTTGAGACGGTCAGATACATCAGAGAAGTAGCGGTAGGTGACCCTACCTTTCTCCGATGACGACCATCTCGTTTGCCACATATTGAGAAGTTCCGCTCGCACCAAGGCTTTCGCCTGAGCAGCGGTTACTTCTCCAGCCGCCAAATCGGCTCGACTTATTCGACAATTTCCGACTTCGATATTGATTTGTCTTTTTATCCGGTATGCACACGCGCGCTCCACTAACACCAAGTCTATCGGCATCGTCCCGGCGATCACAGTGATCGCGTCGGTAGATACCGTGCGATAGGCCTTGGTGACGGCGAGCAAAACATGTCTCTGCGCCCTGGCAAGTTTCGTTCTTGTCACAGAGGTGAGCATGTCTACCCATCCTGCGGCGGCGTATGTCGTGATCGGGACGAAGAGACCTTTGGACAAAGTACGCATGGTTCTGTGTCCCAATCCCCAGTTTGATCGAGCAAGTCTTGCTAGCGTATAAAACGTTCGCATGACTTTGGCATTCAAGTATTCGACGTGGGATCTTACTCCCATTCGCGCATCGATGTGAACACCCAAGTACCTTATGGTTTGCTTGAGTGCCACACTTCTTCCGTTTATCTTTATCGCAGGAGGTCGTTCTCTATCCAGATTTCCTTTCAAGAGAATCATCTCGGTCTTGGTCGCAGATAGTGTAAGTTTCTGCGTGGCGCACCACTCAGAAATTGTATCCGCGACTCTTTGCCCTCTTTACTGCAACTGATTCCTCGAGTTTCCGTAGAATACCACGAGTAAGTCGTCAGCGTAGGCTATTGGCTCGCAAGCCAGGTGTTCGTTTGATAGGAGCTGTAGAACTTCGTCAAAGACTAGGTTCCAACAGCTCGGACCGAGTATCGATCCCTGTGGGCAGCCCTTGGTGACTTGCTTACGCACATTACCGTGTTTGGAAACTATTGTAACCATACGGTGAGCGAAGTAGTCGACCATGAGTCGATAAAGATTTCGGGGACATCCCCGGCGTTTCAGCTTCTGAAGTATGCTTGGCCACCAAACATTATCAAAAGCTCCGGCGATGTCGAAGGAGAGACCCATCACATATCGTTCCTCTCGCTGGGATATCAATTCCCTGAGCTTCACCACGGCGTCTTCCATGGATCGTCCAGGCCTGAATCCATATTGCCGATCGGAACTATGTTCTGGGTTTAGGAATATGTTACCCATTCGATTGAGCATTAGTCTTTCTAATACTTTGCCTAGGATGGAAAGTAGGCATATCGGTCTATACAACTTGACGTCCGTTGGTGGTTTATCGGGCCCTTTCAAGATTACTCTGATCGAGCCGATTTTCCACGTAACGGGGAAGACCCCGTGCACTAGACACCCGTTGTAGAGTCGAAGTAGAGCACTATGGATGGATCCATAACCACATTTAACTACCTCGGCCTCTACACGGTCCAGCCCAAGGCATTTGCCTCGCTTTAAGCGCGATACTGCAGCTCCGAGCTCATCCCCTCAGGGGCTGCCAGCCTTTCAGCTGCAGTACGGGCTTAACGAACCCGGGGTACCCGAGTCATACACACACCGTAAGCCTCCTGTTGGTCGTCACAACGACCCATTCACAATTCCCTATTGGTTTTGTGAATGGTACGTGACGGCAGGAGGAACGGGGGTCTTGGCTTAACCGCCTGGGCGACGAGTATGGCGACTCTATAAAATCGCCCTCCAATCCTAACCTATGGTGCGCGGCGATGGGATGCATGGTTGGGGGAGAAGGCCCAATCCCAAGCGACCACCTCCGGGGAACCTGCCGAACCCCCGGAGTATTTAGGCTTACCCGGGTAAGGCGGCTCTGCCCGGGCGGACCTTTTCTTCCGACCTGCTCGTGGGAATATTATGGAATTCAATATTAAAACGGGGATGGGACGGGGTAAGTCAGAGGGGGAGGACGAAGGCGGTGTTGGGACTGGAGTGACGGCGCTCGCGCCGCCTCCAGCGCCTGGCCCGGCTTCGTGGAAGGTGGAGGAGGACGACGAGACTGCGTCAGTCTCGTCCTTCTCCTCCACCAGGAGCCTCATAGGCTCTAAGAGGAAGAGGGCGGGACAGGCCGTCGTCGAGGTGGGCGGGGCGATGAGCCCCTCGGTGAGGCTGAGTTGCCTCAGGGACGAGGTGACCGAGGAGATATCGGAGAGGATCTCCTCGTCCCTGAGGCGGGTGGAGAAAGTCGCCGCTGCCTGCGCCTTTAAGGGGCAGAAAAGCGGTGGCGCGGAGGCCCTGAAGGCCGCGGCGGAGGAAATGAGGGAGGCGGCGCGGGAGCTCAGAGGGCGGAACGCCCGTCTGCAGCTCCTGTTGGAGGAGGAGCGACAGGGGAGGAGGAGGGCAGAGGCGCTGTGGAACAGCGCGGCCCTCCCTCCCATCCTCCCTCCTCCTCCACCGCCGCGTCCCACGGCGGAGGTAAATAAGCGGAGTGCGGCGGCAGTGGTGCGGGGCACCGCGGGCCCCTCCACCCGCACTCCGCCCGTGAAGAAGTCCCCGTCCTCCTCAGAAGACGATCTTCTGAGGAGGATTGGGGACATGATTGATGGCAAGCTGGCCGCCTTCCGGGAGGAGCTCCTCGCCGGAAGAGCGGTCAGCAGGAAGGCGGTGCCTCCCCGACCTGTTCCGGTACAGTCGGGGAAGGCAAAGAAGGGCGGAGTGAAGGCTCCACCCAGCGTTGCGGCACCAGGGCCCCGGGTCGCGACCCCCAAGGGGGGTGGTGTACACGTGGTCGCGGTGGTCGCGTCCTCCACAGCACCCTCTCAAGGGGGGGTGGCGTGGAGTGAGGTGGTGGGGCGGAAGGCGAAGCGGGCGGCGAGGAAGGCCTCGCAACCGCAGCCTCCGCCTCCGCCGCCGGCGGCCAAGGTAAAGGCCGCGAAGGTCGGGAAGGCACGACCAGGTCGTCCCCCAAAAACGGCAGCGGTGACGCTGACCGTTGCGCAGGGGGGCGACCTGACCCTCGCGGAGGCGATGCGGCTCGCCAGGGAGAATATCTCCCTGGAAGAGCTGGGCATCGCCTCCGTGAGGGCGAAGAGGGCCGTGACCGGGGGTCTCTTGCTGGAGATCCCCGGTGCAGAAGGCGGCGCGAAGGCGGATCGTCTCGCCCAGAGGCTCCGGGAGCAGCTGGGCGAGCGAGGTGTCCGGTTCGCCCGGCCCACGAAGCGCACGGAGATGCGCGTTTGTGGGCTGGACGACTCGGTCAGCGCACAGGATGTGTCCCGTGCCCTTGCGAGGGCGGGGGACTGTCCTGTGGAGAACCTGCGGATCGGAGAGATCCGCAGGTCGCCCTCCGGCCTCGGGTCGGTGTGGGCCCGGTGCCCCCTCTCCGCCGCCCGTAAGGTGGCGGAATCCGGGAGGGTGTTGGTGGGGTGGGTTTCGGCGCGAGTGGAAATCCTCGCGCCGCGCCCGCTCCAGTGTCACCGCTGCCTCGAATTGGGGCACGTGAGGCAGTGGTGCACCTCGCCGGTGGACCGCAGCGGTCAGTGTTACCGCTGCGGTGCCAAAGAGCACCGTGCGAGCCAGTGCTCGGCGGCCCCCCACTGCCCGCTGTGTGCGGACATGGGGAGGCCAGCCGACCACAGGGTGGGGAGCAAGAAGTGCTCCTCCCCCTCCCGGAAGGAGAGGAAGAGGCGGGCTGCACCGGCTCCGGTGCCGAGGGCGGTGGCATCGTCCTCCATGGAGGTGGACGGTGCTACGGGGACGGACGGCCGGGAGGAGGCTGGCGCGGCCATTAATTAATGCCGCCCCGCCTCCTCCTCCAGGCCAACCTCAACCACTGCCGCGCGGCACAGGACTTGATGTCCCAAGTCCTCGCGGAGTGGGGGGTTGGCCTGGCGGTCGCCGCCGAGCCGTACCGCGTCCCTGATCACCCTCATTGGGTGGGCGACGCGGACGGCTTGGTGGCGACGGTATGGGGAGGGGGCGACGGGTCCCCACCGTTCTCCTTGTTGGAGCGCGGTCGGGGATTCGTCGCCGTGGACTGGGGGGGAGTCGCTGTGGTGGGGTGCTACATTTCGCCCCGTAGCGGTCACGCTGCGTTCGAGCTGTACTTGGCCGAGGTCGCGGCATGCGTGCAGCGCTACGCGGCCCGGCCGGTGCTGGTCCTGGGGGATTTTAATGCCAAGTCGGTGGCTTGGGGATCCCCCAGGACCTCCGTTCGCGGCGGGATCCTGGGCGATTGGGCGGCGGGGCTCGACCTCCGGGTATTGAACCGGGGGTCGGAACACACATGCGTGCGGCGATATGGGGGGTCCATCGTGGATGTTGGATTCGCGACCCCCAATGCCGTGCGCATGGTGTCGGGTTGGCACGTGGTCGCGGGGGCAGAGACACTCTCCGATCACCGGTACATCCGGATGGAGGTCTCTGCCGCCGCGAGTGCATCCCGACACGGCCGCCTGCGTGGCACCCCACCACGCCGCTGGGCGCTTCGGCGCCTGGACAAGGACGCCCTGATGGCAGCTGCCCTCGCTGCAACTTGGCCGCAGGGAGCGGCCGAGTTGCCGAGCATAGAGGAGGAGGTCGCCCGGCTCGGAGCATTGGTCGCGGGTATTTGCGACGCGGCGATGCCTCGGGTCGGGCGGGCTTCTCCTCGCCGGGCGGTGCACTGGTGGTCGGACGCGATCGCGGAGTTGCGAGTCGCGACTGTCCGCGCCCGACGCCAGTACACCCGCGCGCGCCGTCGTCAACGTACAGGCGACAGCGTGGCGCGAGCGAGGGCAGCTGATGACCTGTATGGAGCATACCGCGTGGCGCGGGTTGCTCTGCAGGTCGCCATCAAAGGGGCCAAGACCCAGGCATGGAAGGAGCTCCTCCAGACCCTTGATGACGATCCATGGGGGCGCCCATATAAGGTGGTGCTGAATAAGCTCCGCCCGTGGGCGCCCCCCGTCACCGAGGGTCTTGACCCCCGGCTGCTGGAGGACGTGGTCAATACACTCTTCCCAATTGGGGAGAGGGGACCGCGTCCTCCGGCGGCGGCGGCTGTCCCAGTGGAGTGGACGGCCGAGCTGGGGGTCACGCAGGAGGAGCTGGCAGCGGCCATCAGACGGCTCGGGGTTCGTAACACGGCCCCGGGTCCGGATGGTGTGCCCGGCCGGGCTTGGGTCTTGACCCAGGGCGTCCTTGGGGCCGACCTCAGACGGTTGTTCGACCGCTGCCTGAGGGACGGGCGATTCCCCCCCAGTTGGAAGGTGGCGAGGATGGTCCTCCTCCGGAAGGAGGGTCGGCCCGCGGAGTCTCCCTCCGCATACCGGCCCATTTGTCTCCTCGACGAGGTGGGCAAGCTCTTCGAGCGTGTGATTGCTGCCCGCCTCGTCGAGCACCTGTCGCGGGGTGATCCCGGTCTGGCCGACTGCCAGTTCGGTTTCCGGGGGGGCCGATCGACTATCGACGCGATAGGTCGTGTGAGGGCCCTCTCGGAGGCGGCCGTCTCCCGGGGAGGGGTGGCATTGGCAATATCCTTGGATATTGCCAATGCCTTTAACACCCTCCCCTGGGAAGAGATAAGGAGGGGACTCAAATATCATCGAGTCCCCCCTTGTCTCAGGGCGGTCGTCGGGGATTATCTCCGCGGCAGGTGGATCGAGTATCCGGGCCGGGATGGTGATATGCGGAGGGAGGTGTACTGCGGTGTTCCGCAGGGGTCGGTCCTCGGGCCACTCCTGTGGAACATCGCGTACGACTCGGTGTTGCGGGCCGGCCTCCCCGACGGCGTCAGCGCGGTGTGTTATGCGGATGACACACTGGTGCTGGCCGTCGGGGCGCACTGGGGGAGGGCCATGCGTCGCGCGGAGGAGGGGTCGCAACGCGTCGTCGACCGGATCAGGGGGATGGGGATGACGGTGGCGGTCCATAAGACCGAGGTGATTGCGTTTCATTCACCTCTGCAGGATCCGCCACCCCCTCTGATCCGGGTGGGTGGGGCTGACATCGAGGTGAAGCCCCAGATCAGGTATCTAGGGCTGATCCTCGATAGCCACTGGCGTTTCGAGGAGCATTTCCGCTGCCTGGTCCCCCGGTTGGAAAGGATGGTTGCGGCTCTGGGCCGGATCCTGCCCAACCTGGGGGGCCCGGCGGGCCGAGTTCGTCGCCTCTATGTGGCAATGGTCCAGTCGGTGGCCCTATACGGGGCCCCCGTCTGGGCGGACGACCTGGCTGCCTCCCGGCGCAGCATGACTATGCTGCGTCGGGTGCAGAGGCGCATGGCGCTCAGGGTCGTCCGCGGGTATCGGACCATGTCACATGAGGCGGCGACGGTTCTAGCGGGGATGCCGCCCATGGACCTGCTCGCGCGGTCGCACGCGGTGATGTACCGGCACCGCGTCGACCGTCGCGCGGGGGTGGGGGCGGTCCCGGGCGGGCAGGAACCTGCTTGGGGCGATTTGAAGCGCCAGGCCCGGCAGTCCGTGTTGCTCGCGTGGCAGGAGCGGCTGGCTCTGCCAACCGCGGGGCACCGGACTGTCGGGGCTGTTCGGCCACTCCTGAAGGAGTGGCTGGACAGAGGCCATGGCAGCCTCACCTACCGGCTGGCACAGGTATTTTCCGGGCATGGCAGCTTCGGAAGATACCTGTGCCGGATAGGGAAGGAGCCGACGGCGCGTTGCTGCCACTGCGACGCTGAGCAGGACACGGCGGATCATACCCTGGAGGTATGCCCCGCGTGGGAGGGGGAGCGCCGTGTCCTGGTCGGCGTCGTCGGGCGGGATGTCTCGCTGCCGGGCGTGGTGCGCGCCATGCTCGGCAGCGAGGAGAAGTGGAGGGCCGTGGCCTCCTTCTGCGAGAACGTAATGTTGCAGAAGGAGGCCGCGGGGAGGGAGCGCGAGCTTCAGCGGCGCACTGAAGCTCGCGCTCGTGCGGTAGCCCGAGGTCGTCGCCCGGTCGCGAGGCGTCGCGGGCGGCCGCCTCGGCGTGGCGGATGACCTAGGCTGGGAGGGGGGTCCTGAGGGGACCCTCCTCCCGCCAGGCGGCGCCGGGTCGGACCGGTTGGGGGTAGGAGTGCCTCCCCCTACCGGTCCGACGCAAGGGGAGGCACCCTCGGCGGTCTGGTGCGGCCATGAACGCCCGGCCGCCGAGGGGTGGAAACGGGGTCGCGGGCGGTTGCGAGTTGGGGCTCGCAGCCGCCACTAAACGCGGCCCCGGGACGGATAGCGGCGGGATGGAGTGGCCCCGTCCCGCCGCTATGAGGCAGTGTGTCTACTGGGGGGACCGATTGTCCCCCCGGGGGATGGGCGCGAAAGCACGGGCACGGGGAGGATACCGGAAGAATGCTTCGAGCGATTCCCGCTATCCTCCCAAAGCGTGCCGAAGGGTCACCGTGGGGTTTTTAGTGGGTAGGTCCCGCGCCTGTTGTTGTACGGGCGCGGGGAATCCCACACACCCCTCCCACCTCTCCCCAAGGAGGTGGGAGGGAGTCTTTCGAAGATTTTCCCCACGACAAAAAAAAAAAAAAAAAAAAAAAAAAAAAAAAAAAAAAAAAAAAAAGCTCCGAGCTCATTCCTCGTGAAGACTGGACAGTCTTCAGTCGGCGGATCGGTTGCAGCATCAGCTCTGGTGTTTGCTTGCCCCGGCGTTTCATCCGTGGACGAGTCGTCCGGGATTAGCGCCTGTAGGAGCTGCGAGGCAGTCGATTCCCAGTCAGTCGTATATCCTTCTGGCGTTCGAATGTTTGAGACCGCAGTCTCAACACAGAGTTTCTTTTGGGCGATCTTGTAGACAAGTCCCCATGGCTCTTTATTCCCCTGCTCCGTCACAAAGTTCTGCCAGCTTTGTGCTTTCGCAGCGCGCACTGCGGCTGTGTAGGCGAGTCTAGATGTTCGATACTCAGCCTGCTTTGCCGCTCTCTCCTCCGAGTTCCTCTCGCGCTGAAAGGCTCGTCTAAGTCGATAGACTCGCGCTTTCATTCTCGTCAAATTTTCCGTCCACCATGGGACGGACTTTGAATGCCACTTCTTGGGGCGCATTGAGGCATTGCACGCATCGATGATCGATTTCTCGACCTCTTGTGCTAGGTGTTCGACTTCCCTGCGGCAACCAGTGCCGAGGGGTAATTGCCTCGCGCCCTCAAGTAGAACTTGATCAAATCGCTCCCAGTTCGCATGCAACGTGCGGAATCGAGGCTGTGGGCTTCGATTCTCATTCACGTCCGTGAACTGTAAGACAAAATCAATGAGTCGGTGGTCACTGGAGGTCCAATCCTCGTGAACCGTCCAGTTTCGCACAATTGTCGCCATGTCTGGAGTCGATAATGTGACATCGATCCATGACTCACCGGCAGGGCTGGAGTATGTAGGAATACTCCCAGCCTCGTTCAAAATCGTCAAGTCGTGTAATGCGATAAACTCTTCGAGTTTCTCGCCTCGCGTGTCCGGTCGAACGCTTTCTCCCCCCCAAAGGTGGGATTTGGCATTGACGTCCGCGGCTATCACGACTCGACGGTGTTGGAGAGCATCGAGTGTCCTCTCCAAGCGTGCCAGACTTGGTTCAATGTCTTCCGAGCATTGAAAGTACTGGCTAACGAGGTAGAAACTACCGAAGGGTCCGCTAATGCAAACGCAGGAGGTGTGAGTATCACACAGCTGTGTGATTTTTACCACCGAGATGTCCGGGTTTCTGACCACTATTGCGGCCATAGCCCGATCATTCTCGGCGATCACCTTCGCCGTGAGCCCAAAGCCTGGAATCTGTCCCTGAAATTGGTAAGGTTCCTGCATGAGCAACACGTCGATCTCCTTTGTGTGCATTAGCTCGCTCACCTCACCATGAACAATTAGCGCACGCCGCATATTATGCTGCGCGATGCGCAATTGCCTTAGAGGATTCTCCGGGTCGTGTCTATCCATAATTCGTACGAGATACTGCAAGGTCTAAAGCTGCTTTATAGGCAGGGCAGTTTTTGTCTCGCGACTTATGGTTGTGCTGATTGCCTCTTGATTTACAGTTTGAGCAAGTTGGGGACTTACTCTTCGCCGTACAAGAGGCAATGGTATGCCCTTCTTCGGAGCAGTGACCGCAAACCTCGTTTTTTGCCATGTGGCCAAACATTTGACACTTAAAGCAACGTGTCACCGAAACGTAGTCCTGCACTCTGCATGACGACCACCCCAGGTACACTCTGCCCGAGCTCTTCAGCCGCTGGCGAACCTGCGGACTGACTTCCACGACCCAGTTGGCAGTGTCCTTTTCCTTCGGGCCGGTTGCAAACCGGACCTTCAGGCTGGACGACACATCCCCCTGGGTCATATCGCTGAGGTTTTGCTTCCAGATACTGGAAGAAACCTCCTCTTTCCTCATCGACTTGGGAACGTCGTACACTATAAGTGTAGGGTTCCTCAAAGTCGGTAGAGTAGCTGAAAGTCCTACTTCTTTCAGCTTCGCGCAGTTGACGAAGGCCTTTAGATCCTCCTTGCGTTCAGTCTCGACGGCTATGCCACCGGAGTGGATGCGTCGGACGGACCTCACGCGGATCTTGGCTTTCGCCGGCTTGACCAGGGACAGAACAGTCTGTTTAGTAACGTCGCTGTTCTGTCCTTTCCCTTTCGGCGGGAAAATGCGCACCACATGTCGTGGTGGTTTTACCGCTTCTGGGGAAACTCGATTCGCGTCGACCTTAACCGCACGAACTGGTACAGGTTTCACAGTCGGACGGGATCCCGTCGTCTGCGAAACCGTAGGGGCAACCCTCTCTGCGATCCTTTGGGAGGCTCTCACCTCTTGCCGGATCGCCGAGAGCTGTCCTTTTAGGAAAGAGTTCTGCACGAGAACATCCTGGACTAGCTCGTAGAGAGCTGCCGCATTGCCTACGATCAAGGCTCCGGTCTCCTTGCTGAGCCTGGATTCTTTTCCAAGACAGCTGGTCCGGATACCCTTGAACAGTTTCGAGGCCTCCCCACCGATTTTGTCGAGAGGCCTGTTCGAAGGACCAGGTGTCGCCTCCGCCGACACCTTTCCTGGCAATTTCTCGCCGCTTTTCCGGGCTTTTTCTGCCCTCTGCGGCTGCTCCTTTTTCACGACGGTTACCCAACCATCGTCGTCGACTTTATGGCCCTTTCCTCTAATGTGGTACCACACTGAAACAGTGAATTAGTCCTGGATTCGATTTATATTTTAGAGGATAATGCCTGTTAGGTTTGGGTTAGGTCTGGTATTTGCCATCATCTGGCTCATACTTTCGCATTTTTCGCATACTTGATGGCCAGATCCAGGGCTCCTTCTGGTTTGGATCACGTTGTAATGTGGTACCACACTGAAACCGTGAATTAAACCTCGATCCGATCGACATTTTAGAGGATAACACCGGATAGGTCAGGGTTATGTCTGGTATTTGCCATCATCTGGCTCATACTTTCGCATTTTTCGCATACTTGATGGCCAGATCCAGGGCTCTTTCTGGTTCGGATTACGTAGTAATGTGGTGCCACACGGAAATAGTGAGTTAAACCTGGATTCGATCAATATTTTAGAGGACAACACCAGTTAAGTCTGAGTTAGGTCTCGTATTTGCCATTATCTGGCTCATACTTTCGCATTCTTCGCATAATTGTTGGCCAGGTCCTGGGCTTTTTCTGGTTTGTTTCACGTACTAATGTGGTACCACACAAAAACAGGCAATTAAACCTGGAGTGGGTCTACATTATAGAGGATAACACCGGTTAGGTCTGGGTTCGGTCAGGTATTTGCCATCATCTAGCTCATACTTTCGCATTTTGCGCATATTTGTTGGCTTGATCCTGGGCTTTTTCTGGTTTGGATCACGTTGTCATGTGGTACCACACTGAGACAGTTAATTAAACCTCGATCCGATCGATATTTTAGAGGATAACACCGGTTAGGTCAGGGTTATGTCTGGCATTTGCCATCATCTGGCACATACTTTCGCATTTTTCGCATACTTGTTGGCCAGATCCCGGGCTTTTTCTGGTTTGGATCACGTAGTAATGTGGTACCACACTGAAACTGTAAATTAAACCTGGATTCGATCTATATTTTAGAGGATAACACCGGTTAGGTTTGGGTTAGGTATCGTATTTGCTCCGTCAGGGGCTGTGTCCGGCCAGGTGTCCGGCGCAGTACGGGGCGTAGCGACCCCGAGGTACCTGATGCTAATCACACCGTAAGCCTCCTGTTGGTCGTCGCAACGACCCATTCACAACTCCATTTTTGGTTTTGTGAATGGTACGTGACGGCAGGAGGAACGGGGGCCTTGGCTTAACCGCCTGGGCTGCGAGGATGGTAACTCTATAACTTACCCTCTAATCCTAAGTTATAGTGCGCGGCGATGGGATGCATGGTTGGGAGAGTAGGCCCAATCCCTAGCGACCACCTCCGGGGGCACCTGCCGAACCCCCGGAGTATTAGGCTTTCCCAGGCAAGGCGGCTCTGCCTGGGGTGACATCCATTCCGACCACGCTCGTGGGAATAGTTATGGATCTCATTCAATCTCAAGTAAACAACCGGACTGGCAATTTGGATAACGGACAGGCATGCATATCGGATGGTGAGAATATCTTTATCGACAATGGAATGGATGGACCACTTTCTGGTGGGGTTAGGCCCACGGTCAGGAGTGTTGAGGTAATTAATCCCCCGCTGGGGATCCACATTGGAGGTGAGGACGACCGTCAGAGGTATGGCCCCGTCCCCGTAGTTAGCCTGGAGCGGCTAGATTCCACGGAGTGGCGTAAGGCTGGGCAGGTTTCACCTCCGCGAAAGAGGCATGGTGCCGCGGGACCGCAGCTCTCGCTGAGCGACGCGGCCCAGGGCAAAGACGTGGCGTCGTCGTGCGTCGAGGAGTCCGTTACCATCCTCGACGGCGGCTCCATGGACGAAGACGAATGGGCGCCTAGTCGATCTACCGCCGACGATGGTGAGAGCGTCGACTCAGGCGACGAGGATTATGGGCCCCGGAAGAGGAAAAGGAAGGGCCCCGGGGCAGGAAGACCTAGGGGCATTTTTGTGGACCCAAAGAAGTTGGGTCCAGGGATGAAGGCCCTGCCGAAGCAGGCAGACCTCCGCAATATAGCGGAGGTCATGAAGTTGGACGAGCTCCTGGGCCGGCTCAAGGAGCAATTGGAGTCCGTCGTCCGGGTGGCAGACACCGCGTGCCACCTGAAGACGACGGACATCCGTGGGCTCTGTTTGGCAGCGCGGGTGGCGATGGTCAGCGCCGAGGAACTCCACGGCAGAGCTGACCGCGCCGAAAACCCGAACAGGCCGGCCCGGGAAGTTACATTCGCCAAGGCGAATGGGAGAGGTGGTCGATGGCCCTCGAGAAGAGGCTGCAGGTGGCCGATAATGCCGCCACCACCCTGTCCGAGACCGTCAGGGTCAAGGACAGGGAGCTAGAGCACCTCAGGCGGGAAGTGGGCCGTCTGAGGTTAAAGCAAGAGCAGCGTAGGCTGCTGAGAACGGGTGAGGAGGTGGCCGGCGAGGAGCCGCTCGACCATGAGCTGCCTTGTGCCCCTCGGCCAAGGCGGAAGGATCTTCTTCCGTCCACTTTAGCCGGGGGGGACTCTAGTATGGAGGTGGAGTTGGCCGTCCCTGGACCGTCGCTCACAGATGGAACCGCCCCACATGAGAAGGGGTGCCCCGCATCCGGAAGCCCTTTAATGGTCATGATGACCGAAGTCCTCAAAAGGATTTCCGAGATGGCGGGGCACATATCGGCCGTGGAGGGCCGGATTGATGCCCGCTTTGAAGCGGTATGGCGGGCTGTGTCCCGCCCGCCACTAGGGAAGAGCCCGATGACTCCTTCTTCATCCGTGGTGGTGGCCCTTCCGGTTACGGCGAAGGGACCGGACATACAGAGGGGGAAGGCGAAGGGGACCGCGGGGACGAAGCCCGGGAGCGCGAATGCACCCGTCATAGCCGCCGTGACACCCCCCCAACCGACACCGAAAAAGACAGGCGCCACCAAGCGCCACAGTGGCACTCCTGCAGTGAGAATGGCGGAGGTGGCAAAGCCACCAGCGGCGAACACTAAAGTGTCGCAAAAGGCTGCACCTCTCCCCGCACCATCACCACCCAAGGAGGGTAGCGGCAGGTCCGCTCCGTCAGTCCACAGCAACGTGGTGAAAGCCGTCTCTGCCCCAGCCAACGACGGGCAGGGTACGTGGGCGGATGTGGTGAGGCGGGGTAAGGGTAAGGGAAGCGGAAAGGGTGCGGCACCTGCCGCATCCTCCAACAAGGGCGGGATATCCGTCGCAACGGGTCGGCCAGCCGCTAATAATACGGCCGGCACAAAGAAGAAGTGCGGTACCCAGACGGCGGCGGTTAAGTTACCGAGGCTGCCAAAGAACGCAGCAGTCTCGGTGACCGCCGCTGCTGGGAGGGAAGGAGATCTGGGCCCCCTCCTCAATAAGGTGATGCCCGGGATCTGTAATGATCTCGGGATCACCGGGATGCGGCCCACCAGGGCGGTCACCGGGGCGCTCTTATTAGCAATCCCCGGTGAGAAGGGCAAAGAGAAGGCGACCGCCCTGAGGGCGCGTCTTGAGGGGGCCCTCCAGGTCGAGGGTGTTCGGGTGGCTTGCCCCCAGAAACAGGCCGAGTTAAGGGTGTCCGGCCTGTCGGAGGCAGCCACCCAGGACGTGGTAAGGGAGGCCCTTGCCACAGCCGGGGGTTGTGGCGCTGCGGAGGTCAACGTTGGTGACCTCCGCCGGGACAGCTCGGGCATGTTTACTGCCTGGGCCCGCTATCCCCTTCGCGCCGCAACTAAGCTCGCGAAGTCCGGCCAATTAATAGTCGGCTTCCTCGAAGCCCGGCTGGCGGTGCTTGCCGCGAGGCCGCTGCAGTGTCACCGCTGCCTAGAGTTCGGCCATGTCCGGCAGCGGTGTAGCAGCACAGTTGACCGCAGCGGCCTCTGTTACCGTTGCGGGGGGGCCTTCCATACAGCCAGGGAGTGTATGGCCGCCCCAAAATGCCCCCTTTGTGTGGGCTTGGGGCGGCCAGCGGATCACCGAATGGGTGGGACGGCGTGCCGTCCCCCCAAACGGAAGGGGAAAAAGGGAAAGGGTGCGGTTGTGCCCCCATCCACGGTGCCGGCTGGTGTTGAGCCGGCACCGCTGCCCGTCGCGATGGAGGTTCAGGGGGCGGCTTGTTCCCAGCCGTCCCCTGCTGTGGTGTCGGGGACTATTCCCGCCCCAGCAGCTGTCGCGGCGGCGGTGAAAATGGTTGGGTGTAAACCTGCACCGCCCCCAGCGACGGAGATGATGGAGGTGGATGTGGCGCCTATCGACTCAGCGCCTTCTACCTCCACAAAATCAGAAGATGTGTTGTCTGGCGGGGGTGTTGCAATTCCCCCACAACAAGCGGCAACCCAGTCGCCGTGCGGGTCAGAGCCCCTTTGTAGGGGGGTGCTGGCCTCGTACGGCGGCAAAGATCCGGGGCGCGCAGAGGCGCCCCTAAACACTGGAAGGGGAGGCCTGGAGGAGGCCGCGGGTGAGACCCGATAATGTCTCAACGCCTCCTCCAGGTCAATTTGAACCACTGCCGGGGGGCTCAGGATCTCATGCTCCAAAGCCTCCGGGAGTGGAACGTCGGGATGGCCGTGATCGCCGAGCCCTATCGTGCCCCCAAACACCCCGCTTGGGTGGGGGACCTTAACGGGGTCTCGGCGATCACGTGGCAGTACGGGCGCGGCACGTTGCCGTGCTGCGTAGTGGGGAGGGGCCACAGGTTTGTGGCGATTAAGTGGGGGGACCTTGTGGTTGCCGGGTGTTATGCGTCGCCCGCTATGGGCCTCAGCGATTTTGAGGCGTACCTCGACGAGGTGGGGAGATGCATCTCCCCACATCTCGCCAGCGGGGTGCTCGTCCTGGGAGATTTTCATGCCCACGCTGCAGCGTGGGGCTGCCCCAGGACGACCGTCAAGGGCGACGCGACGCTCGTATGGGCGGCGGGTCACAGCCTCGTAGTTTTGAATGAGGGGGCCGTGAGCACGTGCGTGCACGCGCGGGGCGAGTCGATCGTCGACATATCGTTGGCGAGCCCCGCCATAGCGCGCCGTGTGTCCGACTGGAGGGTCGCGGAAGAGGTGGCCACGTTAAGCGACCACCTCTATATTACGTTCTCCGTAGCCGCGACCGCCGGCGTAAATGGACCCCGCCAACCGGGCAGGGAAGCACACCCGGCGCCACGCTGGTCCGCCAAAAGGCTGGACCCGGACGCCCTTGCGATGGCAGCCTCCGTTGTAGCATGGCAGGAGATGCCACGCTGGACCCTCGGCAATCCTTCTGCCGGGGCGCGTTGGTTCCGGGAGACTATGACGTCGTTCTGCGACGCAGTCATGCCCCGAGCCGCGGGGGGTCCGTGTACTGGTGGTCGGGCGAGATCGAGGACTTACGCACTCGGTGCGTTGTCGCCCGACGCCGGTACACCCGCGCCAGGAGACGGCGCGGGGCGACGGAGGCAGAGGTGGTGGGGTTGCGCGGGGAATTTTCCCTGGCGCGAAGAACCCTCCGCCGGGCCATCGCGACTGCGAAAGCCCAGGCATGGACGGAGCTCCTCGGCTCTCTGGATGCAAATCCATGGGGGCGTCCCTATCATATGGTCGCAGGCAAGATGCGATCATGGGCGCCCCCGATCACAGAGAGCCTCGACCCCCAGCTGCTCGGGGAAACTATGCGTGTCCTCTTCCCTGTTGGGGGAGAGGCGTTCCTGCATCCCCCCGAGCCACTGCCGGACCACCCACCTTGATGGTCCGACGAACTGGGGGTCTCCGAGGAGGAGCTAGCTAGGGCCGTCCGGAGAATGGCTGCCAAGAAGACGGCGCCAGGACCGGACGGCATACCTGGCAGTGCCTGGGCAATAGCGGTGGGTGTTCTGGGGGCCGGATTGATACGCGTCTTTAACGCGTGCCTGCGGATCGGTCAGTTCCCCCCCATATGGAAGGTGGCGAGGTCGGTCCTCCTCCACAAGCCAGGGAAGCCCGCGGATTTTCCATCCGCGTTCCGACCAATTTGTCTACTGGACGAGGCTGGAAAGCTCCTCGAGCGGGTCATAGTATCCCGGCTTGAGGGGCACCTGTCCCGCGTCGGTCCTGATCCGACCGACCAACAGTTCGGCTTTCGCCGGGGCCGCTACACAGTCGACGCCATAGCGACAGTGCGGACCCTGGCGGAATCGGCAATCTCCCGGGGGGGGGGGGGGGGGTGTGGCGTTGACAGTCTCATTAGACATAGCCAACGCCTTTAACACCGTCTCCTGGGTGGCGATAGGTCGGGCACTCCTATACCACCGAGTGCCCACCTATCTATGCCGACTGATCGGGGATTATCTGCGGAGTAGGGTAGTCCAATATCCGGGTCGGAACGGGATGGAGCAGAGAGTGGTGCACCGCGGGGTTCCACAGGGGTCAGTCCTCGGGCCGCTTCTGTGGAACTTGGCCTATGATACGGTGCTGCGGGCTGATCTCCCCGTCGGCGTGTCGTTGGTATGTTACGCCGACGACACTCTGGTGATAGCCGGCGGGGATACGTGGAGGAGGGCCGTGGCCCTCGCGGAGGAAGGGACGGCACGAGTCGTCGCCGAGGTAGAGCGTCTGAGGTTGCGCGTGGCACCCCAGAAGACCGAGGCCATCTGGCTGTGTAATGTCAGTGGTCGTGGGGTGCCGCGCCAGGCGTCTCTAAGGGTGGGCGGAGCCCAAGTCGGGGTCGGGCGCCGGATGAAGTATCTGGGCCTCACCCTCGACAGCTACTGGCGGTTCGGGCATCATTTGGAAGGGTTGGGTCCCCGTATTGAAAGAGCTGCGGCCGCGTTAGGCCGCATAATGCCCAATCTCGGGGGGCCCAACATGGCGGCTCGGCGGCTGTATTTGGGAGTCGTCCGGTCCATGGCGCTTTATGGCGCGCCAATATCGGCCGGCGGTCTTGTGGCCAATCGGCGGGGTGCATTTGTACTCCGTCGGTTACAGAGGTTGGTCGCCATCAGAATCGTGCGGGGTTATCGCACGATCTCCTACACAGCCGCCACCTTGCTGGCGGGTTCCGCACCGCTTCACCTGCTGGCGAAAATGGACGCAGAGGTATATCAAAGCCTCTGCGACCATCGCCAGCGGGGCGTGGACCCGCACGGCGAGGAGGCCGCCAGGGCCCGAAGCCAGGCGCGGCGACGCGTCTATAGTCGGTGGCTGGTCTGGTTATCCAAGCCAGACCAGCGGAATGATCGCCTTGCCGCGGCGGTCCGCCCAGTATTTTACGCCTGGGTGGGCCGTAGCTGAGGTACGCCCACCTACCGCCTAACACAGGTACTGACCGGACACGGTTGCTTCGGTCGGTACCTGCATCGGATAGGGCGGGAGCCGACGGCTGCGTGCCGTCACTGCAGGGGAAGGGAGCACACCGCGCAGCACACGTTGGAGTTTTGCCCGGCGTGGGCAGCGCAGCGCGGTGTTCTCGTTGGAGTAGTTGGAGCGGACCTCTCGCTGCCGGCTGTCATTCGTGCGATCGTCGGCAGCGAGGAGGCGTGGGCGGCCATGGCCTTGTTTAGTGAAGAGGTCATGGCCGCCAAGGAAAACGCCGAAAGGGCGCGTGAGGAGGTGGCGGGCAGGCGGCGACGCCGATCGTAAGACCCTCCACCGCTCCCCGTGGCAGGGGAGCGAGAAGGGGTCGGTGATGGCGTTTGTGGTGCGAGATGAGGGACTTTATACCCTCACTCCCCCTCGCATCCAGCCCATCGCCGTACCGGGGGCCCGTGGCAGGGGCCCCGTCTAGCGGGGGCGGCAGTGTTAGCCGGCCCCGCAGCCGTGGTCGCGATCGGGTGGGGGCCCGGTCGCGGCTAGTAGCAACGGCACGAGTGGGGGCGACGTCGCGTGTGACCGCGTGGCGTCGCCGGGGGGCAATCAATTATGTTTGCCCCCCATTGGGGGAGGAGATACTATTCCTCCCACGGGAAGGGCCCGTAGTAGGGCGTTGCGCCAACGGGGAGAGTCACGGTAGTATCGCTAGTTTGGTTCCCGTGACTCTCCCCAGATAAAGGGCGCAGGCGGTCACCGTGGTGTTTTAGCCGGTAAGAGTCCGGCACTACCCCGGCCTCCCCCCCAGGGAGCCGGGGTGTCCATGAGGATTTCACCACGTTAAAAAAAAAAAAAAAAAAAAAGGTATCGTATTTGCATTATCTGGCTCATACTTTCGCTTCTTTCGCATACTTGTTGACCAGATCCTGGGCTTTTTCAGGTTTGGATCACGTAGTAGTGTGGTTTCACACTGAAACAGTGAATTAGTCTTGGATTCGATCTACATTTTAGAGGATAACACCGGTTTGGTTTGGGTTAGGTCTTGTATTTGCCATCATCAGGCGCATACTTTCGCATTCTTCGCATAATTGTTGGCCAGGTCCTGGGCTTTTTCTGGTTTGGTTCACGTACTAACGTGGTACCACACAGAAACAGCCAATTAAACCTGGATTCGATCTACATTATAGAGGATAACACCGGTTAGGTCTGGTTTCGGTCAGGTATTTGCCATCATCTAGCTCATACTTTCGCATTTTTCGCATACTTGTTGGCCAGATCCGGAGCTTTTTCTGGTTTGGAACACGAAGTAATGTGGCACCACACTGAAACAGGGAGTTAATCCTGGATACGATCTATATTTTAGAGGATAACACCGGTTAGGTTTGGGTTAGGTTTGGTATTTGCCATCATCTGGCTCATACAATCGCATTTTTCGCATACTTGTTGGCCAGATCCAGGGCTCTTTCTGGTCAGGATCACGTAGTAATGTGGTACCACACTGAAACAGTGAATTAATCCTGGATTCGACCTATATTTTAGAAGATAACACCGGTTAGGTCTGGCTTAGGTATCGTATTTGCATTATCTGGCTCATACTTTCGCTTCTTTCGCATACTTTTTGGCCAGATCCTGGGCTTTTTCTGGTTCGGATCACGTAGTAGTGTGGTTCCACACTGAAACAGTGAATTAGTCATGGATTCGATCTACATTTTAGCGAATAACACCGGTTTGGTTTGGGTTAGGTCTTGTGTTTGCCATCATCTGGCTCATACTTTCGCATTTTTCGCATACTTTTTGGCCAGATCCTGGGCGTTTTTTTGTTTGCATCACGTAGAAATATGGTACAACACTGAAACAGTGAGTTAAACCTGGTTTCAATCTATATTTTAAGGGATAACACCGGTTAGGCCTGGGTTAGGTCTCGTATTTGCCATCATCTGGCTCATACTTGCGCATTCTTCGCATACTTGTTGACCAGATCCTGAGCTTTTTCTGGTTTGGATCACGTACTAATGTGGTATCACACAGAAACAGGCAATTAAACCTGGAATCGATCTATATTGTAGAGGATAACACCGGTTAGGTCTGGGTTCGGTCAGGTACTTGCCATATACTGGCTTAAACTTTTGCATTTTTCGCATACTTGTTGGCCCGATCCTGGGCTTTTTCTGGGTTGGATCACGTAGTAATGTGGTACCACACTGAAACAGTGAGATAAACCTGGCTTCAAACTATATTTTAGAGGTTAACTCCGGCTAGGCCAGGGTTTGGTTTGGTATTTGGCATCATCTGGCTCACACATTCGCATTTTTCGCAAACTTGTTGGCCCGATCCTGGGCTTTTTCTGGGTTGGATCACGTAGTAAGGTGGTACCACACTGAAACAGTGAGATAAACCTGGCTTCAAACTATATTTTAGAGGTTAACTCCGGCTAGGTCAGGGTTACGTCTGGTATTTGCCATCATCTGCCACATACTTTCGCATTCTTCGCATACATGTTGGCCAGATCCTGGGCTTTTTCTGGTTTGGATCACGTACTAATGTGGTACCACACAGAAACAGGCAATTAAACCTGGATTCGATCTATATTTTAGAAGATAACACCGGTTATGTCTGAGTTAGGAATGGGATTTGCCAGCATCTAGCTCATACTTTCGCATTTTTCGCATACTTGTTGGCCAGATTCTGTGCTTTTTCTGGATTGGATCTCGTAGTAATGTGGTACCACACTGAAACAGTGAATTAATTCTGGCTTCGATCTATATTTTAGAGGATAACAACGGTTAGGTCAGGCTTAGGTCTGGTATTTGCCATCATCTGGCTCATACTTTTTTTTTTTTTTTTTTTTTTTTTTTTTTTTTTGTCGTGGGGAAAATCTTCGAAAGACTCCCTCCCACCTCCTTGGGGAGAGTTGGGAGGGGTGTGTGGGATTCCCCGCGCCCGTACAACGACAGGCGCGGGACCTACCCACTAAAAACCCCACGGTGACCCTTCGGCACGCTTTGGGAGGATACCGGGAATCGCTCGAAGCATTTTTCCGGTATCCTCCCCGTGCCCGCGCTTTCGCGCCCATCCCCCGGGGGGACAATCGGTCCCCCCAGTAGACACACTGCCTCATAGCGGCGGGACGGGGCCACTCCATCCCGCCGCTATCCGTCCCGGGGCCGCGTTTAGTGGCGGCTGCGAGCCCCAACTCGCAACCGCCCGCGACCCCGTTTCCACCCCTCGGCGGCCGGGCGTTCATGGCCGCACCAGACCGCCGAGGGTGCCTCCCCTTGCGTCGGACCGGTAGGGGGAGGCACTCCTACCCCCAACCGGTCCGACCCGGCGCCGCCTGACGGGAGGAGGGTCCCCTCAGGACCCCCCTCCCAGCCTAGGCCTTCCGCCACGCCGAGGCGGCCGCCCGCGACGCCTCGCGACCGGGCGACGACCTCGGGCCACCGCACTGCGCCGCTGAAGCTCGCGCTCCCTCGCCGCGGCCTCCTTCTGCAACATTACGTTCTCGCAGAAGGAGGCCACGGCCCTCCACTTCTCCTCGCTGCCGAGCATGGCGCGCACCACGCCCGGCAGCGAGACATCCCGCCCGACGACGCCGACCAGGACACGGCGCTCCCCCTCCCACGCGGGGCATACCTCCAGGGTATGATCCGCCGTGTCCTGCTCAGCGTCGCAGTGGCAGCAACGCGCCGTCGGCTCTTTCCCTATCCGGCACAGGTATCTTCCGAAGCTGCCATGCCCGGAAAATACCTGTGCCAGCCGGTAGGTGAGGCTGCCATGGCCTCTGTCCAGCCACTCCTTCAGGAGTGGCCGAACAGCCTCGACAGTCCGGTGCCCCGCGGTTGGCAGAGCCAGCCGCTCCTGCCACGCGAGCAACACGGACTGCCGGGCCTGGCGCTTCAAATCGCCCCAAGCAGGTTCCTGCCCGCCCGGGACCGCCCCCACCCCCGCGCGACGGTCGACGCGGTGCCGGTACATCACCGCGTGCGACCGCGCGAGCAGGTCCATGGGCGGCATACCCGCTAGAACCGTCGCCGCCTCATGTGACATGGTCCGATACCCGCGGACGACCCTGAGCGCCATGCGCCTCTGCACCCGACGCAGCATAGTCATGCTGCGCCGGGAGGCAGCCAGGTCGTCCGCCCAGACGGGGGCCCCGTATAGGGCAACCGACTGGACCATTGCCACATAGAGGCGACGAACTCGGCCCGCCGGGCCCCCCAGGTTGGGCAGGATCCGGCCCAGAGCCGCAACCATCCTTTCCAACCGGGGGACCAGGCAGCGGAAATGCTCCTCGAAACGCCAGTGGCTATCGAGGATCAGCCCCAGATACCTGATCTGGGGCTTCACCTCGATGTCAGCCCCACCCACCCGGATCAGAGGGGGTGGCGGATCCTGCCGAGGTGAATGAAACGCAATCACCTCGGTCTTATGGACCGCCACCGTCATCCCCATCCCCCTGATCCGGTCGACGACGCGTTGCGACCCCTCCTCCGCGCAACGCATGGCCCTCCCCCAGTGCGCCCCGACGGCTAGCACCAGTGTGTCATCCGCATAACACACCGTGCTGATGCCGTCGGGGAGGCCGGCCCGCAACACCGAGTCGTACGCGATGTTCCACAGGAGTGGCCCGAGGACCGACCCCTGCGGAACACCGCAGTACATCTCCCTCCGCATATCACCATCCCGGCCCGGATACTCGATCCACCTGCCGCGGAGATAATCCCCGACGACCGCCCTGAGACAAGGGGGGACTCGATGATATTCGAGTCCCCTCCTTATCTCTTCCCAGGGGAGGGTGTTAAAGGCATTGGCAATATCCTTGGATATTGTCAATGCCACCCCTCCCCGGGAGACGGCCGCCTCCGAGAGGGCCCTCACACGACCTATCGCGTCGATAGTCGATCGGCCCCCCCGGAAACCGAACTGGCAGTCGGCCAGACCGGGATCACCCCGCGACAGGTGCTCGACGAGGCGGGCAGCAATCACACGCTCGAAGAGCTTGCCCACCTCGTCGAGGAGACAAATGGGCCGGTATGCGGAGGGAGACTCCGCGGGCCGACCCTCCTTCCGGAGGAGGACCATCCTCGCCACCTTCCAACTGGGGGGGAATCGCCCGTCCCTCAGGCAGCGGTCGAACAACCGTCTGAGGTCGGCCCCAAGGACGCCCTGGGTCAAGACCCAAGCCCGGCCGGGCACACCATCCGGACCCGGGGCCGTGTTACGAACCCCGAGCCGTCTGATGGCCGCTGCCAGCTCCTCCTGCGTGACCCTCAGCTCGGCCGTCCACTCCACTGGGACAGCCGCCGCCGCCGGAGGACGCGGTCCCCTCTCCCCAATTGGGAAGAGTGTATTGACCACGTCCTCCAGCAGCCGGGGGTCAAGACCCTCGGTGACGGGGGGCGCCCACGGGCGGAGCTTATTCAGCACCACCTTATATGGGCGCCCCCATGGATCGTCATCGAGGGTCTGGAGGAGCTCCTTCCATGCCTGGGTCTTGGCCCGTATGATGGCGACCTGCAGAGCAACCCGCGCCACGCGGTATGCTCCATACAGGACATCAGCTGCCCTCGCTCGCGCCACGCCGTCGCCTGTACGTTGACGACGGCGCGCGCGGGTGTACTGGCGTCGGGCGCGGACAGTCGCGACTCGCAACTCCGCGATCGCGTCCGACCACCAGTACACCGCCCGGCGAGGAGAAGCCCGCCCGACCCGAGGCATCGCCGCGTCGCAAATACCCGCGACCAATGCTCCGAGCCGGGCGACCTCCTCCTCTATGCTCGGCAACTCGGCCGCTCCCTGCGGCCAAGTTGCAGCGAGGGCAGCTGCCATCAGGGCGTCCTTGTCCAGGCGCCGAAGCGCCCAGCGGCGTGGTGGGGTGCCACGCAGGCGGCCGTGTCGGGATGCACTCGCGGCGGCAGAGACCTCCATCCGGATGTACCGGTGATCGGAGAGTGTCTCTGCCCCCGCGACCACGTGCCAACCCGACACCATGCGCACGGCGTTGGGGGTCGCGAATCCAACATCCACGATGGACCCCCCATATCGCCGCACGCATGTGTGCTCCGACCCCCGGTTCAATACCCGG
The DNA here is from genome assembly GCF_051014445.1 of Colletes latitarsis. Classification (NCBI taxonomy): domain Eukaryota; kingdom Metazoa; phylum Arthropoda; class Insecta; order Hymenoptera; family Colletidae; genus Colletes; species Colletes latitarsis. The sequence goes on along the minus strand of NC_135145.1, from coordinate 4,770,882 downwards.
AGGTCGAGCCCCGCCGCCCAATCGCCCAGGATCCCGCCGCGAACGGAGGTCCTGGGGGATCCCCAAGCCACCGACTTGGCATTAAAATCCCCCAGGACCAGCACCGGCCGGGCCGCGCAGCGCTGCACGCATGCCGCGACCTCGGCCAAGTACAGCTCGAACGCAGCGTGACCGCTACGGGGCGAAATGTAGCACCCCACCACAGCGACTCCCCCCCAGTCCACGGCGACGAATCCCCGACCGCGCTCCAACAAGGAGAACGGTGGGGACCCGTCGCCCCCTCCCCATACCGTCGCCACCAAGCCTTCCGCGTCGCCCACCCAATGAGGGTGATCAGGGACGCGGTACGGCTCGGCAGCGACCGCCAGGCCAACCCCCCACTCCGCGAGGACTTGGGACATCAAGTCCTGTGCCGCGCGGCAGTGGTTGAGGTTGGCCTGGAGGAGGAGGCGGGGCGGCATTAATTAATAGCCGCGCCAGCCTCCTCCCGGCCGTCCGTCCCCGTAGCACCGTCCACCTCCATGGAGGACGATGCCACCGCCCTCGGCACCGGAGCCGGTGCAGCCCGCCTCTTCCTCTCCTTCCGAGAGGGGGGGGAGCACTTCTTGCTCCCCACCCTGTGATCGGCTGGCCTCCCCATGTCCGCACACAGCGGGCAGTGGGGGGCCGCCGAGCACTGGCTCGCCCGGTGTTCTTTGGCACCGCAGCGGTAACACTGACCGCTGCGGTCCACCGGCGAGGTGCACCACTGCCTCACGTGCCCCAATTCGAGGCAGCGGTGACACTGGAGCGGGCGCGGCGCGAGGATTTCCACTCGCGCCGAAACCCACCCCACCAACACCCTCCCGGATTCCGCCACCTTACGGGCGGCGGAGAGGGGGCACCGGGCCCACACCGACCCGAGGCCGGAGGGCGACCTGCGGATCTCTCCGATCCGCAGGTCCTCCACAGGACAGTCCCCCGCCCTCGCAAGGGCACGGGACACATCCTGTGCGCTGACCGAGTCGTCCAGCCCACAAACGCGCATCTCCGTGCGCTTCGTGGGCCGGGCGACCCGGACACCTCGCTCGCCCAGCTGCTCCCGGAGCCTCTGGGCGAGACGATCCGCCTTCGCGCCGCCTTCTGCACCGGGGATCTCCAGCAAGAGACCCCCGGTCACGGCCCTCTTCGCCCTCACGGAGGCGATGCCCAGCTCTTCCAGGGAGATATTCTCCCTGGCGAGCCGCTTCGCCACCGCGAGGGTCAGGTCGCCCCCCTGCGCAACGGTCAGCGTCACCGCTGCCGTTTTTGGGGGACGACCTGGTCGTGCCTTCCCGACCTTCGCGGCCTTTACCTTGGCCGGCGGCGGCGGAGGCGGAGGCTGCGGTTGCGAGGCCTTCCTCGCCGCCCGCTTCGCCTTCCGCCCCACCACCTCACTCCACGCCACCCCCCCTTGGGAGGGTGCTGTGGAGGACGCGACCACCGCGACCACGGGTACACCACCCCCCTTGGGGGTCGCGACCCGGGGCCCTGGTGCCGCAACGCTGGGCGGTGCCTTCACTCCGCCCTTCTTTGCCTTCCCCGACTGTACCGGAACAGGTCGGGGAGGCACCGCCTTCCTGCTGACCGCTCTTCCGGCGAGGAGCTCCTCCCGGAAGGCGGCCAGCTTGCCATCAATCATGTCCCCAATCCTCCTCAGAAGATCGTCTTCTGAGGAGGACGGGGACTTCTTCACGGGCGGAGTGCGGGTGGAGGGGCCCGCGGTGCCCCGCACCACTGCCGCCGCACTCCGCTTATTTACCTCCGCCGTGGGACGCGGCGGTGGAGGAGGAGGGAGGATGGGAGGGAGGGCCGCGCTGTTCCACAGCGCCTCTGCCCTCCTCCTCCCCTGTCGCTCCTCCTCCAACAGGAGCTGCAGACGGGCGTTCCGCCCTCTGAGCTCCCGCGCCGCCTCCCTCATTTCCTCCGCCGCGGCCTTCAGGGCCTCCGCGCCACCGCTTTTCTGCCCCTTAAAGGCGCAGGCAGCGGCGACTTTCTCCACCCGCCTCAGGGACGAGGAGATCCTCTCCGATATCTCCTCGGTCACCTCGTCCCTGAGGCAACTCAGCCTCACCGAGGGGCTCATCGCCCCGCCCACCTCGACGACGGCCTGTCCCGCCCTCTTCCTCTTAGAGCCTATGAGGCTCCTGGTGGAGGAGAAGGACGAGACTGACGCAGTCTCGTCGTCCTCCTCCACCTTCCACGAAGCCGGGCCAGGCGCTGGAGGCGGCGCGAGCGCCGTCACTCCAGTCCCAACACCGCCTTCGTCCTCCCCCTCTGACTTACCCCGTCCCATCCACGTTTTAATATTGAATTCCATAATATTCCCACGAGCAGGTCGGAAGAAAAGGTCCGCCCGGGCAGAGCCGCCTTACCCGGGTAAGCCTAAATACTCCGGGGGTTCGGCAGGTTCCCCGGAGGTGGTCGCTTGGGATTGGGCCTTCTCCCCCAACCATGCATCCCATCGCCGCGCACCATAGGTTAGGATTGGAGGGCGATTTTATAGAGTCGCCATACTCGTCGCCCAGGCGGTTAAGCCAAGACCCCCGTTCCTCCTGCCGTCACGTACCATTCACAAAACCAATAGGGAATTGTGAATGGGTCGTTGAGACGACCAACAGGAGGCTTACGGTGTGCGTATGACTCGGGTACCCCGGGTTCGTTAAGCCCGTACTGCAGCTGAAAGGCTGGCAGCCCCTGAGGGAATCTGGATCATACTTTCTCATTTTTGGCCTACTTGTTGGCCAGATCCTGGGCGTTTTCTGGTTCGGATCACGTAGTAATGTGGTACCACACTGAAATAGTGAGTTAAATATGGATTCAATCTAAAATTTTAGAGTATAACACCTGTTAGGTCTGAGTTAGTTCTTGTATTTGCCATCACCTGGCTCATACTTACGCATTTTTCACCTACATGTTGGCCAGATCCCGGGCGTTTTCTGGGTTGGATCACGTAGTAATTTGGTACCACACTGGAACAGCGGGTTAAACCTGGATTCAATCAATATTTTAGAAGATAACACCGGTTAGATCAGGGTTAGGTCTGGCGTTTGATATTATCTGGCTCATACTTTCGCATTTTTCGCATACTTGTTGGCTAGATCCTGGGCGTTTTCTGGTTTGGATCACGTAGTAATGTGGTACCACACTGAAACAGTTAGTTAAACCCGGCACCGATAAATATTTTAGAGGATAACACCGGTTAGGTCAGGGTTAGGACTGGTATTTGCCATCATCTGGCTCATACTTTCCCATTTTTCACGTACAAGTTGGCCAAATCCTGGGCGTTTTCTGGGTTGGATCACGTAGTAATGTGGTACCACACTGAAACAGCGAGTTAAGCCTGGATTCAATCAATATTTTAGAGGATAACACCGGTTAGGTGAGGGTTAACTCTGAAAATTGCCATCATCTGGCTCATGCTTTCGCATTTTTCACCTACAGGTTGGCCATATCCTGGGCGTTTTCTGGGTTGGATCACGTCGTAATATGGTACCACACAGAAACAGTGAGTTAAACCTGGATTGAATCTATATTTTAGAGGAGAACACCGGTTAGGTCAGGGTTAGGTCTGGTATTTGTTATTATCTGGCTTATACTTTCGCATTCTTCGCATACTTGTTGGCCAGATCTTAGGCGTTTTCTGGGTTGGATCACGTAGTAATGTGGTACCACACTGAAACAGTGAGTTAAGCCTGGATCCGATCAATATTTCAGAGGGCAATACCGGTTAGGTCAGGGTTAGGCCTGGTATTTGCCATCCTCTGCCTCATACTTTCGCATTTTTCTCATACTTGTTGTCCAGATCCTGGGCGTTCTCTCGTTTGGATCACGTAGTATTGTGGTACCACACTGAAACGGTGAGTTAATCCTGGATTCAATCTACATTTTAGAGGATAACACCGGTTAGGTCAGGGTTAGGTCTGGTATTTGTTATCATCTTGCTCATCCTTTCGCATTTTTCACCTACAAGTTGGCCAAATCCTGGGCGATTTCTGGGTCGGATCACGTAGTAATGTTGTACCACACTGCAACAGTGAGTTAAACCTGGATTCAATCTATATTTTAGAGGATAACACCGGTTAGGTGAGGGTTCTGGTATTTGCCATCATCTGGCTCATACTTTCGCATTTTTCGCATACTTGATTGCAAGATCCTGGGCTTTTTCTGGTTTGGATCACGTAGTAATGTGGTAACACACTGAAACAGTGAGTTAAGCCTGGGTACGATCACTATTTTAGAGGATAACAGAGGTTAGGTCAGGGTTAGGTCTGGTATTTGTTTTTATCTGGCTCATACTTTCGCATTTTTCGCATACTTGTTGGCCAGATCGTGGGCGTTTTCTAGGTTGGATCACGTAGTAATGTGGTACCACACTGGAACAGTGGGTTAAACCTGGATTCAATCTATATTTTAGAGAATAACTCCGGTTAGGTGAGGGTTAGGTCTGGTATTTGCCATCATCTGGCTCATACTTTCGCATTTTTCACCTACAAGTTGTCCAAATCCTGGGCGATTTCTGGGTCGGATCACGTAGTAATGTTGTACCACACTGCAACAGTGAGTTAAACCTGGATTGAATCTATATTTTAGAGGAGAACACCGGTTAGGTCAGGGTTAGGTCTGGTATTTGTTATTATCTGGCTCATGCTTTCGCATTCTTCGCATACTTGTTGGCCAGATCTTAGGCGTTTTCTGGGTTGGATCACGTAGCAATGTGGTACCACACTGAAACAGTGAGTTAAGCCTGGATCCGATCAATATTTCAGAGGGTAATACCGGTTAGGTCAGGGTTAGGCCTGGTATTTGCCATCCTCTGCCTCATACTTTCGCATTTTTCTCATACTTGTTGTCCAGATCCTGGGCGTTCTCTGGTTTGTATCACGTAGTAATGTGGTGCCACACTGAAATAGTGAGTTAAACCTGGATTCAATCAATATTTTAGAGGATAACACCGGTTTGGTGAGGGTTCTGGTATTTGCCATAATCTGGCTCATACTTTCGCATTTTTCGCATACTTGTTGGCCAGATCTTGGGCGTTTTCTAGGTTGGATCACGTAGTTATGTGGTACCACACTGAAACAGTTAGTTAAACCCGGCACCGATCAATATTTTAGGGGATAACACCGGTTAGGGCAGGGTTAGGTCTCGTATTTGCCATCTTCTGGCTCATACTTTCGCATTATTCGCATACTCGTTTGCCAGATCCTGGGCGTATTCTGGTTTGGATCACGTAGCAATGTGGTACCACACTGAATTAGAGAGTTAAACCTGGATTCAATCTATATTTTAGAGGATAACACCGGTTAGGTCAGGCTTAGGTCAGGCGTTTGATATTATCTGGCTCATACTTTCGCATTTTTCGCATACTTGTTGGCCAGATCCTAGGCGTTTTCTGGGTTGGATCACGTAGTAATGTGGTACCACACTGAAACAGTGAGTTAAGCCTGGATTCAATGTATATTTTAGAGGATAACACCGGTTAGGTGTGGGTTCTGGTATTAGCCATCATCTGGCTCATACTTTCGCATTTTTCGCGTACTTGTTGGCCAGATCCTGGGCGTTTTCTGGTTTGGATCACGTAGTAATGTGGTACCACACTGAAATAGTGAGTTAAACCTGGTTTCAATGTATATTTTAGAGGGTAACACCGGTTAGGTGAGGGTTCTGGTATTTGCCATCATCTGGCTGATACTTTCGCATTTTTCGCATACTTGTTGGACAGATCCTGGGCTTTTTCTGGGTTGGATCACGCAGCAATGTGGTACCACACTGAATCAGTGAGTTAAACCTGGTTTCAATCTATATTTTACAGGATAACACCGGTTAGGTGAGGGTTAGGTCTGGTATTTGCCATCGTCTGGCTCATACTTTCGCATTTTTCGCATACTTGATTGCAAGATTCTGGGCTTTTTCTGGTTTGGATCACGTAGTAATGTGGTACCACAATGAAGCAGTGAGTTAAGCCTGGTTACGATCAATATTTTAGAGGATAACACCGGTTAGGTCAGGATTAGTTCTGCTATATGCCGTCGTCTGGCTCATACTTTCGCATTTTTCACCTACAAGTTGGCCAGATCCTGGGCGTTTTCTGGGTTCGATCACGTAGTAATGCGGTTCCACACTGAAACGGTGAGCTAATCCTGGATTCAATCTTCATTTTGGATAACACAGGTTAGGTCAGGGTTAGGTCTGATATTTTCCATCATCTGGCTTATACTTTCGCATTTTGCGCATACTTGATGGCCAGATCCTGGGCGTTTTCTGGTTTGGATCACGGAGTAATGTGGTACCACTCTGCAACAGTGAGTTAAACCTGGATTCAATCTATATTTTACAGGATAACACCGGTTAGGTGAGGGTTAGGTCTGGTATTTGCCATCGTCTGGCTCATACTTTCGCATTTTTCACATACTTGATTGCAAGATCCTGGGCTTTTTCTGGTTTGGATCACGTAGTAATGTGGTAACACACTGCAACAGTGAGTTAAGCCTGGGTACGATCACTATTTTAGAGGATAACACCGGTTAGGTCAGGGTTAGGCCTGGTATTTGCCATCATCTGGAACATAGTTTCGCTTCTATCGCATACTTGTTGGCCAGATGCTGGCCTTTTTCTGGGTTGGATCACGTAGTAGTGTGGTACCACACTGAAACAGTGAGTTAAACCTGGATCCAATGAATATTTTTGAGGATAACACCGGTTAGGTCAGGGTTAGGTCTGGCGTTTGATATTATCTGGCTCATACTTTCGCATTTTTCGCATACTTGTTGGCCAGATCCTGGGCGTTTTCTGGGTTGGATCACGTAGTAATGTGGTACCACACTGAAACGGTGAGTTAATCCTGGATTCAATCTACATTTTAGAGGATAACACCGGTTAGGTGAGGGTTAGGTCTGGTATTTGCCATCATCTGGCTCATGCTTTCGCATTTTTCACCTACAAGTTGGCCAGATCCTGGGCGTTTTCTAGGTTGGATCACGTAGTAATGTGGTACCACACTGAAACGGTGAGTTAATCCTGGATTCAATCTACATTTTAGAGGATAACACAGGTTAGGTCTGGTTTAGGTCTGGTATTTTGTATCATCTTGCTCATCCTTTCGCATTTTTCACGTACAAGTTGGCCAAATCCTGGACGATTTCTGGGTTGGATCACGTAGTAATGTTGTTCTACACTGAAACAGTGAGTTAAGCCTGCATCCGATCAATATTTCAGAGGGCAAGACCGGTTAGGTCAGGGTTAGGCCTGGTATTTGCCATCCTCTGCCTCATACTTTCGAATTTTTCGCATACTTGTTGGCCAGATCCAGGGCATTCTCTGGTTTGGATCACGTAGTAATGTTGTACCACACTGCAACAGTGAGTTAAACATGGATTCAATCTATATTTTAGAGGATAACACCGGTTAGGTCAGGGTTAGGACTGGTATTTTCCATCATCTGGATTATACTTTCGCATTTTGCGCATACTTGTTGGCCAGATCCTGGGCTTTTTCTGGGTTGGATCACGTAGTAGTATGGTACCACACTGAAACAGTTAAGCCTGGGTACGATCAATATTTTAGAGGATAACACCGGTTATGTCAGGATTAGTTCTGGTATTTGCCATCATCTGGCTCATACCTTCGCATTTTTCGCATACTTGTTGGCCAGATCCTGGGCGTTTTCTGGTTTGGATCACGTAGTAATGCGGTTCCACACTGAAACGGTGAGTTAATCCTGGATTCAATCTTCATTTTGGAGGATAACACAGGTTAGGTCAGGGTTAGGTCTGATATTTTCCATCACCTGGCTTATACTTTCGCATTTTGCGCATACTTGATGGCCAGATCCTGGGCGTTTTCTGGTTTGGATCACGGAGTAATGTGGTACCACACTGAAACGGTGAGTTAATCCTGGATTCAATCTTCATTTTGGAGGATAACACAGGTTAGGTCAGGGTTAGGTCTGATATTTTCCATCACCTGGCTTATACTTTCGCATTTTTCGCCTACTTGTTGGCCAGATCGTGGGCGTTTTCTAGGTTGGATCACGTAGTAATGTGGTACCACACTGGAACAGTGGGTTAAACCTGGACTCAATCAATATTTTAGAGGGTAACACCGGTTAGGTCACGGTTAGGGCTGGTATTTGCCACCATCTGGGTCATACTTTCGCAATCTTCGCATACTTGTTAGCCAGATCCCGTGCTTTCTCTTGTATGGATCACGTAGTAATGTGGTACCACACCGAAACAGGCAAGTAAACCTGCGTCCGATTAATACGTTAGAGGATAACCCCCGTTAAGTCTGAGATAGGTCTGGGATTCGCCCTCATCTGGAACATAATTTCGCTTCTTTCGCATACTTGTTGGCCAGATCCTGGGCTTTTTCTGGGTTGGATCACGTAGTAGAGTGGTACCACACTGAAACAGTGAGTTAAACCTGGATTCGATCTATATTTTAGAGGATAACACCGGTTAGGTCTGAGTTAGTTCTTGTATTTGCCATCATCTGGCTCATACTTTCACATTTTTCGCATACTTGATTGCAAGATCCTTGGCTTTTTCTGGTTTGGATCACGTAGTCATGTGGAACCACACTGGAACAGTGGGTTAAACCTGGATTCAATCAATATTTTAGAAGATAACACCGGTTAGGTCAGGGTTAGGCCTGGTATTTGCCATCATCTGGAACATAGTTTCGCTTCTATCGCATACTTGTTGGCCAGATGCTGGGCTTTTTCTGGGTTGGATCACGTAGTAGTGTGGTACCACACTGAAGCAGTGAGTTAAACCTGGATTCAATGAATACTTTAGAGGATAACACCGGTTAGGTCAGGGTTAGGTCTGGCGTTTGATATTATCTGGCTCATACTTTCGCATTTTTCGCATACTTGTTGGCCAGATCCTGGGCGTTTTCTGGGTTGGATCACGTAGTAGTGTGGTACCACACTGAAACAGTGAGTTAAACCTGGATTCAATCTATATTTTAGAGGATAACACCGATTAGGTCAGGGTTAGGCGTGGCATTTGCCATGATCTGCCTCATGCTTTCGCATTTTTCACCTACAAGTTGGCCAGATCCTGGGCGTTTTCTAGGTTGGATCACGTAGTAATGTGGTACCACACTGAAACGGTGAGTTAATCCTGGATTCAATCTACATTTTAGAGGATAACACAGGTTAGGTCTGGGTTAGGTCTGGTATTTTGTATCATCTTGCTCATCCTTTCGCATTTTTCACGTACAAGTTGGCCAAATCCTGGACGATTTCTGGGTTGGATCACGTAGTAATGTGGTTCTACACTGAAACAGTGAGTTAAGCCTGCATCCGATCAATATTTCAGAGGGCAAGACCGGTTAGGTCAGGGTTAGGCCTGGTATTTGCCATCCTCTGCCTCATACTTTCGAATTTTTCGCATACTTGTTGGCCAGATCCAGGGCATTCTCTGGTTTGGATCGCGTAGTAATGTTGTACCACACTGCAACAGTGAGTTAAACATGGATTCAATCTATATTTTAGAGGATAACACCGGTTAGGTCAGGGTTAGGACTGGTATTTTCCATCATCTGGATTATACTTTCGCATTTTGCGCATACTTGTTGGCCAGATCCTGGGCTTTTTCTGGGTTGGATCACGTAGTAGTATGGTACCACACTGAAACAGTTAAGCCTGGGTACGATCAATATTTTAGAGGATAACACCGGTTATGTCAGGATTAGTTCTGGTATTTTCCATCATCTGGATTATACTTTCGCATTTTGCGCATACTTGTTGGCCAGATCCTGGGCTTTTTCTGGGTTGGATCACGTAGTAGTATGGTACCACACTGAAACAGTTAAGCCTGGGTACGATCAATATTTTAGAGGATAACACCGGTTATGTCAGGATTAGTTCTGGTATTTGCCATCATCTGGCTCATACCTTCGCATTTTTCGCATACTTGTTGGCCAGATCCTGGGCGTTTTCTGGTTTGGATCACGTAGTAATGCGGTTCCACACTGAAACGGTGAGTTAATCCTGGATTCAATCTATATTTTAGAGGATAACACCGGTTAGGTCAGGGTTAGGACTGGTATTTTCCATCATCTGGATTATACTTTCGCATTTTGCGCATACTTGTTGGCCAGATCCTGGGCTTTTTCTGGGTTGGATCACGTAGTAGTATGGTACCACACTGAAACAGTTAAGCCTGGGTACGATCAATATTTTAGAGGATAACACCGGTTATGTCAGGATTAGTTCTGGTATTTGCCATCATCTGGCTCATACCTTCGCATTTTTCGCATACTTGTTGGCCAGATCCTGGGCGTTTTCTGGTTTGGATCACGTAGTAATGCGGTTCCACACTGAAACGGTGAGTTAATCCTGGATTCAATCTTCATTTTGGAGGATAACACAGGTTAGGTCAGGGTTAGGTCTGATATTTTCCATCACCTGGCTTATACTTTTTTTTTTTTTTTTTTTTTTTTTTTTTTTTTTTTTTTTTTGTCATGGGGAAAATCTTCGAAAGACTCCCTCCCACCTCCTTGGGGAGAGGTGGGAGGGGTGTGCGGGATTCCCCGCGCCCGTACAACGACAGGCGCGGGACCTACCCACTAAAAACCCCACGGTGACCCTTCGGCACGCTTTGGGAGGATACCGGGAATCGCTCGAAGCATTCTTCCGGTATCCTCCCCGTGCCCGCGCTTTCGCGCCCATCCCCCGGGGGGACAATCGGTCCCCCCAGTAGACACACTGCCTCATAGCGGCGGGACGGGGCCACTCCATCCCGCCGCTATCCGTCCCGGGGCCGCGTTTAGTGGCGTCTACGAGCCCCAACTCGCAACCGCCCGCGACCCCGTTTCCACCCCTCGGCGGCCGGGCGTTCATGGCCGCGCCAGACCGCCGAGGGTGCCTCCCCTTACGTCGGACCGGTTGGGGGTAGGAGTGCCTCCCCCTACCGGTCCGACCCGGCGCCGCCTGGCGGGAGGAGGGTCCCCTCAGGACCCCCCTCCCAGCCTAGGTCATCCGCCACGCCGAGGCGGTCGCCCGCGACGCCTCGCGACCGGGCGACGACCTCGGGCCACCGCACGAGCGCGAGCTTCAGCGCGCCGCTGAACCTCGCGCTCCCTCCCCGCGGCCTCCTTCTGCAACATTACGTTCTCGCAGAAGGAGGCCACGGCCCTCCACTTCTCCTCGCTGCCGAGCATGGCGCGCACCACGCCCGGCAGCGAGACATCCCGCCCGACGACGCCGACCAGGACACGGCGCTCCCCCTCCCACGCGGGGCATACCTCCAGGGTATGATCCGCCGTGTCCTGCTCAGCGTCGCAGTGGCAGCAACGCGCCGTCGGCTCCTTCCCTATCCGGCACAGGTATCTTCCGAAGCTGCCATGCCCGGAAAATACCTGTGCCAGCCGGTAGGTGAGGCTGCCATGGCCTCTGTCCAGCCACTCCTTCAGGAGTGGCCGAACAGCCCCGACAGTCCGGTGCCCCGCGGTTGGCAGAGCCAGCCGCTCCTGCCACGCGAGCAACACGGACTGCCGGGCCTGGCGCTTCAAATCGCCCCAAGCAGGTTCCTGCCCGCCCGGGACCGCCCCCACCCCCGCGCGACGGTCGACGCGGTGCCGGTACATCACCGCGTGCGACCGCGCGAGCAGGTCCATGGGCGGCATCCCCGCTAGAACCGTCGCCGCCTCATGTGACATGGTCCGATACCCGCGGACGACCCTGAGCGCCATGCGCCTCTGCACCCGACGCAGCATAGTCATGCTGCGCCGGGAGGCAGCCAGGTCGTCCGCCCAGACGGGGGCCCCGTATAGGGCCACCGACTGGACCATTGCCACATAGAGGCGACGAACTCGGCCCGCCGGGCCCCCCAGGTTGGGCAGGATCCGGCCCAGAGCCGCAACCATCCTTTCCAACCGAGGGACCAGGCAGCGGAAATGCTTCTCGAAACGCCAGTGGCTATCGAGGATCAGCCCCAGATACCTGATCTGGGGCTTCACCTCGATGTCAGCCCCACCCACCCGAATCTGAGGGGGTGGCGGATCCTGCCGAGGTGAATGAAACGCAATCACCTCGGTCTTATGGACCGCCACCGTCATCCCCATCCCCCTGATCCGGTCGACGACGCGTTGCGACCCCTCCTCCGCGCGACGCATGGCCTGCCCCAGTGCGCCCCGACGGCCAGCACCAGTGTGTCATCCGCATAACACACCGTGCTGACGCCGTCGGGGAGGCCGGCCCGCAACACCGAGTCGTACGCGATGTTCCACAGGAGTGGCCCGAGGACCGACCCCTGCGGAACACCGCAGTACACCTCCCTCCGCATATCACCATCCCGGCCCGGATACTCGATCCACCTGCCGCGGAGATAATCCCCGACGACCGCCCTGAGACAAGGGGGGACTCGATGATATTCGAGTCCCCTCCTTATCTCTTCCCAGGAGAGGGTGTTAAAAGCATTGGCAATATCCAAGGATATTGCCAATGCCACCCCTCCCCGGGAGACGGCCGCCTCCGAGAGGGCCCTCACACGACCTATCGCGTCGATAGTCGATCGGCCCCCCCGGAAACCGAACTGGCAGTCGGCCAGACCGGGATCACCCCGCGACAGGTGCTCGACGAGGCGGGCAGCAATCACACGCTCGAAGAGCTTGCCCACCTCGTCGAGGAGACAAATGGGCCGGTATGCGGAGGGAGACTCCGCGGGCCGACCCTCCTTCCGGAGGAGGACCATCCTCGCCACCTTCCAACTGGGGGGGAATCGCCCGTCCCTCAGGCAGCGGTCGAACAACCGCCTGAGGTCGGCCCCAAGGACGCCCTGGGTCAAGACCCAAACCCGGCCGGGCACACCATCCGGACCCGGGGCCGTGTTACGAACCCCGAGCCGTCTGATGGCCGCTGCCAGCTCCTCCTGCGTGACTCCCAGCTCGGCCGTCCACTCCACTGGGACAGCCGCCGCCGCCGGAGGACGCGGTCCCCTCTCCCCAATTGGGAAGAGTGTATTGACCACGTCCTCCAGCAGCCGGGGGTCAAGACCCTCGGTGACGGGGGGCGCCCACGGGCGGAGCTTATTCAGCACCACCTTATATGGGCGCCCCCATGGATCGTCATCAAGGGTCTGGAGGAGCTCCTTCCATGCCTGGGTCTTGGCCCGTTTGATGGCGACCTGCAGAGCAACCCGCGCCACGCGGTATGCTCCATACAGGTCATCAGCTGCCCTCGCTCGCGCCACGCCGTCGCCTGTACGTTGACGACGGCGCGCGCGGGTGTACTGGCGTCGGGCGCGGACAGTCGCGACTCGCAACTCCGCGATCGCGTCCGACCACCAGTACACCGCCCGGCGAGGAGAAGCCCGCCCGACCCGAGGCATCGCCGCGTCGCAAATACCCGCGACCAATGCTCCGAGCCGGGCGACCTCCTCCTCTATGCTCGGCAACTCGGCCGCTCCCTGCGGCCAAGTTGCAGCGAGGGCAGCTGCCATCAGGGCGTCCTTGTCCAGGCGCCGAAGCGCCCAGCGGCATGGTGGGGTGCCACGCAGGCGGCCGTGTCGGGATGCACTCGCGGCGGCAGAGACCTCCATCCGGATGTACCGGTGATCGGAGAGTGTCTCTGCCCCCGCGACCACGTGCCAATCCGACACCATGCGCACGGCGTTGGGGGTCGCGAATCCAACATCCACGATGGACCCCCCATATCGCCGCACGCATGTGTGCTCCGACCCCCGGTTCAATACCCGGAGGTCGAGCCCCGCCGCCCAATCGCCCAGGATCCCGCCGCGAACGGAGGTCCTGGGGGATCCCCAAGCCACCGACTTGGCATTAAAATCCCCCAGGACCAGCACCGGCCGGGCCGCGTAGCGCTGCACGCATGCCGCGACCTCGGCCAAGTACAGCTCGAACGCAGCGTGACCGCTACGGGGCGAAATGTAGCACCCCACCACAGCGACTCCCCCCCAGTCCACGGCGACGAATCCCCGACCGCGCTCCAACAAGGAGAACGGTGGGGACCCGTCGCCCCCTCCCCATACCGTCGCCACCAAGCCGTCCGCGTCGCCCACCCAATGAGGGTGATCAGGGACGCGGTACGGCTCGGCGGCGACCGCCAGGCCAACCCCCCACTCCGCGAGGACTTGGGACATCAAGTCCTGTGCCGCGCGGCAGTGGTTGAGGTTGGCCTGGAGGAGGAGGCGGGGCGGCATTAATTAATGGCCGCGCCAGCCTCCTCCCGGCCGTCCGTCCCCGTAGCACCGTCCACCTCCATGGAGGACGATGCCACCGCCCTCGGCACCGAAGCCGGTGCAGCCCGCCTCTTCCTCTCCTTCCGGGAGGGGGGGGAGCACTTCTTGCTCCCCACCCTGTGATCGGCTGGCCTCCCCATGTCCGCACACAGCGGGCAGTGGGGGGCCGCCGAGCACTGGCTCGCACGGTGCTCTTTGGCACCGCAGCGGTAACACTGACCGCTGCGGTCCACCGGCGAGGTGCACCACTGCCTCACGTGCCCCAATTCGAGGCAGCGGTGACACTGGAGCGGGCGCGGCGCGAGGATTTCCACTCGCGCCGAAACCCACCCCACCAACACCCTCCCGGATTCCGCCACCTTACGGGCGGCGGAGAGGGGGCACCGAGCCCACACCGACCCGAGGCCGGAGGGCGACCTGCGGATCTCTCCGATCCGCAGGTCCTCCACAGGACAGTCTCCCGCCCTCGCAAGGGCACGGGACACATCCTGTGCGCTGACCGAGTCGTCCAGCCCACAAACGCGCATCTCCGTGCGCTTCGTGGGCCGGGCGACCCGGACACCTCGCTCGCCCAGCTGCTCCCGGAGCCTCTGGGCGAGACGATCCGCCTTCGCGCCGCCTTCTGCACCGGGGATCTCCAGCAAGAGACCCCCGGTCACGGCCCTCTTCGCCCTCACGGAGGCGATGCCCAGCTCTTCCAGGGAGATATTCTCCCTGGCGAGCCGCATCGCCTCCGCGAGGGTCAGGTCGCCCCCCTGCGCAACGGTCAGCGTCACCGCTGCCGTTTTTGGGGGACGACCTGGTCGTGCCTTCCCGACCTTCGCGGCCTTTACCTTGGCCGCCGGCGGCGGAGGCGGAGGCTGCGGTTGCGAGGCCTTCCTCGCCGCCCGCTTCGCCTTCCGCCCCACCACCTCACTCCACGCCACCCCCCCTTGGGAGGGTGCTGTGGAGGACGCGACCACCGCGACCACGGGTACACCACCCCCCTTGGGGGTCGCGACCCGGGGCCCTGGTGCCGCAACGCTGGGCGGAGCCTTCACTCCGCCCTTCTTTGCCTTCCCCGACTGTACCGGAACAGGTCGGGGAGGCACCGCCTTCCTGCTGACCGCTCTTCCGGCGAGGAGCTCCTCCCGGAAGGCGGCCAGCTTGCCATCAATCATGTCCCCAATCCTCCTCAGAAGATCGTCTTCTGAGGAGGACGGGGACTTCTTCACGGGTGGAGTGCGGGTGGAGGGGCCCGCGGTGCCCCGCACCACTGCCGCCGCACTCCGCTTATTTACTTCCGCCGAGGGACGCGGCGGTGGAGGAGGAGGGAGGATGGGAGGGAGGGCCGCGCTGTTCCACAGCGCCTCTGCCCTCCTCCTCCCCTGTCGCTCCTCCTCCAACAGGAGCTGCAGACGGGCGTTCCGCCCTCTGAGCTCCCGCGCCGCCTCCCTCATTTCCTCCGCCGCGGCCTTCAGGGCCTCCGCGCCACCGCTTTTCTGCCCCTTAAAGGCGCAGGCAGCGGCGACTTTCTCCACCCGCCTCAGGGACGAGGAGATCCTCTCCGATATCTCCTCGGTCACCTCGTCCCTGAGGCAACTCAGCCTCACCGACGGGCTCATCGCCCCGCCCACCTCGACGACGGCCTGCCCCGTCCTCTTCCTCTTAGAGCCTATGTGGCTCGTGCTGGAGGAGAAGGACGAGACCGACGCCGTCTCGTCGTCCTCCTCCACCCTCCACGAAGCCGGACCTGGCGCTGAGTGGGGCGCGAGCGCCGCCACCCTAACCCCAACCCCGTCTCCGTCCTCCCCAACCGACAAAACCCGCCCCATCCCCATTTTATTTTCAGTGTCCATAAAAATCCCACGAGATGGTCGGAAATAAAGGTCCACCCGGGCAGAGCCGCCTTACCCGGGTAAGCCTAATACTCCGGGGGTTCGGCAGGTTCCCCGGAGGTGGTCGCTTGGGATTGGGCCTTCTCCCCCAACCATGCATCCCATCGCCGCGCACCATAGCTTAGGATTGGAGGGCGATTTTATAGAGTCGCCATACTCGTGGCCCAGGCGGTTAAGCCAAGACCCCCGTTCCTCCTGCCGTCACGTACCATTCACAAAACCAATAGGGAATTGTGAATGGGTCGTTGTGACGACCAACAGGAGGCTTACGGTGTGTGTATGACTCGGGTACCCCGGGTTCGTTAAGCCCGTACTGCAGCTGAAAGGCTGGCAGCCCCTGAGGGTACCTGGCTTATACTTTCGCATTTTGCGCATACTTGATGGCCAGATCCTGGGCGTTTTCTGGTTTGGATCACGGAGTAATGTGGTACCACACTGAAACGGTGAGTTAATCCTGGATTCAATCTTCATTTTGGAGGATAACACAGGTTAGGTCAGGGTTAGGTCTGATATTTTCCATCACCTGGCTTATACTTTCGCATTTTTCGCCTACTTGTTGGCCAGATCGTGGGCGTTTTCTAGGTTGGATCACGTAGTAATGTGGTACCACACTGGAACAGTGGGTTAAACCTGGACTCAATCAATATTTTAGAGGGTAACACCGGTTAGGTCACGGTTAGGGCTGGTATTTGCCACCATCTGGGTCATACTTTCGCAATCTTCGCATACTTGTTAGCCAGATCCCGTGCTTTCTCTTGTTTGGATCACGTAGTAATGTGGTACCACACCGAAACAGGCAAGTAAACCTGCGTCCGATTAATACGTTAGAGGATAACCCCCGTTAAGTCTGAGATAGGTCTGGGATTCGCCCTCATCTGGAACATAATTTCGCTTCTTTCGCATACTTGTTGGCCAGATCCAGGGCTTTTTCTGGGTTGGATCACGTAGTAGAGTGGTACCACACTGAAACAGTGAGTTAAACCTGGATTCGATCTATATTTTAGAGGATAACACCGGTTAGGTCTGAGTTAGTTCTTGTATTTGCCATCATCTGGCTCATACTTTCACATTTTTCGCATACTTGATTGCAAGATCCTTGGCTTTTTCTGGTTTGGATCACGTAGTCATGTGGAACCACACTGGAACAGTGGGTTAAACCTGGATTCAATCAATATTTTAGAAGATAACACCGGTTAGGTCAGGGTTAGGCCTGGTATTTGCCATCATCTGGAACATAGTTTCGCTTCTATCGCATACTTGTTGGCCAGATGCTGGGCTTTTTCTGGGTTGGATCACGTAGTAGTGTGGTACCACACTGAAGCAGTGAGTTAAACCTGGATTCAATGAATACTTTAGAGGATAACACCGGTTAGGTCAGGGTTAGGTCTGGCGTTTGATATTATCTGGCTCATACTTTCGCATTTTTCGCATACTTGTTGGCCAGATCCTGGGCGTTTTCTGGGTTGGATCACGTAGTAGTGTGGTACCACACTGAAACAGTGAGTTAAACCTGGATTCAATCTATATTTTAGAGGATAACACCGATTAGGTCAGGGTTAGGCGTGGCATTTGCCATGATCTGCCTCATACTTTCGCATTTTTCGCTTACTTCTTGGCTAGATCCTGGGCGTTTTCTGGTTTGGATCACGTAGTAATGTGGTACCACACTGCAGCAGTGAGTTAATCCTGGATTCAATCTATATTTTAGAGGATAACACCAGTTAGGTGAGGGTTATGTCTGGTACTTGGTATCATCTGGCTAATCCTTTCGCATTTTTCACCTACAAGTTGGCCAGATCCTAGGCGTTTTCTGGGTTGGATCACGTAGTAATGTGATACCACACTGAAACATTGAGTTAAGCCTGGATTCAATGTATATTTTAGAGGATAACACCGGTTAGGTGTGGGTTCTGGTATTAGCCATCATCTGGCTCATACTTTCGCATTTTTCGCATACTTGTTGGCCAGATCCTGGGCGTTTTCTGGTTTGTATCACGTAGTAATGTGGTACCACACTGAAATAGTGAGTTAAACCTGGTTTCAATCTATATTTTAATGGATAACACCGGTTAGGTGAGGGTTCTGGTATTTGCCATCATCTGGCTGATACTTTCGCATTTTCCGCATACTTGTTGGCCAGATCCTGGGTTTTTTCTGGGTTGGATCACGCAGCAATGTGGTACCACACTGAATCAGTGAGTTAAACCTGGTTTCAATCTATATTTTACAGGATAACACCGGTTAGGTGAGGGTTAGGTCTGGTATTTGCCATCGTCTGGCTCATACTTTCGCATTCTTCGCATACTTGATTGCAAGATTCTGGGCTTTTTCTGGTTTGGATCACGTAGTAATGTGGTACCACAATGATACAGTGAGTTAAGCCTGGTTACGATCAATATTTTAGAGGATAACACCGGTTAGGTCAGGATTAGTTCTGCTATATGCCGTCGTCTAGCTCATACTTTCGCATTTTTCACCTACAAGTTGGCCAGATCCTGGGCGTTTTCTGGGTTCGATCACGTAGTAATGCGGTTCCACACTGAAACGGTGAGTTAATCCTGGATTCAATCTTCATTTTGGAGGATAACACAGGTTAGGTCAGGGTTAGGTCTGATATTTTCCATCACCTGGCTTATACTTTCGCATTTTGCGCATACTTGATGGCCAGATCCTGGGCGTTTTCTGGTTTGTATCACGTAGTAATGTGGTACCACACTGAAATAGTGAGTTAAACCTGGTTTCAATCTATATTTTAGAGGATAACACCGGTTAGGTGAGGGTTCTGGTATTTGCCATCATCTGGCTGATACTTTCGCATTTTCCGCATACTTGTTGGCCAGATCCTGGGCTTTTTCTGGGTTGGATCACGCAGCAATGTGGTACCACACTGAATCAGTGAGTTAAACCTGGTTTCAATCTATATTTTACAGGATAACACCGGTTAGGTGAGGGTTAGGTCTGGTATTTGCCATCGTCTGGCTCATACTTTCGCATTCTTCGCATACTTGATTGCAAGATTCTGGTCTTTTTCTGGTTTGGATCACGTAGTAATGTGGTACCACAATGAAACAGTGAGTTAAGCCTGGTTACGATCAATATTTTAGAGGATAACACCGGTTAGGTCAGGATTAGTTCTGCTATATGCCGTCGTCTGGCTCATACTTTCGCATTTTTCACCTACAAGTTGGCCAGATCCTGGGCGTTTTCTGGGTTCGATCACGTAGTAATGCGGTTCCACACTGAAACGGTGAGTTAATCCTGGATTCAATCTTCATTTTGGAGGATAACACAGGTTAGGTCAGGGTTAGGTCTGATATTTTCCATCACCTGGCTTACTCTTTCGCATTTTGCGCATACTTGATGGCCAGATCCTGGGCGTTTTCTGGTTTGGATCACGGAGTAATGTGGTACCACTCTGCAACAGTGAGTTAAACCTGGATTCAATCTATATTTTACAGGATAACACCGGTTAGGTGAGGGTTAGGTCTGGTATTTGCCATCGTCTGGCTCATACTTTCGCATTTTTCACATACTTGATTGCAAGATCCTGGGCTTTTTCTGGTTTGGATCACGTAGTAATGTGGTAACACACTGAAACAGTGAGTTAAGCCTGGGTACGATCACTATTTTAGAGGATAACACCGGTTAGGTCAGGGTTAGGTCTGGTATTTGTTTTTATCTGGCTCATACTTTCGCATTTTTCGCCTACTTGTTGGCCAGATCGTGGGCGTTTTCTAGGTTGGATCACGTAGTAATGTGGTACCACACTGGAACAGTGGGTTAAACCTGGACTCAATCAATATTTTAGAGGATAACACCGGTTAGGTCACGGTTAGGGCTGGTATTTGCCACCATCTGGGTCATACTTTCGCAATCTTCGCATACTTGTTAGCCAGATCCCGTGCTTTCTCTTGTTTGGATCACGTAGTAATGTGGTACCACACCGAAACAGGCAAGTAAACCTGCGTCCGATTAATACATTAGAGGATAACCCCCGTTAAGTCTGAGATAGGTCTGGGATTCGCCCTCATCTGGAACATAATTTCGCTTCTTTCGCATACTTGTTTGCCAGATGCAGGGCTCTTTCTGGGTTGGATCACGTAGTAGTGTGGTACCACACTGAAACAGTGAGTTAAACCTGGATTCAATCTATATTTTACAGGATAACACCGGTTAGGTCAGGGTTAGGTTTGGTATTTTCCATCATCTTGATTATACTTTCGCATTTTGCGCATACTTGTTGGCCAGATCCTGGGCTTTTTCTGGGTTGGATCACGTAGTAATGTGGTACGACACTGAAACAGCGAGTTAAACCCGGCTCCGATCAATATTTTAGAGGATAACACCGGTTAGGTCTGAGTTAGTTCTTGTATTTGCCATCATCTGGCTCATACTTTCACATTTTTCGCATACTTGATTGCAAGATCCTTGGCTTTTTCTGGTTTGGGTCACGTAGTCATGTGGAACCACACTGGAACAGTGGGTTAAACCTGGATTCAATCAATATTTTAGAAGATAACACCGGTTAGGTCAGGGTTAGGCCTGGTATTTGCCATCATCTGGAACATAGTTTCGCTTCTATCGCATACCTGTTGGCCAGATGCTGGGCTTTTTCTGGGTTGGATCACGTAGTAGTGTGGTACCACACTGAAACAGTGAGTTAAACCTGGATTCAATGAATACTTTAGAGGATAACACCGGTTAGGTCAGGGTTAGGTCTGGCGTTTGATATTATCTGGCTCATACTTTCGCATTTTTCGCATACTTGTTGGCCAGATCCTGGGCGTTTTCTGGGTTGGATCACGTAGTAGTGTGGTACCACACTGAAACAGTGAGTTAAACCTGGATTCAATCTATATTTTAGAGGATAACACCGATTAGGTCAGGGTTAGGCGTGGCATTTGCCATGATCTGCCTCATGCTTTCGCATTTTTCGCATACTTGTTGGCCAGATCCAGGGCATTCTCTGGTTTGGATCACGTAGTAATGTTGTACCACACTGCAACAGTGAGTTAAACATGGATTCAATCTATATTTTAGAGGATAACACCGGTTAGGTCAGGGTTAGGACTGGTATTTTCCATCATCTGGATTATACTTTCGCATTTTGCGCATACTTGTTGGCCAGATCCTGGGCTTTTTCTGGGTTGGATCACGTAGTAGTATGGTACCACACTGAAACAGTTAAGCCTGGGTACGATCAATATTTTAGAGGATAACACCGGTTATGTCAGGATTAGTTCTGGTATTTGCCATCATCTGGCTCATACCTTCGCATTTTTCGCATACTTGTTGGCCAGATCCTGGGCGTTTTCTGGTTTGGATCACGTAGTAATGCGGTTCCACACTGAAACGGTGAGTTAATCCTGGATTCAATCTTCATTTTGGAGGATAACACAGGTTAGGTCAGGGTTAGGTCTGATATTTTCCATCACCTGGCTTATACTTTCGCATTTTGCGCATACTTGATGGCCAGATCCTGGGCGTTTTCTGGTTTGGATCACGGAGTAATGTGGTACCACACTGAAACGGTGAGTTAATCCTGGATTCAATCTTCATTTTGGAGGATAACACAGGTTAGGTCAGGGTTAGGTCTGATATTTTCCATCACCTGGCTTATACTTTCGCATTTTTCGCCTACTTGTTGGCCAGATCGTGGGCGTTTTCTAGGTTGGATCACGTAGTAATGTGGTACCACACTGGAACAGTGGGTTAAACCTGGACTCAATCAATATTTTAGAGGGTAACACCGGTTAGGTCACGGTTAGGGCTGGTATTTGCCACCATCTGGGTCATACTTTCGCAATCTTCGCATACTTGTTAGCCAGATCCCGTGCTTTCTCTTGTTTGGATCACGTAGTAATGTGGTACCACACCGAAACAGGCAAGTAAACCTGCGTCCGATTAATACATTAGAGGATAACCCCCGTTAAGTCTGAGATAGGTCTGGGATTCGCCCTCATCTGGAACATAATTTCGCTTCTTTCGCATACTTGTTGGCCAGATGCAGGGCTCTTTCTGGGTTGGATCACGTAGTAGTGTGGTACCACACTGAAACAGTGAGTTAAACCTGGATTCAATCTATATTTTATAGGATAACACCGGTTAGGTCAGGGTTAGGTCTGGTATTTGCCATCATCTGGCTCATATTTTCGCATTTTTCACCTACAAGTTGGCCAGATCCTGGGTGTTTTCTGGGTTGGATCACGTAGTAATGTGGTACCATACTGAAACAGTGGGTTAAACCGGGATTCAATCTATATTTTAGAGGATAACACCGGTTAGTTGAGGGTTAGGACTGGGATTTGCCCTCATGTATAACATAATTTCGCTTCTATCGCATACTTGATGGCCAGATGCAGGGCTTCTTCTGGGTTGGATCACGTAGTAGTGTGGTACCTCACTGAAACAGTGGGTTAAACCTGGATTCAATCTATATATTAGAGGATAACACCCGTTACGTAAGGGTTAGGTCTGGTAATTGTCATCATCTGCCTGATACTTTCGCATTTTTCGCATACTTGTTGGCCAGATGCTGGGCTTTTTCTGGGTTGGATCACGTAGTAGTGTGGTACCACACTGAAACAGTGAGTTAAACCGGGATTCAATCTATATTTTAGAGGATAATACCGGTTAGGTCAGGGTTAGGTCTGGTATTTGCCATCATCTGGCTCATGCTTTAGCATTTTTCACCTCCAAGTTGGCCAGAGACTGGGCGTTTTCTGGGTTGGATCACGTAGTAATGTGGTACCACAATGAAACAGTGAGCTAAGCCTGGATCCGATCAATATTTTACAGGATAACACCGGTTAGGTCAGGGTTAGGTCTGGTATTTTCCATCATCTGGCTCATACTTTTGTATTTTTCGCCTACTTGTTGGCGAGATCCTCGGCGTTTTCTAGGTTGGATCACGTAGTAATGTGGTACCACACTGAAATAGTGAGTTAAATCTGGATTTAATATAAAATTTTAGAGGATAACACAGGTTAGGTCAGGGTTAGGTCTGATATTTTCCATCATCTGGCTTATACTTTCGCATTTTGCGCATACGTGTTGGCCAGATCCTGGGCGTTTTGTGGTTTGGATCACGGAGTAATGTGGTACCACTCTGCAACGGTGAGTTAAACCTGGATTCAATCTATATTTTACAGGATAACACCGGTTAGGTGAGGGATAGGTCTGGTATTTGCCATCGTCTGGCACATACTTTCGCATTTTTCACATACTTGATTGCAAGTTCCTGGGCTCTTTCTGGTTTGGATCACGTAATAATGTGGTAACACACTGAAACAGTGAGATAAGCCTGGGTACGATCACTATTTTAGAGGATAACACCGGTTAGGTCAGGGTTAGGTCTGGTATTTGTTTTTATCTGGCTCATACTTTCGCATTTTTCGCCTACTTGTTGGCCAGATCGTGGGCGTTTCCTAGGTTGGATCACGTAGTAGTGTGGTACCACACTGAAACAGTGAGTTAAACCTGGATTCAATCTATATTTTAGAGGATAACACCGGTTAGGTCAGGGTTAGGTCTGGTATTTGTTATTATCTGGCTTATACTTTCGCATTCTTCGCATAATTGTTGGCCAGATCTTAGGCGTTTTCTGGGTTGGATCACGTAGTAATGTGGTACCACACTGAAACAGTGAGTTAAGCCTGGATCCGATCAATATTTCAGAGGGCAATACCGGTTAGGTCAGGGTTAGGCCTGGTATTTGCCATCCTCTGCCTCATACTTTCGCATTTTTCTCATACTTGTTGTCCAGATCCTGGGCGTTCTCTCGTTTGGATCACGTAATATTGTGGTACCACACTGAAACGGTGAGTTAATCCTGGATTCAATCTACATTTTAGAGGATAACACCGGTTAGGTCAGGGTTAGGTCTGGTATTTGTTATCATCTTGCTCATCCTTTCGCATTTTTCACCTAAAAGTTGGCCAAATCCTGGGCGATTTCTGGGTCGGATCACGTAGTAATGTTGTACCACACTGCAACAGTGAGTTAAACCTGGATTCAATCTATATTTTAGAGGATAACACCGGTTAGGTCAGGCTTAGGTCGGGCGTTTGATATTATCTGGCTCATACTTTCGCATTTCTCGCATACTTGTTGGCCAGATCCTAGGCGTTTTCTGGGTTGGATCACGTAGTAATGTGGTACCACACTGAAACAGTGAGTTAAGCCTGGATTCAATGTATATTTTAGAGGATAACACCGGTTAGGTGTGGGTTCTGGTATTAGCCATCATCTGGCTCATACTTTCGCATTTTTCGCGTACTTGTTGGACAGATCCTGGGCTTTTTCTGGGTTGGATCACGCAGCAATGTGGTACCACACTGAATCAGTGAGTTAAACCTGGTTTCAATCTATATTTTACAGGATAACACCGGTTAGGTGAGGGTTAGGTCTGGTATTTGCCATCGTCTGGCTCATACTTTCGCATTTTTCGCATACTTGATTGCAAGATTCTGGGCTTTTTCTGGTTTGGATCACGTAGTAATGTGGTACCACAATGAAACAGTGAGTTAAGCCTGGTTACGATCAATATTTTAGAGGATAACACCGGTTAGGTCAGGATTAGTTCTGCTATATGCCGTCGTCTGGCTCATACTTTCGCATTTTTCACCTACAAGTTGGCCAGATCCTGGGCGTTTTCTGGGTTCGATCACGTAGTAATGCGGTTCCACACTGAAACGGTGAGCTAATCCTGGATTCAATCTTCATTTTGGATAACACAGGTTAGGTCAGGGTTAGGTCTGATATTTTCCATCATCTGGCTTATACTTTCGCATTTTGCGCATACTTGATGGCCAGATCCTGGGCGTTTTCTGGTTTGGATCACGGAGTAATGTGGTACCACTCTGCAACAGTGAGTTAAACCTGGATTCAATCTATATTTTACAGGATAACACCGGTTAGGTGAGGGTTAGGTCTGGTATTTGCCATCGTCTGGCTCATACTTTCGCATTTTTCACATACTTGATTGCAAGATCCTGGGCTTTTTCTGGTTTGGATCACGTAGTAATGTGGTAACACACTGCAACAGTGAGTTAAGCCTGGGTACGATCACTATTTTAGAGGATAACACCGGTTAGGTCAGGGTTAGGCCTGGTATTTGCCATCATCTGGAACATAGTTTCGCTTCTATCGCATACTTGTTGGCCAGATGCTGGGCTTTTTCTGGGTTGGATCACGTAGTAGTGTGGTACCACACTGAAACAGTGAGTTAAACCTGGATCCAATGAATACTTTAGAGGATAACACCGGTTAGGTCAGGGTTAGGTCTGGCGTTTGATATTATCTGGCTCATACTTTCGCATTTTTCGCATACTTGTTGGCCAGATCCTGGGCGTTTTCTGGGTTGGATCACGTAGTAATGTGGTACCACACTGAAACGGTGAGTTAATCCTGGATTCAATCTACATTTTAGAGGATAACACCGGTTAGGTGAGGGTTAGGTCTGGTATTTGCCATCATCTGGCTCATGCTTTCGCATTTTTCACCTACAAGTTGGCCAGATCCTGGGCGTTTTCTAGGTTGGATCACGTAGTAATGTGGTACCACACTGAAACGGTGAGTTAATCCTGGATTCAATCTACATTTTAGAGGATAACACAGGTTAGGTCTGGTTTAGGTCTGGTATTTTGTATCATCTTGCTCATCCTTTCGCATTTTTCACGTACAAGTTGGCCAAATCCTGGACGATTTCTGGGTTGGATCACGTAGTAATGTTGTTCTACACTGAAACAGTGAGTTACGCCTGCATCCGATCAATATTTCAGAGGGCAAGGCCGGTTAGGTCAGGGTTAGGCCTGGTATTTGCCATCCTCTGCCTCATACTTTCGAATTTTTCGCATACTTGTTGGCCAGATCCAGGGCATTCTCTGGTTTGGATCACGTAGTAATGTTGTACCACACTGCAACAGTGAGTTAAACATGGATTCAATCTATATTTTAGAGGATAACACCGGTTAGGTCAGGGTTAGGACTGGTATTTTCCATCATCTGGATTATACTTTCGCATTTTGCGCATACTTGTTGGCCAGATCCTGGGCTTTTTCTGGGTTGGATCACGTAGTAGTATGGTACCACACTGAAACAGTTAAGCCTGGGTACGATCAATATTTTAGAGGATAACACCGGTTATGTCAGGATTAGTTCTGGTATTTGCCATCATCTGGCTCATACCTTCGCATTTTTCGCATACTTGTTGGCCAGATCCTGGGCGTTTTCTGGTTTGGCTCACGTAGTAATGTGGTACCACACTGAAAAAGTGAGTTAAACCTGGATTCAATCTATATCTTAGAGGATAGCTGCTGTTATGTCTGGGTTAGGTCTGGTATTTGATATTACCTGGCTCATACTTTCACATTTTTCGCATACTCGATTGCAAGATCCTGGGCTTTTTCTGGGTTGGATCACGTAGTAGTGTGGTACCACACTGAAACAGTGAGCTAAACCTGGATTCAATCTATATATTACAGGATAACACCGGTTAGGTAAGGGCTAGGTCTGGTATTTGCCATCATCTGGCTCATACCTTCGCATTTTTCACATACTTGTTGGCCAGATCCTGGGCGTTTTCTGGTTTGGATCACGTAGTAATGTGGTACCACACTGAAACAGTGAGCTAAGCCAGGAACCGATCAATATTTTAGTGGATAACACCGGTTAGGTCGGGGTTGGGTCTGGTATTCGCCATGATCTGGCTCATATTTTCGCATTTCTCACCTACTTGTTCGACAGATCCTGGGCGTTTTCTAGGTTGGATCACGTAGTAATGTGGTACGACACTGAAAGAGCGAGTTAAACCCGGCTCCGATCAATATTTTAGAGGATAACACCGGTTAGGTCAGGCTTAGGTCAGGCGTTTGATATTATCTGGATCATACTTTCGCATTTTTCGCATACTTGTTGGCTAGATCCTGGGCGTTTTCTGGTTTGGATCACGTAGTAATGTGGTACCACACTGCAGCAGTGAGTTAATCCTGGATTCAATCTATATTTTAGAGGATAACACCAGTTAGGTGAGGGTTATGTCTGGTACTTGGTATGATCTGGCTAATCCTTTCGCATTTTTCACCTACAAGTTGGCCAGATCCTAGGCGTTTTCTGGGTTGGATCACGTAGTAATGTGATACCACACTGAAACAGTGAGTTAAGCCTGGATTCAATGTATATTTTAGAGGATAACACCGGTTAGGTGTGGGTTCTGGTATTAGCCATCATCTGGCTCATACTTTCGCATTTTTCGCATACTTGTTGGCCAGATCCTGGGCGTTTTCTGGTTTGTATCACGTAGTAATGTGGTACCACACTGAAATAGTGAGTTAAACCTGGTTTCAATCTATATTTTAGAGGATAACACCGGTTAGGTGAGGGTTCTGGTATTTGCCATCATCTGGCTGATACTTTCGCATTTTTCGCATACTTGTTGGCCAGATCCTGGGCTTTTTCTGGGTTGGATCACGCAGCAATGTGGTACCACACTGAATCAGTGAGTTAAACCTGGTTTCAATCTATATTTTACAGGATAACACCGGTTAGGTGAGGGTTAGGTCTGGTATTTGCCATCGTCTGGCTCATACTTTCGCATTTTTCGCATACTTGATTGCAAGATTCTGGGCTTTTTCTGGTTTGGATCACGTAGTAATGTGGTACCACAATGAAACAGTGAGTTAAGCCTGGTTACGATCAATATTTTAGAGGATAACACCGGTTAGGTCTGAGTTAGTTCTTGTATTTGCCATCATCTGGCTCATACTTTCAAATTTTTCGCATACTTGATTGCAAGATCCTTGGCTTTTTCTGGTTTGGATCACGTAGTCATGTGGAACCACACTGGAACAGTGGGTTAAACCTGGATTCAATCAATATTTTAGAAGATAACACCGGTTAGGTCAGGGTTAGGCCTGGTATTTGCCATCATCTGGAACATAGTTTCGCTTCTATCGCATACTTGTTGGCCAGATGCTGGGCTTTTTCTGGGTTGGATCACGTAGTAGTGTGGTACCACACTGAAACAGTGTGTTAAACCTGGATTCAATGAATACTTTAGAGGATAACACCGGTTAGGTCAGGGTTAGGTCTGGCGTTTGATATTATCTGGCTCATACTTTCGCATTTTTCGCATACTTGTTGGCCAGATCCTGGGCGTTTTCTGGGTTGGATCACGTGATAGTGTGGTACCACACTGAAACAGTGAGTTAAACCTGGATTCAATCTATATTTTAGAGGATAACACCGATTAGGTCAGGGTTAGGCGTGGCATTTGCCATGATCTGCCTCATGCTTTCGCATTTTTCACCTACAAGTTGGCCAGATCCTGGGCGTTTTCTAGGTTGGATCACGTAGTAATGTGGTACCACACTGAAACGGTGAGTTAATCCTGGATTCAATCTACATTTTAGAGGATAACACAGGTTAGGTCTGGGTTAGGTCTGGTATTTTGTATCATCTTGCTCATCCTTTCGCATTTTTCGCGTACAAGTTGGCCAAATCCTGGACGATTTCTGGGTTGGATCACGTAGTAATGTGGTTCTACACTGAAACAGTGAGTTAAGCCTGCATCCGATCAATATTTCAGAGGGCAAGACCGGTTAGGTCAAGGTTAGGCCTGGTATTTGCCATCCTCTGCCTCATACTTTCGAATTTTTCGCATACTTGTTGGCCAGATCCAGGGCATTCTCTGGTTTGGATCACGTAGTAATGTTGTACCACACTGCAACAGTGAGTTAAACATGGATTCAATCTATATTTTAGAGGATAACACCGGTTAGGTCAGGGTTAGGACTGGTATTTTCCATCATCTGGATTATACTTTCGCATTTTGCGTATACTTGTTGGCCAGATCCTGGGCATTTTCTGGGTTGGATCACGTAGTAGTATGGTACCACACTGAAACAGTTAAGCCTGGGTACGATCAATATTTTAGAGGATAACACCGGTTATGTCAGGATTAGTTCTGGTATTTGCCATCATCTGGCTCATACCTTCGCATTTTTCGCATACTTGTTGGCCAGATCCTGGGCGTTTTCTGGTTTGGATCACGTAGTAATGCGGTTCCACACTGAAACGGTGAGTTAATCCTGGATTCAATCTTCATTTTGGAGGATAACACAGGTTAGGTCAGGGTTAGGTCTGATATTTTCCATCACCTGGCTTATACTTTCGCATTTTTCGCCTACTTGTTGGCCAGATCGTGGGCGTTTTCTAGGTTGGATCACGTAGTAATGTGGTACCACACTGGAACAGTGGGTTAAACCTGGACTCAATCAATATTTTAGAGGGTAACACCGGTTAGGTCACGGTTAGGGCTGGTATTTGCCACCATCTGGGTCATACTTTCGCAATCATCGCATACTTGTTAGCCAGATCCCGTGCTTTCTCTTGTTTGGATCACGTAGTAATGTGGTACCACACCGAAACAGGCAAGTAAACCTGCGTCCGATTAATACATTAGAGGATAACCCCCGTTAAGTCTGAGATAGGTCTGGGATTCGCCCTCATCTGGAACATAATTTCGCTTCTTTCGCATACTTGTTGGCCAGATCCTGGGCTTTTTCTGGGTTGGATCACGTAGTAGAGTGGTACCACACTGAAACAGTGAGTTAAACCTGGATTCGATCTATATTTTAAAGGATAACACCGGTTAGGTCTGAGTTAGTTCTTGTATTTGCCATCATTTGGCTCATACTTTCACATTTTTCGCATACTTGATTGCAAGATCCTTGGCTTTTTCTGGTTTGGATCACGTAGTCATGTGGAACCACACTGGAACAGTGGGTTAAACCTGGATTCAATCAATATTTTAGAAGATAATACCGGTTAGGTCAGGGTTAGGCCTGGTATTTGCCATCATCTGGAACATAGTTTCGCTTCTATCGCATACTTGTTGGCCAGATGCTGGGCTTTTTCTGGGTTGGATCACGTAGTAGTGTGGTACCACACTGAAACAGTGAGTTAAACCTGGATTCAATGAATACTTTAGAGGATAACACCGGTTAGGTCAGGGTTAGGTCTGGCGTTTGATATTATCTGGCTCATACTTTCGCATTTTTCGCATACTTGTTGGCCAGATCCTGGGCGTTTTCTGGGTTGGATCACGTAGTAGTGTGGTACCACACTGAAACAGTGAGTTAAACCTGGATCAATCTATATTTTAGAGGATAACACCGATTAGGTCAGGGTTAGGCGTGGCATTTGCCATGATCTGCCTCATACTTTCGCATTTTTCGCTTACTTCTTGGCTAGATCCTGGGCGTTTTCTGGTTTGGATCACGTAGTAATGTGGTACCACACTGCAGCAGTGAGTTAATCCTGGATTCAATCTATATTTTAGAGGATAACACCAGTTAGGTGAGGGTTATGTCTGGTACTTGGTATCATCTGGCTAATCCTTTCGCATTTTTCACCTACAAGTTGGCCAGATCCTAGGCGTTTTCTGGGTTGGATCACGTAGTAATGTGATACCACACTGAAACATTGAGTTAAGCCTGGATTCAATGTATATTTTAGAGGATAACACCGGTTAGGTGTGGGTTCTGGTATTAGCCATCATCTGGCTCATACTTTCGCATTTTTCGCATACTTGTTGGCCAGATCCTGGGCGTTTTCTGGTTTGTATCACGTAGTAATGTGGTACCACACTGAAATAGTGAGTTAAACCTGGTTTCAATCTATATTTTAGAGGATAACACCGGTTAGGTGAGGGTTCTGGTATTTGCCATCATCTGGCTGATACTTTCGCATTTTCCGCATACTTGTTGGCCAGATCCTGGGCTTTTTCTGGGTTGGATCACGCAGCAATGTGGTATCACACTGAATCAGTGAGTTAAACCTGGTTTCAATCTATATTTTACAGGATAACACCGGTTAGGTGAGGATTAGGTCTGGTATTTGCCATCGTCTGGCTCATACTTTCGCATTCTTCGCATACTTGATTGCAAGATTCTGGGCTTTTTCTGGTTTGGATCACGTAGTAATGTGGTACCACAATGAAACAGTGAGTTAAGCCTGGTTACGATCAATATTTTAGAGGATAACACCGGTTAGGTCAGGATTAGTTCTGCTATATGCCGTCGTCTGGCTCATACTTTCGCATTTTTCACCTACAAGTTGGCCAGATCCTGGGCGTTTTCTGGGTTCGATCACGTAGTAATGCGGTTCCACACTGAAACGGTGAGTTAATCCTGGATTCAATCTTCATTTTGGAGGATAACACAGGTTAGGTCAGGGTTAGGTCTGATATTTTCCATCACCTGGCTTATACTTTCGCATTTTGCGCATACTTGATGGCCAGATCCTGGGCGTTTTCTGGTTTGGATCACGGAGTAATGTGGTACCACTCTGCAACAGTGAGTTAAACCTGGATTCAATCTATATTTTACAGGATAACACCGGTTAGGTGAGGGTTAGGTCTGGTATTTGCCATCGTCCGGCTCATACTTTCACATTTTTCGCATACTTGATTGCAAGATCCTTGGCTTTTTCTGGTTTGGATCACGTAGTCATGTGGAACCACACTGGAACAGTGGGTTAAACCTGGATTCAACCAATATTTTAGAAGATAACACCGGTTAGGTCAGGGTTAGGCCTGGTATTTGCCATCATCTGGAACATAGTTTCGCTTCTATCGCATACTTGTTGGCCAGATGCTGGGCTTTTTCTGGGTTGGATCACGTAGTAGTGTGGTACCACACTGAAACAGTGAGTTAAACCTGGATTCAATGAATACTTTAGAGGATAACACCGGTTAGGTCAGGGTTAGGTCTGGCGTTTGATATTATCTGGCTCATACTTTTTTTTTTTTTTTTTTTTTTTTTTTTGTCGTGGGGAAAATCTTCGAAAGACTCCCTCCCACCTCCTTGGGGAGAGGTGGGAGGCGTGTGTGGGATTCCCCGCGCCCGTACAACGACAGGCGCGGGACCTACCCACTAAAAACCCCACGGTGACCCTTCGGCACGCTTTGGGAGGATACCGGGAATCGCTCGAAGCATTCTTCCGGTATCCTCCCCGTGCCCGCGCTTTCGCGCCCATCCCCCGGGGGGACAATCGGTCCCCCCAGTAGACACACTGCCTCATAGCGGCGGGACGGGGCCACTCCATCCCGCCGCTATCCGTCCCGGGGCCGCGTTTAGTGGCGACTGCGAGCCCCAACTCGCAACCGCCCGCGACCCCGTTTCCATCCCTCGGCGGCCGGGCGTTCATGGCCGCACCAGACCGCCGAGGGTGCCTCCCCTTGCGTCGGACCGGTAGGGGGAGGCACACCTACCCCCAACCGGTCCGACCCGGCGCCGCCTGGCGGGAGGAGGGTCCCCTCAGGACCCCCCTCCCAGCCTAGGTCATCCGCCACGCCGAGGCGGCCGCCCGCGACGCCTCGCGACCGGGCGACGACCTCGGGCCACCGCACGAGCGCGTGCTTCAGCACGCCGCTGAAGCTCGCGCTCCCTCCCCGCGGCCTCCTTCTGCAACATTACGTTCTCGCAGAAGGAGGCCACGGCCCTCCACTTCTCCTCGCTGCCGAGCATGGCGCGCACCACGCCCGGCAGCGAGACATCCCGCCCGACGACGCCGACCAGGACACGGCGCTCCCCCTCCCACGCGGGGCATACCTCCAGGGTATGATCCGCCGTGTCCTGCTCAGCGTCGCAGTGGCAGCAACGCGCCGTCGGCTCCTTCCCTATCCGGCACAGGTATCTTCCGAAGCTGCCATGCCCGGAAAATACCTGTGCCAGCCGGTAGGTGAGGCTGCCATGGCCTCTGTCCAGCCACTCCTTCAGGAGTGGCCGAACAGCCCCGACAGTCCGGTGCCCCGCGCTTGGCAGAGCCAGCCGCTCCTGCCACGCGAGCAACACGGACTGCCGGGCCTGGCGCTTCAAATCGCCCCAAGCAGGTTCCTGCCCGCCCGGGACCGCCCCCACCCCCGCGCGACGGTCGACGCGGTGCCGGTACATCACCGCGTGCGACCGCGCGAGCAGGTCCATGGGCGGCATCCCCGCTAGAACCGTCGCCGCCTCATGTGACATGGTCCGATACCCGCGGACGACCCTGAGCGCCATGCGCCTCTGCACCCGACGCAGCATAGTCATGCTGCGCCGGGAGGCAGCCAGGTCGTCCGCCCAGACGGGGGCCCCGTATAGGGCCACCGACTGGACCATTGCCACATAGAGGCGACGAACTCGGCCCGCCGGGCCCCCCAGGTTGGGCAGGATCCGGCCCAGAGCCGCAACCATCCTTTCCAACCGGGGGACCAGGCAGCGGAAATGCTTCTCGAAACGCCAGTGGCTATCGAGGATCAGCCCTAGATACCTGATCTGGGGCTTCACCTCGATGTCAGCCCCACCCACCCGAATCAGAGGGGGTGGCGGATCCTGCCGAGGTGAATGAAACGCAATCACCTCGGTCTTATGGACCGCCACCGTCATCCCCAT
Source organism: Colletes latitarsis (assembly GCF_051014445.1). Taxonomy (NCBI): domain Eukaryota; kingdom Metazoa; phylum Arthropoda; class Insecta; order Hymenoptera; family Colletidae; genus Colletes; species Colletes latitarsis. Next base: position 4,737,348 of record NC_135145.1, on the reverse strand, counting down.
CCCCCTGATCCGGTCGACGACGCGTTGCGACCCCTCCTCCGCGCGACGCATGGCCCTCCCCCAGTGCACCCCGACGGCCAGCACCAGTGTGTCATCCGCATAACACACCGTGCTGACGCCGTCGGGGAGGCCGGCCCGCAACACCGAGTCGTACGCGATGTTCCACAGGAGTGGCCCGAGGACCGACCCCTGCGGAACACCGCAGTACACCTCCCTCCGCATATCACCATCCCGGCCCGGATACTCGATCCACCTGCCGCGGAGATAATCCCCGACGACCGCCCTGAGACAAGGGGGGACTCGATGATATTCGAGTCCCCTCCTTATCTCTTCCCAGGGGAGGGTGTTAAAGGCATTGGCAATATCCAAGGATATTGCCAATGCCACCCCTCCCCGGGAGACGGTCGCCTCCGAGAGGGCCCTCACACGACCTATCGCGTCGATAGTCGATCGGCCCCCCCGGAAACCGAACTGGCAGTCGGCCAGACCGGGATCACCCCGCGACAGGTGCTCGACGAGGCGGGCAGCAATCACACGCTCGAAGAGCTTGCCCACCTCGTCGAGGAGACAAATGGGCCGGTATGCGGAGGGAGACTCCGCGGGCCGACCCTCCTTCCGGAGGAGGACCATCCTCGCCACCTTCCAACTGGGGGGGAATCGCCCGTCCCTCAGGCAGCGGTCGAACAACCGCCTGAGGTCGGCCCCAAGGACGCCCTGGGTCAAGACCCAAACCCGGCCGGGCACACCATCCGGACCCGGGGCCGTGTTACGAACCCCGAGCCGTCTGATGGCCGCTGCCAGCTCCTCCTGCGTGACCCCCAGCTCGGCCGTCCACTCCACTGGGACAGCCGCCGCCGCCGGAGGACGCGGTCCCCTCTCCCCAATTGGGAAGAGTGTATTGACCACGTCCTCCAGCAGCCGGGGGTCAAGACCCTCGGTGACGGGGGGCGCCCACGGGCGGAGCTTATTCAGCACCACCTTATATGGGCGCCCCCATGGATCGTCATCAAGGGTCTGGAGGAGCTCCTTCCATGCCTGGGTCTTGGCCCGTTTGATGGCGACCTGCAGAGCAACCCGCGCCACGCGGTATGCTCCATACAGGTCATCAGCTGCCCTCGCTCGCGCCACGCCGTCGCCTGTACGTTGACGACGGCGCGCGCGGGTGTACTGGCGTCGGGCGCGGACAGTCGCGACTCGCAACTCCGCGATCGCGTCCGACCACCAGTACACCGCCCGGCGAGGAGAAGCCCGCCCGACCCGAGGCATCGCCGCGTCGCAAATACCCGCGACCAATGCTCCGAGCCGGGCGACCTCCTCCTCTATGCTCGGCAACTCGGCCGCTCCCTGCGGCCAAGTTGCAGCGAGGGCAGCTGCCATCAGGGCGTCCTTGTCCAGGCGCCGAAGCGCCCAGCGGCGTGGTGGGGTGCCACGCAGGCGGCCGTGTCGGGATGCACTCGCGGCGGCAGAGACCTCCATCCGGATGTACCGGTGATCGGAGAGTGTCTCTGCCCCCGCGACCACGTGCCAACCCGACACCATGCGCACGGAGTTGGGGGTCGCGAATACAACATCCACGATGGACCCCCCATATCGCCGCACGCATGTGTTCTCCGACCCCCGGTTCAATACCCGGAGGTCGAGCCCCGCCGCCCAATCGCCCAGGATCCCGCCGCGAACGGAGGTCCTGGGGGATCCCCAAGCCACCGACTTGGCATTAAAATCCCCCAGGACCAGCACCGGCCGGGCCGCGTAGCGCTGCACGCATGCCGCGACCTCGGCCAAGTACAGCTCGAACGCAGCGTGACCGCTACGGGGCGAAATGTAGCACCCCACCACAGCGACTCCCCCCCAGTCCACGGCGACGAATCCCCGACCGCGCTCCAACAAGGAGAACGGTGGGGACCCGTCGCCCCCTCCCCATACCGTCGCCACCAAGCCGTCCGCGTCGCCCACCCAATGAGGGTGATCAGGGACGCGGTACGGCTCGGCGGCGACCGCCAGGCCAACCCCCCACTCCGCGAGGACTTGGGACATCAAGTCCTGTGCCGCGCGGCAGTGGTTGAGGTTGGCCTGGAGGAGGAGGCGGGGCGGCATTAATTAATGGCCGCGCCAGCCTCCTCCCGGCCGTCCGTCCCCGTAGCACCGTCCACCTCCATGGAGGACGATGCCACCGCCCCCGGCACCGGAGCCGGTGCAGCCCGCCTCTTCCTCTCCTTCCGGGAGGGGGGGGAGCACTTCTTGCTCCCCACCCTGTGATCGGCTGGCCTCCCCATGTCCGCACACAGCGGGCAGTGGGGGGCCGCCGAGCACTGGCTCGCACGGTGCTCTTTGGCACCGCAGCGGTAACACTGACCGCTGCGGTCCACCGGCGAGGTGCACCACTGCCTCACGTGCCCCAATTCGAGGCAGCGGTGACACTGGAGCGGGCGCGGCGCGAGGATTTCCACTCGCGCCGAAACCCACCCCACCAACACCCTCCCGGATTCCGCCACCATACGGGCGGCGGAGAGGGGGCACCGGGCCCACACCGACCCGAGGCCGGAGGGCGACCTGCGGATCTCTCCGATCCGCAGGTCCTCCACAGGACAGTCCCCCGCCCTCGCAAGGGCACGGGACACATCCTGTGCGCTGACCGAGTCGTCCAGCCCACAAACGCGCATCTCCGTGCGCTTCGTGGGCCGGGCGACCCGGACACCTCGCTCGCCCAGCTGCTCCCGGAGCCTCTGGGCGAGACGATCCGCCTTCGCGCCGCCTTCTGCACCGGGGACCTCCAGCAAGAGACCCCCGGTCACGGCCCTCTTCGCCCTCACGGAGGCGATGCCCAGCTCTTCCAGGGAGATATTCTCCCTGGCGAGCCGCATCGCCTCCGCGAGGGTCAGGTCGCCCCCCTGCGCAACGGTCAGCGTCACCGCTGCCGTTTTTGGGGGACGACCTGGTCGTGCCTTCCCGACCTTCGCGGCCTTTACCTTGGCCGCCGGCGGCGGAGGCGGAGGCTGCGGTTGCGAGGCCTTCCTCGCCGCACGCTTCGCCTTCCGCCCCACCACCTCACTCCACGCCACCCCCCCTTGGGAGGGTGCCGTGGAGGACGCGACCACCGCGACCACGGGTACACCACCCCCCTTGGGGCTCGCGACCCGGGGCCCTGGTGCCGCAACGCTGGGCGGAGCCTTCACTCCGCCCTTCTTTGCCTTCCCCGACTGTACCGGAACAGGTCGGGGAGGCACCGCCTTCCTGCTGACCGCTCTTCCGGCGAGGAGCTCCTCCCGGAAGGCGGCCAGCTTGCCATCAATCATCTCCCCAATCCTCCTCAGAAGATCCTCTTCAGAGGATCTTCTGAGGAGGACGGGGACTTCTTCACGGGCGGAGTGCGGGTGGAGGGGCCCGCGGTGCCCCGCACCACTGCCGCCGCACTCCGCTTATTTACCTCCGCCGAGGGACGCGGCGGCGGAGGAGGAGGGAGGATGGGAGGGAGGGCCGCGCTGTTCCACAGCGCCTCTGCCCTCCTCCTCCCCTGTCGCTCCTCCTCCAACAGGAGCTGCAGACGGGCGTTCCGCCCTCTGAGCTCCCGCGCCGCCTCCCTCATTTCCTCCGCCGCGGCCTTCAGGGCCTCCGCGCCACCGCTTTTCTGCCCCTTAAAGGCGCAGGCAGCGGCGACTTTCTCCACCCGCCTCAGGGACGAGGAGATCCTCTCCGATATCTCCTCGGTCACCTCGTCCCTGAGGCAACTCAGCCTCACCGACGGGCTCATCGCCCCGCCCACCTCGACGACGGCCTGCCCCGCCCTCTTCCTCTTAGAGCCTATGAGGCTCCTGGTGGAGGAGAAGGACGAGACTGACGCAGTCTCGTCGTCCTCCTCCACCTTCCACGAAGCCGGGCCAGGCGCTGGAGGCGGCGCGAGCGCCGTCACTCCAGTCCCAACACCGCCTTCGTCCTCCCCCTCTGACTTACCCCGTCCCATCCCCGTTTTAATATTGAACTCCATAATATTCCCACGAGCAGGTCGGAAGAAAAGGTCCGCCCGGGCAGAGCCGCCTTACCCGGGTAAGCCTATATACTCCGGGGGTTCGGCAGGTTCCCCGGAGGTGGTCGCTTGGGATTGGGCCTTCTCCCCCAACCATGCATCCCATCGCCGCGCACCATAGCTTAGGATTGGAGGGCGATTTTATAGAGTCGCCATACTCGTGGCCCAGGCGGTTAAGCCAAGACCCCCGTTCCTCCTGCCGTCACGTACCATTCACAAAACCAATAGGGAATTGTGAATGGGTCGTTGTGACGACCAACAGGAGGCTTACGGTGTGTGTATGACTCGGGTACCTCGGGTTCGTTAAGCCCGTACTGCAGCTGAAAGGCTGGCAGCCCCTGAGGGAGTCTGGCACATACTTTCGCATTTTTCACATACTTGATTGCAAGATCCTGGGCTCTTTCTGGTTTGGATCACGTAATAATGTGGTAACACACTGAAACAGTGAGATAAGCCTGGGTACGATCACTATTTTAGAGGATAACACCGGTTAGGTAAGGGTTAGGTCTGGTATTTGGCATCATCTGGAACATAATTTCACATCTTTCGCATACTTGATTGCAAGATCCTGGGATTTCTCTGGTTTGGATCACGTAGTAGTGTGGTACCACACTGAAACAGTTAAGCCTGGGTACGATCAATATTTTAGAGGATAACACCGGTTATGTCAGGATTAGTTCTGGTATTTGCCATCATCTGGCTTATACTTTCGCATTTTTCGCTTACTTCTTGGATAGATCCTGGGTGTTTTCTGGTTTGGATCACGTAGTAATGTGGTACCACACTGAAAAAGTGAGTTAAACCTGGATTCAATCAATATCTTAGAGGATAACGGCGGTTAGGTCTGGGTTAGGTCTGGTATTTGATATTACCTGGCTCATACTTTCACATTTTTCTCATACTCGATTGCAAGATCCTGGGCTTTTTCTGGGTTGGATCACGTAGTAGTGTGGTACCACACTGAAACAGTGAGCTAAACCTGGATTCAATCTATATATTACAGGATAACACCGGTTAGGTAAGGGCTAGGTCTGGTATTTGCCATCATCTGGCTCATACCTTCGCATTTTTCCCATACTTGTTGGCCAGATCCTGGGCGTTTTCTTGTTTGGATCACGTAGTAATGTGGTACCACACTGAAACAGTGAGCTAAGCCAGGATCCGATCAATATTTTAGTGGATAACACCGGTTAGGTCGGGGTTGGGTCTGGTATTCGCCATGATCTGGCTCATATTTTCGCATTTTTCACCTACAAGTTGGCCAGATCCTGGGTGTTTTCTGGGTTGGATCACGTAGTAATGTGGTACCATACTGAAACAGTGGGTTAAACCGGGATTCAATCTATATTTTAGAGGATAACACCGGTTAGTTGAGGGTTAGGTCTGGGATTTGCCCTCATGTATAACATAATTTCGCTTCTATCGCATACTTGATGGCCAGATGCAGGGCTTCTTCTGGGTTGGATCACGTAGTAGTGTGGTACCTCACTGAAACAGTGGGTTAAACCTGGATTCAATCTATATATTAGAGGATAACACCCGTTACGTAAGGGTTAGGTCTGGTAATTGTCATCATCTGCCTGATACTTTCGCATTTTTCGCATACTTGTTGGCCAGATGCTGGGCTTTTTCTGGGTTGGATCACGTAGTAGTGTGGTACCACACTGAAACAGTGGGTTAAACCGGGATTCAATCTACATTTTAGAGGATAATACCGGTTAGGTCAGGGTTAGGTCTGGTATTTGCCATCATCTGGCTCATGCTTTAGCATTTTTCACCTCCATGTTGGCCAGAGACTGGGCGTTTTCTGGGTTGGATCACGTAGTTATGCGGTACCACACTGAAACGGTGAGTTAATCCTGGATTCAATCTACATTTTGGAGGATAAAGCAGGTTAGGTCAGGGTTAGGTATGGTATTTGGTATCATCTGGCTCATGCTTTAGCATTTTTCACGTACAAGTTGGCCAAATCCAGGGCGTTTTCTGGGTTGGATCACGAAGTAATGTGTTACCACACTGAAACAGCGGATTAAACCGGCATACGATCAATACTTTAGAGGATAACACCGGTTAGGTCAGGGTTAGGACTGGTATTTGCCATCATCTGGCTCATACTTTTGCATTTTTCGCATACTTGTTGGCCAGATTCTGGGCGTTCTCTGGTTTGGATCACGTAGTAATGTTGTACCACACAGCAACAGTGAGTTAAGTCTGGATTCAATCTATATTTTAGAGGATAACACCGGTTAGGTGAGGGTTCTGGTATTTGTCATCATCTGGCTGGTGCCTTCGCATTTTACGCATACTTGTTGGCGAGATCCTGGGCGTTTTCTGGTTTGTATCACGTAGTAATGTGGTACCACACTGAAATAGTGAGTTAAACCAGGATTCAATCTATATTTTAGAGGATATCACCGGTTCGGTCAGGGTTAGGTCTGGTATTTTCCATCATCTGGCTCATACTTTTGCATTTTTCGCCTACTTGTTGGCGAGATCCTCGGCGTTTTCTAGGTTGGATCACGTAGTAATGTGGTACTACACTGTGATAGTGAGTTAAATATGGATTCAATCTATATTTTAGAGGATGACACCGGTTAGGTCTGGGTTAGGTCTGGGATTTGCCCTCATCTCGCTCATACTTTCGCATTTTTCGCATAATTGTTGGCCAAGTGCTGGGGTTTTTCTGGGTTGGATCACGTAGTAATGTGGTACCACACTGAAACAGTGAGTTAAACCTGGATTCAATCTATATTTTAGAGGATAACACCGGTTAGGTCAGGGTTACGTCTGGTATTTTCCATCATCTGGATTATACTTTCGCATTTTGCGCATACTTGTTGGCCAGATCCTGGGCTTTTTCTGGGTTGGATCACGTAGTAGTGTGGTACCACACTGAAACAGTGAGTTAAACCGCGATTCAATCTATATATTAGAGGATAACACCGGTTAGGTAAGGGTTAGGTCTGGTATTTGCCATCATCTGGAACATAATTTCACATCTTTCGCATACTTGATTGCAAGATCCTGGGATTTTTCTGGTTTGGATCACGTAGTAATGTGGTACGACACTGAAACAGTGAGCTAAGCCAGGATCCGATCAATATTTTAGAGGATAACACCGGTTAGGTCGGGATTGGGTCTGGTATTCGCCATGATCTGGCTCATATTTTCGCATTTTTCACATACTTGATTGCAAGATCCTGGGTTCTTTCTGGTTTGGATCACGTAATAATGTGGTAACACACTGAAACAGTGAGATAAGCCTGGGTACGATCACTATTTTAGAGGATAACACCGGTTAGGTCAGGGTTAGGTCTGGTATTTGTTCTTATCTGGCTCATACTTTCGCATTTTTCGCCTACTTGTTGGCCAGATCGTGGGCGTTTCCTAGGTTGGATCACGTAGTAGTGTGGTACCACACTGAAACAGTGAGTTAAACCTGGATTCAATCTATATTTTAGAGGATAACACCGGTTAGGTCAGGGTTACGTCTGGTATTTTCCATCATCTGGATTATACTTTCGCATTTTGCGCATACTTGTTGGCCAGATCCTGGGCGTTTTCTGGGTTGGATCACGTAGTAGTGTGGTACCACACTGAAACAGTTAAGCCTGGGTACGATCAATATTTTAGAGGATAACACCGGTTATGTCAGGATTAGTTCTGGTATTTGCCATCATCTGGCTCATACTTTCGCATTCTTCGCATACTTGTTGGCCAGATCCTGGGCGTTTTCTAGGTTGGATCACGTAGTAATGTGCTACCACACTGAAATAGTGAGTTAAACCTGGATTCAATCTATATTTTAGAGGTTAACACACGTTAGGTAAGGGTTAGGTCTGGGATTTGCCCTCATCTGGAACATAATTTCACATCTTTCGCATACTTGATTGCAAGATCCTGGGATTTTTCTGGTTTGGATCACGTAGTCATGTGGTACCACACTGAAACAGTGAGTTAAGCCTGGGTACGATCAATATTTTATAGGATAACACCGGTTAGGTCTGGGTTAGTTCTTGTATTTGCCATCACCTGGCTCATACTTTCGCATTTTTCACCTACAAGTTGGCCAGATCCTGGGCGTTCTCTAGGTTGGATCACGTAGTAATTTGGTACCACACTGGGACAATGGGTTAAACCTGGATTCAATCAATATTTTAGAAGATAACACCGGTTAGGTCAGGGTTAGGCCTGGTATTTGCCATCATCTGGCTCATACTTTTGCATTTTTCGCCTACTTGTTGGCGAGATCCTCGGCGTTTTCTAGGTTGGATCACGTAGTAATGTGGTACCACACTGAAATAGTGAGTTAAATCTGGATTGAATATAAAATTTTAGAGGATAACACAGGTTAGGTCGGGATTGGGTCTGGTATTCGCCATGATCTGGCTCATATTTTCGCATTTTTCACATACTTGATTGCAAGATCCTGGGCTCTTTCTGGATTCGATCACGTAATAATGTGGTAACACACTGAAACAGTGAGATAAGCCTGGGTACGATCACTATTTTAGAGGATAACACCGGTTAGGTCAGGGTTAGGTCTGGTATTTGTTTTTATCTGGCTCATACTTTCGCATTTTTCGCCTACTTGTTGGCCAGATCGTGGGCGTTTCCTAGGTTGGATCACGTAGTAGTGTGGTACCACACTGAAACAGTGAGTTAAACCTGGATTCAATCTATATTTTAGAGGATAACACCGGTTAGGTCAGGGTTACGTCTGGTATTTTCCATCATCTGGATTATACTTTCGCATTTTGCGCATACTTGTTGGCCAGATCCTGGGCTTTTTCTGGGTTGGATCACGTAGTAGTGTGGTACCACACTGAAACAGTTAAGCCTGGGTACGATCAATATTTTAGAGGATAACACCGGTTATGTCAGGATTAGTTCTGGTATTTGCCATCATCTGGCTTATACTTTCGCATTCTTCGCATACTTGTTGGCCAGATCCTGGGCGTTTTCTAGGTTGGATCACGTAGTAATGTGCTACCACACTGAAATAGTGAGTTAAACCTGGATTCAATCTATATTTTAGAGGTTAACACACGTTAGGTGAGGGTTAGGTCTGGGATTTGCCCTCATCTGGAACATAATTTCACATCTTTCGCATACTTGATTGCAAGATCCTGGGATTTTTCTGGTTTGGATCACGTAGTCATGTGGTACCACACTGAAACAGTGAGTTAAGCCTGGGTACGATCAATATTTTACAGGATAACACCGGTTAGGTCTGGGTTAGTTCTTGTATTTGCCATCACCTGGCTCATACTTTCGCATTTTTCGCCTACTTGTTGGCCAGATCGTGGGCGTTTCCTAGGTTGGATCACGTAGTAGTGTGGTACCACACTGAAACAGTGAGTTAAACCTGGATTCAATCTATATTTTAGAGGATAACAGCGGTTAGGTCAGGGTTACGTCTGGTATTTTCCATCATCTGGATTATACTTTCTCATTTTCCGTCTACTTGTTGGCCAGATCCTGGGCGTTTTCTGGTTTGGATCACGTAGTAATGTGGTACCACACTGCAGCAGTGATTTAAACCTGCACTCAATCTATATTTTCGAAGATAACACCGGTTAGGTCTGGGTTATTTCTTATATTTGCCATCAACTGGCTCATACTTTCACATTTTTCGCATATTTGATTGCAATATCCTGGGCTTTTTCTGCTTTGGATCACGTAGTAATGTGGTACCACACTGAAACAGTGAGTTAAGCCTGGATCCGATCAATATTTTAGTGGATAACACCGGTTAGGTCGGGATTGGGTCTGGTATTTGTCATCATCTGGCTCATACTTTCGCATTTTTCGCATACTTGTTGGACAGATTCTGGGCGTTTTCTGGGTTGGATCACGTAGTAATGTGGTACCATACTGAAACAGTGGGTTAAACCGGGATTCAATCTATATTTTAGAGGATAACACCTGATAGGTGAGGGTTAGGTCTGGGATTTGCCCTCATCTGGAACATAATTTCGCTTCTATCGCATACTTGTTGGCCAGATGCTGGGCTTTTTCTGGGTTGGATCACGTAGTAGTGTGGTACCACACTGAAACAGTGGGTTAAACCTGGATTCAATCTATATATTAGAGGATAACAACGGTTAGGTAAGGGTTTGGTCTGGTAATTGTCATCATCTGCCTGATACATTCGCATTTTTCGCTTACTTCTTGGATAGATCCTGGGCGTTCTCTGGTTTGGATCACGTAGTAATGTGGTACCAGACTGAAACAGTGAGTTAAACCTGGATTCAATCTATATTTTAGAGGAAAACTCCGGTTAGGTCAGGGTTAGGTCTGGGATTTGCCATCATCTGCCTCATACTTTCGCATTTTTCGCGTAATTGTTGGCCAAATGCTGGGCTTTTTCTGGGTTGGATCACGTAGTAATGTGGTACACACACTGAAACAGTGAGTTAAACCTGGATTCAATCTATATTTTAGAGGATAACTCCGGTTAGGTCAGGGTTAGGTCTGGGATTTGCCCTCATCTCGCTCATACTTTCTCATTTTCCGTCTACTTGTTGGCCAGATCCTGGGCGTTTTCTGGTTTGGATCACGCAGTAATGTGGTACCACACTGAAACAGTGAGTTAAGACTGGGTACGATCAATATTCTAGAGGATAACACCGGTTAGGTCTAGGTTATTTCGTATATTTGCCATCAACTGGCTCATACTTTCACATTTTTCGCATATTTGATCGCAAGATCCTGGGCTTTTTCTGCTTTGGATCACGTAGTAATGTGGTACCACACTGAAACAGTGAGTTAAGCCTGGATCCGATCAATATTTTAGTGGATAACACCGGTTAGTTCGGGATTGGGTTTGGTATTTGTCATCATCTGGCTCATACTTTCGCATTTTTCGCATACTTGTTGGACAGATTCTGGGCGTTTTCTGGGTTGGATCACGTAGTGTTGTGGTACCATACTGAAACAGTGGGTTAAACCGGGATTCAATCTATATTTTAGAGGATAACACCGGTTGGGTGAGGGTTAGGTCTGGGATTTGCCCTCATCTGGAACATAATTTCGCTTCTATCGCATACTTGTTGGCCAGATGCTGGGCTTTTTCTGGGTTGGATCACGTAGTAGTGTGGTACCACACTGAAACAGTTAAGCCTGGGTACGATCAATATTTTAGAGGATAACAAAGGTTATGTCAGGATTAGTTCTGGTATTTGCCATCATCTGGCTCATACTTTCGCATTCTTCGCATACTAGTTGGCCAGATCCTGGGCGTTTTCTAGGTTGGATCACGTAGTAATGTGCTACCACACTGAAATAGTGAGTTAAACCTGGATTCAATCTATATTTTAGAGGTTAACACCCGTTAGGTAAGGGTTAGGTCAGGGATTTGCCCTTATCTGGAACATAATTTCACATCTTTCGCATACTTGATTGCAAGATCCTGGGATTTTTCTGGGTTGGATCACGTAGTAGTGTGGTACCACACTGAAACAGTGAGTTAAACCGGGATTCAATCTATATATTAGAGGATAACACCGGTTAGGTAAGGGTTAGGTCTGGTATTTGCCATCATCTGGCTCATACCTTCGCATTTTTCGCATACTTGTTGGCCAGATCCTGGGCGTTTTCTGGTTTGGATCACGTAGTAATGTGGTACGACACTGAAACAGTGTGCTAAGCCTGGATCCGATCAATATTTTAGAGGATAACACCGGTTAGGTCGGGATTGGGTCTGGTATTCGCCATGATCTGGCTCATATTTTCGCATTTCTCACCTACATGTTGGCCAGATCCTGGGTTTTTTCTGGGTTGGATCACGTAGTAATGTGGTACCACACTCAAACAGTGAGTTAAACCTGGATTCAATGTATATTTTAGAGGATAACACCGGTTAGGTCAGGGTTAGGTCTGGCGTTTGATATTATCTGGCTCATACTTTCGCATTTTTCGCATACTTGTTGGCCAGATCCTGGGCGTTCTCTGGGTTGGATCACGTAGTAGTGTGGTACTACACTGAAACAGTGAGTTAAACCTGGGTTCAATCTATATATTAGAGGATAACACCGGTTAGGTAAGGGTTAGGTCTGGTATTTGCCATCATCTGCCTCATACTTTCGCATTTTTCGCATACTTGTTGGCCAGATCCTGGGCGTTTTGTGGTTTGGATCACGGAGTAATGTGGTACCACTCTGCAACGGTGAGTTAAACCTGGATTCAATCTATATTTTACAGGATAACACCGGTTAGCTGAGCGTTAGGTCTGGTATTTGCCATCGTCTGGCACATACTTTCGCATTTTTCACATACTTGATTGCAAGATCCTGGGCACTTTCCGGTTTGGATCACGTAATAATGTGGTAACACACTGAAACAGTGAGATATGCCTGGGTACGATCACTATTTTAGAGGATAACACCGGTTAGGTCAGGGTTAGGTCTGGTATTTGTTTTTATCTGGCTCATACTTTCGCATTTTTCGCCTACTTGTTGGCCAGATCGTGAGCGTTTCCTAGGTTGGATCACGTAGTAATGTGGTACCACACTGGAACAGTGGGTTAAACTTGGACTCAATCAATATTTTAGAGGATAACGCCGGTTAGGTCAGGGTTAGGTCTGATATTTTCCATCATGTGGCTTATACTTTCGCATTTTGCGCATACTTGTTGGCCAGATCCTGGGCGTTTTGTGGTTTGGATCACGGAGTAATGTGGTACCACTCTGCAACGGTGAGTTAAACCTGGATTCAATCTATATTTTACAGGATAACACCGGTTAGGTGAGGGTTAGGTCTGGTATTTGCCATCGTCTGGCACATACTTTCGCATTTTTCACATACTTGATTGCAAGATCCTGGGCTCTTTCTGGTTTGGATCACGTAATAATGTGGTAACACACTGAAACAGTGAGATATGCCTGGGTACGATCACTATTTTAGAGGATAACACCGGTTAGGTCAGGGTTAGGTCTGGTATTTGTTTTTATCTGGCTCATACTTTCGCATTTTTCGCATACCTGTTGGCCAGATGCTGGGCTTTTTCTGGGTTGGATCACGTAGTAGTGTGGTACCACACTGAAACAGTGAGTTAAACCGGGATTCAATCTATATATTAGAGGATAACACCGGTTACGTAAGGGTTAAGTCTGGTATTTGCCATCATCTGGCTCATACCTTCGCATTTTTCGCATACTTGTTGGCCAGATCCTGCGCGTTTTCTGGTTTGGATCACGTAGTAATGTGGTACGACACTGAAACAGTGAGCTAAGCCTGGATCCGATCAATATTTTAGAGGATAACACCGGTTAGGTCGGGATTGGGTCTGGTATTCGCCATGATCTGGCTCATATTTTCGCATTTCTCACGTACATGTTGGCCAGATCCTGGGTTTGTTCTGGGTTGGATCACGTAGTAATGTGGTACCACACTCAAACAGTGAGTTAAACCTGGATTCAATGTATATTTTAGAGGATAACACCGGTTAGGTCAGGGTTAGGTCTGGCGTTTGATATTATCTGGCTCATACTTTCGCATTTTTCGCATACTTGTTGGCCAGATCCTGGGCGTTCTCTGGGTTGGATCACGTAGTAGTGTGGTACTACACTGAAACAGTGAGTTAAACCTGGGTTCAATCTATATATTAGAGGATAACACCGGTTAGGTAAGGGTGAGGTCTGGTATTTGCCATCGTCTGGCTCATACATTCGCATTTTTCGCGTACATGATTGCAAGATCCTGGCCTTTTTCTGGTTTGGATCACGTAGTAATGTGGTACCACACTGAAACAGTGAGTTAAGTCTGGATTCAATCTATATTTTAGAGGAAAACTCCGGTTAGGTCAGAGTTAGGTCTGGGATTTGCCATCATCTGGCTCATACTTTCGCATTTTTCGCGTAATTGTTGGCCAAATGCTGGGCTTTTTCTGGGTTGGATCACGTAGTAATGTGGTACACACACTGAAACAGTGAGTTAAACCTGGATTCAATCTATATTTTAGAGGATAACTCCGGTTAGCTCAGGGTTAGGTCTGGGATTTGCCCTCATCTCGCTCATACTTTCTCATTTTCCGTCTACTTGTTGGCCAGATCCTGGGCGTTTTCTGGTTTGGATCACGTAGTAATGTGGTACCACACTGCAGCAGTGATTTAAACCTGCACTCAATCTATATTTTAGAAGATAACACCGGTTAGGTCAGGGTTAGGTCTAGGATTTGCCCTCATCTCGCTCATACTTTCGAATTCTTCGCATACTTGTTGGCCAGATCCTGGGCTTTTTGTTGTTTGGATCACGTAGTAATGTGGTACCACACCGAAACAGGCAATTAAACCTGGGTCCGATTAATACATTAGAGGATAACCCCCGATAAGTCTGAGTTACGTCTGGGATTTGCCCTCATCTGGAACATAATTTCGCTTCTTTCGCATACTTGTTGGCCAGATGCTGGGCTTTTTCTGGGTTGGATCACGTAGTAGTGTGGTACTACACTGAAACAGTGAGTTAAACCTGGGTTCAATCTATATATTAGAGGATAACACCGGTTAGGTAAGGGTTAGGTCTGGTATTTGCCATCGTCTGGTTCATACATTCGCATTTTTCGCATACATGATTGCAAGATCCTGGCCTTTTTCTGGTTTGGATCACGTAGTAATGTGGTACCACACTGAAACAGTGAGTTAAGTCTGGATTCAATCTATATTTTAGAGGAAAACTCCGGTTAGGTCAGAGTTAGGTCTGGGATTTGCCATCATCTGGCTCATACTTTCGCATTTTTCGCGTAATTGTTGGCCAAATGCTGGGCTTTTTCTGGGTTGGATCACGTAGTAATGTGGTACACACACTGAAACAGTGAGTTAAACCTGGATTCAATCTATATTTTAGAGGATAACTCCGGTTAGCTCAGGGTTAGGTCTGGGATTTGCCCTCATCTCGCTCATACTTTCTCATTTTCCGTCTACTTGTTGGCCAGATCCTGGGCGTTTTCTGGTTTGGATCACGTAGTAATGTGGTACCACACTGCAGCAGTGATTTAAACCTGCACTCAATCTATATTTTCGAAGATAACACCGGTTAGGTCTGGGTTATTTCTTATATTTGCCATCAACTGGCTCATACTTTCACATTTTTCGCATATTTGATTGCAATATCCTGGGCTTTTTCTGCTTTGGATCACGTAGTAATGTGGTACCACACTGAAACAGTGAGTTAAGCCTGGATCCGATCAATATTTTAGTGGATAACACCGGTTAGGTCGGGATTGGGTCTGGTATTTGTCATCATCTGGCTCATACTTTCGCATTTTTCGCATACTTGTTGGACAGAGTCTGGGCGTTTTCTGGGTTGGATCACGTAGTAATGTGGTACCATACTGAAACAGTGGGTTAAACCGGGATTCAATCTATATTTTAGAGGAAAACTCCGGTTAGGTCAGGGTTAGGTCTGGGATTTGCCATCATCTGCCTCATACTTTCGCATTTTTCGCGTAATTGTTGGCCAAATGCTGGGCTTTTTCTGGGTTGGATCACGTAGTAATGTGGTACACACACTGAAACAGTGAGTTAAACCTGGATTCAATCTATATTTTAGAGGATAACTCCGGTTAGGTCAGGGTTAGGTCTGGGATTTGCCCTCATCTCGCTCATACTTTCTCATTTTCCGTCTACTTGTTGGCCAGATCCTGGGCGTTTTCTGGTTTGGATCACGCAGTAATGTGGTACCACACTGAAACAGTGAGTTAAGACTGGGTACGATCAATATTCTAGAGGATAACACCGGTTAGGTCTAGGTTATTTCGTATATTTGCCATCAACTGGCTCATACTTTCACATTTTTCGCATATTTGATTGCAAGATCCTGGGCTTTTTCTGCTTTGGATCACGTAGTAATGTGGTACCACACTGAAACAGTGAGTTAAGCCTGGATCCGATCAATATTTTAGTGGATAACACCGGTTAGTTCGGGATTGGGTTTGGTATTTGTCATCATCTGGCTCATACTTTCGCATTTTTCGCATACTTGTTGGACAGATTCTGGGCGTTTTCTGGGTTGGATCACGTAGTGTTGTGGTACCATACTGAAACAGTGGGTTAAACCGGGATTCAATCTATATTTTAGAGGATAACACCGGTTGGGTGAGGGTTAGGTCTGGGATTTGCCCTCATCTGGAACATAATTTCGCTTCTATCGCATACTTGTTGGCCAGATGCTGGGCTTTTTCTGGGTTGGATCACGTAGTAGTGTGGTACCACACTGAAACAGTGGGTTAAACCTGGATTCAATCTATATATTAGAGGATAACACCGGTTAGGTAAGGGTTAGGTCTGGTAATTGTCATCATCTGCCTGATACTTTCGCATTTTTCGCTTACTTCTTGGATAGATCCTGGGCGTTCTCTGGTTTGGATCACGTAGTAATGTGGTACACACACTGAAACAGTGAGTTAAACCTGGATTCAATCTATATTTTAGAGGATAACTCCGGTTAGGTCAGGGTTAGGTCTGGGATTTGCCCTCATCTCGCTCATACTTTCTCATTTTCCGTCTACTTGTTGGCCAGATCCTGGGCGTTTTCTGGTTTGGATCACGTAGTAATGTGGTACCACACTGCAGCAGTGATTTAAACCTGGACTCAATCTATATTTTAGAAGATAACACCGGTTAGGTCAGGTTTAGGTCTAGGATTTGCCCTCATCTCGCTCATACTTTCGCATTCTTCGCATACTTGTTGGCCAGATCCTGGGCTTTTTCTTGTTTGGATCACGTAGTAATGTGGTACCACACCGAAACAAGCAATTAAACCTGGGTCCGATTAATACATTAGAGGAAAACCCCCGATAAGTCTGAGTTAGGTCTGGGATTTGCCCTCATGTGGAACATAATTTCGCTTCTTTCGCATACTTGTTGGCCAGATGCTGGGCTTTTTCTGGGTTGGATCACGTAGTAGTGTGGTACTACACTGAAACAGTGAGTTAAACCTGGGTTCAATCTATATATTAGAGGATAACACCGGTTAGGTAAGGGTTAGGTCTGGTATTTGCCATCATCTGCCTCATACTTTCGCATTTTTCGCTTACTTCTTGGATAGATCCTGGGCGTTTTCTGGTTTGGATCACGTAGTAATGTGGTACCACACTGATACAGTGAGTTAAACCTGGATTCAATCTATATTTTAGAGGATAACACACGTTCGGTCAGGGTTAGGTCTGGTATTTGCCATCATCTGGCTCATACCTTCGCATTTATCACCTACTTGTTGGCCAGATCATGGGCGTTTTCTAGGTTGGATCACGTAGTAATGTGGTACCACACTCAAACAGTGAGTTAAACCTGGATTCAATGTATATTTTAGAGGATAACACCGGTTAGGTCAGGGTTAGGTCTGGTATTTGCCATCATCTGGATCATACTTTCGCATTTTTCGCATACTTGTTGGCCAGATCCTGGGCGTTCTCTGGGTTGGATCACGCAGTAGTGTGGTACTACACTGAAACAGTGAGTTAAACCTGGGTTCAATCTATATATTAGAGGATAACACCGGTTAAGTAAGGGTGAGGTCTGGTATTTGCCATCGTCTGGCTCATACATTCGCATTTTTCGCGTACATGATTGCAAGATCCTGGCCTTTTTCTGGTTTGGATCACGTAGTAATGTGGTACCACACTGAAACAGTGAGTTGAGTCTGGATTCAATCTATATTTTAGAGGAAAACTCCGGTTAGGTCAGAGTTAGGTCTGGGATTTGCCATCATCTGGCTCATACTTTCGCATTTTTCGCGTAATTGTTGGCCAAATGCTGGGCTTTTTCTGGGTTGGATCACGTAGTAATGTGGTACACACACTGAAACAGTGAGTTAAACCTGGATTCAATCTATATTTTAGAGGATAACTCCGGTTAGCTCAGGGTTAGGTCTGGGATTTGCCCTCATCTCGCTCATACTTTCTCATTTTCCGTCTACTTGTTGGCCAGATCCTGGGCGTTTTCTGGTTTGGATCACGTAGTAATGTGGTACCACACTGCAGCAGTGATTTAAACCTGCACTCAATCTATATTTTAGAAGATAACACCGGTTAGGTCAGGGTTAGGTCTAGGATTTGCCCTCATCTCGCTCATACTTTCGAATTCTTCGCATACTTGTTGGCCAGATCCTGGGCTTTTTGTTGTTTGGATCACGTAGTAATGTGGTACCACACCGAAACAGGCAATTAAACCTGGGTCCGATTAATACATTAGAGGATAACCCCCGATAAGTCTGAGTTACGTCTGGGATTTGCCCTCATCTGGAACATAATTTCGCTTCTTTCGCATACTTGTTGGCCAGATGCTGGGCTTTTTCTGGGTTGGATCACGTAGTAGTGTGGTACTACACTGAAACAGTGAGTTAAACCTGGGTTCAATCTATATATTAGAGGATAACACCGGTTAGGTAAGGGTTAGGTCTGGTATTTGCCATCGTCTGGCTCATACATTCGCATTTTTCGCATACATGATTGCAAGATCCTGGCCTTTTTCTGGTTTGGATCACGTAGTAATGTGGTACCACACTGAAACAGAGAGTTAAGTCTGGATTCAATCTATATTTTAGAGGAGAACTCCGGTTAGGTCAGAGTTAGGTCTGGGATTTGCCATCATCTGGCTCATACTTTCGCATTTTTCGCG
Source organism: Colletes latitarsis (assembly GCF_051014445.1). Lineage (NCBI taxonomy): Eukaryota > Metazoa > Arthropoda > Insecta > Hymenoptera > Colletidae > Colletes > Colletes latitarsis. The sequence goes on along the minus strand of NC_135145.1, from coordinate 4,718,709 downwards.
TAATTGTTGGCCAAATGCTGGGCTTTTTCTGGGTTGGATCACGTAGTAATGTGGTACACACACTGAAACAGTGAGTTAAACCTGGATTCAATCTATATTTTAGAGGATAACTCCGGTTAGGTCAGGGTTAGGTCTGGGATTTGCCCTCATCTCGCTCATACTTTCTCATTTTCCGTCTACTTGTTGGCCAGATCCTGGGCGTTTTCTGGTTTGGATCACGCAGTAATGTGGTACCACACTGAAACAGTGAGTTAAGACTGGGTACGATCAATATTCTAGAGGATAACACCGGTTAGGTCTAGGTTATTTCGTATATTTGCCATCAACTGGCTCATACTTTCACATTTTTCGCATATTTGATTGCAAGATCCTGGGCTTTTTCTGCTTTGGATCACGTAGTAATGTGGTACCACACTGAAACAGTGAGTTAAGCCTGGATCCGATCAATATTTTAGTGGATAACACCGGTTAGTTCGGGATTGGGTTTGGTATTTGTCATCATCTGGCTCATACTTTCGCATTTTTCGCATACTTGTTGGACAGATTCTGGGCGTTTTCTGGGTTGGATCACGTAGTGTTGTGGTACCATACTGAAACAGTGGGTTAAACCGGGATTCAATCTATATTTTAGAGGATAACACCGGTTGGGTGAGGGTTAGGTCTGGGATTTGCCCTCATCTGGAACATAATTTCGCTTCTATCGCATACTTGTTGGCCAGATGCTGGGCTTTTTCTGGGTTGGATCACGTAGTAGTGTGGTACCACACTGGAACAGTGGGTTAAACCTGGATTCAATCTATATATTAGAGGATAACACCGGTTAGGTAAGGGTTAGGTCTGGTAATTGTCATCATCTGCCTGATACTTTCGCATTTTTCGCTTACTTCTTGGATAGATCCTGGGCGTTCTCTGGTTTGGATCACGTAGTAATGTGGTACCAGACTGAAAAAGTGAGTTAAACCTGGATTCAACCTATATTTTAGAGGAAAACTCCGGTTAGGTCAGGGTTAGGTCTAGGATTTGGCATCATCTGGCTCATACTTTCGCATTTTTCGCGTAATTGTTGGCCAAATGCTGGGCTTTTTCTGGGTTGGATCACGTAGTAATGTGGTACACACACTGAAACAGTGAGTTAAACCTGGATTCAATCTATATTTTAGAGGATAACTCCGGTTAGGTCAGGGTTAGGTCTGGGATTTGCCCTCATCTCGCTCATACTTTCTCATTTTCCGTCTACTTCTTGGATAGATCCTGGGCGTTTTCTGGTTTGGATCACGTAGTAATGTGGTACCACACTGAAACAGTGAGTTAAACCTGGATTCAATCTATATTTTAGGGGATAGCACCGGTTAGGTCAGGGCTAAGTCTGGTATTTGCCATCATCTGGATCATACTTTCGCATTGTTCGCATACTTGTTGGCCAGATCCAGGGCTCCCTCTGGTTGGGATCACGTAGTAAGGTGGTGCCACAATGCAACAGCGAGTTAAACCTGGATTCGATGTATATTTTAGAGGATACCACCGCTTAGGTCTGGGTTAGGTCTGGTATTTGCCATCATCTAGCTCATACTTTCGCATTTTTCGCATACTTGTTGGCCAGATCCTGGGCGTTTTCTGGTTTGGATCACGTAGTAATGTGGAACCACACTGAAACTGTGAGTCTAACCTGGATTCGATCAATATTTTAGAGGATAACACCGGTTAGGTCTGCGTTAGGGCAGGTATTTGCCATCACCTAGCTCATACTTTCGCATTATTCGCATACTTGATGCCCAGATCCTGGGCGTTTTCTGGTTTGGATCACGCAGTAATGTGGTACCACACTGAAACGGTGAGTCTAACCTGGATCCGATCAATATTTTAGAGCAAACACTGGTTAGGTCTGGTATTTGCCATCATCTGGATCATGCTTTCGCAATTTTCGCATAGTTGTGGCCCGATCCTGGGCGTTTTCTGGTTCGTATCACGTTCTAATGTGGTACCACACAGTCACAGTGAGTTAATCCTGGATTCGATCAATATTTTAGAGGCTACCACAGCTTAGGTCTGGGTTAGATCTGGGATTTGCCCTCATCTGGCTCATGCTTTTGCACCTTTCGTATACTTGTTGGATAGATCCTGGGCTTTTTCTGGTTTGGATCACGTAGTAATGTGGTACCACACTGCAACAGTCGATTAATCCTGGATACGATCAATATTTTAGAGAATAACGCCGGTTAGGTCTGGGCTATACCCGCATCTGGCTCATACTTTCGCATTTTTCGCATGCTTCCTGACAAGATCATGGGTTTTTTCAGGTTTGGATCACGTAGTAATGTGGTACCGCACTGAAACAGTCGACTAAACCTGGTCTCGATCAATATTTTAGAGGATAATGCCGGTTAGGTCTGGGATTTGCCCTCATCTGGCTCATGCTTTTGCACCTTTCGTATACTTGTTGGCCAGATCCTGGGCTTTTTCTGGTTCGGATCACGTAGTAATGTTGTATCACAACGAGACAGTCAATGAAACCTGGTTTCGACCCATATTTTAGGAGATAACACCGGTTTGGTCTGTGTTAGGCCTGGGTTACACGCTCATCTGGCTCATACCTTCGCAATTTTCGCATACTTGTTGGCCAGATCCTGGGCTCTTTCTGGTTTGGATCACGTAGTATTGTCGTACCACACTGTCACAGTGAGTGAAACCTGCATACGATCAATATTTTAGAGGATAACACAGGTTAGGCCTGGGTTAGATCTGGGATTTGCCCTCATCTGGCTCATGCCTTTGCATTTTTCTCATACTTGTTGGCCAGATCCTGGGCGTTTTCTGGTTTGGATCACGCAGTAATGTGGTACCACACTGAAACAGTGAGTTAAGACTGGGTACGATCAATATTCTAGAGGATAACACCGGTTAGGTCTAGGTTATTTCGTATATTTGCCATCAACTGGCTCATACTTTCACATTTTTCGCATATTTGATTGCAAGATCCTGGGCTTTTTCTGCTTTGGATCACGTAGTAATGTGGTACCACACTCAAACAGTGAGTTAAACCTGGATTCAATGTATATTTTAGAGGATAACACCGGTTAGGTCAGGGTTAGGTCTGGCGTTTGATATTATCTGGCTCATACTTTCGCATTTTTCGCATACTTGTTGGCCAGATCCTGGGCGTTTTCTGGTTTGGATCACGTAGTAATGTGGAACCACACTGAAACTGTGAGTCTAACCTGGATTCGATCAATATTTTAGTGGATAACACCGGTTAGGTCATGGTTAGGTCTGGTATTTGCCATCATCTGTCTCATACTTTCGCGTTCTTCGCATACTTGTAGGCCAGATCCTGGGCGTTTTCTGATCTGGATCACGTAATAACGTGGTACCACACTGAAACAATGAGCTAAACCTGGATTCGATCTATTTTTTAGAGGATAACACCGTTTAGGTCAGGGTTAGGACTGGTATTTGCCATCATCTGGCACATACTTCCGCATTTATCGCATACTTGTTTGGCAGATCCTGGCCCTTTTCTGGTTCGGATCACGTAATAATGTGGTACCACAACGAAACAGTCAATGAAACCTGGCCTCGATCAATATTTTAGAGTATAACACTGGTTAGATCTGGGTTTGGTCTGGGATTTGCTCTCATCTGGCTCATACTTTCGCATTTTCGCATTCTTGTTGGCCAGATCCCGGGCTTTTTCTGGCTTGGATCACATAGTAATGCGGTGCCACACTGAAACAGTCGATTAAACCTTGATACGATCAATATTTTAGAGGATAACACAGGTTAGGCCTGGGTTAGATCTGGGATTTGCCCTCATCTGGCTCATACATACGCATTTTTCACATACTTGTAGACCAGATCCTGGGTTTTCCCTGCTTAGGATCACGTTGTAATGTGGTACCACACCGAAACACTCAATTATACCTGATTTCGATCCATATTTTAGAAAATAACATCGGTTTGGACTGTGTTAGGTCTGGGTTATACCCGCATCTGGCTCATACTTTTGCATTTTATTGCACACTTGTTGGCCAGATCCTTGCCTTTTTCTGGTTTCGATCACGTAGTAATGAGGTACCACACGGAAACAGTGCATGAAACCTGGTTCCGATCTATATTTTAGAAGGTAACTCTGGTTAGGTTTGTGGTAGGTCTGGTATTTGCCATCATCTGGCTCATGCTTTTTTTTTTTTTTTTTTTTTTTTTTTTGTCGTGGGGAAAATCTTCGAAAGACTCCCTCCCACCTCCTTGGGGAGAGGTGGGAGGGGTGTGTGGGATTCCCCGCGCCCGTACAACGACAGGCGCGGGACCTACCCACTAAAAACCCCACGGTGACCCTTCGGCACGCTTTGGGAGGATACCGGGAATCGCTCGAAGCATTCTTCCGGTATCCTCCCCGTGCCCGCGCTTTCGCGCCCATCCCCCGGGGGGACAATCGGTCCCCCCAGTAGACACACTGCCTCATAGCGGCGGGACGGGGCCACTCCATCCCGCCGCTATCCGTCCCGGGGCCGCGTTTAGTGGCGGCTGCGAGCCCCAACTCGCAACCGCCCGCGACCCCGTTTCCACCCCTCGGCGGCCGGGCGTTCACGGCCGCACCAGACCGCCGAAGGTGCCTCCCCTTGCGTCGGACCGGTAGGGGGAGGCACTCCTACCCCCAACCGGTCCGACCCGGCGCCGCCTGGCGGGAGGAGGGTCCCCTCAGGACCCCCCTCCCAGCCTAGGTCATCCGCCACGCCGTGGCGGCCGCCCGCGACGCCTCGCGACCGGGCGACGACCTCGGGCCACCGCACGAGCGCGAGCTTCAGCGCGCCGCTGAAGCTCGCGTTCCCTCCCCGCGGCCTCCTTCTGCAGCATTACGTTCTCGCAGAAGGAGGCCACGGCCCTCCACTTCTCCTCGCTGCCGAGCATGGCGCGCACCACGCCCGGCAGCGAGACATCCCGCCCGACGACGCCGACCAGGACACGGCGCTCCCCCTCCCACGCGGGGCATACCTCCAGGGTATGATCCGCCGTGTCCTGCTCAGCGTCGCAGTGGCAGCAACGCGCCGTCGGCTCCTTCCCTATCCGGCACAGGTATCTTCCGAAGCTGCCATGGCCGGAAAATACCTGTGCCATCCGGTAGGTGAGGCCGCCATGGCCTCTGTCCAGCCACTCCTTCAGGAGTGGCCGAACCGCCCCGACAGTCCGGTGCCCCGCGGTTGGCAGAGCCAGCCGCTCCTGCCACGCGAGCAACACGGACTGCCGGGCCTGGCGCTTCAAATCGCCCCAAGCAGGTTCCTGCCCGCCCGGGACCGCCCCCACCCCCGCGCGACGGTCGACGCGGTGCCGGTACATCACCGCGTGCGACCGCGCGAGCAGGTCCATGGGCGGCATCCCCGCTAGAACCGTCGCCGCCTCATGTGACATGGTCCGATACCCGCGGACGACCCTGAGCGCCATGCGCCTCTGCACCCGACGCAGCATAGTCATGCTGCGCCGGGAGGCAGCCAGGTCGTCCGCCCAGACGGGGGCCCCGTATAGGGCCACCGACTGGACCATTGCCACATAGAGGCGACGAACTCGGCCCGCCGGGCCCCCCAGGTTGGGCAGGATCCGGCCCAGAGCCGCAACCATCCTTTCCAACCGGGGGACCAGGCAGCGGAAATGCTCCACGAAACGCCAGTGGCTATCGAGGATCAGCCCCAGATACCTGATCTGGGGCTTCACCTCGATGTCAGCCCCACCCACCCGGATCAGACGGGGTGGCGGATCCTGCCGAGGTGAATGAAACGCAATCACCTCGGTCTTATGGACCGCCACCGTCATCCCCATTCCCCTGATCCGGTCGACGACGCGTTGCGACCCCTCCTCCGCGCGACGCATGGCCCTCCCCCAGTGCGCCCCGACGGCCAGCACCAGTGTGTCATCCGCATAACACACCGTGCTGACGCCGTCGGGGAGGCCGGCCCGCAACACCGAGTCGTACGCGATGTTCCACAGGAGTGGCCCGAGGACCGGCCCCTGCGGAACACCGCAGTACACCTCCCTCCGCATATCACCATCCCGGCCCGGATACTCGATCCACCTGCCGCGGAGATAATCCCCGACGACCGCCCTGAGACAAGGGGGGACTCGATGATATTCGAGTCCCCTCCTTATCTCTTCCCAGGGGAGGGTGTTAAAGGCATTGGCAATATCCAAGGATATTGCCAATGCCACCCCTCCCCGGGAGACGGCCGCCTCCGAGAGGGCCCTCACACGACCTATCGCGTCGATAGTCGATCGGCCCCCCCGGAAACCGAACTGGCAGTCGGCCAGACCGGGATCACCCCGCGACAGGTGCTCGACGAGGCGGGCAGCAATCACACGCTCGAAGAGCTTGCCCACCTCGTCGAGGAGACAAATGGGCCGGTATGCGGAGGGAGACTCCGCGGGCCGACCCTCCTTCCGGAGGAGGACCATCCTCGCCACCTTCCAACTGGGGGGGAATCGCCCGTCCCTCAGGCAGCGGTCGAACAACCGCCTGAGGTCGGCCCCAAGGACGCCCTGGGTCAAGACCCAAACCCGGCCGGGCACCCCATCCGGACCCGGGGCCGTGTTACGAACCCCGAGCCGTCTGATGGCCGCTGCCAGCTCCTCCTGCGTGACCCCCAGCTCGGCCGTCCACTCCACTGGGACAGCCGCCGCCGCCGGAGGACGCGGTCCCCTCTCCCCAATTGGGAAGAGTGTATTGACCACGTCCTCCAGCAGCCGGGGGTCAAGACCCTCGGTGACGGGGGGCGCCCACGGGCGGAGCTTATTCAGCACCACCTTATATGGGCGCCCCCATGGATCGTCATCAAGGGTCTGGAGGAGCTCCTTCCATGCCTGGGTCTTGGCCCGTTTGATGGCAACCTGCAGAGCAACCCGCGCCACGCGGTATGCTCCATACAGGTCATCAGCTGCCCTCGCTCGCGCCACGCCGTCGCCTGTACGTTGACGACGGCGCGCGCGGGTGTACTGGCGTCGGGCGCGGACAGTCGCGACTCGCAACTCCGCTATCGCGTCCGACCACCAGTACACCGCCCGGCGAGGAGAAGCCCGCCCGACCCGAGGCATCGCCGCGTCGCAAATACCCGCGACCAATGCTCCGAGCCGGGCGACCTCCTCCTCTATGCTCGGCAACTCGGCCGCTCCCTGCGGCCAAGTTGCAGCGAGGGCAGCTGCCATCAGGGCGTCCTTGTCCAGGCGCCGAAGCGCCCAGCGGCGTGGTGGGGTGCCACATCTGGCTCATGCTTTCGCATTTTTCGCATACTTGTTAGCCAGATCCTGGCCTTTTCTGGTTTGGATCACGTAGTAATGTGGTACCACACTGAAACAGCGAGTTAATCCTGGATTCAATCTATATTTTAGAGGATAACAGCGGTGAGGTCAGGGTTGGGTCTGGTATTTGCCATCGCCTGCCTCATACTTTCGCATTTTTCGCATACTTATTGGCCAGATACTGGGCGTCTTCTGGTTTGGAACACGTAGTAATATGGTACCACACTGAAAAAGTGAGTTAAACCTGGATTCAATCTATATTTTAGAGGATAACGGCGGTTAGGTCTGGGTTAGGTCTGGTATTTTCCATCATCTGGCTCATACTTTCGCATTTTTCGCCTACTTGTTGGCGAGATCCTGGGAGTTCTATAGGTTGGATCACGTAGTAATGTGGCACCACACTCAAACACTGAGTTAATACTGGATTCGATCTATATATTAGAGGGGAACACCGGTTAGGTCAGGGTTAGGTCTGGTATTTGCCATCATCCGGCGCATACTTTCGCATATTTCGCATACTTGTTGGCCAGATCCTGGGCGTTTTCTGGGTTGGATCACGTAGTAATGTAGAACCACTCTGAAACAGTGAGTTAAACCTTGATTCAATCTATATTTTAGACGATAACACCGGTTAGGTCAGGGTTAGGTCTGGTATTTGCCATCATCTGGCTCATGCTTTCGAATTTTTTACCTACTTGTTTGCCAGATACTGGGCGCTTTCTGGGTTGGATCACGTAATAATGTGGCACCACACTCAAACAGTGAGTTAAACCTGGATTCGATCTATATATTAGAGGGGAACACCGGTTAGGTCAGGGTTAGGTCTGGTATTTGCCATCATCCGGCGCATACTTTCGCATATTTCGCATACTTGTTGGCCAGATCCTGGGCGTTTTCTGGGTTGGATCAAGTAGTAGTGTGGTGCCGCACTGAAACAGTGAAGTAATCCTGGATTCGATCTATATTTTAGAGGATAACACCGGTTAGGTCAGGGTTAGGTCTGGTATTTGCCATCATCTGTCTCATGCTTTCGAATTTTTCGCATACTTGTTGGCCAGATCCTGGGCGTTTTATGGTTTGGATCACGTAGTAATGTGGTACCACACTGAAACTGTGAGTTCATACTGGATTCGATCTATATATTAGAGGGTAACACCGGTTAGGTCAGGGTTAGGTCTGGTATTTGCCCTAATCTGGCTCATATTTTCGCATTTTTCGCATACTTGTTGGCCAGATCCTGGGCGTTTTCTGGGTTGGATCAAGTAGTAGTGTGGTGCCGCACTGAAACAGTGAAGTAATCCTGGATTCGATCTATATTTTAGAGGATAACACCGGTAAGGTCAGGGTTAGGTCTGACATTTGCCATCATCTGGCTCATGCTTTCGAATTTTTCGCATACTTGTTGGCCAGATCCTGGGCGTTTTCTGGGTTGGATCACGTAGTAATGTAGAACCACTCTGAAACAGTGAGTTAAACCTTGATTCAATCTATATTTTAGACGATAACACCGGTTAGGTCAGGGTTAGGTCTGGTATTTGCCATCATCTGGCTCATGCTTTCGAATTTTTTACCTACTTGTTTGCCAGATACTGGGCGCTTTCTGAGTTGGATCACGTAATAATGTGGCACCACACTCAAACAGTGAGTTAAACCTGGATTCGATCTATATATTAGAGGGTAACACCGGTTAGGTATAGGTTAGGTCTGGTATTTGATATTACCTGGCCCATACTTTTGCACATTTCGCATAAATGTTGGCCAGATCCTGGGCATTTTCTGGTATGGATCACGTAGTAATGTGGTTCCACACTGCAACAGTGAGTTAAACTTGGATAAAATCTATATTTTAGAGGATAACACCGGTTAGGTCTGGGTCAGGTCTGGGATTCGCCATCATCTCGCTCATACTTTCACCTTTTTCGCATAATTGTTTGCCAAATGCTGGCTTTTTCTGGTTTGGATCAGGTAGTAATATAGAACCACTCTGAAACCGTGAGTTACTCCTGGATCCAATCTATATTTTAGAGGATAACACCGGCTAGGTCAGGGTTAGGTCTGGTATTTGCCATCATCTGGCTCATACTTTCGCATTTTTCGCATACTTCTTGGCCAGATCCTGGGCGTTTTATGGTTTGGATCACGTAGTAATTTAGAACCACTCTGAAACAGTGAGTTAAACCTTGATTCAATCTATATTTTAGAGGATAACACCGGTTAGGTCAGGGTTAGGTCTGGTATCTGCCATCATCTGGCTCAAACTTTCGCATTTTTCGCATACTTATTGGCCAGATCCAGGGCGTTTTATGGTTTGGATCACGTAGTAATGTAGAACCACTCTGAAACAGTGAGTTAAACTTGGATAAAATCTATATTTTAGAGGATAACACCGCTTAGGTCTGGGTCAGGTCTGGGATTCGCCATCATCTCGCTCATACTTTCACCTTTTTCGCATAATTGTTGGCCAAATGCTGGCTTTTTCTGGTTTGGATCACGTAGTAATGTGGTACCACACTGAAACAGTGAGTTTAACCTGGATTCAATCTATATTTTAGAGGATAACACCGGTTAAGTCAGGGTTAGGTCTGGTATCTGCCATCATCTGGCTCAAACTTTCGCATTTTTCGCATACTTATTGGCCAGATCCTGGGCGTTTTCTGGTTTGGATCACGTAGTAATATGGTACCACACTGAAACAGTGAGTTAATCCAGGATTCAATCTATATTTTAGAGGATAACAGCGGTTAGGTCAGGGTTAGGTTTGGTATTTGCCATCATCTGCCTTATACTTTCGCATTTTTCACCTACTTGTTGGCCAGATACTGGGCGCTTTCTGGGTTGGATCACGTAGTAATGTGGCACCACACTCAAACAGTGAGTTAAACCTGGATTCAATCTATATTTTAGAGGATAACAACGGTTAGGTCAGGGTTAGTTCTGGTATTTGCCATCATCAGCTCATGCTTTCGAATTTTTCGCATATTTGTTGGGCAGATCCTGGGCGCTTTCTGGGTTGGATCACGTAGTAATGTGGTACCACACTGAAACATTGAGTTTATCCTGGATTCGATCTATATTTTAGAGGATGACACCGGATCGGTCAGGGTTAGGTCTGGTATTTGCCATCATCTGGCTCATATTTTCGCATTATTCGCATACTTGTTGGCCAGATCCTGGGCGTTTTCTGGTTTGGATCACGTAGTAATGTACAACCACTCTGAAACAGTGAGTTAAACCTGGATTCAATCTATATTTTAGAGGATAACACCGGTTAGGTCAGGGTTAGGACTGGTATTTGCCATCGTCTGCCTCATACTTTCGCATTTTTGGCATACTTGTTGGCCAGATCCAGGGCGTTTTCTGGTTTGGATCACGTAGTAATGTGGTAGCACACTGCCACATGAGTTAAACCTGGATTCAATCTATATTTTAGAGGATAACACCGGTTAAGTCAGGGTTAGGTCTGGTATCTGCCATCATCTGGCTCAAACTTTCGCATTTTTCGCATACTTGTTGGCCTGATCCGGGGAGTTTTCTGGGTCGGATCACGTAGTAATGTGGCACCACACTCAAACAGTGAGTTAAACCTGGATTCAATCTGTATTTTAGAGGATAACACCGGCTGGGTCAGGGTTAGGTCTGGTATTTGCCATAATCTGGCTCATATTTTCGCATTATTCGCATACTTGTTGGCCAGATCCTGGGCGTTTTCTGGTTTGGATCACGTAGTAATGTACAACCACTCTGAAACAGTGAGTTAAACCTGGATTCAATCTATATTTTAGAGGATAACACCGGTTAGGTCAGGGTTGGGTCTGGTATTTGCCACCTTCTGCCTCATACTTTCGCATTTTTCGCATACTTGTTGGCCAGATCCATGGCGTTTTCTGGTTTGGATCACGTAGTAATGTGGTACCACACTGAAAAAGTGAGTTAATCCTGGATACGATCTATATATTAGAGGGTAACACCGGTTAGGTCAGGGTTAGGTCTGGTATTTGCCGTAATATGACTCATACTTTCGCATTTTTCGCATACTTGTTGGCCAGATCCATGGCGTTTTCTGGTTTGGATCACGTAGTAATGTGGTACCACACTGAAAAAGTGAGTTAATCCTGGATACGATCTATATATTAGAGGGTAACACCGGTTAGGTCAGGGTTAGGTCTGGTATTTGCCGTAATGTGGCTCATACATTCGCTTTTTTCGCATACCTGTTGGCCAGATCCAGTGCGTTTTCTGGTTTGGATCACGTAGTAATGTGGTACCACACTGCCACATGAGTTAAACCTGGATTCAATCTATATTTTAGAGGATAACACCTGTTAGGTCAGGGTTAGGTTTGGTATTTGCCATCATCTGTCTCATACTTTCGCATTTTTCACCTACTTGTTGGCCAGATACTGGGCATTTTCTGGTTTGGATCACGTAGTAATGTGGTTTCCCAATGCAACAGTGAGTTAAACCTGGATACAATCTATATTTTAGAGGATAACACCGGTTAGGTCAGGGTTAGGTCTGGTATTTGCCATCATCTGTCTCATACTTTCGCATTTTTCGCATACTTGTTGGCCAGATCCTGGGCGTTTTCTGGTTTGGATCACGTAGTAATATGGTACCACACTGAAACAGTGAGTTAATCCTGGATTGAATCTATAGTTTAGAGGATAGCAGCGGTTAGGTCAGGGTTAGGTCTAGTATTTGCCATCATCTGTCTTATACTTTCGCATTTTTCACCTACTTGTTGGCCAGATACTGGGCGCTTTCTGGGTTGGATCACGTAGTAATGTGGCACCACACTCAAACAGTGAGTTAAACCTGGATTCAATCTATATTTTAGAGGATAACACCGGTTAGGTCAGGGTTAGGTCTGGTATTTGCCATCGCCTGCCTCATACTTTCGCATTTTTCGCATACTTGTTGGCGAGATCCTGGACGTTTTCTGGATTGGATCACGTAGTAATGAGGTTCCACACTGCAACAGTGAGTTAAACCTGGATACAATCTATATTTTAGGGGATGACACCGGTTAGGTCAGGGTTAGGTCTGGTATTTGCCATCATCTGGCTAATACTTTCGCATTTTTCGCATACTTGTTTGCCAGATCCTGGGCGATTTCTGGTTTGGATCACGTAGCAATGTGGCACCACACTCAAACAGTGAGTTTATCTTGGATTCGATCTATATTTTAGAGGATGACACCGGTTAGGTCAGGGTTAGGTTTGGTATTTGCCATCGCCTGCCTCATACTTTCGCATTTTTCGCATACTTGTTGGCGAGATCCTGGACGTTTTCTGGATTGGATCACGTAGTAATGAGGTTCCACACTGCAACAGTGAGTTAAACCTGGATACAATCTATATTTTAGGGGATGACACCGGTTAGGTCAGGGTTAGGTCTGGTATTTGCCATCATCTGGCTAATACTTTCGCATTTTTCGCATACTTGTTTGCCAGATCCTGGGCGATTTCTGGTTTGGATCACGTAGCAATGTGGCACCACACTCAAACAGTGAGTTAAACCTGGATTCAATCTATATTTTAGAGGATAACACCGGTTAGGTCAGGGTTAGGTCTGGTATTTGCCATCGCCTGCCTCATACTTTCGCATTTTTCCCATACTTGTTGGCCAGAGCCTGGGCGTTTTCTGGTTTGGATCACGTAGTAATATGGTACCACACTGAAACAGTGAGTAAATCCTGGATACGATCTATATATTAGAGGGTAACACCGGTTAGGTCAGGGTTAGGTCTTGTATTTGCCATAATCTGGCTCATATTTTCGCATTTTTCGCATACTTCTTGGCCAGGTCCTGGGCGTTTTATGGTTTGGATCACGTAGTAATTTATAACCACTCTGAAACAGTGAGTTAAACCTTGATTCAATCTATATTTTAGAGGATAACACCGGTTAGGTCAGGGTTAGGTCTGGTATTTGCCATCATGTGGCTCATGCTTTCGAATTTTTCGCATACTTGTTGGGCAGATCCTGGGCGTTTTCTGGTTTGGATCACGTAATAATGTGGCACCACACTCAAACACTGAGTTAAAACTGGATTCGATCTATATATTAGAGGGGAACACCGGTTACGTCAGGATTAGGTCTGGTATTTGCCATCATCCGGCGCATACTATCGCATATTTCGCATACTTGTTGGCCAGGTCCTGGGCGTTTTCTGGTTTGGATCACGTAGTAATGTAGATCCACTCTGAAACAGTGAGTTAAACGTGGATTCAATCTATATTTTAGAGGATAACACCGGTTAGGTCAGGGTTAGGTCTGCCGAAATCTGGCTCATATTTTCGCATTTTTCGCATACTTGTTGGCCAGATCCTGGGCGTTTTCTGTGTTGGATCAGGTAGTAGTGTGGTACCGCACTGAAACAGTAAAGTAATCCTGGATTCGATCTATATATTAGAGGGTAACACCGGTTAGGTTTGGGTTAGGTCTGGTATTTGCCATCATCTGTCTCATACTTTCGCATTTTTCACCTACTTGTTGGCTAGATACTGGGCGTTTTCTGGTTTGGATCACGTAGTAATATGGTACCACACTGAAACAGTGAGTTAATCCTGGATTCAATCTATATTTTAGAGGATAACAGCGGTTAGGTCTGGGTTGGGTCTGGTATTTGCCACCGTCTGCCTCATACTTTCGCATTTTTCGCATACTTGTTGGCCAGATCCAGGGCGTTTTCTGGTTTGGATCACGTAGTAATGTGGCACCACACTGAAACAGTGAGTTAATCGTGGATACGATCTATATATTAGAGGGTAACACCGGTTTTGTCAGGGTTAGGTCTGGTATTTCCCGTAATCTGGCTCATACTTTCGCATTTTTCACCTACTTGTTGGCCAGATACAGGGCGCTTTCTGGGTTGGATCACGTAGTAATGTGGCACCACACTCAAACAGTGAGTTAAACCTGGATTCGATCTATATATTAGAGGGTAACACCGGCTAGGTCAGGGTTGGGTCTGGTATTTGCCATCATCTGTCTCATACTTTCGCATTTTTCACCTATTTGTTGGCTAGATACTGGGCGCTTTCTGGGTTGGATCACGTACTAATGTGGCACGACAATCAAACACTGAGTTAAAACTGGATTCGATCTATATATTAGAAGGGAACGCCGGTTACGTCAGGGTTAGGTATGGTATTTGCCATCATCCGGCGCATACTGTCGCATATTACGCATACTTGTTGGCCAGGTCCTGGGCGTTTTCTGGTTTGGATCACGTAGTAATATGGTACCACACTGAAACAGTGAGCTAATCCTGGATTCAATCTATATTTTAGAGGATAACAGCGGTTAGGTCAGGGTTAGGTCTGGTATTTGCCATCATCTGTCTCATACTTTCGCATTTTTCACCTACTTGTTGGCTAGATACTGGGCGCTTTCTGGGTTGGATCATGTACTAATGTGGCACCACACTCAAACAGTGAGCTAAACTTGGATTCAATCTATATTTTAGAGGATAACACCGGTTAGGTCAGGGTAAGGTCTGGGATTCGCCATCATCTCGCTCATACTTTCACCTTTTTCGCATAATTGTTGGCCAAATGCTGGCTTTTTCTGGTTTGGATCACGTAGTAATGTGGTTCCACACTGAAACAGTGAGTTTAACCTGGATACAATCTATATTTTAGAGGATAACAGCAGTTAGGTCAGGGTTAGGTCTGGTATTTGCCATCATCTGTCTCATATGTTCGCATTTTTCACCTACTTGTTGGCCAGATACTGGGCGCTTTCTGGGTTGGATCACGTAGTAATGTGGCACCACACTCAAACAGTGAGTTAAACCTGAATTCAATCTATATTTTAGAGGATAACACCGGTTAGGTCAGGGTTGGGACTGGTATTTGCCATAATCTGGATCGTATTTTCGCATTATTCGCATACTTGTTGGCCAGATCGTGGGCGTTTTCTGGTTTGGATCACGTAGTAATGTACAACCACACTGAAACAGTGAGTTAAACCTGGATTCAATCTATATTTTAGAGGATAACACCGGTTAGGTCAGGGTTAGGTCTGGTATTTGCTATCATCTGGCTCATGCTTTCGAATTTTTCGCATATTTGTTGGGCAGATCCTGGGCGCTTTGTGGGTCGGATCACGTAGTAATGTGGCACCACACTCAAACAGTGAGTTAAACCTGGATTCAATCTATATTTTAGAGGATAACACCGGTTAGGTCAGGGTTAGGACTGGTATTTGCCATCGTCTGCCTCATACTTTCGCATTTTTGGCATACTTGTTGGCCAGATCCAGGGCGTTTTCTGGATTGGATCACGTAGTAATGTGGTACCACACTGAAACATTGAGTTTATCTTGGATTCGATCTATATTTTAGAGGATGACACCGGTTAGGTCAGGGTTAGGTTTGATATTTGCCATCTTCTGGCTCATACTTTCGCATTTTTCGCATACTTGTTGGCCAGATCCTGGGCGTTTTCTGGTTTGGATCACGTAGTAATGTAGATCCACTCTGAAACAGTGAGTTAAACGTGGATCCAATCTATATTTTAGAGGATAACACCGGTTAAGTCAGGGTTAGGTCTGGTATTTGCCATCATCTGGGCCATACTTTCGCATTTTTCGCATACTTGTTGGCCAGATCCTGGGCGTTTTCTGGTTTGGATCACGTAGTAATGTAGATCCACTCTGAAACAGTGAGTTAAACGTGGATTCAATCTAAATTTTAGAGGATAACACCGGTTAAGTCAGGGTTAGGTCTGGTATTTGCCATCATCTGGGCCATACTTTCGCATTTTTCGCATACTTGTCAGCCTGATCCTGGGTGTTTTCTGGTTTGGATCACGTAGTAATGTAGAACCACTCTGGAACAGTGAGTTAAACCTGGATACAATCTATATTTTAGAGGATAACAGCGGTTAGGTCAGGGTTAGGTCTGGTATTTGCCATCATCTGTCTCATACGTACGCATTTCTCACCTACTTGTTGCCCAGATACTGGGCGCTTTCTGGGTTGGATCACGTAGTAATATGGCACCACACTCAAACAGTGAGCTAAACTTGGATTCAATCTATATTTTAGGGGATAACACCGGTTAGGTCAGGGTTAGGTCTGGTATTTGCCATCATCTGGCTCATAGTTTCGCATTTTTCGCATACTTATTGGTCAGATCCTGGGCGTTTTCTGGATTGGGTCACGTAGTAATGTGGTTCCACACAACAACAGTGAGTTAAACCTGGATACAATCTATATTTTAGAGGATAACACCGGTTAGGTCAGGGTTAGGTCTGGTATTTGCCATCATCTCGCTCATACTTTCACCTTTTTCGCTTAATTGTTGGCCAAATGCTGGCTTTTTCTGGTTTGGATCACGTAGTAATGTGGTACTACACTGAAGCTGTGAGTTAATCCTGGATTCGATCTATTTATTACAGGGTAACACCGGTTAGGTCTGGGTTAGGTCTGGTATTTGTCATCATCCGGCGCATTCTTTCGCATATTTCGCATACTTGTTGGCCAGGTCCTGGGCGTTTTCTGGTTTGGATCACGTAGTAATATAGAACCACTCTGAAACCGTGAGTTAAACCTGGATTCAATCTATATTTTAGAGGATAACACCTGTTAAGTCAGGGTTAGGTCTGGTATTTGCCATCATCTGGCTCATAGTTTCGCATTTTTCGCATACTTATTGGCCAGATCCTGGGCGTTTTCTGGTTTGGATCACGTAGTAATGAGGTTCCACACTGCAACAGTGAGTTAAACCTGGATACAATCTATATTTTAGAGGGTAACACCGGTTAGGTTTGGGTTAGGTCACGTATTTGCCATCGTCTGGCTCATACTTTCGCATTTTTCGCATACTTGTTGGCCAGATCCTGGGCGTTTTCTGGTTTGGACCACGTAGTAATATGGTACCACACTGAAACAGTGTGTTAATCGTGGATTCAATCTATATTGTAGAGGATAAAACCGGTTAGGTCTGTGTCAGGTCTGGGATTCACCATTATCTCGCTCATACTTTCACCTTTTTCGCATAATTGTTGGCCAAATGCTGGCTTTTTCTGGTTTGGATCACGTAGTAATATAGAACCACACTCAAACAGTGAGTTAAACTTGGATTCAATCTAAATTTAGAGGATAACACCGGTTAGGTCAGGGTTAGGTCTGGTATTTGCCATCGTCTGCCTCATACTTTCGCATTTCTCGCATACTTTTTGGCCAGATCCTGGGCGTTTTCTGGGTTGGATCTCGTTGTAGTGTCATGCCACACTGAAACAGTGAATTAATCCTGGATTCGATCTATATATTAGAGGGTAACACCGGTTAGAGGGTAATGGGTTAGGTCTGGTATTTGATATTACCTGGCCCATTCTTTTGCATATTTCGCATAAATGTTGGCCAGATCTTGGGCGTTTTATGGTTTGGATCACGTAGTAATGTAGAACCGCTCTGAAACAGTGAGTTAAACCTGGATTCAATCTATATTTTAGAGGATAACACCTGTTAAGTCAGGGTTAGGTCTGGTATTTGCCATCATCTGGCTCATAGTTTCGCATTTTTCGCATACTTATTGGCCAGATCCTGGGCGTTTTCTGGTTTGGATCACGTAGTAATGAGGTTCCACATTGCAACAGTGAGTTAAACCTGGATACAATCTATATTTTAGAGGATAACACCGGCTAGGTCAGGGTTAGTTCTGGTATTTGCCATCATCTGGCTCATAGTTTCGCATTTTTCGCATACTTATTGGCCAGATCCTGGGCGTTTTCTGGTTTGGATCACGTAGTAATGAGGTTCCACACTGCAACAGTGAGTTAAACCTGGATACAATTTATATTTTAGAGGATAACACCGGTTAGGTCTGGGTCAGGTCTGGGATTCGCCATCATCTCGCTCATACTTTCACCTTTTTCGCATAATTGTTGGCCAAATGCTGGCTTTTTCTGGTTTGGATCACGTAGTAATGTGGTTCCACACTGAAACAGTGAGTTTAACCTGGATACAATCTATATTTTAGAGGATAACAGCGGTTAGGTCAGGGTTAGGTCTGGTATTTGCTATCATCTGTCTCATACGTTCGCATTTTTCACCTACTTGTTGGCCAGATACTGGGCGCTTTCTGGGTTGGATCACGTAGTAACGTGGCACCACACTCAAACAGTGAGCTAAACTTGGATTCGACCTATATATTAGAAGGGAACACCGGTTACGTTAGGGTTAGGTCTGGTATTTGCCATCATCCGGCGCATACTGTCGCATATTTCGCATACTTGTTGGCCAGGTCCTGGGCGTTTTCTGGTTTGGATCACGTAGTAATGTAGATCCACTCTGAAACAGTGAGTTAAACGTGGATTCAATCTATATGTTAGAGGATAACACCGGTTAGGTCAGGGTTGGGTCTGGTATTTGCCACCGTCTGCCTCATACTTTCGCATTTTTCGCATACTTGTTGGCCAGATCCAGGGCGTTTTCTGGGTCGGATCACGTAGTAATGTGGCACCACACTCAAACAGTGAGTTGAGCCTGGATTCAATCTATATTTTAGAGGATAACACCGGTTAGGTCAGGGTTAGGTCTGCCGAAATCAGGCTCATATTTTCGCATTTTTCGCATACTTGTTGGCGAGATCCAGGGCGTTTTCTGGATTGGATCACGTAGTAATGTGGTTCCACACTGCAACAGTGAGTTAAACCTGGATACAATCTATATTTTAGAGGATAACACCTGTTAGGTCAGGGTTAGGTCTGGTATTTGCCATCATCTGGCTCATACTTTCGCATTTTTCGCATACTTGTTGGCGAGATCCAGGGCGTTTTCTGGTTTGGATCACGTAGTAATGTGGTACCACACTGCCACATGAGTTAAACCTGGATTCAATCTGTATTTTAGAGGATAACACCGGTTAAGTCAGGGTTAGGTCTGGTATCTGCCATCATCTGGCTCAAACTTTCGCATTTTTCGCATACTTGTTGGCCTGATCCGGGGCGTTTTCTGGGTCGGATCACCTAGTAATGTGGCACCACACTCAAACAGTGAGTGAAACCTGGATTCAATCTATATTTTAGAGGATAACACCGGCTAGGTCAGGGTTAGGTCTGGTATTTGCCATCATCAGGCTCATAGTTTCGCATTTTTCGCATACTTATTAGCCAGATCCTGGGCGTTTTCTGGCTTGTATCACGTAGTAATATGGTACAACACTGAAACAGTGAGTTAATCCGGGATTCAATCTATATTTTAGAGGATATCGGCGGTTAGGTCAGGGTTAGGTTTGGTATTTGCCATCATCTGTCTTATACTTTCGCATTTTTCACCTACTTGTTGGCCAGATACTGGGCGCTTTCTGGGTTGGATCACGTAGTAATGTGGCACCACACTCAAACAGTGAGTTAAACCTGGATTCAATCTATATTTTAGAGGATAACACCGGTTAGGTCAGGGTTAGGACTGGTATTTGCCATCGTCTGCCTCATACTTTCGCATTTTTGGCATACTTGTTGGCCAGATCCAGGGCGTTTTCTGGTTTGGATCATGTAGTAATGTGGCTCCACACTGCAGCAGTGAGTTAATCCTGGATTCGTTCTATATTTTAGAGGATAACAGCGGTTAGGTCATGTTAGGTCTGGTATTTGCCATCATCTGGCTCATGCTTTCGAATTTTTCGCATATTTGTTGGGCAGATCCTGGGAGTTTTCTGGTTTGGATCACGTAGTAATGTGGTTCCACACTGCAGCAGTGAGTTAATCCTGGATTCAGTGTATATTTTAGAGGATAACTGCGGTTAGGTCAGGGTTAGTTCTGGTATTTGCCGGCATCTGTCTTATACTTTCGCATTTTTCACATACTTTTTGGCCAGATACTGGGCGCTTTCTGGGTTGGATCACGTAGTAATGTGGCACCACACTCAAACAGTGAGCTAAACTTGGATTCAATCTATATTTTAGGGGATAACACCGGTTAGGTCAGGGTTAGGTCTGGTATTTGCCATCATCTGGCTCAAACTTTCGCATTTTTCGCATACTTGTTGGCCAGATCCTGGGCGTTTTCTGGTTTGGATCACGTAGTAATGTGGCACCACACTCAAACAGTGAGCTAAACTTGGATTCAATCTATATTTCAGGGGATAACACCGGTTAGGTCAGGGTTAGGTCTGGTATTTGCCATCATCTGGCTCATACTTTCGCATTTTTCGCATACTTGTTGGCCAGATCCTGGGCGTTTTCTGGTTTGGATCAGGTAGTAATAAGGTACCACACTGAAACAGTGAGTTAAACCTGGATACAATCTATATTTTAGAGGATAAAACCGGTTAGGTCTGGGTCAGGTCTGGGATTCGCCATCATCTCGCTCATTTTTTCACCTTTTTCGCATAATTGTTGGCCAAATGCTGGCTTTTTCTGGTTTGGATCACGTAGTAATGTGGTACCACACTGAAACAGTGAGTTAAACCTGGATACAATCTATATTTTAGAGGATAACAGCGGTTAGGTCAGGGTTAGGTCTGGTATTTGCCATCATCTGTCTCATGCGTACGCATTTCTCACCTACTTGTTGCCCAGATACTGGGCGCTTTCTGGGTTGGATCACGTAGTAATGTGGCACCACTCTGAAACCGTGAGTTAAACCTGGATTCAATCTATATTTTAGAGGATAACACCTGTTAAGTCAGGGTTAGGTCTGGTATTTGCCATCATCTGGCACATAGTTTCGCATTTTTCGCATACTTATTGGCCAGATCCTGGGCGTTTTCTGGTTTGGATCACGTAGTAATGAGGTTCCACACTGCAACAGTGAGTTAAACCTGAATACAATCTATATTTTAGAGGGTAACACCGGCTAGGTCAGGGTTAGGTCTGGTATTTGCCTACATCTGGCTCATACTTTCGCATTTTTCGCGTACTTATTGGCCAGATCCTGGGCGTTTTCTGGTTTGGATCACGTAGTAATGAGGTTCCACACTGCAACAGTGAGTTAAACCTGGATACAATCTATATTTTAGAGGATAACACCGGTTAGGTCTGGGTCAGGT
The DNA here is from genome assembly GCF_051014445.1 of Colletes latitarsis. Lineage (NCBI taxonomy): Eukaryota > Metazoa > Arthropoda > Insecta > Hymenoptera > Colletidae > Colletes > Colletes latitarsis. The sequence continues at coordinate 4,697,430 of NC_135145.1, read as the reverse complement.
CTGGGATTCGCCATCATCTCGCTCATACTTTCACCTTTTTCGCATAATTGTTGGCCAAATGCTGGCAACTGCTGGTTTGGATCACGTAGTAATGTGGTACCACACTGAAACAGTGAGTTAATCCTGGATTGGATCTATATATTAGAGGGTAACACCGGTTAGGTTTGGGTTAGGTCAGGTATTTGCCATCGTCTGGCTCATACTTTCGCATTTTTCGCATACTTGTTGGCCAGATCCTGGGCGTTTTCTGGTTTGGATCACGTAGTAATATGGTACCACACTGAAACAGTGTGTTAATCGTGGATTCAATCTATATTTTAGAGGATAACAGCGGTTAGGTTTGGGTTAGTTCTGGTATTTGCCACCTTCTGCCTCATACTTTCGCATTTTTCGCATACTTGTTGGCCAGATCCAGGGCGTTTTCTGGGTCGGATCACGTAGTAATGTGGCACCACACTCAAACAGTGAGCTAAGCCTGGATTCAATCTATATTTTAGAGGATAACACCGGTTAGGTCAGGGTTAGGTCTGCCGAAATCAGGCTCATATTTTCGCATTTTTCGCATTCTTGTTGGCCAGATCCTGGGCGCTTTCTGGGTTGGATCAGGTAGTAGTGTGGTACCGCACTGAAACGGTAAAGTAATCCTGGATTCGATCTATATATTAGAGGGTAACACCGGTTAGGTTTGGGTTAGGTCTGGTATTTGACATCATCTGGCTCATACTTTCGCATTTTTCGCATACTTGATGGCCAGATCCGGGGCGTTTTCTGGTTTGGATCACGTAGTAATATGGTACCACACTGAAACAGTGAGTTAATCCTGGATTCAATCTATATTTTAGAGGATAACAGCGGTTAGGTCAGGGTTAGGTCTGGTATTTGCCATCATCTGTCTCATACTTTCGCATTTTTCACCTACTTGTTGGCTAGATACTGGGCGCTTTCTGGGTTGGATCACGTACTAATGTGGTACCACACTCAAACAGTGAGTTAAACTTGGATTCAATCTAAATTTAGAGGATAACACCGGTTAGGTCAGGGTTAGGTCTGGTATTTGCCATCGTCTGCCTCATACTTTCGCATTTTTCGCATACTTGTTGGCGAGATCCAGGGCGTTTTCTGGTTTGGATCACGTAGTAATGTGGTACCACACTGCCACATGAGTTAAACCTGGATTCAATCTGTATTTTAGAGGATAACACCGGTTAAGTCAGGGTTAGGTCTGGTATCTGCCATCATCTGGCTCAAACTTTCGCATTTTTCGCATACTTGTTGGCCTGATCCGGGGCGTTTTCTGGGTCGGATCACCTAGTAATGTGGCACCACACTCAAACAGTGAGTGAAACCTGGATTCAATCTATATTTTAGAGGATAACACCGGCTAGGTCAGGGTTAGGTCTGGTATTTGCCATCATCAGGCTCATAGTTTCGCATTTTTCGCATACTTATTAGCCAGATCCTGGGCGTTTTCTGGTTTGTATCACGTAGTAATATGGTACAACACTGAAACAGTGAGTTAATCCGGGATTCAATCTATATTTTAGAGGATATCAGCGGTTAGGTCAGGGTTAGGTTTGGTATTTGCCATCATCTGTCTTATACTTTCGCATTTTTCACCTACTTGTTGGCCAGATACTGGGCGCTTTCTGGGTTGGATCACGTAGTAATGTGGCACCACACTCAAACAGTGAGTTAAACCTGGATTCAATCTATATTTTAGAGGATAACACCGGTTAGGTCAGGGTTAGGACTGGTATTTGCCATCGCCTGCCTCATACTTTCGCATTTTTGGCATACTTGTTGGCCAGATCCAGGGCGTTTTCTGGTTTGGATCATATAGTAATGTGGCTCCACACTGCAGCAGTGAGTTAATCCTGGATTCGTTCTATATTTTAGAGGATAACAGCGGTTAGGTCATGTTAGGTCTGGTATTTGCCATCATCTGGCTCATGCTTTCGAATTTTTCGCATATTTGTTGGGCAGATCCTGGGAGTTTTCTGGTTTGGATCACGTAGTAATGTGGTTCCACACTGCAGCAGTGAGTTAATCCTGGATTCAATGTATATTTTAGAGGATAACTGCGGTTAGGTCAGGGTTAGTTCTGGTATTTGCCGGCATCTGTCTTATACTTTCGCATTTTTCACATACTTTTTGGCCAGATACTGGGCGCTTTCTGGGTTGGATCACGTAGTAATGTGGCACCACACTCAAACAGTGAGCTAAACTTGGATTCAATCTATATTTTAGGGGATAACACCGGTTAGGTCAGGGTTAGGTCTGGTATTTGCCATCATCTGGCTCATACTTTCGCATTTTTCGCATACTTGTTGGCCAGATCCTGGGCGTTTTCTGGTTTGGATCACGTAGTAATGTGGCACCACACTCAAACAGTGAGCTAAACTTGGATTCAATCTATATTTTAGGGGATAACACCGGTTAGGTCAGGGTTAGGTCTGGTATTTGCCATCATCTGGCTCATACTTTCGCATTTTTCGCATACTTGTTGGCCAGATCCTGGGCGTTTTCTGGTTTGGATCAGGTAGTAATAAGGTACCACACTGAAACAGTGAGTTAAACCTGGATACAATCTATATTTTAGAGGATAAAACCGGTTAGGTCTGGGTCAGGTCTGGGATTCGCCATCATCTCGCTCATACTTTCACCTTTTTCGCATAATTGTTGGCCAAATGCTGGCTTTTTCTGGTTTGGATCACGTAGTAATGTGGTACCACACTGAAACAGTGAGTTAAACCTGGATACAATCTATATTTTAGAGGATAACAGCGGTTAGGTCAGGGTTAGGTCTGGTATTTGCCATCATCTGTCTCATGCGTACGCATTTCTCACCTACTTGTTGCCCAGATACTGGGCGCTTTCTGGGTTGGATCACGTAGTAATGTGGCACCACACTCAAACAGTGAGCTAAACTTGGATTCAATCTATATTTTAGGGGATAACACCGGTTAGGTCAGGGTTAGGTCTGGTATTTGCCATCATCTGGCTCATAGTTTCGCATTTTTCGCATACTTATTGGTCAGATCCTGGGCGTTTTCTGGATTGGGTCACGTAGTAATATGGTTCCACACAGCAACAGTGAGTTAAACCTGGATACAATCTATATTTTAGAGGATAACACCGGTTAGGTCAGGGTTAGGTCTGGTATTTGCCATCATCTCGCTCATACTTTCACCTTTTTCGCTTAATTGTTGGCCAAATGCTGGCTTTTTCTGGTTTGGATCACGTAGTAATGTGGTACTACACTGAAGCTGTGAGTTAATCCTGGATTCGATCTATTTATTACAGGGTAACACCGGTTAGGTCTGGGTTAGGTCTGGTATTTGTCATCATCCGGCGCATTCTTTCGCATATTTCGCATACTTGTTGGCCAGGTCCTGGGCGTTTTCTGGTTTGGATCACGTAGTAATATAGAACCACTCTGAAACCGTGAGTTAAACCTGGATTCAATCTATATTTTAGAGGATAACACCTGTTAAGTCAGGGTTAGGTCTGGTATTTGCCATCATCTGGCTCATAGTTTCGCATTTTTCGCATACTTATTGGCCAGATCCTGGGCGTTTTCTGGTTTGGATCACGTAGTAATGAGGTTCCACACTGCAACAGTGAGTTAAACCTGGATACAATCTATATTTTAGAGGGTAACACCGGCTAGGTCAGGGTTAGGTCTGGGATTCGCCATCATCTCGCTCATACTTTCACCTTTTTCGCATAATTGTTGGCCAAATGCTGGCAATTGCTGGTTTGGATCACGTAGTAATGTGGTACCACACTGAAACAGTGAGTTAATCCTGGATTGGATCTATATATTAGAGGGTAACACCGGTTAGGTTTGGGTTAGGTCAGGTATTTGCCATCGTCTGGCTCATACTGTCGCATATTTCGCATACTTGTTGGCCAGGTCCTGGGCGTTTTCTGGTTTGGATCACGTAGTAATGTAGATCCACTCTGAAACAGTGAGTTAAACGTGGATTCAATCTATATGTTAGAGGATAACACCGGTTAGGTCAGGGTTGGGTCTGGTATTTGCCACCGTCTGCCTCATACTTTCGCATTTTTCGCATACTTGTTGGCCAGATCCAGGGCGTTTTCTGGGTCGGATCACGTAGTAATGTGGCACCACACTCAAACAGTGAGTTGAGCCTGGATTCAATCTATATTTTAGAGGATAACACCGGTTAGGTCAGGGTTAGGTCTGCCGAAATCAGGCTCATATTTTCGCATTTTTCGCATACTTGTTGGCGAGATCCAGGGCGTTTTCTGGATTGGATCACGTAGTAATGTGGTTCCACACTGCAACAGTGAGTTAAACCTGGATACAATCTATATTTTAGAGGATAACACCTGTTAGGTCAGGGTTAGGTCTGGTATTTGCCATCATCTGGCTCATACTTTCGCATTTTTCGCATACTTATTGGCGAGATCCAGGGCGTTTTCTGGTTTGGATCACGTAGTAATGTGGTACCACACTGCCACATGAGTTAAACCTGGATTCAATCTGTATTTTAGAGGATAACACCGGTTAAGTCAGGGTTAGGTCTGGTATCTGCCATCATCTGGCTCAAACTTTCGCATTTTTCGCATACTTGTTGGCCTGATCCGGGGCGTTTTCTGGGTCGGATCACCTAGTAATGTGGCACCACACTCAAACAGTGAGTGAAACCTGGATTCAATCTATATTTTAGAGGATAACACCGGCTAGGTCAGGGTTAGGTCTGGTATTTGCCATCATCAGGCTCATAGTTTCGCATTTTTCGCATACTTATTGGCCAGATCCTGGGCGTTTTCTGGTTTGTATCACGTAGTAATATGGTACAACACTGAAACAGTGAGTTAATCCGGGATTCAATCTATATTTTAGAGGATATCAGCGGTTAGGTCAGGGTTAGGTTTGGTATTTGCCATCATCTGTCTTATACTTTCGCATTTTTCACCTACTTGTTGGCCAGATACAGGGCGCTTTCTGGGTTGGATCACGTAGTAATGTGGCACCACACTCAAACAGTGAGTTAAACCTGGATTCAATCTATATTTTAGAGGATAACACCGGTTAGGTCAGGGTTAGGACTGGTATTTGCCATCGTCTGCCTCATACTTTCGCATTTTTGGCATACTTGTTGGCCAGATCCAGGGCGTTTTCTGGTTTGGATCATGTAGTAATGTGGCTCCACACTGCAGCAGTGAGTTAATCCTGGATTCGTTCTATATTTTAGAGGATAACAGCGGTTAGGTCATGTTAGGTCTGGTATTTGCCATCATCTGGCTCATGCTTTCGAATTTTTCGCATATTTGTTGGGCAGATCCTGGGAGTTTTCTGGTTTGGATCACGTAGTAATGTGGTTCCACACTGCAGCAGTGAGTTAATCCTGGATTCAATGTATATTTTAGAGGATAACTGCGGTTAGGTCAGGGTTAGTTCTGGTATTTGCCGGCATCTGTCTTATACTTTCGCATTTTTCACATACTTTTTGGCCAGATACTGGGCGCTTTCTGGGTTGGATCACGTAGTAATGTGGCACCACACTCAAACAGTGAGCTAAACTTGGATTCAATCTATATTTTAGGGGATAACACCGGTTAGGTCAGGGTTAGGTCTGGTATTTGCCATCATCTGGCTCATACTTTCGCATTTTTCGCATACTTGTTGGCCAGATCCTGGGCGTTTTCTCGTTTGGATCACGTAGTAATGTAGCACCACTCTGAAACAGTGGGTTAAACCTGGATTCAATCTATATTTTAGAGGATAACACCGGTTAGGTCAGGGTTAGGTCTGGTATTTGCCATCATCTGGCTTATTCTTTCGCCTTTTTCACCTACTTGTTGGCCAGATCCTGGGCGTTTTCTGGGTTGGATCAGGTAGTAGTGTGGTACCTCACTGAAACAGTGAAGTAATCCTGGATTCGATCTATATATTAGAGGGTGACACCGGTTAGGTCAGGGTTAGGTCTGGTGTTTGCCATCATCTGGCTCATACTTTCGCATTTTTCGCATACTTGTTGGCCAGATCCTGGGCGCTTTCTGGTTTGGATCACGTAGTAATGTAGCACCACTCTGAAACAGTGAGTTAAACCTGTATTCAATCTATATTTTACTGGATAACACCGGTTAGGTCAGGGTTAGGTCTGGTATTTGCCATCATCTGGCTCATAGTTTCGCCTTTTTCACCTACTTGATGGCCTGATCCTGGCCGTTTTCTGATTTGGATCACGTAGTAATGTGGTACCACACTGAAAGAGTGTGTTAAACCTGTGTCCGATCTATATTTTAAAGGATAACACCGGCTAGGTCGGGCTGAGGCCTGGGAGTTGCCATCATGTGGCTCATACTTTCGCATTTTTCGCATACTTGTTGGCCAGATCCTGGGCGCTTTCTCGTTTGGATCACGTAGTAATGTGGCACCACACTGCAACAGTGAGTTAAACCTGGATTCAATCTATATTTTAGAGGATAACACTGGTTAGGTCAGGGTTAGGTCTGGTATTTGCCATCATCTGGCTTATTCTTTCGCCTTTTTCCCCTACTTGTTGGCCAGATCCTGGGCGTTTTCTGGGTTGGATCGGGTAGTAGTGTGGTACCGCACTGAAACAGTGAAGTAATCCTGGATTCGATATATATATTAGAGGGTGACACTGGTTAGGTCAGGGTTAGGTCCGGTATTTGCCATCATCTGGCTCATACTTTCGCATTTTTCGCATACTTGTTGGCCAGATCCTGGGCGCTTTCTCGTTTGGATCACGTAGTAATGTAGCACCACTCTGAAACAGTGGGTTAAACCTGGATTCAATCTATATTTTAGAGGATAACACCGGTTAGGTCAGGGTTAGGTCTGGTATTTGCCATCATCTGGCTTATTCTTTCGCCTTTTTCACCTACTTGTTGGCCAGATCCTGGGCGTTTTCTGGGTTGGAACAGGTAGTAGTGTGGTACCTCACTGAAACAGTGAAGTAATCCTGGATTCGATCTATATATTAGAGGGTGACACCGGTTAGGTCAGGGTTAGGTCCGGTATTTGCCATCATCTGGCTCATACTTTCGCATTTTTCGCATACTTGTTGGCCAGATCCTGGGCGCTTTCTCGTTTGGATCACGTAGTAATGTAGCACCACTCTGAAACAGTGAGTTAAACCTGAATTCAATCTATATTTTAGAGGATAACAACGGTTAGGTCAGGGCTAGGTCTGGTATTTGCCATATCTGGTTCATACTTTCGCATTTTTCGAATACTTGTTGGCCAGATCCTGGGCGCTTTCTGGTTTGGATCACGTAGTAATGTAGCACCACTCTGAAACAGTGAGTTAAACCTGGATTCAATCTATATTTTAGAGGATAACACCGGCTAGGTCAGGGTTAGGTCTGGTATTTGCCATCATCTGGCTTATTCTTTCGCCTTTTTCAACTACTTGTTGGCCAGATCCTGTGCGTTTTCTGGGTTGGATCAGGTAGTAGTGTGGTACCTCACTGAAACAGTGAAGTAATCCTGGATTCGATCTATATATTAGAGGGTGACACCGGTTAGGTCAGGGTTAGGTCTGGTGTTTGCCATCATCTGGCTCATACTTTCGCCTTTTTCACCTACTTGTTGGCCAGATCCCGGGCGTTTTCTGGTTTGGATCACGTAGTAATGTAGCACCACTCTGAAGCAGTGAGTTAAACCTGGATTCAATCTATATTTTAGAGGATAACACCGGTTAGGTCAGGGTTAGGTCTGGTATTTGCCATCATCTGGCTCAAACAATCGCCATTTTCACCTACTTGATGGCCTGATCCTGGGCGTTTTCTGGTTTGGATCACGTAGTAATGTGGTACCACACTCAAACAGTTAGTTAAACCTGTGTCCGATCTATATTTTAAAGGATAACGCCGGTTAGGTCGGGCTGAGGCCTGGGAGTTGCCATCATGTGGCTCATAGTTTCGCATTTTTCGCATACTTATTCGACAGATACTTGGCGTTTTCTCGTTTGGATCATGTAGTAATGTGGTTCCACACTGCATCAGTGTGTTAAACCTGGATACAATCTATGTTTTAGAGGATAACACTGGTTAGGTCAGGGTTAGGTCCGGTATTTGCCATCATCTGGATCATACTTTCGCATTTTTCGTATACTTGTTGGCCAGATCCTGGGCGTTTTCTGGTTTGGATCACGTAGTAATGTGGCACCACACTGCAACAGTGAGTTAAACCTGGATTCAATCTATATTTTAGAGGATAACACTGGTTAGGTCAGGGTTAGGTCTGGTATTTGCCATCATCTGGCTTATTCTTTCGCCTTTTTCACCTACTTGTTGGCCAGATCCTGGGCGTTTTCTGTGTTGGATCAGGTAGTAGTGTGGTACCGCACTGAAACAGTGAAGTAATCCTGGATTCGATCTATATATTAGAGGGTGACACCGGTTAGGTCAGGGTTAGGTCTGGTGTTTGCCATCATCTGGCTCATACTTTCGCATTTTTCGCATACTTGTTGGCCAGATCCTGGGTGTTTTCTGGTTTGGGTTACGTAGTAATGTAGCACCACTCTGAAACAGTGAGTTAAACCTGGATTCAATCTTTACTTTACTGGATAACACCGGTTAGGTCAGGGTTAGGTCTGACATTTGCCATCATGTGGCTCATACTTTCGCATTTTTCGCATACTTGTTGGCCAGATCCTGGGCGCTCTCTGGTTTGGATCACGTAGTAATGTAGCACCACTCTGAAACAGTGAGTTAAACCTGGATTCAATCTATATTTTAGAGGATAACACCGGTTAGGTCAGGGTTAGGTCTGGTATTTGCCATCATCTGGCTCATAGTTTCGCATTTTTCGCATACTTGTTGGCCAGATTCTGCGCGTTTTCTGGTTTGGATCACGTTGTAATGTGGGACCACACTCAAACAGTGAGTTAAACCTGGATCCAATCTATATTTTAGAAGAATAACAACAGTTAGGTCAGTGTTAGGTCTGGTATTTGCCATCAACTGGCTCATACCTTCGCATTTTGCACCTACATGTTGGCCAGATCCTGGGCGTTTTCTGGGTTGGATCACGTAGTAATGTGGTACCACACTGAAACAGTGTGTTAAACCTGGTTTCAATGTATATTTTAGAGGATAACAACAGTTAGGTCAGTGTTAGGTCTGGTATTTGCCATCAATTGGCTCATACTTTCGCATTTTTCACCTACTTGTTGGCCAGATCCTGGGCGTTTTCTGGGTTGGATCACGTAGTAATGTGGTACCACACTGAAACATTGAGTTAAACCTGGTTTCAATGTATATTTTAGAGGATAACACCCGTTAGGTCAGGGTTAGGTCTTGTATTTGCCATCATCTGGCTCATAGTTTCGCCTTTTTCACCTACTTGATGGCCTGACCCTGGGCGTTTTCTGGTTTGGATCACGTAGTAATGTGGTACCACACTGAAACAGTGAGTTAAACCTGTGTCCGATCTATATTTTAAAGGATAACACCGGTTAGGTTTGGGTTAGGTCTGGTGTTTACCATCATCTGGCTCATGCTTTCGCATTTTTCGCATACTTGTTGGCCAGATCCTGGGCGTTTTCTGGTTGGGATCACGCAGCAATGTGGTACCACGTTGAAACAGTGAGTTAATGCTGGATTCGATCTATATATTAGACGGTAACACCGGCTAGGTTTGTGTTAGGTTTGGTATTTGCCATCATCTGACTCATACTTTCGCATTTTTCGCATAGTTGTTGTCCAGATCCTGGGCGTTTTCTGGTTTGCATCACGTAGTAGTGTGTGACCACACTGAAACTGTGAGTTAATCTTGGATTCAATCTATACATTAGAGGATGACACCGGTTAGGTCAGGGTTAGGTCTGGTATTTACCTTCCACTGGCATATACTTTCGACTTTTTCACCTACATGTTGGCCAGATCCTGGGCGTTTTCTAGGTTGGATCAGGTAGTAGTGTGGTACCGCACTGAAACAGTGAAGTAATCCTGGATTCGATCTATATATTAGAGGGTAACACCGGTTAGGTTTGGGTTAGGTCCGGTATTTGCCATCATCTGGCTCATACTTTCGCATTTTTCGCATACTTGTTGTCCAGATCCTGGGCGTTTTCTGGTTTGGATCACGTAGTAATGTGGCACCACACTGCACCAGTGAGTTAAACCTGGATTCAATCTATATTTTGGAGGGTAACACTGGTTAGGTCAGGGTTAGGTCTGGTATTTGCCATCATCTGGCTCATAGTTTCGCCTTTATCACCTACTTGATGGCCTGATCCTGGGCGTATTCTGGTTTGGCTCACGTAGTAATGTGGTACCACACTGAAACAGTGAGTTAAACCTGTGTCCGATCTATATTTTAAAGGATAACGCCGGTTAGGTCGGGCTGAGGCCTGGGAGTTGCCATCATCTGGCTCATACTTTCGCATTTTTCGCATACTTGTTCGCCAGATCCTGGGCGATTTCAGGATTGGATCACGTAGTAATGTGGCACCACACTGCACCAGTGAGTTAAACCTGGATTCAATCTATATTTTAGAGGATAACACTGGTTAGGTCAGGGTTTGGTCTGGTATTTGCCATCATCTGGCATATACTTTCGAATTTTTCACCTACTTGTTGGCCAGATCCTGGGCGTTTTCTGGGTTGGATCAGGTAGTAGTGTGGTACCGCACTGAAACAGTGAAGTGATCCTGGATTCGATCTATATATTAGAGGGTGACACCGGTTAGGTTTGGGTTAGGTCTGGTATTTGCCATCATCTGGCTCATACTTTCGCATTTTTCGCATACTTGTTGGCCATATCCTGGGCGCTTTCTGGTTTGGATCACGTAGTAATGTAGCACCACTCTGAAACAGTGAGTTAAACCTGGATTCAATCTATATTTTAGAGGATAACACCGGTTAGGTCAGGGTGAGGTCTGGTATTTGCCATCATCTGGCTCAAACATTCGCATTTTTCGCATACTTGTTGGCCAGATCCTGCGCGTTTTCTGGTTTGGACCACGTAGTACTGTGGGACCACACTCAAGCAGTGAGTTAAACCTGGATCCAATCTATATTTTAGAAGAATAACAACAGTTAGGTCAGTGTTAGGTCCGGTATTTGCCATCAATTGGCTCATACTTTCGCATTTTTCACCTACTTGTTGGCCAGATCCTGGGCGTTTTCTGGGTTGGATCACGTAGTAATGTGGTACCACACTGAAACATTGAGTTAAACCTGGTTTCAATGTATATTTTAGAGGATAACACCCGTTAGGTCAGGGTTAGGTCTTGTATTTGCCATCATCAGGCTCATAGTTTCGCCTTTTTCACCTACTTGATTGCCTGACCCTGGGCGTTTTCTGGTTTGGATCACGTAGTAATGTGTTACCACACTGAAACAGTGAGTTAAACCAGTGTCCGATCTATATTTTAAAGGATAACACCGGTTAGGTTTGGGTTAGGTCTGGTGTTTGCCATCATCTGGCTCATGCTTTCGCATTTTTCGCATACTTGTTGGCCAGATCCTGGGCGTTTTCTGGTTGGGATCACGCAGCAATGTGGTACCACGTTGAAACAGTGAGTAAATGCTGGATTCGATCTATACATTAGAGGATGACACCGGTTAGGTCAGGGTTAGGTCTGGTATTTACCTTCCACTGGCATATACTTTCGACTTTTTCACCTACTTGTTGGCCAGATCCTGGGCGTTTTCTGGTTTGGATCACGTAGTAATGTGGTACCACACTGAAACAGTGAGTTAAACCAGTGTCCGATCTATATTTTAAAGGATAACACCGGCTAGGTTTGTGTTAGGTTTGGTATTTGCCATCATCTGACTCATACTTTCGCATTTTTCGTATAGTTGTTGTCCAGATCCTGGGCGTTTTCTGTTTTCGATCACGTAGTAGTGTGTGACCACACTGAAACTGTGAGTTAATCTTGGATTCAATCTATACATTAGAGGATGACACCGGTTAGGTCAGGGTTAGGTCTGGTATTTACCTTCCACTGGCATATACTTTCGACTTTTTCACCTACTTGTTGGCCAGATCCTGGGCGTTTTCTAGGTTGGATCAGGTAGTAGTGTGGTACCGCACTGAAACAGTGAAGTAATCCTGGATTCGATCTATATATTAGAGGGTGACACCGGTTAGGTTTAGGTTAGGTCTGGTATTTGCCATTATCTGGCTCATAGTTTCGCATTTTTCGCATACTTGTTCGCCACATCCTGGGCGCTTTCTGGTTTGGATCACGTAGTAATGTAGCACCACTCTGAAACAGTGAAGTAATCCTGGATTCGATCTATATATAAGAGGGTAACACCGGTTAGGTTTGGGTTAGGTCCGGTATTTGCCATCATCTGGCTCTTACTTTCGCATTTTTCGCATACTTGTTGGTCAGATCCTGGGCGTTTTCTGGGTTGGATCAGGTAGTAGTGTGGTACCGCACTGAAACAGTGAGTTAAACCTGGTTTCAATGTATATTTTAGAGGATAACACCCGTTAGGTCAGGGTTAGGTCTGGTATTTGCCATCATCTGGCTCATACATTCGCACTTTACGCATACTTGTTGGCCAGATCCTGCACGTTTTCTGGTTTGGATCACGTAATAATGTGGGACCACACTCAAACAGTGAGTTCAACCGGGATCCAATCTATATTTTAGAAGAATAACAACAGTTAGGTCAGCGTTATGTCTGGTATTTGCCATCAACTGGCTCATACTTTCGCATTTTGCACCTATTTGCTGGCCAGATCCTGGGCGTTTTCTGGGTTGGATCACGTAGTAATGTGGTACCACACTGAAACAGTGAGTTAAACCTGGTTTCAATGTATATTTTAGAGGATAACACCCGTTAGGTCAGGGTTAGGTCTGGTATTTGCCATCATCTGGCTTATTCTTTCGCCTTTTTCACCTACTTGTTGGCCAGATCCTGGGCGTTTTCTGGGTTGGATCAGGTAGTAGTGTGGTACCTCACTGAAACAGTGAAGTAATCCTGGATTCGATCTATATATTAGAGGGTGACACCGGTTAGGTCAGGGTTAGGTCTGGTGTTTGCCATCATCTGGCTCATACTTTCGCATTTTTCGCATACTTGTTGGCCAGATCCTGGGCGCTTTCTGGTTTGGATCACGTAGTAATGTAGCACCACTCTGAAACAGTGAGTTAAACCTGGATTCAATCTATATTTTACTGGATAACACCGGTTAGGTCAGGGTTAGGTCTGGTATTTGCCATCATCTGGCTCATAGTTTCGCCTTTTTCACCTACTTGATGGCCTGATCCTGGCCGTTTTCTGATTTGGATCACGTAGTAATGTGGTACCACACTGAAAGAGTGTGTTAAACCTGTGTCCGATCTATATTTTAAAGGATAACACCGGCTAGGTCGGGCTGAGGCCTGGGAGTAGCCATCATCTGGCTCATAGTTTCGCATTTTTCGCATACTTATTGGTCAGATACTTGGCGTTTTCTGGTTTGCATAATGTAGTAATGTGGTTCCACACTGCATCAGTGAGTTGAACCTGGATACAATCTATATTTTAAGGGATAACACCGGTTAGGTCAGGGTTAGGTCTGGTATTTGCCATCATCTGGCTCATACATTCGCATTTTTCGCATACTTGTTGGCCAGATCCTGGGCGCTTTCTGGTTTGGATCACGTAGTAATGTAGCACCACTCTGAAACAGTGAGTTAAACCTGGCTTGAATGTATATTTTAGAGGATAACACCGGTTAGGTCCGGGTCAGGTCTGGTATTTGCCATCATCTGGCTCATACATTCGCATTTTTCGCATACTTATTGGCCAGATCCTGGGCGTTTTCTGGTTTGGATCACATAGTAATGTGGTACCACACTCAAACAGTGAGTTAAACCTGGATCCAATCTATATTTAAGAAGAACAACACTGGTTAGGTCAGGGTTAGTTCCGGTATTTGCCATCATCTGGCTCATACTTTCGCATTTTTCGCATACTTGTTGGCCATATCCTGGGCGTTTTCTGGTTTGGATCACGTAGTAATGTGGCACCACACTGCAACAGTGAGTTAAACCTGGATTCAATCTATATTTTAGAGGATAACACTGGTTAGGTCAGGGTTAGGTCTGGTATTTGCCATCATCTGGCTTATTCTTTCGCCTTTTTCCCCTACTTGTTGGCCAGATCCTGGGCGTTTTCTGGGTTGGATCGGGTAGTAGTGTGGTACCGCACTGAAACAGTGAAGTAATCCTGGATTCGATATATATATTAGAGGGTGACACTGGTTAGGTCAGGGTTAGGTCCGGTATTTGCCATCATCTGGCTCATACTTTCGCATTTTTCGCATACTTGTTGGCCAGATCCTGGGCGCTTTCTCGTTTGGATCACGTAGTAATGTAGCACCACTCTGAAACAGTGGGTTAAACCTGGATTCAATCTATATTTTAGAGGATAACACCGGTTAGGTCAGGGTTAGGTCTGGTATTTGCCATCATCTGGCTTATTCTTTCGCCTTTTTCACCTACTTGTTGGCCAGATCCTGGGCGTTTTCTGGGTTGGAACAGGTAGTAGTGTGGTACCTCACTGAAACAGTGAAGTAATCCTGGATTCGATCTATATATTAGAGGGTGACACCGGTTAGGTCAGGGTTAGGTCTGGTGTTTGCCATCATCTGGCTCATACTTTCGCATTTTTCGCATACTTGTTGGCCAGATCCTGGGCGTTTTCTGGTTTGGATCACGCGGCAATGTGGTACCACACTGAAACAGTGAGTTTATGCTGGATTCGATCTATATATTAGAGGGTAACACCGGTTAGGTTTGTGTTAGGTTGGGTATTTGCCATCATTTGGCTCATACTTTCGCATTTTTCGCATACATGTTGGCGAGATCCTGGGCGCCTTCTGGTTTGGGTTACGTAGTAGTGTGGTACCACACTGGAACAGTGAGTTAAACCTGAATTCAATCTATATTTTAGAGGATAACAACGGTTAGGTCAGGGCTAGGTCTGGTATTTGCCATATCTGGTTCATACTTTCGCATTTTTCGAATACTTGTTGGCCAGATCCTGGGCGCTTTCTGGTTTGGATCACGTAGTAATGTAGCACCACTCTGAAACAGTGAGTTAAACCTGGATTCAATCTATATTTTAGAGGATAACACCGGCTAGGTCAGGGTTAGGTCTGGTATTTGCCATCATCTGGCTTATTCTTTCGCCTTTTTCAACTACTTGTTGGCCAGATCCTGTGCGTTTTCTGGGTTGGATCAGGTAGTAGTGTGGTACCTCACTGAAACAGTGAAGTAATCCTGGATTCGATCTATATATTAGAGGGTGACACCGGTTAGGTCAGGGTTAGGTCTGGTGTTTGCCATCATCTGGCTCATACTTTCGCCTTTTTCACCTACTTGTTGGCCAGATCCTGGGCGTTTTCTGGGTTGGATCAGGTAATAGTGTGGTACCGCACTGAAACAGTGAAGTAATCCTGGATTCGATCTTTATATTAGAGGGTGACACCGGTTAGGTCAGGGTTAGGTCTGGTATTTGCCATCATCTGGCTCATACATTCGCATTTTTCGCATACTTGTTGGCCAGATCCCGGGCGTTTTCTGGTTTGGATCACGTAGTAATGTAGCACCACTCTGAAGCAGTGAGTTAAACCTGGATTCAATCTATATTTTAGAGGATAACACCGGTTAGGTCAGGGTTAGGTCTGGTATTTGCCATCATCTGGCTCAAACAATCGCCATTTTCACCTACTTGATGGCCTGATCCTGGGCGTTTTCTGGTTTGGATCACGTAGTAATGTGGTACCACACTCAAACAGTTAGTTAAACCTGTGTCCGATCTATATTTTAAAGGATAACGCCGGTTAGGTCGGGCTGAGGCCTGGGAGTTGCCATCATGTGGCTCATAGTTTCGCATTTTTCGCATACTTATTCGACAGATACTTGGCGTTTTCTCGTTTGGATCATGTAGTAATGTGGTTCCACACTGCATCAGTGTGTTAAACCTGGATACAATCTATGTTTTAGAGGATAACACTGGTTAGGTCAGGGTTAGGTCCGGTATTTGCCATCATCTGGATCATACTTTCGCATTTTTCGTATACTTGTTGGCCAGATCCTGGGCGTTTTCTGGTTTGGATCACGTAGTAATGTGGCACCACACTGCAACAGTGAGTTAAACCTGGATTCAATCTATATTTTAGAGGATAACACTGGTTAGGTCAGGGTTAGGTCTGGTATTTGCCATCATCTGGCTTATTCTTTCGCCTTTTTCACCTACTTGTTGGCCAGATCCTGGGCGTTTTCTGTGTTGGATCAGGTAGTAGTGTGGTACCGCACTGAAACAGTGAAGTAATCCTGGATTCGATCTATATATTAGAGGGTGACACCGGTTAGGTCAGGGTTAGGTCTGGTGTTTGCCATCATCTGGCTCATACTTTCGCATTTTTCGCATACTTGTTGGCCAGATCCTGGGTGTTTTCTGGTTTGGGTTACGTAGTAATGTAGCACCACTCTGAAACAGTGAGTTAAACCTGGATTCAATCTTTACTTTACTGGATAACACCGGTTAGGTCAGGGTTAGGTCTGACATTTGCCATCATGTGGCTCATACTTTCGCATTTTTCGCATACTTGTTGGCCAGATCCTGGGCGCTCTCTGGTTTGGATCACGTAGTAATGTAGCACCACTCTGAAACAGTGAGTTAAACCTGGATTCAATCTATATTTTAGAGGATAACACCGGTTAGGTCAGGGTTAGGTCTGGTATTTGCCATCATCTGGCTCATAGTTTCGCATTTTTCGCATACTTGTTGGCCAGATTCTGCGCGTTTTCTGGTTTGGATCACGTTGTAATGTGGGACCACACTCAAACAGTGAGTTAAACCTGGATCCAATCTATATTTTAGAAGAATAACAACAGTTAGGTCAGTGTTAGGTCTGGTATTTGCCATCAACTGGCTCATACCTTCGCATTTTGCACCTACATGTTGGCCAGATCCTGGGCGTTTTCTGGGTTGGATCACGTAGTAATGTGGTACCACACTGAAACAGTGTGTTAAACCTGGTTTCAATGTATATTTTAGAGGATAACAACAGTTAGGTCAGTGTTAGGTCTGGTATTTGCCATCAATTGGCTCATACTTTCGCATTTTTCACCTACTTGTTGGCCAGATCCTGGGCGTTTTCTGGGTTGGATCACGTAGTAATGTGGTACCACACTGAAACATTGAGTTAAACCTGGTTTCAATGTATATTTTAGAGGATAACACCCGTTAGGTCAGGGTTAGGTCTTGTATTTGCCATCATCTGGCTCATAGTTTCGCCTTTTTCACCTACTTGATGGCCTGACCCTGGGCGTTTTCTGGTTTGGATCACGTAGTAATGTGGTACCACACTGAAACAGTGAGTTAAACCTGTGTCCGATCTATATTTTAAAGGATAACACCGGTTAGGTTTGGGTTAGGTCTGGTGTTTACCATCATCTGGCTCATGCTTTCGCATTTTTCGCATACTTGTTGGCCAGATCCTGGGCGTTTTCTGGTTGGGATCACGCAGCAATGTGGTACCACGTTGAAACAGTGAGTTAATGCTGGATTCGATCTATATATTAGACGGTAACACCGGCTAGGTTTGTGTTAGGTTTGGTATTTGCCATCATCTGACTCATACTTTCGCATTTTTCGCATAGTTGTTGTCCAGATCCTGGGCGTTTTCTGGTTTGCATCACGTAGTAGTGTGTGACCACACTGAAACTGTGAGTTAATCTTGGATTCAATCTATACATTAGAGGATGACACCGGTTAGGTCAGGGTTAGGTCTGGTATTTACCTTCCACTGGCATATACTTTCGACTTTTTCACCTACATGTTGGCCAGATCCTGGGCGTTTTCTAGGTTGGATCAGGTAGTAGTGTGGTACCGCACTGAAACAGTGAAGTAATCCTGGATTCGATCTATATATTAGAGGGTAACACCGGTTAGGTTTGGGTTAGGTCCGGTATTTGCCATCATCTGGCTCATACTTTCGCATTTTTCGCATACTTGTTGTCCAGATCCTGGGCGTTTTCTGGTTTGGATCACGTAGTAATGTGGCACCACACTGCACCAGTGAGTTAAACCTGGATTCAATCTATATTTTGGAGGGTAACACTGGTTAGGTCAGGGTTAGGTCTGGTATTTGCCATCATCTGGCTCATAGTTTCGCCTTTATCACCTACTTGATGGCCTGATCCTGGGCGTATTCTGGTTTGGCTCACGTAGTAATGTGGTACCACACTGAAACAGTGAGTTAAACCTGTGTCCGATCTATATTTTAAAGGATAACGCCGGTTAGGTCGGGCTGAGGCCTGGGAGTTGCCATCATCTGGCTCATACTTTCGCATTTTTCGCATACTTGTTCGCCAGATCCTGGGCGATTTCAGGATTGGATCACGTAGTAATGTGGCACCACACTGCACCAGTGAGTTAAACCTGGATTCAATCTATATTTTAGAGGATAACACTGGTTAGGTCAGGGTTTGGTCTGGTATTTGCCATCATCTGGCATATACTTTCGAATTTTTCACCTACTTGTTGGCCAGATCCTGGGCGTTTTCTGGGTTGGATCAGGTAGTAGTGTGGTACCGCACTGAAACAGTGAAGTGATCCTGGATTCGATCTATATATTAGAGGGTGACACCGGTTAGGTTTGGGTTAGGTCTGGTATTTGCCATCATCTGGCTCATACTTTCGCATTTTTCGCATACTTGTTGGCCATATCCTGGGCGCTTTCTGGTTTGGATCACGTAGTAATGTAGCACCACTCTGAAACAGTGAGTTAAACCTGGATTCAATCTATATTTTAGAGGATAACACCGGTTAGGTCAGGGTGAGGTCTGGTATTTGCCATCATCTGGCTCAAACATTCGCATTTTTCGCATACTTGTTGGCCAGATCCTGCGCGTTTTCTGGTTTGGACCACGTAGTACTGTGGGACCACACTCAAGCAGTGAGTTAAACCTGGATCCAATCTATATTTTAGAAGAATAACAACAGTTAGGTCAGTGTTAGGTCCGGTATTTGCCATCAATTGGCTCATACTTTCGCATTTTTCACCTACTTGTTGGCCAGATCCTGGGCGTTTTCTGGGTTGGATCACGTAGTAATGTGGTACCACACTGAAACATTGAGTTAAACCTGGTTTCAATGTATATTTTAGAGGATAACACCCGTTAGGTCAGGGTTAGGTCTTGTATTTGCCATCATCAGGCTCATAGTTTCGCCATTTCACCTACTTGATTGCCTGACCCTGGGCGTTTTCTGGTTTGGATCACGTAGTAATGTGTTACCACACTGAAACAGTGAGTTAAACCAGTGTCCGATCTATATTTTAAAGGATAACACCGGTTAGGTTTGGGTTAGGTCTGGTGTTTGCCATCATCTGGCTCATGCTTTCGCATTTTTCGCATACTTGTTGGCCAGATCCTGGGCGTTTTCTGGTTGGGATCACGCAGCAATGTGGTACCACGTTGAAACAGTGAGTAAATGCTGGATTCGATCTATACATTAGAGGATGACACCGGTTAGGTCAGGGTTAGGTCTGGTATTTACCTTCCACTGGCATATACTTTCGACTTTTTCACCTACTTGTTGGCCAGATCCTGGGCGTTTTCTGGTTTGGATCACGTAGTAATGTGGTACCACACTGAAACAGTGAGTTAAACCAGTGTCCGATCTATATTTTAAAGGATAACACCGGCTAGGTTTGTGTTAGGTTTGGTATTTGCCATCATCTGACTCATACTTTCGCATTTTTCGTATAGTTGTTGTCCAGATCCTGGGCGTTTTCTGTTTTCGATCACGTAGTAGTGTGTGACCACACTGAAACTGTGAGTTAATCTTGGATTCAATCTATACATTAGAGGATGACACCGGTTAGGTCAGGGTTAGGTCTGGTATTTACCTTCCACTGGCATATACTTTCGACTTTTTCACCTACTTGTTGGCCAGATCCTGGGCGTTTTCTAGGTTGGATCAGGTAGTAGTGTGGTACCGCACTGAAACAGTGAAGTAATCCTGGATTCGATCTATATATTAGAGGGTGACACCGGTTAGGTTTAGGTTAGGTCTGGTATTTGCCATTATCTGGCTCATAGTTTCGCATTTTTCGCATACTTGTTCGCCACATCCTGGGCGCTTTCTGGTTTGGATCACGTAGTAATGTAGCACCACTCTGAAACAGTGAAGTAATCCTGGATTCGATCTATATATAAGAGGGTAACACCGGTTAGGTTTGGGTTAGGTCCGGTATTTGCCATCATCTGGCTCTTACTTTCGCATTTTTCGCATACTTGTTGGTCAGATCCTGGGCGTTTTCTGGGTTGGATCAGGTAGTAGTGTGGTACCGCACTGAAACAGTGAGTTAAACCTGGTTTCAATGTATATTTTAGAGGATAACACCCGTTAGGTCAGGGTTAGGTCTGGTATTTGCCATCATCTGGCTCATACATTCGCACTTTACGCATACTTGTTGGCCAGATCCTGCACGTTTTCTGGTTTGGATCACGTAATAATGTGGGACCACACTCAAACAGTGAGTTCAACCGGGATCCAATCTATATTTTAGAAGAATAACAACAGTTAGGTCAGCGTTATGTCTGGTATTTGCCATCAACTGGCTCATACTTTCGCATTTTGCACCTATTTGCTGGCCAGATCCTGGGCGTTTTCTGGGTTGGATCACGTAGTAATGTGGTACCACACTGAAACAGTGAGTTAAACCTGGTTTCAATGTATATTTTAGAGGATAACACCCGTTAGGTCAGGGTTAGGTCTGGTATTTGCCATCATCTGGCTTATTCTTTCGCCTTTTTCACCTACTTGTTGGCCAGATCCTGGGCGTTTTCTGGGTTGGATCAGGTAGTAGTGTGGTACCTCACTGAAACAGTGAAGTAATCCTGGATTCGATCTATATATTAGAGGGTGACACCGGTTAGGTCAGGGTTAGGTCTGGTGTTTGCCATCATCTGGCTCATACTTTCGCATTTTTCGCATACTTGTTGGCCAGATCCTGGGCGCTTTCTGGTTTGGATCACGTAGTAATGTAGCACCACTCTGAAACAGTGAGTTAAACCTGGATTCAATCTATATTTTACTGGATAACACCGGTTAGGTCAGGGTTAGGTCTGGTATTTGCCATCATCTGGCTCATAGTTTCGCCTTTTTCACCTACTTGATGGCCTGATCCTGGCCGTTTTCTGATTTGGATCACGTAGTAATGTGGTACCACACTGAAAGTGTGTGTTAAACCTGTGTCCGATCTATATTTTAAAGGATAACACCGGTTAGGTCGGGCTGAGGCCTGGGAGTAGCCATCATCTGGCTCATAGTTTCGCATTTTTCGCATACTTATTGGTCAGATACTTGGCGTTTCCTGGTTTGCATCATGTAGTAATGTGGTTCCACACTGCATCAGTGAGTTGAACCTGGATACAATCTATATTTTAAGGGATAACACCGGTTAGGTCAGGGTTAGGTCTGGTATTTGCCATCATCTGGCTCATACATTCGCATTTTTCGCATACTTGTTGGCCAGATCCTGGGCGCTTTCTGGTTTGGATCACGTAGTAATGTAGCACCACTCTGAAACTGTGAGTTAAACCTGGCTTGAATGTATATTTTAGAGGATAACACCGGTTAGGTCCGGGTTAGGTCTGGTATTTGCCATCATCTGGCTCATACATTCGCATTTTTCGCATACTTGTTGGCCAGATCCTGGGCGTTTTCTGGTTTGGATCACATAGTAATGTGGTACCACACTCAAACAGTGAGTTAAACCTGGATCCAATCTATATTTTAGAAGAACAACACTGGTTAGGTCAGGGTTAGGTCTGGTATTTGCCATCATCTGGCTTATTCTTTCGCCTTTTTCCCCTACTTGTTGGCCAGATCCTGGGCGTCTTCTGGGTTGGATCGGGTAGTAGTGTGGTACCGCACTGAAACAGTGAAGTAATCCTGGATTCGATATATATATTAGAGGGTGGCACCGGTTAGGTCAGGGTTAGGTCCGGTATTTGCCATCATCTGGCTCATACTTTCGCCTTTTTCACCTACTTGATGGCCTGACCCTGGGCGTTTTCTGGTTTGGATCACGTAGTAATGTGGTACCACACTGAAACAGTGAGTTAAACCAGTGTCCGATCTATATTTTAAAGGATAACACCGGTTAGGTTTGGGTTAGGTCTGGTGTTTGCCATCATCTGGCTCATGCTTTCGCATTTTTCGCATACTTGTTGGCCAGATCCTGGGCGTTTTCTGGTTGGGATCACGCAGCAATGTGGTACCACGTTGAAACAGTGAGTAAATGCTGGATTCGATCTATACATTAGAGGATGACACCGGTTAGGTCAGGGTTAGGTCTGGTATTTACCTTCCACTGGCATATACTTTCGACTTTTTCACCTACTTGTTGGCCAGATCCTGGGCGTTTTCTGGTTTGGATCACGTAGTACTGTGGTACCACACTGAAACAGTGAGTTAAACCAGTGTCCGATCTATATTTTAAAGGATAACACCGGCTAGGTTTGTGTTAGGTTTGGTATTTGCCATCATCTGACTCATACTTTCGCATTTTTCGCATAGTTGTTGTCCAGATCCTGGGCGTTTTCTGTTTTGGATCACGTAGTAGTGTGTGACCACACTGAAACTGTGAGTTAATCTTGGATTCAATCTATACATTAGAGGATGACACCGGTTAGGTCAGGGTTAGGTCTGGTATTTACCTTCCACTGGCATATACTTTCGACTTTTTCACCTACTTGTTGGCCAGATCCTGGGCGTTTTCTAGGTTGGATCAGGTAGTAGTGTGGTACCGCACTGAAACAGTGAAGTAATCCTGGATTCGATCTATATATTAGAGGGTGACACCGGTTAGGTTTAGGTTACGTCTGGTATTTGCCATTATCTGGCTCATAGTTTCGCATTTTTCGCATACTTGTTCGCCACATCCTGGGCGCTTTCTGGTTTGGATCACGTAGTAATGTAGCACCACTCTGAAACAGTGAAGTAATCCTGGATTCGATCTATATATAAGAGGGTAACACCGGTTAGGTTTGGGTTAGGTCCGGTATTTGCCATCATCTGGCTCTTACTTTCGCATTTTTCGCATACTTGTTGGTCAGATCCTGGGCGTTTTCTGGGTTGGATCAGGTAGTAGTGTGGTACCGCACTGAAACAGTGAGTTAAACCTGGTTTCAATGTATATTTTAGAGGATAACACCCGTTAGGTCAGGGTTAGGTCTGGTATTTGCCATCATCTGGCTCATACATTCGCACTTTACGCATACTTGTTGGCCAGATCCTGCACGTTTTCTGGTTTGGATCACGTAATGATGTGGGACCACACTCAAACAGTGAGTTCAAGCGGGATCCTATCTATATTTTAGAAGAATAACAACAGTTAGGTCAGCGTTATGTCTGGTATTTGCCATCAACTGGCTCATACTTTCGCATTTTGCACCTATTTGCTGGCCAGATCCTGGGCGTTTCTGGGTTGGATCACGTAGTAATGTGGTACCACACTGAAACAGTGAGTTAAACCTGGTTTCAATGTATATTTTAGAGGATAACACGCGTTAGGTCAGGGTTAGGTCTGGTATTTGCCATCATCTGGCTTATTCTTTCGCCTTTTTCACCTACTTGTTGGCCAGATCCTGGGCGTTTTCTGGGTTGGATCAGGTAGTAGTGTGGTACCTCACTGAAACAGTGAAGTAATCCTGGATTCGATCTATATATTAGAGGGTGACACCGGTTAGGTCAGGGTTAGGTCTGGTGTTTGCCATCATCTGGCTCATACTTTCGCATTTTTCGCATACTTGTTGGCCAGATCCTGGGCGCTTTCTGGTTTGGATCACGTAGTAATGTAGCACCACTCTGAAACAGTGAGTTAAACCTGGATTCAATCTATATTTTACTGGATAACACCGGTTAGGTCAGTGTTAGGTCTGGTATTTGCCATCATCTGGCTCATAGTTTCGCCTTTTTCACCTACTTGATGGCCTGATCCTGGGCGTTTTCTGATTTGGATCACGTAGTAATGTGGTACCACACTGAAAGAGTGTGTTAAACCTGTGTCCGATCTATATTTTAAAGGATAACACCGGTTAGGTCGGGCTGAGGCCTGGGAGTAGCCATCATCTGGCTCATAGTTTCGCATTTTTCGCATACTTATTGGTCAGATACTTGGCGTTTCCTGGTATGCATCATGTAGTAATGTGGTTCCACACTGCATCAGTGAGTTGAACCTGGATACAATCTATATTTTAAGGGATAACACCGGTTAGGTCAGGGTTAGGTCTGGTATTTGCCATCATCTGGCTCATACATTCGCATTTTTCGCATACTTGTTGGCCAGATCCTGGGCGCTGTCTGGTTTGGATCACGTAGTAATGTAGCACCACTCTGAAACTGTGAGTTAAACCTGGCTTGAATGTATATTTTAGAGGATAACACCGGTTAGGTCCGGGTTAGGTCTGGTATTTGCCATCATCTGGCTCATACATTCGCATTTTTCGCATACTTGTTGGCCAGATCCTGGGCGTTTTCTGGTTTGGATCACATAGTAATGTGGTACCACACTCAAACAGTGAGTTAAACCTGGATCCAATCTATATTTTAGAAGAACAACACTGGTTAGGTCAGGGTTAGGTCTGGTATTTGCCATCATCTGGCTTATTCTTTCGCCTTTTTCCCCTACTTGTTGGCCAGATCCTGGGCGTCTTCAGGGTTGGATCGGGTAGTAGTGTGGTACCGCACTGAAACAGTGAAGTAATCCTGGATTCGATATATATATTAGAGGGTGGCACCGGTTAGGTCAGGGTTAGGTCCGGTATTTGCCATCATCTGGCTCATACTTTCGCATTTTTCGCATACTTGTTGGCCAGATCCTGGGCGTTTTCTGGTTTGGATCACGTAGTAATGTAGCACCACTCTGAAACAGTGAGTTAAACCTGGATCCAATCTATATTTTAGAAGAATAACACCAGTTAGGTCAGCGTTACGTCTGGTCTTTGCCATCAACTGGCTCATAGTTTCGCATTTTTCACCTACTTGTTGGCCAGATCCTGGGCGTTTTCTGGGTTGGATCACGTAGTAATGTTGTGCCACACTGAAACAGTGAGTTAAACCTGGCTTGAATGTATATTTTAGAGGATAACACCGGTTAGGTCAGGGTTAGGTCTGGTATTTGCCATCATCTGGCTCAAACATTCGCCTTTTTCACCTACTTGATGGCCTGATGCTGGGCGTTTTCTGGTTTGGATCATGTAGTAATGTGGTTCCACACTGCATCAGTGAGTTAAACCTGGATACAATCTATGTTTTAGAGGATAACTCTGGTTAGGTCAGGGTTAGGTCTGGTATTTGCCATCATCTGGCTCATACTTTCGCATTTTTCGCATACTTGTGGGCCAGATCCCGGGCCCTTTCTGGTTTGGATCACGTAGTAGTATAGCACCACTCTGAAACAGTGAGTTAAACCTGTATTCAATCTATATTTTAGGAGATAACACCGGTTAGGTCAGGGTTAGGTCTGGTATTTGCGATCATCTGGCTCATACTTTCGCATTTTTCGCATACTTGTTGGCCAGATCCTGGGCGTTTTCTGGTTTGGATTACGTAGTAATGTAGCACCACTCTGAAACAGTGAGTTAAACCTGGATTCAATCTATATTTTAGAGGATAACACCGGTTAGGTCAGGGTTAGGTCTGGTATTTGCGATCATCTGGCTCATACATTCGCATTTTTCGCATACTTGTTGGCCAGATCCTGGGCGCTTTCTCGTTTGGATCACGTAGTAATGTAGCACCACTCTGAAACAGTGGGTTAAACCTGGATCCAATCTATATTTTAAAGGATAACACCGGTTAGGTCAGGGTTAGGTCTGGTATTTGCCATCATCTGGCTTATTCTTTCGCCTTTTTCACCTACTTGTTGGCCAGATCCTGGGCGTTTTCTGGGTTGGATCAGGTAGTAGTGTGGTACCTCACTGAAACAGTGAAGTAATCCTGGATTCGATCTATATATTAGAGGGTAACACCGGTTAGGTTTGTGTTAGGTTGGGTATTTGCCATCATCTGGCTCATACTTTCGCATTTTTCGCATACATGTTGGCCAGATCCTGGGCGCCTTCTGGTTTGGGTTACGTAGTAGTGTGGTACCACACTGGAACAGTGAGTTAAACCTGAATTCAATCTATATTTTAGAGGATAACATCGGTTAGGTCAGGGCTAGGTCTGGTATTTGCCATATCTGGTTCATACTTTCGCATTTTTCGCATACTTGTTGGCCAGATCCTGGGCGCTTTCTGGTTTGGATCACGTAGTAATGTAACACCACTCTGAAACAGTGAGTTAAACCTGGATTCAATCTATATTTTAGAGGATAACACCGGCTAGGTCAGGGTTAGGTCTGGTATTTGCCATCATCTGGCTTATTCTTTCGCCTTTTTCAACTACTTGTTGGCCAGATCCTGGGCGTTTTCTGGGTTGGATCAGGTAGTAGTGTGGTACCTCACTGAAACAGTGAAGTAATCCTGGATTCGATCTATATATTAGAGGGTGACACCGGTTAGGTCAGGGTTAGGTCTGGTGTTTGCCATCATCTGGCTCATACTTTCGCATTTTTCGCATACTTGTTGGCCTGATCCTGGGCGTTTTCTGGTTTGGGTTACGTAGTAATGTAGCACCACTCTGAAACAGTGAGTTAAACCTGGATTCAATCCATATTTTAGAGGATAACACCGGTTAGGTCAGGGTTAGGTCTGGTATTTGCCATCATCTGGCTCGTACATTCGCATTTTTCGCATACTTGTTGGCCAGATCCTGGGCTCTTTCTCGTTTGGATCACGTAGTAATGTAGCACCACTCTGAAACAGTGAGATAAAAACCTGGATTCAATCTATATTTTAGAGGATAACACCGGTTAGGTTTGGGTTAGGTCTGGTATTTGCCATCATCTGGCTCATACTTTCGCATTTTTCGCATACTTGTTGGCCATATCCTGGGCGCTTTCTCGTTTGGATCACGTAGTAATGTAGCACCACTCCGAAACAGTGAGTTAAACCTGGATTCAATCTATATTTTAGAGGATAACACCGGTTAGGTTTGTGTTAGGTTTGGTATTTGCCATCATCTGGCTCATACTTTCGCATTTTTCGCATAGTTGTTGGCCAGATCCTAGGCGCCTTCTGGTTTGGGTTACGTAGTAATGTGGTACCACACTGGAACAGTGAGTTAAACCTGAATTCAATTTATATTTTAGAGGATAACAACGGTTAGGTCAGGGCTAGGTCTGGTATTTGCCATCATCTGGTTCATACTTTCGCATTTTTCGCATACTTGTTGGCCAGATCCTGGGCGCTTTCTGGTTTGGATCACGTAGCAATGTAGCACCACTCTGAAACAGTGAGTTAAACCTGGATTCAATCTATATTTTAGAGGATAACACCGGCTAGGTCCGGGTTAGGTCTGGTATTTGCTATCATCTGGCTCATGCATTCGCATTTTTCGTATACTTGTTTGCCAGATCCTAGGCGTTTTCTGGTTTGGATCGCGTAGTAATGTGGCACCACACTGCAACAGTGAGTTAAACCTGGATTCAATCTGTATTTTAGGGGATCACACTGGTTAGGTCAGGGTTAGGTCTGGTATTTGCCATCATCTGGCTCAAACATTCGCCTTTTTCGCATACTTGTTGGCCATATCCTGGGCGTTTTCTGGTTTGGATCACGTAGTAATGTGGTACCACACTCAAACAGTGAGTTAAACCTGGATCCAATCTATAGTTTAGAAGAATAACACTGGTTAGGTCAGCGTTAGTTCTGGTATTTGCCATCAACTGGTTCATACGTTCGCATTTTTCACCTACTTGTTGGACAGATCCTGGGCGTTTTCTGGGTTGGATCACGTAGTAATGTGGGACCACACTGCAACAGTGAGTTAAACCTGGATTCAATCTATATTTTAGAGGATAACACTGGTTAGGTCAGGGTTAGGTCTGGTATTTGCCATCATCTGGCTTATTCTTTCGCCTTTTTCACCTACTTGTTGGCCAGATCCTGGGCGTTTTCTGTGTTGGATCAGGTAGTAGTGTGGTACCGCACTGAAACAGTGAAGTGATCCTGGATTCGATCTATATATTAGAGGGTGACACCGGTTAGGTCAGGGTTAGGTCTGGTGTTTGCCATCATCTGGCTCATACTTTCGCATTTTTCGCATACTTGTTGGCCAGATCCTGGGCGTTTTCTGGTTTTGGTTACGTAGTAATGTAGCACCACTCTGAAACAGTGAGTTAAACCTGGATTCAATCTTTACTATACTGGATAACACCGGTTAGGTCAGGGTTAGGTCTGACATTTGCCATCATGTGGCTCATACTTTCGCATTTTTCGCATACTTGTTGGCCAGATCCTGGGCGCTCTCTGGTTTGGATCACGTAGTAATGTAGCACCACTCTGAAACAGTGAGTTAAACCTGGATTCAATCTATATTTTAGAGGATAACACCGGTTAGGTCAGGGTTAGGTCTGGTATTTGCCATCATCTGGCTCATAGTTTCGCATTTTTCGCATACTTGTTGGCCAGATCCTGCGCGTTTTCTGGTTTGGATCACGTTGTAATGTGGGACCACACTCAAACAGTGAGTTAAACCTGGATCCAATCTATATTTTAGATGAATAACAACAGTTAGGTCAGTGTTAGGTCTGGTATTTGCCATCAACTGGCTCATACCTTCGCATTTTGCACCTACATGTTGGCCAGATCCTGGGCGTTTTCTGGGTTGGATCACGTAGTAATGTGGTACCACACTGAAACAGTGTGTTAAACCTGGTTTCAATGTATATTTTAGAGGATAACACCCGTTAGGTCAGGGTTAGTTCTGGTATTTGCCATCATCTGGCTCATAGTTTCGCCTTTTTCACCTACTTGATGGCCTGATCCTGGGCGTTTTCTGGTTTGGATCACGTAGTAATGTGGGACCACACTGAAACAGTGAGTTAAACCTGTGTCCAATCTATATTTTGAAGGATAACACCGTTTAGGTCGGGCTGAGGCCTGGGAGTTGCCATCATCTGGCTCATAGTTTCGCATTTTTCGCATACTTATTGGCCAGATACTTGGCGTTTTCTGGTTTGGATCATGTAGTAATGTGGTTCCACACTGCATCAGTGAGATAACCTGGATACAATCTATGTTTTAGTGGATAACACTGGTTAGGTCAGGGTTAGGTCCGGTATTTGCCATCATCTGGCTCATAGTTTCGCCTTTTTCACCTACTTGATGGCCTGATCCTGGGCGTTTTCTGATTTGGATCACGTAGTAATGTGGTACCACACTGAAAGAGTGTGTTAAACCTGTGTCCGATCTATATTTTAAAGGATAACACCGGTTAGGTCGGGCTGAGGCCTGGGAGTAATCATCATCTGGCTCATAGTTTCGCATCTTTCGCATACTTATTGGTCAGATACTTGGCGTTTCCTGGTTTGCATCATGTAGTAATGTGGTTCCACACTGCATCAGTGAGTTGAACCTGGATACAATCTATATTTTAAGGGATAACACCGGTTAGGTCAGGGTTAGGTCTGGTATTTGCCATCATCTGGCTCATACATTCGCATTTTTCGCATACTTGTTGGCCAGATCCTGGGCGCTTTCTGGTTTGGATCACGTAGTAATGTAGCACCACTCTGAAACTGTGAGTTAAACCTGGCTTGAATGTATATTTTAGAGGATAACACCGGTTAGGTCCGGGTTAGGTCTGGTGTTTGCCATCATCTGGCTCATACATTCGCATTTTTCACCTACTTGATGGCCTGATCCTGGGCGTTTTCTGATTTGGATCACGTAGTAATGTGGTACCACACTGAAAGAGTGTGTTAAACCTGTGTCCGATCTATATTTTAAAGGATAACACTGGTTAGGTCAGGGTTAGGTCTGGTATTTGCCATCATCTGGCTTATTCTTTCGCCTTTTTCCCCTACTTGTTGGCCAGATCCTGGGCGTTTTCTGGGTTGGATCGGGTAGTAGTGTGGTACCGCACTGAAACAGTGAAGTAATCCTAGATTCGATATATATATTAGAGGGTGGCACCGGTTAGGTCAGGGTTAGGTCCGGTATTTGCCATCATCTGGCTCATACTTTCGCATTTTTCGCATACTTGTTGGCCAGATCCTGGGCGTTTTCTGGTTTGGATCACGTAGTAATGTAGCACCACTCTGAAACAGTGAGTTAAACCTGGATCCAATCTATATTTTAGAAGAATAACACCAGTTAGGTCAGCGTTACGTCTGGTCTTTGCCATCAACTGGCTCATAGTTTCGCATTTTTCACCTACTTGTTGGCCAGATCCTGGGCGTTTTCTGGGTTGGATCACGTAGTAATGTTGTGCCACACTGAAACAGTGAGTTAAACCTGGCTTGAATGTATATTTTAGAGGATAACACCGGTTAGGTCAGGGTTAGGTCTGGTATTTGCCATCATCTGGCTCATACTTTCGCATTTTTCGCATACTTGTTGGCCAGATCCTGGGCGTTTTCTGTTTTGGGTTACGTAGTAATGTAGCACCACTCTGAAACAGTGAGTTAAACCTGGATTCAATCTATATTTTAGAGGATAACACCGGTTAGGTCAGGGTTAGGTCTGGTATTTGCGATCATCTGGCTCATACATTCGCATTTTTCGCATACTTGTTGGCCAGATCCTGGGCGCTTTCTCGTTTGGATCACGTAGTAATGTAGCACCACTCTGAAACAGTGGGTTAAACCTGGATCCAATCTATATTTTAAAGGATAACACCGGTTAGGTCAGGGTTAGGTCTGGTATTTGCCATCATCTGGCTTATTCTTTCGCCTTTTTCACCTACTTGTTGGCCAGATCCTGGGCGTTTTCTGGGTTGGATCAGGTAGTAGTGTGGTACCTCACTGAAACAGTGAAGTAATCCTGGATTCGATCTATATATTAGAGGGTAACACCGGTTAGGTTTGTGTTAGGTTGGGTATTTGCCATCATCTGGCTCATACTTTCGCATTTTTCGCATACATGTTGGCCAGATCCTGGGCGCCTTCTGGTTTGGGTTACGTAGTGGTGTGGTACCACACTGGAACAGTGAGTTAAACCTGAATTCAATCTATATTTTAGAGGATAACAACGGTTAGGTCAGGGCTAGGTCTGGTATTTGCCATATCTGGTTCATACTTTCGCATTTTTCGCATACTTGTTGGCCAGATCCTGGGCGCTTTCTGGTTTGGATCACGTAGTAATGTAGCACCACTCTGAAACAGTGAGTTAAACCTGGATTCAATCTATATTTTAGAGGATAACACCGGCTAGGTCAGGGTTAGGTCTGGTATTTGCCATCATCTGGCTTATTCTTTCGCCTTTTTCACCTACTTGTTGGCCAGATCCTGGGCGTTTTCTGGGTTGGATCAGGTAGTAGTGTGGTACCTCACTGAAACAGTGAAGTAATCCTGGATTCGATCTATATATTAGAGGGTGACACCGGTTAGGTCAGGGTTAGGTCTGGTGTTTGCCATCATCTGGCTCATACTTTCGCATTTTTCGCATACTTGTTGGCCTGATCCTGGGCGTTTTCTGGTTTGGGTTACGTAGTAATGTAGCACCACTCTGAAACAGTGAGTTAAACCTGGATTCAATCCATATTTTAGAGGATAACACCGGTTAGGTCAGGGTTAGGTCTGGTATTTGCCATCATCTGGCTCGTACATTCGCATTTTTCGCATACTTGTTGGCCAGATCCTGGGCGCTTTCTCGTTTGGATCACGTAGTAATGTAGCACCACTCTGAAACAGTGAGATAAAAACCTGGATTCAATCTATATTTTAGAGGATAACACCGGTTAGGTTTGGGTTAGGTCTGGTATTTGCCATCATCTGGCTCATGCTTTCGCATTTTTCGCATGCTTGTTGGCCAGATCCTGGGCGTTTTCTGGTTGGGATCACGCGCCAATGTGGTACCACACTGAAGCAGTGAGTTTATGCTGGATTCGATCTATATATTAGAGGGTAACACCGGTTAGGTTTGTGTTAGGTTTGGTATTTGCCATCATCTGGCTCATACTTTCGCATTTTTCGCATAGTTGTTGGCCAGATCCTAGGCGCCTTCTGGTTTGGGTTACGTAGTAATGTGGTACCACACTGGAACAGTGAGTTAAACCTGAATTCAATTTATATTTTAGAGGATAACAACGGGTAGGTCAGGGCTAGGTCTGGTATTTGCCATCATCTGGTTCATACTTTCGCATTTTTCGCATACTTGTTGGCCAGATCCTGGGCGCTTTCTGGTTTGGATCACGTAGTAATGTAGCACCACTCTGAAACAGTGAGTTAAACCTGGATTCAATCTATATTTTAGAGGATAACACCGGCTAGGTCCGGGTTAGGTCTGGTATTTGCTATCATCTGGCTCATACATTCGCATTTTTCGTATACTTGTTTGCCAGATCCTAGGCGTTTTCTGGTTTGGATCGCGTAGTAATGTGGCACCACACTGCAACAGTGAGTTAAACCTGGATTCAATCTATATTTTAGAGGATAACACCGGCTAGGTCAGGGTTAGGTCTGGTATTTGCCATCATCTGGCTTATTCTTTCGTCTTTTTCACCTACTTGTTGGCGAGATCCTGGGCGTTTTCTGGGTTGGATCAGGTAGTAGTGTGGTACCTCACTGAAACAGTGAAGTAATCCTGGATTCGATCTATATATTAGAGGGTGACACCGGTTAGGTCAGGGTTAGGTCTGGTGTTTGCCATCATCTGGCTCATACTTTCGCATTTTTCGCATACTTGTTGGCCTGATCCTGGGCGTTTTCTGGTTTGGGTTACGTAGTAATGTAGCAGCACTCTGAAACAGTGAGTTAAACCTGGATTCAATCCATATTTTAGAGGATAACACCGGTTAGGTCAGGGTTAGGTCTGGTATTTGCCATCATCTGGCTCGTACATTCGCATTTTTCGCATACTTGTTGGCCAGATCCTGGGCGCTTTCTCGTTTGGATCACGTAGTAATGTAGCACCACTCTGAAACAGTGAGATAAAAACCTGGATTCAATCTATATTTTAGAGGATAACACCGGTTAGGTTTGGGTTAGGTCTGGTATTTGCCATCATCTGGCTCATACTTTCGCATTTTTCGCATACTTGTTGGCCATATCCTGGGCGCTTTCTCGTTTGGATCACGTAGTAATGTAGCACCACTCCGAAACAGTGAGTTAAACCTGGATTCAATCTATATTTTAGAGGATAACACCGGTTAGGTCAGGGTTAGGTCTGGTATTTGCCATCATCTGGCTCATGCTTTCGCATTTTTCGCATGCTTGTTGGCCAGATCCTGGGCGTTTTCTGGTTGGGATCACGCGCCAATGTGGTACCACACTGAAGCAGTGAGTTTATGCTGGATTCGATCTATATATTAGAGGGTAACACCGGTTAGGTTTGTGTTAGGTTTGGTATTTGCCATCATCTGGCTCATACTTTGGCATTTTTCGCATAGTTGTTGGCCAGATCCTAGGCGCCTTCTGGTTTGGGTTACGTAGTAATGTGGTACCACACTGGAACAGTGAGTTAAACCTGAATTCAATTTATATTTTAGAGGATAACAACGGTTAGGTCAGGGCTAGGTCTGGTATTTGCCATCATCTGGTTCATACTTTCGCATTTTTCGCATACTTGTTGGCCAGATCCTGGGCGCTTTCTGGTTTGGATCACGTAGTAATGTAGCACCACTCTGAAACAGTGAGTTAAACCTGGATTCAATCTATATTTTAGAGGATAACACCGGCTAGGTCCGGGTTAGGTCTGGTATTTGCTATCATCTGGCTCATACATTCGCATTCTTCGTATACTTGTTTGCCAGATCCTAGGCGTTTTCTGGTTTGGATCGCGTAGTAATGTGGCACCACACTGCAACAGTGAGTTAAACCTGGATTCAATCTGTATTTTAGGGGATCACACTGGTTAGGTCAGGGTTAGGTCTGGTATTTGCCACCATCTGGCTTATTCTTTCGCCTTTTTCACCTACTTGTTGGCCAGATCCTGGGCGTTTTCTGGTTTGGATCACGTAGTAATGTGGTACCACACTCAAACAGTGAGTTAAACCTGGATCCAATCTATAGTTTAGAAGAATAACACTGGTTAGGTCAGCGTTAGTTCTGGTATTTGCCATCAACTGGTTCATACTTTCGCATTTTTCACCTACTTGTTGGACAGATCCTGGGCGTTTTCTGGGTTGGATCACGTAGTAATGTGGGACCACACTGCAACAGTGAGTTAAACCTGGATTCAATCTATATTTTAGAGGATAACACTGGTTAGGTCAGGGTTAGGTCTGGTATTTGCCATCATCTGGCTTATTCTTTCGCCTTTTTCACCTACTTGTTGGCCAGATCCTGGGCGATTTCAGTGTTGGATCAGGTAGTAGTGTGGTACCGCACTGAAACAGTGAAGTGATCCTGGATTCGATCTATATATTAGAGGGTGACACCGGTTAGGTCGGGGTTTGGTCTGGTGTTTGCCATCATCTGGCTCATACTTTCGCATTTTTCGCATACTTGTTGGCCAGATCCTGGGCGTTTTCTGGTTTTGGTTACGTAGTAATGTAGCACCACTCTGAAACAGTGAGTTAAACCTGGATTCAATCTTTACTTTACTGGATAACACCGGTTAGGTCAGGGTTAGGTCTGACATTTGCCATCATGTGGCTCATACTTTCGCATTTTTCGCATACTTGTTGGCCAGATCCTGGGCGCTCTCTGGTTTGGATCACGTAGTAATGTAGCACCACTCTGAAACAGTGAGTTAAACCTGGATTCAATCTATATTTTAGAGGATTACACCGGTTAGGTCAGGGTTAGGTCTGGTATTTGCCATCATCTGACTCATAGTTTCGCATTTTTCGTATACTTGTTGGCCAGATCCTGCGCGTTTTCTGGTTTGGATCACGTTGTAATGTGGGACCACACTCAAACAGTGAGTTAAACCTGGATCCAATCTATATTTTAGAAGAATAACAACAGTTAGGTCAGTGTTAGGTCTGGTATTTGCCATCAACTGGCTCATACCTTCGCATTTTGCACCTACATGTTGGCCAGATCCTGGGCGTTTTCTGGGTTGGATCACGTAGTAATGTGGTACCACACTGAAACAGTGTGTTAAACCTGGTTTCAATGTATATTTTAGAGGATAACACCCGTTAGGTCAGGGTTAGTTCTGGTATTTGCCATCATCTGGCTCATAGTTTCGCCTTTTTCACCTACTTGATGGCCTGATCCTGGGCGTTTTCTGGTTTGGATCACGTAGTAATGTGGGACCACACTGAAACAGTGAGTTAAACCTGTGTCCAATCTATATTTTGAAGGATAACACCGTTTAGGTCGGGCTGAGGCCTGGGAGTTGCCATCATCTGGCTCATAGTTTCGCATTTTTCGCATACTTATTGGCCAGATACTTGGCGTTTTCTGGTTTGGATCATGTAGTAATGTGGTTCCACACTGCATCAGTGAGATAACCTGGATACAATCTATGTTTTAGTGGATAACACTGGTTAGGTCAGGGTTAGGTCCGGTATTTGCCATCAACTGGCTCATACCTTCGCATTTTGCACCTACATGTTGGCCAGATCCTGGGCGTTTTCTGGGTTGGATCACGTAGTAATGTGGTACCACACTGCAACATTGAGCTAAACCTGGATTCAATCTATATTTTAAAGTGTTACACCGGTTAGGTTTGGGTTAGAACTGGTATTTGCCATCATCTGGCTCATACGTTCGTATTTTTCGCACACTTGTTGGCCAGATCCTGGGCGTTTTCTGGTTTGGAACACATAGCAATGTGGTATCACACTTAAACAGTGAGTTGAACCTGGATTCAATCTATATTTTAGAGGACAACACCGGTTAGGTCTGGGTTAGGTCTGGTATTTGCCATCATCTGTCTCATACTTTCGCATTTTTCGCCTACTCGTTGGCCAGATACTGGGCGTTTTCTGGGTTGGATCACGTGGTAACGTGGTACCGCACTGAAACAGTGTAGTAATCCTGGATTCGATCTATATATTTGAGGGTAACACCGGTTAGGTTTGGGTTGGGTCTGGTATTTGCCATCATCTGGCTCATACTTTCGCAGTTTTCGCATACTTGTTGGCCAGATCCTGGGCGTTTCCAGGGTTGGATCACGTAGTAATGTGGTACCACACTGAAACAGTGAGTTAATCCTCGATTCGATCTATATATTAGAGGGTAACACCGGTTAGGTTTGGGTTAGGTCTGGTATTTGCCATCATCTGGCTCATACTTTCGCAGTTTTCGCATACTTGTTGGCCAGATCCTGGGCGTTTTCTGGTTTGGATCACATAGCAATGTGGTATCACACTTAAACAGTGAGTTAAACCTGGATTCAATCTATATTTTAGAGGATAACAGCGGTGAGGTCAGGGTTAGGTCTGGTATTTGCCATCATCTGTCTCATACTATCGCATTTTTCGCCAACTTGTTGGCCAGATACTGGGCGTTGTCTGGGTTGGATCACGTAGTAATGTGGCCCCACACTCAAACAGTGAGTTAAACCTGGACTCAATCTATATTTTAGAGGATAACACCGGTTAGGTCAGGGTTAGGTCTGGTATTTGCCATCATCTGCCTCATGCTTTCGCATTTTTCTCCTACTTGTTGGCCAGATCCTGGCCGTTTTCTGGGTCGGATCACGTAGTAATGTGGCACCACACTCAAACAGTGTGTTAAACCTGGATTCAATCTATATTTTAGAGGATAACACCGGTTAGGGCAAGGTTAGGTCTAGTATTTGCCATCATCTGGCTCATACATTCGCATTTTTCGCATAATTGTAGGCCAGAACCTGGGCGTTTTCTGGTTTGGATCATGTCGTAATGTGGTTCCACACTGCATCAGTGAGTTAAACCTGGATACAATCTATATTTTAGAAGAATAACACCGGTTAGGTCAGTGTTAGGTCTGGTATTTGCCATCATGAGGATCATACTTTCGTATTTTTCGCATAATTGTTGGCCAGATCCTGGGCGTTTTCTGGTTTGGATCACGTAGTAACGTAGAACCACTCTGAAGCTCTGAGTTAAACCTGGATTCAATCTATATTTTAGAGGATAACACCGGTTAGGTCAGGGTTGGGTTTGGTATTTGCCATCATCTGCCTCATAGTTTCGCAATTTTCGCATACTTGTTGGCCAGATCCAGGGCGTTTTCTGGTTTGGATCACGTAGTAATGTGGTACCACACAGCCACATGAGTTAAACCTGGATTCAATCTATATTTTAGAGGGTAACACCGGTTAGGTCAGGGTTAGGTCTGGTATTTGCCATCATCTGGCTCATGCTTTCGCATTTGTCGCATACTTGTTGGCCAGATCCTGGGCGTTTTCTGGTTCGTATCACGTAGTAATGTGGTACCACACTCCAACAGTGAGTTAAACCTGGATTCAATCTATATTTTAGAGGATAACACCGGTTAGGTCAGGGTTAGGTCTGCTATTTGCCACCGCCTGCCTCATACTTTCGCATTTTTCGCATACTTGTTGGCCAGATCTAGGGCGTCTTCTGGTTTGGAACACGTAGTAATGTGGTACCACACTGAAACTGTGAGTTAATCCCGTATTCGATCTGTATATTAGAGGGTAACACCGGTTTGGTCAGGGTTAGGTCTGGTATTTGTCATCATCCGGCTCATTCTTTCGCATTTTTCACCTACTTGTTGGCCAGATCCAGCGCGTTTTCTGGTTTGGATCACGTAGTAATGTGGTACCACACTGAAACATTGAGTTAATCCTGGATTCGATCTATATATTAGAGGGTAACACCGGTTAGGTTTGGGTTAGATGTGGTATTTGCCATCATCTGGCTCATACTTTCGCAATTTTTCGCATACTTGTTGGCCAGATCCAGGGCGTTTTCTGGTTTGGATCAC
The DNA here is from genome assembly GCF_051014445.1 of Colletes latitarsis. NCBI lineage: Eukaryota > Metazoa > Arthropoda > Insecta > Hymenoptera > Colletidae > Colletes > Colletes latitarsis. Next base: position 4,659,512 of record NC_135145.1, on the reverse strand, counting down.
ATGGTAATGTGGTACCGCACTGAAACAGTGAAGTAATCCTGGATTCGATCTATATATTAGAGCGTAACACCGGTTAGGTTTGGGTTAGGTCTGGTATTTGCCATCATCTGGCCCATGCTATCGCATTTGTCGCATACTTGTTGGCCAGATCCTGGGCGTCTTCTGGTTTGGATCACGTAGTAATGTGGTACCACACTGAAACAGTGTGTTAATCCTGGATTCGATCTATATATTAGAGGGTAACACCGGTTAGGTTTGGGTTAGGTCTGGTATTTGCCATCATGTGGCTCATGATTTCGCATTTGTCGCATACTTGTTGGCCAGATCCTGGGCGTTTTCTGGTTTGGATCACGTAGTAATGTGGTACCACACTGAAACAGTGAAGTAATCCTGGATTCGATCTATATATTAGAGGGTAACACCGGTTAGGTTTGGGTTAGGTCTGGTATTTGCCATCATCTGGCCCATGCTTTCGCATTTTTCGCATACATGTTAGCCAGATCCTGGCCTTTTCTGGTTTGGATCACGTAGTAATGTGGTACCACACTGAAACAGCGAGTTAATCCTGGATTCAATCTATATTTTAGAGGATAACAGCGGTGAGGTCAGGGTTGGGTCTGGTATTTGCCATCGCCTGCCTCATACTTTCGCATTTTTCGCATACTTGTTGGCCAGATCCATGGCGTTTTCTGGTTTGGATCACGTAGTAATGTGGTACCACACTGAAACTGTGAGCTAATCCTGGATTCGATCTATATATTAGAGGGTAACACCGGTTAGGTTTGGGTTAGGTCTGGTATTTGCCATCATCTGGCCCATGCTTTCGCATTTTTCGCATACATGTTAGCCAGATCCTGGCCTTTTCTGGTTTGGATCACGTAGTAATGTGGTACCACACTGAAACAGCGAGTTAATCCTGGATTCAATCTATATTTTAGAGGATAACAGCGGTGAGGTCAGGGTTGGGTCTGGTATTTGCCATCATCTGGCTCATACTTTCGCATTTTTCGCATACTTGTTGGCCAGATCCTGGGCGTTTTCTGGGTTGGATCAGGTAGTAGCGTGGTACGGCACTGAAACAGTGCAGTAATCCTGGATTCGATCTATATATTAGAGGGTAACACCGGTTAGGTTTGGGTTAGGTCTGGTATTTGCCATCATCTGGCTCATACCTTCGCATATTTCGCATACTTGTAGGCCAGATCCAGGGCGTTTTCTGGTTTGGATCACGTAGTAATGTGGTACCACACTCAAACAGTGAGTTAAACCTGGATTCAATCTATATTTTAGAGGATAACACCGGTTAGGTCAGGGATAGGTCTGGTATTTGCCATCATGTGGCTCATACTTTGGCATTTTTCGCATACTTGTTGGTCAGATCCTGGGCGTTTTCAGGTTTGGATCACGTAGTAATGTGGTACCACCCTCAAACAGTGAGTTAATCCTGGATCCAATCTATATTTTAGAAGAATAACACCGGTTAGGCCAGCGTTAGGTCTGGTATTTGCCATCATGTGGCATATACTTTCGAATTTTTCACCTACTTGTTGGCCAGATCCTGGGCGTTTTCTGGTTTGGATCACGTAGTAATGTGGTACCACACTGCAGCAGTGAGTTAAACCTGGCTTGAACGTATATTATAGAGGATAACACCGGTTAGGTCAGGGTTAGGTCTGGTATTTGCCATGATCTGGCTTATACTTTCGCCTTTTTCACCTACTTGTTGGCCAGATCCTGGGCGTTTTCTGGGTTGGATCAGGTAGTAGTGTGATACCGCACTGAAACAGTGAAGTAATCCTGGATTCGATCTATATATTAGAGGGTGACACCGGTTAGGTTTGTTTTAGGTCTGGTATTTGCCATTATCTGGCTCATACATTCGCATTTTTCGCATACTGGTTCGCCATATCCTGGCCGCTTTCAGGTTTGGATCACGTAGTAATGTAGCACCACTCTGAAACAGTGAGTTAAACCTGGATTCAATCTATATTTTAGAGGATAACACCGGTTAGGTCAGGGATAGGTCTGGTATTTGCCATCATCTGGTTCATACTTTCGCATTTTTCGCATACTTTTTGTCCAGATCCTGGGCGTTTTCTGGTTTGCATCACGTAGTAATGTGGTTCCACACTGCAACATTGAGCTAAACCTGGATTCAATCTATATTTTATAGGATAACACCGGTTAGGATTGGGTTAGGTCTGGTATTTGCCATCATCTGGCTCATACTTTCGCATTTTTCGCATACTTGTTGGCCAGATCCTGGGCGTTTTCTGGTTTGGATCACGTAGTAATGTGGCACCACACTGCAACAGTGAGTTAAACCTGGATTCAATCTATATTTTAGAGGATAACCCCGGTTAGGTCAGGGTTAGGTCTGCTATTTGCCATCATCAGGCTCATACATTCGCATTTTTCGCATACTTGTAGGCCAGATCCAGGGCGTTTTCTGGTTTGGATCACGTAGTAATGTGGTACCACACTCAAACAGTGAGTTAAACCTGGATCCAATCTATATTTTAGACGAATAACACCGGTTAGGTCAGCGTTAGGTCTGGTATTTGCCATCATCTGGCTCATACTTTCGCATTTTTCGCATACTTGTTGGCCAGATCCTGGGCGTTTTCTGGTTTGGATCACGTAGTAATGTGGTTCCACACTGCAACATTGAGCTAAACCTGGATTCAATCTATATTTTATAGGATAACACCGGTTAGGATTGGGTTAGGTCTGGTATTTGCCATCATCTGGCTCATACTTTCGCATTTTTCGCATACTTGTTGGTCAGATCCTGGGCGTTTTCTGGTTTGGATCACGTAGTAATGTAGCACCACTCTGAAACAGTGAGTTAAACCTGGATTCAATCTATATTTTAGAGGATAACACCGGTTAGGGCAAGGTTAGGTCTTGTATTTGCCATCATCTGGCTCATACATTCGCATTTTTCGCATAATTGTAGGCCAGAACCTGGGCGTTTTCTGGATTGGATCACGTAGTAATGTGGTACCACACTCAAACAGTGAGTTAAACCTGGCTTGAATGTATATTTTAGGGGATAACACCGGTTAGGTCAGGGTTATGTCTGGTATTTGCGATCATCTGGCTCATACTTTCGCATTTTTCGCATACTTGTTGGCCAGATCCTGGGCGTATTCTGGTTTGGATCACGTAGTAACGTGGCACCACACTGCAACAGTGAGTTAAACCTGGATTCAATCTATATTTTAGAGGATAACACTGGTTAGGTCAGGGTTACGTCTGGTATTTGCCATGATCTGGCTTATACTTTCGCCTTTTTCACCTACTTGTTGGCCAGATTCTGGGCGTCTTCTAGGTTGGATCAGGTAGTAGTGTGGTACCACACTGAAACAGTGAAGTAATCCAGGATTCGATCTATATATTAGAGGGTGACGCCGGTTAGGTTTGTGTTAGGTCTGGTATTTGCCATTATCTGGCTCATACTTTCGCATTTTTCGCATACTTGTTGTCCAGATCCTGGGCGTTTTCTGGTTTGGATCACGCAGTAATGTGGTTCCACACTGCAACATTGAGCTAAACCAGGATTCAATCTATATTTTATAGGATAACACCGGTTAGGATTGGGTTAGGTCTGGTATTTGCCATCATCTGGCTCATACTTTCGCATTTTTCGCATACTTGTTGGCCAGATCCTGGGCGTTTTCTGGGTTGGATCACGTAGTAATGTGGCACCACACTGCAACAGTGAGAGAAACCTGGATTCAATCTATATTTTAGAGGATAACACTGGTTAGGTCAGGGTTAGGTCTGGTATTTGCCATCATCTGGCTTATTCTTTCGCCTTTTTCACCTACTTGTTGGCCAGATCCTGGGCGTTTTCTGGGTTGGATCAGGTAGTAGTGTGGTACCGCACTGAAACAGTGAAGTAATCCTGGATTTGATCTATATATTAGAGGGTGACACCGGTTAGGTCAGGATTAGGTCCGGTATTTGCCATCCACTGGCTCATACTTTCGCATTTTTCGCATACTTGTTGGCCAGATCCTGGGCGCTATCTGGTTTGGATCACGTAGTAATGTAGCACCACTCTGAAGCAGTGAGTTAAACCTGGATTCAATCTATACTTTACTGGATAACACCGGTTAGGTCAGGGTTAGGTCTGGTATTTGCCATCATCTGGCTCATACTTTCGCATTTTTCGCATACTTGTTGGCCAGATCCTGGGCGTTTTCTAGGTTGGATCAGGTAGTAGTACGGTACCGCACTGAAACAGTGAAGTAATCCTGGATTCGATCTATATATTAGATGGTGACACCGATTAGGTCAGGATTAGGTCCGGTATTTGCCATCCACTGGCTCATACTTTCGCATTTTTCGCATACTTGTTGGCCAGATTCTGGGCGCTATCTGGTTTGGATCACGTAGTAATGTAGCACCACTCTGAAGCAGTGAGTTAAACCTGGATTCAATCTATACTTTACTGGATAACACCGGTTAGGTCAGGGTTAGGTCTGGTATTTGCCATCATCTGGCTCATACTTTCGCATTTTTCGCATACTTGTTGGCCAGATCCTGGGCGTTTTCTGGGTTGGATCACGTAGTAATGTGGCACCACACTGCAACAGTGAGTTAAACCTGGATTCAATCTATATTTTAGAGGATAACACCGGTTAGGTCAGGGTTAGGTCTGGTATTTGCCATCATCTGCCTCATACTTTCGCATTTTTCGCACACTTGTTGGCCAGATCCAGGGCGTTTTCTGGATTGTATCACGTAGTAATGTGGTACCACACTGAAACAGTGTTAATCCTGGATTTGATCTATATATTAGAGGGTAACAACGGTTAGGTTTGGGTTAGATATGGTATTTGCCATCATCTGGCTCATACTTTCGCAATTTTTCGCATACTTCTTGGCCAGATCCAGGGCGTTTTCTGCTTTGGATCACGTAGTAATGAGGTACCACACTGAAACTGTGAGTTAATCCTGGATTCGGTCTATATTTTAAAGTGTTACACCGGTTAGGTTTGGGTTAGAACTGGTATTTGCCATCATCTGGCTCATACGTTCGTATTTTTCGCACACTTGTTGGCCAGATCCTGGGCGTTTTCTGGTTTGGAACACATAGCAATGTGGTATCACACTTAAACAGTGAGTTGAACCTGGATTCAATCTATATTTTAGAGGACAACACCGGTTAGGTCTGGGTTAGGTCTGGTATTTGCCATCATCTGTCTCATACTTTCGCATTTTTCGCCTACTCGTTGGCCAGATACTGGGCGTTTTCTGGGTTGGATCACGTGGTAACGTGGTACCGCACTGAAACAGTGTAGTAATCCTGGATTCGATCTATATATTTGAGGGTAACACCGGTTAGGTTTGGGTTGGGTCTGGTATTTGCCATCATCTGGCTCATACTTTCGCAGTTTTCGCATACTTGTTGGCCAGATCCTGGGCGTTTCCAGGGTTGGATCACGTAGTAATGTGGTACCACACTGAAACAGTGAGTTAATCCTCGATTCGATCTATATATTAGAGGGTAACACCGGTTAGGTTTGGGTTAGGTCTGGTATTTGCCATCATCTGGCTCATACTTTCGCAGTTTTCGCATACTTGTTGGCCAGATCCTGGGCGTTTTCTGGTTTGGATCACATAGCAATGTGGTATCACACTTAAACAGTGAGTTAAACCTGGATTCAATCTATATTTTAGAGGATAACAGCGGTGAGGTCAGGGTTAGGTCTGGTATTTGCCATCATCTGTCTCATACTATCGCATTTTTCGCCAACTTGTTGGCCAGATACTGGGCGTTGTCTGGGTTGGATCACGTAGTAATGTGGCCCCACACTCAAACAGTGAGTTAAACCTGGACTCAATCTATATTTTAGAGGATAACACCGGTTAGGTCAGGGTTAGGTCTGGTATTTGCCATCATCTGCCTCATGCTTTCGCATTTTTCTCCTACTTGTTGGCCAGATCCTGGCCGTTTTCTGGGTCGGATCACGTAGTAATGTGGCACCACACTCAAACAGTGTGTTAAACCTGGATTCAATCTATATTTTAGAGGATAACACCGGTTAGGGCAAGGTTAGGTCTAGTATTTGCCATCATCTGGCTCATACATTCGCATTTTTCGCATAATTGTAGGCCAGAACCTGGGCGTTTTCTGGTTTGGATCATGTCGTAATGTGGTTCCACACTGCATCAGTGAGTTAAACCTGGATACAATCTATATTTTAGAAGAATAACACCGGTTAGGTCAGTGTTAGGTCTGGTATTTGCCATCATGAGGATCATACTTTCGTATTTTTCGCATAATTGTTGGCCAGATCCTGGGCGTTTTCTGGTTTGGATCACGTAGTAATGTAGAACCACTCTGAAGCTCTGAGTTAAACCTGGATTCAATCTATATTTTAGAGGATAACACCGGTTAGGTCAGGGTTGGGTTTGGTATTTGCCATCATCTGCCTCATAGTTTCGCAATTTTCGCATACTTGTTGGCCAGATCCAGGGCGTTTTCTGGTTTGGATCACGTAGTAATGTGGTACCACACAGCCACATGAGTTAAACCTGGATTCAATCTATATTTTAGAGGGTAACACCGGTTAGGTCAGGGTTAGGTCTGGTATTTGCCATCATCTGGCTCATGCTTTCGCATTTGTCGCATACTTGTTGGCCAGATCCTGGGCGTTTTCTGGTTCGTATCACGTAGTAATGTGGTACCACACTCCAACAGTGAGTTAAACCTGGATTCAATCTATATTTTAGAGGATAACACCGGTTAGGTCAGGGTTAGGTCTGCTATTTGCCACCGCCTGCCTCATACTTTCGCATTTTTCGCATACTTGTTGGCCAGATCTAGGGCGTCTTCTGGTTTGGAACACGTAGTAATGTGGTACCACACTGAAACTGTGAGTTAATCCCGTATTCGATCTGTATATTAGAGGGTAACACCGGTTTGGTCAGGGTTAGGTCTGGTATTTGTCATCATCCGGCTCATTCTTTCGCATTTTTCACCTACTTGTTGGCCAGATCCAGCGCGTTTTCTGGTTTGGATCACGTAGTAATGTGGTACCACACTGAAACATTGAGTTAATCCTGGATTCGATCTATATATTAGAGGGTAACACCGGTTAGGTTTGGGTTAGATGTGGTATTTGCCATCATCTGGCTCATACTTTCGCAATTTTTCGCATACTTGTTGGCCAGATCCAGGGCGTTTTCTGGTTTGGATCACATGGTAATGTGGTACCGCACTGAAACAGTGAAGTAATCCTGGATTCGATCTATATATTAGAGCGTAACACCGGTTAGGTTTGGGTTAGGTCTGGTATTTGCCATCATCTGGCCCATGCTATCGCATTTGTCGCATACTTGTTGGCCAGATCCTGGGCGTCTTCTGGTTTGGATCACGTAGTAATGTGGTACCACACTGAAACAGTGTGTTAATCCTGGATTCGATCTATATATTAGAGGGTAACACCGGTTAGGTTTGGGTTAGGTCTGGTATTTGCCATCATGTGGCTCATGATTTCGCATTTGTCGCATACTTGTTGGCCAGATCCTGGGCGTTTTCTGGTTTGGATCACGTAGTAATGTGGTACCACACTGAAACAGTGAAGTAATCCTGGATTCGATCTATATATTAGAGGGTAACACCGGTTAGGTTTGGGTTAGGTCTGGTATTTGCCATCATCTGGCCCATGCTTTCGCATTTTTCGCATACATGTTAGCCAGATCCTGGCCTTTTCTGGTTTGGATCACGTAGTAATGTGGTACCACACTGAAACAGCGAGTTAATCCTGGATTCAATCTATATTTTAGAGGATAACAGCGGTGAGGTCAGGGTTGGGTCTGGTATTTGCCATCGCCTGCCTCATACTTTCGCATTTTTCGCATACTTGTTGGCCAGATCCATGGCGTTTTCTGGTTTGGATCACGTAGTAATGTGGTACCACACTGAAACTGTGAGCTAATCCTGGATTCGATCTATATATTAGAGGGTAACACCGGTTAGGTTTGGGTTAGGTCTGGTATTTGCCATCATCTGGCCCATGCTTTCGCATTTTTCGCATACATGTTAGCCAGATCCTGGCCTTTTCTGGTTTGGATCACGTAGTAATGTGGTACCACACTGAAACAGCGAGTTAATCCTGGATTCAATCTATATTTTAGAGGATAACAGCGGTGAGGTCAGGGTTGGGTCTGGTATTTGCCATCATCTGGCTCATACTTTCGCATTTTTCGCATACTTGTAGGCCAGATCCAGGGCGTTTTCTGGTTTGGATCACGTAGTAATGTGGTACCACACTCAAACAGTGAGTTAAACCTGGATTCAATCTATATTTTAGAGGATAACACCGGTTAGGTCAGGGATAGGTCTGGTATTTGCCATCATGTGGCTCATACTTTGGCATTTTTCGCATACTTGTTGGTCAGATCCTGGGCGTTTTCAGGTTTGGATCACGTAGTAATGTGGTACCACCCTCAAACAGTGAGTTAATCCTGGATCCAATCTATATTTTAGAAGAATAACACCGGTTAGGCCAGCGTTAGGTCTGGTATTTGCCATCATGTGGCATATACTTTCGAATTTTTCACCTACTTGTTGGCCAGATCCTGGGCGTTTTCTGGTTTGGATCACGTAGTAATGTGGTACCACACTGCAGCAGTGAGTTAAACCTGGCTTGAACGTATATTTTAGAGGATAACACCGGTTAGGTCAGGGTTAGGTCTGGTATTTGCCATGATCTGGCTTATACTTTCGCCTTTTTCACCTACTTGTTGGCCAGATCCTGGGCGTTTTCTGGGTTGGATCAGGTAGTAGTGTGATACCGCACTGAAACAGTGAAGTAATCCTGGATTCGATCTATATATTAGAGGGTGACACCGGTTAGGTTTGTTTTAGGTCTGGTATTTGCCATTATCTGGCTCATACATTCGCATTTTTCGCATACTGGTTCGCCATATCCTGGCCGCTTTCAGGTTTGGATCACGTAGTAATGTAGCACCACTCTGAAACAGTGAGTTAAACCTGGATTCAATCTATATTTTAGAGGATAACACCGGTTAGGTCAGGGATAGGTCTGGTATTTGCCATCATCTGGTTCATACTTTCGCATTTTTCGCATACTTTTTGTCCAGATCCTGGGCGTTTTCTGGTTTGCATCACGTAGTAATGTGGTTCCACACTGCAACATTGAGCTAAACCTGGATTCAATCTATATTTTATAGGATAACACCGGTTAGGATTGGGTTAGGTCTGGTATTTGCCATCATCTGGCTCATACTTTCGCATTTTTCGCATACTTGTTGGCCAGATCCTGGGCGTTTTCTGGTTTGGATCACGTAGTAATGTGGCACCACACTGCAACAGTGAGTTAAACCTGGATTCAATCTATATTTTAGAGGATAACCCCGGTTAGGTCAGGGTTAGGTCTGCTATTTGCCATCATCAGGCTCATACATTCGCATTTTTCGCATACTTGTAGGCCAGATCCAGGGCGTTTTCTGGTTTGGATCACGTAGTAATGTGGTACCACACTCAAACAGTGAGTTAAACCTGGATCCAATCTATATTTTAGACGAATAACACCGGTTAGGTCAGCGTTAGGTCTGGTATTTGCCATCATCTGGCTCATACTTTCGCATTTTTCGCATACTTGTTGGCCAGATCCTGGGCGTTTTCTGGTTTGGATCACGTAGTAATGTGGTTCCACACTGCAACATTGAGCTAAACCTGGATTCAATCTATATTTTATAGGATAACACCGGTTAGGATTGGGTTAGGTCTGGTATTTGCCATCATCTGGCTCATACTTTCGCATTTTTCGCATACTTGTTGGTCAGATCCTGGGCGTTTTCTGGTTTGGATCACGTAGTAATGTAGCACCACTCTGAAACAGTGAGTTAAACCTGGATTCAATCTATATTTTAGAGGATAACACCGGTTAGGGCAAGGTTAGGTCTTGTATTTGCCATCATCTGGCTCATACATTCGCATTTTTCGCATAATTGTAGGCCAGAACCTGGGCGTTTTCTGGATTGGATCACGTAGTAATGTGGTACCACACTCAAACAGTGAGTTAAACCTGGCTTGAATGTATATTTTAGGGGATAACACCGGTTAGGTCAGGGTTATGTCTGGTATTTGCGATCATCTGGCTCATACTTTCGCATTTTTCGCATACTTGTTGGCCAGATCCTGGGCGTATTCTGGTTTGGATCACGTAGTAACGTGGCACCACACTGCAACAGTGAGTTAAACCTGGATTCAATCTATATTTTAGAGGATAACACTGGTTAGGTCAGGGTTACGTCTGGTATTTGCCATGATCTGGCTTATACTTTCGCCTTTTTCACCTACTTGTTGGCCAGATTCTGGGCGTCTTCTAGGTTGGATCAGGTAGTAGTGTGGTACCACACTGAAACAGTGAAGTAATCCAGGATTCGATCTATATATTAGAGGGTGACGCCGGTTAGGTTTGTGTTAGGTCTGGTATTTGCCATTATCTGGCTCATACTTTCGCATTTTTCGCATACTTGTTGTCCAGATCCTGGGCGTTTTCTGGTTTGGATCACGCAGTAATGTGGTTCCACACTGCAACATTGAGCTAAACCAGGATTCAATCTATATTTTATAGGATAACACCGGTTAGGATTGGGTTAGGTCTGGTATTTGCCATCATCTGGCTCATACTTTCGCATTTTTCGCATACTTGTTGGCCAGATCCTGGGCGTTTTCTGGGTTGGATCACGTAGTAATGTGGCACCACACTGCAACAGTGAGAGAAACCTGGATTCAATCTATATTTTAGAGGATAACACTGGTTAGGTCAGGGTTAGGTCTGGTATTTGCCATCATCTGGCTTATTCTTTCGCCTTTTTCACCTACTTGTTGGCCAGATCCTGGGCGTTTTCTGGGTTGGATCAGGTAGTAGTGTGGTACCGCACTGAAACAGTGAAGTAATCCTGGATTTGATCTATATATTAGAGGGTGACACCGGTTAGGTCAGGATTAGGTCCGGTATTTGCCATCCACTGGCTCATACTTTCGCATTTTTCGCATACTTGTTGGCCAGATCCTGGGCGCTATCTGGTTTGGATCACGTAGTAATGTAGCACCACTCTGAAGCAGTGAGTTAAACCTGGATTCAATCTATACTTTACTGGATAACACCGGTTAGGTCAGGGTTAGGTCTGGTATTTGCCATCATCTGGCTCATACTTTCGCATTTTTCGCATACTTGTTGGCCAGATCCTGGGCGTTTTCTAGGTTGGATCAGGTAGTAGTACGGTACCGCACTGAAACAGTGAAGTAATCCTGGATTCGATCTATATATTAGATGGTGACACCGATTAGGTCAGGATTAGGTCCGGTATTTGCCATCCACTGGCTCATACTTTCGCATTTTTCGCATACTTGTTGGCCAGATCCTGGGCGCTATCTGGTTTGGATCACGTAGTAATGTAGCACCACTCTGAAGCAGTGAGTTAAACCTGGATTCAATCTATACTTTACTGGATAACACCGGTTAGGTCAGGGTTAGGTCTGGTATTTGCCATCATCTGGCTCATACTTTCGCATTTTTCGCATACTTGTTGGCCAGATCCCGGGCGTTTTCTGGGTTGGATCACGTAGTAATGTGGCACCACACTGCAACAGTGAGAGAAACCTGGATTCAATCTATATTTTAGAGGATAACACTGGTTAGGTCAGGGTTAGGTCTGGTATTTGCCATCATCTGGCTTACTCTTTCGCCTTTTTCACCTACTTGTTGGCCAGATCCTGGGCGTTTTCTGGGTTGGATCAGGTAGTAGTGTGGTACCGCACTGAAACAGTGAAGTAATCCTGGATTCGATCTATATATTAGAGGGAGACACCGGTTAGGTTTGGGTTAGGTCTGGTATTTGCCATTATCTGGCTCATACTTTCGCATTTTTCGCATACTTGTTCGCCATATCCTGGGCGCTTTCAGGTTTGGATCACGTAGTAATGTGGTTCCACACAGCAACAGTGAGTTAAACCTGGATTCAATCAATATTTTAGAGGATAACACCGGTTACGTCAGGGATAGGTCTGGTATTTGCCATCATCTGGCTCATACTTTCGCATTTTTCGCATACTTGTTGGCCAGATCCTGGGCGATTTCTGGGTTGGATCAGGTAGTAGTACGGTACCGCACTGAAACAGTGAAGTAATCCTGGATTCGATCTATATATTAGATGGTGACACCGATTAAGTCAGGGTTAGGTCTGGTATTTGCCATCCACTGGCTCATACTTTCGCATATTTCGCACACTTGTTGGCCAGATCCTGGGCGCTTTCTGGTTTGGATCACGTAATAATGTAGCACCACTCTGAAACAGTGAGATAAACCTAGATTCAATCTTTACTTTACTGGATAACACCGGTTAGGTCAGGGTTAGGTCTGGTATTTGCCATCATGTGGCTCATACTTTCGCATTTTTCGCATACTTGATGGTCAGATCCTGGGCGTTTTCTGGTTTGGATCACGTAGTAATGTAGCACCACTCTGAAACAGTGAGTTTAACCTGGATTCAATCTATATTTTAGAGGATAACACCGGTTAGGGCAAGGTTAGGTCTAGTATTTGCCATCATCTGGCTCATACATTCGCATTTTTCGCATAATTGTAGGCCAGAACCTGGGCGTTTTCTGGTTTGGATCATGTCGTAATGTGGTTCCACACTGCATCAGTGAGTTAAACCTGGATACAATCTATATTTTAGAAGAATAACACCGGTTAGGTCTGTGTTAGGTCTGGTATTTGCCATCATGAGGATCATACTTTCGTATTTTTCGCATTATTGTTGGCCAGATCCTGGGCGTTTTCTGGTTTGGATCACGTAGTAATGTGGCACCACACTGCAACAGTGAAGTAATCCTGGATTCGATCTATATATTAGAGGGTGACACCGGTTAGGTTTGTTTTAGGTCTGGTATTTGCCATTATCTGGCTCATACTTTCGCATTTTTCGCATACTGGTTCGCCATATCCTGGCCGCTTTCAGGTTTGGATCACGTAGTAATGTAGCACCACTCTGAAACAGTGAGTTAAACCTGGATTCAATCTATATTTTAGAGGATAACACCGGTTAGGTCAGGGATAGGTCTGGTATTTGCCATCATCTGGTTCATACTTTCGCATTTTTCGCATACTTTTTGTCCAGATCCTGGGCGTTTTCTGGTTTGCATCACGTAGTAATGTGGTTCCACACTGCAACATTGATCTAAACCTGGATTCAATCTATATTTTAGAGGACAACACCGGTTAGGATTGGGTTAGGTCTGGTATTTGCCATCAACTGGGTCATACTTTCGCATTTTTCACCTACTTGTTGGCCTGATCCTGGGCGTTTTCTGGTTTGGATCACGTAGTAATGTGGGACCACACTGAAACAGTGAGTTAAACCTGGATCAATCTATATTTTAGAGGATAACACCGGTTAGGTCAGAGTTAGGTCTGGTATTTGCCATCATCTGGCTCATACATTCGCATTTTTCGCATACTTGTTGGCCAGATCCTGCGCGTTTTCTGGTTTGGATCACGTAGTAATGTGGGACCACACTCAAACAGTGAGTTAAACCTGGATCCAATCTATATTTTAGAAGAATAACAACAGTTAGGTCAGTGTTAGGTCTGGTATTTGCCATCATCTGGCTCATACATTCGCATTTTTCGCATACTTGTTGGCCAGATCCTGGGCGTTTTCTGGGTTGGATCACGTAGTAATGTGGTACCACACTGAAACAGTGAGTTAAACCTGGTTTCAATGTATATTTTAGAGGATAACACCCGTTAGGTCAGGGTTAGGTCTGGTATTTGCCATCATCTGGCTCATAGTTTCGCCTTTTTCACCTACTTGATGGCCTGATCCTTGGCGTTTTCTGGTTTGGATCACGTAGTAATGTGGTTCCACACTGCAACATTGAGCTAAACCTGGATTCAATCTATATTTTATAGGATAAAACCGGTTAGGATTGGGTTAGGGTCGGTATTTGCCATCATCAGGCTCATACATTCGCATTTTTCGCATACTTGTTGGCCATATCCTGGGCGCTTTCTGGTTTGGATCACGTAGTAATGTAGCACCACTTTGAAACAGTGAGTTAAACCTGGATTCAATCTATATTATAGAGGATAACACCGATTAGGTTTGTGTTAGGTCTGGTATTTGTCATCATCTGGCGCATACTTTCGCAATTTTCGCATACTTGTTGGCCAGATCCTGGGCGTTTTCTGGTTTGGATCACATAACAATGTGGTACCACACTTAAGCAGTGAGTTAAACCTGGATTCAATCTATATTTTAGAGGATAATACCGGTTAGATCTGGGTTAGGTCTGGTATTTGCCATCATCCGACTCATGCTTTCGCATTTTTCGCATACTTATTGGCCAGATCCTGGGCGTTTTCTGGTTTGGATCACGTAGTAATGTGGTACCACACTGAAACAGTGAGTTAATCCTGGATTCGATCTATATATTCGAGGGTAACACCGATTAGGTTTGTGTTAGGTCTGGTATTTGCCATCATCTGGCTCATACTTTCGCATTTTTCGCATACTTGTTGGCCAGATCCTGGTCGTTTTCTGGGTTGGATCTGGTAGTAGTGTGGTAACCCACTAAAACAGTGAAGTAATCCTGGATTCGATCTATATATTAGAGGGTAACACCGGGTAGGTTTGGGTTAGGTCTGGTATTTGCCATCATCTGGCTCATGCTTGCGCATTTTTCGCCAACTTGTTGGCCAGATCCTGGGCGTTTTCTGGGTTGGATCAGGTAGTAGTGTGGTACCGCACTGAAACTGTGAAGTAATCCTAGATTCGATCTATATATTAGAGGGTAACACCGGTTAGGTTTGGGTTAGGTCTGGTATTTGCCATCATCTGGCTCATACTTTCGCAATTTTCGCATACTTGTTGGCCACATCCTGGGCGTTTTCTGGTTTGGATCACATAGCAATGTGGTATCACACTTAAACAGTGAGGTAAACCTGGATTCAATCTATATTTTAGAGGATAACAGCGGTGAGGTCAGGGTTAGGTCTGGTATTTGCCATCATCTGTCTCATACTTTCGCATTTTTCGCCTACTTGTTGGCCAGATACTGGGCGTTTTCTGGGTTGGATCACGTAGTAATGTGGCCCCACACTCAAACAGTGAGTTAAACCTGGATTCAATCTATATTTTAGAGGATAACACCGGTTAGGTCAGGGTTAGGTCTGGTATTTGCCATCATCTGCCTCATACTTTCGCATTTTTCGCACACTTGTTGGCCAGATCCAGGGCGTTTTCTGGATTGTATCACGTAGTAATGTGGTACCACACTGAAACAGTGTTAATCCTGGATTTGATCTATATATTAGAGGGTAACACCGGTTAGGTTTGGGTTAGATATGGTATTTGCCATCATCTGGCTCATACTTTCGCAATTTTTCGCATACTTCTTGGCCAGATCCAGGGCGTTTTCTGCTTTGGATCACGTAGTAATGTGGTACCACACTGAAACAGTGAGTTAATCCTGGATTCGGTCTATATTTTAGAGTGTTACACCGGTTAGGTTTGGGTTAGAACTGGTATTTGCCATCATCTGGCTCATACGTTCGTATTTTTCGCACACTTGTTGGCCAGATCCTGGGCGTTTTCTGGTTTGGAACACATAGCAATGTGGTATCACACTTAAACAGTGAGTTGAACCTGGATTCAATCTATATTTTAGAGGACAACACCGGTTAGGTCTGGGTTAGGTCTGGTATTTGCCATCATCTGTCTCATACTTTCGCATTTTTCGCCTACTTGTTGGCCAGATACTGGGCGTTTTCTGGGTTGGATCACGTGGTAACGTGGTACCGCACTGAAACAGTGTAGTAATCCTGGATTCGATCTATATATTTGAGGGTAACACCGGTTAGGTTTGGGTTGGGTCTGGTATTTGCCATCATCTGGCTCATACTTTCGCAGTTTTCGCATACTTGTTGGCCAGATCCTGGGCGTTTCCAGGGTTGGATCACGTAGTAATGTGGTACCACACTGAAACAGTGAGTTAATCCTCGATTCGATCTATATATTAGAGGGTAACACCGGTTAGGTTTGGGTTAGGTCTGGTATTTGCCATCATCTGGCTCATACTTTCGCAGTTTTCGCATACTTGTTGGCCAGATCCTGGGCGTTTTCTGGTTTGGATCACATAGCAATGTGGTATCACACTTAAACAGTGAGTTAAACCTGGATTCAATCTATATTTTAGAGGATAACAGCGGTGAGGTCAGGGTTAGGTCTGGTATTTGCCATCATCTGTCTCATACTATCGCATTTTTCGCCAACTTGTTGGCCAGATACTGGGCGTTGTCTGGGTTGGATCACGTAGTAATGTGGCCCCACACTCAAACAGTGAGTTAAACCTGGACTCAATCTATATTTTAGAGGATAACACCGGTTAGGTCAGGGTTAGGTCTGGTATTTGCCATCATCTGCCTCATGCTTTCGCATTTTTCTCCTACTTGTTGGCCAGATCCTTGCCGTTTTCTGGGTCGGATCACGTAGTAATGTGGCACCACACTCAAACAGTGTGTTAAACCTGGATTCAATCTATATTTTAGAGGATAACACCGGTTAGGGCAAGGTTAGGTCTAGTATTTGCCATCATCTGGCTCATACATTCGCATTTTTCGCATAATTGTAGGCCAGAACCTGGGCGTTTTCTGGTTTGGATCATGTCGTAATGTGGTTCCACACTGCATCAGTGAGTTAAACCTGGATACAATCTATATTTTAGAAGAATAACACCGGTTAGGTCAGTGTTAGGTCTGGTATTTGCCATCATGAGGATCATACTTTCGTATTTTTCGCATAATTGTTGGCCAGATCCTGGGCGTTTTCTGGTTTGGATCACGTAGTAATGTAGAACCACTCTGAAGCTCTGAGTTAAACCTGGATTCAATCTATATTTTAGAGGATAACACCGGTTAGGTCAGGGTTGGGTTTGGTATTTGCCATCATCTGCCTCATACTTTCGCAATTTTCGCATACTTGTTGGCCAGATCCTGGGCGTTTTCTGGTTCGTATCACGTAGTAATGTGGTACCACACTCCAACAGTGAGTTAAACCTGGTTTCAATCTATATTTTAGAGGATAACACCGGTTAGGTCAGGGTTAGGTCTGCTATTTGCCACCGCCTGCCTCATACTTTCGCATTTTTCGCATACTTGTTGGCCAGATCTAGGGCGTCTTCTGGTTTGGAACACGTAGTAATGTGGTACCACACTGAAACTGTGAGTTAATCCCGTATTCGATCTATATATTAGAGGGTAACACCGGTTTGGTCAGGGTTAGGTCTGGTATTTGTCATCATCCGGCTCATTCTTTCGCATTTTTCACCTACTTGTTGGCCAGATCCAGCGCGTTTTCTGGTTTGGATCACGTAGTAATGTGGTACCACACTGAAACATTGAGTTAATCCTGGATTCGATCTATATATTAGAGGGTAACACCGGTTAGGTTTGGGTTAGATGTGGTATTTGCCATCATCTGGCTCATACTTTCGCAATTTTTCGCATACTTGTTGGCCAGATCCAGGGCGTTTTCTGGTTTGGATCACATGGTAATGTGGTACCGCACTGAAACAGTGAAGTAATCCTGGATTCGATCTATATATTAGAGCGTAACACCGGTTAGGTTTGGGTTAGGTCTGGTATTTGCCATCATCTGGCCCATGCTATCGCATTTGTCGCATACTTGTTGGCCAGATCCTGGGCGTCTTCTGGTTTGGATCACGTAGTAATGTGGTACCACACTGAAACAGTGTGTTAATCCTGGATTCGATCTATATATTAGAGGGTAACACCGGTTAGGTTTGGGTTAGGTCTGGTATTTGCCATCATGTGGCTCATGATTTCGCATTTGTCGCATACTTGTTGGCCAGATCCTGGGCGTTTTCTGGTTTGGATCACGTAGTAATGTGGTACCACACTGAAACAGTGAAGTAATCCTGGATTCGATCTATATATTAGAGGGTAACACCGGTTAGGTTTGGGTTAGGTCTGGTATTTGCCATCATCTGGCCCATGCTTTCGCATTTTTCGCATACATGTTAGCCAGATCCTGGCCTTTTCTGGTTTGGATCACGTAGTAATGTGGTACCACACTGAAACAGCGAGTTAATCCTGGATTCAATCTATATTTTAGAGGATAACAGCGGTGAGGTCAGGGTTGGGTCTGGTATTTGCCATCGCCTGCCTCATACTTTCGCATTTTTCGCATACTTGTTGGCCAGATCCATGGCGTTTTCTGGTTTGGATCACGTAGTAATGTGGTACCACACTGAAACTGTGAGCTAATCCTGGATTCGATCTATATATTAGAGGGTAACACCGGTTAGGTTTGGGTTAGGTCTGGTATTTGCCATCATCTGGCCCATACTTTCGCATTTTTCGCATACATGTTAGCCAGATCCTGGCCTTTTCTGGTTTGGATCACGTAGTAATGTGGTACCACACTGAAACAGCGAGTTAATCCTGGATTCAATCTATATTTTAGAGGATAACAGCGGTGAGGTCAGGGTTGGGTCTGGTATTTGCCATCATCTGGCTCATACTTTCGCATTTTTCGCATACTTGTTGGCCAGATCCTGGGCGTTTTCTGGGTTGGATCAGGTAGTAGCGTGGTACGGCACTGAAACAGTGAAGTAATCCTGGATTCGATCTATATATTAGAGGGTAACACCGGTTAGGTTTGGGTTAGGTCTGGTATTTGCCATCATCTGGCTCATACCTTCGCATATTTCGCATACTTGTAGGCCAGATCCAGGGCGTTTTCTGGTTTGGATCACGTAGTAATGTGGTACCACACTCAAACAGTGAGTTAAACCTGGATTCAATCTATATTTTAGAGGATAACACCGGTTAGGTCAGGGATAGGTCTGGTATTTGCCATCATGTGGCTCATACTTTGGCATTTTTCGCATACTTGTTGGTCAGATCCTGGGCGTTTTCAGGTTTGGATCACGTAGTAATGTGGTACCACCCTCAAACAGTGAGTTAATCCTGGATCCAATCTATATTTTAGAAGAATAACACCGGTTAGGCCAGCGTTAGGTCTGGTATTTGCCATCATGTGGCATATACTTTCGAATTTTTCACCTACTTGTTGGCCAGATCCTGGGCGTTTTCTGGTTTGGATCACGTAGTAATGTGGTACCACACTGCAGCAGTGAGTTAAACCTGGCTTGAACGTATATTTTAGAGGATAACACCGGTTAGGTCAGGGTTAGGTCTGGTATTTGCCATGATCTGGCTTATACTTTCGCCTATTTCACCTACTTGTTGGCCAGATCCTGGGCGTTTTCTGGGTTGGATCAGGTAGTAGTGTGATACCGCACTGAAACAGTGAAGTAATCCTGGATTCGATCTATATATTAGAGGGTGACACCGGTTAGGTTTGTTTTAGGTCTGGTATTTGCCATTATCTGGCTCATACTTTCGCATTTTTCGCATACTGGTTCGCCATATCCTGGCCGCTTTCAGGTTTGGATCACGTAGTAATGTAGCACCACTCTGAAACAGTGAGTTAAACCTGGATTCAATCTATATTTTAGAGGATAACACCGGTTAGGTCAGGGATAGGTCTGGTATTTGCCATCATCTGGTTCATACTTTCGCATTTTTCGCATACTTTTTGTCCAGATCCTGGGCGTTTTCTGGTTTGCATCACGTAGTAATGTGGTTCCACACTGCAACATTGATCTAAACCTGGATTCAATCTATATTTTAGAGGACAACACCGGTTAGGATTGGGTTAGGTCTGGTATTTGCCATCAACTGGGTCATACTTTCGCATTTTTCACCTACTTGTTGGCCAGATCCTGGGCGTTTTCTGGTTTGGATCACGTAGTAATGTGGGACCACACTGAAACAGTGAGTTAAACCTGGATCAATCTATATTTTAGAGGATAACACCGGTTAGGTCAGAGTTAGGTCTGGTATTTGCCATCATCTGGCTCATACATTCGCATTTTTCGCATACTTGTTGGCCAGATCCTGCGCGTTTTCTGGTTTGGATCACGTAGTAATGTGGGACCACACTCAAACAGTGAGTTAAACCTGGATTCAATCTATATTATAGAGGATAACACCGATTAGGTTTGTGTTAGGTCTGGTATTTGCCATCATCTGGCTCATACATTCGCATTTTTCGCATACTTGTTGGCCAGATCCTGGGCGTTTTCTGGGTTGGATCACGTAGTAATGTGGTACCACACTGAAACAGTGAGTTAAACCTGGTTTCAATGTATATTTTAGAGGATAACACCCGTTAGGTCAGGGTTAGGTCTGGTATTTGCCATCATCTGGCTCATAGTTTCGCCTTTTTCACCTACTTGATGGCCTGATCCTTGGCGTTTTCTGGTTTGGATCACGTAGTAATGTGGTTCCACACTGCAACATTGAGCTAAACCTGGATTCAATGTATATTTTATAGGATAACACCGGTTAGGATTGGGTTAGGGTCGGTATTTGCCATCATCAGGCTCATGCTTTCGCATTTGTCGCATACTTGTTGGCCAGATCCTGGGCGTTTTCTGGTTCGTATCACGTAGTAATGTGGTACCACACTCCAACAGTGAGTTAAACCTGGATTCAATCTATATTTTAGAGGATAACACCGGTTAGGTCAGGGTTAGGTCTGCTATTTGCCACCGCCTGCCTCATACTTTCGCATTTTTCGCATACTTGTTGGCCAGATCTAGGGCGTCTTCTGGTTTGGAACACGTAGTAATGTGGTACCACACTGAAACTGTGAGTTAATCCCGTATTCGATCTATATATTAGAGGGTAACACCGGTTTGGTCAGGGTTAGGTCTGGTATTTGTCATCATCCGGCTCATTCTTTCGCATTTTTCACCTACTTGTTGGCCAGATCCTGGCCGTTTTCTGGGTCGGATCACGTAGTAATGTGGTACCACACTGAAACATTGAGTTAATCCTGGATTCGATCTATATATTAGAGGGTAACACCGGTTAGGTTTGGGTTAGGTCTGGTATTTGCCATCATCTGGCCCATGCTTTCGCATTTTTCGCATACATGTTAGCCAGATCCTGGGCGTTTTCTGGTTTGGATCATGTCGTAATGTGGTTCCACACTGCATCAGTGAGTTAAACCTGGATACAATCTATATTTTAGAAGAATAACACCGGTTAGGTCAGTGTTAGGTCTGGTATTTGCCATCATGAGGATCATACTTTCGTATTTTTCGCATAATTGTTGGCCAGATCCTGGGCGTTTTCTGGTTTGGATCACGTAGTAATGTAGAACCACTCTGAAGCTCTGAGTTAAACCTGGATTCAATCTATATTTTAGAGGATAACACCGGTTAGGTCAGGGTTGGGTTTGGTATTTGCCATCATCTGCCTCATACTTTCGCAATTTTCGCATACTTGTTGGCCAGATCCAGGGCGTTTTCTGGTTTGGATCACGTAGTAATGTGGTACCACACAGCCACATGAGTTAAACCTGGATTCAATCTATATTTTAGAGGGTAACACCGGTTAGGTCAGGGTTAGGTCTGGTATTTGCCATCATCTGGCTCATGCTTTCGCATTTGTCGCATACTTGTTGGCCAGATCCTGGGCGTTTTCTGGTTCGTATCACGTAGTAATGTGGTACCACACTCCAACAGTGAGTTAAACCTGGATTCAATCTATATTTTAGAGGATAACACCGGTTAGGTCAGGGTTAGGTCTGCTATTTGCCACCGCCTGCCTCATACTTTCGCATTTTTCGCATACTTGTTGGCCAGATCTAGGGCGTCTTCTGGTTTGGAACACGTAGTAATGTGGTACCACACTGAAACTGTGAGTTAATCCCGTATTCGATCTATATATTAGAGGGTAACACCGGTTTGGTCAGGGTTAGGTCTGGTATTTGTCATCATCCGGCTCATTCTTTCGCATTTTTCACCTACTTGTTGGCCAGATCCAGCGCGTTTTCTGGTTTGGATCACGTAGTAATGTGGTACCACACTGAAACATTGAGTTAATCCTGGATTCGATCTATATATTAGAGGGTAACACCGGTTAGGTTTGGGTTAGATGTGGTATTTGCCATCATCTGGCTCATACTTTCGCAATTTTTCGCATACTTGTTGGCCAGATCCAGGGCGTTTTCTGGTTTGGATCACATGGTAATGTGGTACCGCACTGAAACAGTGAAGTAATCCTGGATTCGATCTATATATTAGAGCGTAACACCGGTTAGGTTTGGGTTAGGTCTGGTATTTGCCATCATCTGGCCCATGCTATCGCATTTGTCGCATACTTGTTGGCCAGATCCTGGGCGTCTTCTGGTTTGGATCACGTAGTAATGTGGTACCACACTGAAACAGTGTGTTAATCCTGGATTCGATCTATATATTAGAGGGTAACACCGGTTAGGTTTGGGTTAGGTCTGGTATTTGCCATCATGTGGCTCATGATTTCGCATTTGTCGCATACTTGTTGGCCAGATCCTGGGCGTTTTCTGGTTTGGATCACGTAGTAATGTGGTACCACACTGAAACAGTGAAGTAATCCTGGATTCGATCTATATATTAGAGGGTAACACCGGTTAGGTTTGGGTTAGGTCTGGTATTTGCCATCATCTGGCCCATGCTTTCGCATTTTTCGCATACATGTTAGCCAGATCCTGGCCTTTTCTGGTTTGGATCACGTAGTAATGTGGTACCACACTGAAACAGCGAGTTAATCCTGGATTCAATCTATATTTTAGAGGATAACAGCGGTGAGGTCAGGGTTGGGTCTGGTATTTGCCATCGCCTGCCTCATACTTTCGCATTTTTCGCATACTTGTTGGCCAGATCCATGGCGTTTTCTGGTTTGGATCACGTAGTAATGTGGTACCACACTGAAACTGTGAGCTAATCCTGGATTCGATCTATATATTAGAGGGTAACACCGGTTAGGTTTGGGTTAGGTCTGGTATTTGCCATCATCTGGCCCATGCTTTCGCATTTTTCGCATACATGTTAGCCAGATCCTGGCCTTTTCTGGTTTGGATCACGTAGTAATGTGGTACCACACTGAAACAGCGAGTTAATCCTGGATTCAATCTATATTTTAGAGGATAACAGCGGTGAGGTCAGGGTTGGGTCTGGTATTTGCCATCATCTGGCTCATACTTTCGCATTTTTCGCATACTTGTTGGCCAGATCCTGGGCGTTTTCTGGGTTGGATCAGGTAGTAGCGTGGTACGGCACTGAAACAGTGAAGTAATCCTGGATTCGATCTATATATTAGAGGGTAACACCGGTTAGGTTTGGGTTAGGTCTGGTATTTGCCATCATCTGGCTCATACCTTCGCATATTTCGCATACTTGTAGGCCAGATCCAGGGCGTTTTCTGGTTTGGATCACGTAGTAATGTGGTACCACACTCAAACAGTGAGTTAAACCTGGATTCAATCTATATTTTAGAGGATAACACCGGTTAGGTCAGGGATAGGTCTGGTATTTGCCATCATGTGGCTCATACTTTGGCATTTTTCGCATACTTGTTGGTCAGATCCTGGGCGTTTTCAGGTTTGGATCACGTAGTAATGTGGTACCACCCTCAAACAGTGAGTTAATCCTGGATCCAATCTATATTTTAGAAGAATAACACCGGTTAGGCCAGCGTTAGGTCTGGTATTTGCAATCATGTGGCATATACTTTCGAATTTTTCACCTACTTGTTGGCCAGATCCTGGGCGTTTTCTGGTTTGGATCACGTAGTAATGTGGTACCACACTGCAGCAGTGAGTTAAACCTGGCTTGAACGTATATTTTAGAGGATAACACCGGTTAGGTCAGGGTTAGGTCTGGTATTTACCATGATCTGGCTTATACTTTCGCCTTTTTCACCTACTTGTTGGCCAGATCCTGGGCGTTTTCTGGGTTGGATCAGGTAGTAGTGTGATACCGCACTGAAACAGTGAAGTAATCCTGGATTCGATCTATATATTAGAGGGTGACACCGGTTAGGTTTGTTTTAGGTCTGGTATTTGCCATTATCTGGCTCATACTTTCGCATTTTTCGCATACTGGTTCGCCATATCCTGGCCGCTTTCAGGTTTGGATCACGTAGTAATGTAGCACCACTCTGAAACAGTGAGTTAAACCTGGATTCAATCTATATTTTAGAGGATAACACCGGTTAGGTCAGGGATAGGTCTGGTATTTGCCATCATCTGGTTCATACTTTCGCATTTTTCGCATACTTTTTGTCCAGATCCTGGGCGTTTTCTGGTTTGCATCACGTAGTAATGTGGTTCCACACTGCAACATTGATCTAAACCTGGATTCAATCTATATTTTAGAGGACAACACCGGTTAGGATTGGGTTAGGTCTGGTATTTGCCATCAACTGGGTCATACTTTCGCATTTTTCACCTACTTGTTGGCCAGATCCTGGGCGTTTTCTGGTTTGGATCACGTAGTAATGTGGGACCACACTCAAACAGTGAGTTAAACCTGGATTCAATCTATATTATAGAGGATAACACCGATTAGGTTTGTGTTAGGTCTGGTATTTGCCATCATCTGGCTCATACATTCGCCTTTTTCACCTACTTGATGGCCTGATCCTTGGCGTTTTCTGGTTTGGATCACGTAGTAATGTGGTTCCACACTGCAACATTGAGCTAAACCTGGATTCAATGTATATTTTATAGGATAACACCGGTTAGGATTGGGTTAGGGTCGGTATTTGCCATCATCAGGCTCATACATTCGCATTTTTCGCATACTTGTTGGCCATATCCTGGGCGCTTTCTGGTTTGGATCACGTAGTAATGTAGCACCACTTTGAAACAGTGAGTTAAACCTGGATTCAATCTATATTATAGAGGATAACACCGATTAGGTTTGTGTTAGGTCTGGTATTTGTCATCATCTGGCGCATACTTTCGCAATTTTCGCATTCTTGTTGGCCAGATCCTGGGCGTTTTCTGGGTTGGATCTGGTAGTAGTGTGGTAACCTACTAAAACAGTGAAGTAATCCTGGATTCGATCTATATATTAGAGGGTAACACCGATTAAGTTTGTGTTAGGTCTGGTATTTGCCATCATCTGGCTCATGCTTGCGCATTTTTCGCCAACTTGTTGGCCAGATCCTGGGCGTTTTCTGGGTTGGATCAGGTAGTAGTGTGGTACCGCACTGAAACTGTGAAGTAATCCTAGATTCGATCTATATATTAGAGGGTAACACCGGTTAGGTTTGGGTTAGGTCTGGTATTTGCCATCATCTGGCTCATACTTTCGCAATTTTCGCATACTTGTTGGCCACATCCTGGGCGTTTTCTGGTTTGGATCACATAGCAATGTGGTATCACACTTAAACAGTGAGGTAAACCTGGATTCAATCTATATTTTAGAGGATAACAGCGGTGAGGTCAGGGTTAGGTCTGGTATTTGCCATCATCTGTCTCATACTTTCGCATTTTTCGCCTACTTGTTGGCCAGATACTGGGCGTTTTCTGGGTTGGATCACGTAGTAATGTGGCCCCACACTCAAACAGTGAGTTAAACCTGGATTCAATCTATATTTTAGAGGATAACACCGGTTAGGTCAGGGTTAGGTCTGGTATTTGCCATCATCTGTCTCATACTTTCGCATTTTTCGCATACTTGCTGGCCAGATCCTGGGCGTTTTCTGGTTTGGAACACATAGCAATGTGGTATCACACTTAAACAATGAGTTAAACCTGGATTCAATCTATATTTTAGAGGATAACACCGGTTAGGTCTGGGTTAGGTCTGGTATTTGCCATCATCTGTCTCATACTTTCGCATTTTTCGCCTACTTGTTGGCCAGATACTGGGTGTTTTCTGGGTTGGATCACGTGGTAATGTGGTACCGCACTGAAACAGTGTAGCAATCCTGGATTCCATCTATATATTAGAGGGTAACACCGGTTTGGTCAGGGTTAGGTCTGGTATTTGCCATCATCTGCCTCATGCTTTCGCTTTTTTCACCTACTTGTTGGCCAGATCCTGGGCGTTTTCTGGGTCGGATCACGTAGTAATGTGGGACCACACTCAAACAGTGAGTTAAACCTGGATTCAATCTATATTATAGAGGATAACACCGATTAGGTTTGTGTTAGGTCTGGTATTTGCCATCATCTGGCTCATACATTCGCATTTTTCGCATACTTGTTGGCCAGATCCTGGGCGTTTTCTGGGTTGGATCACGTAGTAATGTGGTACCACACTGAAACAGTGAGTTAAACCTGGTTTCAATGTATATTTTAGAGGATAACACCCGTTAGGTCAGGGTTAGGTCTGGTATTTGCCATCATCTGGCTCATAGTTTCGCCTTTTTCACCTACTTGATGGCCTGATCCTTGGCGTTTTCTGGTTTGGATCACGTAGTAATGTGGTTCCACACTGCAACATTGAGCTAAACCTGGATTCAATGTATATTTTATAGGATAACACCGGTTAGGATTGGGTTAGGGTCGGTATTTGCCATCATCAGGCTCACGCTTTCGCATTTGTCGCATACTTGTTGGCCAGATCCTGGGCGTTTTCTGGTTCGTATCACGTAGTAATGTGGTACCACACTCCAACAGTGAGTTAAACCTGGATTCAATCTATATTTTAGAGGATAACACCGGTTAGGTCAGGGTTAGGTCTGCTATTTGCCACCGCCTGCCTCATACTTTCGCATTTTTCGCATACTTGTTGGCCAGATCTAGGGCGTCTTCTGGTTTGGAACACGTAGTAATGTGGTACCACACTGAAACTGTGAGTTAATCCCGTATTCGATCTATATATTAGAGGGTAACACCGGTTTGGTCAGGGTTAGGTCTGGTATTTGTCATCATCCGGCTCATTCTTTCGCATTTTTCACCTACTTGTTGGCCAGATCCAGCGCGTTTTCTGTTTTGGATCACGTAGTAATGTGGTACCACACTGAAACATTGAGTTAATCCTGGATTCGATCTATATATTAGAGGGTAACACCGGTTAGGTTTGGGTTAGATGTGGTATTTGCCATCATCTGGCTCATACTTTCGCAATTTTTCGCATACTTGTTGGCCAGATCCAGGGCGTTTTCTGGTTTGGATCACATGGTAATGTGGTACCGCACTGAAACAGTGAAGTAATCCTGGATTCGATCTATATATTAGAGCGTAACACCGGTTAGGTTTGGGTTAGGTCTGGTATTTGCCATCATCTGGCCCATGCTATCGCATTTGTCGCATACTTGTTGGCCAGATCCTGGGCGTCTTCTGGTTTGGATCACGTAGTAATGTGGTACCACACTGAAACAGTGTGTTAATCCTGGATTCGATCTATATATTAGAGGGTAACACCGGTTAGGTTTGGGTTAGGTCTGGTATTTGCCATCATGTGGCTCATGATTTCGCATTTGTCGCATACTTGTTGGCCAGATCCTGGGCGTTTTCTGGTTTGGATCACGTAGTAATGTGGTACCACACTGAAACAGTGAAGTAATCCTGGATTCGATCTATATATTAGAGGGTAACACCGGTTAGGTTTGGGTTAGGTCTGGTATTTGCCATCATCTGGCCCATGCTTTCGCATTTTTCGCATACATGTTAGCCAGATCCTGGCCTTTTCTGGTTTGGATCACGTAGTAATGTGGTACCACACTGAAACAGCGAGTTAATCCTGGATTCAATCTATATTTTAGAGGATAACAGCGGTGAGGTCAGGGTTGGGTCTGGTATTTGCCATCGCCTGCCTCATACTTTCGCATTTTTCGCATACTTGTTGGCCAGATCCATGGCGTTTTCTGGTTTGGATCACGTAGTAATGTGGTACCACACTGAAACTGTGAGCTAATCCTGGATTCGATCTATATATTAGAGGGTAACACCGGTTAGGTTTGGGTTAGGTCTGGTATTTGCCATCATCTGGCCCATGCTTTCGCATTTTTCGCATACATGTTAGCCAGATCCTGGCCTTTTCTGGTTTGGATCACGTAGTAATGTGGTACCACACTGAAACAGCGAGTTAATCCTGGATTCAATCTATATTTTAGAGGATAACAGCGGTGAGGTCAGGGTTGGGTCTGGTATTTGCCATCATCTGGCTCATACTTTCGCATTTTTCGCATACTTGTTGGCCAGATCCTGGGCGTTTTCTGGGTTGGATCAGGTAGTAGCGTGGTACGGCACTGAAACAGTGAAGTAATCCTGGATTCGATCTATATATTAGAGGGTAACACCGGTTAGGTTTGGGTTAGGTCTGGTATTTGCCATCATCTGGCCCATACCTTCGCATATTTCGCATACTTGTAGGCCAGATCCAGGGCGTTTTCTGGTTTGGATCACGTAGTAATGTGGTACCACACTCAAACAGTGAGTTAAACCTGGATTCAATCTATATTTTAGAGGATAACACCGGTTAGGTCAGGGATAGGTCTGGTATTTGCCATCATGTGGCTCATACTTTGGCATTTTTCGCATACTTGTTGGTCAGATCCTGGGCGTTTTCAGGTTTGGATCACGTAGTAATGTGGTACCACCCTCAAACAGTGAGTTAATCCTGGATCCAATCTATATTTTAGAAGAATAACACCGGTTAGGCCAGCGTTAGGTCTGGTATTTGCAATCATGTGGCATATACTTTCGAATTTTTCACCTACTTGTTGGCCAGATCCTGGGCGTTTTCTGGTTTGGATCACGTAGTAATGTGGTACCACACTGCAGCAGTGAGTTAAACCTGGCTTGAACATATATTTTAGAGGATAACACCGGTTAGGTCAGGGTTAGGTCTGGTATTTGCCATGATCTGGCTTATACTTTCGCCTTTTTCACCTACTTGTTGGCCAGATCCTGGGCGTTTTCTGGGTTGGATCAGGTAGTAGTGTGATACCGCACTGAAACAGTGAAGTAATCCTGGATTCGATCTATATATTAGAGGGTGACACCGGTTAGGTTTGTTTTAGGTCTGGTATTTGCCATTATCTGGCTCATACTTTCGCATTTTTCGCATACTGGTTCGCCATATCCTGGCCGCTTTCAGGTTTGGATCACGTAGTAATGTAGCACCACTCTGAAACAGTGAGTTAAACCTGGATTCAATCTATATTTTAGAGGATAACACCGGTTAGGTCAGGGATAGGTCTGGTATTTGCCATCATCTGGTTCATACTTTCGCATTTTTCGCATACTTTTTGTCCAGATCCTGGGCGTTTTCTGGTTTGCATCACGTAGTAATGTGGTTCCACACTGCAACATTGATCTAAACCTGGATTCAATCTATATTTTAGAGGACAACACCGGTTAGGATTGGGTTAGGTCTGGTATTTGCCATCAACTGGGTCATACTTTCGCATTTTTCACCTACTTGTTGGCCAGATCCTGGGCGTTTTCTGGTTTGGATCACGTAGTAATGTGGGACCACACTGAAACAGTGAGTTAAACCTGGATCAATCTATATTTTAGAGGATAACACCGGTTAGGTCAGAGTTAGGTCTGGTATTTGCCATCATCTGGCTCATACATTCGCATTTTTCGCATACTTGTTGGCCAGATCCTGCGCGTTTTCTGGTTTGGATCACGTAGTAATGTGGGACCACACTCAAACAGTGAGTTAAACCTGGATTCAATCTATATTATAGAGGATAACACCGATTAGGTTTGTGTTAGGTCTGGTATTTGCCATCATCTGGCTCATACATTCGCATTTTTCGCATACTTGTTGGCCAGATGCCGGGTCGGACCGGTTGGGGGTAGGAGTGCCTCCCCCTACCGGTCCGACGCAAGGGGAGGCACCCTCGGCGGTCTGGTGCGGTCATGAACGCCCGGCCGCCGAGGGGTGGAAACGGGGTCGCGGGCGGTTGCGAGTTGGGGCTCGCAGCCGCCACTAAACGCGGCCCCGGGACGGATAGCGGCGGGATGGAGTGGCCCCGTCCCGCCGCTATGAGGCAGTGTGTCTACTGGGGGGACCGATTGTCCCCCCGGGGGATGGGCGCGAAAGCGCGGGCACGGGGAGGATACCGGAAGAATGCTTCGAGCGATTCCCGGTATCCTCCCAAAGCGTGCCGAAGGGTCACCGTGGGGTTTTTAGTGGGTAGGTCCCGCGCCTGTCGTTGTACGGGCGCGGGGAATCCCACACACCCCTCCCACCTCTCCCCAAGGAGGTGGGAGGGAGTCTTTCGAAGATTTTCCCCACGACAAAAAAAAAAAAAAAAAAAAAAAAAAAAAAAAATACTTGTTGGCCAGATCCTGGGCGTTTTCTGGGTTGGATCACGTAGTAATGTGGTACCACACTGAAACAGTGAGTTAAACCTGGTTTCAATGTATATTTTAGAGGATAACACCCGTTAGGTCAGGGTTAGGTCTGGTATTTGCCATCATCTGGCTCATAGTTTCGCCTTTTTCACCTACTTGATGGCCTGATCCTTGGCGTTTTCTGGTTTGGATCACGTAGTAATGTGGTTCCACACTGCAACATTGAGCTAAACCTGGATTCAATGTATATTTTATAGGATAACACCGGTTAGGATTGGGTTAGGGTCGGTATTTGCCATCATCAGGCTCATACATTCGCATTTTTCGCATACTTGTTGGCCATATCCTGGGCGCTTTCTGGTTTGGATCACGTAGTAATGTAGCACCACTTTGAAACAGTGAGTTAAACCTGGATTCAATCTATATTATAGAGGATAACACCGATTAGGTTTGTGTTAGGTCTGGTATTTGTCATCATCTGGCGCATACTTTCGCAATTTTCGCATTCTTGTTGGCCAGATCCTGGGCGTTTTCTGGGTTGGATCTGGTAGTAGTGTGGTAACCTACTAAAACAGTGAAGTAATCCTGGATTCGATCTATATATTAGAGGGTAACACCGATTAGGTTTGTGTTAGGTCTGGTATTTGCCATCATCTGGCTCATGCTTGCGCATTTTTCGCCAACTTGTTGGCCAGATCCTGGGCGTTTTCTGGGTTGGATCAGGTAGTAGTGTGGTACCGCACTGAAACTGTGAAGTAATCCTAGATTCGATCTATATATTAGAGGGTAACACCGGTTAGGTTTGGGTTAGGTCTGGTATTTGCCATCATCTGGCTCATACTTTCGCAATTTTCGCATACTTGTTGGCCACATCCTGGGCGTTTTCTGGTTTGGATCACATAGCAATGTGGTATCACACTTAAACAGTGAGGTAAACCTGGATTCAATCTATATTTTAGAGGATAACAGCGGTGAGGTCAGGGTTAGGTCTGGTATTTGCCATCATCTGTCACATACTTTCGCATTTTTCGCCTACTTGTTGGCCAGATACTGGGCGTTTTCTGGGTTGGATCACGTAGTAATGTGGCCCCACACTCAAACAGTGAGTTAAACCTGGATTCAATCTATATTTTAGAGGATAACACCGGTTAGGTCAGGGTTAGGTCTGGTATTTGCCATCATCTGTCTCATACTTTCGCATTTTTCGCATACTTGCTGGCCAGATCCTGGGCGTTTTCTGGTTTGGAACACATAGCAATGTGGTATCACACTTAAACAATGAGTTAAACCTGGATTCAATCTATATTTTAGAGGATAACACCGGTTAGGTCTGGGTTAGGTCTGGTATTTGCCATCATCTGTCTCATACTTTCGCATTTTTCGCCTACTTGTTGGCCAGATACTGGGTGTTTTCTGGGTTGGATCACGTGGTAATGTGGTACCGCACTGAAACAGTGTAGCAATCCTGGATTCCATCTATATATTAGAGGGTAACACCGGTTTGGTCAGGGTTAGGTCTGGTATTTGCCATCATCTGCCTCATGCTTTCGCTTTTTTCACCTACTTGTTGGCCAGATCCTGGGCGTTTTCTGGGTCGGATCACGTAGTAATGTGGCACCACACTCAAACAGTGAGTTAAACCTGGATTCAATCTATATTTTAGAGGATAACACCGGTTAGGTCAGGGTTAGGTCTGGTATTTGCCATCGCCTGCCTCATACTTTCGCATTTTTCGCACACTTGTTGGCCAGATCCAGGGCGTTTTCTGGATTGTATCACGTAGTAATGTGGTACCACACTGAAACAGTGTTAATCCTGGATTTGATCTATATATTAGAGGGTAACACCGGTTAGGTTTGGGTTAGATATGGTATTTGCCGTCATCTGGCTCATACTTTCGCAATTTTTCGCATACTTCTTGGCCAGATCCAGGGCGTTTTCTGCTTTGGATCACGTAGTAATGTGGTACCACACTGAAACAGTGAGTTAATCCTGGATTCGGTCTATATTTTAGAGTGTTACACCGGTTAGGTTTGGGTTAGAACTGGTATTTGCCATCATCTGGCTCATACGTTCGTATTTTTCGCACACTTGTTGGCCAGATCCTGGGCGTTTTCTGGTTTGGAACACATAGCAATGTGGTATCACACTTAAACAGTGAGTTGAACCTGGATTCAATCTATATTTTAGAGGACAACACCGGTTAGGTCTGGGTTAGGTCTGGTATTTGCCATCATCTGTCTCATAATTTCGCATTTTTCGCCTACTTGTTGGCCAGATACTGGGCGTTTTCTGGGTTGGATCACGTGGTAACGTGGTACCGCACTGAAACAGTGTAGTAATCCTGGATTCGATCTATATATTTGAGGGTAACACCGGTTAGGTTTGGGTTGGGTCTGGTATTTGCCATCATCTGGCTCATACTTTCGCAGTTTTCGCATACTTGTTGGCCAGATCCTGGGCGTTTCCAGGGTTGGATCACGTAGTAATGTGGTACCACACTGAAACAGTGAGTTAATCCTCGATTCGATCTATATATTAGAGGGTAACACCGGTTAGGTTTGGGTTAGGTCTGGTATTTGCCATCATCTGGCTCATACTTTCGCAGTTTTCGCATACTTGTTGGCCAGATCCTGGGCGTTTTCTGGTTTGGATCACATAGCAATGTGGTATCACACTTAAACAGTGAGTTAAACCTGGATTCAATCTATATTTTAGAGGATAACAGCGGTGAGGTCAGGGTTAGGTCTGGTATTTGCCATCATCTGTCTCATACTATCGCATTTTTCGCCAACTTGTTGGCCAGATACTGGGCGTTGTCTGGGTTGGATCACGTAGTAATGTGGCCCCACACTCAAACAGTGAGTTAAACCTGGATTCAATCTATATTTTAGAGGATAACACCGGTTAGGTCAGGGTTAGGTCTGGTATTTGCCATCATCTGCCTCATGCTTTCGCATTTTTCTCCTACTTGTTGGCCAGATCCTGGCCGTTTTCTGGGTCGGATCACGTAGTAATGTGGCACCACACTCAAACAGTGTGTTAAACCTGGATTCAATCTATATTTTAGAGGATAACACCGGTTAGGGCAAGGTTAGGTCTAGTATTTGCCATCATCTGGCTCATACATTCGCATTTTTCGCATAATTGTAGGCCAGAACCTGGGCGTTTTCTGGTTTGGATCATGTCGTAATGTGGTTCCACACTGCATCAGTGAGTTAAACCTGGATACAATCTATATTTTAGAAGAATAACACCGGTTAGGTCAGTGTTAGGTCTGGTATTTGCCATCATGAGGATCATACTTTCGTATTTTTCGCATAATTGTTGGCCAGATCCTGGGCGTTTTCTGGTTTGGATCACGTAGTAATGTAGAACCACTCTGAAGCTCTGAGTTAAACCTGGATTCAATCTGTATTTTAGAGGATAACACCGGTTAGGTCAGGGTTGGGTTTGGTATTTGCCATCATCTGCCTCATACTTTCGCAATTTTCGCATACTTGTTGGCCAGATCCAGGGCGTTTTCTGGTTTGGATCACGTAGTAATGTGGTACCACACAGCCACATGAGTTAAACCTGGATTCAATCTATATTTTAGAGGGTAACACCGGTTAGGTCAGGGTTAGGTCTGCTATTTGCCACCGCCTGCCTCATACTTTCGCATTTTTCGCATACTTGTTGGCCAGATCTAGGGCGTCTTCTGGTTTGGAACACGTAGTAATGTGGTACCACACTGAAACTGTGAGTTAATCCCGTATTCGATCTATATATTAGAGGGTAACACCGGTTTGGTCAGGGTTAGGTCTGGTATTTGTCATCATCCGGCTCATTCTTTCGCATTTTTCACCTACTTGTTGGCCAGATCCAGCGCGTTTTCTGGTTTGGATCACGTAGTAATGTGGTACCACACTGAAACATTGAGTTAATCCTGGATTCGATCTATATATTAGAGGGTAACACCGGTTAGGTTTGGGTTAGATGTGGTATTTGCCATCATCTGGCTCATACTTTCGCAATTTTTCGCATACTTGTTGGCCAGATCCAGGGCGTTTTCTGGTTTGGATCACATGGTAATGTGGTACCGCACTGAAACAGTGAAGTAATCCTGGATTCGATCTATATATTAGAGCGTAACACCGGTTAGGTTTGGGTTAGGTCTGGTATTTGCCATCATCTGGCCCATGCTATCGCATTTGTCGCATACTTGTTGGCCAGATCCTGGGCGTCTTCTGGTTTGGATCACGTAGTAATGTGGTACCACACTGAAACAGTGTGTTAATCCTGGATTCGATCTATATATTAGAGGGTAACACCGGTTAGGTTTGGGTTAGGTCTGGTATTTGCCATCATGTGGCTCATGATTTCGCATTTGTCGCATACTTGTTGGCCAGATCCTGGGCGTTTTCTGGTTTGGATCACGTAGTAATGTGGCCCCACACTCCAACAGTGAGTTAAACCTGGATTCAATCTATATTTTAGAGGATAACACAGGTCATGTCAGGGGTAGGCCTGGTATTTGCCATCATCCTGCTCATACTTTCGCATTTTTCGCATACTTGTTGGCCAGATCCTGGGCGTTTTCTGGTTTGGATCAGGTAGTAATATGGTACCACACTGAAACTGTGAGCTAATCCTGTATTCGATCTATATATTAGAGGGTAACACAGGTTAGGTCAGGGTTAGGCCTGGTATTTGCCATCATCAGGCTCATACTTTCGCATTTTTCGCATACTTGTTGGCCAGATACTGGGCGTTTCCTGGTTTGGATCACGTAGTAATGTGGTACCACACAGCCACATGAGTTAAACCTGGATTCAATCTATATTTTAGAGGATAACACCTGTTAGGTCAGGGTTAGGTCTGGTATTTGCCATCATCTGGCTCATACTTTCGCATTTTTCGCATACTTGTTAGCCAGATCCTGGCCTTTTCTGGTTTGGATCACGTAGTAATGTGGTACCACACTGAAACAGCGAGTTAATCCTGGATTCAATCTATATTTTAGAGGACAACAGCGGTGAGGTCCAGGGTTGGGTCTGGTATTTGGCATCGCCTGCCTCATACTTTCGCATTTTTCGCATACTTGTTGGCCAGATCCATGGCGCTTTCTCGTTTGGATCACGTAGTAATGTGGTACCACACTGAAACTGTGAGCTAATCCTGTATTCGATCTATATATTCGAGGGTAACCCCGGTTAGGTCAGGGTTAGGCCTGGTATTTGCCATCATCTGGCTCATACTTTCGCATTTTTCGCATACTTGTTGGCCAGATACTGGGCGTTTCCTGGTTTGGATCACGTAGTAATGCGGTACCACACAGCCACATGAGTTAAACCTGGATTCAATCTATATTTTAGAGGATAACACCGGTTAGGTCAGGGTTAGGTCTGGTATTTGCCATCATCTGGCTCATACTTTCGCATTTTTCGCATACTTGTTGGCCAGATCCATGGCGTTTTCTGGTTTGGATCACGTAGTAAAGTGGTACCACACTGAAACTGTGAGTTACTCCTGTATTCGATCTATATATTAGAGGGTAACAACGGTTAGGTCAGGGTTAGGCCTGGTATTTGCCATCATCTGGCTTATACTTTCGCATTTTTCGCATACTTGTTGGCCAGATCCAGGGCGTTTCCTGGTTTGGATCACGTAGTAATGTGTGTTACCACACAGCCACATGAGTTAAACCTGGACTCAATCTATATTTTAGAGGATAACACCGGTTAGGTCAGGGTTAGGTCTGGTATTTGCCATCATCTGGCTCATACTTTCGCATTTTTCACCTACTTGTTGGCCAGATACTGGGCGTTTTCTGGGTTGGATCACGTGGTAATGTGGTACCGCACGGAAACAGTGAGTTAATCCTGGATTCGATCTATATATTAGAGGGTAACACCGGTTAGGTTTGCGTTAGGTCTGGTATTTGCCATCATCTGGCTCATACTTTCGCCATTTTCGCATACTTGTTGGCCAGATCCTGGGCGTTTTCTTGTTTGGATCACGTAGTAATGTCGTACCACACTGAAACAGTGAGTTAATCCTGGATTCGATCTATGTATTACAAGGTAACACTGGTTAGGTTTGGGTTAGGTCTGGTATTTGCCATCATCTGGCTCATACGTTCGCATTTTTCGCATACTTGTTGGCCAGATACTGGGCGTTTCCTGGTTTGGATCACGTAGTAATGTGGTACCACACAGCCACATGAGTTAAACCTGGATTCAATCTATATTTTAGAGGATAACACCGGTTAGGTCAGGGTTAGGTCTGGTATTTGCCATCATCTGGCTCATACTTTCGCATTTTTCGCATACTTGTTGGCCAGATCCATGGCGTTTTCTGGTTTGGATCACGTAGTAAAGTGGTACCACACTGAAACTGTGAGTTACTCCTGTATTCGATCTATATATTAGAGGGTAACACCGGTTAGGTCAGGGTTAGGCCTGGTATTTGCCATCATCTGGCTTATACTTTCGCATTTTTCACCTACTTGTTGGCCAGATCCAGGGCGTTTCCTGGTTTGGATCACGTAGTAATGTGGTACCACACAGCCACATGAGTTAAACCTGGATTCAATCTATATTTTAGAGGATAACACCGGTTAGGTCAGGGTTAGGTCTGGTATTTGCCATCATCTGGCTCATACTTTCGCATTTTTCACCTACTTGTTGGCCAGATACTGGGCGTTTTCTGGGTTGGATCACGTGGTAATGTGGTACCGCACGGAAACAGTGAGTTAATCCTGGATTCGATCTATATATTAGAGGGTAACACAGGTTAGGTTTGCGTTAGGTCTGGTATTTGCCATCATCTGGCTCATACTTTCGCCATTTTCGCATACTTGTTGGCCAGATCCTGGGCGTTTGCTTGTTTGGATCACGTAGTAATGTCGTACCCCACTGAAACAGTGAGTTAATCCTGGATTCGATCTATGTATTACAAGGTAACACTGGTTAGGTTTGGGTTAGGTCTGGTATTTGCCATCATCTGGCTCATACGTTCGCATATTTCGCATACTTGTTGGCCAGATCCTGTGCGTTTTCTGGTTTGGATCACGTAGTAATGTGGTACCACACTGAAACAGTGAGTTAATCCTGGATTCAATCTATATTTTAGAGGTTAACACCGGCTAGGTCAGGGTTAGGTCTGGTATTTGCCATCATCTGTCTCATACTTTCGCATTTTTCACCTACTTGTTGGCCAGATCCTGGGCGTTTTCTGGGTTGGATCACGTACTAATGGGGCACCACACTGCAACAGTGAGTTAAACCTGGATTCGATCTATATATTAGAGGGTGACACCGGTTAGGTTTGGGTTAGGTCTTGTATTTGCCATCATCTGGCTCATACTTTCGCATTTTTCGCATACTTGTTGACCAGATCCTGGGCGTTTTCTAGTTTGGATCACGTAGTAATGTGGTACCACACTGAAACAGTGAGTTAATCCTGGATTCAATCTATATTTTAGAGGTTAACACCGGCTAGGTCAGGGTTAGGTCTGGTATTTGCCATCATCTGTCTCATACTTTCGCATTTTTCACCTACTTGTTGGCCAGATCCTGGGCGTTTTCTGGGTTGGATCACGTACTAATGGGGCACCACACTGCAACAGTGAGTTAAACCTGGATTCGATCTATATATTAGAGGGTAACACCGGTTAGGTTTGGGTTAGGTCTGGTATTTGCCATCATCTGGCACATACTTTCGCAATTTTCGCATAGTTTTTGGCCATATTCTGGGCGTTTTCGGGGTTGGATCACGTAGTAGTGTGATGCCACACTGAAACAGTGAATTAATCCTGGATTCGATCTATATATTAGTGGGTAACACCGGTTAGGTTTGGGTTATGTCTGGTATGTAATAGTATCTCGCCAATACTTTCGCATATTTCGTATAAATATTGGCCAGATCCTGGGCGTTTTCTGGTTTCGATCACGTAGTAATGTGGTACCACACTGAAACAGCGAGCTAAACCTGGGTCCGATCGATATTTTAAAGGATAACACCGGTTAGGCCGGGATTAGGTCTGGCATTTGCCATCATCTGGCTCATACTTTCGCATTTTTTGCATACTTGTTGGTCAGATCCTGGGCATTTTCTGGCTTGGATCACGTAGTAATGTGGTACCACACTGCAGCAGTGAGTTAAACCTGGGTCCGATCTATATTTTAAAGGATAGGACCGGTTAGGTCGGCGTGAGGCCTGGGGTTTGTCATCATCTGGCTCCTACTTTCGCATTTTTCGCCTACTTGTTGGCCAGATCCTGGGCGTTTTCTGGATCGGATCATGTAGTAATGTGGTACCACACTGAAACAGTGAGTTAGACCTGGGTCCGATGAGTATTTTAGAGTGTAACACCGCTTAGGTTTGGTTAGGTCTGGTATTTGCCATCATCTGTCTCATACTTTCGCATTTTTCCCATACTTGTTGGTCAGATCCTGGGCATTTTCTGGTTTGGATCACGTAGTAATGTGGTACCACACTGCAGCAGTGAGTTAGACCTGGGTCCGATCTATATTTTAAAGGATAGCACCGGTTAGGTCGGTGTGAGTTCTGGGATTCGTCATCATCTGGCTCATACTTTCGCATTTTTCGCCTACTTGTTGGCCAGATCCTGGGCGTTTTCTGGTTCGGATCATGTAGTAATGTGGTACCACACTGAAACAGTGAGTTAAACCTGGGTCCGATGAGTATTTTAGAGTGTAACACCGGTTAGGTTTGGTCAGGTCTGGTATTTGCCATCATCTGGCTCATACTTTCGCATTTTTCGCATACTTGTTGGCCAGATCCTGGGCGTTTTCTGGTTTGGATCACGTAGTAATGTGGTACCACACTGCAGCAGTGAGTTAGACCTGGGTCCGATCTATATTTTAAAGGATAGCACCGGTTAGGTCGGTGTGAGTTCTGGGATTCGTCATCATCTGGCTCATACTTTCGCATTTTTCGCCTACTTGTTGGCCAGATCCTGGGCGTTTTCTGGTTTGGATCACGTAGTAAAGTGTTACCACACTGAAACTGTGAGTTACTCCTGTATTCGATCTATATATTAGAGGGTAACACCGGTTAGGTCAGGGTTAGGCCTGGTATTTGGCATCATCTGGCTCATACTTTCGCATTTTTCGCATACTTGTTGGCCAGATCCTGTGCGTTTTCTGGTTTGGATCACGTTGTAATGTGGTACCACACTGAAACAGTGAGTTAATCCTGGATTCAATCTATATATTAGAGGGTAACACCGGTTAGGTTTGGGATAGGTCTGGTATTTGATATTATCTGGCCCATTCTTTCGCATATTTGGAAAATGTTGGCCAGATGCTGGGCTTTTTCTGGTATAGCTCACATAGCATTGTGGTACCACAATGAAACAGCGGGCTAAACCGGGGCCCGATCAATTCTTTAGAGGGTAACACCGGTAAGATCTGGGTAAGGTCTGGGGTTCGCCATCATCTCGCTCATACTTTCACTTTTTTCGCATATTTGTTGGCTAAACGCTGGCTTTTTCTTGGTTGAATCACGTAGTAATGTGGTACCGCACTGAAACAGTGAAGTAATCCAGGGTCCGATCTATATTTTAAAGGATAGCACCGGTCAGGTCGGCGTGAGGCCTGGGATTTGTCATCATCTGGCTCCTACTTTCGCATTTTTCGCCTACTTGTTGGCCAGATCCTGGGCGTTTTCTGGATCAGATCATGTAGTAATGTGGTACCACACTGAAACAGTGAGTTAAACCTGGGTCCGATGAGTATTTTAGAGTGTAACACCGGTTAGGTTTGGTTAGGTCTGGTATTTGCCATCATCTGGCTCATACTTTCGCATTTTTCGCATACTTGTTGACCAGATCCTGGGCGTTTTCTAGTTTGGATCACGTAGTAATGTGGTACCACACTGAAACAGTGAGTTAATCCTGTATTCGATCTATATATTAGAGGATAACACCGGTTAGGTCAGGGCTAGGTCTGGTATTCGCCATCATCTGGCTCATACTTTCGCATTTTTCGCATACTTGTTGGCCAGATCCTGGGCGTTTTCAGGTTTGGATCACGTAGTAAGGTGGTAACACACTGAAACAGTGTGTTAAACCAGGATTCAATCTATATTACAGAAGATAACACAGTTTAGGTCTGGGTTAGGTCTGGCATTTTCCATCATCTGGCACATACTTTCGCAATTTTCGCATAGTTTTTGGCCATATCCTGGGCGTTTTCTGGGTTGGATCACGTAGTGATGTGGCACCACACTCAAACAGTGTGTTAAACCTGGATTCAATCTATATTTTAGAGGATAACTCCAGTTAGGTCACGGTTAGGACTGGTACTTGCCATCGTCTGCCTCATACTTACGCATTTTTCGCATAGTTGTTGGCCAGATCCAGGGCGTTTTCTGGTTTGGATCACGTACTAATGGGGCGCCACACTGCAACAGTGAGTTAAACCTGGATTAAATCTTTATTTTGGAGGATAACACCGGCTAGGTCTGGGTTAGGTCTGGTATTTGCCATCATCTGGCTCATAGTTTCGCATTTTTCGCATACTTGTTGGCCAGATCCTGGGCGTTTTCTGGGCTGGATCAGGTAGTGGTGCGGTACCGCACTGAAACAGTGAAGTAACCCTGGATTCGATCTATATATTAGAGGGTAACACCGGTTAGGTTTGGGTTAGGTCTGGTATTTGCCATCATCTGGCTTATAGTTTCGCATTTTTCGCATACTTGTTGGCCAGATCCTGGGCGTTTTCTGGTTTGGATCACGTAGTAATGTGGTACCACACTGAAACAGTGAGTAAATCCTGGATTTAATCTATATTTTAGAGGATAACACCGGTTAGGTCAGGGTTAGGTCTGGTATTTGCCATCATCTGGCACATAGTTTCACATTTTTCGCATACTTGTTGGCCAGATCCTGGGCGTTTTCTGGGCTGGATCAGGTAGTGGTGCGGTACCGCACTGAAACAGTGAATTAATCCTGGATTCGATCTACATATTAGAGGATAACACGTGTTAGGTCAGGGTTAGGTCTGGTGTTTGCCATCGTCTGCCTCATACTTTCGCATTTTTCGCATACTTGTTGGCCAGATCCTGGGCGTTTTCTGGTTTGGATCACGTAGTAATGTGGTACCACACTGAAACAGTGCGTTTATCTTGGATCCAATCTATATTTTGGAGGATGACACCGGTTATGTCAGGTTTGGGTCTGGTATTTGCCATCATCTGGCTCATACTTTCGCATTTTTCGCATACTTCTGGCCAGATCGTGGGCGTTTTCTGGTTTGGATCACGTAGTGATGTTGAACCACTCTGAAGCAGTGTGTAAAGCCCAGATTCAATCTATATTTTAGAGGATAACACCGGTTAGGTCAGGGCTAGGTCTGGTATTCGCCATCATCTGGCTCATACTTTCGCATTTTTCGCATACTTGTTGGCCAGATCCTGGGCGTTTTCAGGTTTGGATCACGTAGTAAGGTGGTAACACACTGAAACAGTGTGTTAAACCAGGATTCAATCTATATTACAGAAGATAACACAGTTTAGGTCTGGGTTAGGTCTGGCATTTTCCATCATCTGGCACATACTTTCGCAATTTTCGCATAGTTTTTGGCCATATCCTGGGCGTTTTCTGGGTTGGATCACGTAGTGATGTGGCACCACACTCAAACAGTGTGTTAAACCTGGATTCAATCTATATTTTAGAGGATAACTCCAGTTAGGTCACGGTTAGGACTGGTACTTGCCATCGTCTGCCTCATACTTACGCATTTTTCGCATAGTTGTTGGCCAGATCCAGGGCGTTTTCTGGTTTGGATCACGTACTAATGGGGCGCCACATTGCAACAGTGAGTTAAACCTGGATTAAATCTTTATTTTGGAGGAAAACACCGGCTAGGTCTGGGTTAGGTCTGGTATTTGCCATCATCTGGCTCATAGTTTCGCATTTTTCGCATACTTGTTGGCCAGATCCTGGGCGTTTTCTGGGCTGGATCAGGTAGTGGTGCGGTACCGCACTGAAACAGTGAAGTAACCCTGGATTCGATCTATATATTAGAGGGTAACACCGGTTAGGTTTGGGTTAGGTCTGGTATTTGCCATCATCTGGCTTATAGTTTCGCATTTTTCGCATACTTGTTGGCCAGATCCTGGGCGTTTTCAGGTTTGGATCACGTAGTAGTGTGGTACCACACACAAACAGTGAGTTAAGCCTGGATTCAGTCTATATTTTAGAAGAATAACTCCAG
Source organism: Colletes latitarsis (assembly GCF_051014445.1). Taxonomy (NCBI): domain Eukaryota; kingdom Metazoa; phylum Arthropoda; class Insecta; order Hymenoptera; family Colletidae; genus Colletes; species Colletes latitarsis. The sequence goes on along the minus strand of NC_135145.1, from coordinate 4,617,045 downwards.
TTAGGTCAGGGTTAGGTCTGGTATTTGCCATCATCTGGCTCATACTTTCGCATTTTTCGCATACTTGTTACCCAGCTCCTGGGCGTTTTCTGGGTTGGATCACGTAGTAAGGTGGTAACACACTGAAACAGTGTGTTAAACCAGGATTCAATCTATATTACAGAAGATAACACAGTTTAGGTCTGGGTTAGGTCTGGCATTTTCCATCATCTGGCACATACTTTCGCAATTTTCGCATAGTTTTTGGCCATATCCTGGGCGTTTTCTGGGTTGGATCACGTAGTAGTGTGATGCCACACTGAAACAGTGAATTAATCCTGGATACGATCTATATATTAGTGGGTAACACCGGTTAGGTTTGGGTTAGGTCTGGTATTTGATAGTATCTCGCCCATACTTTCGCATATTTCGTATAAATATCGGCCAGATCCTGTGCGTTTTCTGGTTTCGATCACGTAGTAATGTGGTACCACATTGAAACAGTGGGTTAAACCTGGATACAATCTATATTTTAGAGGATAACACTGGTTAGGTCAGGGTTAGGTCTGGTATTTGCCATCATCTGGCTCATACTTTCGCATTTTTCGCATACTTGTTGGCCAGATCCTGGGCATTTTCTGGTTTGGATCACGTACTAATGTAGAACCACTCTGAAACTGTGAGATAAACCTGGATTCAATCTATATTTTAGAGGATAACACCGGTTAGGTCAGGGTTATGTCTGGTATTTGGCATCATCTGGCTCACACTTTCGCATTTTTCGCATACTTGTTGGCCAGATCCTGGGCGTTTTCTGGTTTGGATCACGTAGTAATGTGGTACCACACTGAAACAGTGAGTTAATCTTGGATTCAATCTATATTTTAGAGGATAACACTGGTTAGGTCAGGGTTAGGTCTGGTATTTGCCATCATCTGTCTCATACTTGCGCATTTTTCGCATACTTGTTGGCCAGATCCTGGGCGTTTTCTGGTTTGGATCACGTAGTAATGAGGTACCACACTCAAGCAGTGAGTTAAACCTGGATTCAATCTATATAATAGAAGAATAACACCAGTTAGGTCAGGGTTAGATCTGGTATTTGCCATCATCTGGCACATACTTTCGCATTTTTCGCATAATTGTTGGCCAGATCCTGGGCGTTTTCTGGTTTGGATCACGTAGTAGTGTGGTACCACACTGAAACAGTGAATTAATCCTGGATTCGATCTACATATTAGAGGATAACACGTGTTAGGTCAGGGTTAGGTCTGGTGTTTGCCATCGTCTGCCTCATACTTTCGCATTTTTCGCATACTTGTTGGCCAGATCCTGGGCGTTTTCTGGTTTGGATCACGTAGTAATGTGGTACCACACTGAAACAGTGCGTTTATCTTGGATCCAATCTATATTTTGGAGGATGACACCGGTTATGTCAGGTTTGGGTCTGGTATTTGCCATCATCTGGCTCATACTTTCGCATTTTTCGCATACTTCTGGCCAGATCGTGGGCGTTTTCTGGTTTGGATCACGTAGTGATGTTGAACCACTCTGAAGCAGTGTGTAAAGCCCAGATTCAATCTATATTTTAGAGGATAACACCGGTTAGGTCAGGGCTAGGTCTGGTATTCGCCATCATCTGGCTCATACTTTCGCATTTTTCGCATACTTGTTGGCCAGATCCTGGGCGTTTTCAGGTTTGGATCACGTAGTAAGGTGGTAACACACTGAAACAGTGTGTTAAACCAGGATTCAATCTATATTACAGAAGATAACACAGTTTAGGTCTGGGTTAGGTCTGGCATTTTCCATCATCTGGCACATACTTTCGCAATTTTCGCATACTTGTTGGCCAGATCCTGGGCGTTTTCTGGGTTGGATCACGTAGTAGTGTGATGCCACACTGAAACAGTGAGTTAAACCTGGGTCCGATCTATATTTCAAAGGGTAGCACCGGTTAGGTTTGGGTTAGGTCTGGTATTTGCCATCATCTGGCTCATGCTTTCGCCTTTTTCGCATACTTGTTGGCCAGATCCTGTGCGTTTTCTGGTTTGGATCACGTTGTAATGTGGTACCACACTGAAACAGTGAGTTAATCCTGGATTCGATCTATATATTAGAGGGTAGCACCGGTTAGGTTTGGGATAGGTCTGGTATTTGCCATCATCTGGCTCATACATTCGCATTTTTCGCATACTTGTTGGCCAGATCCTGTGCGTTTTCTGGTTTGGATCACGTAGTAATGTGGTACCACACTGAAACAGTGAGTTAATCTTGGATTCAATCTATATTTTAGAGGATAACACTGGTTAGGTCAGGGTTAGGTCTGGTATTTGCCATCATCTGTCTCATACTTGCGCATTTTTCGCATACTTGTTGGCCAGATCCTGGGCGTTTTCTGGTTTGGATCACGTAGTAATGAGGTACCACACTCAAGCAGTGAGTTAAACCTGGATTCAATCTATATAATAGAAGAATAACACCAGTTAGGTCAGGGTTAGGTCTGGTATTTGCCATCATCTGGCACATACTTTCGCATTTTTCGCATAATTGTTGGCCAGATCCTGGGCGTTTTCTGGTTTGGATCACGTAGTAGTGTGGTACCACACTGAAACAGTGAGTAAATCCTGGATTCAATCTATATTTTAGAGGATAACACCGTTTAGGTCAGGGTTAGGCCTGGTATTTTCCATCATCTGGCACATACTTTCGCATTTTTCGCATACTTTTTGGACAGATCCCGGGCGTTTTCTCGGGTGTATCACGTAGTAGTGTGATGGCGCACTGAAACAGTGAGTAAATCCTGGATTTAATCTATATTTTAGAGGATAACACCGGTTAGGTCAGGGTTAGGTCTGGTATTTGCCATCATCTGGCACATACTTTCGCATTTTTCGCATACTTGTTGGCCAGATCCTGGGCGTTTTCTGGTTTGGATCACGTAGTAATGTGGTACCACACTGAAACAGTGAGTTTATCTTGGATCCAATCTATATTTTGGAGAATGACACCGGTTATGTCAGGTTTGGGTCTGGTATTTGCCATCATCTGGCTCATACTTTCGCATTTTTCGCATACTTCTGGCCAGATCGTGGGCGTTTTCTGGTTTGGATCACGTAGTGATGTTGAACCACTCTGAAGCAGTGTGTAAAGCCCAGATTCAATCCATATTTTAGAGGATAACACCGGTTAGGTCAGGGCTAGGTCTGGTATTCGCCATCATCTGGCTCATACTTTCGCAATTTTCGAATACTTGTTGGCCAGATCCTGGGCGTTCTCTGGGTTCGATCAGGTAGTAGTGTGGAACCGCACTGAAACAGTAAAGTAATCCTGGATTCGATCTATATATTAGAGGGTAACACCTGTTAGGTTTGGGTTAGGTCTGGTATTTGCCATCATCTGGCTCATGCTTCCGCATTTTTCGCATACTTGTTGGCCAGATCCTGGGCGTTTTCTGGGTTGGATCAGGTAGTAGTGTGGTAACCCACTAAAACGGTGAAGTAATCCTGGATTCGATCTATATATTAGAGGGTAACACCGGATAGGTTTGGGTTAGGTCTGGTATTTGCCATCATCTGGCTCATGCTTCCGCATTTTTCGCATACTTGTTGGCCAGATCCTGGGCGTTTTCTGGGTTGGATCAGGTAGTAGTGTGGTACCGCACTGAAACAGTGAAGTAATCCTGGATTCGATCTATATATTAGAGGGTAACACCGTTTAGGTTTGGGTTACATCTGATATTTGCCATCATCTGGCTCATACTTTCGCAATTTTTCGCATACTTGTTGGCCAGATACAAGGACGTTTTCTGGTTAGGATCACGCAGTAATGTGGTACCACTCAGCCACATGAGTTAAACCTGGATTCAATCTATATTTTAGAGGATAACAACGGTTAGGTTTGAGTTTGGTCTGGTATTTGCCATCATCTGGCTCATACTTTCGCAATTTTCGAATACTTGTTGGCCAGATCCTGGGCGTTTTCTGGGTTGGATCAGGTAGTAGTGTGGTACCGCACTGAAACAGTGAAGTAATCCTGGATTCGGTCTATATATTAGAGGGTAACACCGGTTAGGTTTGGGTTAGGTCTGGTATTTGCCATCATCTGGCTCATACTTTCGCATTTTTCGCATACTTGTTGGCCAGATCCAGGGCGTCTTCTGGTTTGGATCACGTAGTAATATGGTACCACACTGAGACACTGAGTTAATCCTAGATTCAATCTATATTTTAGAGGATAACAGCAGTGAGATCAGGGTTGGTTCTGGTATTTGCCATCGCCTGCCTCATTCTTTCGCTTTTTTCGCATACTTGTTGGCCAGATCCAGGGCGTTTTCTGGTTTGGATCACGTAGTAATGTGGTACCACACTGAAACAGTCAGTTAATCCTGGATTCGAGCTATATATTAGAGGGTAACACCGGTTAGGTTTGGGTTAGGACTGGTATTTGTCATCATCCGGCTCATACTTTCGCATTTTTCGCCTACTTGTTGGCCAGATACTGGGCGTTCTCTGGTTTAGATCACGCAGTAATGTGGTACCACTCAGCCACATGAGTTAAACCTGGATTCAATCTATATTTTAGAGGATAACAACGGTTAGGTTTGTGTTAGGTCTGGCATTTGCCATCATCTGGCTCATACTTTCGCAATTTTCGAATACTTGTTGGCCAGATCCTGGGCGTTTTCTGGGTTGGATCAGGTAGTAGTGTGGTACCGCACTGAAACAGTGAAGTAATCCTGGATTCGATCTATATATTAGAGGGTAACACCGGCTAGGTCAGGGTTAGGTCTGGTACTTGCCATCATCTGGCTCATGCTTCCGCATTTTTCGCATACTTGTTGGCCAGATCCTGGGCGTTTTCTGGGTTGGATCAGGTAGTAGTGTGCTCCCCGCACTGAAACAGTGAAGTAATCCTGGATTCGAGCTATATATTAGAGGGTAACACCGGTTAGGTCAGGGTTAGGTCTGGTATTTGTCATCATCCGGCTCATACTTTCGCATATTTCGCATACTTGTTGGCCAGATCCTGGGCGTTTTCTGGTTTGGATCACGTAGTAATGTAGAACCACTCTGAAGCTGTGAGTTAAACCTATATTCAATCTATATTTTAGAGGATAACACCGGTTAGGTCAGGGTTGGGTTTGGTATTTGCCATCATCTGCCTCATGCTTTCGCTTTTTTCACCTACTTGTTGGCCAGATCCTGGGCGTTTTCTGGGTCGGATCACGTAGTAATGTTGCACCACACTCAAACAGTGAGTTAAACCTGGATTCAATCTATATTTTAGAGGATAACACCGGTTAGGTCAGGGTTAGGTCTGGTACTTGCCATCATCTGGCTCATGCTTCCGCATTTTTCGCATACTTGTTGGCCAGATCCTGGGCGTTTTCTGGGTTGGATCAGGTAGTAGTGTGCTCCCCGCACTGAAACAGTGAAGTAATCCTGGATTCGATCTATATATTAGAGGGTAACACCGGCTAGGTCAGGGTTAGGTCTGGTACTTGCCATCATCTGGCTCATGCTTCCGCATTTTTCTCCTACTTGTTGGCCAGATCCTGGGCGTTTTCTGGTTTGGATCACATAGCAATGTGGTATCACACTTAAACAGTGAGTTAATCCTAGATTCAATCTATATTTTAGAGGATAACAGCAGTGAGATCAGGGTTGGGTCTGGTATTTGCCATCGCCTGCCTCATACTTTCGCATTTTTCGCATACTTGTTGGCCAGATCCTGGGCGTTTTCTGGTTTGGATCACGTAGTAATGTGGTACCACACTGAAACAGTGAGTTAATCCTGGATTCCATCTATATATTAGAAGGTAACGCCGGTTAGGTTTGGGTTAGGTCTGGTATTTGCCATCATCTGCCTCATGCTTTCGCATTTTTCTCCTACTTGTTGGCCAGATCCTGGGCGTTTTCTGGTTTGGATCACGTAGTAATGTGGTACCACACTGAAACAGTGAGTTAATCCTGGATTCGATCTATATATTAGAGGGTAACGCCGGTTAGGTTTGGGTTAGGTCTGGTATTTGCCATCATCTGCCTCATGCTTTCGCATTTTTCTCCTACTTGTTGGCCAGATCCTGGGCGTTTTCTGGGTCGGATCACTTAGTAATGTGGCACCACACTCAAACAGTGAGTTAGACCTGGAGTCAATCGATATTTTAGAGGATAACGCCGGTTAGGTCAGGGTTAGGTCTGGTATTTGCCATCGTCTGCCTCATACTTTCGCACTTTTCGCATACTTGTTGGCCAGATCCAGCGCGTTTTCTGGTTTGGATCACGTAGTAATGTGGTACCACACTGAAACAGTGAGTTAATCCTGGATTCGAGCTATATATTAGAGGGTAACACCGGTTATGTCAGGGTTAGGTCTGGTATTTGTCATCATCCGGCTCATACTTTCGCATATTTCGCATACTTGTTGGCCAGGTCCAGGGCGTTTTCCGGTTTGGATCACGTAGTAATGTGGTACCACGCAGCCACATGAGTTAAACCTGGATTCAATCTATTTTTTAGAGGATAACACCGGTTAGGTTTTGGTTAGGTCTGGTATTTGCCATCATCTGGCTCATACTTTCGCAATTTTCGAATACTTGTTGGCCAGATCCTGGGCGTTCTCTGGGTTCGATCAGGTAGTAGTGTGGAACCGCACTGAAACAGTAAAGTAATCCTGGATTCGATCTATATATTAGAGGGTAACACCTGTTAGGTTTGGGTTAGGTCTGGTATTTGCCATCATCTGGCTCATGCTTCCGCATTTTTCGCATACTTGTTGGCCAGATCCTGGGCGTTTTCTGGGTTGGATCAGGTAGTAGTGTGGTAACCCACTAAAACGGTGAAGTAATCCTGGATTCGATCTATATATTAGAGGGTAACGCCGGATAGGTTTGGGTTAGGTCTGGTATTTGCCATCATCTGGCTTATGCTTCCGCATTTTTCGCATACTTGTTGGCCAGATCCTGGGCGTTTTCTGGGTTGGATCAGGTAGTAGTGTGGTACCGCACTGAAACAGTGAAGTAATCCTGGATTCGATCTATATATTAGAGGGTAACACCGTTTAGGTTTGGGTTACATCTGATATTTGCCATCATCTGGCTCATACTTTCGCAATTTTTCGCATACTTGTTGGCCAGATACAAGGACGTTTTCTGGTTAGGATCACGCAGTAATGTGGTACCACTCAGCCACATGAGTTAAACCTGGATTCAATCTATATTTTAGAGGATAACAACGGTTAGGTTTGAGTTTGGTCTGGTATTTGCCATCATCTGGCTCATACTTTCGCAATTTTCGAATACTTGTTGGCCAGATCCTGGGCGTTTTCTGGGTTGGATCAGGTAGTAGTGTGGTACCGCACTGAAACAGTGAAGTAATCCTGGATTCGGTCTATATATTAGAGGGTAACACCGGTTAGGTTTGGGTTAGGTCTGGTATTTGCCATCATCTGGCTCATACTTTCGCATTTTTCGCATACTTGTTGGCCAGATCCTGGGCGTCTTCTGGTTTGGATCACGTAGTAATAAGGTACCACACTGAAACACTGAGTTAATCCTAGATCCAATCTATATTTTAGAGGATAACAGCAGTGAGATCAGGGTTGGTTCTGGTATTTGCCATCGCCTGCCTCATTCTTTCGCTTTTTTCGCATACTTGTTGGCCAGATCCAGGGCGTTTTCTGGTTTGGATCACGTAGTAATGTGGTACCACACTGAAACAGTGAGTTAATCCTGGATTCGAGCTATATATTAGAGGGTAACACCGGTTAGGTTTGGGTTAGGTCTGGTATTTGTCATCATCCGGCTCATACTTTCGCAATTTTTCGCATACTTGTTGGCCAGATCCTGGGCGTTTTCTGGTTTGGATCACGTAGTAATGTAGAACCACTCTGAAGCTGTGAGTTAAACCTATATTCAATCTATATTATAGAGGATAACACCGGTTAGGTCAGGGTTGGGGTTGGTATTTGCCATCATCTGCCTCATGCTTTCGCTGTTTTCACCTACTTGTTGGCCAGATCCTGGGCGTTTTCTGGATTGTATCACGTAGTAATGTGGTACCACACTGAAACAGTGAGTTAATCCTGGATTCGATCTATATATTAGAGGGTAACACCGGTTAGGTTTGGGTTAGAACTGGTATTTGCCATCATCTGGCTCATACTTTCGCATTTTTCGCCTACTTGTTGGCCAGATACTGGGCGTTTTCTGGGTTGGATCACGTGGTAATGTGGTACCGCACTGAAACAGTGTAGTAATCCTGGATTCGAGCTATATATTAGGGGGTAACACCGGTTAGGTTTGGGTTAGGTCTGGTATTTGCCATCATCTGGCTCATACTTTCGCAATTTTCGCATACTTGCTGGCCAGATCCTGGGCGTTTTCTGGTTTGGATCACATAGCAATGTGGTATCACACTTAAACAATGAGTTAAACCTGGATTCAATCTATATTTTAGAGGATAACAGCGGTGAGGTCAGGGTTAGGTCTGGTATTTGCCATCATCTGTCTCATACTTTCGCATTTTTCGCCTACTTGTTGGCCAGATACTGGGCGTTTTCTGGGTTGGATCACGTAGTAATGTGGCCCCACACTCAAACGGTGAGTTAAACCTGGATTCAATCTATATTTTAGAGGATAACACCGGTTAGTTCAGGGTTAGGTCTGGTATTTGCCATCATCTGACTCATACTTTCGCATTTTTCGCCTACTTGTTGTTCAGATACTGGGCGCTTCCTGGGTTGGATCACGTGGTAATGTGGTACAGCACTGAAACAGTGTAGTAATCCTGGATTCGATCTATATATTAGAGGGTAACACCGGTTAGGTTTGGGTTAGGTCTGGTATTTGCCATCATCTGGCTCATACTTTCGCAATTTTCGCATACTTGTTGGCCAGATCCTGTGCGTTTTCTGGCTTGGATCACATAGCAATGTGGTATCACACTTAAACAGTGAGTTAAACCTGGGTTCAATCTATATTTTAGAGGATAACAGCGGTGAGGTCAGGGTTAGGTCTGGTATTTGCCATCATCTGTCTCATACTTTCGCATTTTTCGCCTACTTGTTGGCCAGATACTGGGCGTTGTCTGGGTTGGATCACGTAGTAATGTAGCCCCACACTCAAACAGTGAGTTAAACCTGGATTCAATCTATATTTTAGAGGATAACACCGTTTAGGTCAGGGTTAGGTCTGGTATTTGCCATCATCTGCCTCATGCTTTCGAATTTTTCTCCTACTTGTTGGCCAGATCCTGGCCGATTTCTGGGTCGGATCACGTAGTAATGTGGCACCACACTCAAACAGTGTGTTAAACCTGGATTCAATCTATATTTTAGATGATAACACCGGTTAGGTCAGGGTTAGATCTGGTATTTGCCATCGTCTGCATCATGCTTTCGCATTTTTCTCCTACTTGTTGGCCAGATCCTGTGCGTTTTCTGGGTCGGATCATTTAGTAATGTGGCACCACACTCAAACAGTGAGTTAAACCTGGAGTCAATCGATATTTTAGAGGATAACGCCGGTTAGGTCAGGGTTAGGTCTGGTATTTGCCATCATCTGCCTCATACTTTCGCACTTTTCGCATACTTGTTGGCCAGATCCAGCGCGTTTTCTGGTTTGGATCACGTAGTAATGTGGTACCACACTGAAACAGTGAGTTAATCCTGGATTCGAGCTATATATTAGAGGGTAACACCGGTTATGTCAGGGTTAGGTCTGGTATTTGTCATCATCCGGCTCATACTTTCGCATATTTCGCATACTTGTTGGCCAGGTCCAGGGCGTTTTCCGGTTTGGATCACGTAGTAATGTGGTACCACGCAGCCACATGAGTTAAACCTGGATTCAATCTATTTTTTAGAGGATAACACCGGTTAGGTTTGGGTTAGGTCTGGTATTTGCCATCATCTGGCTCATACTTTCGCAATTTTCGAATACTTGTTGGCCAGATCCTGGGCGTTCTCTGGGTTGGATCAGGTAGTAGTGTGGAACCGCACTGAAACAGTAAAGTAATCCTGGATTCGATCTATATATTAGAGGGTAACACCTGTTAGGTTTGGGTTAGGTCTGGTATTTGCGATCATCTGGCTCATGCTTCCGCATTTTTCGCATACTTGTTGGCCAGATCCTGGGCGTTTTCTGGGTTGGATCAGGTAGTAGTGTGGTACCGCACTGAAACAGTGAAGTAATCCTGGATTCGATCTATATATTAGAGGGTAACACCGTTTAGGTTTGGGTTACATCTGATATTTGCCATCATCTGGCTCATACTCTCGCAATTTTTCGCATACTTGTTGGCCAGATACAAGGACGTTTTCTGGTTAGGATCACGCAGTAATGTGGTACCACTCAGCCACATGAGTTAAACCTGGATACAATCTATATTTTAGAGGATAACAACGGTTAGGTTTGAGTTTGGTCTGGTATTTGCCATCATCTGGCTCATACTTTCGCAATTTTCGAATACTTGTTGGCCAGATCCTGGGCGTTTTCTGGGTTGGATCAGGTAGTAGTGTGGTACCGCACTGAAACAGTGAAGTAATCCTGGATTCGGTCTATATATTAGAGGGTAACACCGGTTAGGTTTGGGTTAGGTCTGGTATTTGCCATCATCTGGCTCATACTTTCGCATTTTTCGCATACTTGTTGGCCAGATCCTGGGCGTCTTCTGGTTTGGATCACGTAGTAATAAGGTACCACACTGAAACACTGAGTTAATCCTAGATCCAATCTATATTTTAGAGGATAACAGCAGTGAGATCAGGGTTGGTTCTGGTATTTGCCATCGCCTGCCTCATTCTTTCGCTTTTTTCGCATACTTGTTGGCCAGATCCAGGGCGTTTTCTGGTTTGGATCACGTAGTAATGTGGTACCACACTGAAACAGTGAGTTAATCCTGGATTCGAGCTATATATTAGAGGGTAACACCGGTTAGGTTTGGGTTAGAACTGGTATTTGCCATCATCTGCCTCATGCTTTCGAATTTTTCTCCTACTTGTTGGCCAGATCCTGGCCGATTTCTGGGTCGGATCACGTAGTAATGTGGCACCACACTCAAACAGTGTGTTAAACCTGGATTCAATCTATATTTTAGATGATAACACCGGTTAGGTCAGGGTTAGATCTGGTATTTGCCATCGTCTGCCTCATACTTTCGTAATTTTCGCATACTTGTTGGCCAGATCCAGCGCGTTTTCTGGTTTGGATCACGTAGTAATGTGGTACCACACTGAAACCGTGAGTTAATCCTGGATTCCATCTATATATTAGAGGGTAACGCCGGTTAGGTTTGGGTTAGGTCTGGTATTTGCCATCATCTGCTACATGCTTTCGCATTTTTCTCCTACTTGTTGGCCAGATCCTGGGCGTTTTCTGGTTTGGATCACGTAGTAATGTGGTACCACACTGAAACAGTGAGTTAATCCTGGATTCGATCTATATATTAGAGGGTAACGCCGGTTAGGTTTGGGTTAGGTCTGGTATTTGCCATCATCTGCATCATGCTTTCGCATTTTTCTCCTACTTGTTGGCCAGATCCTGTGCGTTTTCTGGGTCGGATCACTTAGTAATGTGGCACCACACTCAAACAGTGAGTTAAACCTGGAGTCAATCGATATTTTAGAGGATAACACCGGTTAGGTCAGGGTTAGGTCTGGTATTTGCCATCATCTGACTCATACTTTCGCATTTTTCGCATACTTGTTAGCCAGATCCTGGCCTTTTCTGGTTTGGATCACGTAGTAATGTGGTACCACACTGAAACAGCGAGTTAATCCTGGATTCAATGTATATTTTGGAGGATAACAGCGGTGAGGTCCAGGGTTGGGTCTGGTATTTGCCATCGCCTGCCTCATACTTTCGCAATTTTCGAATACTTGTTGGCCAGATCCTGGGCGTTTTCTGGGTTGGATCAGGTAGTAGTGTGGTACCGCACTGAAACAGTGAAGTAATCCTGGATTCGGTCTATATATTAGAGGGTAACACCGGTTAGGTTTGTGTTAGGTCTGGTATTTGCCATCATCTGGCTCATACTTTCGCATATTTCGCATACTTGTTGGCCAGATCCTGGGCGTCTTCTGGTTTGGATCACGTAGTAATAAGGTACCACACTGAAACACTGAGTTAATCCTAGATTCAATCTATATTTTAGAGGATAACAGCAGTGAGATCAGGGTTGGTTCTGGTATTTGCCATCGCCTGCCTCATTCTTTCGCTTTTTTCGCATACTTGTTGGCCAGATCCAGGGCGTTTTCTGGTTTGGATCACGTAGTAATGTGGTACCACACTGAAACAGTGAGTTAATCCTGGAGTCAATCGATATTTTAGAGGATAACGCCGGTTAGGTCAGGGTTAGGTCTGGTATTTGCCATCGTCTGCCTCATACTTTCGCACTTTTCGCATACTTGTTGGCCAGATCCAGCGCGTTTTCTGGTTTGGATCACGTAGTAATGTGGTACCACACTGAAACAGTGAGTTAATCCTGGATTCGAGCTATATATTAGAGGGTAACACCGGTTAGGTTTGGGTTAGGTCTGGTATTTGCCATCATCTGGCTCATACTTTTTTTTTTTTTTTTTTTTTTTTTTTTTGTCGTGGGGAAAATCTTCGAAAGACTCCCTCCCACCTCCTTGGGGAGAGGTGGGAGGGGTGTGTGGGATTCCCCGCGCCCGTACAACGACAGGCGCGGGACCTACCCACTAAAAACCCCACGGTGACCCTTCGGCACGCTTTGGGAGGATACCGGGAATCGCTCGAAGCATTCTTCCGGTATCCTCCCCGTGCCCGCGCTTTCGCGCCCATCCCCCGGGGGGACAATCGGTCCCCCCAGTAGACACACTGCCTCATAGCGGCGGGACGGGGCCACTCCATCCCGCCGCTATCCGTCCCGGGGCCGCGTTTAGTGGCGGCTGCGAGCCCCAACCCGCAACCGCCCGCGACCCCGTTTCCACCCCTCGGCGGCCGGGCGTTCATGGCCGCACCAGACCGCCGAGGGTGCCTCCCCTTGCGTCGGACCGGTAGGGGGAGGCACTCCTACCCCCAACCGGTCCGACCCGGCGCCGCCTGGCGGGAGGAGGGTCCCCTCAGGACCCCCCTCCCAGCCTAGGTCATCCGCCACGCCGAGGCGGCCGCCCGCGACGCCTCGCGACCGGGCGACGACCATCTGGCTCATACTTCCGCATTTTTCGCGTACTTGTTGGCCAGATCCAGGGCGTTTTCTGGTTTGGGTCGCGTAATAGTGTGGTACCACACAGCCTCATGAGTTAAACCTGTATTCGATCTATATATTAGAGGGTAACACCGGTTATGTCAGGGTTAGGTCTGGTATTTGTCATCATCCGGCTCATACTTTCGCATATTTCGCATACTTGTTGGCCAGATCCAGGGCGTTTTCCGGTTTGGATCACGTAGTAATGTGGTACCACGCAGCCACATGAGTTAAACCTGGATTCAATCTATTTTTTAGAGGATAACACCGGTTAGGTTTGGGTTAGGTCTGGTATTTGCCATCATCTGGCTCATACTTTCGCAATTTTCGAATACTTGTTGGCCAGATCCTGGGCGTTCTCTGGGTTGGATCAGGTAGTAGTGTGGTACCGCACTGAAACAGTAAAGTAATCCTGGATTCGATCTATACAGGGTGGGGCAGTAACTATTAGCACCTCAGATATCTTGGAAACTATAAGTTTCACAGAAATATTTGCTAAAGTAAATTGCACAATACGAAGGGTGCTATTGGGTGGCGATAATAGTTTTTTTTGCAGGTGGAGGTACTTCGGACATTTGAAGGTCACATCCATTTTTTTAAATGGATCGGTATGTTTTTGCTTCCGTATCACGATAGAGGATCTTAAAACGAGTTCAACGACCTATTACACAAGGTCATTGAAGGTCATAGAAAGTAGAGAAAGGCGATAATACTTACGGTTTTGCTAGTAAATGAAACATGTTTATAGTAGGTGTTCGAAATGATGACCATCACTGTCAATGCACCGTTGGATTCTTTTTACGATTGATAGACTTGCAAGTCTTACAGCGTCAGAACTTATTGATGCACAGGCTGCAATAATTCGCTGTTGCATATCGTGAGATGTAGTTGGTACTTCTTTGTACACTTTCTCTTTCAGTGTTCCCCACAGAAAGAAATCTAAAGGTGTTATGTCTGGTGAACGAGCTGGCCACGATATTGGACCGCCGCATCCAATCCAACGATTTCGAAATTTTTCATCGAGTTCCCTTCGCGCAATCGATGAATAATGTGCTGGGCATCCATCATGTTGATACCACATGGTTTGTCATGAAAATAAAGGTAACTCTTCTAGCAAAAGACCCAATGTATCCTTCATAAAATTAGCATAGACGTTGCCATTCAAATTTCCATTGATAAAATAAGGTCCAATAATTTGATCACCTATGATACCGCGCCATACATTCACAGACCATTGTTTTTGATGTTCAACCTGTCGCAGCCAATGTGGATTTTCCGCTGCCCATAAATGCATGTTATGCAAATTAACATTCCCATGATTTGTGAATGTTGCTTTATCAGTAAATAAGACGGTATTAAAAAAAAGCTCATTGTTTTGAATCTGACGTATAGCCCATCGACAAAACTCAACGCGATTCATGAAGTTGTTCCCATGCAATTCTTGGTGAAGATTAACGTGATACGGATGAAATTTGTGACGGTGCAAAATGCGAAGTACGCTCCTCCTACTAATGCCAGATTCGCGTTCAATTTATCGCGAACTAATATGAGAATTTCTAGACACACTAGCGAGCACACCGATTTCCATTTCTTCGTTAATTACTCGTTTCTGGCGTTCACTTTTACGAACACTTAAACTACCGGTTTGCCTAAGTTTATCGTACACATTTTTAAATGTTTGACGCGAAGGCTGAGACCGATGTGGATATCGTTCAGCATACAAGTTTTTTGCCCTTACAGAATTTTGTTGGCATTCGCCATAAATAAGAAGCATATCAACCTGCTCTTCAAACGGATACATCGTGCCGGATTGACCGATTTATCGATACTAATCTTATGATGTTTATCTTACTCTGCAAACTATTAAAGTGTCCTTCAAGCAGTGTTTATTCTCAGTGAAGTAAACGGTAAGCATTACGCATTCCTCTACTGTTGACAATACGTATGTTTCATTTACTACCAAAACCGTAAGTATTATCGCCTTTCTCTACTTTCTATGACCTTCAATGACCTTGTGTAACAGGTCGTTGAACTCGTTTTAAGATCCTCTATCGTGATACGGAAGCAAAAACATACCGATCCATTTAAAAAAATGGATGTGACCTTGAAATGTCCGAAGTACCTCCACCTGCAAAAAAACTATTATCGCCACCCAATAGCGCCCTTCGTACTGTGCAATTTACTTTAGCAAACATTTCTGTGAAACTTATAGTTTCCAAGATATCTGAGGTGCTAATAGTTACTGCCCCACCCTGTATATTAGAGGGTAACACCGTTTAGGTTTGGGTTAGATCTGATATTTGCCATCATCTGGCTCATACTTTCGCAATTTTTCGCATACTTGTTGGCCAGATCCAGGACGTTTTCTGGTTTGGATCACGCAGTAATGTGGTACCACTCAGCCACATGAGTTAAACCTGGATTCAATCTATATTTTAGAGGATAACAACGGTTAGGTTTGAGTTTGGTCTGGTATTTGCCATCATCTGGCTCATACTTTCGCAATTTTCGAATACTTGTTGGCCAGATCCTGGGCGTTTTCTGGGTTGGATCAGGTAGTAGTGTAGTACCGCACTGAAACAGTGAAGTAATCCTGGATTCGGTGTATATATTAGAGGGTAACAACGGTTAGGTTTGGGTTAGGTCTGGTATTTGCCATCATCTGGCTCATACTTTCGCATTTTTCGCATACTTGTTGGCCAGATCCTGGGCGTCTTCTGGTTTGGATCACGTAGTAATAAGGTACCACACTGAAACACTGAGTTAATCCTAGATTCAATCTATATTTTAGAGGATAACAGCAGTGAGATCAGGGTTGGGTCTGGTATTTGCCATCGCCTGCCTCATACTTTCGCTTTTTTCGCATACTTGTTGGCCAGATCCAGGGCGTTTTCTGGTTTGGATCACGTAGTAATGTGGTACCACACTGAAACAGTGAGTTAATCCTGGATTCGATCTATATATTAGTGGGTAACACCGGTTAGGTTTGGGTTAGGTCTGGTATTTGCCATCATCTGCCTCATGCTTTCGCATTTTTCGCATACTTGTTGGCCAGATCCAGCGCGTATTCTGGTTTGGATCACGTAGTAATGTGGTACCACACTGAAACAGTGAGTTAATCCTGGATTCGAGCTATATATTAGAGGGTAACACCGGTTAGGTTTGGGTTAGGTCTGGTATTTGTCATCATCCGGCTCATACTTTCGCAATTTTTCGCATACTTGTTGGCCAGATCCTGGGCGTTTTCTGGTTTGGATCACGTAGTAATGTAGAACCACTCTGAAGCTGTGAGTTAAACCTATATTCAATCTATATTTTAGAGGATAACACCGGTTAGGTCAGGGTTGGGGTTGGTATTTGCCATCATCTGCCTCATGCTTTCGCTTTTTTCACCTACTTGTTGGCCAGATCCTGGGCGATTTCTGGGTCGAATCACGTAGTAATGTGGCACCACACTCAAACAGTGAGTTAAACCTGGATTCAATCTATATTTTAGAGGATAACACCGGTTAGGTCAGGGTTAGGTCTGGTATTTGCCATCGCCTGCCTCATACTTTCGCATTTTTCACATACCTGTTGGCCAGATCCAGGGCGTTTTCTGGATTGTATCACGTAGTAATGTGGTACCACACTGAAACAGTGAGTTAATCCTGGATTTGATCTATATATTAGAGGGTAACACCGGTTAGGTTTGGGTTAGATATGGTATTTGCCATCATCTGGCTCATACTTTCGCAATTTTTCGCATACTTCTTGGCCAGATCCTGGGCGTTTTCTGCTTTGGATCACGTAGTAATGTGGTACCGCACTGAAACAGTGTAGTAATCCTGGATTCGATCTATATATTAGAGGGTAACACCGGTTAGGTTTGGGTTAGGTCTGGTATTTGCCATCATCTGGCTCATACTTTCGCAATTTTCGCATACTTGTTGGCCACATCCTGGGCGTTTTCTGGTTTGGATCACATAGCAATGTGGTATCACACTTAAACAGTGAGTTAAACCTGGATTCGATCTATATATTAGAGGGTAACACCGGTTAGGTTTAGGTTTGGTCTGGTATTTGCCATCATGTGGCTCATGCTTTCGCATTTGTCGCATACTTGTTGGCCAGATCCTGGGCGTTTTCTGGTTTGGATCACGTAGTAATGTGGTACCACACTGAAACTGTGAGTTAGTCCAGTATTCGATCTATATATTAGAGGGTAACACCGGTTAGGTTTGGGTTAGGTCTGGTATTTGCCATCATCTGGCTCATACTTTCGCAATTTTCGCATACTTGTTGGCCACATCCTGGGCGTTTTCTGGTTTGGATCACATAGCAATGTGGTATCACACTTAAACAGCGTGTTAAACCTGGATTCAATCTATATTTTAGAGGATAACACCGGTTAGGTCAGGGTTAGGTCTGGTATTTGCCATCATCTGGCTCATGCTTTCGCATTTGTCGCATACTTGTTGGCCAGATCCTGGGCGTTTTCTGGTTCGGATCACGTAGTAATGTGGTACCACACTGAAACAGTGAGTTAATCCTGGATTCGATCTATATATTAGAGGGTAACACCGGTTAGGTTTGGGTTAGGTCTGGTATTTGGCATCAACTGGCTCATACTTTCGCAATTTTTCGCATACTTGTTGGCCAGATCCAGGACGTTTTCTGGTTTGGATCACGCAGTAATGTGGTACCACTCAGCCACATGAGTTAAACCTGGATTCAATCTATATTTTAGAGGATAACAACGGTTAGGTTTGAGTTTGGTCTGGTATTTGCCATCATCTGGCTCATACTTTCGCAATTTTCGAATACTTGTTGGCCAGATCCTGGGCGTTTTCTGGGTTGGATCAGGTAGTAGTGTAGTACCGCACTGAAACAGTGAAGTAATCCTGGATTCGGTGTATATATTAGAGGGTAACAACGGTTAGGTTTGGGTTAGGTCTGGTATTTGCCATCATCTGGCTCATACTTTCGCATTTTTCGCATACTTGTTGGCCAGATCCTGGGCGTCTTCTGGTTTGGATCACGTAGTAATAAGGTACCACACTGAAACACTGAGTTAATCCTAGATTCAATCTATATTTTAGAGGATAACAGCAGTGAGATCAGGGTTGGGTCTGGTATTTGCCATCGCCTGCCTCATACTTTCGCTTTTTTCGCATACTTGTTGGCCAGATCCAGGGCGTTTTCTGGTTTGGATCACGTAGTAATGTGGTACCACACTGAAACAGTGAGTTAATCCTGGATTCGATCTATATATTAGTGGGTAACACCGGTTAGGTTTGGGTTAGGTCTGGTATTTGCCATCATCTGCCTCATGCTTTCGCATTTTTCTCCTACTTGTTGGCCAGATCCTGGGCGTTTTCTGGGTCGGATCACTTAGTAATGTGGCACCACACTCAAACAGTGTGTTAGACCAGGAGTCAATCGATATTTTAGAGGATAACGCCGGTTAGGTCAGGGTTAGGTCTGGTATTTGCCATCATCTGCCTCATACTTTCGCACTTTTCGCATACTTGTTGGCCAGATCCAGCGCGTATTCTGGTTTGGATCACGTAGTAATGTGGTACCACACTGAAACAGTGAGTTAATCCTGGATTCGAGCTATATATTAGAGGGTAACACCGGTTAGGTTTGGGTTAGGTCTGGTATTTGTCATCATCCGGCTCATACTTTCGCAATTTTTCGCATACTTGTTGGCCAGATCCTGGGCGTTTTCTGGTTTGGATCACGTAGTAATGTAGAACCACTCTGAAGCTGTGAGTTAAACCTATATTCAATCTATATTTTAGAGGATAACACCGGTTAGGTCAGGGTTGGGGTTGGTATTTGCCATCATCTGCCTCATGCTTTCGCTTTTTTCACCTACTTGTTGGCCAGATCCTGGGCGATTTCTGGGTCGAATCACGTAGTAATGTGGCACCACACTCAAACAGTGAGTTAAACCTGGATTCAATCTATATTTTAGAGGATAACACCGGTTAGGTCAGGGTTAGGTCTGGTATTTGCCATCGCCTGCCTCATACTTTCGCATTTTTCACATACTTGTTGGCCAGATCCAGGGCGTTTTCTGGATTGTATCACGTAGTAATGTGGTACCACACTGAAACAGTGAGTTAATCCTGGATTCAATCTATATTTTAGAGGGTAACACAGGTTAGGTCATTGTTAGGTCTGGTATTTGACATCATCTGGCTCATGCTTTCGCATTTGTCGCATACTTGTTGGCCAGATCCTGGGCGTTTTCTGGTTTGGATCACATAGCAATGTTGTATCACACTTAAACAGTGAGTTAAACCTGGATTCAATCTATATTTTCGAGGATAACACCGGTTAGGTCTGGGTTAGGTCTGGTATTTGGCATCATCCGACTCATACTTTCGCATTTTTCGCATACTTATTGGCCAGGTCCTGGGCGTCTTCTGGTTTGGATAACGTAGTAATATGGTACCACACTGAAACAGTGAGTTAACCCTGGATTCAATCTATATTTTAGAGGATAACAGCGGTGAGGTCAGGGTTAGGTCTGGTATTTGTCATCATCTGTCTCATATGTTTCGCATCTTTCGCCTACTTGTTGGACAGATACTGGGCGTTTTCTGGGTTGGATCACGTAGTAATGTGGCCCCACACTCCAACAGTGAGTTAAACCTGGATTCAATCTATATTTTAGAGGATAACACCGGTTAGGTCAGGGTTAGGTCTGCTATTTGCCACAGCCTGCCTCATACTTTCGCATTTTTCGCATACTTGTTGGCCAGATCTAGGGCGTCTTCTGGTTTGGAACACGTAGTAATGTGGTACCACACTGAAACTGTGAGTTAATCCTGTATTCGATCTATATATTAGAGGGTAACACCGGTTTGGTCAGGGTTAGGTCTGGTATTTGTCATCATCCGGCTCATTCTTTCGCATTTTTCACCTACTTGTTGGCCAGATCCAGCGCGTTTTCTGGTTTGGATCACGTAGTAACGTGGTACCACACTGAAACATTTAGTTAATCCTGGATTCGATCTATATATTAGAGGGTAACACCGGTTAGGTTTGGGTTAGGTCTGGTATTTGCCATCATGTGGCTCATGCTTTCGCATTTGTCGCATACTTGTTGGCCAGATCCTGGGCGTTTTCTGGTTTGGATCACGTAGTAATGTGGTACCAAACTGAAACTGTGAGTTAGTCCAGTATTCGATCTATATATTAGAGGGTAACACCGGTTAGGTCAGGGTTAGTTCTGGTATTTGCCATCATCCGGCTCATACTTTCGCATTTGACGCATACTTGTTGGCCAGATCCTGGGCGTTTTCTGGTTTGGATCACGTAGTAATGTGGTACCACGCTGAAACAGTGAGTTAATCCTGGATTCAATCTATATTTTAGAGGATAACAGCGGTGAGGTCAGGGTTAGGTCTGGTATTTGCCATCATCCGGCTCATACTTTCGCATTTTTCGCATACTTGTTGGCCAGATCCAGGGCGTTTTCTGGATTGGATCACGTAGTAATGTGGTACCACACTGAAACAGCGAGTTAATCCTGGATTCGATCTATATATTAGAAGGTAACACCGGTTAGGTCAGGGTTAGGTCTGGTATTTGCCATCATCCGGCTCATACTTTTGCATATTTCGCATACTCGGTGGCCAGATCCTGGGCGTTTTCTGGTTTGGATCACGTAGTAATATGGTACCACACTGAAAGAGTGAGTTAATCCTGGATTCGATCTATATATTAGAGGGTAACACCGGTTAGGTTTGTGTTAGGTCTGGTATTTGCCATCATCTGGCTCATACTTTCGCATTTTTCGCATACATGTTAGCCAGATCCAGGGCGTTTTCTGGTTTGGATCACGTGGTAATGTGGTACCGCACTGAAACAGTGAAGTAATCCTGGATTCGATCTATATATTAGAGCGTAACACCGGTTAGGTTTTGGTTAGGTCTGGTATTTGCCATCATCTGGCCCATGCTATCGCATTTGTCGCATACTTGTTGGCCAGATCCTGGGCGTTTTCTGGTTTGGATCACGTAGTAATGTGGTACCACGCTGAAACAGCGAGTTAATCCTGGATTCAATCTATATATTAGAGGGTAACACCGGTTTGGTCAGGGTTAGGTCTGGTATTTGTCATCATCCGGCTCATTCTTTCGCATTTTTCACCTACTTGTTGGCCAGATCCAGCGCGTTTTCTGGTTTGGATCACGTGGTAATGTGGTACCGCACTGAAACATTGAGTTAGTCCTGGATTCGATCTATATATTAGAGGGTAACACCGGTTAGGTTTGGGTTAGATATGGTATTTGCCATCATCTGGCTCATACTTTCGCAATTTTTCGCATACTTGTTGGCCAGATCCAGGGCGTTTTCTGGTTTGGATCACGTGGTAATGTGGTACCGCACTGAAACAGTGAAGTAATCCTGGATTCGATCTATATATTAGAGGATAACACCGGTTAGGTCAGGGTTAGGTCTGCCATTTGCCACCGCCTGCCTCATACTTTCGCATTTTTCGCATACTTGTTGGCCAGCTCTAGGGCGTCTTCTGGTTTGGAACACGTAGTAATGTGGTACCACACTGACACTGTGAGTTAATCCTGTATTCGATCTATATATTAGAGGGTAACACCGGTTTGGTCAGGGTTAGGTCTGGTATTTGTCATCATCCGGCTCATTCTTTCGCATTTTTCACCTACTTGTTGGCCAGATCCAGCCCGTTTTCTGGTTTGGATCACGTGGTAATGTGGTACCACACTGAAACATTGAGTTAGTCCTGGATTCGATCTATATATTAGAGGGTAACACCGGTTAGGTTTGGGTTAGATATGGTATTTGCCATCATCTGGCTCATACTTTCGCAATTTTTCGCATACTTGTTGGCCAGACCCAGGCCGTTTTCTGGTTTGGATCACGTGGTAATGTGGTACCGCACTGAAACAGTGAAGTAATCCTGGATTCGATCTATATATTAGAGCGTAACACCGGTTAGGTTTGGGTTAGGTCTGGTATTTGCCATCATCTGGCCCATGCTATCGCATTTGTCGCATACTTGTTGGCCAGATCCTGGGCGTCTTCTGGTTTGGATCACGTAGTAATGTGGTACCACACTGAAACAGTGTGTTAATCCTGGATTCGATCTATATTTTAGAGGATAACAGCGGTGAGGTCAGGGTTGGGTCTGGTATTTGCCATCGCCTGCCTCATACTTTCGCATTTTTCGCATACTTGTTGGCCAGATCCATGGCGTTTTCTGGTTTGGATCACGTAGTAATGTGGTACCACACTGAAAGTGTGAGCTAATCCAGTATTCGATCTATATATTAGAGGGTAACACCGGTTAGGTCAGGGTTAGGCCTGGTATTTGCCATCATCTGGCTCATACTTTCGCATTTTTCGCATACTTGTTGGCCAGATACTGGACGTTTCCTGGTTTGGATCACGTAGTAATGTGGTACCACACAGCCACATGAGTTAAACCTGGATTCAATCTATATTTTAGAGGATAACACCGGTTAGGTCAGGGTTAGGTCTGGTATTTGCCATCATCTGGCTCATGCTTTCGCATTTTTCGCATACTTGTTAGCCAGATCCTGGCCTTTTCTGGTTTGGATCACGTAGTAATGTGGTACCACACTGAAACAGCGAGTTAATCCTCGATTCAATCTATATTTTACAGGATAACAGCGGTGAGGTCAGGGTTGGGTCTGGTATTTGCCATCGCCTGCCTCATACTTTCGCATTTTTCGCATACTTATTGGCCAGATGCTGGGCGTCTTCTGGTTTGGAACACGTAGTAATATGGTACCACGCTGAAACAGTGTGTAAAACC
Source organism: Colletes latitarsis (assembly GCF_051014445.1). NCBI lineage: Eukaryota > Metazoa > Arthropoda > Insecta > Hymenoptera > Colletidae > Colletes > Colletes latitarsis. The sequence goes on along the minus strand of NC_135145.1, from coordinate 4,594,041 downwards.
TGGATTCAATCTATATTTTAGAGGATAACACCGGTTAGGTCAGGGTTAGGTCTGGTATTTGCCATCATCTGGCTCATACTTTCGCATTTTTCACCTACTTGTTGGCCAGATACTGGGCGTTTTCTGGGTTGGATCACGTGGTAATGTGGTACCGCACGGAAACAGTGAAGTAATCCTGGATTCGATCTGTATATTAGAGTGTAGCACCGGTTAGGTTTGGGTTAGGTCTGGTATTTGCCATCAACTGGCTCATATTTTCGCATTTTTCGCATACTTGTTGGCCAGATCCAGGGCGTTTTCTGGGTTGGATCACGTAGTAATGTGGCCCCACACTCCAACAGTGAGTTAAACCTGGATTCAATCTATATTTTAGAGGGTAACACCGGTTAAGTTTGGGTTAGGTCTGGTATTTGCCATCATGTGGCTCATGCTTTCGCATTTGTCGCATACTTGTTGGCCAGATCCTGGGCGTTTTCTGGTTTGGATCACGTAGTAATGTGGTACCACACTGAAACTGTGAGTTAGTCCAGTATTCGATCTATATATTAGAGGGTAACACCGGTTAGGTCAGGGTTAGTTCTGGTATTTGCCATCATCCGGCTCATACTTTCGCATTTGACGCATACTTGTTGGCCAGATCCTGGGCGTTTTCTGGTTTGGATCACGTAGTAATGTGGTACCACGCTGAAACAGTGAGTTAATCCTGGATTCAATCTATATTTTAGAGGATAACAGCGGTGAGGTCAGGGTTAGGTCTGGTATTAGCCATCGTCTGCCTCATACTTTCGCATTTTTCGCATACTTCTTGGCCAGATCCTGGGCGTTTTCTGGTTTGGATCACGTAGTAATGTGGTACCACACTGAAACAGCGAGTTAATCCTGTATTCGATCTATATATTAGAGGGTAACACCGGTTAGGTCAGGGTTAGGCCTGGTATTTGCCATCATCTGGCTCATACTTTCGCATATTTCGCATACTCGGTGGCCAGATCCTGCGCGTTTTCTGGTTTGGATCACGTAGTAATGTGGTACCACACAGCCACATGAGTTAAACCTGGATGCAATCTATATTTTAGAGGCTAACACCGGTTAGGTCAGGGTTAGGTCTGGTATTTGCCATCATATGGCTCATGCTTTCGCATTTTTCGCATACTTGTTAGCCAGATCCTGGCCTTTTCTGGGTTGGATCACGTGGTAATGTGGTACCGCACGGAAACAGTGAAGTAATCCTGGATTCGATCTGTATATTAGAGTGTAGCACCGGTTAGGTCAGGGTTAGGTCTGGTATTTGCCATCATCCGGCTCATACTTTTGCATTTTTCGCATTCTAGTTGGCCAGATCCTGGGCATTTTCTGGTTTGGATCACGTCGTAATGTGGTTCCACACTGCAACAGTGAGTTAAACCTGGATTCAATCTATATTTTAGAGGATAACACCGGTTAGGTCTGGGTTAGGTCTGGTATTTGCCATCATTCGGCTCACACTTCCGCATTTCTCGCATACTTGTTGGCCAGATCCTGGGCATTTTCTGGTTTGGATCACGTCGTAATGTGGTTCCACACTGCAACAGTGAGTTAAACCTGGATTCAATCTATATTTTAGAGGATAACACCGGTTAGGTCTGGGTTAGGTCTGGTATTTGCCATCATTCGGCTCACACTTCCGCATTTCTCGCATACTTGTTGGCCAGATCCTGGGCGTTTTCTGGTTTGGATCACGCAGTAATGTGGTACCACACTGCCACATGAGTTTAACCTGGATTCAATCTATATTTTAGAGGATAACACCGGTTAGGTCAGGGTTAGGCCTGGTATTTGCCATCATCCGGCTCATACTTTCGCATTTTTCGCATACTTGTTGGCCAGATCCTGGGCGTTTTCTGGTTTGGATCACGCAGTAATGTAGAACCACTCTGAAACAGTGAGCTAAACCTGGATACAATCTATATTATGGAGGATAACACCGGTTAGGTCAGGGTTAGGTCTGGTATTTGCCATCATCCGGCTCATACTTTTGCATTTTTCGCATTCTAGTTGGCCAGATCCTGGGCATTTTCTGGTTTGGATCACGTCGTAATGTGGTTCCACACTGCAACAGTGAGTTAAACCTGGATTCAATCTATATTTTAGAGGATAACACCGGTTAGGTCTGGGTTAGGTCTGGTATTTGCCATCATTCGGCTCACACTTCCGCATTTCTCGCATACTTGTTGGCCAGATCCTGGGCGTTTTCTGGTTTGGATCACGCAGTAATGTGGTACCACACTGCCACATGAGTTTAACCTGGATTCAATCTATATTTTAGAGGATAACACCGGTTAGGTCAGGGTTAGATACGGTATTTGCCATCGTCTGCCTCATACTTTCGCATTTTTCGCATACTTGATGGCCAGATCCAGGGCGTTTTCTGGATTGGATCACGTAGTAATGTGGTACCACACTGAAACAGTGAGTTAATCCTGGATTCGATCTATATATTAGAAGGTAACACCGGTTAGGTTTGGGTTAGGTCTGGTATTTGCCATCATCTGGCTCATACTTTCGCATTTTTCGCATACTTGTTGGCCAAATCCAGGGCGTTTCCTGGTTTGGATCACGTAGTAATGTGGTACCACACAGCCACATGAGTTAAAGCTGGATTCAATCTATATTTTAGAGGATAACACCGGTTAGGTCAGGGTTAGGTCTGGTATTTGGCATCATCTGGCTCATACTTTCGCATTTTTCGCATACTTGTTGGCCAGATCCTGGGCGTTTTCTGGTTTGGATCACGTAGTAATGTGGTACCACACTCAAACAGTGAGCTAAACCTGGATTCGATCTATATATTAGAGGGTAACACCGGTTACGTTTGGGTTAGGTGTGGTATTTGCTGGCAGGGCCTGGGCTCTAGCGGTGGGCACTCTGGGGGCCGGGCTGATAAGCGTCTTTGACGCGTGCCTGCGGACCGGTCAGTTCCCCCCCATATGGAAGGTGGCGAGGTTGGTCCTCCTCCACAAGCCAGGGAAGCCCGTGGATTCTCCGTCCGCGTTCCGCCCGATATGCTTGTTGGACGAGGCTGGGAAGCTCCTCGAGCGGGTCATTGTATCCCGTCTCGAGGGTCATCTGTCCCGCGTCGGCCCCGATCTGGCCGACCGACAGTTCGGCTTTCGCCGGGGCCGTTCCACGGTCGACGCCATAGCGACCGTACGGACCCTGGCGGAATCGGCAATCTCCCGGGGGGGTGTGGCGTTGGCAGTCTCATTAGACATTGCCAACGCCTTTAATACCGTCTCCTGGGGGTCGATAGGTCGGGCACTTCAATACCACCGGGTGCCCGCCTATCAATGCCGACTGATCGGGGATTATCTGCGGGGCAGAGTAGTCCAATATCCGGGTCGGAACGGGATGGAGCAGAGAGCGGTGCACCGAGGAGTTCCACAGGGGTCGGTCCTCGGGCCGCTCCAGTGGAACTTGGCGTATGACGCGGTGCTGCGGGCTGACCTCCCCGTCGGCGTGTCGTTGGTTTGTTATGCCGACGACACCCTGGTGATAGCCGGCGGGGATACGTGGAGGAGGGCCGTGGCCCTCGCGGAGGAAGGGACGGCACGAGTCGTCGCCGAGGTAGAGCGTCTGGGGTTGCGCGTGGCACCCCAGAAGACCGAGGCCATCTGGCTGTGTAACGTCAGTGGCCGTGGGGTGCCGCGCCAGGCGTCTCTACGGGTGGGTGGAGCCCAAGTCGAGGTGGGTCGCCGGATGAAGTATCTGGGCCTCACACTCGACAGCTACTGGCGCTTCGGGCATCACTTGGAAGGGTTGGGTCCCCGTATTGAAAGGGCAGCGGCCGCGTTAGGCCGCATAATGCCCAATCTCGGGGGGCCCAACATGGCGGCACGGCGGCTGTATTTGGGAGTCGTCCGGTCCATGGCGCTTTATGGCGCGCCAATATGGGCCGACGGTCTGATGGCCAATCGGCGGGGTGCATTTGTACTCCGTCGGTTACAGAGGTTGGTCGCCATCAGAGTCGTGCGGGGTTATCGCACGATCTCCTACACAGCCGCCACCTTGCTGGCGGGTTCCGCACCGTTTCACCTGCTGGCGAAAATGGACGCAGAGGTCTATCAAAACCTCTGCGACCTTCGCCAGCGGGGCGTGGACCCACACGGCGAGGAGGCCGCCAGGGCCCGAAGCCAGGCGCGGCGACGCGTCTATAGTCGGTGGCTGGTCTGGTTATCGAAGCCAGATCAGCGGGATGATCGCGTTGCCGCGGCGGTCCGCCCAGTGTTTTATGCCTGGGTGGGCCGTAGCTGGGGTACGCCCACCTATCGCCTGACACAGGTACTGACCGGACACGGTTGCTTCGGTCGGTACCTGCATCGGATAGGGCGGGAGGCGACGGCTGCGTGCCGTCACTGCAGGGGAAGGGAGGACTCCGCGCAGCACACGCTGCAGTTTTGCCCGGCGTGGGCAGCGCAGCGCGGTGTCCTCGTTGGAGTAGTTGGAGCGGACCTCTCGCTGCCGCCCGTCATTCGTGCGATGGTCGGCAGTGAGGAGGCGTGGGCGGCCATGGCCTTGTTTTGTGAAGAGGTCATGGCCGCCAAGGAGGACGCCGAAAGGGCGCGTGAAGAGGTGGGGGGCAGGCGGCGACGCCGACCGTAAGACCCTCCACCGCTCCCCGTGGCAGGGGGAGCGCGAAGGGGTCGGTGATGGTGTTTGTGGTGCGGAGCGAGGGACTTTATCCCCTCATTCCCCCTCGCACCCAGCCCATCACCGGACCGGGGGCCCGTGGCAGGGGCCCCGTCTAGCGGGGGCGGCAGTGATAGTCGGCCCCGCAGCCGTGGTCGCGATCGGGTGGGGGCCCGAACGCGGCTAGTAGCAACGGCACGAGTGGGGCGACGTCGCCGGGGGGCAATCAATCATGTTTGCCCCCCATTGGGGGAGGAGATACTATTCCTCCCCCGGGAAGGGCCCGTAGTAGGGCGTTGCGCCAGCGGGGAGAGTCACGGTAGTATCGCTAGTTTGGTTCCCGTGACTCTCCCCAGATAAAGGGTGCAGGCGGTCACCGTGGTGTTTTAGCCGGTAAGAGTCCGGCACTACCCCGGCCTCCCCCCCAGGGAGCCGGGGTGTCCATGAGGATTTCACCACGTTAAAAAAAAAAAAAAAAAAAAAAAAAAAAAGGTCTGGTATTTGCCATCATCTGGCTCATGCTTTCGCATTTTTCGCATACTTGTTGGCCAGATCCTGGGCGTTTTCTGGGTTGGATCAGGTAGTAGTGTGGTACCGCACTGAAACAGTGAAGTAATCCTGGATTCGATCTATATTTTAGAGGAAAACACCGCTTAGGTCAGGCTTAGGTCTTGTATTTGCCAGCATCTGGCTCATACTTTCGCATTTTTCACATACTTGTTGGCCAGATCCTGGGCGTTTCCCGGTTTGGATCACGTAGTAATGTGGTACCACACAGCCACATGAGTTAAACCTGGATTCAATCTATATTTTAGAGGATAACACCGGTTAGGTCAGGGTTAGGTCTGGTATTTGCCATCATCTGGCTCATACTTTCGCATTTTTCACCTACTTGTTGGCCAGATACTGGGCGTTTTCTGGGTTGGATCACGTGGTAATGTGGTACCGCACGGAAACAGTGAGTTAATCCTGGATTCGATCTATATACTAGAGGGTAACACCGGTTAGGTTTGCGTTAGGTCTGGTATTTGCCATTATCTGGCTCATACTTTCGCCATTTTCGCATACTTATTTGCCAGATACTGGGCGTCTTCTGGTTTGGAACACGTAGTAATATGGTACCACACTGAGACAGTGTGTAAAACCTGGATTCAATCTATATTTTAGAGGATAACACCGGTTAGGTCAGGGTTAGGTCTGGTATTTGCCATCATCTGGCTCATACTTTCGCATTTTTCGCATACTAGTTGGCCAGATCCATGGCGTTTCCTGGTTTGGATCACGTAGTAAAGTGGTACCACACTGAAACTGTGAGTTACACCTGTATTCGATCTATATATTAGAGGATAATACCGGTTAGCTCAGGGTTAGGCCTGGTATTTGCCATCATCTGGCTTATACTTTCCCATTTTTCGCATACTTGTTGGCCAGATCCAGGGCGTTTCCTGGTTTGGATCACGTAGTAATGTGGTACCACACAGCCACATGAGTTAAACCTGGATTCAATCTATATTTTAGAGGATAACACCGGTTAGGTCAGGGTTAGGTCTGGTATTTGCCATCATCTGGCTCATACTTTCGCATTTTTCACCTACTTGTTGGCCAGATACTGGGCGTTTTCTGGGTTGGATCACGTGGTAATGTGGTACCGCACGGAAACAGTGAGTTAATCCTGGATTCGATCTATATATTAGAGGGTAACACCGGTTAGGTTTGCGTTAGGTCTGGTATTTGCCATTATCTGGCTCATACTTTCGCCATTTTCGCATACTTGTTGGCCAGATCCTGGGCGTTTTCTGGTTTGGATCACATAGCAATGTGGTATCACACTTAAACAGTGAGTTAAACCTGGATTCATTCTAAATTTAAGAGGATAACACCGGTTAGGTCTGGGTTAACTCAGGTATTTGCCATCATCCGACTCATACTTTCGCATTTTTCGCATACTTATTTGCCAGATACTGGGCGTCTTCTGGTTTGGAACACGTAGTAATATGGTACCACACTGAAACAGTGTGTAAAACCTGGATTCAATCTATATTTAAGAGGATATCACCGGTTAGGTCTGGGTCAGGTCTGGGATTCGCCATCATCTCGCTCATACTTTCACGTTTTTCGCATACTTGTTGGCGGGATCCTGGGCATTTTCTGGATTGAATCACGTAGTAATGTGGTACCACACTGAAACAGCGAGTTAATCCTGGATTCAATGTATATTTTGGAGGATAACAGCGGTGAGGTCCAGGGTTGGGTCTGGTATTTGCCATCGCCTGCCTCATACTTTTTTTTTTTTTTTTTTTTTTTTTTTTTTTTTGTCGTGGGGAAAATCTTCGAAAGACTCACTCCCACCTCCTTGGGGAGAGGTGGGAGTCGTGTGTGGGATTCCCCGCGCCCGTACAACGACAGGCGCGGGACCTACCCACTAAAAACCCCACGGTGACCCTTCGGCACGCTTTGGGAGGATACCGGGAATCGCTCGAAGCATTCTTCCGGTATCCCCCCCGTGCCCGCGCTTTCGCGCCCATCCCCCGGGGGGACAATCGGTCCCCCCAGTAGACACACTGCCTCATAGCGGCGGGACGGGGCCACTCCATCCCGCCGCTATCCGTCCCGGGGCCGCGTTTAGTGGCGGCTGCGAACCCCAACTCGCAACCGCCCGCGACCCCGTTTCCATCCCTCGGCGGCCGGGCGTTCATGGCCGCACCAGACCGCCGAGGGTGCCTCCCCTTGCGTCGGACCGGTAGGGGAAGGCACTCCTACCCCCAACCGGTCCGACCCGGCGCCGCCTGGCGGGAGGAGGGTCCCCTCAGGACCCCCCTCCCAGCCTAGGTCATCCGCCACGCCGAGGCGGCCGCCCGTGACGCCTCGCGACCGGGCGACGACCTCGGGCCACCGCACGAGCGCGCGCTTCAGCACGCCGCTGAAGCTCGCGCTCCCTCCCCGCGGCCTCCTTCTGCAACATTACGTTCTCGCAGAAGGAGGCCACGGCCCTCCACTTCTCCTCGCTGCCGAGCATGGCGCGCACCACGCCCGGCAGCGAGACATCCCGCCCGACGACGCCGACCAGGACACGGCGCTCCCCCTCCCACGCGGGGCATACCTCCAGGGTATGATCCGCCGTGTCCTGCTCAGCGTCGCAGTGGCAGCAACGCGCCGTCGGCTCCTTCCCTATCCGGCACAGGTATCTTCCGAAGCTGCCATGCCCGGAAAATACCTGTGCCAGCCGGTAGGTGAGGCTGCCATGGCCTCTGTCCAGCCACTCCTTCAGGAGTGGCCGAACAGCCTCGACAGTCCGGTGCCCCGCGGTTGGCAGAGCCAGCCGCTCCTGCCACGCGAGCAACACGGACTGCCGGGCCTGGCGCTTCAAATCGCCCCAAGCAGGTTCCTGCCCGCCCGGGACCGCCCCCACCCCCGCGCGACGGTCGACGCGGTGCCGGTACATCACCGCGTGCGACCGCGCGAGCAGGTCCATGGGCGGCATCCCCGCTAGAACCGTCGCCGCCTCATGTGACATGGTCCGATACCCGCGGACGACCCTGAGCGCCATGCGCCTCTGCACCCGACGCAGCATAGTCATGCTGCGCCGGGAGGCAGCCAGGTCGTCCGCCCAGACGGGGGCCCCGTATAGGGCCACCGACTGGACCATTGCCACATAGAGGCGACGAACTCGGCCCGCCGGGCCCCCCAGGTTGGGCAGGATCCGGCCCAGAGCCGCAACCATCCTTTCCAACCGGGGGACCAGGCAGCGGAAATGCTTCTCCAAACGCCAGTGGCTATCGAGGATCAGCCCCAGATACCTGATCTGGGGCTTCACCTCGATGTCAGCCCCACCCACCCGAATCAGAGGGGGTGGCGGATCCTGCCGAGGTGAATGAAACGCAATCACCTCGGTCTTATGGACCGCCACCGTCATCCCCATCCCCCTGATCCGGTCGACGACGCGTTGCGACCCCTCCTCCGCGCGATGCATGGCCCTCCCCCAGTGCGCCCCGACGGCCAGCACCAGTGTGTCATCCGCATAACACACCGTGCTGACGCCGTCGGGGAGGCCGGCCCGCAACACCGAGTCGTACGCGATGTTCCACAGGAGTGGCCCGAGGACCGACCCCTGCGGAACACCGCAGTACACCTCCCTCCGCATATCACCATCCCGGCCCGGATACTCGATCCACCTGCCGCGGAGATAATCCCCGACGACCGCCCTGAGACAAGGGGGGACTCGATGATATTCGAGTCCCCTCCTTATCTCTTCCCAGGGGAGGGTGTTAAAGGCATTGGCAATATCCAAGGATATTGCCAATGCCACCCCTCCCCGGGAGACGGCCGCCTCCGAGAGGGCCCTCACACGACCTATCGCGTCGATAGTCGATCGGCCCCCCCGGAAACCGAACTGGCAGTCGGCCAGACCGGGATCACCCCGCGACAGGTGCTCGACGAGGCGGGCAGCAATCACACGCTCGAAGAGCTTGCCCACCTCGTCGAGGAGACAAATGGGCCGGTATGCGGAGGGAGACTCCGCGGGCCGACCCTCCTTCCGGAGGAGGACCATCCTTGCCACCTTCCAACTGGGGGGGAATCGCCCGTCCCTCAGGCAGCGGTCGAACAACCGCCTGAGGTCGGCCCCAAGGACGCCCTGGGTCAAGACCCAAACCCGGCCGGGCACACCATCCGGACCCGGGGCCGTGTTACGAACCCCGAGCCGTCTGATGGCCGCTGCCAGCTCCTCCTGCGTGACCCCCAGCTCGGCCGTCCACTCCACTGGGACAGCCGCCGCCGCCGGAGGACGCGGTCCCCTCTCCCCAATTGGGAAGAGTGTATTGACCACGTCCTCCAGCAGCCGGGGGTCAAGACCCTCGGTGACGGGGGGCGCCCACGGGCGGAGCTTATTCAGCACCACCTTATATGGGCGCCCCCATGGATCGTCATCAAGGGTCTGGAGGAGCTCCTTCCATGCCTGGGTCTTGGCCCGTTTGATGGCGACCTGCAGAGCAACCCGCGCCACGCGGTATGCTCCATACAGGTCATCAGCTGCCCTCGCTCGCGCCACGCCGTCGCCTGTACGTTGACGACGGCGCGCGCGGGTGTACTGGCGTCGGGCGCGGACAGTCGCGACTCGCAACTCCGCGATCGCGTCCGACCACCAGTACACCGCCCGGCGAGGAGAAGCCCGCCCGACCCGAGGCATCGCCGCGTCGCAAATACCCGCGACCAATGCTCCGAGCCGGGCGACCTCCTCCTCTATGCTCGGCAACTCGGCCGCTCCCTGCGGCCAAGTTGCAGCGAGGGCAGCTGCCATCAGGGCGTCCTTGTCCAGGCGCCGAAGCGCCCAGCGGCGTGGTGGGGTGCCACGCAGGCGGCCGTGTCGGGATGCACTCGCGGCGGAAGGAACCTCCATCCGGATGTACCGGTGATCGGAGAGTGTCTCTGCCCCCGCGACCACGTGCCAACCCGACACCATGCGCACGGCGTTGGGGGTCGCGAATCCAACATCCACGATGGACCCCCCATATCGCCGCACGCATGTGTTCTCCGACCCCCGGTTCAATACCCGGAGGTCGAGCCCCGCCGCCCAATCGCCCAGGATCCCGCCGCGAACGGAGGTCCTGGGGGATCCCCAAGCCACCGACTTGGCATTAAAATCCCCCAGGACCAGCACCGGCCGGGCCGCGTAGCGCTGCACGCATGCCGCGACCTCGGCCAAGTACAGCTCGAACGCAGCGTGACCGCTACGGGGCGAAATGTAGCACCCCACCACAGCGACTCCCCCCCAGTCCACGACGACGAATCCCCGACCGCGCTCCAACAAGGAGAACGGTGGGGACCCGTCGCCCCCTCCCCATACCGTCGCCACCAAGCCGTCCGCGTCGCCCACCCAATGAGGGTGATCAGGGACGCGGTACGGCTCGGCGGCGACCGCCAGGCCAACCCCCCACTCCGCGAGGACTTGGGACATCAAGTCCTGTGCCGCGCGGCAGTGGTTGAGGTTGGCCTGGAGGAGGAGGCGGGGCGGCATTAATTAATGGCCGCGCCAGCCTCCTCCCGGCCGTCCGTCCCCGTAGCACCGTCCACCTCCATGGAGGACGATGCCACCGCCCTCGGCACCGGAGCCGGTGCAGCCCGCCTCTTCCTCTCCTTCCGGGAGGGGGGGGAGCACTTCTTGCTCCCCACCCTGTGATCGGCTGGCCTCCCCATGTCCGCACACAGCGGGCAGTGGGGGGCCGCCGAGCACTGGCTCGCACGGTGCTCTTTGGCACCGCAGCGGTAACACTGACCGCTGCGGTCCACCGGCGAGGTGCACCACTGCCTCACGTGCCCCAATTCGAGGCAGCGGTGACACTGGAGCGGGCGCGGCGCGAGGATTTCCACTCGCGCCGAAACCCACCCCACCAACACCCTCCCGGATTCCGCCACCTTACGGGCGGCGGAGAGGGGGCACCGGGCCCACACCGACCCGAGGCCGGAGGGCGACCTGCGGATCTCTCCGATCCGCAGGTCCTCCACAGGACAGTCCCCCGCCCTCGCAAGGGCACGGGACACATCCTGTGCGCTGACCGAGTCGTCCAGCCCACAAATGCGCATCTCCGTGCGCTTCGTGGGCCGGGCGACCCGGACACCTCGCTCGCCCAGCTGCTCCCGGAGCCTCTGGGCGAGACGATCCGCCTTCGCGCCGCCTTCTGCACCGGGGATCTCCAGCAAGAGACCCCCGGTCACGGCCCTCTTCGCCCTCACGGAGGCGATGCCCAGCTCTTCCAGGGAGATATTCTCCCTGGCGAGCCGCATCGCCTCCGCGAGGGTCAGGTCGCCCCCCTGCGCAACAGTCAGCGTCACCGCTGCCGTTTTTGGGGGACGACCTGGTCGTGCCTTCCCGACCTTCGCGGCCTTTACCTTGGCCGCCGGCGGCGGAGGCGGAGGCTGCGGTTGCGAGGCCTTCCTCGCCGCCCGCTTCGCCTTCCGCCCCACCACCTCACTCCACGCCACCCCCCCTTGGGAGGGTGCTGTGGAGGACGCGACCACCGCGACCACGGGTACACCACCCCCCTTGGGGGTCGCGACCCGGGGCCCTGGTGCCGCAACGCTGGGCGGAGCCTTCACTCCGCCCTTCTTTGCCTTCCCCGACTGTACCGGAACAGGTCGGGGAGGCACCGCCTTCCTGCTGACCGCTCTTCCGGCGAGGAGCTCCTCCCGGAAGGCAGCCAGCTTGCCATCAATCATGTCCCCAATCCTCCTCAGAAGATCGTCTTCTGAGGAGGACGGGGACTTCTTCACGGGCGGAGTGCGGGTGGAGGGGCCCGCGGTGCCCCGCACCACTGCCGCCGCACCCCGTTTAGTTACCTCCGCCGAGGGACGCGGCGGTGGAGGAGGAGGGAGGATGGGAGGGAGGGCCGCGCTGTTCCACAGCGCCTCTGCCCTCCTCCTCCCCTGTCGCTCCTCCTCCAACAGGAGCTGCAGACGGGCGTTCCGCCCTCTGAGCTCCCGCGCCGCCTCCCTCATTTCCTCCGCCGCGGCCTTCAGGGCCTCCGCGCCACCGCTTTTCTGCCCCTTAAAGGCGCAGGCAGCGGCGACTTTCTCCACCCGCCTCAGGGACGAGGAGATCCTCTCCGATATCTCCTCGGTCACCTCGTCCCTGAGGCAACTCAGCCTCACCGACGGGCTCATCGCCCCGCCCACCTCGACGACGGCCTGCCCCGTCCTCTTCCTCTTAGAGCCTATGTGGCTCGTGCTGGAGGAGAAGGACGAGACCGACGCCGTCTCGTCGTCCTCCTCCACCCTCCACGAAGCCGGACCTGACGCTGAGTGGGGCGCGAGCGCCGCCACCCTAACCCCAACCCCGTCTCCGTCCTCCCCAACCGACAAAACCCGCCCCATCCCCATTTTATTTTCTGTGTCCATAATAGTCCCACGAGATGGTCGGAAATAAAGGTCCACCCGGGCAGAGCCGCCTTACCCGGGTAAGCCTAATACTCCGGGGGTTCGGCAGGTTCCCCGGAGGTGGTCGCTTGGGATTGGGCCTTCTCCCCCAACCATGCATCCCATCGCCGCGCACCATAGCTTAGGATTGGAGGGCGATTTTATAGAGTCGCCATACTCGTGGCCCAGGCGGTTAAGCCAAGACCCCCGTTCCTCCTGCCGTCACGTACCATTCACAAAACCAATAGGGAATTGTGAATGGGTCGTTGTGACGACCAACAGGAGGCTTACGGTGTGTGTATGACTCGGGTACCCCGGGTTCGTTAAGCCCGTACTGCAGCTGAAAGGCTGGCAGCCCCTGAGGGAGCCTGCCTCATACTTTCGCATTTTTCGCATACTTGTTGGCCAGATCCAGGGCGTTTTCTGGTTTGGATCACGTAGTAATGTGGTACCACACTGCCACATGAGTTAAACCTGGATTCAATCTATATTTTAGAGGATAACACCGGTTAGGTCAGGGTTAGTTCTGGTATTTGCCTTCATCCGGCTCATACTTTCGCATTTGTCGCATACTTGTTGGCCAGATCCTGGGCGTTTTCTGGTTTGGATCACGTAGTGATGTGGTACCACGCTGAAACAGTGAGTTAATCCAGGATTCAATCTATATTTTAGAGGATAACAGCGGTGAGGTCAGGGTTAGGTCTGGTATTTGCCACCGCCTGCCTCATACTTTCGCATTTTTCGCACACTTGTTGGCCAGATCCTGGGCGTTTTCTGGTTTGGATCACGCAGTAATATAGAACCACTCTGAAACAGTGAGCTAAACCTGGATACAATGTATATTTTGGAGGATAACACCGGTTAGGTCAGGGTTAGGTCTGGTATTTGCTATCATCCGGCTCATACTTTTGCATTTTTCGCATACTTGTTGGCCAGATCCTGGGCATTTTCTGGTTTGGATCACGTAGTAATGTGGTTCCACACTGCAACACTGAGTTACACCCGGATTCAATCTATATTTTAGAGGATAACACCGGTTAGGCCAGGGTTAGGTCTGGTATTTGCCATCGTCTGCCTCATACTTTCGCATTTTTCGCATACTTGGTGGCCAGATCCAGCGCGTTTTCCGGTTTAGATCACGTAGTAATGTGGTACCACACTGAAAGGGTGAGTTAATCCTGGATTCGATCTATATATTAGAGGGTAACACCGGTTAGGTTTGGGTTTGGTCTGGTATTTGCCATCATCTGGCTCATACTTTCGCAATTTTCGCATACTTGTTGGCCAGATCCTGGGCGTTTTCTGGTTTGGATCACATAGCAATGTGGTATCACACTTAAACAGTGAGTTAAACCTGGATTCATTCTAAATTTTAGAGGATAACACCGGTTAGGTCTGGGTTAGGTCTGGTATTTGCCATCATCCGACACATACTTTCGCATTTTTCGCATACTTGTTGGCCAGATACTGGGCGTTTCCTGGTTTGGATCACGTAGTAATGTGGTACCACACAGCCACATGAGTTAAAACTGGATTCAATCTATATTTTAGAGGATAACACCGGTTAGGTCAGGGTTAGGTCTGGTATTTGCCATCATCTGACTCATACTTTCGCATTTTTCGCATACTTGTTAGCCAGATCCTGGCCTTTTCTGGTTTGGATCACGTAGTAATGTGGTACCACACTGAAACAGCGAGTTAATCCTGGATTCAATGTATATTTTGGAGGATAACAGCGGTGAGGTCCAGGGTTGGGTCTGGTATTTGCCATCGCCTGCCTCATACTTTCGCATTTTTCGCATACTTGTTGGCCAGATCCATGGCGTTTTCTGGTTTGGATCACGTAGTAATGTGGTACCACACTGAAACTGTGAGTTAATCCTGTATTCGATCTATATATTAGAGGGTAACCCCGGTTAGGTCAGGGTTAGGTCTGGTATTTGCCATCATCTGGCTCATACTTTCGCATTTTTCACCTACTTGTTGGCCAGATACTGGGCGTTTTCTGGGTTGGATCACGTGGTAATGTGGTACCGCACGGAAACAGTGAGTTAATCCTGGATTCGATCTATATATTAGAGGGTAACACCGGTTAGGTTTGCGTTAGGTCTGGTATTTGCCATTATCTGGCTCATACTTTCGCCATTTTCGCATACTTATTTGCCAGATACTGGGCGTCTTCTGGTTTGGAACACGTAGTAATATGGTACCACACTGAGACAGTGTGTAAAACCCGGATTCAATCTATATTTTAGAGGATAACACCGGTTAGGTCAGGGTTAGGTCTGGTATTAGCCATCGTCTGCCTCATACTTTCGCATTTTTCGCATACTTGGTGGCCAGATCCAGCGCGTTTCCTGGTTTGGATCACGTAGTAATGTGGTACCACACAGCCACATGAGTTAAACCCGGATTCAATCTATATTTTAGAGGATAACACCGGTTAGGTCAGGGTTAGGTCTGGTATTTGCCATCATCTGGCTCATACTTTCGCATTTTTCGCATACTTGTTGGCCAGATCCATGGCGTTTCCTGGTTAAGATCACGTAGTAAAGTGGTACCACACTGAAACTGTGAGTTACTCCTGTATTCGATCTATATATTAGAGGGTAACACCGGTTAGGACAGGGTTAGGCCTGGTATTTGCCATCATCTGGCTTATACTTTCGCATTTTTCGCATACTTGTTGGCCAGATCCAGGGCGTTTCCTGGTTTGGATCACGTAGTAATGTGGTACCACACAGCCACATGAGCTAAACCTGGATTCAATCTATATTTTAGAGGATAACACCGGTTAGGTCAGGGTTAGGTCTGGTATTTGCCATCATCTGGCTCATACTTTCGCATTTTTCACCTACTTGTTGGCCAGATACTGGGCGTTTTCTGGGTTGGATCACGTGGTGTTGTGGTACCGCACGGAAACAGTGAGTTAATCCTGGATTCGATCTATATATTAGAGGGTAACACCGGTTAGATTTGCGTTAGGTCTGGTATTTGCCATTATCTGGCTCATACTTTCGCCATTTTCGCATACTTATTTGCCAGATACTGGGCGTCTTCTGGTTTGGAACACGTAGTAATATGGTACCACACTGAGACAGTGTGTAAAACCTGGATTCAATCTATATTTTAGAGGATAACACCGGTTAGGTCAGGGTTAGGTCTGGTATTTGCCATCATCTGGCTCATACTTTCGCATTTTTCGCATACTTGTTGGCCAGATCCATGGCGTTTCCTGGTTTGGATCACGTAGTAAAGTGGTACCACACTGAAACTGTGAGTTACACCTGTATTCGATCTATATATTAGAGGGTAACACCGGTTAGGTCAGGGTTAGGCCTGGTATTTGCCATCATCTGGCTTATACTTTCGCATTTTTCGCATACTTGTTGGCCAGATCCAGGGCGTTTCCTGGTTTGGATCACGTAGTAATGTGGTACCACACAGCCACATGAGTTAAACCTGGATTCAATGTATATTTTAGAGGATAACACCGGTTAGGTCAGGGTTAGGTCTGGTATTTGCCATCATCTGGCTCATACTTTCGCATTTTTCACCTACTTGTTGGCCAGATACTGGGCGTTTTCTGGGTTGGATCACGTGGTAATGTGGTACCGCACGGAAACAGTGAGTTAATCCTGGATTCGATCTATATATTAGAGGGTAACACCGGTTAGGTTTGCGTTAGGTCTGGTATTTGCCATTATCTGGCTCATACTTTCGCCATTTTCGCATACTTGTTGGCCAGATCCTGGGCGTTTTCTGGTTTGGATCACATAGCAATGTGGTATCACACTTAAACAGTGAGTTAAACCTGGATTCATTCTAAATTTTAGAGGATAACACCGGTTAGGTCTGGGTTAACTCAGGTATTTGCCATCATCCGACTCATACTTTCGCATTTTTCGCATACTTATTTGCCAGATACTGGGCGTCTTCTGGTTTGGAACACGTAGTAATATGGTACCACACTGAAACAGTGTGTAAAACCTGGATTCAATCTATATTTTAGAGGATATCACCGGTTAGGTCTGGGTCAGGTCTGGGATTCGCCATCATCTCGCTCATACTTTCACGTTTTTCGCATACTTGTTGGCGGGATCCTGGGCATTTTCTGGATTGAATCACGTAGTAATGTAGAGCCACTCTGAAACAGTGAGTTAAACCTGGATTCAATCTATATTTCAGTGGCTAACACCGGTTAGGTCAGGGTTAGGTCTGGTATTTGCGATCATCTGGCTCATACTTACGCATTTTTCGCATACTTGTTGGCCAGATCCTGGGCGTTTTCAGGTTTGTGTCACGTAGCAATGTGGTACCACACTGCAACTGTGAGTTAAACCTGGAATCAATCTATATTTAAGAAGAAAACACCGCTTAGGTCAGGGTTAGGTCTGGTATTTGTTATCATCTGGCTCATACTTTCACCTTTTTCACCTACTTGTTGGCCTGATCCTGGGCGTTTTCTGGTATCGATCACGTAGTAATGTGGTACCACAATGAAACAGCGGGTTAAACCGGGGTCCGATCACTTCTTTAGAGGATAACACCGGTTAGGTCTGGGTCAGGTCTGGGATTCGCCATCATCTCGCTCATACTTTCACCTTTTTCTCATAATTGTTGGCCAAATGCTGGCATTTTCTGGTTTGGATCACGTAGTAATGTGGTACCACACTGAAACAGTAATATAATCCAGGATTCGATCTATATATAAGAGGGTAACACCGGTTAGGTTTGGGTTAGGTCTGGTATTTGCCATCATCTGGCTCATTCGTTTGCATTTTTCGCATACTTTTTGGCCAGATCCTGGGCGTTTTCTGGTTTGGGTCACGTAGTAATATGGTGCCACACTCAAACATTGAGTTAAACCTGGATTCAATCTATATTTTAGAGGATAACACCTGTTAGGTCAGGGTTTGGTCTGGTATTTGCCATCATCCGGCTCATACTTTCGCATTTTTCGCATACTTGTTGGCCAGATCCTGGGCGTTTTCTGGGTTGGATCAGGTAGTAGAGTGGTACTGCACTGAAACAGTAAAGAAATCCTGGATTCGATCTATATATTGGAGGGTAACACCGGTTAGGTCAGGGTTAGGTCTGGTATTTGCCATCATCCGGCTCATACTTTCGCATTTTTCGCATACTTGTTGGCCAGATCCTGGGCGTCTTCTGGGTTGGATCAGGTAGTAATGTGGTACCACACTGAAACAGTAAGATAATCCTGGATTCGATCTATATATAAGAGGGTAACACCGGTTAGGTTTGGGTTAGGTCTGGGATTCGCCATCATCTCGCTCATACTTTCACGTTTTTCGCATACTTGTTGGCGAGATCCTGGGCGTTTTCTGGATTGAATCACGTAGTAATGTAGAACCACTTTGAAACAGTGAGTTAAACCTGGATTCAATCTATATTTCAGTGGCTAACACCGGTTAGGTTTGGGTTAGGTCTGGTATTTGCCATCATCTGGCTCATACTATCGTATTTTTCGCATACTTGTTGGCCAGATCCTGAACGTTTTCTGGTTTGTATGACGTGGTAATATGGTACCACACTGAATCAGTGAGTTAATCCTGGATTCAATCTATATTTTAGAGGATAACAGCGGTTAGGTCAGGGTTAGGTCTGGCATTTGCCATCATCTGTCTCATACTTTCGCATTTTTCAGCTACTTGTTGGCCAGATACTGGGCGTTTTCTGGTTTGGATCACGTAGTAATGTGGCACCACACTGAAACAGTGAGTTAATCCTGGATTCGATCTATATATTAGAGGGTAACACCGGTTAGGTCAGGATTAGGTCTGGTATTTGCCATCATCCGGCTCATACTTTCGCATATTTCGGATACTTGTTGGCCAGCTCCTGTGCGTTTTCTTGTTTGGATCACGTAGTAATGTGGTTCCACACTGCAACACTGAGTTAAACCTGGATTCAATCTATATTTTAGAGGATAACAGCGGTTAGGTGAGGGTTCGGTCTGGTATTTGCCATCATCTGGCTCATACTTTCGCATTTTTCGCATACTTGTTGGCCAGATCCAGGGAGTTTTCTGGGTTGGATCAGGTAGTAATGTGGCACCACACTGCAACCGTGAGTTAAACCTGGATTCAACCTATATTTTAGAGGATAACACCGGCTAGGTCTGGGTGAGGTCTGGTATTTGCCATCATCTGGCTCATAGTTTCGCATTTTTCGCATACTTATTGGCCAGATCCTGGGCGTTTTCTCGTTTGGATCACGTAGTAATGTGGTTCCACACTGCAACAGTGAATTAATCCTGGATTCGATCTATATATTAGAGGGTAACACCGATTAGGTTTGGGTTAGGTCTGGTATTTGATATTACATGGCCCATACTTTCGCATGTTTCGTATAAATTTTGGCCAGATCCTGGGCTCTCTCTGGTATGGATCACGTAGTAATGTGGTACCACAATGAAACGGTGGGTTAAACCTGGGTCCGATCAATTCTTTAGAGGATAACACCGGTTAGGTCTGGGTCAGGTCTGGTATTCGCCATCATCTCGCTCATACTTTCACCTTTTTCGCATAATTGTTGGCCAAATGCTGGCTTTTTCTGGTTTGGATCACGCAGTAATGTGGTACCACACGGAAACAGTGTGTTAATCCTGGATTCGATCTATATATTAGAGGGTAACACCGGTTAGGTTTGGGTTAGGTCTGGTATTTGCCATCATCTGGCTCATACTTTCGCATTTTTCGCATACTTGTTGGCCAGATCCAGGGCGTTTTCTGGTTTGGATCACGTAGTAATGTGGTACCACACTGCCACATGAGTTAAACCTGGATTCAATCTATATTTTAGAGCATAACACTGGTTAGGTCAGGGTTAGTTCTGGTGTTTGCCATCATCCGGCTAATACTTTCGCATTTTTCGCATACTTGTTGGCCAGATCCTGGGCGTTTTCTGGGTTGGATCAGCTAGTAGTGTGGTACCGCACTGAAACAGTGAAGTAACCCTGGATTCGATCTATATATTGGAGGGTAACACCGGTTAGGTCAGGGTTAGGTCTGGTATTTGCCATCATCCGGCTCATACTTTCGCATTTTTCGCATACTTGTTGGCCAGATCCTGGGCGTCATCTGGGTTGGATCAGGTAGTAATGTGGTACCACACTGAAACCGTGAGTTAAACCTGGATTCAATCTATATTTTAGAGGAAAACACCGCTTAGGTCAGGGTTTGGTCTGGTATTTCCCATCGTCTGGCTCATACTTTCGCCTTTTTCACCTACTTGTTGGCCTGATCCTTGGTGTTTTCTGGGTTGGATCACGTAGTAATGTGGAACCACACAGAAACAATGGGTTAAACCGGGGTCCGATCAATCCTTTAGAGGATAACACCGGTTAGGTCTGGGTCAGGTCTGGTATTCGCCATCATCTCGCTCATACTTTCACCTTTTTCGCATAATTGTTGGCCAAATGCTGGCTTTTTCTGGTTTGGATCACGCAGTAATGTGGTACCACACGGAAACAGTGAGTTAATCCTGGATTCGATCTATATATTAGAGGGTAACACCGGTTAGGTTTGGGTTAGGTCTGGTATTTGCAATCATCTGGCTCATACTTTCGCATTTTTCGCATACTTGTTGGCCAGATCCAGGGCGTTTTCTGGTTTGGATCACGTAGTAATGTGGTACCACACTGAAACAGTGGGTTAAATCAGGATTCAATCTATATTTTAGAGGATCACACCGGTTAGGTCATGGTTAGGTCTGGTATTTTCCATCATATGGATCATACTTTCGCATTTTTCGGATACTTTTTGGCCAGATCCTGGGCGTTTTCAGGGTTGGATCACGTAGTAGTGTGATGCCACACTGAAACAGTGAATTAATCCTGGATTCGATCAATATATTAGAGGGTAACACCGGTTAGGTTTGGGTTAGGACTGGTATCTGCTATTACCTGGCCCATACTTTCGCATATTTCGTAAAAATGTTGGCCAGATCCTGGGCTTTTTCTGGTATGGATCACGTAGTAATCTGGTACCACAATGAAACAGCGGGTTAAACCGGGGTCCGATCAATTCTTTAGAGGATAACACCGGTTAGGTCAGGGTTAGGTCTGGGATTCGCCTTCATCTCGCTCATACTTTCACCTTTTTCGTATAATTGTTGACCAAATGCTGGCTTTTTCAGGCTTGGGTCACGTAGTAATGTGGTACCACACTGAAACAGTGTGATAATCCTGGATTCGATCTATATATTAGAGGGTAACACCGGTTAGGTTTGGGTTAGGTATGGTACTTGCCATCATCTGGCTCATACTTTCGCATTTTTCGCATACTTGTTGGCCAGTTCCAGGGCGTTTTCTGGTTTGGATCACGTAGTAATGTGGTACCACACTGAAACAGTGTGTTAAACCAGGAGTCGATCTTTATATTAGAGGGTAACACCGGTTAGGTCTGGGTCAGGTCTGGGATTCGCCATCATCTCGCTCATACTTTCACCTTTTTTGCATAATTGTTGGCCAAATGCTGGCTTTTTCTGGTTTGGATCACGTAGTAATGTGTCACCACACTGCAACCGCGAGTTAAACCTGGATTCAAACTATATTTTAGAGGATAACACCGGCTAGGTCAGGGTTAGGTTTGGTATTTGCCATCATCTGGCTCATAGTTTCGCATTTTTCGCATACTTATTGGCCAGATCCTGGGCGTATTCTGGTTTGGATCACGTAGTAATGTGGTTCCACACTGCAACAGTGAGTTAACCCTGGATACAATCTATATTTTAGAGGATAACACCGGTTAGGTCAGGGTTAGGTCTGGTATTTGCCATCATCTGGCTCATATTTTCGCATTTTTCGCATACTTATTGGCCAGATCCTGGGCGATTTCTAGTTTGGGTCACGTAGTAATGTGGTTCCGCACTGCAACAGTGAGTTAAACCTTCATACAATCTATATCTTAGAGGATAACACCGGTTAGGTCAGGGTTAGGTTTGGTATTTGCCATCACCTGGCTCATACTTTCGCATTTTTCGCATACTTGTTGGCCAGATCCTGGGCGTTTTCTGGGTTGGATCAGGTAGTAGTGTCACCGCACTGAAAAAGTAAAGTAATCCTGGATTCGATGTATATATTAGAGGTTAACACCGGTTAGGTTTGGGTTAGGTCTGGTATTTGCCATCATCTGGCTCATACTTTCGCATTTTTCGCATACTTGTTGGTCAGATCCTGGGCGTTTTCTGGGTTGCATCAGGTAGTAGTGTGGTACCGCACTGAAACAGTGAAGTAATCCTGGATTCGATCTATATATTGGAGTGTAACACCGGTTAAGCTTGGGTTAGTTCTGGTATTTACCATCATCTGGCAAATACTTTCGCATTTTTCGCATACTTGTTGGCCAGATCCAGGGCGTTTTCTGGTTTGGGTCACGTAGTAATGTGGTACCTCACTGCCACATGGGTTAAACCTGGATTCAATCTATATTTTAGAGGATAACACCGGTTAGGTCAGGGTTAGGTCTGGTATTTGCCATCATCTGGCACATACTTTCGCATTTTTCGCATACTTGTTGGCCAGATCCTGGGCGTTTTCTGGGTTGGATCAGGTAGTAGTGTGGTACCGCACTGAAACAGTGAAGTAATCCGGGATTCGATCTATATATTAGAGGGTAACACCGGTTAGGTCTGGGTCATGTCTGGGATTCGCCATCACCTCGCTCATACTTTCACCTTTTTTGCATAATTGTTGGCCAAATGCTGGCTTTTTCTGGTTTGGATCACGTAGTAATGTGACACCACACTGCAAGCGTGAGTTAAACCTGGATTCAAACTATATTTTAGAGGATAACACCGGCTAGGTCAGGGTTAGGTCTGGTATTTGCCATCATCTGGCTCATAGTTTCGCATTTTTCGCATACTTATTGGCCAGATCCTGGGCGTTTTCTGGTTTGGATCACGTAGTAATGTGGTTCCATACTGCAACAGTGAGTTAAACCTGGAATCAATCTATATTTTAGAGGAAAACACCGCTTAGGTCAGGGTTAGGTCTGGTATTTGTTATCATCTGGCTCATACTTTCACCTTTTTCACCTACTTGTTGGCCTGATCCTGGGCGTTTTCTGGTATCGATCACGTAGTAATGGGGTACCACAATGAAACAGCGGGTTAAACCGGGGTCCGATCATTTCTTTAGAGGATAACACCGGTTAGGTCTGGGTCAGGTCTGGGATTCGCCATCATCTCGCTCATACTTTCACCTTTTTCTCATAATTGTTGGCCAAATGCTGGCTTTTTCTGGTTTGGATCACGTAGTAATGTGGTACCACACTGAAACATTAAGATAATCCTGGGTTCGATCTATATATAAGAGGGCAACACCGGTTAGGTTTGGGTTAGGTCTGGTATTTGCCATCATCTGGCTCATTCGTTCGCATTTTTCGCATACTTTTTGGCCAGATCCTGGGTGTTTTCTGGTTTGGGTCACGTGGTAATATGGTGCCACACTCAAACATTGAGTTAAACCTGGATTCAATCTATATTTTAGAGGATAACACCTGTTAGGTCAGGGTTTAGTCTGGTATTTGCCATCATCCGGCTCATACATTCGCATTTTTCGCATACTTGTTGGCCAGATCCTGGGCGTTATCTGGGTTGGATCAGGTAGTAGAGTGGTACTGCACTGAAACAGTAAAGAAATCCTGGATTCGATCTATATATTGGAGGGTAACACCGGTTAGGTCAGGGTTAGGTCTGGTATTTGCCATCATCCGGCTCATACTTTCGCATTTTTCGCATACTTGTTGGCCAGATCCTGGGCGTCATCTGGGTTGGATCAGGCAGTAATGTGGTACCACACTGAAACAGTAAGATAATCCTGGATTCGATCTATATATAAGAGGGTAACACCGGTTAGGTTTGGGTTAGGTCTGGGATTCGCCATCATCTCGCTCATACTTTCACGTTTTTCGCATACTTGTTGGCGAGATCCTGGGCGTTTTCTGGATTGAATCACGTAGTAATGTAGAACCACTCTGAAACAGTGAGTTAAACCTGGATTCAATCTATATTTCAGTGGCTAACACCGGTTAGGTCAGGGTTAGGTCTGGTATTTGCCATCATCTGTCTCATACTTTCGCATTTTTCAGCTACTTGTTGGCCAGATACTGGGCGTTTTCTGGTTTGGGTCACGTAGTAATATGGTGCCACACTCAAACATTGAGTTAAACCTGGATTCAATCTATATTTTAGAGGATAACAGCGGTTAGGTCAGGGTTGGGTCTGGTATTTGCCATCATCTGTCTCATACTTTCGCATTTTTCAGCTACTTGTTGGCCAGATCCTGGGCGTTTTCTGGTTTGGACCACGTAGTAATGTGGTACCACACTGCCACATGAGTTAAACCTGGATTCAATCAATATTTTAGAGGATAACACCGGTCAGGTGAGGGTTAGGTCTGGTATTTGCCATCATCCGGCTCATACTTTCGCATTTTTCCCATACTTGTTGGCCAGATCCCGGGCGTTTTCTGGTTTGGATCACGTACTAATGTAGAACCACTCTGAAACATCGAGTTAAACCTGGATACAATCTATATTTTAGAGGATAACACCGGTTAGGTCAGGGTTAGGTCTGGTATTTGCCATCATCTGGCTCATACTTTCGCATTTTTCGCATACTTGTTGGCCAGATCCAGGGAGTTTTCTGGGTTGGATCAGGTAGTAATGTGGTTCCACACTGCAACAGTGAATTAATCCTGGATTCGATCTATATATTAGAGGGTAACACCGGTTAGGTCAGGATTAGGTCTGGTATTTGCCATCATCCGGCTCATACTTTCGCATATTTCGGATACTTGTTGGCATGACCCTGGGCGTTTTCTGGGTTGGATCACGTAGTAATGTGGTACCACACTGCCACATGAGTTAAACCTGGATTCAATCTATATTTTAGAGGATAACACCGCTTAGGTCAGGGTTAGGACTGGCATTTGTCATCATCTGGCTAATACTTTCGCATTTTTCGCATACTTGTTGGCATGACCCTGGGCGTTTTCTGGGTTGGATCACGTAGTAATGTGGTACCACACTGAAACACTGGTTTAAACCAGGATTGAATCTATATTTTAGAGGATAACTCCGGTTAGGTCAGGGTTAGGTCTGGTATTTGCCATCATCTGTCTCATACTTTCGCATTTTTCGCATACTTGTTGGCCAGATCCCGGGCGTTTTCTGGTTTGGATCACGTACTAATGTAGAACCACTCTGAGACATCGAGTTAAACCTGGATACAATCTATATTTTAGAGGATAACACCGGTTAGGTCAGGGTTAGGTCTGGTATTTGCCATCATCTGGCTCATACTTTCGCATTTTTCGCATACTTGTTGGCCAGATCCAGGGAGTTTTCTGGGTTGGATCAGGTAGTAATGTGGCACCACACTGCAACCGTGAGTTAAACCTGGATTCAACCTATATTTTAGAGGATAACACCGGCTAGGTCATGGTGAGGTCTGGTATTTGCCATCATCTGGCTCATAGTTTCGCATTTTTCGCATACTTATTGGCCAGATCCTGGGCGTTTTCTGGTTTGGATCACGTAGTAATGTGGTTCCACACTGCAACAGTGAATTAATCCTGGATTCGATCTATATATTAGAGGGTAACACCGATTAGGTTTGGGTTAGGTCTGGTATTTGATATTACATGGCCCATACTTTCGCATGTTTCGTATAAATTTTGGCCAGATCCTGGGCTCTTTCTGGTATGGATCACGTAGTAATGTGGTACCACAATGAAACGGCGGGTTAAACCTGGGTCCGATCAATTCTTTAGAGGATAACACCGGTTAGGTCTGGGTCAGGTCTGGTATTCGCCATCATCTCGCTCATACTTTCACCTTTTTCGCATAATTGTTGGCCAAATGCTGGCTTTTTCTGGTTTGGCTCACGCAGTAATGTGGTACCACACGGAAACAGTGTGTTAATCCTGGATTCGATCTATATATTAGAGGGTAACACCGGTTAGGTTTGGGTTAGGTCTGGTATTTGCCAACATCTGGCTCATACTTTCGCATTTTTCGCATACTTGTTGGCCAGATCCAGGGCGTTTTCTGGTTTGGATCACGCAGTAATGTGGTACCACACTGCCACATGAGTTAAACCTGGATTCAATCTATATTTTAGAGGATAACACCGGTTAGGTCAGGGTTAGTTCTGGTGTTTGCCATCATCCGGCTCATACTTTCGCATTTTTCGCAACTTGTTGGCCAGATCCTGGGCGTTTTCTGGGTTGGATCAGCTTGTAGTGTGGTACCGCACTGAAACAGTGAAGTAATCCTGGATTCGATCTATATATTGGAGGGTAACACCGGTTAGGTCAGGGTTAGGTCTGGTATTTGCCATCATCCGGCTCATACTTTCGCATTTTTCGCATACTTGTTGGCCAGATCCAGGGCGTTTTCTGGTTTGGATCACGTAGTAATGTGGTACCACACTGCCACATGAGTTAAACCTGGATTCAATCTATATTTTAGACGATAACACCGGTTAGGTCTGGGTCAGGTCTGGTATTCGCCATCATCTCGCTCATACTTTCACCTTTTTCGCATAATTTTTGGCCAAATGCTGGCTTTTTCTGGTTTGGATCACGCAGTAATGTGGTACCACACGGAAACAGTGAGTTAATCCTGGATTCGATCTATATATTGGAGGGTAACACCGGTTAGGTTTGGGTTAGGTCTGGTATTTGCCATTATCTGGCGCATACTTTCGCATTTTTCGCATACTTGTTGGCCAGATCCAGGGCGTTTTCTGGTTTGGATCACGTAGTAATGTGGTACCACACTGCCACATGAGTTAAACCTGGATTCAATCTATATTTTAGACGATAACACCGGTTAGGTCTGGGTCAGGTCTGGTATTCGCCATCATCTCGCTCATACTTTCACCTTTTTCGCATAATTTTTGGCCAAATGCTGGCTTTTTCTGGTTTGGATCACGCAGTAATGTGGTACCACATGGAAACAGTGAGTTAATCCCGGATTCGATGTATATAGTAGGGGGTAACACCGGTTAGGTCTGGGTCAGGTCTGGGATTCGCCATCATGTCGCTCATACTTTCACCTTTTTTGCATAATTGTTGGCCAGATCCTGGGCGTTTTCTGGGTTGGATCAGGTAGTAGAGTGGTACCGCACTGAAACAGTGAAGTAATCCTGGATTCGATCTATATTTTAGAGGAAAACACTGGTTAGGTTTGGGTTAGGTCCGGTATTTGCCATCATCTGGCTCATACTTTCGCATTTTTCGCATACTTGTTGGCCAGATCCTGGGCGTTTTCTGGGTTGGATCAGGTAGTAGTGTGGTACCGCACTGAAACAGTGAAGAAATCCTGGATTCGATCTATATTTTAGAGGAAAACACCGGTTAGGCTTGGGTTTGGTCTGGTATTTGCCATCATCTGGCTCATACTTTCGCATTTTTCGCATACTTCTTGGCCAGATCCAGGACGTTTTCTGGTTTGGATCACGTAGTAATGTGGTACCACACTGAAACAGTATGTTAAACCAGGAGTCGATCTATATATTAGAGGGTAACACCGGTTAGGTTTGGGTTAGGTCTGGTATTTGCCATCATCCGGCTCATACTTTCGCATTTTTGGCATACTTGTTGGCCAGATCCTGGGCGTTTTCAGGGTTAGATCACGTAGTAGTGTGGTACCGCACTGAAACAGTGAAGTAATCCTGGATTCGATCTATATATTAGAGGGTAACACCGGTTAGGTCTGGGTCAGGTCTGGGATTCGCCATCATCTCGCTCATACTTTCACCTTTTTTGCATAATTGTTGGCCAAATGCTGGCTTTTTCTGGTTTGGATCACGTAGTAATGTGGCACCACACTGCAACCGTGAGTTAAACCTGGATTCAAACTATATTTTAGAGGATAACTCCGGCTAGGTCAGGGTTAGGTTTGGTATTTGCCATCATCTGGCACATAGTTTCGCATTTTTCGCATACTTGTTGGCCAGATCCTGGGCGTTTTCTGGGTTGGATCAGGTAGTAGTGTGGCACCGCACTGAAAAAGTAAAGTAATCCTGGATTCGATGTATATATTAGAGGTTAACACCGGTTAGGTTTGGGTTAGGTCTGGTATATGCCATCATCCGGCTCATACTTTCGCATTTTTCGCATACTTGTTGGCCAGATCCTGGGCGTTTTCTGGGTTGGATCAGGTAGTAGTGTGGTACCGCACTGAAACAGTGAAGTAATCCTGGATTCGATCTATATATTAGAGGGTAACACCGGTTAGGTCTGGGTCATGTCTGGGATTCGCCATCATCTCGCTCATATTTTCGCATTTTTCGCATACTTATTGGCCAGATCCTGGGCGTTTTCTAGTTTGGATCACGTAGTAATGTGGTTGCGCACTGCAACAGTGAGTTAAACCTGGATACAATCTATATTTTAGAGGATAACACCGGTTAGGTCAGGGTTAGGTTTGGTATTTGCCATCACCTGGCTCATACTTTCGCATTATTCGCATACTTGTTGGCCAGATCCTGGGCGTTTTCTGGGTTGGATCAGGTAGTAGTGTGGCACCGCACTGAAAAAGTAAAGTAATCCTGGATTCGATGTATATATTAGAGGGTAACACCGGTTAGGTTTGGGTTAGGTCTGGTATTTGCCATCATCTGGCTCATACTTTCACCTTTTTCGCATAATTGTTGGCCAAATGCTGGCTTTTTCTGGTTTGGATCACGCAGTAATGTGGTACCACACGGAAACAGTGTGTTAATCCTGGATTCGATCTATATATTAGAGGGTAACACCGGTTAAGTTTGGTTTAGGTCTGGTATTTGCCATCATCTGGCAAATACTTTCGCATTTTTCGCATACTTTTTGGCCAGATCCTGGGCTTTTTCTGGTTTGGATCACGTAGTAATGTGATACTACACTGAAACATTGAGTTAATCCTGCATTCGATCTATATATTAGAGGGTAACACCGGTTAGTCTTGGGTTAGGTCTGGTATTTGCCATCATCTGGCTCATACTTTCGCTTTTTTCGCATACTTGTTGGCCAGATCCAGGGCGTTTTCTGGTTTGAGTCACGTAGTAATGTGGTACTTCACAGCCACATGGGTTAAACCTGGATTCAATCTATATTTTAGAGGATAACACCGGTTAGGTCACGGTTAGGTCTGGTATTTGCCATCATCTGGCACATACTTTCGCATTTTTCGCATACATTTTGGCCAGTTCCTGGGCTTTTTCTGGTTTGGATCACGTAGTAATGTGATACTACACTGAAACAGTGAGTTAATCCTGGATTCGATCTATATATTAGAGGGTAACACCGGTTAGGCTTGGGTTAGTTCTGGTATTTGCTATTACCTGGCCCATACTTTGTCATATTTCGTATAAATGTTGGCCAGATCCTGGGCTTTTTCTGGTATGGATCACGTAGTAATGTGGTACCATAATGAAACAGCGGGTTGAACCGGGGTTCGATCAATTTTTTAGAGGATATCACCGGTTAGGTCTGGGTCAGGTCTGGGCTTCGCCATCATCTCGCTCATACTTTCACCTTTTTCGCATACTTGTTGGCGAGATCCTGGGCGTTCTTTGGATTGGATCACGTAGTAATGTGGTACCACACTGCAACTGTGAGTTAAACCTGGATTCAATCTATATTTTAGAGGATAACACCGATTAGGTCAGGGTTAGATCTGGTATTTGCCATCATCCGGCTCATACTTTCGCATTTTTCGCATACTTCTTGGCTAGATCCTGGGCGTTTTCTGGGTTGGATCACGTAGTAGTGTGATGCCACACTGAAACAGTGAATTAATCCTGAATTCGATCTATATATTGGAGGGTAACACCGGTTAGGTTTGGGTTAGGTCAGGTATTTGCTATTACCTGGCCCATACTTTGTCATATTTCGTATAAATGTTGGCCAGATCCTGGGCTTTTTCTGGTATGGATCACGTAGTAATGTGGTACCACAATGAAACAGCGGGTTAGACCGGGGTCCGATCAATTTTTTAGAGGATATCACCGGTTAGGTCTGGGTCAGGTCTGGGATTCGCCATCATCTCGCTCATACTTTCACCTTTTTCGCATACTTGTTGGCGAGATCCTGAGCGTTTTTTGGATTGGATCACGTAGTAATGTGGTACCACACTGCAACTGTGAGTTAAACCTGGATTCAATCTATATTTTAGAGGAAAACACCGGTTAGGCTTCCGTTTGGTCTGGTATTTGCCATCATCTGGCTCATACTTTCGCATTTTTCACATAATTGTTGGCCTGATCCTGGGCGTTTTCTGGGTTGGGTCACGTACTAATGTGGTACCTCACTGCCACATGGGTTAAACCTGGATTCAATCTATATTTTAGAGGATAACGCCGGTTAGGTCAGGGTTAGGTCTGGTATTTGCCATCATCCGGCTCATACTTTCGCATTTTTCGCATACTTCTTGGCTAGATCCTGGGCGTTTTCTGGGTTGGATCACGTAGTAGTGTGATGCCACACTGAAACAGTGAATTAATCCTGGGTTCGATCTATATATTGGAGGCTAACACCGGTTAGGTTTGGGTTAGGTCTGGTATTTGCCATCATCCGGCTCATACTTTCGCATTTTTCGCATACTTGTTGGCCAGATCCTGGGCTTTTTCTGGTATGGATCACGTAGTAATGTGGTACCACAATGAAACAGCGGGTTGAACCGGGGTCCGATCAATTTTTTAGAGGATATCACCGGTTAGGTCTGGGTCAGGTCTGGGATTCGCCATCATCTCGCTCATACTTTCACCTT
The DNA here is from genome assembly GCF_051014445.1 of Colletes latitarsis. NCBI lineage: Eukaryota > Metazoa > Arthropoda > Insecta > Hymenoptera > Colletidae > Colletes > Colletes latitarsis. The sequence continues at coordinate 4,563,685 of NC_135145.1, read as the reverse complement.
TTTCGCATACTTGTTGGCGAGATCCTGGGCGTTTTCTAGGTTGGATCAGGTAGTAGTTTGGTACCGCACTGAAACAGTGAAGTAATCCTGGATTCGATCTATATATTGGAGGGTAACACAGGTTAGGTCAGGGTTAGGTCTGGTATTTGCCATCATCTGGCTCATACTTTCGCATTTTTCGCATACTTGTTGGCCAGATCCTGGGCGTCTTCTGGGTTGGATCAGGTAGTAGTGTGGTACCGCAATGAAACAGTGAAGTAATCCTGGATTCGATCTATATATTGGAGGGTAACACCGGTTAGGTCAGGGTTAGGTCTGGTATTTGCTATCATCCGTCTCATACTTTCGCATTTTTCGCATACTTGTTGGCCAGATCCTGGGCGTCTTCTGTGTTGGATCAGGTAGTAGTGTGATGCCACACTGAAACAGTGAATTAATCCTGGATTCGTTCTATATATTAGAGGGTAACACCAGTTAGGTTTGGGTTAGGTCTGGTATTTGATATTACCTGGCCTATACTTTCGCATATTTCGTATAAATGTTGGCCAGATCCTGGGCTTTTTCTGGTATGGATCACGTAGTAATGTGGTACCACAATGAAACAGCGGGTTAAACCGTGGTCCGATCAATTCTTTAGAGGATAACACCGGTTAGGTCTGGGTCAGGTCTGGGATTCGCCATCATCTCGCTCATACATCCACCTTTTTCGCATACTTGTTGGCCAGATCCTGGGCGTTTTCTGGGTTGGATCAGGTAGTAGTTTGGTACCGCACTGAAACAGTGAAGTAATCCTGGATTCGATCTATATATTGGAGGGTAACACAGGTTAGGTCAGGGGTAGGTCTGGTATTTGCCATCATCTGGCTCATACTTTCGCATTTTTCGCATACTTGTTGGCCAGATCCTGAGCGTTTTCTGGTTTGGATCACGTAGTAATATGGTACCACAGTGAAACAGTGAGTTAATCCGGGATTCAATCTATATTTTAGAGGATAACAGCGGTTAGGTCAGGGTTAGGTCTGGTATTTGCCATCATCTGTCTCATACTTTCGCATTCTTCACATACTTGTTGGCCAGATCCTGGGCGTTTTCTGGGTTGGATCAGGTAGTAGTGTGGTACCGCACTGAAACAGTGAAGTAATCCTGGATTCGATCTATATATTGGAGGGTAACACCGGTTAGGTCAGGGTTAGGTCTGGTATTTGCCATCATCCGGCTCATACTTTCGCATTTTTCGCATACATGTTGGCCAGATCCTGGGCGTTTTCTGGGTTGGATCAGGTAGTAGTGTGGTACCGCACTGAAACAGTGAAGTAATCCTGGATTCGATCTATATATTGGAGGCTAACACCGGTTAGGTTTGGGTTAGGTCTGGTATTTGCTATTACCTGGCCCATACTTTGTCATATTTCGTATAAATGTTGGCCAGATCCTGGGCTTTTTCTGGTATGGATCACGTAGTAATGTGGTACCACAATGAAACAGCGGGTTGAACCGGGGTCCGATCAATTTTTTAGAGGATATCACCGGTTAGGTCTGGGTCAGGTCTGGGATTCGCCATCATCTCGCTCATACTTTCACCTTTTTCGCATACTTGTTGGCGAGATCCTGGGCGTTTTCTGGGTTGGATCAGGTAGTAGTTTGGTACCGCACTGAAACAGTGAAGTAATCCTGGATTCGATCTATATATTGGAGGGTAACACAGGTTAGGTCAGGGTTAGGTCTGGTATTTGCCATCATCTGGCTCATACTTTCGCATTTTTCGCATACTTGTTGGCCAGATCCTGAGCGTTTTCTGGTTTGGATCACGTAGTAATATGGTACCACACTGAAACAGTGAGTTAATCCGGGATTCAATCTATATTTTAGAGGATAACAGCGGTTAGGTCAGGGTTAGGTCTGGTATTTGCCAGCATCTGGCTCATACTTTCACATTTTTCGCATACATTTTGGCCAGTTCCAGGGCTTTTTCTGGTTTGGATCACGTAGTAATGTGATACTACACTGAAACAGTGAGTTAATCCAGGATTCGATCTATATATTAGAGGGTAACACCGGTTAGGCTTGGGTTAGTTCTGGTATTTGCTATTACCTGGCCCATACTTTGTCATATTTCGTATAAATGTTGGCCAGATCCTGGGCTTGTTCTGGTATCGATCACGTAGTAATGTGGTACCACAATGAAACAGCGGGTTGAACCGGGGTTCGATCAATTTTTTAGAGGATATCACCGGTTAGGTCTGGGTCAGGTCTGGGCTTCGCCATCATCTCGCTCATACTTTCACCTTTTTCGCATACTTGTTGGCGAGATCCTGGGCGTTTGTTGGATTGGATCACGTAGTAATGTGGTACCACACTGCAACTGTGAGTTAAACCTGTATTCAATCTATATTTTAGAGGAAAACACCGGTTAGGCTTGTGTTTGGTCTGGTATTTGCCATCGTCTGGCTCATACTTTCGCATTTTTCACATAATTGTTGGCCTGATCCTGGGCGTTTTCTGGGTTGGGTCACGTACTAATGTGGTACCTCACTGCCACATGGGTTAAACCTGGATTCAATCTATATTTTAGAGGGTAACACCGGTTAGGTCAGGGTTAGGTCTGGTATTTGCCATCATCCGGCTCATACTTTCGCATTTTTCGCATACTTCTTGGCTAGATCCTGGGCGTTTTCTGGGTTGGATCACGTAGTAATATGGTACCACACTGAGACAGTGTGTAAAACCCGGATTCAATCTATATTTTAGAGGGTAACACAGGTTAGGTCAGGGTTAGGTCTGGTATTTGCCATCATCTGGCTCATACTTTCACCTTTTTCGCATACTTGTTGGCGAGATCCTGGGCGTTTTCTGGGTTGGATCAGGTAGTAGTTTGGTACCGCACTGAAACATTGAGTTAATCCTGGATTCGATCTATATATTAGAAGGTAACACCGGTTAGGTCTGTGTTAGCTCAGGTATTTGCCATCATCCGACTCATACTTTCGCATTTTTCGCATACTTATTTGCCAGATACTGGGCGTCTTCTGGTTTGGAACACGTAGTAATATGGTACCACACTGAGACAGTGTGTAAAACCCGGATTCAATCTATATTTTAGAGGGTAACACAGGTTAGGTCAGGGTTAGGTCTGGTATTTGCCATCATCTGGCTCATACTTTCGCATTTTTCGCATACTTGTTGGCCAGATCCTGAGCGTTTTCTGGTTTGGATCACGTAGTAATATGGTACCACACTGAAACAGTGAGTTAATCCGGGATTCAATCTATATTTTAGAGGATAACAGCGGTTAGGTCAGGGTTAGGTCTGGTATTTGCCATCATCTGTCTCATACTTTCGCATTTTTCACATACTTGTTGGCCAGATCCTGGGCGTTTTCTGGGTTGGGTCACGTACTAATGTGGCACCTCACTGCCACATGGGTTAAACCTGGATTCAATCTATATTTTAGAGGATAACACCGGTTAGGTCAGGGTTAGGTCTGGTATTTGCCATCATCCGGCTCATACTTTCGCATTTTTCGCATACTTCTTGGCTAGATCCTGGGCGTTTTCTGGGTTGGATCACGTAGTAGTGTGGTGCCACACTGAAACAGTGAATTAATCCTGGATTCGATCTATATATTGGAGGCTAACACCGGTTAGGTTTGGGTTAGGTCTGGTATTTGCTATTACCTGGCCCATACTTTGTCATATTTCGTATAAATGTTGGCCAGATCCTGGGCTTTTTCTGGTATGGATCACGTAGTAATGTGGTACCACAATGAAACAGCGGGTTGAACCGGGGTCCGATCAATTTTTTAGAGGATATCACTGGTTAGGTCTGGGTCAGGTCTGGGATTCGCCATCATCTCGCTCATACTTTCACCTTTTTCGCATACTTCTTGGCGAGATCCTGGGCGTTTTCTGGGTTGGATCAGGTAGTAGTTTGGTACCGCACTGAAACAGTGAAGTAATCCTGGATTCGATCTATAAATTGGAGGGTAACACAGGTTAGGTCAGGGTTAGGTCTGGTATTTGCCATCATCTGGCTCATACTTTCGCATTTTTCGCATACTTGTTGGCCAGATCCTGAGCGTTTTCTGGTTTGGATCACGTAGTAATATGGTACCACACTGAAACAGTGAGTTAATCCGGGATTCAATCTATATTTTAGAGGATAACAGCGGTTAGGTCAGGGTTAGGTCTGGTATTTGCCATCATCTGTCTCATACTTTCGCATTTTTCACATACTTGTTGGCCAGATCCTGGGCGTTTTCTGGGTTGGATCAGGTAGTAGTGTGGTACCGCACTGAAACAGTGAAGTAATCCTGGATTCGATCTATATATTGGAGGGTAACACCGGTTAGGTCAGGGTTAGGTCTGGTATTTGCCATCATCCGGCTCATACTTTCGCATTTTTCGCATACTTGTTGGCCAGATCCTGGGCGTTTTCTGGGTTGGATCAGGTAGTAGTGTGGTACCGCACTGAAACAGTGAAGTAATCCTGGATTCGATCTATATATTGGAGGGTAACACCGGTTAGGTCAGGGTTAGGTCTGGTATCTGCTATCATCCGTCTCATACTTTCGCATTTTTCGCATACTTGTTGGCCAGATCCTGGGCGTCTTCTGTGTTGGATCAGGTAGTAGTGTGATGCCACACTGAAACAGTGAATTAATCCTGGATTCGATCTATATATTAGAGGGTAACACCAGTTAGGTTTGGGTTAGGTCTGGTATTTGATATTACCTGGCCTATACTTTCGCATATTTCGTATAAATGTTGGCCAGATCCTGGGCTTTTTCTGGTATCGATCACGTAGTAATGTGGTACCACAATGAAACAGCGGGTTGAACCGGGGTTCGATCAATTTTTTAGAGGATATCACCGGTTAGGTCTGGGTCAGGTCTGGGCTTCGCCATCATCTCGCTCATACTTTCACCTTTTTCGCATACTTGTTGGCGAGATCCTGGGCGTTTTTTGGATTGGATCACGTAGTAATGTGGTACCACACTGCAACTGTGAGTTAAACCTGGATTCAATCTATATTTTAGAGGAAAACACCGGTTTGGCTTGTGTTTGGTCTGGTATTTGCCATCATCTGGCTCATACTTTCGCATTTTTCACATAATTGTTGGCCTGATCCTGGGCGTTTTCTGGGTTGGGTCACGTACTAATGTGGTACCTCACTGCCACATGGGTTAAACCTGGATTCAATCTATATTTTAGAGGGTAACACCGGTTAGGTCAGGGTTAGGTCTGGTATTTGCCATCATCCGGCTCATACTTTCGCATTTTTCGCATACTTCTTGGCTAGATCCTGGGCGTTTTCTGGGTTGGATCACGTAGTAATATGGTACCACACTGAGACAGTGTGTAAAACCCGGATTCAATCTATATTTTAGAGGGTAACACAGGTTAGGTCAGGGTTAGGTCTGGTATTTGCCATCATCTGGCTCATACTTTCACCTTTTTCGCATACTTGTTGGCGAGATCCTGGGCGTTTTCTGGGTTGGATCAGGTAGTAGTTTGGTACCGCACTGAAACATTGAGTTAATCCTGGATTCGATCTATATATTAGAAGGTAACACCGGTTAGGTCTGTGTTAGCTCAGGTATTTGCCATCATCCGACTCATACTTTCGCATTTTTCGCATACTTATTTGCCAGATACTGGGCGTCTTCTGGTTTGGAACACGTAGTAATATGGTACCACACTGAGACAGTGTGTAAAACCCGGATTCAATCTATATTTTAGAGGGTAACACAGGTTAGGTCAGGGTTAGGTCTGGTATTTGCCATCATCTGGCTCATACTTTCGCATTTTTCGCATACTTGTTGGCCAGATCCTGAGCGTTTTCTGGTTTGGATCACGTAGTAATATGGTACCACACTGAAACAGTGAGTTAATCCGGGATTCAATCTATATTTTAGAGGATAACAGCGGTTAGGTCAGGGTTAGGTCTGGTATTTGCCATCATCTGTCTCATACTTTCGCATTTTTCACATACTTGTTGGCCAGATCCTGGGCGTTTTCTGGGTTGGGTCACGTACTAATGTGGCACCTCACTGCCACATGGGTTAAACCTGGATTCGATCTATATTTTAGAGGATAACACCGGTTAGGTCAGGGTTAGGTCTGGTATTTGCCATCATCCGGCTCATACTTTCGCATTTTTCGCATACTTCTTGGCTAGATCCTGGGCGTTTTCTGGGTTGGATCACGTAGTAGTGTGGTGCCACACTGAAACAGTGAATTAATCCTGGATTCGATCTATATATTGGAGGCTAACACCGGTTAGGTTTGGGTTAGGTCTGGTATTTGCTATTACCTGGCCCATACTTTGTCATATTTCGTATAAATGTTGGCCAGATCCTGGGCTTTTTCTGGTATGGATCACGTAGTAATGTGGTACCACAATGAAACAGCGGGTTGAACCGGGGTCCGATCAATTTTTTAGAGGATATCACTGGTTAGGTCTGGGTCAGGTCTGGGATTCGCCATCATCTCGCTCATACTTTCACCTTTTTCGCATACTTCTTGGCGAGATCCTGGGCGTTTTCTGGGTTGGATCAGGTAGTAGTTTGGTACCGCACTGAAACAGTGAAGTAATCCTGGATTCGATCTATAAATTGGAGGGTAACACAGGTTAGGTCAGGGTTAGGTCTGGTATTTGCCATCATCTGGCTCATACTTTCGCATTTTTCGCATACTTGTTGGCCAGATCCTGAGCGTTTTCTGGTTTGGATCACGTAGTAATATGGTACCACACTGAAACAGTGAGTTAATCCGGGATTCAATCTATATTTTAGAGGATAACAGCGGTTAGGTCAGGGTTAGGTCTGGTATTTGCCATCATCTGTCTCATACTTTCGCATTTTTCACATACTTGTTGGCCAGATCCTGGGCGTTTTCTGGGTTGGATCAGGTAGTAGTGTGGTACCGCACTGAAACAGTGAAGTAATCCTGGATTCGATCTATATATTGGAGGGTAACACCGGTTAGGTCAGGGTTAGGTCTGGTATTTGCCATCATCCGGCTCATACTTTCGCATTTTTCGCATACTTGTTGGCCAGATCCTGGGCGTTTTCTGGGTTGGATCAGGTAGTAGTGTGGTACCGCACTGAAACAGTGAAGTAATCCTGGATTCGATCTATATATTGGAGGGTAACACCGGTTAGGTCAGGGTTAGGTCTGGTATCTGCTATCATCCGTCTCATACTTTCGCATTTTTCGCATACTTGTTGGCCAGATCCTGGGCGTCTTCTGTGTTGGATCAGGTAGTAGTGTGATGCCACACTGAAACAGTGAATTAATCCTGGATTCGATCTATATATTAGAGGGTAACACCAGTTAGGTTTGGGTTAGGTCTGGTATTTGATATTACCTGGCCTATACTTTCGCATATTTCGTATAAATGTTGGCCAGATCCTGGGCTTTTTCTGGTATCGATCACGTAGTAATGTGGTACCACAATGAAACAGCGGGTTGAACCGGGGTTCGATCAATTTTTTAGAGGATATCACCGGTTAGGTCTGGGTCAGGTCTGGGCTTCGCCATCATCTCGCTCATACTTTCACCTTTTTCGCATACTTGTTGGCGAGATCCTGGGCGTTTTTTGGATTGGATCACGTAGTAATGTGGTACCACACTGCAACTGTGAGTTAAACCTGGATTCAATCTATATTTTAGAGGAAAACACCGGTTTGGCTTGTGTTTGGTCTGGTATTTGCCATCATCTGGCTCATACTTTCGCATTTTTCACATAATTGTTGGCCTGATCCTGGGCGTTTTCTGGGTTGGGTCACGTACTAATGTGGTACCTCACTGCCACATGGGTTAAACCTGGATTCAATCTATATTTTAGAGGGTAACACCGGTTAGGTCAGGGTTAGGTCTGGTATTTGCCATCATCCGGCTCATACTTTCGCATTTTTCGCATACTTCTTGGCTAGATCCTGGGCGTTTTCTGGGTTGGATCACGTAGTAGTGTGATGCCACACTGAAACAGTGAATTAATCCTGGATTCGATCTATATATTGGAGGCTAACACCGGTTAGGTTTGGGTTAGGTCTGGTATTTGCAATTACCTGGCCCATACTTTGTCATATTTCGTATAAATGTTGGCCAGATCCTGGGCTTTTTCTGGTATGGATCACGTAGTAATGTGGTACCACAATGAAACAGCGGGTTGAACCGGGGTCCGATCAATTTTTTAGAGGATATCACCGGTTAGGTCTGGGTCAGGTCTGGGATTCGCCATCATCTCGCTCATACTTTCACCTTTTTCGCATACTTGTTGGCGAGATCCTGGGCGTTTTCTGGGTTGGATCAGGTAGTAGTTTGGTACCGCACTGAAACAGTGAAGTAATCCTGGATTCGATCTATATATTGGAGGGTAACACAGGTTAGGTCAGGGTTAGGTCTGGTATTTGCCATCATCTGGCTCATACTTTCGCATTTTTCGCATACTTATTTGCCAGATACTGGGCGTCTTCTGGTTTGGAACACGTAGTAATATGGTACCACTCTGAGACAGTGTGTAAAACCCGGATTCAATCTATATTTTAGAGGGTAACACAGGTTAGGTCAGGGTTAGGTCTGGTATTTGCCATCATCTGGCTCATACTTTCGCATTTTTCGCATACTTGTTGGCCAGATCCTGAGCGTTTTCTGGTTTGGATCACGTAGTAATATGGTACCACACTGAAACAGTGAGTTAATCCGGGATTCAATCTATATTTTAGAGGATAACAGCGGTTAGGTCAGGGTTAGGTCTGGTATTTGCCATCATCTGTCTCATACTTTCGCATTTTTCACATACTTGTTGGCCAGATCCTGGGCGTTTTCTGGGTTGGGTCACGTACTAATGTGGCACCTCACTGCCACATGGGTTAAACCTGGATTCAATCTATATTTTAGAGGATAACACCGGTTAGGTCAGGGTTAGGTCTGGTATTTGCCATCATCCGGCTCATACTTTCGCATTTTTCGCATACTTCTTGGCTAGATCCTGGGCGTTTTCTGGGTTGGATCACGTAGTAGTGTGGTGCCACACTGAAACAGTGAATTAATCCTGGATTCGATCTATATATTGGAGGCTAACACCGGTTAGGTTTGGGTTAGGTCTGGTATTTGCTATTACCTGGCCCATACTTTGTCATATTTCGTATAAATGTTGGCCAGATCCTGGGCTTTTTCTGGTATGGATCACGTAGTAATGTGGTACCACAATGAAACAGCGGGTTGAACCGGGGTCCGATCAATTTTTTAGAGGATATCACTGGTTAGGTCTGGGTCAGGTCTGGGATTCGCCATCATCTCGCTCATACTTTCACCTTTTTCGCATACTTCTTGGCGAGATCCTGGGCGTTTTCTGGGTTGGATCAGGTAGTAGTTTGGTACCGCACTGAAACAGTGAAGTAATCCTGGATTCGATCTATAAATTGGAGGGTAACACAGGTTAGGTCAGGGTTAGGTCTGGTATTTGCCATCATCTGGCTCATACTTTCGCATTTTTCGCATACTTGTTGGCCAGATCCTGAGCGTTTTCTGGTTTGGATCACGTAGTAGTATGGTACCACACTGAAACAGTGAGTTAATCCGGGATTCAATCTATATTTTAGAGGATAACAGCGGTTAGGTCAGGGTTAGGTCTGGTATTTGCCATCATCTGTCTCATACTTTCGCATTTTTCACATACTTGTTGGCCAGATCCTGGGCGTTTTCTGGGTTGGATCAGGTAGTAGTGTGGTACCGCACTGAAACAGTGAAGTAATCCTGGATTCGATCTATATATTGGAGGGTAACACCGGTTAGGTCAGGGTTAGGTCTGGTATTTGCCATCATCCGGCTCATACTTTCGCATTTTTCGCATACTTGTTGGCTAGATCCTGGGCGTTTTCTGGGTTGGATCAGGTAGTAGTGTGGTACAGCACTGAAACAGTGAAGTAATCCTGGATTCGATCTATATTTTAGAGGAAAACACCGCTTAGGTCAGGCTTAGGTCATGTATTTGCCAGCATCTGGCTCATACTTTCGCATTTTTCACATACTTGTTGGCCAGATCCTGGGCGTTTTCTGGGTTGGATCAGGTAGTAGTGTGGTACCGCACTGAAACAGTGAAGTAATCCTGGATTCGATCTATATATTGGAGGGTAACACCGGTCAGGTCAGGGTTAGGTCTGGTATTTGCCATCATCCGGCTCATACTTTCGCATTTTTCGCATACTTGTTGGCCAGATCCTGGGCGTTTTCTGGGTTGGATCAGGTAGTAGTGTGGTACCGCACTGAAACAGTGAAGTAATCCTGGATTCGATCTATATATTGGAGGGTAACACCGGTTAGGTCAGGGTTAGGTCTGGTATTTGCTATCATCCGTCTCATACTTTCGCATTTTTCGCATACTTGTTGGCCAGATCCTGGGCGTCTTCTGTGTTGGATCAGGTAGTAGTGTGATGCCACACTGAAACAGTGAATTAATCCTGGATTCGATCTATATATTAGAGGGTAACACCAGTTAGGTTTGGGTTAGGTCTGGTATTTGATATTACCTGGCCTATACTTTCGCATATTTCGTATAAATGTTGGCCAGATCCTGGGCTTTTTCTGGTATGGATCACGTAGTAATGTGGTACCACAATGAAACTGCGAGTTAAACCGTGGTCCGATCAATTCTTTAGAGGATAACACCGGTTAGGTCTGGGTCAGGTCTGGGATTCGCCATCATCTCGCTCATACTTCCACCTTTTTCGCATACTTGTTGGCCAGATCCTGGGCGTTTTCTGGGTTGGAGCAGGTAGTAATGTGGCACCACACTCAAACTGTGATTTAAACCTGGATGCAATCTATATTTTAGGGGATAACACCCGTTAGGTCAGGGATAGGTCTGGTATTTGCCATCATCCGGCTCATACTTTCGCATTTTTCGCATACTTGTTGGCCAGATCCTGGGCGTTTTCTGGGTTGGATCAGGTAGTAGTGTGCTACCGCACTGAAACAGTGAAGTAATCCTGGATTCGATCTATATATTGGAGGGTAACACCGGTTAGGTCAGGGTTAGGTCTGGTATTTCCCATTATCCGGCTCATACTTTCGCATTTTTCGCATACTTGTTGGCCAGATCCTGGGCGTTTCCTCGTTTGGGTCACGTAGTAATGTGGTGCCACACTGCAACAGTGAGTTCAACCTGGATTCAATCTGTATTTTAGAGGATAACACCGGTTAGGTCAGGGTTACGTCTGGTATTTGCCATTATCTGGCTCATACTTTCGCCTTTTTCACCTACTTTTTGGCCAGATCCTGGGCGTTTTCTGGGTTGGATCACGTAGTAGTGTGATGCCACACTGAAACAGTGAGTTAAACCTGGATTCAATCTATATTTTAGAGGATAACACCGGTTAGGTCACGGTTAGGTCTGGTATTTGCCATCATCTGGCACATACTTTCGCATTTTTCGCATACATTTTGGCCAGTTCCTGGGCTTTTTCTGGTTTGGATCACGTAGTAATGTGATACTACACTGAAACAGTGAGTTAATCCTGGATTCGATCTATATATTAGAGGGTAACACCGGTTAGGCTTGGGTTAGTTCTGGTATTTGCTATTACCTGGCCCATACTTTGTCATATTTCGTATAAATGTTGGCCAGATCCTGGGCTTTTTCTGGTATGGATCACGTAGTAATGTGGTACCATAATGAAACAGCGGGTTGAACCGGGGTTCGATCAATTTTTTAGAGGATATCACCGGTTAGGTCTGGGTCAGGTCTGGGCTTCGCCATCATCTCGCTCATACTTTCACCTTTTTCGCATACTTGTTGGCGAGATCCTGGGCGTTCTTTGGATTGGATCACGTAGTAATGTGGTACCACACTGCAACTGTGAGTTAAACCTGGATTCAATCTATATTTTGGAGGATAACACCGATTAGGTCAGGGTTAGATCTGGTATTTGCCATCATCCGGCTCATACTTTCGCATTTTTCGCATACTTCTTGGCTAGATCCTGGGCGTTTTCTGGGTTGGATCACGTAGTAGTGTGATGCCACACTGAAACAGTGAATTAATCCTGAATTCGATCTATATATTGGAGGGTAACACCGGTTAGGTTTGGGTTAGGTCAGGTATTTGCTATTACCTGGCCCATACTTTGTCATATTTCGTATAAATGTTGGCCAGATCCTGGGCTTTTTCTGGTATGGATCACGTAGTAATGTGGTACCACAATGAAACAGCGGGTTAGACCGGGGTCCGATCAATTTTTTAGAGGATATCACCGGTTAGGTCTGGGTCAGGTCTGGGATTCGCCATCATCTCGCTCATACTTTCACCTTTTTCGCATACTTGTTGGCGAGATCCTGAGCGTTTTTTGGATTGGATCACGTAGTAATGTGGTACCACACTGCAACTGTGAGTTAAACCTGGATTCAATCTATATTTTAGAGGAAAACACCGGTTAGGCTTCCGTTTGGTCTGGTATTTGCCATCATCTGGCTCATACTTTCGCATTTTTCACATAATTGTTGGCCTGATCCTGGGCGTTTTCTGGGTTGGGTCACGTACTAATGTGGTACCTCACTGCCACATGGGTTAAACCTGGATTCAATCTATATTTTAGAGGATAACACCGGTTAGGTCAGGGTTAGGTCTGGTATTTGCCATCATCCGGCTCATACTTTCGCATTTTTCGCATACTTCTTGGCTAGATCCTGGGCGTTTTCTGGGTTGGATCACGTAGTAGTGTGATGCCACACTGAAACAGTGAATTAATCCTGGGTTCGATCTATATATTGGAGGCTAAAACCGGTTAGGTTTGGGTTAGGTCTGGTATTTGCTATTACCTGGCCCACACCTTGTCATATTTCGTATAAATGTTGGCCAGATCCTGGGCTTTTTCTGGTATGGATCACGTAGTAATGTGGTACCACAATGAAACAGCGGGTTGAACCGGGGTCCGATCAATTTTTTAGAGGATATCACCGGTTAGGTCTGGGTCAGGTCTGGGATTCGCCATCATCTCGCTCATACTTTCACCTTTTTCGCATACTTGTTGGCGAGATCCTGGGCGTTTTCTAGGTTGGATCAGGTAGTAGTTTGGTACCGCACTGAAACAGTGAAGTAATCCTGGATTCGATCTATATATTGGAGGGTAACACAGGTTAGGTCAGGGTTAGGTCTGGTATTTGCCATCATCTGGCTCATACTTTCGCATTTTTCGCATACTTGTTGGCCAGATCCTGAGCGTTTTCTGGTTTGGATCACGTAGTAATATGGTACCACACTGAAACAGTGAGTTAATCCGGGATTCAATCTATATTTTAGAGGATAACAGCGGTTAGGTCGGGGTTAGGTCTGGTATTTGCCATCATCTGTCTCATACTTTCGCATTTTTCACATACTTGTTGGCCAGATCCTGGGCGTTTTCTGGGTTGGATCAGGTAGTAGTGTGGTACCGCACTGAAACAGTGAAGTAATCCTGGATTCGATCTATATATTGGAGGGTAACACCGGTTAGGTCAGGGTTAGGTCTGGTATTTGCCATCATCCGGCTCATACTTTCGCATTTTTCGCATACTTGTTGGCCAGATCCTGGGCGTTTTCTGGGTTGGATCAGGCAGTAGTGTGGTACCGCACTGAAACAGTGAAGTAATCCTGGATTCGATCTATATTTTAGAGGAAAACACCGCTTAGGTCAGGCTTAGGTCTTGTATTTGCCAGCATCTGGCTCATACTTTCGCATTTTTCACATACTTGTTGGCCAGATCCTGGGCGTTTTCTGGGTTGGATCAGGTAGTAGTGTGGTACCGCACTGAAACAGTGAAGTAATCCTGGATTCGATCTATATATTGGAGGGTAACACCGGTTAGGTCAGGGTTAGGTCTGGTATTTGCCATCATCCGGCTCATACTTTCGCATTTTTCGCATACTTGTTGGCCAGATCCTGGGCGTCTTCTGGGTTGGATCAGGTAGTAGTGTGGTACCGCAATGAAACAGTGAAGTAATCCTGGATTCGATCTATATATTGGAGGGTAACACCGGTTAGGTCAGGGTTAGGTCTGGTATTTGCTATCATCCGTCTCATACTTTCGCATTTTTCGCATACTTGTTGGCCAGATCCTGGGCGTCTTCTGTGTTGGATCAGGTAGTAGTGTGATGCCACACTGAAACAGTGAATTAATCCTGGATTCGTTCTATATATTAGAGGGTAACACCAGTTAGGTTTGGGTTAGGTCTGGTATTTGATATTACCTGGCCTATACTTTCGCATATTTCGTATAAATGTTGGCCAGATCCTGGGCTTTTTCTGGTATGGATCACGTAGTAATGTGGTACCACAATGAAACAGCGGGTTAAACTGTGGTCCGATCAATTCTTTAGAGGATAACACCGGTTAGGTCTGGGTCAGGTCTGGGATTCGCCATCATCTCGCTCATACATCCACCTTTTTCGCATACTTGTTGGCCAGATCCTGGGCGTTTTCTGGGTTGGATCAGGTAGTAGTTTGGTACCGCACTGAAACAGTGAAGTAATCCTGGATTCGATCTATATATTGGAGGGTAACACAGGTTAGGTCAGGGGTAGGTCTGGTATTTGCCATCATCTGGCTCATACTTTCGCATTTTTCGCATACTTGTTGGCCAGATCCTGAGCGTTTTCTGGTTTGGATCACGTAGTAATATGGTACCACAGTGAAACAGTGAGTTAATCCGGGATTCAATCTATATTTTAGAGGATAACAGCGGTTAGGTCAGGGTTAGGTCTGGTATTTGCCATCATCTGTCTCATACTTTCGCATTCTTCACATACTTGTTGGCCAGATCCTGGGCGTTTTCTGGGTTGGATCAGGTAGTAGTGTGGTACCGCACTGAAACAGTGAAGTAATCCTGGATTCGATCTATATATTGGAGGGTAACACCGGTTAGGTCAGGGTTAGGTCTGGTATTTGCCATCATCCGGCTCATACTTTCGCATTTTTCGCATACATGTTGGCCAGATCCTGGGCGTTTTCTGGGTTGGATCAGGTAGTAGTGTGGTACCGCACTGAAACAGTGAAGTAATCCTGGATTCGATCTATATATTGGAGGCTAACACCGGTTAGGTTTGGGTTAGGTCTGGTATTTGCTATTACCTGGCCCATACTTTGTCATATTTCGTATAAATGTTGGCCAGATCCTGGGCTTTTTCTGGTATGGATCACGTAGTAATGTGGTACCACAATGAAACAGCGGGTTGAACCGGGGTCCGATCAATTTTTTAGAGGATATCACCGGTTAGGTCTGGGTCAGGTCTGGGATTCGCCATCATCTCGCTCATACTTTCACCTTTTTCGCATACTTGTTGGCGAGATCCTGGGCGTTTTCTGGGTTGGATCAGGTAGTAGTTTGGTACCGCACTGAAACAGTGAAGTAATCCTGGATTCGATCTATATATTGGAGGGTAACACAGGTTAGGTCAGGGTTAGGTCTGGTATTTGCCATCATCTGGCTCATACTTTCGCATTTTTCGCATACTTGTTGGCCAGATCCTGAGCGTTTTCTGGTTTGGATCACGTAGTAATATGGTACCACACTGAAACAGTGAGTTAATCCGGGATTCAATCTATATTTTAGAGGATAACAGCGGTTAGGTCAGGGTTAGGTCTGGTATTTGCCAGCATCTGGCTCATACTTTCACATTTTTCGCATACATTTTGGCCAGTTCCAGGGCTTTTTCTGGTTTGGATCACGTAGTAATGTGATACTACACTGAAACAGTGAGTTAATCCAGGATTCGATCTATATATTAGAGGGTAACACCGGTTAGGCTTGGGTTAGTTCTGGTATTTGCTATTACCTGGCCCATACTTTGTCATATTTCGTATAAATGTTGGCCAGATCCTGGGCTTGTTCTGGTATCGATCACGTAGTAATGTGGTACCACAATGAAACAGCGGGTTGAACCGGGGTTCGATCAATTTTTTAGAGGATATCACCGGTTAGGTCTGGGTCAGGTCTGGGCTTCGCCATCATCTCGCTCATACTTTCACCTTTTTCGCATACTTGTTGGCGAGATCCTGGGCGTTTGTTGGATTGGATCACGTAGTAATGTGGTACCACACTGCAACTGTGAGTTAAACCTGGATTCAATCTATATTTTAGAGGAAAACACCGGTTAGGCTTGTGTTTGGTCTGGTATTTGCCATCGTCTGGCTCATACTTTCGCATTTTTCACATAATTGTTGGCCTGATCCTGGGCGTTTTCTGGGTTGGGTCACGTACTAATGTGGTACCTCACTGCCACATGGGTTAAACCTGGATTCAATCTATATTTTAGAGGGTAACACCGGTTAGGTCAGGGTTAGGTCTGGTATTTGCCATCATCCGGCTCATACTTTCGCATTTTTCGCATACTTCTTGGCTAGATCCTGGGCGTTTTCTGGGTTGGATCACGTAGTAATATGGTACCACACTGAGACAGTGTGTAAAACCCGGATTCAATCTATATTTTAGAGGGTAACACAGGTTAGGTCAGGGTTAGGTCTGGTATTTGCCATCATCTGGCTCATACTTTCACCTTTTTCGCATACTTGTTGGCGAGATCCTGGGCGTTTTCTGGGTTGGATCAGGTAGTAGTTTGGTACCGCACTGAAACATTGAGTTAATCCTGGATTCGATCTATATATTAGAAGGTAACACCGGTTAGGTCTGTGTTAGCTCAGGTATTTGCCATCATCCGACTCATACTTTCGCATTTTTCGCATACTTATTTGCCAGATACTGGGCGTCTTCTGGTTTGGAACACGTAGTAATATGGTACCACACTGAGACAGTGTGTAAAACCCGGATTCAATCTATATTTTAGAGGGTAACACAGGTTAGGTCAGGGTTAGGTCTGGTATTTGCCATCATCTGGCTCATACTTTCGCATTTTTCGCATACTTGTTGGCCAGATCCTGAGCGTTTTCTGGTTTGGATCACGTAGTAATATGGTACCACACTGAAACAGTGAGTTAATCCGGGATTCAATCTATATTTTAGAGGATAACAGCGGTTAGGTCAGGGTTAGGTCTGGTATTTGCCATCATCTGTCTCATACTTTCGCATTTTTCACATACTTGTTGGCCAGATCCTGGGCGTTTTCTGGGTTGGGTCACGTACTAATGTGGCACCTCACTGCCACATGGGTTAAACCTGGATTCAATCTATATTTTAGAGGATAACACCGGTTAGGTCAGGGTTAGGTCTGGTATTTGCCATCATCCGGCTCATACTTTCGCATTTTTCGCATACTTCTTGGCTAGATCCTGGGCGTTTTCTGGGTTGGATCACGTAGTAGTGTGGTGCCACACTGAAACAGTGAATTAATCCTGGATTCGATCTATATATTGGAGGCTAACACCGGTTAGGTTTGGGTTAGGTCTGGTATTTGCTATTACCTGGCCCATACTTTGTCATATTTCGTATAAATGTTGGCCAGATCCTGGGCTTTTTCTGGTATGGATCACGTAGTAATGTGGTACCACAATGAAACAGCGGGTTGAACCGGGGTCCGATCAATTTTTTAGAGGATATCACTGGTTAGGTCTGGGTCAGGTCTGGGATTCGCCATCATCTCGCTCATACTTTCACCTTTTTCGCATACTTCTTGGCGAGATCCTGGGCGTTTTCTGGGTTGGATCAGGTAGTAGTTTGGTACCGCACTGAAACAGTGAAGTAATCCTGGATTCGATCTATAAATTGGAGGGTAACACAGGTTAGGTCAGGGTTAGGTCTGGTATTTGCCATCATCTGGCTCATACTTTCGCATTTTTCGCATACTTGTTGGCCAGATCCTGAGCGTTTTCTGGTTTGGATCACGTAGTAATATGGTACCACACTGAAACAGTGAGTTAATCCGGGATTCAATCTATATTTTAGAGGATAACAGCGGTTAGGTCAGGGTTAGGTCTGGTATTTGCCATCATCTGTCTCATACTTTCGCATTTTTCACATACTTGTTGGCCAGATCCTGGGCGTTTTCTGGGTTGGGTCACGTACTAATGTGGCACCTCACTGCCACATGGGTTAAACCTGGATTCAATCTATATTTTAGAGGATAACACCGGTTAGGTCAGGGTTAGGTCTGGTATTTGCCATCATCCGGCTCATACTTTCGCATTTTTCGCATACTTCTTGGCTAGATCCTGGGCGTTTTCTGGGTTGGATCACGTAGTAGTGTGGTGCCACACTGAAACAGTGAATTAATCCTGGATTCGATCTATATATTGGAGGCTAACACCGGTTAGGTTTGGGTTAGGTCTGGTATTTGCTATTACCTGGCCCATACTTTGTCATATTTCGTATAAATGTTGGCCAGATCCTGGGCTTTTTCTGGTATGGATCACGTAGTAATGTGGTACCACAATGAAACAGCGGGTTGAACCGGGGTCCGATCAATTTTTTAGAGGATATCACTGGTTAGGTCTGGGTCAGGTCTGGGATTCGCCATCATCTCGCTCATACTTTCACCTTTTTCGCATACTTCTTGGCGAGATCCTGGGCGTTTTCTGGGTTGGATCAGGTAGTAGTTTGGTACCGCACTGAAACAGTGAAGTAATCCTGGATTCGATCTATAAATTGGAGGGTAACACAGGTTAGGTCAGGGTTAGGTCTGGTATTTGCCATCATCTGGCTCATACTTTCGCATTTTTCGCATACTTGTTGGCCAGATCCTGAGCGTTTTCTGGTTTGGATCACGTAGTAATATGGTACCACACTGAAACAGTGAGTTAATCCGGGATTCAATCTATATTTTAGAGGATAACAGCGGTTAGGTCAGGGTTAGGTCTGGTATTTGCCATCATCTGTCTCATACTTTCGCATTTTTCACATACTTGTTGGCCAGATCCTGGGCGTTTTCTGGGTTGGATCAGGTAGTAGTGTGGTACCGCACTGAAACAGTGAAGTAATCCTGGATTCGATCTATATATTGGAGGGTAACACCGGTTAGGTCAGGGTTAGGTCTGGTATTTGCCATCATCCGGCTCATACTTTCGCATTTTTCGCATACTTGTTGGCCAGATCCTGGGCGTTTTCTGGGTTGGATCAGGTAGTAGTGTGGTACCGCACTGAAACAGTGAAGTAATCCTGGATTCGATCTATATATTGGAGGGTAACACCGGTTAGGTCAGGGTTAGGTCTGGTATCTGCTATCATCCGTCTCATACTTTCGCATTTTTCGCATACTTGTTGGCCAGATCCTGGGCGTCTTCTGTGTTGGATCAGGTAGTAGTGTGATGCCACACTGAAACAGTGAATTAATCCTGGATTCGATCTATATATTAGAGGGTAACACCAGTTAGGTTTGGGTTAGGTCTGGTATTTGATATTACCTGGCCTATACTTTCGCATATTTCGTATAAATGTTGGCCAGATCCTGGGCTTTTCCTGGTATCGATCACGTAGTAATGTGGTACCACAATGAAACAGCGGGTTGAACCGGGGTTCGATCAATTTTTTAGAGGATATCACCGGTTAGGTCTGGGTCAGGTCTGGGCTTCGCCATCATCTCGCTCATACTTTCACCTTTTTCGCATACTTGTTGGCGAGATCCTGGGCGTTTTTTGGATTGGATCACGTAGTAATGTGGTACCACACTGCAACTGTGAGTTAAACCTGGATTCAATCTATGTTTTAGAGGAAAACACCGGTTTGGCTTGTGTTTGGTCTGGTATTTGCCATCATCTGGCACATACTTTCGCATTTTTCACATAATTGTTGGCCTGATCCTGGGCGTTTTCTGGGTTGGGTCACGTACTAATGTGGTACCTCACTGCTACATGGGTTAAACCTGGATTCAATCTATATTTTAGAGGGTAACACCGGTTAGGTCAGGGTTAGGTCTGGTATTTGCCATCATCCGGCTCATACTTTCGCATTTTTCGCATACTTCTTGGCTAGATCCTGGGCGTTTTCTGGGTTGGATCACGTAGTAGTGTGATGCCACACTGAAACAGTGAATTAATCCTGGATTCGATCTATATATTGGAGGCTAACACCGGTTAGGTTTGGGTTAGGTCTGGTATTTGCAATTACCTGGCCCATACTTTGTCATATTTCGTATAAATGTTGGCCAGATCCTGGGCTTTTTCTGGTATGGATCACGTAGTAATGTGGTACCACAATGAAACAGCGGGTTGAACCGGGGTCCGATCAATTTTTTAGAGGATATCACCGGTTAGGTCTGGGTCAGGTCTGGGATTCGCCATCATCTCGCTCATACTTTCACCTTTTTCGCATACTTGTTGGCGAGATCCTGGGCGTTTTCTGGGTTGGATCAGGTAGTAGTTTGGTACCGCACTGAAACATTGAGTTAATCCTGGATTCGATCTATATATTAGAAGGTAACACCGGTTAGGTCTGGGTTAGCTCAGGTATTTGCCATCATCCGACTCATACTTTCGCATTTTTCGCATACTTATTTGCCAGATACTGGGCGTCTTCTGGTTTGGAACACGTAGTAATATGGTACCACTCTGAGACAGTGTGTAAAACCCGGATTCAATCTATATTTTAGAGGGTAACACAGGTTAGGTCAGGGTTAGGTCTGGTATTTGCCATCATCTGGCTCATACTTTCGCATTTTTCGCATACTTGTTGGCCAGATCCTGAGCGTTTTCTGGTTTGGATCACGTAGTAATATGGTACCACACTGAAACAGTGAGTTAATCCGGGATTCAATCTATATTTTAGAGGATAACAGCGGTTAGGTCAGGGTTAGGTCTGGTATTTGCCATCATCTGTCTCATACTTTCGCATTTTTCACATACTTGTTGGCCAGATCCTGGGCGTTTTCTGGGTTGGGTCACGTACTAATGTGGCACCTCACTGCCACATGGGTTAAACCTGGATTCAATCTATATTTTAGAGGATAACACCGGTTAGGTCAGGGTTAGGTCTGGTATTTGCCATCATCCGGCTCATACTTTCGCATTTTTCGCATACTTCTTGGCTAGATCCTGGGCGTTTTCTGGGTTGGATCACGTAGTAGTGTGGTGCCACACTAAAACAGTGAATTAATCCTGGATTCGATCTATATATTGGAGGCTAACACCGGTTAGGTTTGGGTTAGGTCTGGTATTTGCTATTACCTGGCCCATACTTTGTCATATTTCGTATAAATGTTGGCCAGATCCTGGGCTTTTTCTGGTATGGATCACGTAGTAATGTGGTACCACAATGAAACAGCGGGTTGAACCGGGGTCCGATCAATTTTTTAGAGGATATCACTGGTTAGGTCTGGGTCAGGTCTGGGATTCGCCATCATCTCGCTCATACTTTCACCTTTTTCGCATACTTCTTGGCGAGATCCTGGGCGTTTTCTGGGTTGGATCAGGTAGTAGTTTGGTACCGCACTGAAACAGTGAAGTAATCCTGGATTCGATCTATAAATTGGAGGGTAACACAGGTTAGGTCAGGGTTAGGTCTGGTATTTGCCATCATCTGGCTCATACTTTCGCATTTTTCGCATACTTGTTGGCCAGATCCTGAGCGTTTTCTGGTTTGGATCACGTAGTAGTATGGTACCACACTGAAACAGTGAGTTAATCCGGGATTCAATCTATATTTTAGAGGATAACAGCGGTTAGGTCAGGGTTAGGTCTGGTATTTGCCATCATCTGTCTCATACTTTCGCATTTTTCACATACTTGTTGGCCAGATCCTGGGCGTTTTCTGGGTTGGATCAGGTAGTAGTGTGGTACCGCACTGAAACAGTGAAGTAATCCTGGATTCGATCTATATATTGGAGGGTAACACCGGTTAGGTCAGGGTTAGGTCTGGTATTTGCCATCATCCGGCTCATACTTTCGCATTTTTCGCATACTTGTTGGCTAGATCCTGGGCGTTTTCTGGGTTGGATCAGGTAGTAGTGTGGTACCGCACTGAAACAGTGAAGTAATCCTGGATTCGATCTATATTTTAGAGGAAAACACCGCTTAGGTCAGGCTTAGGTCATGTATGTGCCAGCATCTGGCTCATACTTTCGCATTTTTCACATACTTGTTGGCCAGATCCTGGGCGTTTTCTGGGTTGGATCAGGTAGTAGTGTGGTACCGCACTGAAACAGTGAAGTAATCCTGGATTCGATCTATATATTGGAGGGTAACACCGGTTAGGTCAGGGTTAGGTCTGGTATTTGCCATCATCCGGCTCATACTTTCGCATTTTTCGCATACTTGTTGGCCAGATCCTGGGCGTTTTCTGGGTTGGATCAGGTAGTAGTGTGGTACCGCACTGAAACAGTGAAGTAATCCTGGATTCGATCTATATATTGGAGGGTAACACCGGTTAGGTCAGGGTTAGGTCTGGTATTTGCTATCATCCGTCTCATACTTTCGCATTTTTCGCATACTTGTTGGCCAGATCCTGGGCGTCTTCTGTGTTGGATCAGGTAGTAGTGTGATGCCACACTGAAACAGTGAATTAATCCTGGATTCGATCTATATATTAGAGGGTAACACCAGTTAGGTTTGGGTTAGGTCTGGTATTTGATATTACCTGGCCTATACTTTCGCATATTTCGTATAAATGTTGGCCAGATCCTGGGCTTTTTCTGGTATGGATCACGTAGTAATGTGGTACCACAATGAAACTGCGAGTTAAACCGTGGTCCGATCAATTCTTTAGAGGATAACACCGGTTAGGTCTGGGTCAGGTCTGGGATTCGCCATCATCTCGCTCATACTTCCACCTTTTTCGCATACTTGTTGGCCAGATCCTGGGCGTTTTCTGGGTTGGAGCAGGTAGTAATGTGGCACCACACTCAAACTGTGATTTAAACCTGGATGCAATCTATATTTTAGGGGATAACACCGGTTAGGTCAGGGATAGGTCTGGTATTTGCCATCATCCGGCTCATACTTTCGCATTTTTCGCATACTTGTTGGCCAGATCCTGGGCGTTTTCTGGGTTGGATCAGGTAGTAGTGTGCTACCGCACTGAAACAGTGAAGTAATCCTGGATTCGATCTATATATTGGAGGATAACACCGGTTAGGTCAGGGTTACGTCTGGTATTTGCCATTATCTGGCTCATACTTTCGCCTTTTTCACCTACTTTTTGGCCAGATCCTGGGCGTTTTCTGGGTTGGATCACGTAGTAGTGTGATGCCACACTGAAACAGTGAATTAATCCTGCATTCGATCTATATATTAGAGGGTAACTCCGGTTAGGTGTGGGTTAGGTCTGGTATTTGATATTACCTGGCCCATACTTTCGCATATTTCGTATAAATGTTGGCCAGATCCTGGGCTTTTTCTGGTATGGATCACGTAGTAATGTAGTACCACAATGAAACAGCGGGTTAAACCGGGGTCCGATCAATTCTTTAGAGGATAACACCGGTTAGGTCTGGGTCAGGTACTGGGATTCGCCATCATCTCGCTCATACTTTCACCTTTTTCGCATAATTGTTGGCCAAATGCTGGCTTTTTCTGGTTTGGATCACGTAGTAATGTGGTACCGCACTGAAACAGTGAAGTAATCCTGGATTCGATCTATATATTAGAGGGTAACACCGGTTAGGTTTGGGTTAGGTCTGGTATTTGCCATCATCTGTCTCATACTTTCGCATTTTTCACCTACTTGTTGGCCAGACACTGGGCGTTTTCCGGGTTGGATCACGTAGTAATGTGGCACCACACTCAAACAGTGACTTAAACCTGCATGCAATCTATATTTTAGAGGATAACACCGGTTAGGTCAGGGTTAGGTCTTGTATTTGCCATCATCCGGCTCATACTTTCGCATTTTTCGCATACTTGTTGGCCAGATCCTGGGCGTCTTCTGGGTTGGAACAGGTAGTAGTGTGGTACCGCACTGAAATAGTGAAGTAATCCAGGATTCGATCTATATATTGGTGGGTCACACCGGTTAGGTCAGGGTTAGTTCTGGTATTTGCCATCATCCGGCTCATACTTACGCATTTTTCGCATACTTGTTGGCCAGATCCTGGGCGTCTTCTGGGTTCGATCAGGTAGTAGTGTGGTACCGCACTGAAACAGTGAAGTAATCCTGGATTCGATCAATATAGTAGAGGGTAACACCGGTTAGGTTTTTGTTGGGTCTTGTATTTGCCATCATCTGGCTCATACTTTCGCATTTATCGCATACTTTTTGGCCAGATCCTGGGCGTTTTCTGGTTTGGGTCACGTAGTAATGTGGTACCACACTGAAACCGTGAGTTAATCCTGGACTCAATCTATATTTTAGAGGATAACAGCGGTTAGGTATGGGTTAGGTCTGGTATTTGATATTACCTGGGCCATACTTTCGCATTTTTCGCATACTTGTTGGCCAGAACCAGGGCTTTTTCTGGTATGGACCACGTAGTAATGTGGTATCACAATGAAGCAGCGGGTTAAACCGGGGTCCGATCAATTCTTTAGAGGATAACACCGGTTAGGCCTGGGTCAGGTCTGGGATTCGCCATCATCTCGCTCATACTTTCGCATTTTTCGCATACTTGTTGACCAGATCCAGGGCGTTTTCTGGTTTGGATCACGTAGTGATGTGGTACCACACTGAAACAGTGAGTTAATCCTGGATTCGATCTATATATTAGAGGGTAACACCGGTTAGGTTTGGGTTAGGTCTGGTATTTGCCATCATCTGGCTCATACATTCGCATTTTTCGCATACTTGTTGGCCAGATCCAGGGCGTTTTCTGGTTTGGGTCACGTAGTAATGTGGTACCAAACTGCAACTGTGAGTTAAACCTGGATTCAATCTATATTTTAGAGGATAACACCGGTTAGGTCAGGGTTAGGTCTAGTATTTGCCATCGTCTGCCTCATACTTTCGCATTTTTCGCATACTTGTTGGCCAGCTCCAGGGCGTTTTCAGGTTTGGATCACGTAGTAATGTGGTACCATACTGAAACAGTGAGTTAATTCTGGATTCGATCTATATATTAGAGGGTAACACCGGTTAGGTTTGGGTTAGGTCTGGTATTTGCCATCATCTGGCTCATACTTTCGCCTTTTTCACCTACTTCTTGGCCTGATCCTGGGCGTTTTCTGGGTTGGATCACGTAGTAATGTGGCACCACACTTAAACAGTGAGTTAAATCTGGATTCAATCTATATATTAGAGGGTAACACCGGTTAGGTTTGGGTTAGGTCTGGGATTCGCCATCATCTCGCTCATACTTTCGCATTTTTCGCATACTTGTTGGCCAGCTCCAGGGCGTTTTCAGGTTTGGATCACGTAGTAATGTGGTACCACACTGAAACAGTGAGTTAATCCTGGATTCGATCTATATATTAGAGGGTAACACCGGTTAGGTTTGGGTTAGGTCTGGCATTTGCCATCATCTGGCTAATACTTTCGCATTTTTCGCATACTTGTTGGCCAGATCCAGGGCGTTCTCTGGTTTGGATCACGTAGTAATGTGGTACCACACTGCCAGATGAGTTAAACATGGATTCAATCTATATTTTAGAGGATAACAACGGTTAGGTCAGGGTTAGGTCTGGTATTTGCCATCATCTGGCTCATGCTTTCGCATTTTTCGCATACTTTTTGGCCAGATCCAGGGCGTTTTCTGGTTTGGGTCACGTAGTAATATGGTGCCACACTGCCAGATGAGTTAAACATGGATTCAATCTATATTTTAGAGGATAACAATGGTTAGGTCAGGGTTAGTTCTGGTATTTGCCATCATCTGGCTCATACATTCGCATTTTTCGCATACTTGTTGGCCAGATCCTGGGCGTTTTCTGGTTTGGGTCACGTAGTAATGTGGTACCAAATTGCAACTGTGAGTTACACCTGGATTCAATCTATATTTTAGAGGATAACACCGGTTAGGTCAGGGTTAAGTCTAGTATTTGCAATCGTCTGCCTTTACTTTCGCATTTTTCGCATACTTGTTGGCCAGCTCCAGGGCGTTTTCAGGTTTGGATCACGTAGTAATGTGGTACCACACTGAAACAGTGAGTTAATCCTGGGTTCGATCTATATATTAGAGGGTAACACCGGTTAGGTCAGGGTTAGGTCTGGTATTTTGCACCATCTGGCCCATACTTTCGCATTTTTCGTATACTTGTTGGCCAGATCCTGGGCGTTTTCTGGGTTGGATCAGGTAGCAGTGTGGTACCGCACTGAAGTAGTGAAGTAATCCTGGATTCGATCTATATATTAGAGGGTAACACCGGTTAGGTTTTGATTAGGTCTGGTATTTGCCATCACGTGGCTCATACTTTCGCATTTTTCGCATACTTGTTGGCCAGATCCTGGGCGTTTTCTGGTTTGGGTCACGTAGTAATGTGGTGCCACACTGCAACAGTGAGTTAATCCTGGATTCAATCTATATTTTAGAGGATAACACCGGTTAGGTCAGAGTTAGGTCTGGTATTTTCCATCATCTGGCTCATACTTTCGCCTTTTTCACCTACTTGTTGGCCTGATCCTGGGCGTTTTCTGGGTTGGATCACGTAGTAATGTGGTACCACACTGCCACATGAGTTAAACCTGGGTTCAATCTATATTTTAGAGGATAACACCGGTTAGGTCAGGGTTAGGACTGGCATTTGCCATCATCTGGCAAATACTTTCGCATTTTTCGCATACTTGTTCGCCAGATCCAGGGCGTTTTCTGCTTTGGGTCACGTAGTAATGTGGTACCACACTGCCACATGAGTTAAACCTGGATTCAATCTATATTTTAGTGGATAACACCGCTTAGGTCAGGGTTAGGACTGGCATTTGTCATCATCTGGCTAATACTTTCGCATTTTTCGCATACTTGTTGGCCAGATCCAGGGCGTCTTCTGGTTTGGATCACGTAGTAATGTGGTACCACACTGCCAGATGAGTTAAACCTGGATTCAATCTATATTTTAGAGGATAACACCGGTTAGGTCAGGGTTAGGTCTGGTATTTGCCATCATCCGGCTCATATATTCGCATTTTTCGCGTACTTGTTGGCCAGATCCAGGGCGTTTTCTGCTTTGGGTCACGTAGTAATGTGGTACCACACTGCCACATGAGTTAAACCTGGATTCAATCTATATTTTAGAGGATAACACCGCTTAGGTCAGGGTTAGGACTGGCATTTGTCATCATCTGGCTCATACTTTCGCATATTTCGCATACTTGTTGGCCAGATCCTGGGCGTTTTCTGGTTTGGATCACGTAGTAATGTGGCACCACACTGCAACCGTGAGTTAAACCTGGATTCAATCTATATTTTAGAGGATAACACCGGTTAGGTCAGGGTTAGGTCTGGTATTTGCCATCATCCGGCTCATACTTTCGCATTTTTCGCATACTTGTTCGCCAGATCCAGGGCGTTTTCTGGTTTGGATCACGTAGTAATGTGGTACCACACTGCCACATGAGTTAAACCTGGATTCAATCTATATTTTAGAGGATAACACCGGTTAGGTCAGGGTTAGGACTGGCATTTGCCATCATCTGGCTAATACTTTCGCATTTTTCGTATACTTGTTGGCCAGATCCAGGGCGTTTTCTGGTTTGGATCACGTAGTAATGTGGTACCACACTGCCAGATGAGTTAAACCTGGATTCACTCTATATTTTAGAGGATAACACCGGTTAGGTCAGGGTTAGGTCTGGTATTTGCCATCATCCGGCTCATATATTCGCATTTTTCGCGTACTGGTTTGCCAGATCCAGGGCGTTTTCTGCTTTGGTTCACGTAGTAATGTGGTGCCACACTGCAACAGTGAGTTAAACCTGGATTCAATCTATATTTTAGAGGATAACACCGGTTAGGTCAGGGTTAAGTCTAGTATTTGCCATCATCTGCATCATACTTTCGCATTTTTCGCATACTTGTTGGCCAGCTCCAGGGTGTTTTCTGGTTTGTATCACGTAGTAATGTGGTACCACACTGAAACAGTGAGTTAATCCTGGATTCGATCTATATATTAGAGGGTAACACCGGTTAGGTCAGGGTTAGGTCTGGTATTTCCTATTATCTGGCACATACTTTCGTATTTTTCGCATACTTTTTGGCCAGATCCTGTGCGTTTTCTGGTTTGGGTCACGTAGTAATGTGGTGCCACACTGAAACCGTGAGTTTATCCTGTATTCAATCTATATTTTAGAGGATAGCAGCGGTTAGGTCAGGGTTAGGTCTGGTATTTGCCATCTTCTGGCCCATACTTTCGCATTTTTCGCATACTTGTTGGCCAGATCCTGGGCGTTTTCTGGTTAGGGTCACGTAGTAATATGGTGCCACACGGCAACAGTGAGTTAAACCTGGATTCAATCTATATTTTAGAGGATAACACCGGTTAGGTCAGGGTTAGGTCTGGTATTTGCCATCATCCGGCTCATATATTCGCATTTTTCGCGTACTTGTTGGCCAGATCCAGGGCGTTTTCTGCTTCGGGTCACGTAGTAATGTGGTGCCACTCTGCAACAGTGAGTTAAACCTGGATTCAATCTATATAATAGAAGAATAACACCAGTTAGGTCAGGGTTAGGACTGGCATTTGCCATCATCTGGCTAATACTTTCGCATTTTTCGTATACTTGTTGGCCAGATCCAGGGCGTTTTCTGGTTTGGATCACGTAGTAATGTGGTACCACACTGCCAGATGAGTTAAACCTGGATTCAATCTATATTTTAGAGGATAACTCCGGTTAGGTCAGGGTTAGGTCTGGTATTTGCCATCATCCGGCTCATATATTCGCATTTTTCGCGTACTGGTTCGCCAGATCCAGGGCGTTTTCTGCTTTGGTTCACGTAGTAATGTGGTGCCACACTGCAACAGTGAGTTATACCTGGATTCAATCTATATTTTAGAGGATAACACCGGTTAGGTCAGGGTTAAGTCTAGTATTTGCCATCGTCTGCCTCATACTTTCGCATTTTTCGCATACTTGTTGGCCAGCTCCAGGGTGTTTTCTGGTTTGTATCACGTAGTAATGTGGTACCACACTGAAACAGTGAGTTAATCCTGGATTCGATCTATATATTAGAGGGTAACACCGGTTAGGTCAGGGTTAGGTCTGGTATTTCCTATTATCTGGCACATACTTTCGTATTTTTCGCATACTTTTTGGCCAGATCCTGTGCGTTTTCTGGTTTGGGTCACGTAGTAATGTGGTACCACACTGAAACAGTGAGTTAATCCTGGGTTCGATCTATATATTAGAGGGTAACACCGGTTAGGTCAGGGTTAGTTCTGGTATTTGCCATCATCCGGCTCATATATTCGCATTTTTCGCGTACTTGTTGGCCAGATCCTGGGCGTTTTCTGGTTAGGGTCACGTAGTAATATGGTGCCACACGGCAACAGTGAGTTAAACCTGGATTCAATCTATATTTTAGAGGATAACACCGGTTAGGTCAGGGTTAGGTCTGGTATTTGCCATCATCCGGCTCATATATTCGCATTTTTCGCGTACTTGTTGGCCAGATCCAGGGCGTTTTCTGCTTCGGCTCACGTAGTAATGTGGTGCCACTCTGCAACAGTGAGTTAAACCTGGATTCAATCTATATAATAGAAGAATAACACCAGTTAGGTCAGGGTTAGGACTGGCATTTGCCATCTTCTGGCCCATACTTTCGCATTTTTCGCATACTTGTTGGCCAGATCCTGGGCGTTTTCTGGTTAGGGTCACGTAGTAATATGGTGCCACACGGCAACAGTGAGTTAAACCTGGATTCAATCTATATTTTAGAGGATAACACCGGTTAGGTCAGGGTTAGGTCTGGTATTTGCCATCATCCGGCTCATATATTCGCATTTTTCGCGTACTTGTTGGCCAGATCCTGGGCGTTTTCTGGTTAGGGTCACGTAGTAATATGGTGCCACACGGCAACAGTGAGTTAAACCTGGATTCAATCTATATTTTAGAGGATAACACCGGTTAGGTCAGGGTTAGGTCTGGTATTTGCCATCATCCGGCTCATATATTCGCATTTTTCGCGTACTTGTTGGCCAGATCCAGGGCGTTTTCTGCTTTGGGTCACGTAGTAATGTGGTGCCACACTGCAACAGTGAGTTAAACCTAGATTCAATCTATACTTTAGAGGATAACACCGGTTAGGTCAGGGTTAAGTCTAGTATTTGCCATCGTCTGCCTCATACTTTCGCATTGTTCGCATACTTGTTGGCCAGCTCCAGGGCGTTTTCAGGTTTGGATCACGTAGTAATGTGGTACCACACTGAAACAGTGAGTTAATCCTGGGTTCGATCTATATATTAGAGGGTAACACCGGTTAGGTCAGGGTTAGTTCTGGTATTTTCCACCATCTGGCCCATACTTTCGCATTTTTCGTATACTTGTTGGCCAGATCCTGGGCGTTTTCTGGGTTGGATCAGGTAGTAGTGTGGTACCGCACTGAAATAGTGAAGTAATCCTGGATTCGATCTATATATTAGAGGGTAACACCGGTTAGGTTTGGGTTAGGTCTGGTATTTGCCATCACGTGGCTCATACTTTCGCATTTTTCGCATACTTGTTGGCCAGATCCTTGGCGTTTTCTGGTTTGGGTCACGTAGTAATGTGGTGCCACACTGCAACAGTGAGTTAATCCTGGATTCAATCTATATTTTAGAGGATAACACCGGTTAGGTCAGAGTTAGGTCTGGTATTTTCCATCATCTGGCTCATGCTTTCGCCTTTTTCACCTACTTGTTGGCCTGATCCTGGGCGTTTTCTGGTTTGGGTCACGTAGTAATGTGGTATCACACTGAAACCGCGATTTTATCCTGTATTCAATCTATATTTTAGAGGATAACAGCGGTTAGGTCAGGGTTAGTTCTGGTATTTGCCATCATCTGGCCCATACTTTCGCATTTTTCGCATACTTGTTGGCTAGATCCAGGGCGTTTTCTGCTTTGGGTCACGTAGTAATGTGGTACCACACTGTCACATGAGTTAAACCTGGATTCAATCTATATTTTAGAGGATAACACCGCTTAGGTCAGGGTTAGGACTGGCATTTGTCATCATCTGGCTAATACTTTCGCATTTTTCGCATACTTGTTGGCCAGATCCAGGGTGTCTTCTGGTTTGGATCACGTAGTAATGTGGTACCACACTGCCAGATGAGTTAAACCTGGATTCAATCTATATTTTAGAGGATAACACCGGTTAGGTCAGGGTTAGGTCTGGTATTTGCCATCATCCGGCTCATATATTCGCATTTTTCGCGTACTTGTTGGCCAGATCCAGGGCGTTTTCTGCTTCGGGGCACGTAGTAATGTGGTGCCACTCTGCAACAGTGAGTTAAACCTGGATTCAATCTATACTTTAGAGGATAACACCGGTTAGGTCAGGGTTAAGTCTAGTATTTGCCATCGTCTGCCTCATACTTTCGCATTGTTCGCATACTTGTTGGCCAGCTCCAGGGCGTTTCAGGTTTGGATCACGTAGTAATGTGGTACCACACTGAAACAGTGAGTTAATCCTGGATTCGATCTATATATTAGAGGGTAACACCGGTTAGGTCAGGGTTAGGTCTGGTATTTGCCATCAACCGGCTCATACTTTCGCATATTTCGCATACTTGTTGGCCAGATCCTGGGCGTTTTCTGGTTTGGATCACGTAGTAATGTGGCACCACACTGCAACCGTGACTTAAACCTGGATTCAATCTATATTTTAGAGGATAACACCGGTTAGGTCAGGGTTAGGTCTGGTATTTGCCATCATCCGGCTCATATATTCGCATTTTTCGCGTACTTGTTGGCCAGATCCAGGGCGTTTTCTGCTTCGGGTCACGTAGTAATGTGGTGCCACTCTGCAACAGTGAGTTAAACCTGGATTCAATCTATATATTAGAGGGTAACACCGGTTAGGTCAGGGTTAGGTCTGGTATTTGCCATCAACCGGCTCATACTTTCGCATATTTCGCATACTTGTTGGCCAGATCCTGGGCGTTTTCTGGTTTGGATCACGTAGTAATGTGGCACCACACTGCAACCGTGAGTTAAACCTGGATTCAATCTATATTTTAGAGGATAACACCGGTTAGGTCAGGGTTAGGTCTGGTATTTGCCATCATCCGGCTCATACTTTCGCATTTTTCGCATACTTGTTGGCCAGATCCTGTGCGTTTTCTGGTTTGGATCACGTAGTAATGTGGTACCACACTGCCACATGAGTTAAACCTGGGTTCAATCAATATTTTAGAGGATAATACCGGTTAGGTCAGGGTTAGGACTGGCATTTGCCATCATCTGGCTAATACTTTCGCATTTTTCGCATACTTGTTCGCCAGATCCAGGGCGTTTTCTGGTTTGGATCACGTAGTAATGTGGTACCACACTGCCACATCAGTTCAACCTGGATTCAATCTATATTTTAAAGGATAACACCGGTTAGGTCAGGGTTGGGACTGGCATTTGCCATCATCTGGCTAATACTTTCGCATTTTTCGTATACTTGTTGGCCAGATCCAGGGCGTTTTCTGGTTTGGATCACGTAGTAATGTGGTACCACACTGCCAGATGAGTTAAACCTGGATTCAATCTATATTTTAGAGGATAACACCGGTTAGGTCAGGGTTAGGTCAGGGTTAGGTCTGGTATTTGCCATCAACCGGCTCATACTTTCGCATATTTCGCATACTTGTTGGCCAGATCCTGGGCGTTTTCTGGTTTGGATCACGTAGTAATGTGGCACCACACTGCAACCGTGAGTTAAACCTGGATTGAATCTATATTTTAGAGGATAACACCGGTTAGGTCAGGGTTAGGTCTGGTATTTGCCATCATCCGGCTCATACTTTCGCATTTTTCGCATACTTTTTGGCCAGATCCTGGGCGTTTTCTGGTTTGGGTCACGTAGTAATGTGGTATCACACTGAAACCGTGATTTTATCCTGTACTCAATCTATATTTTAGATGATAACAGCGGTTAGGTCAGGGTTAGTTCTGGTATTTGCCATCATCTGGCCCATACTTTCGCATTTTTCGCATACTTGTTGGCCAGATCCTGGGCGTTTTCTGGTTTGGGTCACGTAGTAATATGGTGCCACACTGCAACAGTGAGTTAAACCTGGATTCAATCTATATTTTAGAGGATAACACCGGTTAGGTCAGGGTTAGGTCTGGTATTTTCAATCATCTGGCTCATGCTTTCGCTTTTTTCGCATACTTTTTGGCCAGATCCTGGGCGTTTTCTGGGTTGGATCACGTAGTAGTGTGATGCCACACTGAAACAGTGAATTAATCCTGGATTCGATCTATAAATTTGAGGGCAACACCGGTTAGGTTTGGGTTAGGCCTGGTGTTTGCCATCATCTGGCTCATACATTCGCATTTTTCGTATACTTGTTGGCCAGATCCAGGTCGTTTTCTGGTATGGATCACGTAGTAATGTGGTACCACACTGCCACATGAGTTAAACCTGGATTCAATCTATATTTTAGAGGATATCAACGGTTAGGTCAGGGTTAGGTCTGGTATTTGCCATCATCCAGCTCATATATTCGCATTTTTCGCGTACTTGTTGGCCAGATCCAGGGCGTTTTCAGGTTTTGGATCAGGTAGTAATGTGGTGCCACACTGCAACAGTGAGTTAAACATGGATTCAATCTATATTTTAGAGGATAACACCGGTTAGGTCAGGGATAGGTCTGGTATTTGCCATCATCTCGCTCATACTTTCGCCTTTTTCGCATAATTGTAGGCCAAATGCTGGCTTTTTCTGGCTTGGATCACGTAGTAATGTGGTACCACACTGAAGCCGTGAGTTTATCCTGTATTCAATCTATATTTTAGAGGATAGCAGCGGTTAGGTCAGGGTTAGGTCTGGTATTTGCCATCTTCTGGCCCATACTTTCGCATTTTTCGCATACTTGTTGGCCAGATCCTGGGCGTCTGGTTAGGGTCACGTAGGAATATGGTGCCACACGGCAACAGTGAGTTAAACCTGGATTCAATCTATATTTTAGAGGATAACACCGGTTAGGTCAGGGTTAGGTCTGGTATTTGCCATCTTCTGGCCCATACTTTCGTATTTTTCGCATACTTTTTGGCCAGATCTTGGGCGTTTTCTGGTTTGTGTCACGTAGTAATGTGGTGCCACACTGAAACCGTGAGTTTATCCTGTATTCAATCTATATTTTAGAGGATAGCAGCGGTTAGGTCAGGGTTAGGTCTGGTATTTGCCATCTTCTGGCCCATACTTTCGCATTTTTCGCATACTTGTTGACCAGATCCTGGGCGTTTTCTGGTTAGGGTCACGTAGTAATATGGTGCCACACGGCAACAGTGAGTTAAACCTGGATTCAATCTATATTTTAGAGGATAACACCGGTTAGGTCAGGATTAGGTCTGCTATATGCCATCATCAGGTTCATACTTTCGCATTTTTCGCATACTTGTTGGCCAGCTCCAGGGCGTTTTCAGGTTTGGATCACGTAGTAATGTGGTACCACACTGAAACAGTGAGTTAATCCTGGGTTCGATCTATATATTAGAGGGTAACACCGGTTAGGTCAGGGTTAGTTCTGGTATTTTCCACCATCTGGCCCATACTTTCGCATTTTTCGTATACTTGTTGGCCAGATCCTGGGCGTTTTCTGGGTTGGATCAGGTAGTAGTGTGGTACCGCACTGAAATAGTGAAGTAATCCTGGATTCGCTCTATATATTAGAGGGTAACACCGGTTAGGTTTGGGTTAGGTCTGGTATTTGCCATCACGTGGCTCATACTTTCGCATTTTTCGCATACTTGTTGGCCAGATCCTGGGCGTTTTCTGGTTTGGGTCACGTAGTAATGTGGTGCCACACTGCAACAGTGAGTTAATCCTGGATTCAATCTATATTTTAGAGGATAACACCGGTTAGGTCAGAGTTAGGTCTGGTATTTTCCATCATCTGGCTCATACTTTCGCCTTTTTCACCTACTTGTTGGCCTGATCCTGGGCGTTTTCTGGGTTGGATCACGTAGTAATGTGGTACCACACTGCCACATGAGTTAAACCTGGGTTCAATCTATATTTTAGAGGATAACACCGGTTAGGTCAGGGTTAGGACTGGCATTTGCCATCATCTGGCTAATACTTTCGCATTATTCGCATACTTGTTCGCCAGATCCAGGGCGTTTTCTGCTTTGGGTCACGTAGTAATGTGGTACCACACTGCCACATGAGTTAAACCTGGATTCAATCTATATTTTAGAGGATAACACCGCTTAGGTCAGGGTAAGGACTGGCATTTGTCATCATCTGGCTAATACTTTCGCATTTTTCGCATACTTGTTGGCCAGATCCAGGGTGTCTTCTGGTTTGGATCACGTAGTAATGTGGTACCACACTGCCAGATGAGTTAAACCTGGATTCAATCTATATTTTAGAGGATAACACCGGTTAGGTCAGGGTTAGGTCTGGTATTTGCCATCATCCGGCTCATATATTCGCATTTTTCGCGTACTTGTTGGCCAGATCCAGGGCGTTTTCTGCTTCGGGTCACGTAGTAATGTGGTACCACACTGCCACATGAGTTAAACCTGGATTCAATCTATACTTTAGAGGATAACACCGGTTAGGTCAGGGTTAAGTCTAGTATTTGCCATCGTCTGCCTCATACTTTCGCATTGTTCGCATACTTGTTGGCCAGCTCCAGGGCGTTTTCTGGTTTGGATCACGTAGTAATGTGGCACCACACTGCAACCGTGAGTTAAACCTGGATTCAATCTATATTTTAGAGGATAACACCGGTTAGGTCAGGGTTAGGTCTGGTATTTGCCATCATCTGGGTAATACTTTCACATTTTTCGCATACTTGTTCGCCAGATCCAGGGCGTTTTCTGGTTTGGATCACGTAGTAATGTGGTACCACACTGCCAGATGAGTTAAACCTGGATTCAATCTATATTTTAGAGGATAACACCGGTTAGGTCAGGGTTAGGTCTGGTATTTGCCATCATCCGGCTCATATATTCGCATTTTTCGCGTACTTGTTGGCCAGATCCAGGGCGTTTTCTGCTTTGGGTCACGTAGTAATGTGGTGCCACACTGCAACAGTGAGTTAAACCTGGATTCAATCTATATTTTAGAGGATAACACCGGTTAGGTCAGGGTTAAGTCTAGTATTTGCCATCGTCTGCCTCATACTTTCGCATTTTTCGCATACTTGTTGGCCAGCTCCAGGGCGTTTTCTGGTTTGGATCACGTAGTAATGTGGTACCACACTGAAACAGTGAGTTAATCCTGGATTCGATCTATATATTAGAGGGTAACACCGGTTAGTTCAGGGTTAGGTCTGGTATTTCCTATTGACTGGCACATACTTTCGTATTTTTCGCATACTTCTTGGCCAGATCCTGGGCGTTTTCTGGTTTGGGTCACGTAGTAATGTGGTGCCACACTGAAACCGTGAGTTTATCCTGTATTCAATCTATATTTTAGAGGATAGCAGCGGTTAGGTCAGGGTTAGGTCTGGTATTTGCCATCTTCTGGCCCATACTTTCGCATTTTTCGCATACTTGTTGGCCAGATCCTGGGCGTTTTCTGGTTAGGGTCACGTAGTAATATGGTGCCACGCGGCGACAGTGAGTTAATCCTGGGTTCGATCTATATATTAGAGGGTAACACCGGTTAGGTCAGGGTTAGGTCTGGTATTTTCCACCATCTGGCCCATACTTTCGCATTTTTCGTATACTTGTTGGCCAGATCCTGGGCGTTTTCTGGGTTGGATCAGGTAGTAGTGTGGTACCGCACTGAAATAGTGAAGTAATCCTGGATTCGATCTATATATTAGAGGGTAACACCGGTTAGGTCAGGGTTAGGTCTGGTATTTGCCATCATCCGGCTCATACTTTCGAATTGTTCGCATACTTGTTGGCCAGCTCCAGGGCGTTTTCAAGTTTGGATCACGTAGTAATATGGTACCACACTGAAACAGTGAGTTAATCCTGGATTCGATCTATATATTAGAGGGTAACACCGGTTAGGTCAGGGTTAGGTCTGGTATTTGCCATCATCCGGCTCATACTTTCGCATGTTTCGCATACTTGTTGGCCAGATCCTGGGCGTTTTCTGGTTTGGATCACGTAGTAATGTGGCACCACACTGCAACCGTGAGTTAAACCTGGATTCAATCTATATTTTAGAGGATAACACCGGTTAGGTCAGGGTTAGGTCTGGTATTTGCCATCATCCGGCTCATACTTTCGCATTTTTCGCATACTTGTTGGCCAGATCCTGGGCGTTTTCGGGTTTGAATCACGTAGTAATGTGGTACCACACTGTAACAGTCAATTAAACCTGGTTTCGATCAATATTTTAGAGGATAAAACCGGTTAGGTCTGGATTAGGTCTGGGTTATGTCCACATCTGGCTCATGATTTTGCCTTTTTCGCATTCCTGTTGGTCAGAACCTCGGTTTTCTCTTGTTTGAATCAGGTAGTAGTGTGGTACCACACTGAAACAGACAATTTAACTTGTTTTCGATGAATATCTTACAGGATAAAACCGCTTAGGTCTGGGTTAGGTCTGGGTTATGCCCGCATCTGGCTCATGATTTTACCTTCTTCGCATACTTGTTGGACAGATCCTGGGGGTTTTCGGGTTTGAATCACGTAGTAATGTGGTACCACATTGAAACAGTCAATTAAACCTGATTTCGATGAATATTTTAGAGGATAAAACCGGTTAGGTCTGGGTTAGGTCTGGGTTATGCCCGCTTCTGGCTCATGATTTTGCCTTCTTCTCATACTTGTTGGCCAGATCCTTGGTTTTTTTCGGGTTTGAATCACGTAGTAATGTGGTACCACGAAGTAACAGTGAATTAAACCTGGATTCGGTCAGTATTTTAGTCGGTAACACCGGTTAGGCCTGGGTTAGGTCTGGGTTATGCCCCCATCTAACTCATGATTATACCATCTTCGCATACTTGTTGGACAGATCCTGGGTTTTTTCGGGTTTGAATCACGTAGTAATGTGGTACCACACAAAACAGTCAATTAAACCTGGTTTCGATCAATATTTTGGAGGATAAAACCGATTAGGTCTGGGTTAGGTCTGGGTTATGTCCGCATCTGGCTCATGATTTTGCCTTCTTCGCATACTTGTTGGCCACATCCTGGGTTTTTTCGGATTTGAATCACGTAGTAAAGTGGTACCACACTGTAACAGTCAATTAAACCTGGTTTCGATCAATATTTTAGAGGATAAAACCGGTTAGGTCTGGATTAGGTCTGGGTTATGTCCACATCTGGCTCATGATTTTGCCTTTTTCGCATTCCTGTTGGTCAGAACCTCGGTTTTCTCTTGTTTGAATCAGGTAGTAATGTGGTACCACACTGAAACAGACAATTTAACTTGTTTTCGATGAATATCTTAGCGGATAAAACCGATTAGGTCTGGGTTAGGTCTGGGTTATGCCCGCATCTGGCTCATGATTTTACCTTCTTCGCATACTTGTTCGACAGATCCTGGGGTTTTTCGGGTTTGAATCACGTAGTAATGTGGTACCACACTGAAACAGACAATTAAACCTGGTTTCGATCAATATCTTAGAGGATAACACCGGTTAGGTCTGGGTTAGGTCTGGGTTATGCCCGCATCTGGCTCATGATTTTGCCTTTTCCGCATTCTTGTTGGCCAGATCCTTGGTTTTCTCTGGTTCGAATCGCGTAGTAATGTGGTACCACACTGAAACAGACAATTAAACCTGGTTTCGATCAATATTTTAGAGGATAACACCGATTAGGTCTGGGTTAGGTCTGGGTTATGGCCGCATCTGGCTCATGATTTTACCTTTTTCGCATTCCTGTTGGTCAGAACCTCGGTTTTCTCTTGTTTGAATCAGGTAGTAATGTGGTACCACACTGAAACAGACAATAAAACTTGTTTTCGATCAATATTTTAGAGGATAAAACCGGTTAGGTCTGGGTTAGGTCTGGGTTATGCCCGCTTCTGGCCCATGATTTTTCCTTCTTCTCATACTTGTTGGCCAGATCCTTGGTTTTTTCGGGTTTGAATCCCATAGTAATGTGGTACCACACTGTAGCAGTCAATTAAACCTGGTTTCGATCAATATTTTAGAGGATAAAACCGGTTGGGTCTGGATTAGGTCTGGATTATGTCCACATCTGGCTCATGATTTTGCCTTTTTCGCATTCCTGTTGGTCAGAACCTCGGTTTTCTCTTGTTTGAATCAGGTAGTAGTGTGGTACCACACTGCAACAGACAATTTAACTTGTTTTCGATGAATATCTTAGAGGATAAAACCGATTAGGTCTGGGTTAGGTCTGGGTTATGCCCGCATCTGGCTCATGATTTTGCCTTCTTCGCATACTTGTTGGCCAGATCCTTGGTTTTTTAGGATTTGAATCACGTATTAATGTGGTACCACGAAGTAACAGTGAATTAAACCTGGATTCGGTCAGTATTCTAGTCGGTAACACCGGTTAGGCCTGGGTTAGGTCTGGGTTATGCCCCCATCTAACTCATGATTTTACCATCTTCGCATACTTGTTGGACAGATCCTGGGTTTTTTCGGGTTTGAATCACGTAGTAATGTGGTACCACAGCGAAACAGTCAATGAAACCTGGTTTCGATCAATATTTTAGAGGATAAAACCGGTTAGGTCTGGGTTAGGTATGGGTTATGCCCACATCTGGCTCATGATTTTGCCTTTTCCGCATTCCTGTTGAGCAGAACCTTGGTTTTATCTTGTTTGAATCAGGTAGTAATGTGGTACCACACTGAAACAGACAATTAAACCTGGTTACGATCCACATTTTAGAACATAACACCGGTTAGGTCTGGATTAGGTCTGGGTTATGCCCGCATCTGGCTCATGATTTTGCCTTCTTCGCATACTTGTTGGCCAGATCCTGGGTTTTTTCGCGTTTGAATCACGTAGTAATGTGGAACCACACAGTAACAGTCAATTAAACCTGATTTCCATGAATATTTTAGAGGATAAAACCGGTTAGGTCTGAGTTAGGTGTGGGTAATGCCCGCATCTGGCTCATGATTTTGCCTTCTTCGCATACTTGTTGGCCAGATCCTGGGTTTTTTCGGATTTGAATCACGTAGTAATGTGGTGCGACACTGTAACAGACAATTAAACCTGGTTTCGATCCACATTTTAGAACATAACACCGGTAAGGTCTGGGTTAGGTCTGGGTTTGCCCGCATCTGGCTCATGATTTTACATTCTTCGCATACTTGTTGGACAGATCCTAGGACTTTTCGGGTTTGAATCACGTAGTAATGTGGTACCACACTGAAACAGTCAATTAAACCTGGTTTTGATCAATATTTTAGAGGATAACACCGGTCAGTTCTGGGTTAGGACTGGATTATGTCCACATCTGGCTCATGATTTTGGCTTTTTCGCATTCCTGTTGGTCAGAACCTCGGCATTCTCTTGTTTGAATCAGGTAGTAATGTGGTACCACACTGAAACAGACAATTAAACTTGTTGTCGATGAATATCTTAGAGGATAAAACGGATTAGGTCTGGGTTAGGTCTGGGTTATACCCGCATCTGGCTCATGATTTTGCCTCCTTCGCATACTTGTTGGCCACATCCTTGGTTTTTTCGGATTTGAATCACGTAGTAAAGTGGTACCACACTGTAACAGTCAACTAAACCTGGTTTCGATCAATATTTTACAGAATAAAACCGTTTAGGTCTGGGTGAGGTATGGGTAATGTCCACATCTGGCTCACGATTTTGCCTTTTCCGCATTCCTGTTGACCAGAACCTTGGCCTTATCTTGTTTGATTCAGGCAGTAATGTGGTACCACACTGAAACAGACAATAAAACTTGTTTTCGATCAATATTTTAGAGGTTAAAACCGGTTAGGTCTGGGTTAGGTCCGGGTTATGCCCGCATCTGTCTCATGATTTTGCCTTCTTCGCATACTTGTTGGCCAGATCCTGGGTTTTTTCGGGTTTGAATCATGTAGTAATGTGTTACCACATTGAAACAGACAATTAAACCTGGTTTCGATCAATATCTTAGAGGATAACACCGGTTAGGTCTGGGATTGGTCTGGGTTGTGGCCGCATCTGGCTCATGATTTTGCCTTTTCCGCATTCTTGTTGGCCAGATCCTTGGTTTTCTCTGGTTCGAATCACGTAGTAATGTGGTACCACACTGAAACAGACAATTAAACCTGGTTTCGATCAATATTTTAGAGGATAAAGCCGGTTAGGTCTGGGTTAGGTCTGGGTTATGCCCGCATCTGGCTCATGATTTTACCTTCTTCGCAAATTTGTTGGCCAGATCCTTGGTTTTCACTGGTTTGAATCACGTAGTAATGTGGTTCCACGAAGCAACAGTCAATTAAACCTGGATTCGGTCAGTATTTTAGTCGGTAACACCGGTTAGGTCTGGGATAGGTCTAGGTTATGCCCGAGTCTGGCTAATGATTTTGCATTCTCCGCATACTTGTTGGTCAGAACCTTGGTTTTCTCTGGTTTGAATCAGGTAGTAATGTGGTACCACACTGAAACAGACAATTAAACTTGTTTTCGATGAATATTTTAGAGGATAAAACCGATTAGGTCTGGGTTAGGTCTGGGTTATGCCCGCATCTGCCTCATGATTTTACCTTCCTCGCATACTTGTTGGCCAGATCCTTGGTTTTTTCGGGTTTGAATCACGTATTAATGTGGTACCACGAAGTAACAGTGAATTAAACCTGGATTCGGTGAGTATTTTAGTCGGTAACACAGGTTAGGCCTGGGTTAGGTCTGGGTTATGCCCCCATCTAACTCATGATTTTACCATCTTCGCATACTTGTTGGACAGATCCTGGGTTTTTTCGAGTTTGAATCACGTAGTAATGTGGTACCACACTGAAACAGTCAATTAAACCTGGTTTCGATCAATATTTTAGAGGATAACACCGGTTAGGTCTGGGTTATGCCCGCTTCTGGCTCATGATTTTGCCTTCTTCGCATACTTGTTGGACACATCCTGGGGTTTTTCGGGTTTGAATCACGTAGTAATGTGGTACCACATTGAAACAGTCAATTAAACCTGATTTCGATGAATATTTTAGAGGATAAAACCGGTTAGGTCTGGGTTAGGTCTGGGTTATGCCCGCTTCTGGCTCATGATTTTGCCTTCTTCTCATACTTGTTGGCCAGATCCTTGGTTTTTTCGGGTTTGAATCACGTAGTAATGTGGTACCACACTGTAACAGACAATTTAACTTGTTTTCGATGAATATCTTAGCGGATAAAACCGATTAGGTCTGGGTTAGGTCTGGGTTATGCCCGCATCTGGCTCATGATTTTACCTTCTTCGCATACTTGTTCGACAGATCCTGGGGTTTTTCGGGTTTGAATCACGTAGTAATGTGGTACCACACTGAAACAGACAATTAAACCTGGTTTCGATCAATATTTTAGTGGATAACACCGGTTAGGTCTGGGTTATGCCGCTTCTGGCTCATGATTTTGCCTTCTTCTCATACTTGTTGGACAGATCCTTGGTTTTTTCGGGTTTGAATCACGTAGTAATGTGGTACCACGAAGTAACAGTGAATTAAACCTGGATTCGGTCAGTATTTTAGTCGGTAACACCGGTTAGGCCTGGGTTAGGTCTGGGATATGCCCCCATCTAACTCATGATTTTACCATCTTCGCATACTTGTTGGACAGATCCTGGGTTTTTTCGGGTTTGAATCACGTAGTAATGTGGTACCACACTGAAACAGTCAATTAAACCTGGTTTTGATCAATATTTTAGAGGATAACACCGGTCAGTTCTGGGTTAGGACTGGATTATGTCCACATCTGGCTCATGATTTTGGCTTTTTCGCATTCCTGTTGGTCAGAACCACGGCTTTCTCTTGTTTGAATCAGGTAGTAATGTGGTACCACACTGAAACAGACAATAAAACTTGTTTTCGATCAATATTTTAGAGGTTAAAACCGGTTAGATCTGGGTTAGGTCCGGGTT
This sequence comes from Colletes latitarsis, assembly GCF_051014445.1. Taxonomy (NCBI): domain Eukaryota; kingdom Metazoa; phylum Arthropoda; class Insecta; order Hymenoptera; family Colletidae; genus Colletes; species Colletes latitarsis. Next base: position 4,520,819 of record NC_135145.1, on the reverse strand, counting down.
ATGCCCGCATCTGTCTCATGATTTTGCCTTCTTCGCATACTTGTTGGCCAGATCCTGGGTTTTTTCGGGTTTGAATCATGTAGTAATGTCTTACCACATTGAAACAGACAATTAAACCTGGTTTCGATCAATATCTTAGAGGATAACACCGGTTAGGTCTGGGTTAGGTCTGGGTTATGCCCGCATCTGGCTCATGATTTTGCCTTTTCCGCATTCTTGTTGGCCAGATCCTTGGTTTTCTCTGGTTCGAATCGCGTAGTAATGTGGTACCACACTGAAACAGACAATTAAACCTGGTTTCGATCAATATTTTAGAGGATAACACCGGGGGGTGGGTCTGGGTTATGCCGCATCTGGCTCATGATTTTGCCTTTTCCGCATTCTTGTTGGCCAGATGCTTGGTTTTCTCTGGTTCGAATCGCGTAGTAATGTGGTACCACACTGAAACCGACAATTAAACCTGGTTTCGATCAATATTTTAGAGGATAACACCGGTTAGGTCTGGGTTATGCCGCATCTGGCTCATGATTTTGCCTTCTGCGCATACTTGTTGGCCAGGTCTTGGGTTTTTTCGGGTTTGAATCATGTAGTAATGTGTTACCACATTGAAACAGTCAATTAAACCTGGTTTCGATCAATATTTCAGATCATAAAACCGGTTAGGTCTGGGATTGGTCTGGGTTGTGACCGCATCTGGCTCATGATTTTGCCTTTTCCGCATTCTTGTTGGCCAGATCCTTGGTTTTCTCTGGTTCGAATCACGTAGTAATGTGGTACCACACTGAAACAGACAATTAAACCTGGTTTCGATCAATATTTTAGAGGATAACACCGGTTAGTTCTGGGTTAGGTCTGGGTTATGCCCGCATCTGGCTCATGTTTTTGCCTTCTTCGCAAATTTGTTGGCCAGATCCTTGGTTTTCACTGGTTTGAATCACGTAGTAATGTGGTTCCACGAAGCAACAGTCAATTAAACCTGGATTCGGTCAGTATTTTAGTCGGTAACACCGGTTAGGTCTGGGATAGGTCTAGGTTATGCCCGAGTCTGGCTAATGATTTTGCATTCTCCGCATACTTGTTGGTCAGAACCTTGGTTTTCTCTGGTTTGAATCAGGTAGTAATGTGGTACCACACTGAAACAGACAATTAAACTTGTTTTCGATGAATATTTTAGAGGATAAAACCGATTAGGTCTGGGTTAGGTCTGGGTTATGCCCGCATCTGCCTCATGATTTTACCTTCCTCGCATACTTGTTGGCCAGATCCTTGGTTTTTTCGGGTTTGAATCACGTATTAATGTGGTACCACGAAGTAACAGTGAATTAAACCTGGATTCGGTGAGTATTTTAGTCGGTAACACCGGTTAGGCCTGGGTTAGGTCTGGGTTATGCCCCCATCTAACTCATGATTTTACCATCTTCGCATACTTGTTGGACAGATCCTGGGTTTTTTCGAGTTTGAATCACGTAGTAATGTGGTACCACACTGAAACAGTCAATTAAACCTGGTTTCGATCAATATTTTAGAGGATAACACCGGTTAGGTCTGGGTTATGCCCGCTTCTGGCTCATGATTTTGCCTTCTTCGCATACTTGTTGGACACATCCTGGGGTTTTTCGGGTTTGAATCACGTAGTAATGTGGTACCACATTGAAACAGTCAATTAAACCTGATTTCGATGAATATTTTAGAGGATAAAACCGGTTAGGTCTGGGTTAGGTCTGGGTTATGCCCGCTTCTGGCTCATGATTTTGCCTTCTTCTCATACTTGTTGGCCAGATCCTTGGTTTTTTCGGGTTTGAATCACGTAGTAATGTGGTACCACACTGTAACAGACAATTTAACTTGTTTTCGATGAATATCTTAGCGGATAAAACCGATTAGGTCTGGGTTAGGTCTGGGTTATGCCCGCATCTGGCTCATGATTTTACCTTCTTCGCATACTTGTTCGACAGATCCTGGGGTTTTTCGGGTTTGAATCACGTAGTAATGTGGTACCACACTGAAACAGACAATTAAACCTGGTTTCGATCAATACTTTAGAGGATAAAACCGGTTAGGTCTGGGTTAGGTCTGGGTTATGCCCGCATCTGGCTCATGATTTTACCTTCTTCGCAAATTTGTTGGCCAGATCATGGATTTTTTCGGGTTTGAATCACGTAGTATTGTGGTACCACACTGAAACAGACAATTAAACCTGGTTTCGATCAATATCTTAGAGGATAACACCGGTTAGGTCTGGGTTAGGTCTGGGTTATGCCCGCATCTGGCTCATGATTTTGCCTTTTCCGCATTCTTGTTGGCCAGATCCTTGGTTTTCTCTGGTTCGAATCGCGTAGTAATGTGGTACCACACTGAAACAGACAATTAAACCTGGTTTCGATCAATATTTTAGAGGATAACACCGGTTAGGTCTGGGTCATGCCGCATCTGGCTCATGATTTTGCCTTCTGCGCATACTTGTTGGCCAGATCTTGGGTTTTTTCGGGTTTGAATCACGTAGTAATGTGGCACCACATTGAAACAGTCAATTAAACCTGGTTTCGATCAATATTTCAGATCATAAAACCGGTTAGGTCTGGGATTGGTCTGGGTTGTGACCGCATCTGGCTCATGATTTTGCATTTTCCGCATTCTTGTTGGCCAGATCCTTGGTTTTCTCTGGTTCGAATCACGTAGTAATGTGGTACCACACTGAAACAGGCAATTAAACCAGGTTTCGATCAATATTTTAGAGGATAACGCCGGTTAGGTCTGGGTTAGGTCTGGGTTATGCCCGCATCTGGCTCATGATTTTGCCTTCTGCGCATACTTGTTGGCCAGATCTTGGGTTTTTTCGGGTTTGAATCATGTAGTAATGTGTTACCACATTGAAACAGTCAATTAAACCTGGTTTCGATCAATATTTCAGATCATAAAACCGGTTAGGTCTGGGATTGGTCTGGGTTGTGACCGCATCTGGCTCATGATTCTGCCTTTTCCGCATTCTTGTTGGCCAGATCCTTGGTTTTCTCTGGTTCGAATCGCGTAGTAATGTGGTACCACACTGAAACAGACAACTAAACCTGGTTTCGATCAATATTTTAGAGGATAAAACCGGTTAGGTCTGGATTAGGTCTGGGTTATGTCCACATCTGGCTCATGATTTTGCCTTTTTCGCATTCCTGTTGGTCAGAACCTCGGTTTTCTCTTGTTTGAATCAGGTAGTAATGTGGTACCACACTGAAACAGACAATAAAACTTGTTTTCGATCAATATTTTAGAGGTTAAAACCGGTTAGGTCTGGGTTAGGTCCGGGTTATGCCCGCATCTGTCTCATGATTTTGCCTTCTTCGCATACTTGTTGGCCAGATCCTGGGTTTTTTCAGGTTTGAATCATGTAGTAATGTGTTACCACATTGAAACAGACAATTAAACCTGGTTTCGATCAATATCTTAGAGGATAACACCGGTTAGGTCTGGGTTAGGTCTGGGTTATGCCCGCATCTGGCTCATGATTTTACCATCTTCGCATACTTGTTGGACAGATCCTGGGTTTTTTCGGGTTTGAATCACGTAGTAATGTGGTACCACACTGAAACAGTCAATTAAACCTGGTTTTGATCAATATTTTAAAGGATAACACCGGTCAGTTCTGGGTTAGGACTGGATTATGTCCACATCTGGCTCATGATTTTGGCTTTTTCGCATTCCTGTTAGTCAGAACCACGGCTTTCTCTTGTTTGAATCAGGTAGTAATGTGGTACCACACTGAAACAGACAATAAAACTTGTTTTCGATCAATATTTTAGAGGTTAGAACCGGTTAGGTCTGGGTTAGGTCCGGGTTATGCCCGCATCTGTCTCATGATTTTGCCTTCTTCGCATACTTGTTGGCCAGATCCTGGGTTTTTTCGGGTTTGAATCATGTAGTAATGTGTTACCACATTGAAACAGACAATTAAACCTGGTTTCGATCAATATCTTAGAGGATAACACCGGTTAGGTCTGGGTTAGGTCTGGGTTATGCCCGCATCTGGCTCATGATTTTGCCTTTTCCGCATTCTTGTTGGCCAGATCCTTGGTTTTCTCTGGTTCGAATCGCGTAGTAATGTGGTACCACACTGAAACAGACAATTAAACCTGGTTTCGATCAATATTTTAGAAGATAACACCGGTTAGGTCTGGGTTATGCCGCATCTGGCTCATGATTTTGCCTTCTGCGCATACTTGTTGGCCAGGTCTTGGGTTTTTTCGAGTTTGAATCATGTAGTAATGTGTTACCACATTGAAACAGTCAATTAAACCTGGTTTCGATCAATATTTCAGATCATAAAACCGGTTAGGTCTGGGATTGGTCTGGGTTGTGACCGCATCTGGCTCATGATTTTGCCTTTTCCGCATTCTTGTTGGCCAGATCCTTGGTTTTCTCTGGTTCGAATCACGTAGTAATGTGGTACCACACTGAAACAGACAATTAAACCTGGTTTCGATCAATATTTTAGAGGATAACGCCGGTTAGATCTGGGTTAGGTCTGGGTTATGCCCGCATCTGGCTCATGATTTTACCTTCTTCGCAAATTTGTTGGCCAGATCCTGGATTTTTTCGGGTTTGTATCACGTAGTATTGTGGTACCACACTGAAGCAGACCATTAAACCTGGTTTCGATCAATATCTTAGAGGATAACACCGGTTAGGTCTGGGTTAGGTCTGGGTTATGCCCGCATCTGGCTCATGATTTTGCCTTCTTCGCATACTTGTTTGCCAGATTCTGGGTTTTTTCGGGTTTGAATCACGTAGTAATGTGGTTCCACGCGGAAACAGACCACTTAACTTGGTTTCGATCAATATTTTAGAGGATAACACAGGTTAGGTCTGGGTTACGTCTGGGTTATACCCGCATCTGGCTCATGATTTTGCATTGTCCGCATTCTTGTTTGCCAGATCCATGGTTTTCTCTGGTTTGAATCACGTAGTAATGTGGTACCACACTGAAACAGTCCATTAAACTTGGTTTCGATCAATATTTTAGAGGATAACACCGGTTAGTTCTGGGTTAGGTCTGGGTTATGCCCGCATCTGGCTCATGTATTTGCCTTCTTCGCAAATTTGTTGGCCAGATCCTTGGTTTTCACTGGTTTGAATCACGTAGTAATGTGGTTCCACGAAGCAACAGTCAATTAAACCTGGATTCGGTCAGTATTTTAGTCGGTAACACCGGTTAGGTCTGGGATAGGTCTAGGTTATGCCCGAGTCTGGCTAATGATTTTGCATTCTCCGCATACTTGTTGGTCAGAACCTTGGTTTTCTCTGGTTTGAATCAGGTAGTAATGTGGTACCACACTGAAACAGACAATTAAACTTGTTTTCGATGAATATTTTAGAGGATAAAACCGATTTGGTCTGGGTTAGGTCTGGGTTATGGCCGCATCTGGCTCATGATTTTGCCTTCTTCTCATACTTGTTGGCCAGATCCTTGGTTTTTTCGGGTTTGAATCACGTAGTAATGTGGTACCACGAAGTAACAGTGAATTAAACCTGGATTCGTTCAGTATTTTAGTCGGTAACACCGGTTAGGCCTGGGTTTGGTCTGGGTTATGCCCCATCTAACTCATTATTTTACCATCTTCGCATACTTGTTGGACAGATCCTGGGTTTTTTCGAGTTTGAATCACGTAGTAATGTGGTACCACACTGAAACAGTCAATTAAACCTGGTTTCGATCAATATTTTAGAGGATATCACCGGTTAGGTCTGGGTTATGCCCGCTTCTGGCTCATGATTTTGCCTTCTTCGCATACTTGTTGGGCAGATCCTGGGGTTTTTCGGGTTTGAATCACGTAGTAATGTGGTACCACATTGAAACAGTCAATTAAACCTGATTTCGATGAATATTTTAGAGGATAAAACCGGTTAGGTCTGGGTTAGGTCTGGGTTATGCCCGCTTCTGGCTCATGATTTTGCCTTCTTCTCATACTTGTTGGCCAGATCCTTGGTTTTTTCGGGTTTGAATCACGTAGTAATGTGGTACCACGATGTAACAGTGAATTAAACCTGGATTCGTTCAGTATTTTAATCGGTAACACCGGTTAGGCCTGGGTTAGGTCTGGGTTATGCCCGAGTCTGGCAAATGATTTTGCATTCTCCGCATACTTGTTGGTCAGAACTTCGGTTTTCTCTTGTTTAAATCAGGTAGTAGTCTGGTACCACACTGAAACAGACAATTGAACTTGTTTTCGATGAATATCTTAGAGGATAAAACCGATTAGGTCTGGGTTAGGTCTGGTTTATGCCCGCATCTGGCTCATGATTTTACCTTCTTCACATACTTGTTGGACAGATCCTGGGGTTTTTCGGATTTGAATCACGTAGTAATGTGGTAGCACATTGAAACAGTCAATTAAACCTGATTTCGATGAATATTTTAGAGGATAAAACCGGTTAGGTCTGGGTTAGGTCTGGGTTATGCCCGCTTCTGGCTCATGATTTGGCTTCTTCTCATACTTGTTGGCCAGATCCTGGGTTTTTTCGGGTTTGAATCACGTAGTAATGTGGTACCACACTGAAACAGTCAATTAAACCTGGTTTCGATCAATATTTTAGATGATAAAACCGGTTAGGTCTGGATTAGGTCTGGGTTATGTCCACATCTGGCTCATGATTTTGCCTTTTCCGCATTCCCGTTGACCAGAACCTTGGTTTTCTCTGGTTCGAATCGCGTAGTAATGTGGTACCACACTGAAACAGACAAATAAACCTGGTTTCGATCAATATTTTAGAGGATAACACCGGTTAGGTCTGGGTTATGCCGCATCTGGCTCATGATTTTGCCTTCTGCGCATACTTGTTGGCCAGGTCTTGGCTTTTTTCGAGTTTGAATCATGTAGTAATGTGTTACCACATTGAAACAGTCAATTAAACCTGGTTTCGATCAATATTTCAGATCATAAAACCGGTTAGGTCTGGGATTGGTCTTGGTTGTGACCGCATCTGGCTCATGATTTTGCCTTTTCCGCATTCTTGTTGGCCAGATCCTTGGTTTTCTCTGGTTCGAATCACGTAGTAATGTGGTACCACACTGAAACAGACAATTAAACCTGGTTTCGATCAATATTTTAGAGGATAACGCCGGTTAGATCTGGGTTAGGTCTGGGTTATGCCCGCATCTGACTCATGATTTTACCTTCTTCGCAAATTTGTTGGCCAGATCCTGGATTTTTTCGGGTTTGTATCACGTAGTATTGTGGTGCCACACTGAAGCAGACCATTAAACCTGGTTTCGATCAATATCTTAGAGGATAACACCGGTTAGGTCTGGGTTAGGTCTGGGTTATGCCCGCATCTGGCTCATGATTTTGCCTTCTTCGCATACTTGTTTGCCAGATTCTGGGTTTTTTCGGGTTTGAATCACGTAGTAATGTGGTTCCACGCGGAAACAGACCACTTAACTTGGTTTCGATCAATATTTTAGAGGATAACACAGGTTAGGTCTGGGTTACGTCTGGGTTATACCCGCATCTGGCTCATGATTTTGCATTGTCCGCATTCTTGTTTGCCAGATCCATGGTTTTCTCTGGTTTGAATCACGTAGTAATGTGGTACCACACTGAAACAGTCCATTAAACTTGGTTTCGATCAATATTTTAGAGGATAACACCGGTTAGTTCTGGGTTAGGTCTGGGTTATGCCCGCATCTGGCTCATGTTTTTGCCTTCTTCGCAAATTTGTTGGCCAGATCCTTGGTTTTCACTGGTTTGAATCACGTAGTAATGTGGTTCCACGAAGCAACAGTCAATTAAACCTGGATTCGGTCAGTATTTTAGTCGGTAACACCGGTTAGGTCTGGGATAGGTCTAGGTTATGCCCGAGTCTGGCTAATGATTTTGCATTCTCCGCATACTTGTTGGTCAGAACCTTGGTTTTCTCTGGTTTGAATCAGGTAGTAATGTGGTACCACACTGAAACAGACAATTAAACTTGTTTTCGATGAATATTTTAGAGGATAAAACCGATTAGGTCTGGGTTAGGTCTGGGTTATGGCCGCATCTGGCTCATGATTTTGCCTTCTTCTCATACTTGTTGGCCAGATCCTTGGGTTTTTCGGGTTTGAATCACGTAGTAATGTGGTACCACGAAGTAACAGTGAATTAAACCTGGATTCGTTCAGTATTTTAGTCGGTAACACCGGTTAGGCCTGGGTTTGGTCTGGGTTATGCCCCATCTAACTCATGATTTTACCATCTTCGCATACTTGTTGGACAGATCCTGGGTTTTTTCGAGTTTGAATCACGTAGTAATGTGGTACCACACTGAAACAGTCAATTAAACCTGGTTTCGATCAATATTTTAGAGGATAACACCGGTTAGGTCTGGGTTATGCCCGCTTCTGGCTCATGATTTTGCCTTCTTCGCATACTTGTTGGACAGATCCTGGGTTTTTTCGGGTTTGAATCACGTAGTAATGTGGTACCACACTGAAACAGTCAATTAAACCTGGTTTCGATCAATATTTTAGATGATAAAACCGGTTAGGTCTGGATTAGGTCTGGGTTATGTCCACACCTGGCTCATGATTTTGCCTTTTCCGCATTCCCGTTGACCAGAACCTTGGTTTTCTCTGGTTCGAATCGCGTAGTAATGTGGTACCACACTGAAACAGACAAATAAACCTGGTTTCGATCAATATTTTAGAGGATAACACCGGTTAGGTCTGGGTTATGCCGCATCTGGCTCATGATTTTGCCTTCTTCGCATACTTGTTGGGCAGAACCTCGGTTTTTTCAGATTTGAATCACGTAGTAATGTGGTACCACACTGAAACAGACAATTAAACCTGGTTTCGATCAATATTTTAGAGGATAAAACCGGTTAGGTCTGGGTAAGGTCTGGGTTATGCCCGCTTCTGGCTCATGATTTTGCCTTCTTCTCATACTTGTTGGCCAGATCCTTGGTTTTTTCCGGTTTGAATCACGTAGTAATGTGGTACCACGAAGTAACAGTGAATTAAACCTGGATTCGTTCAGTATTTTAGTCGGTAACACCGGTTAGGCCAGGGTTAGGTCTGGGTTATGCCCGCTTCTGGCTCATGATTTTGCCTTCTTCTCATACTTGTTGGCCAGATCCTTGGTTTTTTCGGGTTTGAATCACGTAGTAATGTGGTACCACACTGTAACAGTCAATTAAACCTGGTTTCGATCAATATTTTAGAGGATAACGCCGGTTAGGTCTGGGTTAGGTCTGGGTTATGCCCGCATCTGGCTCATGATTTTACCTTCTTCGCAAATTTGTTGGCCAGATCATGGATTTTTTCGGGTTTGAATCACGTAGTATTGTGGTACCACACTGAAACAGACAATTAAACCTGGTTTCGATCAATATCTTAGAGGATAACACCGGTTAGGTCTGGGTTAGGTCTGGGTTATGCCCGCATCTGGCTCATGATTTTGCCTTTTCCGCATTCTTGTTGGCCAGATCCTTGGTTTTCTCTGGTTCGAATCGCGTAGTAATGTGGTACCACACTGAAACAGACAACTAAACCTGGTTTCGATCAATATTTTAGAGGATAACACCGGTTAGGTCTGGGTTATGCCGCATCTGGCTCATGATTTTGCCTTCTGCGCATACTTGTTGGCCAGATCTTGGGTTTTTTCGGGTTTGAATCACGTAGTAATGTGGCACCACATTGAAACAGTCAATTAAACCTGGTTTCGATCAATATTTCAGATGATAACACCGGTTAGGTCTGGGTTAGGTCTGGGTTATGCCCGCATCTGGCTCATGATTTTGCCTTTTCCGCATTCTTGTTGGCCAGATCCTTGGTTTTCTCTGGTTCGAATCGCGTAGTAATGTGGTACCACACTGAAACAGACAATTAAACCTGGTTTCGATCAGTATTTTAGAGGATAACACCGGTTAGGTTTGGGTTATGCCGCATCTGGCGCATGATTTTGCCTTCTGCGCATACTTGTTGGCCAGATCTTGGGTTTTTTCGGGTTTGAATCATGTAGTAATGTGTTACCACATTGAAACAGTCAATTAAACGTGGTTTCGATCAATATTTCAGATCATAAAACCGGTTAGGTCTGGGATTGGTCTGGGTTGTGACCGCATCTGGCTCATGATTTTGCCTTTCCGCATTCTTGTTGGCCAGATCCTTGGTTTTCTCTGGTTCGAATCACGTAGTAATGTGGTACCACACTGAAACAGACAATTAAACCTGGTTTCGATCAATATTTTAGAGGATAACGCCGGATAGGTCTGGGTTAGGTCTGGGTTATGCCCGCATCTGGCTCATGATTTTACCTTCTTCGCATTCCTGTTGGTCAGAACCTCGGTTTTCTCTTGTTTGAATCAGGTAGTAATGTGGTACCACAATGAAGCAGACAATTAAACCTGGTTTCGATCAATATCTTAGAGGATAACACCGGTTAGGTCTGCGTTAGGTCTGGGTTATGCCCGCATCTGGCTCATGATTTTGCCTTCTTCGCATACTTGTTTGCCAGATTCTGGGTTTTTTCGGGTTTGAATCACGTAGTAATGTGGTACCACAGCGAAACAGTCAATGAAACCTGGTTTCGATCAATATTTTAGAGGATAAAACCGGTTAGGTCTGGGATAGGTATGGGTTATGTCCACATCTGGCTCATGATTTTGCCTTTTCCGCATTCCTGTTGAGCAGAACCTTGGTTTTATCTTGTTTGAATCAGGTAGTAATGTGGTACCACACTGAACAGACAATTAAACCTGGTTACGATCCACATTTTAGAACATAACACCGGTTAGGTCTGGATTAGGTCTGGGTTATGCCCGCATCTGGCTCATGATTTTGCCTTCTTCGCATACTTGTTGGCCAGATCCTGGGTTTTTTCGGATTTGAATCACGTAGTAATGTGGTGCGACACTGTAACAGTCAATTAAACCTGGTTTCGATCAATATTTTAGAGGATAAAACGGGTTAGGTCTGGATTAGGTATGGGTTATGTCCACATCTGGCCCATGATTTTGCCTTTTCCGCATTCCTGTTGGTCAGAACCTCGGTTTTCTCTTGTTTGAATCAGGTAGTAATGTGGTACCACACTGAAACAGACAATTAAACCTGGTTTCGATCAATATTTTAGAGGATAACGCCGGTTAGGTCTGGGTTAGGTCTGGGTTATGCCCGCATCTGGCTCATGATTTTACCTTCTTCGCAAATTTGTTGGCCAGATCCTGGATTTTTTCGGGTTTGAATCACGTAGTATTGTGGTACCACACTGAAGCAGACAATTAAACCTGGTTTCGATCAATATCTTAGAGGATAACACCGGTTACGTCTGGGTTAGGTCTGGGTTATGCCCGCATCTGGCTCATGATTTTGCCTTCTTCGCATACTTGTTTGCCAGATTCTGGGTTTTTTCGGGTTTGAGTCACGTAGTAATGTGGTTCCACGCGGAAACAGACCACTTAACTTGGTTTCGATCAATATTTTAGAGGATAACACAGGTTAGGTCTGGGTTACGTCTGGGTTATACCCGCATCTGGCTCATGATTTTGCATTGTCCGCATTCTTGTTTGCCAGATCCATGGTTTTCTCTGGTTTGAATCACGTAGTAATGTGGTACCACACTGAAACAGTCCATTAAACTTGGTTTCGATCAATATTTTAGAGGATAACACCGGTTAGTTCTGGGTTAGCTCTGGGTTATGCCCGCATCCGGCTCATGTTTTTGCCTTCTTCGCAAATTTGTTGGCCAGATCCTTGGTTTTCACTGGTTTGAATCACGTAGTAATGTGGTTCCACGAAGCAACAGTCAATTAAACCTGGATTCGGTCAGTATTTTAGTCGGTAACACCGGTTAGGTCTGGGATAGGTCTAGGTTATGCCCGAGTCTGGCTAATGATTTTGCATTCTCCGCATACTTGTTGGTCAGAACCTTGGTTTTCTCTGGTTTGAATCAGGTAGTAATGTGATACCACACTGAAACAGACAATTAAACTTGTTTTCGATGAATATTTTAGAGGATAAAACCGATTAGGTCTGGGTTAGGTCTGGGTTATGGCCGCATCTGGCTCATGATTTTGCCTTCTTCGCAAATTTGTTGGCCAGATCATGGATTTTTTCGGGTTTGAATCACGTAGTATTGTGGTACCACACTGAAACAGACAATTAAACCTGGTTTCGATCAATATCTTAGAGGATAACACCGGTTAGGTCTGGGTTAGGTCTGGGTTATGCCCGCATCTGGCTCATGATTTTGCCTTTTCCGCATTCTTGTTGGCCAGATCCTTGGTTTTCTCTGGTTCGAATCGCGTAGTAATGTGGTACCACACTGAAACAGACAACTAAACCTGGTTTCGATCAATATTTTAGAGGATAACACCGGTTAGGTCTGGGTTATGCCGCATCTGGCTCATGATTTTGCCTTCTGCGCATACTTGTTGGCCAGATCTTGGGTTTTTTCGGGTTTGAATCACGTAGTAATGTGGCACCACATTGAAACAGTCAATTAAACCTGGTTTCGATCAATATTTCAGATGATAACACCGGTTAGGTCTGGGTTAGGTCTGGGTTATGCCCGCATCTGGCTCATGATTTTGCCTTTTCCGCATTCTTGTTGGCCAGATCCTTGGTTTTCTCTGGTTCGAATCGCGTAGTAATGTGGTACCACACTGAAACAGACAATTAAACCTGGTTTCGATCAGTATTTTAGAGGATAACACCGGTTAGGTTTGGGTTATGCCGCATCTGGCGCATGATTTTGCCTTCTGCGCATACTTGTTGGCCAGATCTTGGGTTTTTTCGGGTTTGAATCATGTAGTAATGTGTTACCACATTGAAACAGTCAATTAAACGTGGTTTCGATCAATATTTCAGATCATAAAACCGGTTAGGTCTGGGATTGGTCTGGGTTGTGACCGCATCTGGCTCATGATTTTGCCTTTCCGCATTCTTGTTGGCCAGATCCTTGGTTTTCTCTGGTTCGAATCACGTAGTAATGTGGTACCACACTGAAACAGACAATTAAACCTGGTTTCGATCAATATTTTAGAGGATAACGCCGGATAGGTCTGGGTTAGGTCTGGGTTATGCCCGCATCTGGCTCATGATTTTACCTTCTTCGCATTCCTGTTGGTCAGAACCTCGGTTTTCTCTTGTTTGAATCAGGTAGTAATGTGGTACCACAATGAAGCAGACAATTAAACCTGGTTTCGATCAATATCTTAGAGGATAACACCGGTTAGGTCTGCGTTAGGTCTGGGTTATGCCCGCATCTGGCTCATGATTTTGCCTTCTTCGCATACTTGTTTGCCAGATTCTGGGTTTTTTCGGGTTTGAATCACGTAGTAATGTGGTACCACAGCGAAACAGTCAATGAAACCTGGTTTCGATCAATATTTTAGAGGATAAAACCGGTTAGGTCTGGGATAGGTATGGGTTATGTCCACATCTGGCTCATGATTTTGCCTTTTCCGCATTCCTGTTGAGCAGAACCTTGGTTTTATCTTGTTTGAATCAGGTAGTAATGTGGTACCACACTGAACAGACAATTAAACCTGGTTACGATCCACATTTTAGAACATAACACCGGTTAGGTCTGGATTAGGTCTGGGTTATGCCCGCATCTGGCTCATGATTTTGCCTTCTTCGCATACTTGTTGGCCAGATCCTGGGTTTTTTCGGATTTGAATCACGTAGTAATGTGGTGCGACACTGTAACAGTCAATTAAACCTGGTTTCGATCAATATTTTAGAGGATAAAACGGGTTAGGTCTGGATTAGGTATGGGTTATGTCCACATCTGGCCCATGATTTTGCCTTTTCCGCATTCCTGTTGGTCAGAACCTCGGTTTTCTCTTGTTTGAATCAGGTAGTAATGTGGTACCACACTGAAACAGACAATTAAACCTGGTTTCGATCAATATTTTAGAGGATAACGCCGGTTAGGTCTGGGTTAGGTCTGGGTTATGCCCGCATCTGGCTCATGATTTTACCTTCTTCGCAAATTTGTTGGCCAGATCCTGGATTTTTTCGGGTTTGAATCACGTAGTATTGTGGTACCACACTGAAGCAGACAATTAAACCTGGTTTCGATCAATATCTTAGAGGATAACACCGGTTACGTCTGGGTTAGGTCTGGGTTATGCCCGCATCTGGCTCATGATTTTGCCTTCTTCGCATACTTGTTTGCCAGATTCTGGGTTTTTTCGGGTTTGAGTCACGTAGTAATGTGGTTCCACGCGGAAACAGACCACTTAACTTGGTTTCGATCAATATTTTAGAGGATAACACAGGTTAGGTCTGGGTTACGTCTGGGTTATACCCGCATCTGGCTCATGATTTTGCATTGTCCGCATTCTTGTTTGCCAGATCCATGGTTTTCTCTGGTTTGAATCACGTAGTAATGTGGTACCACACTGAAACAGTCCATTAAACTTGGTTTCGATCAATATTTTAGAGGATAACACCGGTTAGTTCTGGGTTAGCTCTGGGTTATGCCCGCATCCGGCTCATGTTTTTGCCTTCTTCGCAAATTTGTTGGCCAGATCCTTGGTTTTCACTGGTTTGAATCACGTAGTAATGTGGTTCCACGAAGCAACAGTCAATTAAACCTGGATTCGGTCAGTATTTTAGTCGGTAACACCGGTTAGGTCTGGGATAGGTCTAGGTTATGCCCGAGTCTGGCTAATGATTTTGCATTCTCCGCATACTTGTTGGTCAGAACCTTGGTTTTCTCTGGTTTGAATCAGGTAGTAATGTGATACCACACTGAAACAGACAATTAAACTTGTTTTCGATGAATATTTTAGAGGATAAAACCGATTAGGTCTGGGTTAGGTCTGGGTTATGGCCGCATCTGGCTCATGATTTTGCCTTCTTCTCATACTTGTTGGCCAGATCCTTGGTTTTTTCGGGTTTGAATCACGAAGTAGTGTGGCACCACACTGTAACAGTCAATTAAACCTGGTTTCGATCAATATTTTAGAGGATAAAACCGGTTACGTCTGGGTTAGGTATGGGTTATGTCCACATCTGGCTCATGATTTTGCCTTTTCCGCGTTCCTGTTGAGCAGAACCTTGGTTTTATCTTGTTTGAATCAGGTAGTAATGTGGTACCACACTGAAACAGACAATTAAACCTGGTTACGATCCACATTTTAGAACATAACACCGGTTAGGTCTGGATTAGGTCTGGGTTATGCCCGCATCTGGCTCATGATTTTGCCTTCTTCGCATACTTGTTGGCCAGATCCTGGGTTTTTTCGGATTTGAATCACGTAGTAATGTGGTGCGACACTGTAACAGTCAATTAAACCTGGTTTCGATCAATATTTTAGAGGATAAAACGGGTTAGGTCTGGATTAGGTATGGGTTATGTCCACATCTGGCCCATGATTTTGCCTTTTCCGCATTCCTGTTGGTCAGAACCTCGGTTTTCTCTTGTTTGAATCAGGTAGTAATGTGGTACCACACTGAAACAGACAATTAAACCTGGTTTCGATCAATATTTTAGAGGATAACGCCGGTTAGGTCTGGGTTAGGTCTGGGTTATGCCCGCATCTGGCTCATGATTTTACCTTCTTCGCAAATTTGTTGGCCAGATCCTGGATTTTTTCGGGTTTGAATCACGTAGTATTGTGGTACCACACTGAAGCAGACAATTAAACCTGGTTTCGATCAATATCTTAGAGGATAACACCGGTTACGTCTGGGTTAGGTCTGGGTTATGCCCGCATCTGGCTCATGATTTTGCCTTCTTCGCATACTTGTTTGCCAGATTCTGGGTTTTTTCGGGTTTGAGTCACGTAGTAATGTGGTTCCACGCGGAAACAGACCACTTAACTTGGTTTCGATCAATATTTTAGAGGATAACACAGGTTAGGTCTGGGTTACGTCTGGGTTATACCCGCATCTGGCTCATGATTTTGCATTGTCCGCATTCTTGTTTGCCAGATCCATGGTTTTCTCTGGTTTGAATCACGTAGTAATGTGGTACCACACTGAAACAGTCCATTAAACTTGGTTTCGATCAATATTTTAGAGGATAACACCGGTTAGTTCTGGGTTAGCTCTGGGTTATGCCCGCATCCGGCTCATGTTTTTGCCTTCTTCGCAAATTTGTTGGCCAGATCCTTGGTTTTCACTGGTTTGAATCACGTAGTAATGTGGTTCCACGAAGCAACAGTCAATTAAACCTGGATTCGGTCAGTATTTTAGTCGGTAACACCGGTTAGGTCTGGGATAGGTCTAGGTTATGCCCGAGTCTGGCTAATGATTTTGCATTCTCCGCATACTTGTTGGTCAGAACCTTGGTTTTCTCTGGTTTGAATCAGGTAGTAATGTGATACCACACTGAAACAGACAATTAAACTTGTTTTCGATGAATATTTTAGAGGATAAAACCGATTAGGTCTGGGTTAGGTCTGGGTTATGGCCGCATCTGGCTCATGATTTTGCCTTCTTCTCATACTTGTTGGCCAGATCCTTGGTTTTTTCGGGTTTGAATCACGAAGTAGTGTGGCACCACACTGTAACAGTCAATTAAACCTGGTTTCGATCAATATTTTAGAGGATAAAACCGGTTACGTCTGGGTTAGGTATGGGTTATGTCCACATCTGGCTCATGATTTTGCCTTTTCCGCGTTCCTGTTGAGCAGAACCTTGGTTTTATCTTGTTTGAATCAGGTAGTAATGTGGTACCACACTGAAACAGACAATTAAACCTGGTTACGATCCACATTTTAGAACATAACACCGGTTAGGTCTGGATTAGGTCTGGGTTATGCCCGCATCTGGCTCATGATTTTGCCTCCTTCGCATACTTGTTGGCCAGATTCTGGGTTTTTTCGCGTTTGAATCACGTAGTAATGTGGAACCACACAGTAACAGTCAAATAAACCTGATTTCGATGAATATTTTAGAGGATAAAACCGGTTAGGTCTGAGTTAGGTGTGGGTAATGCCCGCATCTGGCTCATGATTTTGCCTTCTTCGCATACTTGTTGGCCAGATCCTGGGTTTTTTCGGATTTGAATCACGTAGTAATGTGGTACCACACTGAAACTGACTATTAAACCTGGTTTCGATCCACATTTTAGAACATAACACCGGTAAGGTCTGGGTTAGGTATGGGTTATGCCCGCATCTGGCTCATGATTTTACCTTCTTCGCATACTTGTTGGACAGATCCTAGGGTTTTTCGGGTTTGAATCACGTAGTAATGTGGTACCACATTGAAACAGTCAATTAAACCTGATTTCGATGAATATTTTAGAGGATAAAACCGGTTAGGTCTGGGTTAGGTCTGGGTTATGCCCGCTTCTGGTTCATGATTTTGCCTTCTGCGCATACTTGTTTGCCAGATCTTGGGTTTATTCGGATTTGAATCACGTAGTAATGTGGTACCACGAAGTAACAGTGAATTAAACCTGGATTCGGTCAGTATTTTAGACAGTAACACCGGTTAGGCCTGGGTTAGGTCTGGGTTATGCCCCCATCTGACTCATGATTTTACCTTCTTCGCATACTTGTTGGACAGATCCTGGGTTTTTTCGGGTTTGAATCACGTAGTAATGTGGTACCACACAGAAACAGTCCATTAAACTTGGTTTCGATCAATATTTTAGAGGATAACACCGGTAAGGTCTGGGTTATGCCGCATCTGGCTCATGATTTTGCATTCTTCGCATACTTGTTGGCCAGATCCTTGGTTTTTTCGGATTTGAATCACGTAGTAATGTGGTACCACGATGTAACAGTGAATTAAACCTGGATACGGTCAGTATTTTAGACAGTAACACCGGTTAGGCCTGGGTTAGGTCTGGGTTATGCCCCCATCTGACTCATGATTTTACCTTCTTCGCATACTTGTTGGACAGATCCTTGGTTTTTTCGGATTTGAATCACGTAGTAATGTGGTACCACGATGTAACAGTGAATTATACCTGGATTCGGTCAGTATTTTAGACAGTAACACCGGTTAGGCCTGGGTTAGGTCTGGGTTATGCCCCCATCTGACTCATGATTTTACCTTCTTCGCATACTTGTTGGACAGATCCTGGGTTTTTTCGGGTTTGAATCACGTAGTAATGTGGTACCACACAGAAACAGTCCATTAAACTTGGTTTCGATCAATATTTTAGAGGATAACACCGGTAAGGTCTGGGTTATGCCGCATCTGGCTCATGATTTTGCATTCTTCGCATACTTGTTGGCCAGATCCTTGGTTTTTTCGGATTTGAATCACGTAGTAATGTGGTACCACGATGTAACAGTGAATTAAACCTGGATACGGTCAGTATTTTAGACAGTAACACCGGTTAGGCCTGGGTTAGGTCTGGGTTATGCCCCCATCTGACTCATGATTTTACCTTCTTCGCATACTTGTTGGACAGATCCTTGGTTTTTTCGGATTTGAATCACGTAGTAATGTGGTACCACGATGTAACAGTGAATTATACCTGGATTCGGTCAGTATTTTAGACAGTAACACCGGTTAGGCCTGGGTTAGGTCTGGGTTATGCCCCCATCTGACTCATGATTTTAACTTCTTCACATACTTGTTGGACAGATCCTGTGTTTTTTCGGGTTTGAATCACGTAGTTATGTGGAACCACACGGTAACAGTCAATTATACCTGGTTTCGATCCACATTTTTGAGGTTACCAACGGTTAGGTCTGGGGTTTGCCCGCATCTGGCGCATGATTTTGCCTTCTTCGCATACTTGTTGGCCAGATTCTGGGTTTTTTCGGATTTGAATCACGTAGTGTGGTACCACACAGTAACAGTCAATTAAACCTGGATTCGGTCAGTATGTTAGTCGGTAACACTGGTTAGGTCTGGGTTAGGTCTGGGTTATGCCCGCATCTGCCTCATGATTTTGCCTTTTCCGCATTCTTGTTGGCCAGATCCTTGGTTTTCTCTGGTTTGAATCAGGGAGTAATGTGGTACCACTCTGAAACAGTCCATTAAACTTGGTTTCGATCAATATTTTAGAGGATAACATCGGTCAGGTCTGGGTTAGGTCTGGGTTATGCCCGCATCTGGCTCAAGATTTTGCCTTCGGCGCATACTTGTTGGCCAGATCCTGGGTTTTTACGGGTTTGAATCACGTAGTAATGTGGTACCACATTGAAACAGTCAATTAAACCTGGTTTCGATCAATATTTTAGAGGATAACACCGGTTAGGTCTGAGTTAGGTCTGGGTTATGCACGCATCTGGCTCATGATTTTACCATCTTCGCATACTTGTTGGACAGATCCTGGGTTTTTTCGGGTTTGAATCACGTAGTAATGTGGCACCACACTGAAACAGTCCATTAAACTTGGTTTCGATCAATATTTTAGAGGATAACACCGGTTAGGTCTGTGTTAGGTCTGGGTTATGCCCGCATCTGACTCATGATTTTGCCTTCTTCGCAAACTTGTTGGCCAGATCCTGGGTTTTTTAGGGTTAGAATCACGTAGTAATGTGGTTCCACGCGGAAACAGACCACTAAACTTGGTTTTGATCAATATTTTAGAGGATAACACAGGTTAGGTCTGGGTTACGTCTGGGTTATACCCGCATCTGGCTCATGATTTTGCCTTGTCCGCATTCTTGTTGGCCAGATCCTTGGTTTTCTCTGGTTTGAATCACGTAGTAATGTGGTACCACACTGAAACAGTCCATTAAACTTGGTTTCGATCAATATTTTAGAGGATAACACCGGTTAGGTCTGGGGTAGGTCTGGGATATGCCCGCATCTGGCTCATGATTTTGCCTTCTGCGCATACTTGTTGGCCAGATCTTGGGTTTATTCGGGTTTGAATCACGTAGTAATGTGGCACCACATTGAAACAGTCAATTAAACCTGGTTTTGATCAATATTTTAGAGGATAACACCGGTTAGGTCTGGGTTATGCCGCATCTGGCTCATGATTTTGCCTTCTTCGCAAAATTGTTGGCCAGATCCTTGGTTTTTTCGGATTTGAATCACGTAATAATGTGGTACCACGAAGTAACAGTGAATTAAACCTGGATTCGGTCAGTATTTTAGTCGGTAACACTGGTTAGGTCTGGGTTAGGTCTGGGTTATGCCCGCATCTGCCTCATGATTTTGCCATTTCCGCATTATTGTTTGCCAGATCCTTGGTTTTCTCTGGTTTGAATCACGTAGCAATGGGGTACCACACTGAAACAGACGATTAAACCTGGTATCGATGAATATTTTAGAGTATAAAACCGGTTTGGTTTGGGATAGGCCTGGTTTATGCCCGCATCTGGCTCATGATTTTGCCTTCTGCGCATACTTGTTGGCCAGATCTTGGGTTTATTCGGGTTTGAATCACGTAGTAATGTGGCACCACATTGAAACAGTCAATTAAACCTGGTTTTGATCAATATTCCAGATGATAAAACCGGTTAGGTCTGGGATTGGTCTGGGTTATGCCCGCATCTGCTGATGATTTTGCCTTTTCCGCATTCTTGTTGGCCAGATCCTTGGTTTTCTCTGGTTCGAATCGCGTAGTAATGTGGTACCACACTGAAACAGACAATTAAACCTGGTTTCCATCAATATTTTAGAGGATAACACTGGTTTGGTTTGGGATAGGCCTGGTTTATGCCCGCATCTGGCTCATGATTTTGCTTCTTCCAATACTTGTTGGCCAGATCCTTGGTTTTCTCTGGTTTGAACCACGTAGTAATGTGGTACCACTCTGAAACAGTCCATTAAACTTGGTTTCGATCAATATTTTAGAGGATAACATCGGTCAGGTCTGGGTTAGGTCTGGGTTATGCCCGCATCTGGCTCAAGATTTTGCCTTCGGCGCATACTTGTTGGCCAGATCCTGGTTTTTACGGGTTTGAATCACGTAGTAATGTGGTACCTCATTGAAACAGTCAATTAAACCTGGTTTCGATCATTATTTTAGAGGATAACACCGGTTAGGTCTGAGTTAGGTCTGGGTTATGCCCGCATCTGGCTCATGATTTTACCATCTTCGCATACTTGTTGGACAGATCCTGGGTTTTTTCGGGTTTGAATCACGTAGTAATGTGGCACCACACTGAAACAGTCCATTAAACTTGGTTTCGATCAATATTTTAGAGGATAACACCGGTTAGGTCTGTGTTAGGTCTGGGTTATGCCCGCATCTGACTCATGATTTTGCCTTCTTCGCAAACTTGTGGGCCAGATCCTGTGTTTTTTAGGGTTAGAATCACGTAGTAATGTGGTTCCACGCGGAAACAGACCACTAAACTTGGTTTCGATCAATATTTTAGAGGATAACACAGGTTAGGTCTGGGTTACGTCTGGGTTATACCCGCATCTGGCTCATGATTTTGCCTTGTCCGCATTCTTGTTGGCCAGATCCTTGGTTTTCTCTGGTTTGAATCACGTAGTAATGTGGTACCACACTGAAACAGTCCATTAAACTCGGTTTCGATCAATATTTCAGATGATAAAACCGGTTAGGTCTGGGATTGGTCTGGGTTATGCCCGCATCTGCTGATGATTTTGCCTTTTCCGCATTCTTGTTGGCCAGATCCTTGGTTTTCTCTGGTTCGAATCGCGTAGTAATGTGGTACCACACTGAAACAGACAATTAAACCTGGTTTCGATCAATATTTTAGAGGATAACACCGGTTAGGTCTGGGTTATGCCGCATCTGGCTCATGATTTTGCCTTCTTCGCAAAATTGTTGGCCAGATCCTTGGTTTTTTCGGATTTGAATCACGTAATAATGTGGTACCACGAAGTAACAGTGAATTAAACCTGGATTCGGTCAGTATTTTAGACAGTAACACCGGTTAGGCCTGGGTTAGGTCTGGGTTATGCCCCCATCTGACTCATGATTTTACCTTCTTCGCATACTTGTTGGACAGATCCTGGGTTTTTTCGGGTTTGAATCACGTAGTAATGTGGAACCACACGGTAGCAGTCAATTATACCTGGAGTCGGTCAGTATTTTAGACGGTAACACCGGTTAGGACTGGGTTAGGTCTGGGTTATGCCCGCATCTGGCTCACGATTTTGCCTATTCCGCATTCTTGTTGGCCAGATCCTTGGTTTTCTCTGGTTTGAAACACGTAGTAATGTGGTACCACTCTGAAACAGTCCATTAAACTTGGGTTCGATCAATATTTTAGAGGATAACATCGGTCAGGTCTGGGTTAGGTCTGGGTTATGCCCGCATCTGGCTCAAGATTTTGCCTTCGGCGCATACTTGTTGGCCAGATCCTGGGTTTTTACGGGTTTGAATCAGGTAGTAATGTGGTACCACATTGAAACAGTCAATTAAACCTGGTTTCGATCAATATTTTAGAGGATAACACCGGTTAGGTCTGAGTTAGGTCTGGGTTATGCACGCATCTGGCTCATGATTTTACCATCTTCGCATACTTGTTGGACAGATCCTGGGTTTTTTCGGGTTTGAATCACGTAGTAATGTGGCACCACACTGAAACAGTCCATTAAACTTGGTTTCGATCAATATTTTAGAGGATAACACCGGTTAGGTCTGTGTTAGGTCTGGGTTATGCCCGCATCTGACTCATGATTTTGCCTTCTTCGCAAACTTGTTGGCCAGCTCCTGGGTTTTTTAGGGTTAGAATCACGTAGTAATGTGGTTCCACGCGGAAACAGACCACTAAACTTGGTTTTGATCAATATTTTAGAGGATAACACAGGTTAGGTCTGGGTTACGTCTGGGTTATACCCGCATCTGGCTCATGATTTTGCCTTGTCCGCATTCTTGTTGGCCAGATCCTTGGTTTTCTCTGGTTTGAATCACGTAGTAATGTGGTACCACACTGAAACAGTCCATTAAACTTGGTTTCGATCAATATTTTAGAGGATAACACCGGTTAGGTCTGGGGTAGGTCTGGGATATGCCCGCATCTGGCTCATGATTTTGCCTTCTGCGCATACTTGTTGGCCAGATCTTGGGTTTATTCGGGTTTGAATCACGTAGTAATGTGGCACCACATTGAAACAGTCAATTAAACCTGGTTTTGATCAATATTCCAGATGATAAAACCGGTTAGGTCTGGGATTGGTCTGGGTTATGCCCGCATCTGCTGATGATTTTGCCTTTTCCGCATTCTTGTTGGCCAGATCCTTGGTTTTCTCTGGTTCGAATCGCGTAGTAATGTGGTACCACACTGAAACAGACAATTAAACCTGGTTTCCATCAATATTTTAGAGGATAACACTGGTTAGGTCTGGGTTAGGTCTGGGTTATGCCCGCATCTGCCTCATGATTTTGCCTTTTCCGCATTCTTGTTGGCCAGATCCTTGGTTTTCTCTGGTTTGAATCACGGAGTAATGGGGTACCACACTGAAAGAGTCAATTAAACCTGGTTTCGATCCACATTTTAGAGGATAACAACGGTTAGGTCTGGGGTTTGCCCGCATCTGGCGCATGATTTTGCCTTCTTCGCATACTTGTTGGCCAGATTCTGGGTTTTTTCGGATTTGAACCACGTAGTGTGGTAGCACACAGTAACAGTCAACTAAACCTGGATTCGGTCAGTATTTTAGTCGGTAACACTGGTTAGGTCTGGGTTAGGTCTGGGTTATGCCCGCATCTGCCTCATGATTTTGCCATTTCCGCATTATTGTTTGCCAGATCCTTGGTTTTCTCTGGTTTGAATCACGTAGCAATGGGGTACCACACTGAAACAGACGATTAAACCTGGTATCGATGAATATTTTAGAGTATAAAACCGGTTAGGTTTGGGATAGGCCTGGTTTATGCCCGCATCTGGCTCATGATTTTGCTTCTTCCAATACTTGTTGGCCAGATCCTTGGTTTTCTCTGGTTTGAACCACGTAGTAATGTGGTACCACTCTGAAACAGTCCATTAAACTTGGTTTCGATCAATATTTTAGAGGATAACATCGGTCAGGTCTGGGTTAGGTCTGGGTTATGCCCGCATCTGGCTCAAGATTTTGCCTTCGGCGCATACTTGTTGGCCAGATCCTGGGTTTTTACGGGTTTGAATCACGTAGTAATGTGGTACCACATTGAAACAGTCAATTAAACCTGGTTTCGATCATTATTTTAGAGGATAACACCGGTTAGGTCTGAGTTAGGTCTGGGTTATGCACGCATCTGGCTCATGATTTTACCATCTTCGCATACTTGTTGGACAGATCCTGGGTTTTTTCGGGTTTGAATCACGTAGTAATGTGGCACCACACTGAAACAGTCCATTAAACTTGGTTTCGATCAATATTTTAGAGGATAACACCGGTTAGGTCTGTGTTAGGTCTGGGTTATGCCCGCATCTGACTCATGATTTTGCCTTCTTCGCAAACTTGTGGGCCAGATCCTGTGTTTTTTAGGGTTAGAATCACGTAGTAATGTGGTTCCACGCGGAAACAGACCACTAAACTTGGTTTCGATCAATATTTTAGAGGATAACACAGGTTAGGTCTGGGTTACGTCTGGGTTATACCCGCATCTGGCTCATGATTTTGCCTTGTCCGCATTCTTGTTGGCCAGATCCTTGGTTTTCTCTGGTTTGAATCACGTAGTAATGTGGTACCACACTGAAACAGTCCATTAAACTCGGTTTCGATCAATATTTTAGAGGATAACACCGGTTAGGTCTGGGGTAGGTCTGGGATATGCCCGCATCTGGCTCATGATTTTGCCTTCTGCGCATACTTGTTGGCCAGATCTTAGGTTTATTCGGGTTTGAATCACGTAGTAATGTGGCACCACATTGAAACAGTCAATTTAACCTGGTTTCGATCAATATTTCAGATGATAAAACCGGTTAGGTCTGGGATTGGTCTGGGTTATGCCCGCATCTGCTGATGATTTTGCCTTTTCCGCATTCTTGTTGGCCAGATCCTTGGTTTTCTCTGGTTCGAATCGCGTAGTAATGTGGTACCACACTGAAACAGACAATTAAACCTGGTTTCGATCAATATTTTAGAGGATAACACCGGTTAGGTCTGGGTTATGCCGCATCTGGCTCATGATTTTGCCTTCTTCGCAAAATTGTTGGCCAGATCCTTGGTTTTTTCGGATTTGAATCACGTAATAATGTAGTACCACGAAGTAACAGTGAATTAAACCTGGATTCGGTCAGTATTTTAGACAGTAACACCGGTTAGGCGTGGGTTAGGTCTGGGTTATGCCCCCATCTTACTCATGATTTTACCTTCTTCGCATACTTGTTGGACAGATCCTGGGTTTTTTCGGGTTTGAATCACGTAGTAATGTGGAACCACACGGTAGCAGTCAATTATACCTGGATTCGGTCAGTATTTTAGACGGTACCACCGGTTAGGACTGGGTTAGGTCTGGGTTATGCCCGCATCTGGCTCACGATTTTGCCTATTCCGCATTCTGGTTGGCCAGATCCTTGGTTTTCTCTGGTTTGAAACACGTAGTAATGTGGTACCACTCTGAAACAGTCCATTAAACTTGGTTTCGATCAATATTTTAGAGGATAACATCGGTCAGGTCTGGGTTAGGTCTGGGTTATGCCCGCATCTGGCTCAAGATTTTGCCTTCGGCGCATACTTGTTGGCCAGATCCTGGGTTTTTACGGGTTTGAATCAGGTAGTAATGTGGTACCACATTGAAACAGTCAATTAAACCTGGTTTCGATCAATATTTTAGAGGATAACACCGGTTAGGTCTGAGTTAGGTCTGGGTTATGCACGCATCTGGCTCATGATTTTACCATCTTCGCATACTTGTTGGACAGATCCTGGGTTTTTCCGGGTTTGAATCACGTAGTAATGTGGCACCACACTGAAACAGTCCATTAAACTTGGTTTCGATCAATATTTTAGAGGATAACACCGGTTAGGTCTGTGTTAGGTCTGGGTTATGCCCGCATCTGACTCATGATTTTGCCTTCTTCGCAAACTTGTTGGCCAGATCCTGGGTTTTTTAGGGTTAGAATCACGTAGTAATGTGGTTCCACGCGGAAACAGACCACTAAACTTGGTTTCGATAAATATTTTAGAGGATAACACAGGTTAGGTCTGGGTTACGTCTGGGTTATACCCGCATCTGGCTCATGATTTTGCCTTGTCCGCATTCTTGTTGGCCAGATCCTTGGTTTTTCTCTGGTTTGAATCACGTAGTAATGTGGTACCACACTGAAACAGTCCATTAAACTTGGTTTCGATCAATATTTTAGAGGATAACACCGGTTAGGTCTGGTGTAGGTCTGGGATATGCCCGCATCTGGCTCATGATTTTGCCTTCTGCGCATACTTGTTGGCCAGATCTTGGGTTTATTCGGGTTTGAATCACGTAGTAATGTGGCACCACATTGAAACAGTCAATTAAACCTGGTTTTGATCAATATTCCAGATGATAAAACCGGTTAGGTCTGGGATTGGTCTGGGTTATGCCCGCATCTGCTGATGATTTTGCCTTTTCCGCATTCTTGTTGGCCAGATCCTTGGTTTTCTCTGGTTCGAATCGCGTAGTAATGTGGTACCACACTGAAACAGACAATTAAACCTGGTTTCCATCAATATTTTAGAGGATAACACCGGTTAGGTCTGGGTTATGCCGCATCTGGCTCATGATTTTGCCTTCTTCGCATACTTGTTGGCCAGATCCTTGGTTTTTTCGGATTTGAATCACGTAGTGTGGTACCACACAGTAACAGTCAATTAAACCTGGATTCGGTCAGTATTTTTGTCGGTAACACTGGTTAGGTCTGGGTTAGGTCTGGGTTATGCCCGCATCTGCCTCATGATTTTGCCTTTTCCGCATTCTTGTTGGCCAGATCCTTGGTTTTCTCTGGTTTGAATCACGGAGTAATGGGGTACCACACTGAAAGAGTCAATTAAACCTGGTTTCGATCCACATTTTAGAGGATAACAACGGTTAGGTCTGGGGTTTGCCCGCATCTGGCGCATGATTTTGCCTTCTTCGCATACTTGTTGGCCAGATTCTGGGTTTTTTCGGATTTGAACCACGTAGTGTGGTACCACACAGTAACAGTCAACTAAACCTGGATTCGGTCAGTATTTTAGTCGGTAACACTGGTTAGGTCTGGGTTAGGTCTGGGTTATGCCCGCATCTGCCTCATGATTTTGCCATTTCCGCATTATTGTTTGCCAGATCCTTGGTTTTCTCTGGTTTGAATCACGTAGCAATGGGGTACCACACTGAAACAGACGATTAAACCTGGTATCGATGAATATTTTAGAGTATAAAACCGGTTAGGTTTGGGATAGGCCTGGTTTATGCCCGCATCTGGCTCATGATTTTGCTTCTTCCAATACTTGTTGGCCAGATCCTTGGTTTTCTCTGGTTTGAACCACGTAGTAATGTGGTACCACTCTGAAACAGTCCATTAAACTTGGGTTCGATCAATATTTTAGAGGATAACATCGGTCAGGTCTGGGTTAGGTCTGGGTTATGCCCGCATCTGGCTCAAGATTTTGCCTTCGGCGCATACTTGTTGGCCAGATCCTGGGTTTTTACGGGTTTGAATCACGTAGTAATGTGGTACCACATTGAAACAGTCAATTAAACCTGGTTTCGATCATTATTTTAGAGGATAACACCGGTTAGGTCTGAGTTAGGTCTGGGTTATGCACGCATCTGGCTCATGATTTTACCATCTTCGCATACTTGTTGGACAGATCCTGGGTTTTTTCGGGTTTGAATCACGTAGTAATGTGGCACCACACTGAAACAGTCCATTAAACTTGGTTTCGATCAATATTTTAGAGGATAACACCGGTTAGGTCTGTGTTAGGTCTGGGTTATGCCCGCATCTGACTCATGATTTTGCCTTCTTCGCAAACTTGTTGGCCAGATCCTGGGTTTTTTAGGGTTAGAATCACGTAGTAATGTGGTTCCACGCGGAAACAGACCACTAAACTTGGTTTCGATCAATATTTTAGAGGATAACACAGGTTAGGTCTGGGTTACGTCTGGGTTATACCCGCATCTGGCTCATGATTTTGCCTTGTCCGCATTCTTGTTGGCCAGATCCTTGGTTTTCTCTGGTTTGAATCACGTAGTAATGTGGTACCACACTGAAACAGTCCATTAAACTTGGTTTCGATCAATATTTTAGAGGATAACACCGGTTAGGTCTGGGGTAGGTCTGGGATATGCCCGCATCTGGCTCATGATTTTGCCTTCTGCGCATACTTGTTGGCCAGATCTTGGGTTTATTCGGGTTTGAATCACGTAGTAATGTGGCACCACATTGAAACAGTCAATTAAACCTGGTTTCGATCAATATTTCAGATGATAAAACCGGTTAGGTCTGGGATTGGTCTGGGTTATGCCCGCATCTGCTGATGATTTTGCCTTTTCCGCATTCTTGTTGGCCAGATCCTTGGTTTTCTCTGGTTCGAATCGCGTAGTAATGTGGTACCACACTGAAACAGACAATTAAACCTGGTTTCCATCAATATTTTAGAGGATAACACCGGTTAGGTCTGGGTTATGCCGCATCTGGCTCATGATTTTGCCTTCTTCGCAATACTTGTTGGCCAGATCCTTGGTTTTTTCGGATTTGAATCACGTAGTGTGGTACCACACAGTAACAGTCAATTAAACCAGGATTCGGTCAGTATTTTTGTCGGTAACACTGGTTAGGTCTGGGTTAGGTCTGGGTTATGCCCGCATCTGCCTCATGATTTTGCCTTTTCCGCATTCTTGTTGGCCAGATCCTTGGTTTTCTCTGGTTTGAATCACGGAGTAATGGGGTACCACACTGAAAGAGTCAATTAAACCTGGTTTCGATCCACATTTTAGAGGATAACAACAGTTAGGTCTGGGGTTTGCCCGCATCTGGCGCATGATTTTGCCTTCTTCGCATACTTGTTGGCCAGATTCTGGGTTTTTTCGGATTTGAATCACGTAATAATGTGGTACCACGAAGTAACAGTGAATTAAACCTGGATTCGGTCAGTATTTTAGACAGTAACACCGGTTAGGCGTGGGTTAGGTCTGGGTTATGCCCCCATCTGACTCATGATTTTACCTTCTTCGCATACTTGTTGGACAGATCCTGGGTTTTTTCGGGTTTGAATCACGTAGTAATGTGGAACCACACGGTAGCAGTCAATTATACCTGGTTTCGATCCACATTTTAGAGGATAACAACGGTTAGGTCTGGGGTTTGCCCGCATCTGGCGCATGATTTTGCCTTCTTCGCATACTTGTTGGCCAGATTCTGGGTTTTTTCGGATTTGAATCACGTAATAATGTGGTACCACGAAGTAACAGTGAATTAAACCTGGATTCGGTCAGTATTTTAGACGGTAACACCGGTTAGGACTGGGTTAGGTCTGGGTTATGCCCGCATCTGGCTCACGATTTTGCCTATTCCGCATTCTTGTTGGACAGATCCTGGGTTTTTTCGGGTTTGAATCACGTAGTAATGTGGCACCACACTGAAACAGTCCATTAAACTTGGTTTCGGTCAGTATTTTAGACGGTAACACCGGTTAGGACTGGGTTAGGTCTGGGTTATGCCCGCATCTGGCTCACGATTTTGCCTATTCCGCATTCTTGTTGGACAGATCCTGGGTTTTTTCGGGTTTGAATCACGTAGTAATGTGGCACCACACTGAAACAGTCCATTAAACTTGGTTTCGATCAATATTTTAGAGGATAACACCGGTTAGGTCTGTGTTAGGTCTGGGTTATGCCCGCATCTGACTCATGATTTTGCCTTCTTCGCAAACTTGTTGGCCAGATCCTGGGTTTTTTAGGGTTAGAATCACGTAGTAATGT
Organism: Colletes latitarsis; assembly: GCF_051014445.1. Taxonomy (NCBI): domain Eukaryota; kingdom Metazoa; phylum Arthropoda; class Insecta; order Hymenoptera; family Colletidae; genus Colletes; species Colletes latitarsis. Next base: position 4,491,129 of record NC_135145.1, on the reverse strand, counting down.
GGTTCCACGCGGAAACAGACCACTAAACTTGGTTTCGATCAATATTTTAGAGGATAACACAGGTTAGGTCTGGGTTACGTCTGGGTTATACCCGCATCTGGCTCATGATTTTGCCTTGTCCGCATTCTTGTTGGCCAGATCCTTGGTTTTCTCTGGTTTGAATCACGTAGTAATGTGGTACCACACTGAAACAGTCCATTAAACTTGGTTTCGATCAATATTTTAGAGGATAACACCGGTTAGGTCTGGGGTAGGTCTGGGATATGCCCGCATCTGGCTCATGATTTTGCCTTCTGCGCATACTTGTTGGCCAGATCTTGGGTTTATTCGGGTTTGAATCACGTAGTAATGTGGCACCACATTGAAACAGTCAATTAAACCTGGTTTCGATCAATATTTCAGATGATAAAACCGGTTAGGTCTGGGATTGGTCTGGGTTATGCCCGCATCTGCTGATGATTTTGCCTTTTCCGCATTCTTGTTGGCCAGATCCTTGGTTTTCTCTGGTTCGAATCGCGTAGTAATGTGGTACCACACTGAAACAGACAATTAAACCTGGTTTCCATCAATATTTTAGAGGATAACACCGGTTAGGTCTGGGTTATGCCGCATCTGGCTCATGATTTTGCCTTCTTCGCATACTTGTTGGCCAGATCCTTGGTTTTTTCGGATTTGAATCACGTAGTGTGGTACCACACAGTAACAGTCAATTAAACCAGGATTCGGTCAGTATTTTTGTCGGTAACACTGGTTAGGTCTGGGTTAGGTCTGGGTTATGCCCGCATCTGCCTCATGATTTTGCCTTTTCCGCATTCTTGTTGGCCAGATCCTTGGTTTTCTCTGGTTTGAATCACGGAGTAATGGGGTACCACACTGAAAGAGTCAATTAAACCTGGTTTCGATCCACATTTTAGAGGATAACAACAGTTAGGTCTGGGGTTTGCCCGCATCTGGCGCATGATTTTGCCTTCTTCGCATACTTGTTGGCCAGATTCTGGGTTTTTTCGGATTTGAATCACGTAATAATGTGGTACCACGAAGTAACAGTGAATTAAACCTGGATTCGGTCAGTATTTTAGACAGTAACACCGGTTAGGCGTGGGTTAGGTCTGGGTTATGCCCCCATCTGACTCATGATTTTACCTTCTTCGCATACTTGTTGGACAGATCCTGGGTTTTTTCGGGTTTGAATCACGTAGTAATGTGGAACCACACGGTAGCAGTCAATTATACCTGGTTTCGATCCACATTTTAGAGGATAACAACGGTTAGGTCTGGGGTTTGCCCGCATCTGGCGCATGATTTTGCCTTCTTCGCATACTTGTTGGCCAGATTCTGGGTTTTTTCGGATTTGAATCACGTAATAATGTGGTACCACGAAGTAACAGTGAATTAAACCTGGATTCGGTCAGTATTTTAGACGGTAACACCGGTTAGGACTGGGTTAGGTCTGGGTTATGCCCGCATCTGGCTCACGATTTTGCCTATTCCGCATTCTTGTTGGACAGATCCTGGGTTTTTTCGGGTTTGAATCACGTAGTAATGTGGCACCACACTGAAACAGTCCATTAAACTTGGTTTCGGTCAGTATTTTAGACGGTAACACCGGTTAGGACTGGGTTAGGTCTGGGTTATGCCCGCATCTGGCTCACGATTTTGCCTATTCCGCATTCTTGTTGGACAGATCCTGGGTTTTTTCGGGTTTGAATCACGTAGTAATGTGGCACCACACTGAAACAGTCCATTAAACTTGGTTTCGATCAATATTTTAGAGGATAACACCGGTTAGGTCTGTGTTAGGTCTGGGTTATGCCCGCATCTGACTCATGATTTTGCCTTCTTCGCAAACTTGTTGGCCAGATCCTGGGTTTTTTAGGGTTAGAATCACGTAGTAATGTGGTTCCACGCGGAAACAGACCACTAAACTTGGTTTCGATCAATATTTTAGAGGATAACACAGGTTAGGTCTGGGTTACGTCTGGGTTATACCCGCATCTGGCTCATGATTTTGCCTTGTCCGCATTCTTGTTGGCCAGATCCTTGGTTTTTCTCTGGTTTGAATCACGTAGTAATGTGGTACCACACTGAAACAGTCCATTAAACTTGGTTTCGATCAATATTTTAGAGGATAACACCGGTTAGGTCTGGTGTAGGTCTGGGATATGCCCGCATCTGGCTCATGATTTTGCCTTCTGCGCATACTTGTTGGCCAGATCTTGGGTTTATTCGGGTTTGAATCACGTAGTAATGTGGCACCACATTGAAACAGTCAATTAAACCTGGTTTTGATCAATATTCCAGATGATAAAACCGGTTAGGTCTGGGATTGGTCTGGGTTATGCCCGCATCTGCTGATGATTTTGCCTTTTCCGCATTCTTGTTGGCCAGATCCTTGGTTTTCTCTGGTTCGAATCGCGTAGTAATGTGGTACCACACTGAAACAGACAATTAAACCTGGTTTCCATCAATATTTTAGAGGATAACACCGGTTAGGTCTGGGTTATGCCGCATCTGGCTCATGATTTTGCCTTCTTCGCATACTTGTTGGCCAGATCCTTGGTTTTTTCGGATTTGAATCACGTAGTGTGGTACCACACAGTAACAGTCAATTAAACCTGGATTCGGTCAGTATTTTTGTCGGTAACACTGGTTAGGTCTGGGTTAGGTCTGGGTTATGCCCGCATCTGCCTCATGATTTTGCCTTTTCCGCATTCTTGTTGGCCAGATCCTTGGTTTTCTCTGGTTTGAATCACGGAGTAATGGGGTACCACACTGAAAGAGTCAATTAAACCTGGTTTCGATCCACATTTTAGAGGATAACAACGGTTAGGTCTGGGGTTTGCCCGCATCTGGCGCATGATTTTGCCTTCTTCGCATACTTGTTGGCCAGATTCTGGGTTTTTTCGGATTTGAACCACGTAGTGTGGTACCACACAGTAACAGTCAACTAAACCTGGATTCGGTCAGTATTTTAGTCGGTAACACTGGTTAGGTCTGGGTTAGGTCTGGGTTATGCCCGCATCTGCCTCATGATTTTGCCATTTCCGCATTATTGTTTGCCAGATCCTTGGTTTTCTCTGGTTTGAATCACGTAGCAATGGGGTACCACACTGAAACAGACGATTAAACCTGGTATCGATGAATATTTTAGAGTATAAAACCGGTTAGGTTTGGGATAGGCCTGGTTTATGCCCGCATCTGGCTCATGATTTTGCTTCTTCCAATACTTGTTGGCCAGATCCTTGGTTTTCTCTGGTTTGAACCACGTAGTAATGTGGTACCACTCTGAAACAGTCCATTAAACTTGGGTTCGATCAATATTTTAGAGGATAACATCGGTCAGGTCTGGGTTAGGTCTGGGTTATGCCCGCATCTGGCTCAAGATTTTGCCTTCGGCGCATACTTGTTGGCCAGATCCTGGGTTTTTACGGGTTTGAATCACGTAGTAATGTGGTACCACATTGAAACAGTCAATTAAACCTGGTTTCGATCATTATTTTAGAGGATAACACCGGTTAGGTCTGAGTTAGGTCTGGGTTATGCACGCATCTGGCTCATGATTTTACCATCTTCGCATACTTGTTGGACAGATCCTGGGTTTTTTCGGGTTTGAATCACGTAGTAATGTGGCACCACACTGAAACAGTCCATTAAACTTGGTTTCGATCAATATTTTAGAGGATAACACAGGTTAGGTCTGGGTTACGTCTGGGTTATACCCGCATCTGGCTCATGATTTTGCCTTGTCCGCATTCTTGTTGGCCAGATCCTTGGTTTTCTCTGGTTTGAATCACGTAGTAATGTGGTACCACACTGAAACAGTCCATTAAACTTGGTTTCGATCAATATTTTAGAGGATAACACCGGTTAGGTCTGGGGTAGGTCTGGGATATGCCCGCATCTGGCTCATGATTTTGCCTTCTGCGCATACTTGTTGGCCAGATCTTGGGTTTATTCGGGTTTGAATCACGTAGTAATGTGGCACCACATTGAAACAGTCAATTAAACCTGGTTTCGATCAATATTTCAGATGATAAAACCGGTTAGGTCTGGGATTGGTCTGGGTTATGCCCGCATCTGCTGATGATTTTGCCTTTTCCGCATTCTTGTTGGCCAGATCCTTGGTTTTCTCTGGTTCGAATCGCGTAGTAATGTGGTACCACACTGAAACAGACAATTAAACCTGGTTTCCATCAATATTTTAGAGGATAACACCGGTTAGGTCTGGGTTATGCCGCATCTGGCTCATGATTTTGCCTTCTTCGCATACTTGTTGGCCAGATCCTTGGGTTTATTCGGGTTTGAATCACGTAGTAATGTGGCACCACATTGAAACAGTCAATTAAACCTGGTTTCGATCAATATTTCAGATGATAAAACCGGTTAGGTCTGGGATTGGTCTGGGTTATGCCCGCATCTGCTGATGATTTTGCCTTTTCCGCATTCTTGTTGGCCAGATCCTTGGTTTTCTCTGGTTCGAATCGCGTAGTAATGTGGTACCACACTGAAACAGACAATTAAACCTGGTTTCGATCAATATTTTAGAGGATAACACCGGTTAGGTCTGGGTTATGCCGCATCTGGCTCATGATTTTGCCTTCTTCGCATACTTGTTGGCCAGATTCTGGGTTTTTTCGGATTTGAATCACGTAATAATGTGGTACCACGAAGTAACAGTGAATTAAACCTGGATTCGGTCAGTATTTTAGACAGTAACACCGGTTAGGCGTGGGTTAGGTCTGGGTTATGCCCCCATCTGACTCATGATTTTACCTTCTTCGCATACTTGTTGGACAGATCCTGGGTTTTTTCGGGTTTGAATCACGTAGTAATGTGGAACCACACGGTAGCAGTCAATTATACCTGGTTTCGATCCACATTTTAGAGGATAACAACGGTTAGGTCTGGGGTTTGCCCGCATCTGGCGCATGATTTTGCCTTCTTCGCATACTTGTTGGCCAGATTCTGGGTTTTTTCGGATTTGAATCACGTAATAATGTGGTACCACGAAGTAACAGTGAATTAAACCTGGATTCGGTCAGTATTTTAGACGGTAACACCGGTTAGGACTGGGTTAGGTCTGGGTTATGCCCGCATCTGGCTCACGATTTTGCCTATTCCGCATTCTTGTTGGACAGATCCTGGGTTTTTTCGGGTTTGAATCACGTAGTAATGTGGCACCACACTGAAACAGTCCATTAAACTTGGTTTCGGTCAGTATTTTAGACGGTAACACCGGTTAGGACTGGGTTAGGTCTGGGTTATGCCCGCATCTGGCTCACGATTTTGCCTATTCCGCATTCTTGTTGGACAGATCCTGGGTTTTTTCGGGTTTGAATCACGTAGTAATGTGGCACCACACTGAAACAGTCCATTAAACTTGGTTTCGATCAATATTTTAGAGGATAACACCGGTTAGGTCTGTGTTAGGTCTGGGTTATGCCCGCATCTGACTCATGATTTTGCCTTCTTCGCAAACTTGTTGGCCAGATCCTGGGTTTTTTAGGGTTAGAATCACGTAGTAATGTGGTTCCACGCGGAAACAGACCACTAAACTTGGTTTCGATCAATATTTTAGAGGATAACACAGGTTAGGTCTGGGTTACGTCTGGGTTATACCCGCATCTGGCTCATGATTTTGCCTTGTCCGCATTCTTGTTGGCCAGATCCTTGGTTTTTCTCTGGTTTGAATCACGTAGTAATGTGGTACCACACTGAAACAGTCCATTAAACTTGGTTTCGATCAATATTTTAGAGGATAACACCGGTTAGGTCTGGGGTAGGTCTGGGATATGCCCGCATCTGGCTCATGATTTTGCCTTCTGCGCATACTTGTTGGCCAGATCTTGGGTTTATTCGGGTTTGAATCACGTAGTAATGTGGCACCACATTGAAACAGTCAATTAAACCTGGTTTTGATCAATATTCCAGATGATAAAACCGGTTAGGTCTGGGATTGGTCTGGGTTATGCCCGCATCTGCTGATGATTTTGCCTTTTCCGCATTCTTGTTGGCCAGATCCTTGGTTTTCTCTGGTTCGAATCGCGTAGTAATGTGGTACCACACTGAAACAGACAATTAAACCTGGTTTCCATCAATATTTTAGAGGATAACACCGGTTAGGTCTGGGTTATGCCGCATCTGGCTCATGATTTTGCCTTCTTCGCATACTTGTTGGCCAGATCCTTGGTTTTCTCGGATTTGAATAACGTAGTGTGGTACCACACAGTAACAGTCAATTAAACCTGGATTCGGTCAGTATTTTTGTCGGTAACACTGGTTAGGTCTGGGTTAGGTCTGGGTTATGCCCGCATCTGCCTCATGATTTTGCCTTTTCCGCATTCTTGTTGGCCAGATCCTTGGTTTTCTCTGGTTTGAATCACGGAGTAATGGGGTACCACACTGAAAGAGTCAATTAAACCTGGTTTCGATCCACATTTTAGAGGATAACAACGGTTAGGTCTGGGGTTTGCCCGCATCTGGCGCATAATTTTGCCTTCTTCGCATACTTGTTGGCCAGATTCTGGGTTTTTTCGGATTTGAACCACGTAGTGTGGTACCACACAGTAACAGTCAACTAAACCTGGATTCGGTCAGTATTTTAGTCGGTAACACTGGTTAGGTCTGGGTTAGGTCTGGGTTATGCCCGCATCTGCCTCATGATTTTGCCATTTCCGCATTATTGTTTGCCAGATCCTTGGTTTTCTCTGGTTTGAATCACGTAGCAATGGGGTACCACACTGAAACAGACGATTAAACCTGGTATCGATGAATATTTTAGAGTATAAAACCGGTTAGGTTTGGGATAGGCCTGGTTTATGCCCGCATCTGGCTCATGATTTTGCTTCTTCCAATACTTGTTGGCCAGATCCTTGGTTTTCTCTGGTTTGAACCACGTAGTAATGTGGTACCACTCTGAAACAGTCCATTAAACTTGGGTTCGATCAATATTTTAGAGGATAACATCGGTCAGGTCTGGGTTAGGTCTGGGTTATGCCCGCATCTGGCTCAAGATTTTGCCTTCGGCGCATACTTGTTGGCCAGATCCTGGGTTTTTACGGGTTTGAATCACGTAGTAATGTGGTACCACATTGAAACAGTCAATTAAACCTGGTTTCGATCATTATTTTAGAGGATAACACCGGTTAGGTCTGAGTTAGGTCTGGGATATGCACGCATCTGGCTCATGATTTTACCATCTTCGCATACTTGTTGGACAGATCCTGGGTTTTTTCGGGTTTGAATCACGTAGTAATGTGGCACCACACTGAAACAGTCCATTAAACTTGGTTTCGATCAATATTTTAGAGGATAACACCGGTTAGGTCTGTGTTAGGTCTGGGTTATGCCCGCATCTGACTCATGATTTTGCCTTCTTCGCAAACTTGTTGGCCAGATCCTGGGTTTTTTAGGGTTAGAATCACGTAGTAATGTGGTTCCACGCGGAAACAGACCACTAAACTTGGTTTCGATCAATATTTTAGAGGATAACACAGGTTAGGTCTGGGTTACGTCTGGGTTATACCCGCATCTGGCTCATGATTTTGCCTTGTCCGCATTCTTGTTGGCCAGATCCTTGGTTTTCTCTGGTTTGAATCACGTAGTAATGTGGTACCACACTGAAACAGTCCATTAAACTTGGTTTCGATCAATATTTTAGAGGATAACACCGGTTAGGTCTGGGGTAGGTCTGGGATATGCCCGCATCTGGCTCATGATTTTGCCTTCTGCGCATACTTGTTGGCCAGATCTTGGGTTTATTCGGGTTTGAATCACGTAGTAATGTGGCACCACATTGAAACAGTCAATTAAACCTGGTTTCGATCAATATTTCAGATGATAAAACCGGTTAGGTCTGGGATTGGTCTGGGTTATGCCCGCATCTGCTGATGATTTTGCCTTTTCCGCATTCTTGTTGGCCAGATCCTTGGTTTTCTCTGGTTCGAATCGCGTAGTAATGTGGTACCACACTGAAACAGACAATTAAACCTGGTTTCCATCAATATTTTAGAGGATAACACCGGTTAGGTCTGGGTTATGCCGCATCTGGCTCATGATTTTGCCTTCTTCGCATACTTGTTGGCCAGATCCTTGGTTTTTTCGGATTTGAATCACGTAGTGTGGTACCACACAGTAACAGTCAATTAAACCTGGATTCGGTCAGTATTTTTGTCGGTAACACTGGTTAGGTCTGGGTTAGGTCTGGGTTATGCCCGCATCTGCCTCATGATTTTGCCTTTTCCGCATTCTTGTTGGCCAGATCCTTGGTTTTCTCTGGTTTGAATCACGGAGTAATGGGGTACCACACTGAAAGAGTCAATTAAACCTGGTTTCGATCCACATTTTAGAGGATAACAACGGTTAGGTCTGGGGTTTGCCCGCATCTGGCGCATGATTTTGCCTTCTTCGCATACTTGTTGGCCAGATTCTGGGTTTTTTCGGATTTGAACCACGTAGTGTGGTACCACACAGTAACAGTCAACTAAACCTGGATTCGGTCAGTATTTTAGTCGGTAACACTGGTTAGGTCTGGGTTAGGTCTGGGTTATGCCCGCATCTGCCTCATGATTTTGCCATTTCCGCATTATTGTTTGCCAGATCCTTGGTTTTCTCTGGTTTGAATCACGTAGCAATGGGGTACCACACTGAAACAGACGATTAAACCTGGTATCGATGAATATTTTAGAGTATAAAACATGTTAGGTTTGGGATAGGCCTGGTTTATGCCCGCATCTGGCTCATGATTTTGCTTCTTCCAATACATGTTGGCCAGATCCTTGGTTTTCTCTGGTTTGAACCACGTAGTAATGTGGTACCACTCTGAAACAGTCCATTAAACTTGGTTTCGATCAATATTTTAGAGGATAACATCGGTCAGGTCTGGGTTAGGTCTGGGTTATGCACGCATCTGGCTCATGATTTTACCATCTTCGCATACTTGTTGGACAGATCCTGGGTTTTTTCGGGTTTGAATCACGTAGTAATGTGGCACCACACTGAAACAGTCCATTAAACTTGGTTTCGATCAATATTTTAGAGGATAACACCGGTTAGGTCTGTGTTAGGTCTGGGTTATGCCCGCATCTGACTCATGATTTTGCCTTCTTCGCAAACTTGTTGGCCAGATCCTGGGTTTTTTAGGGTTAGAATCACGTAGTAATGTGGTTCCACGCGGAAACAGACCACTAAACTTGGTTTCGATCAATATTTTAGAGGATAACACAGGTTAGGTCTGGGTTACGTCTGGGTTATACCCGCATCTGGCTCATGATTTTGCCTTGTCCGCATTCTTGTTGGCCAGATCCTTGGTTTTCTCTGGTTTGAATCACGTAGTAATGTGGTACCACACTGAAACAGTCCATTAAACTTGGTTTCGATCAATATTTTAGAGGATAACACCGGTTAGGTCTGGGGTAGGTCTGGGATATGCCCGCATCTGGCTCATGATTTTGCCTTCTGCGCATACTTGTTGGCCAGATCTTGGGTTTATTCGGGTTTGAATCACGTAGTAATGTGGCACCACATTGAAACAGTCAATTAAACCTGGTTTCGATCAATATTTCAGATGATAAAACCGGTTAGGTCTGGGATTGGTCTGGGTTATGCCCGCATCTGCTGATGATTTTGCCTTTTCCGCATTCTTGTTGGCCAGATCCTTGGTTTTCTCTGGTTCGAATCGCGTAGTAATGTGGTACCACACTGAAACAGACAATTAAACCTGGTTTCGATCAATATTTTAGAGGATAACACCGGTTAGGTCTGGGTTATGCCGCATCTGGCTCATGATTTTGCCTTCTTCGCATACTTGTTGGCCAGATCCTTGGTTTTTTCGGATTTGAATCACGTAATAATGTGGTACCACGAAGTAACAGTGAATTAAACCTGGATTCGGTCAGTATTTTAGACAGTAACACCGGTTAGGCCTGGGTTAGGTCTGGGTTATGCCCCCATCTGACTCATGATTTTACCTTCTTCGCATACTTGTTGGACAGATCCTGGGTTTTTTCGGGTTTGAACCACGTAGTAATGTGGAACCACACGGTAGCAGTCAATTATACCTGGATTCGGTCAGTATTTTAGTCGGTAACACCGGTTAGGACTGGGTTAGGTCTGGGTTATGCCCGCATCTGGCTCACGATTTTGCCTATTCCGCATTCTTGTTGGCCAGATCCTTGGTTTTCTCTGGTTTGAAACACGTAGTAATGTGGTACCACTCTGAAACAGTCCATTAAACTTGGTTTCGATCAATATTTTAGAGGATAACATCGGTCAGGTCTGGGTTAGGTCTGGGTTATGCCCGCATCTGGCTCAAGATTTTGCCTTCGGCGCATACTTGTTGGCCAGATCCTGGGTTTTTACGGGTTTGAATCAGGTAGTAATGTGGTACCACATTGAAACAGTCAATTAAACCTGGTTTCGATCAATATTTTAGAGGATAACACCGGTTAGGTCTGAGTTAGGTCTGGGTTATGCACGCATCTGGCTCATGATTTTACCATCTTCGCATACTTGTTGCACAGATCCTGGGTTTTTTCGGGCTTGAATCACGTAGTAATGTGGCACCACTCTGAAACAGTCCATTAAACTTGGTTTCGATCAATATTTTAGAGGATAACATCGGTCAGGTCTGGGTTAGGTCTGGGTTATGCACGCATCTGGCTCATGATTTTACCATCTTCGCATACTTGTTGGACAGATCCTGGGTTTTTTCGGGTTTGAATCACGTAGTAATGTGGCACCACACTGAAACAGTCCATTAAACTTGGTTTCGATCAATATTTTAGAGGATAACACCGGTTAGGTCTGTGTTAGGTCTGGGTTATGCCCGCATCTGACTCATGATTTTGCCTTCTTCGCAAACTTGTTGGCCAGATCCTGGGTTTTTTAGGGTTAGAATCACGTAGTAATGTGGTTCCACGCGGAAACAGACCACTAAACTTGGTTTCGATCAATATTTTAGAGGATAACACAGGTTAGGTCTGGGTTACGTCTGGGTTATACCCGCATCTGGCTCATGATTTTGCCTTGTCCGCATTCTTGTTGGCCAGATCCTTGGTTTTCTCTGGTTTGAATCACGTAGTAATGTGGTACCACACTGAAACAGTCCATTAAACTTGGTTTCGATCAATATTTTAGAGGATAACACCGGTTAGGTCTGGGGTAGGTCTGGGATATGCCCGCATCTGGCTCATGATTTTGCCTTCTGCGCATACTTGTTGGCCAGATCTTGGGTTTATTCGGGTTTGAATCACGTAGTAATGTGGCACCACATTGAAACAGTCAATTAAACCTGGTTTCGATCAATATTTCAGATGATAAAACCGGTTAGGTCTGGGATTGGTCTGGGTTATGCCCGCATCTGCTGATGATTTTGCCTTTTCCGCATTCTTGTTGGCCAGATCCTTGGTTTTCTCTGGTTCGAATCGCGTAGTAATGTGGTACCACACTGAAACAGACAATTAAACCTGGTTTCGATCAATATTTTAGAGGATAACACCGGTTAGGTCTGGGTTATGCCGCATCTGGCTCATGATTTTGCCTTCTTCGCATACTTGTTGGCCAGATCCTTGGTTTTTTCGGATTTGAATCACGTAATAATGTGGTACCACGAAGTAACAGTGAATTAAACCTGGATTCGGTCAGTATTTTAGACAGTAACACCGGTTAGGCCTGGGTTAGGTCTGGGTTATGCCCCCATCTGACTCATGATTTTACCTTCTTCGCATACTTGTTGGACAGATCCTGGGTTTTTTCGGGTTTGAATCACGTAGTAATGTGGAACCACACGGTAGCAGTCAATTATACCTGGATTCGGTCAGTATTTTAGTCGGTAACACCGGTTAGGACTGGGTTAGGTCTGGGTTATGCCCGCATCTGGCTCACGATTTTGCCTATTCCGCATTCTTGTTGGCCAGATCCTTGGTTTTCTCTGGTTTGAAACACGTAGTAATGTGGTACCACTCTGAAACAGTCCATTAAACTTGGTTTCGATCAATATTTTAGAGGATAACATCGGTCAGGTCTGGGTTAGGTCTGGGTTATGCCCGCATCTGGCTCAAGATTTTGCCTTCGGCGCATACTTGTTGGCCAGATCCTGGGTTTTTACGGGTTTGAATCAGGTAGTAATGTGGTACCACATTGAAACAGTCAATTAAACCTGGTTTCGATCAATATTTTAGAGGATAACACCGGTTAGGTCTGAGTTAGGTCTGGGTTATGCACGCATCTGGCTCATGATTTTACCATCTTCGCATACTTGTTGCACAGATCCTGGGTTTTTTCGGGCTTGAATCACGTAGTAATGTGGCACCACACTGAAACAGTCCATTAAACTTGGTTTCGATCAATATTTTAGAGGATAACACCGGTTAGGTCTGTGTTAGGTCTGGGTTATGCCCGCATCTGACTCATGATTTTGCCTTCTTCGCAAACTTGTTGGCCAGATCCTGGGTGTTTTAGGGTTAGAATCACGTAGTAATGTGGTTCCACGCGGAAACAGACCACTAAACTTGGTTTCGATCAATATTTTAGAGGATAACACAGGTTAGGTCTGGGTTACGTCTGGGTTATACCCGCATCTGGCTCATGATTTTGCCTTGTCCGCATTCTTGTTGGCCAGATCCTTGGTTTTCTCTGGTTTGAATCACGTAGTAATGTGGTACCACACTGAAACAGTCCATTAAACTTGGTTTCGATCAATATTTTAGAGGATAACACCGGTTAGGTCTGGGGTAGGTCTGGGATATGCCCGCATCTGGCTCATGATTTTGCCTTCTGCGCATACTTGTTGGCCAGATCTTGGGTTTATTCGGGTTTGAATCACGTAGTAATGTGGCACCACATTGAAACAGTCAATTAAAGCTGGTTTCGATCAATATTTCAGATGATAAAACCGGTTAGGTCTGGGATTGGTCTGGGTTATGCCCGCATCTGCTGATGATTTTGCCTTTTCCGCATTCTTGTTGGCCAGATCCTTGGTTTTCTCTGGTTCGAATCGCGTAGTAATGTGGTACCACACTGAAACAGACAATTAAACCTGGTTTCGATCAATATTTTAGAGGATAACACCGGTTAGGTCTGGGTTATGCCGCATCTGGCTCATGATTTTGCCTTCTTCGCATACTTGTTGGCCAGATCCTTGGTTTTTTCGGATTTGAATCACGTAATAATGTGGTACCACGAAGTAACAGTGAATTAAACCTGGATTCGGTCAGTATTCTAGACAGTAACACCGGTTAGGCCTGGGTTAGGTCTGGGTTATGCCCCCATCTGACTCATGATTTTACCTTCTTCGCATACTTGTTGGACAGATCCTGGGTTTTTTCGGGTTTGAATCACGTAGTAATGTGGAACCACACAGTAGCAGTCAATTATACCTGGATTCGGTCAGTATTTTAGTCGGTAACACCGGTTAGGACTGGGTTAGGTCTGGGTTATGCCCGCATCTGGCTCACGATTTTGCCTATTCCGCATTCTTGTTGGCCAGATCCTTGGTTTTCTCAGGTGTGAATCACGGAGTAATAGGGTACCACACTGAAAAAGTCAATGAAACCTGGTTTCGATTCACATTTTAGAGGTTAACAACGGTTAGGTCTGGGGTTTGCCCGCATCTGGCGCATGATTTTGCCTTCTTCGCATACTTGTTGGCCAGATTCTGGGTTTTTTCGGATTTGAATCACGTCGTGTGGTACCACACAGTAACAGTCAATTAAACCTGGATTCGGTCAGTATTTTAGTCGGTAACACTGGTTAGGTCTGGGTTAGGTCTGGGTTATGCCCGCATCTGCCTCATGATTTTGCCTTTTCCGCATTCTTGTTGGCCAGATCCTTGGTTTTCTCTGGTTTGAATCTCGGAGTAATGGGGTACAACACTGAAAGAGTCAATTAAACCTGGTTTCGATCCACATTTTAGAGGATAACAACGGTTAGGTCTTGGGTTTGCCCGCATCTGGCACATGATTTTGTCTTCTTCGCATACTTGTTGGCCAGATTCTGGGTTTTTTCGGATTTGAATCACGTAGTTGTGGTACCACACAGTAACAGTCAATTAAACCTGGATTCGGTCAGTATTTTAGTCGGTAACACTGGTTAGGTCTGGGTTAGGTCTGGGTTATGCCCGCATCTGCCTCATGTTTTTGCCATTTCCGCATTCTTGTTTGCCAGATCCTTGGTTTTCTCTGGTTTGAATCAGGCAGTAATGTGGTACCACACTGAAACAGACAATTAAACCTGGTTTCGATCAATATTTTAGAGGATAACGCCGGTTAGATCTGGGTTAGGTCTGGGTTATGCCCGCATCTGGCTCATGATTTTGCTTCTTCCAATACTTGTTGGCCAGATCCTGGGTTTTTTCGGGTTTGAGTCACGTAGTAAAGTGGAACCACACAGTAACAGTCAATTATACCTCGATTCGGTCAGTATTTTAGTCGGTAACACCGGTTAGGGCTGGGTTAGGTCAGGGTTATGCCCGCATCTGGCTCACGATTTTGCCTATCCCGCATACTTGTTTGCCAGATCCTTGGTTTTCTCTGGTTTGAATCACGTAGTAATGTGGTACCACACTGAAACAGACAATTAAACCTGGTTTCGATCAATATTTTGGTGGATAAAACCGGTTAGGTCTGGGTGAGGTATGGGATGTGCCCGCATCCGGCTCATGATTTTGCCCTCTGCGCATACTTATTGACCAGAACCTTGGTCTTATCTTGTTTGAATCAGGCAGTAATGTGGTACCACACTGAAACAGACAATAAAACTTGTTTTCGATCAATATTTTGGTGGATAAAACCGGTTAGGTCTGGGTTAGGTCTGGGATATGCCCGCATCTGGCTCATGATTTTGCCTTCTGCGCATACTTGTTGGCCAGATCTTGGGTTTTCTCGGGTTTGAATCACGTAGTAATGTGGTACCACACTGAAACAGACAATAAAACTTGTTTTCGATCAATATTTTGGTGGATAAAACCGGTTAGGTCTGGGTTAGGTCTGGGTTATGCCCGCATCTGGCTCATGATTTTGCCTTATCCGCATACTTGTTGGCCAGATCCTTGGTTTTTTCGGATTTGAATCACGTAGTAATGTGGTACCACACTGAAACAGACCATTAAACTTCGTTTCGATCAATATTTTAGAGGATAACACCGGTTAGGTCTGGGGTAGGTCTGGGATATGCCCGCATCTGGCTCATGATTTTGCCTTCTGCGCATACTTGTTGGCCAGATCTTGGGTTTTCTCGGGTTTGAATCACGTAGTAATGTGGCACCACATTGAAACAGTCAATTAAACCTGGTTTCGATCAATATTTTAGAGGATAAAACCGGTTAGGTCTGGGTTAGGTATGGGTTTTGTCCACATCTGGCTCATGATTTTGCCTTGTGCGCATACTTGTTGTCCAGATCCTGGGTTTTTTCGGGTTTGAATCACGTAGTAATGTGGTGCCACATTGAAACAGTCAATGACACCTGGTCTGAATCAATATTTTAGAGTATAACACCGGTTAGGTCTGGGTTAGGTCTGGGATATGCCCGCATCTGGCTCATGATTTTGCCTTCTGCGCATACTTGTAGGCCTGATCCTTGGTTTTTTCGGGTTTGAATCACGTAGTAATGTGGAACCACGAAATAACAGTGAATTAAACCTGGATTCGGTCAGTACTTTAGTCGGTAACACCGGTTAGGTCTGGGTTAGGTCCGGGTTATGCCCGCATCTGGCTCATGATTTTGCCTTCTTCGCATACTTGTAGGCCAGATCCTTGGTTTCCTCTGGTTTGAATCACGTAGTAATGTGGTACCACAGCGAAACAGTCAACTAAACCTGGTTTCGATCAATATTTTAGAGGATAACACCGGTTAGGTCTGGGTTATGCCGCATCTGGCTCATGATTTTGCCTTCGTCGCATACTTGTAGGCCAGATCCTTGGTTTCCTCTGGTTTGAATCACGTAGTAATGTGGTACCACAGCGAAACAGTCAACTAAACCTGGTTTCGATCAATATTTTAGAGGATAACACCGGTTAGGTCTGGGTTATGCCGCATCTGGCTCATGATTTTGCCTTCGTCGCATACTTGTAGGCCAGATCCTTGGTTTTCTCTGGTTTGAATCACGTAGTAATATGGTACCACACTGAAACAGACCATTAAACTTCGTTTCGATCAATATTTTAGAGGATAACACCGGTTAGGTCTGGGGTAGGTCTGGGTTATGCCGCATCTGGCTCATGATTTTGCCTTCTTCGCATACTTGTTGGCCAGATCTTTGGTTTTCTCTGGTTCGAATCGCGTAGTAATGTGGTACCACACTGAAACAGACAATTAAACCTGGTTTCGATCAATATTTTAGAGGATAACACCGGTTAGGTCTGGGTTATGCCGCATCTGGCTCATGATTTTGCCTTCTTCGCATACTTGTTGGCCAGATCCTTGGTTTTTTCGGATTTGAATCACGTAATAATGTGGTACCACGAAGTAACAGTGAATTAAACCTGGATTCGGTCAGTATTTTAGACAGTAACACCGGTTAGGCCTGGGTTAGGTCTGGGTTATGCCCCCATCTGACTCATGATTTTACCTTCTTCGCATACTTGTTGGACAGATCCTGGGTTTTTTCGGGTTTGAATCACGTAGTAATGTGGAACCACACGGTAGCAGTCAATTATACCTGGATTCGGTCAGTATTTTAGTCGGTAACACCGGTTAGGACTGGGTTAGGTCTGGGTTATGCCCGCATCTGGCTCACGATTTTGCCTATTCCGCATTCTTGTTGGCCAGATCCTTGGTTTTCTCTGGTTTGAAACACGTAGTAATGTGGTACCACTCTGAAACAGTCCATTAAACTTGGTTTCGATCAATATTTTAGAGGATAACATCGGTCAGGTCTGGGTTAGGTCTGGGTTATGCCCGCATCTGGCTCAAGATTTTGCCTTCGGCGCATACTTGTTGGCCAGATCCTGGGTTTTTACGGGTTTGAATCAGGTAGTAATGTGGTACCACATTGAAACAGTCAATTAAACCTGGTTTCGATCAATATTTTAGAGGATAACACCGGTTAGGTCTGAGTTAGGTCTGGGTTATGCACGCATCTGGCTCATGATTTTACCATCTTCGCATACTTGTTGGACAGATCCTGGGTTTTTTCGGGCTTGAATCACGTAGTAATGTGGCACCACACTGAAACAGTCCATTAAACTTGGTTTCGATCAATATTTTAGAGGATAACACCGGTTAGGTCTGTGTTAGGTCTGGGTTATGCCCGCATCTGACTCATGATTTTGCCTTCTTCGCAAACTTGTTGGCCAGATCCTGGGTGTTTTAGGGTTAGAATCACGTAGTAATGTGGTTCCACGCGGAAACAGACCACTAAACTTGGTTTCGATCAATATTTTAGAGGATAACACAGGTTAGGTCTGGGTTACGTCTGGGTTATACCCGCATCTGGCTCATGATTTTGCCTTGTCCGCATTCTTGTTGGCCAGATCCTTGGTTTTCTCTGGTTTGAATCACGTAGTAATGTGGTACCACACTGAAACAGACAATTAAACCTGGTTTCGATCAATATTTTAGAGGATAACACCGGTTAGGTCTGGGTTATGCCGCATCTGGCTCATGATTTTGCCTTCTTCGCATACTTGTTGACCAGAACCTTGGTCTTATCTTGTTTGAATCACGTAGTAATGTGGTACCACATTGAAACAGTCAATTAAACCTGGTTTCGATCAATATTTTAGAGGATAACACCGGTTAGGTCTGGGTTACGTCTGGGTTATACCCGCATCTGGCTCATGATTTTACCATCTTCGCATACTTGTTGGCCAGATCTTGGGTTTATTCGGGTTTGAATCACGTAGTAATGTGGCACCACATTGAAACAGTCAATTAAAGCTGGTTTCGATCAATATTTCAGATGATAAAACCGGTTAGGTCTGGGATTGGTCTGGGTTATGCCCGCATCTGCTGATGATTTTGCCTTTTCCGCATTCTTGTTGGCCAGATCCTTGGTTTTCTCTGGTTCGAATCGCGTAGTAATGTGGTACCACACTGAAACAGACAATTAAACCTGGTTTCGATCAATATTTTAGAGGATAACACCGGTTAGGTCTGGGTTATGCCGCATCTGGCTCATGATTTTGCCTTCTTCGCATACTTGTTGGCCAGATCCTTGGTTTTTTCGGATTTGAATCACGTAATAATGTGGTACCACGAAGTAACAGTGAATTAAACCTGGATTCGGTCAGTATTCTAGACAGTAACACCGGTTAGGCCTGGGTTAGGTCTGGGTTATGCCCCCATCTGACTCATGATTTTACCTTCTTCGCATACTTGTTGGACAGATCCTGGGTTTTTTCGGGTTTGAATCACGTAGTAATGTGGAACCACACGGTAGCAGTCAATTATACCTGGATTCGGTCAGTATTTTAGTCGGTAACACCGGTTAGGACTGGGTTAGGTCTGGGTTATGCCCGCATCTGGCTCACGATTTTGCCTATTCCGCATTCTTGTTGGCCAGATCCTTGGTTTTCTCTGGTGTGAATCACGGAGTAATAGGGTACCACACTGAAAAAGTCAATGAAACCTGGTTTCGATTCACATTTTAGAGGTTAACAACGGTTAGGTCTGGGGTTTGCCCGCATCTGGCGCATGATTTTGCCTTCTTCGCATACTTGTTGGCCAGATTCTGGGTTTTTTCGGATTTGAATCACGTCGTGTGGTACCACACAGTAACAGTCAATTAAACCTGGATTCGGTCAGTATTTTAGTCGGTAACACTGGTTAGGTCTGGGTTAGGTCTGGGTTATGCCCGCATCTGCCTCATGATTTTGCCTTTTCCGCATTCTTGTTGGCCAGATCCTTGGTTTTCTCTGGTTTGAATCTCGGAGTAATGGGGTACAACACTGAAAGAGTCAATTAAACCTGGTTTCGATCCACATTTTAGAGGATAACAACGGTTAGGTCTTGGGTTTGCCCGCATCTGGCACATGATTTTGTCTTCTTCGCATACTTGTTGGCCAGATTCTGGGTTTTTTCGGATTTGAATCACGTAGTTGTGGTACCACACAGTAACAGTCAATTAAACCTGGATTCGGTCAGTATTTTAGTCGGTAACACTGGTTAGGTCTGGGTTAGGTCTGGGTTATGCCCGCATCTGCCTCATGTTTTTGCCATTTCCGCATTCTTGTTTGCCAGATCCTTGGTTTTCTCTGGTTTGAATCAGGCAGTAATGTGGTACCACACTGAAACAGACAATTAAACCTGGTTTCGATCAATATTTTAGAGGATAACGCCGGTTAGATCTGGGTTAGGTCTGGGTTATGCCCGCATCTGGCTCATGATTTTGCTTCTTCCAATACTTGTTGGCCAGATCCTGGGTTTTTTCGGGTTTGAGTCACGTAGTAAAGTGGAACCACACAGTAACAGTCAATTATACCTCGATTCGGTCAGTATTTTAGTCGGTAACACCGGTTAGGGCTGGGTTAGGTCAGGGTTATGCCCGCATCTGCCTCATGTTTTTGCCATTTCCGCATTCTTGTTTGCCAGATCCTTGGTTTTCTCTGGTTTGAATCAGGCAGTAATGTGGTACCACACTGAAACAGACAATTAAACCTGGTTTCGATCAATATTTTAGAGGATAACGCCGGTTAGATCTGGGTTAGGTCTGGGTTATGCCCGCATCTGGCTCACGATTTTGCCTATCCCGCATACTTGTTTGCCAGATCCTTGGTTTTCTCTGGTTTGAATCACGTAGTAATGTGGTACCACACTGAAACAGACAATTAAACCTGGTTTCGATCAATATTTTGGTGGATAAAACCGGTTAGGTCTGGGTGAGGTATGGGATGTGCCCGCATCCGGCTCATGATTTTGCCCTCTGCGCATACTTATTGACCAGAACCTTGGTCTTATCTTGTTTGAATCAGGCAGTAATGTGGTACCACACTGAAACAGACAATAAAACTTGTTTTCGATCAATATTTTAGAGGATAACACCGGTTAGGTCTGGGGTAGGTCTGGGATATGCCCGCATCTGGCTCATGATTTTGCCTTCTGCGCATACTTGTTGGCCAGATCTTGGGTTTTCTCGGGTTTGAATCACGTAGTAATGTGGCACCACATTGAAACAGTCAATTAAACCTGGTTTCGATCAATATTTTAGAGGATAAAACCGGTTAGGTCTGGGTTAGGTCTGGGTTATGCCCGCATCTGGCTCATGATTTTGCCTTGTGCGCATACTTGTTGTCCAGATCCTGGGTTTTTTCGGGTTTGAATCACGTAGTAATGTGGTGCCACATTGAAACAGTCAATTAAACCTGGTTTCGATCAATATTTCAGATCATAAAACCGGTTAGGTCTGGGATTGGTCTGGGTTATACCCGCATCTGGCTCATGATTTTGCCTTCTTCGCAAACTTGTTGGCCAGATCCTGGGTGTTTTAGGGTTAGAATCACGTAGTAATGTGGTTCCACGCGGAAACAGACCACTAAACTTGGTTTCGATCAATATTTTAGAGGATAACACAGGTTAGGTCTGGGTTACGTCTGGGTTATACCCGCATCTGGCTCATGATTTTACCTTCTTCCCAAATTTGTTGGCCAGATCCTGGATTTTTTCGGGTTTGAATCACGTAGTATTGTGGTACCACACTGAAACAGACAAATAAACCTGGTTTCGATCAATATCTTAGAGGATAACACCGGTTAGGTCTGGGTTAGGTCTGGGTTATGCCCGCATCTGGCTCATGATTTTGCCTTCTTTGCATACTTGTTGGCCAGATCCTTGATTTTTTCGGATTTGAATCACGTAGTAATGTGGTACCACACTGAAACAGTCCATTAAACTTGGTTTCGATCAATATTTTAGAGGATAACACGGGTTAGGTCTGGGGTAGGTCTGGGATATGCCCGCATCTGGCTCATGATTTTCCCTTCTGCGCATACTTGTTGGCCAGATCTTGGGTTTTTTCGGGTTTGAATCACGTAGTAATGTGGCACCACATTGAAACAGTCAATTAATCCTGGTTTCGATCAATATTTCAGATGATAAAACCGGTTAGGTCTGGGATTGGTCTGGGTTATGCCCGCATCTGGCTCATGATTTTGCCTTTTCCGCATACTCGTAGGCCAGAGCCTTGGTTTTCTCTGGTTTGAATCACGTAGAAATGTGGTACCACGAAGTAACAGTGAATTAAACCTGGATTTGGTCAGTATGTTAGTCGGTAACACCGGTTAGGCCTGGGTTAGGTCTGGGTTATGCCCTCATCTGACTCATGATTTTACCTTCTTCGCATACTTGTTGGACAGATCCTGGGTTTTTTCGGGTTTGAATCACGTAGTAATGTGGTACCACACTGAAACAGTCCATTAAACCTGGTTTTCGATCAATATTTTACAGGATAGCACCGGTTAGGTCTGGGTTAGGTCTGGGTTATGCCCGCATCTGGCTCATGATTTTGCCATGTCTGCATTCTTGTTGGCCAGATCCTTGGTTTTCTCTGGTTTGAATCACGTAGTAATATGGTACCACACTGAAACAGTCCATTAAACTTGGTTTCGATCAATATTTTAGAGGATAACACCGGTTAGGTCTGGGTTATGCCGCATCTGGCTCATGATTTTGCCTTCTTCGCATACTTGTTGGCCAGATCCTTGGTTTCTACGGGTTTGAATCACGTAGTAATGTGGAACCACGAAATAACAGTGAATTAAACCTGGATTCGGTCAGTACTTTAGTCGGTAACACCGGTTAGGTCTGGGTTAGGTCCGGGTTATGCCCGCATCTGGCTCATGATTTTGCCTTCTTCGCATACTTGTAGGCCAGATCCTTGGTTTCCTCTGGTTTGAATCACGTAGTAATGTGGTACCACAGCGAAACAGTCAACTAAACCTGGTTTCGATCAATATTTTAGAGGATAACACCGGTTAGGTCTGGGTTATGCCGCATCTGGCTCATGATTTTGCCATCGTCGCATACTTGTTGGCCAGATCCTTGGTTTTTTCGGATTTGAATCACGTAGTAATGTGGTACCACGAAGTAACAGTGAATTAAACCTGGATTCGGTCAGTATTTTAGACGGTAACACCGGCTAGGCCTGGGTTAGGTCTGTGTTATGCCCCCATCTGACACATGATTTCACCTTCTTCGCATACTTGTTGGACAGATCCTGGTTTTTTCGGGTTTGAATCACGTAGTAATGTGGTACCACACTGAAACAGTCCATTAAACTTGCTTTCAATCAATATTTTAGAGGATAACACCGGTTAGGTCTGGGTTAGGTCTGGGTTATGCCCGCATCTGGCTCATGATTTTGCCTTCTGCGCATACTTGTTGGCCAGATCCTGTGTTTTTTCGGGTTTGAATCACGTAGTAATGTGGTACCACATTGAAACAGTCAATGACACCTGGTTTCAATCAATATTTTAGAGGATAAAACCGGTTAGGTCTGGGTTAGGTATGGGTTATGTCCACATCTGGCTCATGATTTTGCATTTCCGCATTCCAGTTGACCAGAACCTTGGTTTTATCTTGTTTGAATCAGGCAGTAATGTGGTACCACACTGAAACGGACAATAAAACTTGTTCTCGATCAATTTTTAGAGGATAAAACCGGTTAGGCCTGGGTTAGGTCCGGGTTATGCCCGCATCTGGCTCATGATTTTGCCTTCTTCGCATACTTGTTGGCTTGATCCTGGGTGTTTTCGGGTTTGAATCACGTAGTAATGTGCCACCACATTGAAACAGTCAATTAAACCTGGTTTCGATCAAAATTTTAGATGATAAAACCGGTTAGGTCTGGGATTGGTCTGGGTTATGCCCGCATCTGGCTCATGGTTTTGCCTTTTCCGCATTCTTGTTGGACAGATCCTTGGTTTTATCTTGTTTGAATCAGGTAGTAATGTGGCACCACACTGAAACAGACAATAAAACCTGGTTTCGATCAATATTTTAGAGGATAACGCCGGTTAGGTCTGGATTAGGCCTGGGTTATGCCCCCATATGGCTCATGATTTTGGCTTCTTCGCATACTTGTTGGACAGATCCTGGGTTTTTTCGGGTTTGAATCACGTAGTAATGTGGTACCACACTGAAACAGTCCATTAGACCTGGTTTACGATCAATATTACAGAGGATAACACCGGTTAGGTCTGGGTTATGCCCGCATCTGGCTCATGATTTTGCCTTCTGTGCATACTTGTTGGCCAGATCCTTGGTTTTTTCGCGTTTGAATCACGTAGTAAAGTGGTACCACGAAGTAACAGTGAATTAAACCTGGATTCGGTCAGTATTTTAGTCGGTAAGACCGGTTAGGCCTGGGTTAGGTCTGGGTTATGCCCTCATCTGACTCATGATTTTACCTTCTTCGCATACTTGTTGGACAGATCCTGGGTTTTTTCGGGTTTGAATTACGTAGTAATGTGGTACCACACTGAAACAGTCCATTAAACCTGGTTTTCGATCAATATTTTACAGGATAGCACCGGTTAGGGCTGGGTTAGGTCTGGGTTATGCCCGCATCTGGCTCATGATTTTGCCATTTCCGCATTCTTGTTGGCCAGATCCTTGGTTTTCTCTGGTTTGAATCACGTAGTAATGTGGGACCACACTGAAACAGACCATTAAACTTGGTTTCGATCAATATTTTAGAGGATAACACCGGTTAGGTCTGGGTTATGCCGCATCAGGCTCATGATTTTGCCTTCTTCGCATACTTGTTGACCAGAACCTTGGTCTTATCTTGTTTGAATCACGTAGTAATGTGGTACCACATTGAAACAGTCAATTAAACCTGGTTTCGATCAATATTTTAGAGGATAACACCGGTTAGGTCTGGGTTACGTCTGGGTTATACCCGCATCTGGCTCATGATTTTACCATCTTCGCATACTTGTTGGCCAGATCTTGGGTTTATTCGGGTTTGAATCACGTAGTAATGTGGCACCACATTGAAACAGTCAATTAAAGCTGGTTTCGATCAATATTTCAGATGATAAAACCGGTTAGGTCTGGGATTGGTCTGGGTTATGCCCGCATCTGCTGATGATTTTGCCTTTTCCGCATTCTTGTTGGCCAGATCCTTGGTTTTCTCTGGTTCGAATCGCGTAGTAATGTGGTACCACACTGAAACAGACAATTAAACCTGGTTTCGATCAATATTTTAGAGGATAACACCGGTTAGGTCTGGGTTATGCCGCATCTGGCTCATGATTTTGCCTTCTTCGCATACTTGTTGGCCAGATCCTTGGTTTTTTCGGATTTGAATCACGTAATAATGTGGTACCACGAAGTAACAGTGAATTAAACCTGGATTCGGTCAGTATTCTAGACAGTAACACCGGTTAGGCCTGGGTTAGGTCTGGGTTATGCCCCCATCTGACTCATGATTTTACCTTCTTCGCATACTTGTTGGACAGATCCTGGGTTTTTTCGGGTTTGAATCACGTAGTAATGTGGAACCACACGGTAGCAGTCAATTATACCTGGATTCGGTCAGTATTTTAGTCGGTAACACCGGTTAGGACTGGGTTAGGTCTGGGTTATGCCCGCATCTGGCTCACGATTTTGCCTATTCCGCATTCTTGTTGGCCAGATCCTTGGTTTTCTCTGGTGTGAATCACGGAGTAATAGGGTACCACACTGAAAAAGTCAATGAAACCTGGTTTCGATTCACATTTTAGAGGTTAACAACGGTTAGGTCTGGGGTTTGCCCGCATCTGGCGCATGATTTTGCCTTCTTCGCATACTTGTTGGCCAGATTCTGGGTTTTTTCGGATTTGAATCACGTCGTGTGGTACCACACAGTAACAGTCAATTAAACCTGGATTCGGTCAGTATTTTAGTCGGTAACACTGGTTAGGTCTGGGTTAGGTCTGGGTTATGCCCGCATCTGCCTCATGATTTTGCCTTTTCCGCATTCTTGTTGGCCAGATCCTTGGTTTTCTCTGGTTTGAATCTCGGAGTAATGGGGTACAACACTGAAAGAGTCAATTAAACCTGGTTTCGATCCACATTTTAGAGGATAACAACGGTTAGGTCTTGGGTTTGCCCGCATCTGGCACATGATTTTGTCTTCTTCGCATACTTGTTGGCCAGATTCTGGGTTTTTTCGGATTTGAATCACGTAGTTGTGGTACCACACAGTAACAGTCAATTAAACCTGGATTCGGTCAGTATTTTAGTCGGTAACACTGGTTAGGTCTGGGTTAGGTCTGGGTTATGCCCGCATCTGCCTCATGTTTTTGCCATTTCCGCATTCTTGTTTGCCAGATCCTTGGTTTTCTCTGGTTTGAATCAGGCAGTAATGTGGTACCACACTGAAACAGACAATTAAACCTGGTTTCGATCAATATTTTAGAGGATAACGCCGGTTAGATCTGGGTTAGGTCTGGGTTATGCCCGCATCTGGCTCATGATTTTGCTTCTTCCAATACTTGTTGGCCAGATCCTGGGTTTTTTCGGGTTTGAGTCACGTAGTAAAGTGGAACCACACAGTAACAGTCAATTATACCTCGATTCGGTCAGTATTTTAGTCGGTAACACCGGTTAGGGCTGGGTTAGGTCAGGGTTATGCCCGCATCTGCCTCATGTTTTTGCCATTTCCGCATTCTTGTTTGCCAGATCCTTGGTTTTCTCTGGTTTGAATCAGGCAGTAATGTGGTACCACACTGAAACAGACAATTAAACCTGGTTTCGATCAATATTTTAGAGGATAACGCCGGTTAGATCTGGGTTAGGTCTGGGTTATGCCCGCATCTGGCTCACGATTTTGCCTATCCCGCATACTTGTTTGCCAGATCCTTGGTTTTCTCTGGTTTGAATCACGTAGTAATGTGGTACCACACTGAAACAGACAATTAAACCTGGTTTCGATCAATATTTTGGTGGATAAAACCGGTTAGGTCTGGGTGAGGTATGGGATGTGCCCGCATCCGGCTCATGATTTTGCCCTCTGCGCATACTTATTGACCAGAACCTTGGTCTTATCTTGTTTGAATCAGGCAGTAATGTGGTACCACACTGAAACAGACAATAAAACTTGTTTTCGATCAATATTTTAGAGGATAACACCGGTTAGGTCTGGGGTAGGTCTGGGATATGCCCGCATCTGGCTCATGATTTTGCCTTCTGCGCATACTTGTTGGCCAGATCTTGGGTTTTCTCGGGTTTGAATCACGTAGTAATGTGGCACCACATTGAAACAGTCAATTAAACCTGGTTTCGATCAATATTTTAGAGGATAAAACCGGTTAGGTCTGGGTTAGGTCTGGGTTATGCCCGCATCTGGCTCATGATTTTGCCTTGTGCGCATACTTGTTGTCCAGATCCTGGGTTTTTTCGGGTTTGAATCACGTAGTAATGTGGTGCCACATTGAAACAGTCAATTAAACCTGGTTTCGATCAATATTTCAGATCATAAAACCGGTTAGGTCTGGGATTGGTCTGGGTTATACCCGCATCTGGCTCATGATTTTGCCTTCTTCGCAAACTTGTTGGCCAGATCCTGGGTGTTTTAGGGTTAGAATCACGTAGTAATGTGGTTCCACGCGGAAACAGACCACTAAACTTGGTTTCGATCAATATTTTAGAGGATAACACAGGTTAGGTCTGGGTTACGTCTGGGTTATACCCGCATCTGGCTCATGATTTTACCTTCTTCCCAAATTTGTTGGCCAGATCCTGGATTTTTTCGGGTTTGAATCACGTAGTATTGTGGTACCACACTGAAACAGACAAATAAACCTGGTTTCGATCAATATCTTAGAGGATAACACCGGTTAGGTCTGGGTTAGGTCTGGGTTATGCCCGCATCTGGCTCATGATTTTGCCTTCTTTGCATCTTGTTGGCCAGATCCTTGATTTTTTCGGATTTGAATCACGTAGTAATGTGGTACCACACTGAAACAGTCCATTAAACTTGGTTTCGATCAATATTTTAGAGGATAACACGGGTTAGGTCTGGGGTAGGTCTGGGATATGCCCGCATCTGGCTCATGATTTTCCCTTCTGCGCATACTTGTTGGCCAGATCTTGGGTTTTTTCGGGTTTGAATCACGTAGTAATGTGGCACCACATTGAAACAGTCAATTAATCCTGGTTTCGATCAATATTTCAGATGATAAAACCGGTTAGGTCTGGGATTGGTCTGGGTTATGCCCGCATCTGGCTCATGATTTTGCCTTTTCCGCATACTCGTAGGCCAGAGCCTTGGTTTTCTCTGGTTTGAATCACGTAGAAATGTGGTACCACGAAGTAACAGTGAATTAAACCTGGATTTGGTCAGTATGTTAGTCGGTAACACCGGTTAGGCCTGGGTTAGGTCTGGGTTATGCCCTCATCTGACTCATGATTTTACCTTCTTCGCATACTTGTTGGACAGATCCTGGGTTTTTTCGGGTTTGAATCACGTAGTAATGTGGTACCACACTGAAACAGTCCATTAAACCTGGTTTTCGATCAATATTTTACAGGATAGCACCGGTTAGGTCTGGGTTAGGTCTGGGTTATGCCCGCATCTGGCTCATGATTTTGCCATGTCTGCATTCTTGTTGGCCAGATCCTTGGTTTTCTCTGGTTTGAATCACGTAGTAATATGGTACCACACTGAAACAGTCCATTAAACTTGGTTTCGATCAATATTTTAGAGGATAACACCGGTTAGGTCTGGGTTATGCCGCATCTGGCTCATGATTTTGCCTTCTTCGCATACTTGTTGGCCAGATCCTTGGTTTCTACGGGTTTGAATCACGTAGTAATGTGGAACCACGAAATAACAGTGAATTAAACCTGGATTCGGTCAGTACTTTAGTCGGTAACACCGGTTAGGTCTGGGTTAGGTCCGGGTTATGCCCGCATCTGGCTCATGATTTTGCCTTCTTCGCATACTTGTAGGCCAGATCCTTGGTTTCCTCTGGTTTGAATCACGTAGTAATGTGGTACCACAGCGAAACAGTCAACTAAACCTGGTTTCGATCAATATTTTAGAGGATAACACCGGTTAGGTCTGGGTTATGCCGCATCTGGCTCATGATTTTGCCATCGTCGCATACTTGTTGGCCAGATCCTTGGTTTTTTCGGATTTGAATCACGTAGTAATGTGGTACCACGAAGTAACAGTGAATTAAACCTGGATTCGGTCAGTATTTTAGACGGTAACACCGGCTAGGCCTGGGTTAGGTCTGTGTTATGCCCCCATCTGACACATGATTTCACCTTCTTCGCATACTTGTTGGACAGATCCTGGTTTTTTCGGGTTTGAATCACGTAGTAATGTGGTACCACACTGAAACAGTCCATTAAACTTGCTTTCAATCAATATTTTAGAGGATAACACCGGTTAGGTCTGGGTTAGGTCTGGGTTATGCCCGCATCTGGCTCATGATTTTGCCTTCTGCGCATACTTGTTGGCCAGATCCTGTGTTTTTTCGGGTTTGAATCACGTAGTAATGTGGTACCACATTGAAACAGTCAATGACACCTGGTTTCAATCAATATTTTAGAGGATAAAACCGGTTAGGTCTGGGTTAGGTATGGGTTATGTCCACATCTGGCTCATGATTTTGCATTTCCGCATTCCAGTTGACCAGAACCTTGGTTTTATCTTGTTTGAATCAGGCAGTAATGTGGTACCACACTGAAACGGACAATAAAACTTGTTCTCGATCAATTTTTAGAGGATAAAACCGGTTAGGCCTGGGTTAGGTCCGGGTTATGCCCGCATCTGGCTCATGATTTTGCCTTCTTCGCATACTTGTTGGCTTGATCCTGGGTGTTTTCGGGTTTGAATCACGTAGTAATGTGCCACCACATTGAAACAGTCAATTAAACCTGGTTTCGATCAAAATTTTAGATGATAAAACCGGTTAGGTCTGGGATTGGTCTGGGTTATGCCCGCATCTGGCTCATGGTTTTGCCTTTTCCGCATTCTTGTTGGACAGATCCTTGGTTTTATCTTGTTTGAATCAGGTAGTAATGTGGCACCACACTGAAACAGACAATAAAACCTGGTTTCGATCAATATTTTAGAGGATAACGCCGGTTAGGTCTGGATTAGGCCTGGGTTATGCCCCCATATGGCTCATGATTTTGGCTTCTTCGCATACTTGTTGGACAGATCCTGGGTTTTTTCGGGTTTGAATCACGTAGTAATGTGGTACCACACTGAAACAGTCCATTAGACCTGGTTTACGATCAATATTACAGAGGATAACACCGGTTAGGTCTGGGTTATGCCCGCATCTGGCTCATGATTTTGCCTTCTGTGCATACTTGTTGGCCAGATCCTTGGTTTTTTCGCGTTTGAATCACGTAGTAAAGTGGTACCACGAAGTAACAGTCAATTAAACCTGGATTCGGTCAGTATTTTAGTCGGTAAGACCGGTTAGGCCTGGGTTAGGTCTGGGTTATGCCCTCATCTGACTCATGATTTTACCTTCTTCGCATACTTGTTGGACAGATCCTGGGTTTTTTCGGGTTTGAATTACGTAGTAATGTGGTACCACACTGAAACAGTCCATTAAACCTGGTTTTCGATCAATATTTTACAGGATAGCACCGGTTAGGGCTGGGTTAGGTCTGGGTTATGCCCGCATCTGGCTCATGATTTTGCCATTTCCGCATTCTTGTTGGCCAGATCCTTGGTTTTCTCTGGTTTGAATCACGTAGTAATGTGGGACCACACTGAAACAGACCATTAAACTTGGTTTCGATCAATATTTTAGAGGATAACACCGGTTAGGTCTGGGTTATGCCGCATCAGGCTCATGATTTTGCCTTCTTCGCATACTTGTTGGCCAGATCCTTGGTTTTTTCGGGTTTGAATCACGTAGTAATGTGGTACCACGAAGTAACAGTGAATTAAACCTGGATTCGGTCAGTATTTTAGTCGGTAACACCGGTTAGGCCTGGGTTAGGTCTGGGTTATGCCCCCATCTGACTCATGATTTTACCTTCTTCGCATACTTGTTGGCCAGATCCTTGGTTTCTTCGGGTTTGAATCACGTAGTAATGTGGTACCACGAAGTAACAGTGAATTAAACCTGGATTCGGTCAGTATTTTAGTCGGTAACACCGGTTAGGCCTGGGTTAGGTCTGGGTTATGCCCGCATCTGGCTCATGATTTTGCCATTTCCGCATTCTTGTTGGCCAGATCCTTGGTTTTCTCTGGTTTGAATCACGTAGTAATGTGGGACCACACTGAAACAGACCATTAAACTTGGTTTCGATCCACATTTTAGAACATAACACCGGTTAGGTCTGGATTAAGTCTGGGTTATGCACGCATCTGGCTCATGATTTTGCCTTCTTCGCATACTTGTTGGCCAGATCCTTGGTTTTCTCTGGTTTGAAACACGTAGTAATGTGGTACCACTCTGAAACAGTCCATTAAACTTGGTTTCGATCAATATTTTAGAGGATAAAACCGGTTAGGTCTGGATTAGGTCTGGGTTATGCCCGCATCTGGCTCAAGATTTTGCCTTCGGCGCATACTTGTTGGACAGATCCTGGGTTTTTTCGGGTTTGAGTCACGTAGTAATGTGGTACCACACTGAAACAGTCCATTAAACCTGGTTTTCGATCAATATTTTAGAGGATAGCACCGGTTAGGTCTGGATTCGGTCTGGGTTATGCCCGCATCTGGCTCATGATTTTGCCATTTCCGCATTCTTGTTGGCCAGATCCTTGGTTTTCTCTGGTTTGAATCACGTAGTAATGTGGTACCACACTGAAACAGTCCATTAAACCTGGTTTACGATCAATATTACAGAGGATAACACCGGTTAGGTCTGGGTTATGCCCGCATCTGGCTCATGATTTTGCCTTCTTCGCATACTTGTTGGCCAGATCCTTGGTTTTTTCGGGTTTGAATCACGTAGTAATGTGGTACCACGAAGTAACAGTGAATTAAACCTGGATTCGGTCAGTATTTTAGTCGGTAACACCGGTTAGGCCTGGGTTAGGTCTGGGTAATGCCCCCATCTGACTCATGATTCTACCTTCTTCGCATACTTGTTGGCCAGATCCTTGGTTTTTTCGGGTTTGAATCACGTAGTAATGTGGTACTACGAAGTAACAGTGAATTAAACCTGGATTCGGTCAGTATTTTAGTCGGTAACACCGGTTAGGCCTGGGTTAGGTCTGGGTAATGCCCCCATCTGACTCATGATTTTACCTTCTTCGCATACTTGTTGGCCAGATCCTTGGTTTTTTCGGGTTTGAATCACGTAGTAATGTGGTACCACGAAGTAACAGTGAATTAAACCTGGATTCGGTCAGTATTTTAGTCGGTAACACCGGTTAGGTCTGGGTTAGGTCCGGGTTATGCCCGCATCTGGCTCGTGATTTTGCCTTCTTCGCATACTTGCTGGACAGATCCTGGGTTTGTTCGGGTTTGAATCAGGTAGTAATGTGGCACCACATTGAAACAGTCAATTAAACCTTGTTTCGATCAAAATTTCAGATGATAAAACCGGTTAGGTCTGGGATTGGTCTGGGTTATGCCCGCATCTGGCTCATGGTTTTGCCTTTTCCGCATTCTTGTTGGACAGATCCTTGGTTTTATCTTGTTTGAATCAGGCAGTAATGTGGCACCACACTGAAACGGACAATTAAACCTGGTTTCGATCAATATTTTAGAGGATAACGCCGGTTAGGTCTGGGTTAGGCCTGGGTTATGCCCCCATATGGCTCATGATTTTGGCTTCTTCGCATACTTGTTGGACAGATCCTGGGTTTTTTCGGGTTTGAATGACGTAGTAATGTGGTACCACACTGAAACAGTCCATTAAACCTGGTTTTCGATCAATATTTTACAGGATAGCATCGGTTATGTCTGGGTTAGGTCTGGGTTATGCCCCCATCTAACTCATGATTTTGCATTCTTCTCATACTTGTTGGCCAGATCCTTGGTTTTTTCGGGTTTGAAGCACGTAGTAATGTGGTACCACTAAGTAACAGTGAATTAAACCTGGATTCGGTCAGTATTTTAGTCGGTAACACCGGTTAGGCCTGGGTTAGGTATGGGTTATGTCCACATCTGGCTCATGATTTTGCATTTCCGCATTCCTGTTGACCAGAACCTTGGTTTTATCTTGTTTGAATCAGGTAGTAATGTGGTACCACACTGAAACAGACAATTAAACCTGGTTTCGATCCACATTTTAGAACATAACACCGGTTAGGTCTGGATTAGGTCTGGGTTATGCACGCATCTGGCTCATGATTTTGCCTTCTTCGCATACTTGTTGGCCAGATCCTGGGTTTTTTCGGGTTTGAATCACGTAGTAATGTGGAACCACAGAGTAACAGTCAATTAAACCTGATTTCGATCTATATTTTAGAGGATAAAACCGGTTAGGTCTGAGTTAGGTGTGGGTTATGCCCGCATCTGGCTCATGATTTTGCCTTCTTCGCATACTTGTTGGCCAGATCCTGGGTTTTTCGGATTTGAATCACGTAGTAGTGTGGTACGACACTGCAACAGTCAATTAAACCTGGTTTCGATCAATATTTTAGAGGATAGAACCGGTTAGGTCTGGATTAGGTCTGGGTTATGTCCACATCTGGCTCATGATTTTGCATTTTCCGCATTCCTGTTGGTCAGAACCTCGGTTTTCTCTTGTTTGAATCAGGTAGTAATGTGGTACCACACTGAAACAGACAACTAAACTTGTTTTCGATGAATATTTTAGTGGATAAAACCGGTTAGGTCTGGGTTAGGTCTGGGTTATGTCCACATCTGGCTCATGATTTTGCCTTTTTCGCATTCCTGTTGGTCACCCCTCAGGGGCTGCCAGCCTTTCAGCTGCAGTACGGGCTTAACGAACCCGGGGTACCCGAGTCATACACACACCGTAAGCCTCCTGTTGGTCGTCACAACGACCCATTCACAATTCCCTATTGGTTTTGTGAATGGTACGTGACGGCAGGAGGAACGGGGGTCTTGGCTTAACCGCCTGGGCCACGAGTATGGCGACTCTATAAAATCGCCCTCCAATCCTAAGCTATGGTGCGCGGCGATGGGATGCAAGGTTGGGGGAGAAGGCCCAATCCCAAGCGACCACCTCCGGGGAACCTGCCGAACCCCCGGGGTATTAGGCTTACCCGGGTAAGGCGGCTCTGCCCGGGTGGACCTTTATTTCCGACCATCTCGTGGGATTATTATGGACACAGAATATAAAATGGGGATGGGGCGGGTTTTGTCGGTTGGGGAGGACGGAGACGGGGTTGGGGTTAGGGTGGCGGCGCTCGCGCCCCACTCAGCGCCAGGTCCGGCTTCGTGGAGGGTGGAGGAGGACGACGAGACGGCGTCGGTCTCGTCCTTCTCCTCCAGCACGAGCCACATAGGCTCTAAGAGGAAGAGGACGGGGCAGGCCGTCGTCGAGGTGGGCGGGGCGATGAGCCCGTCGGTGAGGCTGAGTTGCCTCAGGGACGAGGTGACCGAGGAGATATCGGAGAGGATCTCCTCGTCCCTGAGGCGGGTGGAGAAAGTCGCCGCTGCCTGCGCCTTTAAGGGGCAGAAAAGCGGTGGCGCGGAGGCCCTGAAGGCCGCGGCGGAGGAAATGAGGGAGGCGGCGCGGGAGCTCAGAGGGCGGAACGCCCGTCTGCAGCTCCTGTTGGAGGAGGAGCGACAGGGGAGGAGGAGGGCAGAGGCGCTGTGGAACAGCGCGGCCCTCCCTCCCATCCTCCCTCCTCCTCCACCGCCGCGTCCCTCGGCGGAGGTAAATAAACGGGGTGCGGCGGCAGTGGTGCGGGGCACCGCGGGCCCCTCCACCCGCACTCCGCCCGTGAAGAAGTCCCCGTCCTCCTCAGAAGACGATCTTCTGAGGAGGATTGGGGACATGATTGATGGCAAGCTGGCCGCCTTCCGGGAGGAGCTCCTCGCCGGAAGGGCGGTCAGCAGGAAGGCGGTGCCTCCCCGACCTGTTCCGGTACAGTCGGGGAAGGCAAAGAAGGGCGGAGTGAAGGCTCCGCCCAGCGTTGCGGCACCAGGGCCCCGGGTCGCGACCCCCAAGGGGGGTGGTGTACCCGTGGTCGCGGTGGTCGCGTCCTCCACAGCACCCTCCCAAGGGGGGGTGGCGTGGAGTGAGGTGGTGGGGCGGAAGGCGAAGCGGGCGGCGAGGAAGGCCTCGCAACCGCAGCCTCCGCCTCCGCCGCCGGCGGCTAAGGTAAAGGCCGCGAAGGTCGGGAAGGCACGAACAGGTCGTCCCCCAAAAACGGCAGCGGTGACGCTGACCGTTGCGCAGGGGGGCGACCTGACCCTCGCGGAGGCGATGCGGCTCGCCAGGGAGAATATCTCCCTGGAAGAGCTGGGCATCGCCTCTGTGAGGGCGAAGAGGGCCGTGACCGGGGGTCTCTTGCTGGAGATCCCCGGTGCAGAAGGCGGCGCGAAGGCGGATCGTCTCGCCCAGAGGCTCCGGGAGCAGCTGGGCGAGCGAGGTGTCCGGGTCGCCCGGCCCACGAAGCGCACGGAGATGCGCGTTTGTGGGCTGGACGACTCGGTCAGCGCACAGGATGTGTCCCGTGCCCTTGCGAGGGCGGGGGACTGTCCTGTGGAGGACCTGCGGATCGGAGAGATCCACAGGTCGCCCTCCGGCCTCGGGTCGGTGTGGGCCCGGTGCCCCCTCTCCGCCGCCCGTAAGGTGGCGGAATCTGGGAGGGTGTTGGTGGGGCGGGTTTCGGCGCGAGTGGAAATCCTCGCGCCGCGCCCGCTCCAGTGTCACCGCTGCCTCGAGTTGGGGCACGTGAGGCAGTGGTGCACCTCGCCGGTGGACCGCAGCGGTCAGTGTTACCGCTGCGGTGCCAAAGAGCACCGTGCGAGCCAGTGCTCGGCGGCCCCCCACTGCCCGCTGTGTGCGGACATGGGGAGGCCAGCCGATCACAGGGTGGGGAGCAAGAAGTGCTCCCCCCCCTCCCGGAAGGAGAGGAAGAGGCGGGCTGCACCGGCTCCGGTGCCGAGGGCGGTGGCATCGTCCTCCATGGAGGTGGACGGTGCTACGGGGACGGACGGCCGGGAGGAGGCTGGCGCGGCCATTAATTAATGCCGCCCCGCCTCCTCCTCCAGGCCAACCTCAACCACTGCCGCGCGGCACAGGACTTGATGTCCCAAGTCCTCGCGGAGTGGGGGGTTGGCCTGGCGGTCGCCGCCGAGCCGTACCGCGTCCCTGATCACCCTCATTGGGTGGGCGACGCGGACGGCTTGGTGGCGACGGTATGGGGAGGGGGCGACGGGTCCCCACCGTTCTCCTTGTTGGAGCGCGGTCGGGGATTCGTCGCCGTGGACTGGGGGGGAGTCGCTGTGGTGGGGTGCTACATTTCGCCCCGTAGCGGTCACGCTGCGTTCGAGCTGTACTTGGCCGAGGTCGCGGCATGCGTGCAGCGCTACGCGGCCCGGCCGGTGCTGGTCCTGGGGGATTTTAATGCCAAGTCGGTGGCTTGGGGATCCCCCAGGACCTCCGTTCGCGGCGGGATCCTGGGCGATTGGGCGGCGGGGCTCGACCTCCGGGTATTGAACCGGGGGTCGGAGAACACATGCGTGCGGCGATATGGGGGGTCCATCGTGGATGTTGGATTCGCGACCCCCAACGCCGTGCGCATGGTGTCGGGTTGGCACGTGGTCGCGGGGGCAGAGACACTCTCCGATCACCGGTACATCCGGATGGAGGTCTCTGCCGCCGCGAGTGCATCCCGACACGGCCGCGTGCGTGGCACCCCACCACGCCGCTGGGCGCTTCGGCGCCTGGACAAGGACGCCCTGATGGCAGCTGCCCTCGCTGCAACTTGGCCGCAGGGAGCGGCCGAGTTGCCGAGCATAGAGGAGGAGGTCGCCCGGCTCGGAGCATTGGTCGCGGGTATTTGCGACGCGGCGATGCCTCGGGTCGGGCGGGCTTCTCCTCGCCGGGCGGTGTACTGGTGGTCGGACGCGATCGCGGAGTTGCGAGTCGCGACTGTCCGCGCCCGACGCCAGTACACCCGCGCGCGCCGTCGTCAACGTACAGGCGACGGCGTGGCGCGAGCGAGGGCAGCTGATGACCTGTATGGAGCATACCGCGTGGCGCGGGTTGCTCTGCAGCTCGCCATCAAACGGGCCAAGACCCAGGCATGGAAGGAGCTCCTCCAGACCCTTGATGACGATCCATGGGGGCGCCCATATAAGGTGGTGCTGAATAAGCTCCGCCCGTGGGCGCCCCCCGTCACCGAGGGTCTTGACCCCCGGCTGCTGGAGGACGTGGTCAATACACTCTTCCCAATTGGGGAGAGGGGACCGCGTCCTCCGGCGGCGGCGGCAGTCCCAGTGGAGTGGACGGCCGAGCTGGGGGTCACGCAGGAGGAGCTGGCAGCGGCCATCAGACGGCTCGGGGTTCGTAACACGGCCCCGGGTCCGGATGGTGTGCCCGGCCGGGTTTGGGTCTTGACCCAGGGCGTCCTTGGGGCCGACCTCAGGCGGTTGTTCGACCGCTGCCTGAGGGACGGGCGATTCCCCCCCAGTTGGAAGGTGGCGAGGATGGTCCTCCTCCGGAAGGAGGGTCGGCCCGCGGAGTCTCCCTCCGCATACCGGCCCATTTGTCTCCTCGACGAGGTGGGCAAGCTCTTCGAGCGTGTGATTGCTGCCCGCCTCGTCGAGCACCTGTCGCGGGGTGATCCCGGTCTGGCCGACTGCCAGTTCGGTTTCCGGGGGGGCCGATCGACTATCAACGCGATAGGTCGTGTGAGGGCCCTCTCGGAGGCGGCCGTCTCCCGGGGAGGGGTGGCATTGGCAATATCCTTGGATATTGCCAATGCCTTTAACACCCTCCCCTGGGAAGAGATAAGGAGGGGACTCGAATATCATCGAGTCCCCCCTTGTCTCAGGGCGGTCGTCGGGGATTATCTCCGCGGCAGGTGGATCGAGTATCCGGGCCGGGATGGTGATATGCGGAGGGAGGTGTACTGCGGTGTTCCGCAGGGGTCGGTCCTCGGGCCACTCCTGTGGAACATCGCGTACGACTCGGTGTTGCGGGCCGGCCTCCCCGACGGCGTCAGCACGGTGTGTTATGCGGATGACACACTGGTGCTGGCCGTCGGGGCGCACTGGGGGAGGGCCATGCGTCGCGCGGAGGAGGGGTCGCAACGCGTCGTCGACCGGATCAGGAGGATGGGGATGACGGTGGCGGTCCATAAGACCGAGGTGATTGCGTTTCATTCACCTCGGCAGGATCCGCCACCCCCTCTGATTCGGGTGGGTGGGGCTGACATCGAGGTGAAGCCCCAGATCAGGTATCTGGGGCTGATCCTCGATAGCCACTGGCGTTTCGAGAAGCATTTCCGCTGCCTGGTCCCCCGGTTGGAAAGGATGGTTGCGGCTCTGGGCCGGATCCTGCCCAACCTGGGGGGCCCGGCGGGCCGAGTTCGTCGCCTCTATGTGGCAATGGTCCAGTCGGTGGCCCTATACGGGGCCCCCGTCTGGGCGGACGACCTGGCTGCCTCCCGGCGCAGCATGACTATGCTGCGTCGGGTGCAGAGGCGCATGGCGCTCAGGGTCGTCCGCGGGTATCGGACCATGTCACATGAGGCGGCGACGGTTCTAGCGGGGATGCCGCCCATGGACCTGCTCGCGCGGTCGCACGCGGTGATGTACCGGCACCGCGTCGACCGTCGCGCGGGGGTGGGGGCGGTCCCGGGCGGGCAGGAACCTGCTTGGGGCGATTTGAAGCGCCAGGCCCGGCAGTCCGTGTTGCTCGCGTGGCAGGAGCGGCTGGCTCTGCCAACCGCGGGGCACCGGACTGTCGGGGCTGTTCGGCCACTCCTGAAGGAGTGGCTGGACAGAGGCCATGGCAGCCTCACCTACCGGCTGGCACAGGTATTTTCCGGGCATGGCAGCTTCGGAAGATACCTGTGCCGGATAGGGAAGGAGCCGACGGCGCGTTGCTGCCACTGCGACGCTGAGCAGGACACGGCGGATCATACCCTGGAGGTATGCCCCGCGTGGGAGGGGGAGCGCCGTGTCCTGGTCGGCGTCGTCGGGCGGGATGTCTCGCTGCCGGACGTGGTGCGCGCCATGCTCGGCAGCGAGGAGAAGTGGAGGGCCGTGGCCTCCTTCTGCGAGAACGTAATGTTGCAGGAGGCCGCGGGGAGGGAGCGCGAGCTTCAGCGGCGTGCTGAAGCGCGCGCTCGTGCGGTGGCCCGAGGTCGTCGCCCGGTCGCGAGGCGTCGCGGGCGGCCGCCTCGGCGTGGCGGATGACCTAGGCTGGGAGGGGGGTCCTGAGGGGACCCTCCTCCCGCCAGGCGGCGCCGGGTCGGACCGGTTGGGGGTAGGAGTGCCTTCCCCTACCGGTCCGACGCAAGGGGAGGCACCCTCGGCGGTCTGGTGCGGCCATGAACGCCCGGCCGCCGAGGGATGGAAACGGGGTCGCGGGCGGTTGCGAGTTGGGGCTCGCAGCCGCCACTAAACGCGGCCCCGGGACGGATAGCGGCGGGATGGAGTGGCCCCGTCCCGCCGCTATGAGGCAGTGTGTCTACTGGGGGGACCGATTGTCCCCCCGGGGGATGGGCGCGAAAGCGCGGGCACGGGGAGGATACAGGAAGAATGCTTCGAGCGATTCCCGGTATCCTCCCAAAGCGTGCCGAAGGGTCACCGTGGGGTTTTTAGTGGGTAGGTCCCGCGCCTGTCGTTGTACGGGCGCGGGGAATCCCACACACGCCTCCCACCTCTCCCCAAGGAGGTGGGAGGGAGTCTTTCGAAGATTTTCCCCACGACAAAAAAAAAAAAAAAAAAAAAAAAAAAAAAAAAAAAAAAAAAAAAAATTCCTGTTGGTCAGAACCTCGGTTTTCTCTTGTTTGAATCAGGTAGTAATGTGGTACCACACTGAAACAGACAATTTAACTTGTTTTCGATGAATATCTTAGAGGATAAAACCGGTTAGGTCTGGGTTAGGACTGGGTTATGCCCGCTTCTGGCTCATGATTTTGCCTTCTTCTCATACTTGTTGGCCAGATCCTTGGTTTTTTCGGGTTTGAATCACGTAGTAATGTGGTACCACGAAGTAACAGTGAATTAAACCTGGATTCGGTCAGTATTTTAGTCGGTAACACCGGTTAGGCCTGGGTTAGGTCTGGGTTATGCCCCCATCTAACTCATGATTTTACCATCTTCGCATACTTGTTGGACAGATCCTGGGTTTTTTCGGGTTTGAATCACGTAGTAATGTGGTACCACACTGAAACAGTCAATTAAACCTGGTTTCGATCAATATTTTAGATGATAAAACCGGTTAGGTCTGGATTAGGTCTGGGTTATGTCCACATCTGGCTCATGATTTTGCCTTTTCCGCATTCCTGTTGACCAGAACCGTGGTTTTATCTTGTTTGAATCAGGTAGTAATGTGGTACCACACTGAAACAGGCAACTAAACCTGGTTTCGATCAATATTTTAGAGGATAACACCGGTTAGTTCTGGGTTAGGTCTGGGTTCTGCCCGCATCTGGCTCATGGTTTTGCCTTCTTCGCAAATTTGTTGGCCGGATCCTGGGTTTTTTCGGGTTTGAATCACGTAGTAATGTGGTTCCACGAAGCAATAGTCAATTAAACCTGTATTCGGTCAGTATTTTAGTCGGTAACACAGGTTAGGTCTGGGTTAGGTCTAGGTTATGCCCGAGTCTGGCTAATGATTTTGCATTCTCCGCATACTTGTTGGTCAGAACCTTGGTTTTCTCTTGTTTGAATCAGGTAGTAATGTGGTACCACACTGAAGCAGACAATTAAACTTGTTTTCGATGAATATTTTAGAGGATAAAACCGGTTAGGTCTGGGTTATACCCGCATCTCGCTCATGATTTTGCCTTTGCCGCATACTTGTTGGCCAGATCGTTGGTTTTCTCTGGTTTGAATCACGTAGTAATGTGGTACCACAGCGAAACAGTCAATGAAACCTGGTTTCGATCAATATTTTAGAGGATAAAACCGGTTAGGTCTGGGTTAGGTATGGGTTATGTCCACATCTGGCTCATGATTTTGCCTTTTCCGCATACTTGTTGGACAGATCCTAGGGTTTTTCGGGTTTGAATCACCTACTAATGTGGTACCACATTGAAACAGTCAATTAAACCTGATTTCGATGAATATTTTAGAGGATAAAACCGATTAGGTCTGGGTTAAGTCTGGGTTATGCCCGCATCAGGCTCATGATTTTGCCTTTTTCGCATTCCTGTTGGCCAGAACCTCGGTTTTCTCTTGTTTGAATCAGGTAGTAGTGTGGTACCACACTGGAACAGTAAATTAAACCTGATTTCGATGAATATTTTAGAGGATAAAACCGGTTAGGTCTGGGCTAGGTCTGGGTTATGCCCGCTTCTGGCTCATGATTTTGCCTTCTTCTCATACTTGTTGGCCAGATCCTGGGTTTATTCGGGTTTGAATCAGGTAGTAATGTGGCACCACATTGAAACAGTCAATTAAACCTGGTTTCGATCAAAATTTCAGATGATAAAACCGGTTAGGTCTGGGATTGGTCTGGGTTATGCCCGCATCTGGCTCATGGTTTTGCCTTTTCCGCATTCTTGTTGGACAGATCCTTGGTTTTATCTTGTTTGAATCAGGTAGTAATGTGGCACCATCCTGAAACAGACAATTAAACCTGGTTTCGATCAATATTATAGAGGATAACGCCGGTTAGGTCTGGGTTAGGCCTGGGTTATGCCCCCATATGGCTCATGATTTTGGCTTCTTCGCATACTTGTTGGACAGATCCTTGGTTTTTTCGGGTTTGAATCACGTAGTAATGTGGTACCACACTGAAACAGTCCATTAAACCTGGTTTACGACCAATATTACAGAGGATAACACCGGTTAGGTCTGGGTTATGCCCGCATCTGGCTCATGATTTTGCCTTCTTCGCATACTTGTTGGCCAGATCCTTGGTTTTTTCGGGTTTGAATCACGTAGTAATGTGGTACCACGAAGTAACAGTGAATTAAACCTGGATTCGGTCAGTATTTTAGTCGGTAACACCGGTTAGGCCTGGGTTAGGTATGGGTTATGTCCACATCTGGCTCATGATTTTGCATCTCCGCATTCCTGTTGACCAGAACCTCGGTTTTATCTTGTTTGAATCAGGTAGTAATGTGGTACCACACTGAAACAGACAATTAAAGCTGGTTTCGATCTATATTTTAGAGGATAAAACCGGTTAGGTCTGAGTTAGGTGAGGGTTATGCCCGCATCTGGCTCATGGTTTTGCCTTCTTCGCAAATTTGTTGGCCGGATCCTGGTTTTTTTCGGGTTTGAATCACGTAGTAATGTGGTTCCACGAAGCAACAGTCAATTAAACCTGGATTCGGTCAGTATTTTAGTCGGTAACACCGGTTAGGTCTGGGTTAGGTCTAGGTTATGCCCGAATCTGGCTAATGATTTTGCATTCTCCGCATACTTGTTGGTCAGAACCTTGGTTTTCTCTGGTTTGAATCAGGTAGTAATGTGGTACCACACTGAAGTAGACAATTAAACTTGTTTTCGATGAATATTATAGAGGATAAAACCGGTTAGGTCTGGGTTAGGTCTCGGTTATACCCGAATCTGGCTAATGATTTTGCATTCTCCGCATACTTGTTGGTCAGAACCTTGGTTTTCTCTGGTTTGAATCAGGTAGTAATGTGGTACCACACTGAAACAGACAATTAAACTTGTTTTCGATGAATATTTTATAGGATAAAACCGATTAGGTCTGGGTTAGGTCTCGGTTATGCCCGCATCTGGCTCATGATTTTGCCTTCTTCGCATACTTGTCGGCCACATCCTGGGTTTTTTCGGATTTGAATCACGTAGTAAAGTGGTACCACACTGTAACAGTGAATTAAACCTGGATTCGGTCAGTATTTTAGTCGGTAACACCGGTTAGGACTGGGTTAGGTCTGGGTTATGCCCGCATCTGGCTCACGATTTTGCCTATTCCGCATTCTTGTTGGCCAGATCCTTGGTTTTCTCTGGTTTGAAACACGTAGTAATGTGGTACCACTCTGAAACAGTCCATTAAACTTGGTTTCGATCAATATTTTAGAGGATAACATCGGTCAGGTCTGGGTTAGGTCTGGGTTATGCCCGCATCTGGCTCAAGATTTTGCCTTCGGCGCATACTTGTTGGACAGATCCTGGGTTTTTTCGGGCTTGAATCACGTAGTAATGTGGCACCACACTGAAACAGTCCATTAAACTTGGTTTCGATCAATATTTTAGAGGATAACACCGGTTAGGTCTGTGTTAGGTCTGGGTTATGCCCGCATCTGACTCATGATTTTGCCTTCTTCGCAAACTTGTTGGCCAGATCCTGGGTGTTTTAGGGTTAGAATCACGTAGTAATGTGGTTCCACGCGGAAACAGACCACTAAACTTGGTTTCGATCAATATTTTAGAGGATAACACAGGTTAGGTCTGGGTTACGTCTGGGTTATACCCGCATCTGGCTCATGATTTTGCCTTGTCCGCATTCTTGTTGGCCAGATCCTTGGTTTTCTCTGGTTTGAATCACGTAGTAATGTGGTACCACACTGAAACAGACAATTAAACCTGGTTTCGATCAATATTTTAGAGGATAACACCGGTTAGGTCTGGGTTATGCCGCATCTGGCTCATGATTTTGCCTTCTTCGCATACTTGTTGACCAGAACCTTGGTCTTATCTTGTTTGAATCACGTAGTAATGTGGTACCACATTGAAACAGTCAATTAAACCTGGTTTCGATCAATATTTTAGAGGATAACACCGGTTAGGTCTGGGTTACGTCTGGGTTATACCCGCATCTGGCTCATGATTTTACCATCTTCGCATACTTGTTGGCCAGATCTTGGGTTTATTCGGGTTTGAATCACGTAGTAATGTGGCACCACATTGAAACAGTCAATTAAAGCTGGTTTCGATCAATATTTCAGATGATAAAACCGGTTAGGTCTGGGATTGGTCTGGGTTATGCCCGCATCTGCTGATGATTTTGCCTTTTCCGCATTCTTGTTGGCCAGATCCTTGGTTTTCTCTGGTTCGAATCGCGTAGTAATGTGGTACCACACTGAAACAGACAATTAAACCTGGTTTCGATCAATATTTTAGAGGATAACACCGGTTAGGTCTGGGTTATGCCGCATCTGGCTCATGATTTTGCCTTCTTCGCATACTTGTTGGCCAGATCCTTGGTTTTTTCGGATTTGAATCACGTAATAATGTGGTACCACGAAGTAACAGTGAATTAAACCTGGATTCGGTCAGTATTCTAGACAGTAACACCGGTTAGGCCTGGGTTAGGTCTGGGTTATGCCCCCATCTGACTCATGATTTTACCTTCTTCGCATACTTGTTGGACAGATCCTGGGTTTTTTCGGGTTTGAATCACGTAGTAATGTGGAACCACACGGTAGCAGTCAATTATACCTGGATTCGGTCAGTATTTTAGTCGGTAACACCGGTTAGGACTGGGTTAGGTCTGGGTTATGCCCGCATCTGGCTCACGATTTTGCCTATTCCGCATTCTTGTTGGCCAGATCCTTGGTTTTCTCTGGTGTGAATCACGGAGTAATAGGGTACCGCACTGAAAAAGTCAATGAAACCTGGTTTCGATTCACATTTTAGAGGTTAACAACGGTTAGGTCTGGGGTTTGCCCGCATCTGGCGCATGATTTTGCCTTCTTCGCATACTTGTTGGCCAGATTCTGGGTTTTTTCGGATTTGAATCACGTCGTGTGGTACCACACAGTAACAGTCAATTAAACCTGGATTCGGTCAGTATTTTAGTCGGTAACACTGGTTAGGTCTGGGTTAGGTCTGGGTTATGCCCGCATCTGCCTCATGATTTTGCCTTTTCCGCATTCTTGTTGGCCAGATCCTTGGTTTTCTCTGGTTTGAATCTCGGAGTAATGGGGTACAACACTGAAAGAGTCAATTAAACCTGGTTTCGATCCACATTTTAGAGGATAACAACGGTTAGGTCTTGGGTTTGCCCGCATCTGGCACATGATTTTGTCTTCTTCGCATACTTGTTGGCCAGATTCTGGGTTTTTTCGGATTTGAATCACGTAGTTGTGGTACCACACAGTAACAGTCAATTAAACCTGGATTCGGTCAGTATTTTAGTCGGTAACACTGGTTAGGTCTGGGTTAGGTCTGGGTTATGCCCGCATCTGCCTCATGTTTTTGCCATTTCCGCATTCTTGTTTGCCAGATCCTTGGTTTTCTCTGGTTTGAATCAGGCAGTAATGTGGTACCACACTGAAACAGACAATTAAACCTGGTTTCGATCAATATTTTAGAGGATAACGCCGGTTAGATCTGGGTTAGGTCTGGGTTATGCCCGCATCTGGCTCATGATTTTGCTTCTTCCAATACTTGTTGGCCAGATCCTGGGTTTTTTCGGGTTTGAGTCACGTAGTAAAGTGGAACCACACAGTAACAGTCAATTATACCTCGATTCGGTCAGTATTTTAGTCGGTAACACCGGTTAGGGCTGGGTTAGGTCAGGGTTATGCCCGCATCTGGCTCACGATTTTGCCTATCCCGCATACTTGTTTGCCAGATCCTTGGTTTTCTCTGGTTTGAATCACGTAGTAATGTGGTACCACACTGAAACAGACAATTAAACCTGGTTTCGATCAATATTTTGGTGGATAAAACCGGTTAGGTCTGGGTGAGGTATGGGATGTGCCCGCATCCGGCTCATGATTTTGCCCTCTGCGCATACTTATTGACCAGAACCTTGGTCTTATCTTGTTTGAATCAGGCAGTAATGTGGTACCACACTGAAACAGACAATAAAACTTGTTTTCGATCAATATTTTAGAGGATAACACCGGTTAGGTCTGGGGTAGGTCTGGGATATGCCCGCATCTGGCTCATGATTTTGCCTTCTGCGCATACTTGTTGGCCAGATCTTGGGTTTTCT
Organism: Colletes latitarsis; assembly: GCF_051014445.1. Lineage (NCBI taxonomy): Eukaryota > Metazoa > Arthropoda > Insecta > Hymenoptera > Colletidae > Colletes > Colletes latitarsis. The sequence continues at coordinate 4,446,255 of NC_135145.1, read as the reverse complement.
CGGGTTTGAATCACGTAGTAATGTGGCACCACATTGAAACAGTCAATTAAACCTGGTTTCGATCAATATTTTAGAGGATAAAACCGGTTAGGTCTGGGTTAGGTCTGGGTTATGCCCGCATCTGGCTCATGATTTTGCCTTGTGCGCATACTTGTTGTCCAGATCCTGGGTTTTTTCGGGTTTGAATCACGTAGTAATGTGGTGCCACATTGAAACAGTCAATTAAACCTGGTTTCGATCAATATTTCAGATCATAAAACCGGTTAGGTCTGGGATTGGTCTGGGTTGTGCCCGCATCTGGCTCATGATTTTACCTTCTTCCCAAATTTGTTGGCCAGATCCTGGATTTTTTCGGGTTTGAATCACGTAGTATTGTGGTACCACACTGAAACAGACAAATAAACCTGGTTTCGATCAATATCTTAGAGGATAACACCGGTTAGGTCTGGGTTAGGTCTGGGTTATGCCCGCATCTGGCTCATGATTTTGCCTTCTTTGCATACTTGTTGGCCAGATCCTTGATTTTTTCGGATTTGAATCACGTAGTAATGTGGTACCACACTGAAACAGTCCATTAAACTTGGTTTCGATCAATATTTTAGAGGATAACACGGGTTAGGTCTGGGGTAGGTCTGGGATATGCCCGCATCTGGCTCATGATTTTCCCTTCTGCGCATACTTGTTGGCCAGATCTTGGGTTTTTTCGGGTTTGAATCACGTAGTAATGTGGCACCACATTGAAACAGTCAATTAATCCTGGTTTCGATCAATATTTCAGATGATAAAACCGGTTAGGTCTGGGATTGGTCTGGGTTATGCCCGCATCTGGCTCATGATTTTGCCTTTTCCGCATACTCGTAGGCCAGAGCCTTGGTTTTCTCTGGTTTGAATCACGTAGAAATGTGGTACCACGAAGTAACAGTGAATTAAACCTGGATTTGGTCAGTATGTTAGTCGGTAACACCGGTTAGGCCTGGGTTAGGTCTGGGTTATGCCCTCATCTGACTCATGATTTTACCTTCTTCGCATACTTGTTGGACAGATCCTGGGTTTTTTCGGGTTTGAATCACGTAGTAATGTGGTACCACACTGAAACAGTCCATTAAACCTGGTTTTCGATCAATATTTTACAGGATAGCACCGGTTAGGTCTGGGTTAGGTCTGGGTTATGCCCGCATCTGGCTCATGATTTTGCCATGTCTGCATTCTTGTTGGCCAGATCCTTGGTTTTCTCTGGTTTGAATCACGTAGTAATATGGTACCACACTGAAACAGTCCATTAAACTTGGTTTCGATCAATATTTTAGAGGATAACACCGGTTAGGTCTGGGTTATGCCGCATCTGGCTCATGATTTTGCCTTCTTCGCATACTTGTTGGCCAGATCCTTGGTTTCTACGGGTTTGAATCACGTAGTAATGTGGAACCACGAAATAACAGTGAATTAAACCTGGATTCGGTCAGTACTTTAGTCGGTAACACCGGTTAGGTCTGGGTTAGGTCCGGGTTATGCCCGCATCTGGCTCATGATTTTGCCTTCTTCGCATACTTGTAGGCCAGATCCTTGGTTTCCTCTGGTTTGAATCACGTAGTAATGTGGTACCACAGCGAAACAGTCAACTAAACCTGGTTTCGATCAATATTTTAGAGGATAACACCGGTTAGGTCTGGGTTATGCCGCATCTGGCTCATGATTTTGCCATCGTCGCATACTTGTTGGCCAGATCCTTGGTTTTTTCGGATTTGAATCACGTAGTAATGTGGTACCACGAAGTAACAGTGAATTAAACCTGGATTCGGTCAGTATTTTAGACGGTAACACCGGCTAGGCCTGGGTTAGGTCTGTGTTATGCCCCCATCTGACACATGATTTCACCTTCTTCGCATACTTGTTGGACAGATCCTGGTTTTTTCGGGTTTGAATCACGTAGTAATGTGGTACCACACTGAAACAGTCCATTAAACTTGCTTTCAATCAATATTTTAGAGGATAACACCGGTTAGGTCTGGGTTAGGTCTGGGTTATGCCCGCATCTGGCTCATGATTTTGCCTTCTGCGCATACTTGTTGGCCAGATCCTGTGTTTTTTCGGGTTTGAATCACGTAGTAATGTGGTACCACATTGAAACAGTCAATGACACCTGGTTTCAATCAATATTTTAGAGGATAAAACCGGTTAGGTCTGGGTTAGGTATGGGTTATGTCCACATCTGGCTCATGATTTTGCATTTCCGCATTCCAGTTGACCAGAACCTTGGTTTTATCTTGTTTGAATCAGGCAGTAATGTGGTACCACACTGAAACGGACAATAAAACTTGTTCTCGATCAATTTTTAGAGGATAAAACCGGTTAGGCCTGGGTTAGGTCCGGGTTATGCCCGCATCTGGCTCATGATTTTGCCTTCTTCGCATACTTGTTGGCTTGATCCTGGGTGTTTTCGGGTTTGAATCACGTAGTAATGTGCCACCACATTGAAACAGTCAATTAAACCTGGTTTCGATCAAAATTTTAGATGATAAAACCGGTTAGGTCTGGGATTGGTCTGGGTTATGCCCGCATCTGGCTCATGGTTTTGCCTTTTCCGCATTCTTGTTGGACAGATCCTTGGTTTTATCTTGTTTGAATCAGGTAGTAATGTGGCACCACACTGAAACAGACAATAAAACCTGGTTTCGATCAATATTTTAGAGGATAACGCCGGTTAGGTCTGGATTAGGCCTGGGTTATGCCCCCATATGGCTCATGATTTTGGCTTCTTCGCATACTTGTTGGACAGATCCTGGGTTTTTTCGGGTTTGAATCACGTAGTAATGTGGTACCACACTGAAACAGTCCATTAGACCTGGTTTACGATCAATATTACAGAGGATAACACCGGTTAGGTCTGGGTTATGCCCGCATCTGGCTCATGATTTTGCCTTCTGTGCATACTTGTTGGCCAGATCCTTGGTTTTTTCGCGTTTGAATCACGTAGTAAAGTGGTACCACGAAGTAACAGTGAATTAAACCTGGATTCGGTCAGTATTTTAGTCGGTAAGACCGGTTAGGCCTGGGTTAGGTCTGGGTTATGCCCTCATCTGACTCATGATTTTACCTTCTTCGCATACTTGTTGGACAGATCCTGGGTTTTTTCGGGTTTGAATTACGTAGTAATGTGGTACCACACTGAAACAGTCCATTAAACCTGGTTTTCGATCAATATTTTACAGGATAGCACCGGTTAGGGCTGGGTTAGGTCTGGGTTATGCCCGCATCTGGCTCATGATTTTGCCATTTCCGCATTCTTGTTGGCCAGATCCTTGGTTTTCTCTGGTTTGAATCACGTAGTAATGTGGGACCACACTGAAACAGACCATTAAACTTGGTTTCGATCAATATTTTAGAGGATAACACCGGTTAGGTCTGGGTTATGCCGCATCAGGCTCATGATTTTGCCTTCTTCGCATACTTGTTGGCCAGATCCTTGGTTTTTTCGGGTTTGAATCACGTAGTAATGTGGTACCACGAAGTAACAGTGAATTAAACCTGGATTCGGTCAGTATTTTAGTCGGTAACACCGGTTAGGCCTGGGTTAGGTCTGGGTTATGCCCCCATCTGACTCATGATTTTACCATCTTCGCATACTTGTTGGACAGATCCTGGGTTTTTTCGGGTTTGAATCACGTAGTAATGTGGTACCACACTGAAACAGTCAATTAAACCTGGATACGGTCAGTATTTTAGTCGGTAACGCCGGTTAGGCCTGGGTTAGGTCTGGGTTATGCCCCCATCTAACTCATGATTTTACCATCTTCGCATACTTGTTGGACAGATCCTGGGTTTTTTCGGGATTGAATCACGTAGTAATGTGGTACCACACTGAAACAGTCAATTAAACCTGGTTTCGATGAATATTTTAGATGATAAAACCGGTTAGGTCTGGATTAGGTCTGGCTTATGTCCACATCTGGCTCATGATTTTGCCTTTTCCGCATTCCTGTTGACCAGAACCTTGGTTTTATCTTGTTTGAATCAGGTAGTAATGTGGTACCACACTGAAACAGACAATTAAACCTGGTTTCGATCCACATTTTAGAACATAACACCGGTTAGGTCTGGATTAAGTCTGGGTTATGCACGCATCTGGCTCATGATTTTGCCTTCTTCGCATACTTGTTGGCCAGATCCTTGGTTTTCTCTGGTTTGAAACACGTAGTAATGTGGTACCACTCTGAAACAGTCCATTAAACTTGGTTTCGATCAATATTTTAGAGGATAAAACCGGTTAGGTCTGGATTAGGTCTGGGTTATGCCCGCATCTGGCTCAAGATTTTGCCTTCGGCGCATACTTGTTGGACAGATCCTGGGTTTTTTCGGGTTTGAGTCACGTAGTAATGTGGTACCACACTGAAACAGTCCATTAAACCTGGTTTTCGATCAATATTTTAGAGGATAGCACCGGTTAGGTCTGGGTTCGGTCTGGGTTATGCCCGCATCTGGCTCATGATTTTGCCATTTCCGCATTCTTGTTGGCCAGATCCTTGGTTTTCTCTGGTTTGAATCACGTAGTAATGTGGTACCACACTGAAACAGTCCATTAAACCTGGTTTACGATCAATATTACAGAGGATAACACCGGTTAGGTCTGGGTTATGCCCGCATCTGGCTCATGATTTTGCCTTCTTCGCATACTTGTTGGCCAGATCCTTGGTTTTTTCGGGTTTGAATCACGTAGTAATGTGGTACCACGAAGTAACAGTGAATTAAACCTGGATTCGGTCAGTATTTTAGTCGGTAACACCGGTTAGGCCTGGGTTAGGTCTGGGTAATGCCCCCATCTGACTCATGATTCTACCTTCTTCGCATACTTGTTGGCCAGATCCTTGGTTTTTTCGGGTTTGAATCACGTAGTAATGTGGTACTACGAAGTAACAGTGAATTAAACCTGGATTCGGTCAGTATTTTAGTCGGTAACACCGGTTAGGCCTGGGTTAGGTCTGGGTAATGCCCCCATCTGACTCATGATTTTACCTTCTTCGCATACTTGTTGGCCAGATCCTTGGTTTTTTCGGGTTTGAATCACGTAGTAATGTGGTACCACGAAGTAACAGTGAATTAAACCTGGATTCGGTCAGTATTTTAGTCGGTAACACCGGTTAGGTCTGGGTTAGGTCCGGGTTATGCCCGCATCTGGCTCGTGATTTTGCCTTCTTCGCATACTTGCTGGACAGATCCTGGGTTTGTTCGGGTTTGAATCAGGTAGTAATGTGGCACCACATTGAAACAGTCAATTAAACCTTGTTTCGATCAAAATTTCAGATGATAAAACCGGTTATGTCTGGGATTGGTCTGGGTTATGCCCGCATCTGGCTCATGGTTTTGCCTTTTCCGCATTCTTGTTGGACAGATCCTTGGTTTTATCTTGTTTGAATCAGGCAGTAATGTGGCACCACACTGAAACGGACAATTAAACCTGGTTTCGATCAATATTTTAGAGGATAACGCCGGTTAGGTCTGGGTTAGGCCTGGGTTGTGCCCCCATATGGCTCATGATTTTGGCTTCTTCGCATACTTGTTGGACAGATCCTGGGTTTTTTCGGGTTTGAATGACGTAGTAATGTGGTACCACACTGAAACAGTCCATTAAACCTGGTTTTCGATCAATATTTTACAGGATAGCATCGGTTATGTCTGGGTTAGGTCTGGGTTATGCCCCCATCTAACTCATGATTTTGCATTCTTCTCATACTTGTTGGCCAGATCCTTGGTTTTTTCGGGTTTGAAGCACGTAGTAATGTGGTACCACTAAGTAACAGTGAATTAAACCTGGATTCGGTCAGTATTTTAGTCGGTAACACCGGTTAGGCCTGGGTTAGGTATGGGTTATGTCCACATCTGGCTCATGATTTTGCATTTCCGCATTCCTGTTGACCAGAACCTTGGTTTTATCTTGTTTGAATCAGGTAGTAATGTGGTACCACACTGAAACAGACAATTAAACCTGGTTTCGATCCACATTTTAGAACATAACACCGGTTAGGTCTGGATTAGGTCTGGGTTATGCACGCATCTGGCTCATGATTTTGCCTTCTTCGCATACTTGTTGGCCAGATCCTGGGTTTTTTCGGGTTTGAATCACGTAGTAATGTGGAACCACAGAGTAACAGTCAATTAAACCTGATTTCGATCTATATTTTAGAGGATAAAACCGGTTAGGTCTGAGTTAGGTGTGGGTTATGCCCGCATCTGGCTCATGATTTTGCCTTCTTCGCATACTTGTTGGCCAGATCCTGGGTTTTTCGGATTTGAATCACGTAGTAGTGTGGTACGACACTGCAACAGTCAATTAAACCTGGTTTCGATCAATATTTTAGAGGATAGAACCGGTTAGGTCTGGATTAGGTCTGGGTTATGTCCACATCTGGCTCATGATTTTGCATTTTCCGCATTCCTGTTGGTCAGAACCTCGGTTTTCTCTTGTTTGAATCAGGTAGTAATGTGGTACCACACTGAAACAGACAACTAAACTTGTTTTCGATGAATATTTTAGTGGATAAAACCGGTTAGGTCTGGGTTAGGTCTGGGTTATGTCCACATCTGGCTCATGATTTTGCCTTTTTCGCATTCCTGTTGGTCACCCCTCAGGGGCTGCCAGCCTTTCAGCTGCAGTACGGGCTTAACGAACCCGGGGTACCCGAGTCATACACACACCGTAAGCCTCCTGTTGGTCGTCACAACGACCCATTCACAATTCCCTATTGGTTTTGTGAATGGTACGTGACGGCAGGAGGAACGGGGGTCTTGGCTTAACCGCCTGGGCCACGAGTATGGCGACTCTATAAAATCGCCCTCCAATCCTAAGCTATGGTGCGCGGCGATGGGATGCAAGGTTGGGGGAGAAGGCCCAATCCCAAGCGACCACCTCCGGGGAACCTGCCGAACCCCCGGGGTATTAGGCTTACCCGGGTAAGGCGGCTCTGCCCGGGTGGACCTTTATTTCCGACCATCTCGTGGGATTATTATGGACACAGAATATAAAATGGGGATGGGGCGGGTTTTGTCGGTTGGGGAGGACGGAGACGGGGTTGGGGTTAGGGTGGCGGCGCTCGCGCCCCACTCAGCGCCAGGTCCGGCTTCGTGGAGGGTGGAGGAGGACGACGAGACGGCGTCGGTCTCGTCCTTCTCCTCCAGCACGAGCCACATAGGCTCTAAGAGGAAGAGGACGGGGCAGGCCGTCGTCGAGGTGGGCGGGGCGATGAGCCCGTCGGTGAGGCTGAGTTGCCTCAGGGACGAGGTGACCGAGGAGATATCGGAGAGGATCTCCTCGTCCCTGAGGCGGGTGGAGAAAGTCGCCGCTGCCTGCGCCTTTAAGGGGCAGAAAAGCGGTGGCGCGGAGGCCCTGAAGGCCGCGGCGGAGGAAATGAGGGAGGCGGCGCGGGAGCTCAGAGGGCGGAACGCCCGTCTGCAGCTCCTGTTGGAGGAGGAGCGACAGGGGAGGAGGAGGGCAGAGGCGCTGTGGAACAGCGCGGCCCTCCCTCCCATCCTCCCTCCTCCTCCACCGCCGCGTCCCTCGGCGGAGGTAAATAAACGGGGTGCGGCGGCAGTGGTGCGGGGCACCGCGGGCCCCTCCACCCGCACTCCGCCCGTGAAGAAGTCCCCGTCCTCCTCAGAAGACGATCTTCTGAGGAGGATTGGGGACATGATTGATGGCAAGCTGGCCGCCTTCCGGGAGGAGCTCCTCGCCGGAAGGGCGGTCAGCAGGAAGGCGGTGCCTCCCCGACCTGTTCCGGTACAGTCGGGGAAGGCAAAGAAGGGCGGAGTGAAGGCTCCGCCCAGCGTTGCGGCACCAGGGCCCCGGGTCGCGACCCCCAAGGGGGGTGGTGTACCCGTGGTCGCGGTGGTCGCGTCCTCCACAGCACCCTCCCAAGGGGGGGTGGCGTGGAGTGAGGTGGTGGGGCGGAAGGCGAAGCGGGCGGCGAGGAAGGCCTCGCAACCGCAGCCTCCGCCTCCGCCGCCGGCGGCTAAGGTAAAGGCCGCGAAGGTCGGGAAGGCACGAACAGGTCGTCCCCCAAAAACGGCAGCGGTGACGCTGACCGTTGCGCAGGGGGGCGACCTGACCCTCGCGGAGGCGATGCGGCTCGCCAGGGAGAATATCTCCCTGGAAGAGCTGGGCATCGCCTCTGTGAGGGCGAAGAGGGCCGTGACCGGGGGTCTCTTGCTGGAGATCCCCGGTGCAGAAGGCGGCGCGAAGGCGGATCGTCTCGCCCAGAGGCTCCGGGAGCAGCTGGGCGAGCGAGGTGTCCGGGTCGCCCGGCCCACGAAGCGCACGGAGATGCGCGTTTGTGGGCTGGACGACTCGGTCAGCGCACAGGATGTGTCCCGTGCCCTTGCGAGGGCGGGGGACTGTCCTGTGGAGGACCTGCGGATCGGAGATATCCACAGGTCGCCCTCCGGCCTCGGGTCGGTGTGGGCCCGGTGCCCCCTCTCCGCCGCCCGTAAGGTGGCGGAATCTGGGAGGGTGTTGGTGGGGCGGGTTTCGGCGCGAGTGGAAATCCTCGCGCCGCGCCCGCTCCAGTGTCACCGCTGCCTCGAGTTGGGGCACGTGAGGCAGTGGTGCACCTCGCCGGTGGACCGCAGCGGTCAGTGTTACCGCTGCGGTGCCAAAGAACACCGTGCGAGCCAGTGCTCGGCGGCCCCCCACTGCCCGCTGTGTGCGGACATGGGGAGGCCAGCCGATCACAGGGTGGGGAGCAAGAAGTGCTCCCCCCCCTCCCGGAAGGAGAGGAAGAGGCGGGCTGCACCGGCTCCGGTGCCGAGGGCGGTGGCATCGTCCTCCATGGAGGTGGACGGTGCTACGGGGACGGACGGCCGGGAGGAGGCTGGCGCGGCCATTAATTAATGCCGCCCCGCCTCCTCCTCCAGGCCAACCTCAACCACTGCCGCGCGGCACAGGACTTGATGTCCCAAGTCCTCGCGGAGTGGGGGGTTGGCCTGGCGGTCGCCGCCGAGCCGTACCGCGTCCCTGATCACCCTCATTGGGTGGGCGACGCGGACGGCTTGGTGGCGACGGTATGGGGAGGGGGCGACGGGTCCCCACCGTTCTCCTTGTTGGAGCGCGGTCGGGGATTCGTCGCCGTGGACTGGGGGGGAGTCGCTGTGGTGGGGTGCTACATTTCGCCCCGTAGCGGTCACGCTGCGTTCGAGCTGTACTTGGCCGAGGTCGCGGCATGCGTGCAGCGCTACGCGGCCCGGCCGGTGCTGGTCCTGGGGGATTTTAATGCCAAGTCGGTGGCTTGGGGATCCCCCAGGACCTCCGTTCGCGGCGGGATCCTGGGCGATTGGGCGGCGGGGCTCGACCTCCGGGTATTGAACCGGGGGTCGGAGAACACATGCGTGCGGCGATATGGGGGGTCCATCGTGGATGTTGGATTCGCGACCCCCAACGCCGTGCGCATGGTGTCGGGTTGGCACGTGGTCGCGGGGGCAGAGACACTCTCCGATCACCGGTACATCCGGATGGAGGTCTCTGCCGCCGCGAGTGCATCCCGACACGGCCGCGTGCGTGGCACCCCACCACGCCGCTGGGCGCTTCGGCGCCTGGACAAGGACGCCCTGATGGCAGCTGCCCTCGCTGCAACTTGGCCGCAGGGAGCGGCCGAGTTGCCGAGCATAGAGGAGGAGGTCGCCCGGCTCGGAGCATTGGTCGCGGGTATTTGCGACGCGGCGATGCCTCGGGTCGGGCGGGCTTCTCCTCGCCGGGCGGTGTACTGGTGGTCGGACGCGATCGCGGAGTTGCGAGTCGCGACTGTCCGCGCCCGACGCCAGTACACCCGCGCGCGCCGTCGTCAACGTACAGGCGACGGCGTGGCGCGAGCGAGGGCAGCTGATGACCTGTATGGAGCATACCGCGTGGCGCGGGTTGCTCTGCAGCTCGCCATCAAACGGGCCAAGACCCAGGCATGGAAGGAGCTCCTCCAGACCCTTGATGACGATCCATGGGGGCGCCCATATAAGGTGGTGCTGAATAAGCTCCGCCCGTGGGCGCCCCCCGTCACCGAGGGTCTTGACCCCCGGCTGCTGGAGGACGTGGTCAATACACTCTTCCCAATTGGGGAGAGGGGACCGCGTCCTCCGGCGGCGGCGGCTGTCCCAGTGGAGTGGACGGCCGAGCTGGGGGTCACGCAGGAGGAGCTGGCAGCGGCCATCAGACGGCTCGGGGTTCGTAACACGGCCCCGGGTCCGGATGGTGTGCCCGGCCGGGTTTGGGTCTTGACCCAGGGCGTCCTTGGGGCCGACCTCAGGCGGTTGTTCGACCGCTGCCTGAGGGACGGGCGATTCCCCCCCAGTTGGAAGGTGGCGAGGATGGTCCTCCTCCGGAAGGAGGGTCGGCCCGCGGAGTCTCCCTCCGCATACCGGCCCATTTGTCTCCTCGACGAGGTGGGCAAGCTCTTCGAGCGTGTGATTGCTGCCCGCCTCGTCGAGCACCTGTCGCGGGGTGATCCCGGTCTGGCCGACTGCCAGTTCGGTTTCCGGGGGGGCCGATCGACTATCAACGCGATAGGTCGTGTGAGGGCCCTCTCGGAGGCGGCCGTCTCCCGGGGAGGGGTGGCATTGGCAATATCCTTGGATATTGCCAATGCCTTTAACACCCTCCCCTGGGAAGAGATAAGGAGGGGACTCGAATATCATCGAGTCCCCCCTTGTCTCAGGGCGGTCGTCGGGGATTATCTCCGCGGCAGGTGGATCGAGTATCCGGGCCGGGATGGTGATATGCGGAGGGAGGTGTACTGCGGTGTTCCGCAGGGGTCGGTCCTCGGGCCACTCCTGTGGAACATCGCGTACGACTCGGTGTTGCGGGCCGGCCTCCCCGACGGCGTCAGCACGGTGTGTTATGCGGATGACACACTGGTGCTGGCCGTCGGGGCGCACTGGGGGAGGGCCATGCGTCGCGCGGAGGAGGGGTCGCAACGCGTCGTCGACCGGATCAGGAGGATGGGGATGACGGTGGCGGTCCATAAGACCGAGGTGATTGCGTTTCATTCACCTCGGCAGGATCCGCCACCCCCTCTGATTCGGGTGGGTGGGGCTGACATCGAGGTGAAGCCCCAGATCAGGTATCTGGGGCTGATCCTCGATAGCCACTGGCGTTTCGAGAAGCATTTCCGCTGCCTGGTCCCCCGGTTGGAAAGGATGGTTGCGGCTCTGGGCCGGATCCTGCCCAACCTGGGGGGCCCGGCGGGCCGAGTTCGTCGCCTCTATGTGGCAATGGTCCAGTCGGTGGCCCTATACGGGGCCCCCGTCTGGGCGGACGACCTGGCTGCCTCCCGGCGCAGCATGACTATGCTGCGTCGGGTGCAGAGGCGCATGGCGCTCAGGGTCGTCCGCGGGTATCGGACCATGTCACATGAGGCGGCGACGGTTCTAGCGGGGATGCCGCCCATGGACCTGCTCGCGCGGTCGCACGCGGTGATGTACCGGCACCGCGTCGACCGTCGCGCGGGGGTGGGGGCGGTCCCGGGCGGGCAGGAACCTGCTTGGGGCGATTTGAAGCGCCAGGCCCGGCAGTCCGTGTTGCTCGCGTGGCAGGAGCGGCTGGCTCTGCCAACCGCGGGGCACCGGACTGTCGGGGCTGTTCGGCCACTCCTGAAGGAGTGGCTGGACAGAGGCCATGGCAGCCTCACCTACCGGCTGGCACAGGTATTTTCCGGGCATGGCAGCTTCGGAAGATACCTGTGCCGGATAGGGAAGGAGCCGACGGCGCGTTGCTGCCACTGCGACGCTGAGCAGGACACGGCGGATCATACCCTGGAGGTATGCCCCGCGTGGGAGGGGGAGCGCCGTGTCCTGGTCGGCGTCGTCGGGCGGGATGTCTCGCTGCCGGACGTGGTGCGCGCCATGCTCGGCAGCGAGGAGAAGTGGAGGGCCGTGGCCTCCTTCTGCGAGAACGTAATGTTGCAGGAGGCCGCGGGGAGGGAGCGCGAGCTTCAGCGGCGTGCTGAAGCGCGCGCTCGTGCGGTGGCCCGAGGTCGTCGCCCGGTCGCGAGGCGTCGCGGGCGGCCGCCTCGGCGTGGCGGATGACCTAGGCTGGGAGGGGGGTCCTGAGGGGACCCTCCTCCCGCCAGGCGGCGCCGGGTCGGACCGGTTGGGGGTAGGAGTGCCTTCCCCTACCGGTCCGACGCAAGGGGAGGCACCCTCGGCGGTCTGGTGCGGCCATGAACGCCCGGCCGCCGAGGGATGGAAACGGGGTCGCGGGCGGTTGCGAGTTGGGGCTCGCAGCCGCCACTAAACGCGGCCCCGGGACGGATAGCGGCGGGATGGAGTGGCCCCGTCCCGCCGCTATGAGGCAGTGTGTCTACTGGGGGGACCGATTGTCCCCCCGGGGGATGGGCGCGAAAGCGCGGGCACGGGGAGGATACAGGAAGAATGCTTCGAGCGATTCCCGGTATCCTCCCAAAGCGTGCCGAAGGGTCACCGTGGGGTTTTTAGTGGGTAGGTCCCGCGCCTGTCGTTGTACGGGCGCGGGGAATCCCACACACGCCTCCCACCTCTCCCCAAGGAGGTGGGAGGGAGTCTTTCGAAGATTTTCCCCACGACAAAAAAAAAAAAAAAAAAAAAAAAAAAAAAAAAAAAAAAAAAAAAAATTCCTGTTGGTCAGAACCTCGGTTTTCTCTTGTTTGAATCAGGTAGTAATGTGGTACCACACTGAAACAGACAATTTAACTTGTTTTCGATGAATATCTTAGAGGATAAAACCGGTTAGGTCTGGGTTAGGACTGGGTTATGCCCGCTTCTGGCTCATGATTTTGCCTTCTTCTCATACTTGTTGGCCAGATCCTTGGTTTTTTCGGGTTTGAATCACGTAGTAATGTGGTACCACGAAGTAACAGTGAATTAAACCTGGATTCGGTCAGTATTTTAGTCGGTAACACCGGTTAGGCCTGGGTTAGGTCTGGGTTATGCCCCCATCTAACTCATGATTTTACCATCTTCGCATACTTGTTGGACAGATCCTGGGTTTTTTCGGGTTTGAATCACGTAGTAATGTGGTACCACACTGAAACAGTCAATTAAACCTGGTTTCGATCAATATTTTAGATGATAAAACCGGTTAGGTCTGGATTAGGTCTGGGTTATGTCCACATCTGGCTCATGATTTTGCCTTTTCCGCATTCCTGTTGACCAGAACCGTGGTTTTATCTTGTTTGAATCAGGTAGTAATGTGGTACCACACTGAAACAGGCAACTAAACCTGGTTTCGATCAATATTTTAGAGGATAACACCGGTTAGTTCTGGGTTAGGTCTGGGTTCTGCCCGCATCTGGCTCATGGTTTTGCCTTCTTCGCAAATTTGTTGGCCGGATCCTGGGTTTTTTCGGGTTTGAATCACGTAGTAATGTGGTTCCACGAAGCAATAGTCAATTAAACCTGTATTCGGTCAGTATTTTAGTCGGTAACACAGGTTAGGTCTGGGTTAGGTCTAGGTTATGCCCGAGTCTGGCTAATGATTTTGCATTCTCCGCATACTTGTTGGTCAGAACCTTGGTTTTCTCTTGTTTGAATCAGGTAGTAATGTGGTACCACACTGAAGCAGACAATTAAACTTGTTTTCGATGAATATTTTAGAGGATAAAACCGGTTAGGTCTGGGTTATACCCGCATCTCGCTCATGATTTTGCCTTTGCCGCATACTTGTTGGCCAGATCGTTGGTTTTCTCTGGTTTGAATCACGTAGTAATGTGGTACCACAGCGAAACAGTCAATGAAACCTGGTTTCGATCAATATTTTAGAGGATAAAACCGGTTAGGTCTGGGTTAGGTATGGGTTATGTCCACATCTGGCTCATGATTTTGCCTTTTCCGCATACTTGTTGGACAGATCCTAGGGTTTTTCGGGTTTGAATCACGTACTAATGTGGTACCACATTGAAACAGTCAATTAAACCTGATTTCGATGAATATTTTAGAGGATAAAACCGATTAGGTCTGGGTTAAGTCTGGGTTATGCCCGCATCAGGCTCATGATTTTGCCTTTTTCGCATTCCTGTTGGCCAGAACCTCGGTTTTCTCTTGTTTGAATCAGGTAGTAGTGTGGTACCACACTGGAACAGTAAATTAAACCTGATTTCGATGAATATTTTAGAGGATAAAACCGGTTAGGTCTGGGCTAGGTCTGGGTTATGCCCGCTTCTGGCTCATGATTTTGCCTTCTTCTCATACTTGTTGGCCAGATCCTGGGTTTATTCGGGTTTGAATCAGGTAGTAATGTGGCACCACATTGAAACAGTCAATTAAACCTGGTTTCGATCAAAATTTCAGATGATAAAACCGGTTAGGTCTGGGATTGGTCTGGGTTATGCCCGCATCTGGCTCATGGTTTTGCCTTTTCCGCATTCTTGTTGGACAGATCCTTGGTTTTATCTTGTTTGAATCAGGTAGTAATGTGGCACCATCCTGAAACAGACAATTAAACCTGGTTTCGATCAATATTATAGAGGATAACGCCGGTTAGGTCTGGGTTAGGCCTGGGTTATGCCCCCATATGGCTCATGATTTTGGCTTCTTCGCATACTTGTTGGACAGATCCTTGGTTTTTTCGGGTTTGAATCACGTAGTAATGTGGTACCACACTGAAACAGTCCATTAAACCTGGTTTACGACCAATATTACAGAGGATAACACCGGTTAGGTCTGGGTTATGCCCGCATCTGGCTCATGATTTTGCCTTCTTCGCATACTTGTTGGCCAGATCCTTGGTTTTTTCGGGTTTGAATCACGTAGTAATGTGGTACCACGAAGTAACAGTGAATTAAACCTGGATTCGGTCAGTATTTTAGTCGGTAACACCGGTTAGGCCTGGGTTAGGTATGGGTTATGTCCACATCTGGCTCATGATTTTGCATCTCCGCATTCCTGTTGACCAGAACCTCGGTTTTATCTTGTTTGAATCAGGTAGTAATGTGGTACCACACTGAAACAGACAATTAAAGCTGGTTTCGATCTATATTTTAGAGGATAAAACCGGTTAGGTCTGAGTTAGGTCTCGGTTATACCCGAATCTGGCTAATGATTTTGCATTCTCCGCATACTTGTTGGTCAGAACCTTGGTTTTCTCTGGTTTGAATCAGGTAGTAATGTGGTACCACACTGAAACAGACAATTAAACTTGTTTTCGATGAATATTTTATAGGATAAAACCGATTAGGTCTGGGTTAGGTCTCGGTTATGCCCGCATCTGGCTCATGATTTTGCCTTCTTCGCATACTTGTCGGCCACATCCTGGGTTTTTTCGGATTTGAATCACGTAGTAAAGTGGTACCACACTGTAACAGTGAATTAAACCTGGATACGGTCAGTATTTTAGTCGGTAACACCGGTTAGGTCTGGGTTAGGTCTGGGTTATGCCCCCATCTTACTCATGATTTTACCATCTTCGCATACTTGTTGGACAGATCCTGGGTTTTTTCGGGTTTGAATCACGTAGTAATGTGGTACCACACTGAAACAGTCAATTAAACCTGGATACGGTCAGTATTTTAGTCGGTAACGCCGGTTAGGCCTGGGTTAGGTCTGGGTTATGCCCCCATCTAACTCATGATTTTACCATCTTCGCATACTTGTTGGACAGATCCTGGGTTTTTTCGGGATTGAATCACGTAGTAATGTGGTACCACACTGAAACAGTCAATTAAACCTGGTTTCGATGAATATTTTAGATGATAAAACCGGTTAGGTCTGGATTAGGTCTGGCTTATGTCCACATCTGGCTCATGATTTTGCCTTTTCCGCATTCCTGTTGACCAGAACCTTGGTTTTATCTTGTTTGAATCAGGTAGTAATGTGGTACCACACTGAAACAGACAATTAAACCTGGTTTCGATCCACATTTTAGAACACAACACCGGTTAGGTCTGGATTAGGTCTGGGTTATGCCCGCATCTGGCTCATGATTTTGCCTTCTTCGCATACTTGTTGGCCAGATCCTGGGTTTTTTCGGGTTTGAATCACGTAGTAATGTGGAACCACACTGTACCAGTCAATTAAACCTGGCTTCGATCAATATTTTAGAGGATAAAACCGGTTAGGTCTGGATTAGGTCTGGGTTATGTCCACATCTGGCTCATGATTTTGCCTTTTTCGCATTCCTGTTGGTCAGAGCCTCGGTTTTCTCTTGTTTGAATCAGGTAGTAATGTGGTACCACACTGAAACAGACAATTAAACCTGGTTTCGATCAATATTTTAGAGGATAACACCGGTTAGTTCTGGGTTAGGTCTGGGTTCTGCCCGCATCTGGCTCATGGTTTTGCCTTCTTCGCAAATTTCTTGGCCGGATCCTGGTTTTTTTCGGGTTTGAATCACGTAGTAATGTGGTTCCACGAAGCAACTGTCAATTAAACCTGGATTCGGTCAGTATTTTAGTCGGTAACACCGGTTAGGTCTGGGTTAGGTCTAGGTTATGCCCGAGTCTGGCTAATGATTTTGCATTCTCCGCATACTTGTTGGTCAGAACCTTGGTTTTCTCTGGTTTGAATCAGGTAGTAATGTGGTACCACACTGAAGTAGACAATTAAACTTGTATTCGATGAATATTATAGAGGATAAAACCGGTTAGGTCTGGGTTAGGTCTCGGTTATACCCGCATCTCGCTCATGATTTTGCCTTTTCCGCATACTTGTTGGCCAGATCGTTGGTTTTCTCTGGTTTGAATCACGTAGTAATGTGGTACCACAGCGAAACAGTCAATGAAACCTGGTTTCGATCAATATCTTAGAGGATAAAACCGGTTAGGTCTGAGTTAGGTATGGGTTATGTCCACATCTGGCTCATGATTTTGCCTTTTCCGCATTCCTGCTGACCAGAACTTTGGTTTTTTCGGGTTTGAATCACGTAGTAATGTGGAACCACACAGTAACAGTCAATTAAACCTGATTTCGATGAATATTTTAGAGGATAAAACCGGTTAGGTCTGAGTTAGGTGTGGGTTATGCCCGCATCTGGCTCATGATTTTGCCTTGTTCGCATACTTGTTGGCCACATCCTGGGTTTTTTCGGATTTGAATCACGTAGTAAAGTGGTACCACACTGTAACAGTCAATTAAACCTGGTTTCGATCAATATTTTAGAGGATAAACCCGGTTAGGTCTGGGTTAGGACTGGGTTATGCCAGCATCTGGCTCATGATTTTGCATTCTTCGCAAATTTGATGGCCATATCCTTGGTATTCTCTGGTTTGAATCAGGTAATAATGTGGTACCACATTGAAACAGTCAATTAAACCTGGTTTCGATCAATATTTCAGGAGATAACACCGGTTAGTTCTGGGTTAGGTCTGGGTTATGCCCGCATCTGGCTCATGATTTTGCCTTTTCCGCATTCTTGTTGGCCAGATCCTTGGTTTTCACTGGTTTGAATCACGTAGTAATGTGGTACCACACTGTAACAGACAATTAAACCTGGTTTCGATCAATATTTTAGAGGATAACACCGGTTAGTTCTGGGTTAGGTCTGGGTTCTGCCCGCATCTGGCTCATGGTTTTGCCTTCTTCGCAAATTTCTTGGCCGGATCCTGGTTTTTTTCGGGTTTGAATCACGTAGTAATGTGGTTCCACGAAGCAACAGTCAATTAAACCTGGATTCAGTCAGTATTTTAGTCGGTAACACCGGTTAGGTCTGGGTTAGGTCTAGGTTATGCCCGAGTCTGGCTAATGATTTTGCATTCTCCGCATACTTGTTGGTCAGAACCTTGGTTTTCTCTGGTTTGAATCAGGTAGTAATGTGGTACCACACTGAAGTAGACAATTAAACTTGTTTTCGATGAATATTATAGAGGATAAAACCGGTTAGGTCTGGGTTAGGTCTCGGTTATACCCGCATCTCGCTCATGATTTTGCCTTTTCCGCATACTTGTTGGCCAGATCGTTGGTTTTCTCTGGTTTGAATCACGTAGTAATGTGGTACCACAGCGAAACAGTCAATGAAACCTGGTTTCGATCAATATTTTACAGGTTAAAACCGGTTAGGTCTGGGTTAGGTATGGGTTATGTCCACATCTGGCTCATGATTTTGCCTTTTCCGCATTCCTGCTGACCAGAACTTTGGTTTTTTCGCGTTTGAATCACGTAGTAATGTGGAACCACACAGTAACAGTCAATTAAACCTGATTTCGATGAATATTTTAGAGGATAAAACCGGTTAGGTCTGAGTTAGGTGTGGGTTATGCCCGCATCTGGCTCATGATTTTGCCTTCTTCGCATACTTGTTGGCCAGATCCTGGGTTTTTTCGGATTTGAATCACGTAGTAATGTGGTACGACACGGTAACAGTCAATTAAACCTGGTTTCGATCAATA
The DNA here is from genome assembly GCF_051014445.1 of Colletes latitarsis. NCBI lineage: Eukaryota > Metazoa > Arthropoda > Insecta > Hymenoptera > Colletidae > Colletes > Colletes latitarsis. The sequence goes on along the minus strand of NC_135145.1, from coordinate 4,427,929 downwards.
TTTTGGAGGATAAAACCGGTTAGGTCTGGATTAGGTCTGGGTTATGTCCACATCTGGCTCATGATTTTGCCTTTTCCGCATTCCTGTTGGTCAGAAACTCGGTTTTCTCTTGTTTGAATCAGGTAGTAATGTGGTACCACACTGAAACAGACAATTTAACTTGTTTTCGATGAATATTTTAGAGGATAAAACCGATTAGGTCTGGGTTAGGTCTGGGTTATGCCCGCATCTGGCTCATGATTTTGCCTTCTTCGCATACTTGTTGGCCACATCCTGGGTTTTTTCGGATTTGAATCACGTAGTAATGTGGTACCACACTTTAACAGCCAATTAAACCTGGTTTCGATCAATATTTTAGAGGATAAATCCGGTTATCTCTGGATTAGGTCTGGGTTATGTCCACATCTGGCTCATGATTTTGCCTTTTTCGCATTCCTGTTGGTCAGAACCTCGGTTTTCTCTTGTTTGAATCAGGTAGTAATGTGGTACCACACTGAAACAGACAATTTAACTTGTTTTCGATGAATATCTTAGAGGATAAAACCGATTAGGTCTGGGTTAGGTCTGGGTTATGCCCTCATCTGGCTCATGATTTTACCTTCTTCGCATACTTGTTCGACAGATCCTGGGGTTTTTCGGGTTTGAATCACGTAGTAATGTGGTACCACATTGAAACAGTCAACTGAACCTGATTTCGATGAATATTTTAGAGGATAAACCCGGTTAGGTGTGGGTTAGGACTGGGTTATGCCAGCATCTGGCTCATGATTTTGCCTTTTCCGCATTCTTGTTGGCCAGATCCTTGGTTTTCACTGGTTTGAATCACGTAGTAATGTGGTACCACACTGTAACAGACAATTAAACCTGGTTTCGATCAATATTTTAGAGGATAACACCGGTTAGTTCTGGGTTAGGTCTGGGTTCTGCCCGCATCTGGCTCATGGTTTTGCCTTCTTCGCAAATTTGTTGGCCAGATCCTGGTTTTTTTGGGTTTGAATCACGTAGTAATATGGTTCCACGAAGCAACAGTCAATTAAACCTGGATTCGGCCAGTATTTTAGTCGGTAACACCGGTTAGGTCTGGGTTAGGTCTAGGTTATGGCCGAGTCTGGCTAATGATTTTGCATTCTCCGCATACTTGTTGGTCAGAACCTTGGTTTTCTCTGGTTTGAATCAGGTAGTAATGTGGTACCACACTGAAGTAGACAATTAAACTTGTTTTCGATGAATATTATAGAGGATAAAACCGGTTAGGTCTGGGTTAGGTCTCGGTTATACCCGCATCTCGCTCATGATTTTGCCTTTTCCGCATACTTGTTGGCCATATCGTTGGTTTTCTCTGGTTTGAATCACGTAGTAATGTGGTACCACAGCGAAACAGTCAATGAAACCTGGTTTCGATCAATATTTTAGAGGATAAAACCGGTTAGGTCTGGGTTAGGTATGGGTTATGTCCACATCTGGCTCATGATTTTGCCTTTTCCGCATTCCTGTTGACCAGAACCTTGGTTTTATCTTGTTTGAATCAGGTAGTAATGTGGTACCACACTGAAACAGACAATTAAACCTGGTTTCGATCCACATTTTAGAACACAACACCGGTTAGGTCTGGATTAGCTCTGGGTTATGCCCGCATCTGGCTCATGATTTTGCCTTCTTCGCATACTTGTTGGCCAGATCCTGGGTTTTTTCGGGTTTGAATCACGTAGTAATGTGGAACCACACTGTAACAGTCAATTAAACCTGGCTTCGATCAATATTTTAGAGGATAAAACCGGTTAGGTCTGGATTAGGTCTGGGTTATGTCCACATCTGGCTCATGATTTTGCCTTCTTCGCATACTTGTTGGCCACATCCTGGGTTTTTTCGGATTTGAATCACGTAGTAATGTGGAACCACACTGTAACAGTCAATTAAACCTGGCTTCGATCAATATTTTAGAGGATAAAACCGGTTAGGTCTGGATTAGGTCTGGGTTATGTCCACATCTGGCACATGATTTTGCCTTCTTCGCATTCCTGTTGGCCAGAACCACGGTTTTCTCTTGTTTGAATCAGGTAGTAATGTGGTACCACACTGAAACAGACAATTTCACTTGTTTTCGATGAATATCTTAGAGGATAAAACCGATTAGGTCTGGGTTAGGTCTGGGTTATGCCCGCATCTGGCTCATGATTTTACCTTCTTCGCATACTTGTTCGACAGATCCTGGGGTTTTTCGGGTTTGAATCACGTAGTAATGTGGTACCACATTGGAACAGTCAATTAAACTTGTTTTCGATGAATATTTTATAGGATAAAACCGATTAGGTCTGGGTTAGGTCTGGGTTATGCCCGCATCTGGCTCATGATTTTGCCTTCTTCGCATACTTGTTGGCCACATCCTGGGTTTTTTCGGATTTGAATCACGTAGTAATGTGGTACCACAGCGAAACAGTCAATGAAACCTGGTTTCGATCAATATTTTAGAGGATAAAACCGGTTAGGTCTGGGTTAGGTATGGGTTATGTCCACATCTGGCTCATGATTTTGCCTTTTCGCATTCCTGTTGACCAGAACCTTGGTTTTATCTTGTTTGAATCAGGTAGTAATGTGGTACCACACTGAAACAGACAATAAAACCTGGTTTCGATCCACATTTTAGAACCCAACACCGGTTAGGTCTGGATTAGGTCTGGGTTATGCCCGCATCTGGCTCATGTTTTTGCCTTCTTCGCATACTTGTTGGCCAGATCCTGGGTTTTTTCGGGTTTGAATCACGTAGTAATGTGGAACCACACTGTAACAGTCAATTAAACCTGGCTTCGATCAATATTTTAGAGGATAAAACCGGTTAGGTCTGGATTAGGTCTGGGTTATGCCCGCATCTGGCTCATGATTTTACCTTCTTCGCATACTTGTTCGACAGATCCTGGGGTTTTTCGGGTTTGAATCACGTAGTAATGTGGTACCACATTGAAACAGTCAATTAAACTTGTTTTCGATGAATATTTTATAAGATAAAACCGATTAGGTCTGGGTTAGGTCTCGGTTATGCCCGCATCTGGCTCATGATTTTGCCTTCTTCGCATACTTGTTGGCCACATCCTGGGTTTTTTCGGATTTGAATCACGAAGTAAAGTGGTACCACACTGTAACAGTCAATTAAACCTGGTTTCGATTAATATTTTAGAGGATAAAACCGGTTAGGTCTGGATAAGGTCTGGGTTATGTCCACATCTGGCTCATGATTTTGCCTTTTTCGCATTCCCGTTGGTCAGAACTTCGGTTTTCTCTTGTTTGAATCAGGTAGTAATGTGGTACCACACTGAAACAGACAATTTAACTTGTTTTCGATGAATATCATAGAGGATAAAACCGATTAGGTCTGGGTTAGTTCTGGGTTTTGCCCGCATCTGGCTCATGATTTTACCTTCTTCGCATACTTGTTCGACAGATCCTGGGGATTTTCGGGTTTGAATCACGTAGTATAGTGGTACAACACTGTAACAGTCAATTAAACCTGGCTGCGATCAACATTTTAGAGGACAAAACCGGTTAGGTCTGGATTAGGTCTGGGTTATGTCCACATCTGGCTCATGATTTTGCCTTTTTCGCATTCCTGTTGGTCAGAACCTCGGTCTTCTCTTGTTTGAATGAGGTAGTAATGTGGTACCACACTGAAGCAGACAATTTAACATGTTTTCGATGAATATCTTAGAGGATAAAACCGAGTAGGTCTGGGTTAGGTCTGGGTTATGCCCGCTTCTGGCTCATGATTTTGCCTTCTTCTCATACTTGTTGGCCAGATCCTTGGTTTTTTCGGGTTTGAATCACGTAGTAATGTGGTACCACGAAGTAAAAGTGAATTAAACCTGGATTCGGTCAGTATTTTAGTCGGTAACACCGGTTAGGCCTGGGTTAGGTCTGGGTTGTGCCCCCATGTAACTCATGATTTTACCATCTTCGCATACTTGTTGGACAGATCCTGGGTTTTTTCGGGTTTGAATCACGTAGTAATGTGGGACCACACTGAAACAGTCAATTAAACCTGGTTTCGATCAATATTTTAGATGATAAAACCGGTTAGGTCTGGATTAGGCCTGGGTTATGTCCACATCTGGCTCATGATTTTGCCTTTTCCGCATCCCTGTTGACCAGAACCTTGGTTTTATCTTGTTTGAATCAGGCAGTAATGTGGTACCACACTGAAACAGACAATTAAACCTGGTTTCGATCAATATTTTAGAGGATAACACCGGTTAGTTCTGGGTTAGGACTGGGTTATGCTAGCATCTGGCTCATGTTTTTGCATTCTTCGCAAATTTGATGGCCATATCCTTGGTATTCTCTGGTTTGTATCAGGTAATAATGTGGTACCACATTGAAACTGTCAATTAAACCTGGTTTCGATCAATATTTTAGAGGATAACACCGGTTAGTTCTGGGTTAGGTCTGGGTTTGCCCGCATCTGGCTCATGTATTTGTCTTCTTCGCAAATTTGTTGGCCGGATCCTGGGTTTTTTCGGGTTTGAATCACGTAGTAATGTGGTTCCACGAAGCAACAGTCAATTAGACCTGGATTCGGTCAGTATTTTAGTCGGCAACACCGGTTAGGTCTGGGTTAGGTCTAGGTTATGCCCGAGTCTGGCTAATGATTTTGCATTCTTCTCATACTTGTTGGCCAGATCCTGGGTTTTTTCGGGTTTGAATCACGTAGTAATGTGGTACCACGAAGTAACAGTGAATAAAACCTGGATTCGGTCAGTATTTTAGTCCGTAACACCGGTTAGGCCTGGGTTAGGTCTGGGTTATGCCCCCTTCTAACTCATGATTTTACCATCTTCGCATACTTGTTGGACTGATCCTGGGTTTTTTCGGGTTTGAATCACGTAGTAATGTGGTACCACACTGAAACAGTCAATTAAACCTGTTTTCGATCAATATTTTAGAGGATAACACCGGTTAGTACTGGATTAGGAATGGGTTATGCCAGCATCTGGCTCATGATTTTGCATTCTTCGCAAATTTGATGGCCATATCCTTGGTATTCTCTGGTTTGAATCAGGTAATAATGTGGTACCACATTGAAACAGTCAATTAAACCTGGTTTCGATCAATATTTCAGAGGATAACACCGGTTAGTTCTGGGTTAGGTCTGGGTTATGCCCGCATCTGGCTCATGATTTTGCCTTTTCTGCATTCTCGTTGGCCAGGTCCTTGAATTTCACTAGTTTGAATCACGTAGTAATGTGGTACCACACTGAAGCAGACAATTAAACCTGGTTTCGATCAATATTTTAGAGGATAAAACCGGTTAGGTCTGGGTTAGGTATGGGTTATGTCCACATCTGGCTCATGATTTTGCCTTTTCCGCATTCCTGTTGGTCAGTACCTCGGTTTTCTCTCGTTTGAATCAGGTAGTAATGTGGTACCACACTGAAACATACAATTAAACTTGTTTTCGATGAATATTTTAGTGGATAAAACCGATTAGGTCTGGGTTAGGTCTGGGTTATGCCCGCATCTGGCTCATGATTTTGCCTTTTTCGCATTCCTGTTGGTCAGAACCTCGGTTTTCTCTTGTTTGAATCAGGTAGTAGTGTGGTACCACACTGGAACAGTCAATTATACCTGATTTCGATGAATATTTTAGAGGATAAAACCGGTTAGGTCTGGGTTAGGTCTGGGTTATGACCGCTTCTGGCTCATGAATTTGCCTTCTTCTCATAATTGTTGGCCAGATCCTGGGTTTTTTCGGGTTTGAATCACGTAGTAATGTGGTACCACGAAGTAACAGTGAATTAAACCTGGATACGGTCAGTATTTTAGTCGGTAACACCGGTTAGGTCTGGGCTAGGTCTAGGTTATGCCCGAGTCTGGCTAATGATTTTGCATTCTCCGCATACTTGTTGGTCAGAACCTTGGTTTTTTCGGGTTTGAATCACGTAGTAGTGTGGTTCCACGAAGCAATTAAACTTGGATTCGGTCAGTATTTTAGTCGGTAACACCGGTTAGCTCTGGGTTAGGTCTAGGTTATGCCCGAGTCTGGCTAATGGTTTTGCCTTTTCCGCATTCCTGTTGACCAGAACCTTGGTTTTATCTTGTTTGAATCCGGTAGTAATGTGGTACCACACTGAAACAGACAATTAAACCTGGTTTCGATCAATATTTTAGAGGATAACACCGGTTAGTTCTGGGTTAGGACTGGGTTATGCTAGCATCTGGCTCACGATTTTGCATTCTTCGCAAATTTGATGGCCATATCCTTGGTATTCTCTGGTTTGAATCAGGTAATAATGTGGTACCACATTGAAACAGTCAATTAAACCTGGTTTCGATCAATATTTCAGAGGATAACAGCGGTTAGTTCTGGGTTAGGTCTGGGTTATGCCCGCATCTGGCTCATGATTTTGCCTTTTCCGCATTCCTGTTGGCCAGATCCTTGGTTTTCACTGGTTTGAATCACGTAGTAATGTGGTACCACACAGTAACAGACAATTAAACCTGGTTTCGATCAATATTTTAGAGGATAACACCGGTTAGTTGTGGGTTAGGTCTGGGTTCTGCCCGCATCTGGCTCATGGTTTTGCCTTCTTCGCAAATTTGTTGGCCGGATCCTGGTTTTTTTCGGGTTTGAATCACGTAGTAATGTGGTTCCACGAAGCAACAGTCAATTAAACCTGGATTCGGTCAGTATTTTAGTCGGTAACACCGGTTAGGTCTGGGTTAGGTCTAGGTTATGCCCGCATCTGGCTCATGATTTTGCCTTTTTCGCATTCCTGTTGGTCAGAACCTCGGTTTTCTCTTGTTTGAATCAGGTAGTAGTGTAGTACCACACTGGAACAGTCAATTAAACCTGATTTCGATGAATATTTTAGAGGATAAAACCGGTTAGGTCTGGGTTAGGTCTGGGTTATGCCCGCTTCTGGCTCATGATTTTGCCTTCACCTCATACTTGTTGGCCAGATCCTGGGTTTTTTCGGGTTTGAATCACGTAGTAATGTGATTCCACGAAGCAACAGTCAATTAGACCTGGATTCGGTCAGTATTTTAGTCGGTAACACCGGTTAGGTCTGGGCTAGGTCTAGGTTATGCCCGAGTCTGGCTAATGATTTTGCATTCTCCGCATACTTGTTGGTCAGAATCTTGGTTTTTTCGGGTTTGAATCACGTAGTAATGTGGTTCCACGAAGCAATTAAACTTGGATTCGGTCAGTATTTTAGTCGGTAACACCGGTTAGCTCTGGGTTAGGTCTAGGTTATGCCCGAGTCTGGCTAATGATTTTGCGTCTTTCGCATTCCTGTTGACCAGAACCTTGGTTTTATCTTGTTCGAATCCGGTAGTAATGTGGTACCACACTGAAACAGACAATTAAACCTGGTTTCGATCAATATTTTAGAGGATAACACCGGTTAGTTCTGGGTTAGGTCTGGGTTATGCCCGCATCTGGCTCATGTATTTGTCTTCTTCGCAAATTTGTTGGCCGGATCCTGGGTTTTTTCGGGTTTGAATCACGCAGTAATGTGGTTCCACGAAGCAACAGTCAATTAGACCTGGATTCGGTCAGTATTTTAGTCGGTAACACCGGTTAGGTCTGGGCTAGGTCTAGGTTATGCCCGAGTCTGGCTAAAGATTTTGCATTCTCCGCATACTTGTTGGTCAGAACCTTGGTTTTCTCTGGTTTGAATCAGGTAGTAATGTGGTACCACACTGAAGCAGTACAATTAAACTTGTTTTCGATGAATATTTTAGAGGATAAAACCGGTTAGGTCTGGGTTAGGTCTGGGTTATACCCGCAGCTCGCTCATGATTTTGCCTTTTCCGCATACTTGTTGGCCAGATCGTTGGTTTTCTCTGGTTTGAATCACGTAGTAATGTGGTACCACAGCGAAACAGTCAATGAAACCTGGTTTCGATCAATATTTTAGAGGATAAAACCGGTTAGGTCTGGGTTAGGTATGGGTTATGTCCACATCTGGCTCATGATGTTGCCTTTTCCGCATTCCTGCTGACCAGAACCTTGGTTTTTTCGGGTTTGAATCACGTAGTAATGTGGAACCACACAGTAACAGTCAATTAAACCTGATTTCGATGAATATTTTAGAGGATAAAACCGGTTAGGTCTGAGGTTGGTGTGGGGTTATGCCCGCATCTGGCTCATGATTTTGCCTTCTTCGCATACTTGTTGGACAGATCCTGGGTTTTTTCGGATTTGAATCTCGTAGTAATGTGGTATGACACGGTAACAGTCAATTAAACCTGGTTTCGATCAATATTTTAGAGGATAAATCCGGTTAGGTCTGGATTAGGTCTGGGTTATGTCCACATCTGGCTCATGATTTAACCTTTTTCGCATTCCTGTTGGTCAGAACCTCGGTTTTCTCTTGTTTGAATCAGGTAGTAATGTGGTACCACACTGAAACAGACAATTTAACTTGTTTTCGATGAATATCTTAGGGGATAAAACCGATTAGGCCTGGGTTAGGTCTGAGTTATGCCCGCATCTGGCTCATGATTTTACCTTCTTCGCATACTTGTTCGACACATCCTGGGGTTTTTCGGGTTTGTATCACGTAGTAATGTGGTACCACACTGTAACAGACAATTAAACCTGGTTTCGATCAATACTTTAGAGGATAACACCGGTTAGTTCTGGGTTAGGTCTGGGTTCTGCCCGCATCTGGCTCATGGTTTTGCCTTCTCCGCAAATTTGTTGGCCGGATCCTGGTTTTTTTCGGGTTTGAATCACGTAGTAATGTGGTTCCACGAAGCAACAGTCAATTAAACCTGGATTCGGTCAGTATTTTAGTCGGTAACACCGGTTAGGTCTGGGTTAGGTCTAGGTTATGCCCGAGTCTGGCTGATGATTTTGCATTCTCCGCATACTTGTTGGTCAGAACCTTGGTTTTCTCTGGTTTGAATCAGGTAGTAATGTGGTACCACAATGAAGCAGACAATTAAACTTGTTTTCGATGAATATTATAGAGGATAAAACCGGTTAGGTCTGGGTTAGGTCTGGGTTATACCCGCATCTCGCTCATGATTTTGCCTTTTCCGCATGCTTGTTGGCAAGATCGTTGGTATTCTCTGGTTTGAATCACGTAGTAATGTGGTACCACTGCGAAACAGTCAATGAAACCTGGTTTCGATCAATATTTTAGAGGATAAAACCGGTTAGGTCTGGGTTAGGTATGGGTTATGTCCACATCTGGCTCATGATTTTGCCTTTTCCGCATTCCTGTTGACCAGAACCTTGGTTTTATCTTGTTTGAATCAGGTAGTAATGTGGTACCACACTGAAACAGACAATAAAACCTGGTTTCGATCCACATTTTAGAACACAACACCGGTTAGGTCTGGATTAGGTCTGGGTTATGCCCGCATCTGGCTCATGATTTTGCCTTCTTCGCATACTTGTTGGCCAGATCCTGGGTTTTTTCGGGTTCGAATCACGTAGTAATGTGGAACCACACTGTAACAGTCAATTAAACCTGGCTTCGATCAATATTTTAGAGGATAAAACCGGTTAGGTCTGGATTAGGTCTGGGTTATGTCCACATCTGGCTCATGATTTTGCCTTTTTCGCATTCCTGTTGGTCAGAACCACGGTTTTCTCTTGTTTGAATCAGGTAGTAATGTGGTACCACACTGAAACAGACAATTTAACTTGTTTTCGATGAATATCTTAGAGGATAAAACCGATTAGGTCTGGGTTAGGTCTGGGTTATGCCCGCATCTGGCTCATGATTTTACCTTCTTCGCATACTTGTTCGACAGATCCTGGGGTTTTTCGGGTTTGAATCACGTAGTAATGTGCTACCACATTGAAACAGTCAATTAAACTTGTTTTCGATGAATATTTTATAGGATAAAACCGATTAGGTCTGGGTTAGGTCTGGGTTATGCCCGCATCTGGCTCATGATTTTGCCTTCTTCGCATACTTGTTGGCCACATACTGGGTTTTTTCGGATTTGAATCACGTAGTAATGTGGTACCACAGCGAAACAGTCAATGAATCCTGGTTTCGATCAATATTTTAGAGGATAAAACCGGTTAGGTCTGGGTTAGGTATGGGTTATGTCCACATCTGGCTCATGATTTTGCCGTTTCGCATTCCTGTTGACCAGAACCTTGGTTTTATATTGTTTGAATCAGGTAGTAATGTGGTACCACACTGAAACAGACAATTAAACCTGGTTTCGATCCACATTTTAGAACACAACACCGGTTAGGTCTGGATTAGGTCTGGGTTATGCCCGCATCTGGCTCATGATTTTGCCTTTTTCGCATTCCTGTTGGTCAGAACCACGGTTTTCTCTTGTTTGAATCAGGTAGTAATGTGGTACCACACTGTAACAGACAATTTAACTTGTTTTCGATGAATATCTTAGAGGGTAAAACCGATTAGGTCTGGGTTAGGTCTGGGTTATGCCCGCTTCTGGCTCATGATTTTGCCTTCTTCTCATACTTGTTGGCCAGATCCTTGGTTTTTTCGGGTTTGAATCACGTAGTAATGTGGTACCACGAAGTAAAAGTGAATTAAACCTGGATTCGGTCAGTATTTTAGTCGGTAACACCGGTTAGGCCTGGGTTAGGCCTGGGTTATGCCCCCATGTAACTCATGATTTTACCATCTTCGCATACTTGTTGGACAGATCCTGGGTTTTTTCGGGTTTGAATCACGTAGTAATGTTGTACCACACTGAAACAGTCAATTAAACCTGATTTCGATCAATATTTTAGATGATAAAACCGGTTAGGTCTGGATTAGGTCTGGGTTATGTCCACATCTGGCTCATGATTTTGCCTTTTCCGCATCCCTGTTGACCAGAACCGTGGTTTTATCTTGTTTGAATCAGGCAGTAATGTTGTACCACACTGAAACAGACAATTAAACCTGGCTTCCATCAATATTTTAGAGGATAACACCGGTTAGTTCTGGGTTAGGTCTGGGTTTGCCCGCATCTGGCTCATGTGCTTGTCTTCTTCGCAAATTTGCTGGCCGGATCCTGGGTTTTTTCGGGTTTGAATCACGTAGTAATGTGGTTCCACGATGCAACAGTCAATTAGACCTGGATTCGGTCAGTATTTTAGTCGGCAACACCGGTTAGGTCTGGGCTAGGTCTAGGTTATGCCCGAGTCTGCCTAATGATTTTGCATTCTTCTCATACTTGTTGGCCAGATCCTGGGTTTTTTCGGGTTTGAATCACGTAGTAATGTGGTACCACGAAGTAACAGTGAATTAAACCTGGATTCGGTCAGTATTTTAGTCGGTAACACCGGTTAGGCCTGGGTTAGGTCTGGGTTATGCCCCCATCTAACTCATGATTTTACCATCTTCGCAATTTTGATGGCCATATCCTTGGTATTCTCTGGTTTGAATCAGGTAATAATGTGGTACCACATTGAAACAGTCAATTAAACCTGGTTTCGATCAATATTTCAGAGGATAACACCGGTTAGTTCTGGGTTAGGTCTGGGTTATGCCCGCATCTGGCTCATGATTTTGCCTTTTCCGCATTCTCGTTGGCCAGATCCTTGGTTTTCACTAGTTTGAATCACGTAGTAATGTGGTACCACACTGAAACAGACAATTAAACCTGGTTTCGATCAATATTTTAGAGGATAAAACCGGTTAGGTCTGGGTTAGGTATGGGTTATGTCCACATCTGGCTCATGATTTTGCCTTTTCCGCATTCCTGTTGGTCAGTACCTCGGTTTTCTCTTGTTTGAATCAGGTAGTAATGTGGTACCACACTGAAACAGACAATTAAACCTGGTTTCGATCAATACTTTATAGGATAAAACCGATTAGGTCTGAATTGTCTGGGTTATGCCCGCATCTGGCTCATGATTTTACCTTCTTCGCAACTTGTTCGACAGATCCTGGGGATTTTCGGGTTTGAATCACGTAGTAAAGTGGTACCACACTGTAACAGTCAATTAAACCTGGCTTCGATCAATATTTTAGATGATAAAACCGGTTAGGTCTGGATTAGGTATGGGTTATGCCCACATCTGGCTCATGATTTTGCCTTTTCCGCATTCCTGTTGACCAGAACCTTGGTTTTATCTTGTTTGAATCAGATAGTAATGTGGTACCACACTGAAACAGACAATTAAACCTGGATTCGGTCAGTATTTTAGTCGGTAACACCGGTTAGCTCTGGGTTAGGTCTAGGTTATGCCCGAGTCTGGCTAATGATTTTGCCTTTTCCGCATTCCTGTTGACCAGAACCTTGGTTTTATCTTGTTTGAATCCGGTAGTAATGTGGTACCACACTGAAACAGACAATTAAACCTGGTTTCGATCAATATTTTAGATGATAACACCGGTTAGTTCTGGGTTAGGTCTGGGTTATGCCCGCATCTGGCTCATGTATTTGTCTTCTTCGCAAATTTGTTGGCCGGATCCTGGGTTTTTTCGGGTTTGAATCACGCAGTAATGTGGTTCCACGATGCAATAGTCAATTAGACCTGGATTCGGTCAGTATTTTAGTCGGTAACACCGGTTAGGTCTGGGCTAGGTCTAGGTTATGCCCGAGTTTGGCTAATGATTTTGCATTCTCCGCATACATGTTGGTCAGAACCTTGGTTTTCTCTGGTTTGAATCAGGTAGTAATGTGGTACCACACTGAAGCAGTACAATTAAACTTGTTTTCGATGAATATTTTAGAGGATAAAACCGGTTAGGTCTGGGTTAGGTCTGGGTTATACCCGCAGCTCGATCATGATTTTGCCTTTTCCGCATACTTGTTGGCCAGATCGCTGGTTTTCTCTGGTTTGAATCACGTAGTAATGTGGTACCACAGCGAAACAGTCAATGAAACCTGGTTTCGATCAATATTTTAGAGGATAAAACCGGTTAGGTCTGGGTTAGGTATGGGTTATGTCCACATCTGGCTCATGATTTTGCCTTTTCCGCATTCCTGCTGACCAGAACCTTGGTTTTTTCGGGTTTGAATCACGTAGTAATGTGGAACCACACAGTAACAGTCAATTAAACCTGATTTCGATGAATATTATAGAGGATAAAACCGGTTAGGTCTGAGTTAGGTGTGGGTTATGCCCGCATCTGGTTCATGGTTTTGCCTTCTTCGCATACTTGTTGGACAGATCCTGGGTTTTTTCGGATTTGAATCACGTAGTAATGTGGTACGACACGGTAACAGTCAATTAAACCTGGTTTCGATCAATATTTTGGAGGATAAATCCGGTTAGGTCTGGATTAGGTCTGGGTTATGTCCACATCTGGCTCATGATTTAACCTTTTTCGCATTCCTGTTGGTCAGAACCTCGGTTTTCTCTTGTTTGAATCAGGTAGTAATGTGGTACCACACTGAAACAGACAATTTAACTTGTTTTCGATGAATATCTTAGAGGATAAAACCGATTAGGCCTGGGTTAGATCTGGGTTATGCCCGCATCTGGCTCATGATTTTACCTTCTTCGCATACTTGTTCGACAGATCCTGGGGTTTTTGGGGTTTGTATCACGTAGTAATGTGGTACCACATTGAAACAGTCAATTAAACCTGATTTCGATGAATATTTTAGAGGATAAACCCGGTTAGGTCTGGGTTAGGACTGGGTTATGCCAGCATCTGTCTCATGATTTTGCATTCTTCGCAAATTTGATGGCCGTATCCTTGGTATTCTCTGGTTTGAATCTGGTAATAATGTGGTACCACATTGAAACAGTCAATTAAACCTGGTTTCGATCAATATTTCAGAGGATAACAGCGGTTTAGTTCTGGGTTAGGTCTAGGTTCTGCCCGCATCTGGCTCATGGTTTTGCCTTCTTCGCAAATTTGTTGGCCGGATCCTGGTTTTTTTCGGGTTTGAATCACGTAGTAATGTGGTTCCACGAAGCAACAGTCAATTAAACCTGGATTCGGTCAGTATTTTAGTCGGTAACACCGGTTAGGTCTGGGTTAGGTCTAGGTTATGCCCGAGTCTGGCTGATGATTTTGAATCTCCGCATACTTGTTGGTCAGAACCTTGGTTTTCTCTGGTTTGAATCAGGTAGTAATGTGGTACCACACAGAAGCAGACAATTAAACTTGTTTTCGATGAATATTATGGAGGATAAAACCGGTTAGGTCCGGGTTAGGTCTGGGTTATGTCCACATCTGGCTCATGATTTTGCCTTCTTCGCATACTTGTTGGCCAGATCCTGGGTTTTTTCGGGTTTGAATCACGTAGTAATGTGGAACCACAATGTAACAGTCAATTAAACCTGGCTTCGATCAATATTTTAGAGGATAAAACCGGTTAGGTCTGGATTAGGTCTGGGTTATGTCCACATCTGGCTCATGATTTTGCCTTTTTCGCATTCCTGTTGGTCAGAACCACGGTTTTCTCTTGTTTGAATCAGGTAGTAATGTGGTACCACACTGAAACAGACAATTAAACCTGGTTTCGATCAATATTTTAGAGGATAACACCGGTTAGTTCTGGGTTAGGTCTGGGTTCTGCCAGCATCTGGCTCATGGTTTTGCCTTCTTCGCAAATTTGTTGGCCGGATCCTGGTTTTTTTCGGGTTTGAATCACGTAGTAATGTGGTTCCACGAAGCAACAGTCAATTAAACCTGGATTCGGTCAGTATTTTAGTCGGTAACACCGGTTAGGTCTGGGTTAGGTCTAGGTTATGCCCGAGTCTGGCTGATGATTTTGCATTCTCCGCATACTTGTTGGTCAGAACCTTGGTTTTCCCTGGTTTGAATCAGGTAGTAATGTGGTACCACACTGAAGCAGACAATTAAACTTGTTTTCGATGAATATTATAGAGGATAAAACCGGTTAGGTCTGGGTTAGGTCTGGGTTATACCCGCATCTCGCTCATGATTTTGCCTTTTCCGCATACTTGTTGGCCAGATCGTTGGTTTTCTCTGGTTTGAATCACGTAGTAATGTGGTACCACAGCGAAACAGTCAATGAAACCTGGTTTCGATCAATATTTTCGAGGATAAAACCGGTTAGGTCTGGGTTAGGTATGGGTTATGTCCACATCTGGCTCATGATTTTTCCTTTTCCGCATTCCTGTTGACCAGAACCTTGGTTTTATCTTGTTTGAATCAGGTAGTAATGTGGTACCACACTGAAACAGACAATTAAACCTGGTTTCGATCCACATTTTAGAACACAACACCGGTTAGGTCTGGATTAGGTCTGGGTTATGCCCGCATCTGGCTCATGATTTTGCCTTCTTCGCATACTTGTTGGCCAGATCCTGGGTTTTTTCGGGTTTGAATCACGTAGTAATGTGGAACCACACTGTAACAGTCAATTAAACCTGGCTTCGATCAATATTTTAGAGGATAAAACCGGTTAGGTCTGGATTAGGTCTGGGTTATGTCCACATCTGGCTCATGATTTTGCCTTTTTCGCATTCCTGTTGGTCAGAACCACGGTTTTCTCTTGTTTGAATCAGGTAGTAATGTGGTACCACACTGAAACAGACAATTTAACTTGTTTTCGATGAATATCTTAGAGGATAAAACCGATTAGGTCTGGGTTAGGTCTGGGTTTTGCCCGCATCTGGCCCATGATTTTACCTTCTTCGCATACTTGTTCGACAGATCCTGGGGATTTTCGGGTTTGAATCACGTAGTAAAGTGGTACCACACTGTAACAGTCAATTAAACCTGGCTTCGATCAATATTTTAGAGGATAAAACCGGTTAGGTCTGGATTAGGTCTGGGTTATGTCCACATCTGGCTCCTGATTTTGCCTTTTTCGCAATTCCTGTTGGTCAGAACCTCGGTTTTCTCTTGTTTGAATCAGGTAGTAATGTGGTACCACACTGAAACAGACAATTTAACTTGTTTTCGATGAATATCTTAGAGGATAAAACCGATTAGGTCTGGGTTAGGTCTGGGTTATGCCTGCTTCTGGCTCATGATTTTGCCTTCTTCTCATACTTGTTGGCCAGATCCTTGGTTTCTTCGGGTTTGAATCACGTAGTAATGTGGTACCACGATGTAAAAGTGAATTAAACCTGGATTCGGTCAGTATTTTAGTCGGTAACACCGGTTAGGCCTGGGTTAGGTCTGGGTTATGCCCCCATGTAACTCATGATTTTACCATCTTCGCATACTTGTTGGACAGATCCTGGGTTTTTTCGGGTTTGAATCACGTAGTAATGTGGTACCACACTGAAGCAGTCAATTAAACCTGGTTTCGATCAATATTTTAGATGATAAAACCGGTTAGGTCTGGATTAGGTCTGGGTTATGTCCACATCTGGCTCATGATTTTGCCTTTTCCGCATCCCTGTTGACCAGAACCTTGGTTTTATCTTGTTTGAATCAGGCAGTAATGTGGTACCACACTGAAACAGACAATTAAACCTGGTTTCGATCAATATTTTAGAGGATAACACCGGTTAGTTCTGGGTTAGGTCTGGGTTTGCCCGCATCTGGCTCATGTATTTGTCTTCTTTGCAAATTTGTTGGCCGGATCCTGGGTTTTTTCGGGTTTGAATCACGTAGTAATGTGGTTCCACGAAGCAACAGTCAATTAGATCTGGATTCGGTCAGTATTTTAGTCGGCAACACCGGTTAGGTCTGGGCTAGGTCTAGGTTATGCCCGAGTCTGGCTAATGATTTTGCATTCTTCTCATACTTGTTGGCAAGATCCTGGGTTTTTTCGGGTTTGAATCACGTAGTAATGTGGTACCACGAAGTAACAGTGAATTAAACCTGGATTCGGTCAGTATTTTAGTCGGTAACACCGGTTAGGCCTGGGTTAGGTCTGGGTTATGCCCGCATCTGGCTCATGATTTTTCCTTCTTCGAATACTTGTTGGACAGATCCTAGGGTTTTTCGGGTTTGAATCACGTAGTAATGTGGTACCACATTGAAACAGTCAATTAAACCTGATTTCGATCAATATTTTAGAGGATAACACCGGTTAGTACTGGATTAGGAATGGGTTATGCCAGCATCTGGCTCATGATTTTGCATTCTTCGCAAATTTGATGGCCATATCCTTGGTATACTCTGGTTTGAATCAGGTAATAATGTGGTACCACATTGAAACAGTCAATTAAACCTGGTTTCGATCAATATTTCAGAGGATAACACCGGTTAGTTCTGGGTTAGGTCTGGGTTATGCCCGCATCTGGCTCATGTATTTGTCTTCTTCGCAAATTTGTTGGCCGGATCCTGGGTTTTTTCGGGTTTGAATCACGCAGTAATGTGGTTCCACGAAGCAACAGTCAATTAGACCTGGATTCGGTCAGTATTTTAGTCGGTAACACCGGTTAGGTCTGGGCTAGGTCTAGGTTATGCCCGAGTCTGGCTAATGATTTTGCATTCTCCGCATACTTGTTGGTCAGAACCTTGGTTTTCTCTGGTTTGAATCAGGTAGTAATGCGGTACCACACTGAAACAGACAATTAAACTTGTTTTCGATGAATATTTTAGAGGATAAAACCGATTAGGTCTGGGTTAGGTCTGGGTTATGCCCGCATCTGTCTCATGATTTTGCCTTTTTCGCATTCCTGTTGGTCAGAACCTCGGTTTTCTCTTGTTTGAATCAGGTAGTAGTGTGGTACCACACTGGAACCGTCAATTATACCTGATTTCGATGAATATTTTAGAGGATAAAACCGGTTAGGTCTGGGTTAGGTCTGGGTTATGACCGCTTCTGGCTCATGATTTTGCCTTCTTCTCATACTTCTTGGCCAGATCCAGGGTTTTTTCGGGTTTGAATCACGTAGTAATGTGGTACCACGAAGTAACAGTGAATTAAACCTGGATACGGTCAGTATTTTAGTCGGTAACACCGGTTAGGCCTGGGTTAGGTCTGGGTTATGCCCCCATCTAACTCATGATTTTACCATCTTCGCATACTTGTTGGACAGATCCTGGGTTTTTTCGGGTTTGAATCACGTAGTAATGTGGTACCACACTGAAACAGTCAATTAAACCTGGTTTCGATCAATATTTTAGATGATAAAACCGGTTAGGTCTGGATTAGGTATGGGTTATGTCCACATCTGGCTCATGATTTTGCCTTTTCCGCATTCCTGTTGACCAGAACCTTGGTTTTATCTGGTTTGAATCAGGTAGTAATGTGGTACCACACTGAAACAGACAATTAAACCTGGTTTCGATCCACATTTTAGAACACAACACCGGTTAGGTCTGGATTAGGTCTGGGTTATGCCCGCATCTGGCTCATGATTTTGCCTTCTTCACATACTTGTTGGCCAGATCCTGGGTTTTTTCGGGTTTGAATCACGTAGTAATGAGGAACCACACTGTAACAGTCAATTAAACCTGGCTTCGATCAATATTTTAGAGGATAAAACCGCTTAGGTCTGGATTAGGTCTGGGTTATGTCCACATCTGGCTCATGATTTTGCCTTTTTCGCATTCCTGTTGGTCAGAACCACGGTTTTCTCTTGTTTGAATCAGGTAGTAATGTGGTACCACACTGAAACAGACAATTTAACTTGTTTTCGATGAATATCTTAGAGGATAAAACCGATTAGGTCTGGGTTAGGTCTGGGTTATGCCCGCATCTGGCTCATGATTTTACCTTCTTCGCATACTTGTTCGACAGATCCTGGGGTTTTTCGGGTTTGAATCACGTAGTAATGTGGTACCACATTGAAACAGTCAATTTTAACTTGTTTTCGATGAATATTTTATAGGATAAAACCGATTAGGTCTGGGTTAGGTCTGGGTTATGCCCGCATCTGGCTCATGATTTTGCCTTCTTCGCATACTTGTTGGCCACATCCTGGGTTTTTTCGGATTTGAATCACGTAGTAAAGTGGTACCACACTGTAACAGTCAATTAAACCTGGTTTCGATCAATATTTTAGATGATAAAACCGGTTAGGTCTGGATTAGGTCTGGGTTATGTCCACATTTGGCTCATGATTTTGCCTTTTTCACATTCCTGTTGGTCAGAACCTCGGTTTTCTCTTGTTTGAATCAGGTAGTAATGTGGTACCACACTGAAACACACAATTTAACTTGTTTTCGATGAATATCTTAGAGGATATAACCGATTAGGTCTGGGTTAGGTCTGGGTTATGCCTGCTTCTGGCTCATGATTTTGCCTTCTTCTCATACTTGTTGGCCAGATCCTTGGTTTCTTCGGGTTTGAATCACGTAGTAATGTGGTACCACGATGTAAAAGTGAATTAAACCTGGATTCGGTCAGTATTTTAGTCGGTAACACCGGTTAGGCCTGGGTTAGGTCTGGGTTATGCCCCCATGTAACTCATGATTTTACCATCTTCGCATACTTGTTGGACAGATCCTGGGTTTTTTCGGGTTTGAATCACGTAGTAATGTGGTACCACACTGAAGCAGTCAATTAAACCTGGTTTCGATCAATATTTTAGATGATAAAACCGGTTAGGTCTGGATTAGGTCTGGGTTATGTCCACATCTGGCTCATGATTTTGCCTTTTCCGCATCCCTGTTGACCAGAACCTTGGTTTTATCTTGTTTGAATCAGGCAGTAATGTGGTACCACACTGAAACAGACAATTAAACCTGCTTTCCATCAATATTTTAGAGGATAACACCGGTTAGTTCTGGGTTAGGACTGGGTTATGGTAGCATCTGGCTCATGATTTTGCATTCTTCGCAAATTTGATGGCCATATCCTTGGTATTCTCTGGTTTGTATCAGGTAATAATGTGGTACCACATTGAAACTGTCAATTAAACCTGGTTTCGATCAATATTTTAGAGGATAACACCGGTTAGTTCTGGGTTAGGTCTGGGTTTGCCCGAATCTGGCTCATGTATTTGTCTTCTTCGCAAATTTGTTGGCCGGATCCTGGGTTTTTTCGGGTTTGAATCACGTCGTAATGTGGTTCCACGAAGCAACAGTCAATTAGACCTGGATTCGGTCAGTATTTTAGTCGGCAACACCGGTTAGGTCTGGGCTAGGTCTAGGTTATGCCCGAGTCTGGCTAATGATTTTGCATTCTTCTCATACTTGTTGGCCAGATCCTTGGTTTTTTCGGGTTTGAATCACGTAGTAATGTGGTACCACGAAGTAACAGTGAATTAAACCTGGATTCGGTCAGTATTTTAGTCGGTAACACCGGTTAGGCCTGGGTTAGGTCTGGGTTATGCCCGCATCTGGCTCATGGTTTTTCCTTCTTCGCATACTTGTTGGACAGATCCTAGGGTTTTTCGGGTTTGAATCACGTAGTAATGTGGTACCACATTGAAACAGTCAATTAAACCTGATTTCGATCAATATTTTAGAGGATAACACCGGTTAGTACTGGATTAGGAATGGGTTATGCCAGCATCTGGCTCATGATTTTGCATTCTTCGCAAATTTGATGGCCATATCCTTGGTATTCTCTGGTTTGAATCAGGTAATAATGTGGTACCACATTGAAACAGACAATTAAACCTGGTTTCGATCAATATTTCAGAGGATAACACCGGTTAGTTCTGGGTTAGGTCTGGGTTATGCCCGCATCTGGCTCATGTATTTGTCTTCTTCGCAAATTCGTTGGCCGGATCCTGGGTTTTTTCGGGTTTGAATCACGCAGTAATGTGGTTCCACGAAGCAACAGTCAATTAGACCTGGATTCGGTCAATATTTTAGTCGGTAACACCGGTTAGGTCTGGGCTAGGTCTAGGTTATGCCCGAGTCTGGCTAATGATTTTGCATTCTTCTCATACTTGTTGGCCAGATCCTTGGTTTTTTCGGGTTTGAATCACGTAGTAATGTGGTACCACGAAGTAACAGTGAATTAAACCTGGATTCGGTCAGTATTTTAGTCGGTAACACCGGTTAGGCCTGGGTTAGGTCTGGGTTATGACCGCTTCTGGCTCATGATTTTGCCTTCTTCTCATACTTCTTGGTCAGATCCAGGGTTTTTTCGGGTTTGAATCACGTAGTAATGTGGTACCACGAAGTAACAGTGAATTAAACCTGGATACGGTCAGTATTTTAGTCGGTAACACCGGTTAGGCCTGGGTTAGGTCTGGGTTATGCCCCCATCTAACTCATGATTTTACCATCTTCGCATACTTGTTGGACAGATCCTGGGTTTTTTCGGGTTTGAATCACGTAGTAATGTGGTACCACACTGAAACAGTCAATTAAACCTGGCTTCGATCAATATTTTAGATGATAAAACCGGTTAGGTCTGGATTAGGTATGGGTTATGTCCACATCTGGCTCATGATTTTGCCTTTTCCGCATTCCTGTTGACCAGAACCTTGGTTTTATCTTGTTTGAATCAGGTAGTAATGTGGTACCACACTGAAACAGACAATTAAACCTGGTTTCGATCCACATTTTAGAACACAACACCGGTTAGGTCTGGATTAGGTCTGGGTTATGCCCGCATCTGGCTCATGATTTTGCCTTCTTCGCATACTTGTTGGCCAGATCCTGGGTTTTTTCGGGTTTGAATCACGTAGTAATGTGGAACCACACTGTAACAGTCAATTAAACCTGGCTTCGATCAATATTTTAGAGGATAAAACCGCTTAGGTCTGGATTAGGTCTGGGTTATGTCCACATCTGGCTCATGATTTTGCCTTTTTCGCATTCCTGTTGGTCAGAACCACGGTTTTCTCTTGTTTGAATCAGGTAGTAATGTGGTACCACACTGAAACAGACAATTTAACTTGTTTTCGATGAATATCTTAGAGGATAAAACCGATTAGGTCTGGGTTAGGTCTGGGTTATGCCCGCATCTGGCTCATGATTTTACCTTCTTCGCATACTTGTTCGACAGATCCTGGGGTTTTTCGGGTTTGAATCACGTAGTAATGTGGTACCACATTGAAACAGTCAATTAAACTTGTTTTCGATGAATATTTTATAGGATAAATCCGATTAGGTCTGGGTTAGGTCTGGGTTATGCCCGCATCTGGCTCATGATTTTGCCTTCTTCGCATACTTGTTGGCCACATCCTGGGTTTTTTCGGATTTGAATCACGTAGTAAAGTGGTACCACACTGTAACAGTCAATTAAACCTGGTTTCGATCAATATTTTAGATGATAAAACCGGTTAGGTCTGGATTAGGTCTGGGTTATGTCCACATCTGGCTCATGAGTTTGCCTTTTCCGCATCCCTGTTGACCAGAACCTTGGTTTTATCTTGTTTGAATCAGGCAGTAATGTGGTACCTCACTGAAACAGACAATTAAACCTGCTTTCGATCAATATTTTAGAGGATAACACCGGTTAGGTCTGGATTAGGTCTGGGTTATGTCCACATTTGGCTCATGATTTTGCCTTTTTCACATTCCTGTTGGTCAGAACCTCGGTTTTCTCTTGTTTGAATCAGGTAGTAATGTGGTACCACACTGAAACACACAATTTAACTTGTTTTCGATGAATATCTTAGAGGATAAAACCGATTAGGTCTGGGTTAGTTCTGGGTTATGCCCGCTTCTGGCTCATGATTTTGCATTCTTCTCATACTTGTTGGCCAGATCCTTGGTTTTTTCGGGTTTGAATCACGTAGTAATGTGGTACCACGAAGTAAAAGTGAATTAAACCTGGATTCGGTCAGTATTTTAGTCGGTAACACCGGTTAGGCCTGGGTTAGGTCTGGGTTATGCCCCCATGTAACTCATGATTTTACCATCTTCGCATACTTGTTGGACAGATCCTGGGTTTTTTCGGGTTTGAATCACGTAGTAATGTGGTACCACACTGAAACAGTCAACTAAACCTGGTTTCGATCAATATTTTAGATGATAAAACCGGTTAGGTCTGGATTAGGTCTGGGTTATGTCCACATCTGGCTCATGAGTTTGCCTTTTCCGCATCCCTGTTGACCAGAACCTTAGTTTTATCTTGTTTGAATCAGGCAGTAATGTGGTACCACATTGAAACAGTCAATTAAACCTGGTATCGATCAACATTTTGGAGGATAGCACCGGTTAGGTCTGGGTTAGATCTGGGTTATGCCCGCATCTGGCTCATGGTTTTGCCTGCTTCGCATACTTGTTGGACAGGTCCTGGGATTTTTCGGATTTGAATCACGTAGTAATGTGGTACCACACTGAGACAGACAATTAAACCTGGTTTCGATCAATATTTTAGAAGATAACACCGGTTAGGTCTGGGTTAGGTCTGGGTTTGCCCGCATCTGGCTCATGATTTTACCATCTTCGCATACTTGTTGGCCGGATCCTGGGTTTTTTCGGGTTTGAATCACGTAGTAATGTGGTGTCACGAAGCAACAGTCAATTAGACCTGGATTCGGTCAGTATTTTAGTCGGCAACACCGGTTAGGTCTGGGCTAGGTCTAGGTTATGCCCGAGTCTGGCTAATGATTTTGCATTCTTCTCATACTTGTTGGCCAGATCCTGGGTTTTTTCGGGTTTGAATCACGTAGTAATGCGGTACCACGAAGTAACAGTGAATTAAACCTGGATTCGGTCAGTATTTTACTCGGTAACACCGGTTAGGCCTGGGTTAGTTCTGGGTTATGCCCGCATCTGGCTCATGATTTTAACTTCTTCGCATACTTGTTCGACAGATCCTGGGTTTTTTCGGGTTTGAATCACGTAGTAATGTGGTTCCACACTGAAACAGTCCATTAAACTTGGTTTCGATCCACATTTTAGAGGATAACAACTGCTAGGTCTGGGTTATGCCCGCATCTGGCGCATGATTTTGCCTTCTTCGCATACTTGTTGGCCAGATCCTGGGTTTTTTCGGATTTGAATCACGTAGTAATGTGGTACCACACAGTAACAGTCAATTAAACCTGGATTCGGTCAGTATTTTAGTCGGTAACACCGGTTAGGTCTGGGTTAGGTCTGGGTTATGCCCGCATCTGGCTCATGATTTTGCCTATTCCGCATTCTTGTTGGCCAGATCCTTGGTTTTCTCTGGTTTTAATCACGTAGTAATGTGGTACGACACCGAAACAGTCCATTGAACTTGGTTTCGATCAATATTTTGGAGGATAACAGCGGTTAGGTCTGGGTTAGGTCTGGGTTATGCCCGCATCTGGCTCATGATTTTGCCTTCTTCGCATACTTGTTGGCCAGATCCTTGGTATTCTCTGGTTTGAATCAGGTAATATTGTGGTACCACATTGAAACAGTCAATTAAACCTGGTATCGATCAATATTTTGGAGGATAGCACCGGTTAGGTCTGGGTTAGATCTGGGTTATGCCCGCATCTGGCTCATGGTTTTGCCTGCTTCGCATACTTGTTGGACAGGTCCTGGGATTTTTCGGATTTGAATCACGTAGTAATGTGGTACCACAGCGCAACAGTCAATTAAGCCTGGTTTCGATCAATATTTTAGAGGATAACACCGGTTAGGTCTGGGTTAGGTCTGGGTTATGCCCGCATCTGGCTCATGATTTTGCCTATTCCGCATTCTTGTTGGCCAGATCCTCGGTTTTCTCTGGTTTTAATCACGTAGTAATGTGGTACCACACTGAAACAGTCCATTGAACTTGGTTTCGATCAATATTTTACAGGATAAAACCGGTTAGGTCTGGGTTACGTCTGGGTTATACCCGCATCTGGCTCATGATTTTGCCTTGTCCGCATTCTTGTTGGCCAGACCCTTGGTTTTCTCTGGTTTGAATCACGGAGTAATGGGGTACCACACTGAGACAGTCAATTAAACCTGGTTTCGATCCACATTTTAGAGGATAACAACTGCTAGGTCTGGGTTATGCCCGCATCTGGCGCATGATTTTGCCTTCTTCGCATACTTGTTGGCCAGATCCTGGGTTTTTTCGGATTTGAATCACGTAGTAATGTGGTACCACACAGTAACAGTCAATTAAACCTGGATTCGGTCAGTATTTTAGTCGGTAACACCGGTTAGGTCTGGGTTAGGTCTGGGTTATGCCCGCATCTGGCTCATGATTTTGCCTATTCCGCATTCTTGTTGGCCAGATCCTTGGTTTTCTCTGGTTTTAATCACGTAGTAATGTGGTATCACACTGAAACAGTCCATTGAACTTGGTTTCGATCAATATTTTACAGGATAAAACCGGTTAGGTCTGGGTTAGGTCTGGGTTATGCCCGCATCTGGCTCGTGGTTTTGCCTACTTCGCATACTTGTTGGACAGGTCCTGGGTTTTTTCGGATTTGAATCACGTAGTAATGTGGTACCACACTGAGGCAGACAATTAAACCTGGTTTCGATCAATATTTTATAGGATAACACCGGTTAGGTCTGGGTTAGGTTTGGGTTATGCCCGCATCTCGCTCATGATTTTGCCTTTTTCATGTACTTTTTGGCCAGATCTTGTGTTTTTTCGGGTTTGAATCATATACTAATGTGGTACCACACTGAAACAGACAATTAAACCTGGTTTCGATCAATATTTTATAGGATAACACCGGTTACGTCTGGGTTAGGTCCGGGTTATGCCCGCATCTGGCTCATGATTTTGCCTTTTCCGCATACTTGTTGGCCAGATCGTTGGTTTTCTCTGTTTTGAATCACGTAGTAATGTGGTACCACAGCGCATCAGTCAATTAAGCCTGGTTTCGATCAATATTTTAGAGGATAACACCGGTTAGGTCTGGGTTAGGTCTCGGTTATGCCCGCATCTCGCTCATAATTTTGCCTTCTTCGCATACTTGTTGGCCAGATCCTGGGTTTTCTCTGGTTTGAATCACGTAGTAATGTGGTACCACACTGAAACAGTCAATTAAACCTGGATTAGGTCAGTATTTTAGTCGGTAACACCGGTAAGGTCTGGGTTAGGTCTGGGTTATGCCCGCATCTGGCTCATGATTTTGCCTTCTTGGCATACTTGTTGGCCAGATCCTTGTTTTTCTCTGGTTTGTATCACGTAGTAATGTGGTACCACAGCGAAACAGACCATTAAACTTGGTTTCCATCAATATTTTCGGGGATAAAACCGGTTAGGTCTGGGTTAGGTCTAGGTTATTCCCGCATCTGCGCCATGATTTTGCCTAATTCCAATACTTGTTGGCCAGATCCTGTGTTTCGTTCGGGTATGAATTACGTAGTACTGTGGTACCACACTGAAACAGACAATTAAACCTGGTTTCGATCAATATTTTAGAGGATAAAACCGGTTAGGTCTGGGTTTGGTCTAGGTTATGCCCGCATCCGGCTCATGATTATGCCTATTCCGCATAATTGTTGGCCATATCGTTGGTTTTATCTTTTTTGAATCACGTAGTAATGTGGTACCACAGCGCAACAGTCAATTGAACCTGGTTTCGATCAATATTTTAGAGGATAACACCGGTTAGGTCTGGGTTAGGTCTCGGTTATGCCCGCATCTGGCTCATGATTTTGCATTTTCCGCATACTTGTAGGCCAGATCCTTGTTTTGCTCTGGTTTGAATCACGTAGTAATGTGGTACCACAGCGAAACAGTCAACTAAACCTGGTTTCGATCAATATTTTACAGGGTAACACCGGTTAGATCTGGGTTAGGTCTGGGTCATGCCCGCATCTGGCTCATTATTTTGCCTTGTCCGCATTCTTGCTGGCCAGATCCTTGGTTTCCTCAGGTTTAAATCACGTAGTAATGTGGTACCACACTGAAACAGACAATTAAACCTGGTTTCGATCAATATTTTAGAGGATAAAAACGGTTAGGTCTGGGTTAGGTCTGGGTTATGCCCGCATCTGCCTCATGATTTTGCCTTTTCCGCATTCTTGTTTGCCAGATCCTTGGTTTTCTCTGGTTTAAATCACGTAGTAATGGGGTACCACACTGAAACAACAATTAAACCTGGTTTCGAAGAATATTTTAGAGGATAAAACCGGTTACGTCTGGGTTAGGCCTGGGTTATGCCCGCATCTGGCACATGATTTTGCCAACTTCGCATACTTGTTGGCCAGATCCTTGGTATTCTCAGGTTTGAATCAGGTAATAATGTGGTACCACATTGAAACAGTCACTTAAACCTGGTTTCGGTCAGTATTTTAGTCGGTAACACCGGTTAGGTCTGGGTTAGGTGTGGGTTATGCCCGCATCTGGCTCATGATTTTGCCTTGTCCGCATTCTTGTTGGCCAGATCCTTGGTTTCCTCTGGTTTGAATCACGGAGTAATGGGGTACCACACTGATACAGTCAATGAAACCTGAATTCGGTCAGTATTTTAGTCGGTAACACCGGTTAGGTCTGTGTTAGGTCTGGGTTATGCCCGCAGCTGCCTCATGATTTTGCCTTTTCCACATTCTTGTTTGCCAGATGCTTGGTTTTATCTGGTTTAAATCACGTAGTAATGCGGTACCACACTGAAACAGACAATTAAACCTGGTTTCGATGAATATTTTAGGGGATAAATCCGGTTAGGTCTGGGTTAGGCCTGGGTTATGCCCGCATCTGGCTCATGATTTTGCCCTCTTCGCATACTTATTGGCCAGATCCTGGGTTTTTTCGGGTTTGAATCACGTAGTAATTTGGAACCACCCAGTAACAGTCAATTATACTTGGATTCGATCAGTATTTCAGTCGGTAACACCGGTTAGGACTGGGTTAGGTCTGGGTTATGCCCGCATCTGGCTCATGATTTTGCCTTTTCCGCATTCTTTTTTGCCAGATCCTTGGTTTTCTCTGGTTTAAATCACGTAGTAATGTGGTACCACACTGAAACAGACCATTAAACTTGGTTTCGATCAATATTTTCGAGGATAAAACCGGTTAGGTCTGGGTTAGGTCTAGGTTATTCCCGCATCTGGGTCATGATTTTGCCTAATTCGCATACTTGTTGGCCAGATCCTGTGTTTTTTCGGGTTTGAATCACGTGGTAATGTGGTACCACACTGAAACAGACAATTAAACCTGGTTTCAATCAATATTTTAGAGGATTATAACCGGTTAGGTCTGGGTTAGGTCTGGGTTATGCCCGCATCTGGCTCATGATTTTGCCTACTTCGCATACTTGTCGGACAGGTCCTGGGTTTTTTCGGGTTTGAATCACGTAGTAATGTGGTACCACACTGAAACAGACAATTAAACCTGGTTTCGTTCAAAATTTTACAGGGTAACACCGGTTAGGTCTGGGTTAGGTCTCGGTTATTCCCGCATCTGGCTCATGATTTTGCCTTTTCCGCATACTTATTGGCCAGATCCTTGGTATTCTCTGGTTTGAAACAGGTAATAATGTGGTACCACATTGAAACAGTCAATTAAACCTGGTTTCGATCTATATTTTAGAAGATAATACCGGTTAGGTCTAGGTTAGGCCCGGGTTATGCCCGCATCTCGCTCATGATTTTGCCTTTTTCATGTACTTGTTGGCCAGATCTTGTGTTTTTTCGGATTTGAATCATATAGTAATGTGGTACCACACTGAAACAACAATTAAACCTGGTTTCGAAGAATATTTTAGAGGATAAAAACGGTTAGGTCTGTGTTAGGTCTGGGTTATGCCCGCATCTGCCTCATAATTTTGCCTTTTTCGCATTCTTGTTTGCCAGATCAATGGTTTTCTCTGGTTTGAATCACGTAGTAATGGGGTACCACACTGAAACAGACAATTAAACCTGGTTTCGATGAATATTTTAGGGGATAAATCCGGTTAGGTCTGGGTTAGGCCTGGGTTATGCCCGCATCTGGCTCATGATTTTGCCCTCTTCGCATACTTGTTGGCCAGATCCTGGGGTTTTTCGGGTTTGAACCACATAGTAACGTGGTACCAAACAGTTACAGTCAATTAAGCCTGGATTCGGTCAGTATTTTAGAGGATAACACCGGTTAGGTCTGGCTTAGGTCTGGGTTATGTCCAAATCTGGCTCATGATTTTGCCTTTTCCGCATTCCTGTTGACCAGAACCTTGGTTTTATCTTGTTTGGGTCAGGTACTAATGTGGTACCACTCTGAAACAGACAATTAATCTTGTTTCCGATCAATATTTTAGAGGGTAAAACCGGTTAGGTCTGGGATATGTCTGAGTTATGCCCGCATCTGGCTCATGATTTTGCCTTTTCCGCATTCTTGTTGGCCAGATCCTTGGTTTTCTCTGTTTTGAATCACGTAGTAATGTGGTACCACAGCGAAACAGTCAACTAAACCTGGTTTCGATCAATATTTTAAAGGATAACAACGGTTACGTCTGGGTAAGGTCTGGGTTATGCCCGCATCTGGCTCATGATTTTGCCTTCTTGGCATACTTGTTGGCCAGATCCTTGGTTTTCTCTGGTTTGAATCACGTAGTAATGTGGTACCAGAGCGAAACAGACCATTAAACTTGGTTTCGATCAATATTTTAGAGGATAAAACCGGTTAGGTCTCGGTTAGGTCTGGGTTATTCCCGCATGTGGGTCATGATTTTGCCTAATTCGCATACTTGTTGGCCAGATCCTGTGTTTTCTCTGGTTTGAGTCACGTAGTAATTTGGTACCACACTGAAACAGACAATTAAACCTGGTTTCGATAAATATTTTAGAGGATAAAACCGGTTAGGTCTGGGTTAGGCCTGGGTTATGCCCGCGTCTGGCTCATGATTTTGCCTAATTCGCATACTTGTTGGCCAGATCCTGGGTTTTTTCGGGTTTCAATCACGTAGTATTGTGGTACCACACTGAAACAGACAATTAAACCTGGTTTCGAAGAATATTTTAGAGGATAAAACCGGTTAGGTCTGGGTTAGGCCTGGGTTATGCCCGCATCTGGCTCATGATTTTGCCTTTTCCGCTTTCTTGTTGGCCAGATCCTTGGTTTTCTCTGGTTTGAATCACGTAGTAATGTGGTACCACACTGAAACAGACAATTAAACCTGGTTTCGATGAATATTTTAGAGGATAACACCAGTTAGGTCTGGGTTAGGTCTGGGTTATGCCCGCATCTGGCTCATGATTTTGCTTTCTTCACAAATTTGTTGGCCAGATCCTGGATTTTTTCGGGTTTGAATCACGTAGTATTGTGGTACCACACTGAAACAGACAATTAAACCTGGTTTCGATCAATATTTTAGAGGATAACACCGGTTAGGTCTGGGTTAGGTCTGGGTTATGCCCGCATCTGGCTCATGATTTTGCCTTCTTCGCATACTTGTTCGCCAGATCCTGTGTTTTTTCGGGTTTGAACCACGTAGTAACGTGGTACCAAACAGTTACAGTCAATTAAGCCTGAATTAGGTCAGTATTTTAGAGGATAACACCGGTTAGGTCTGGCTTAGGTCTGGGTTATGCCCGCATCGGGCTCATGATTTTGCATTTCCGCATACTTGTTGGCCAGATCCTTGGTTTTCTCTGGTTTGAATCACGTAGCAATGTGGTACCACAGCGAAACAGACCATTAAACTTGGTTTCGATCAATATTTTCGAGGATAAAACCGGTTAGGTCTGGGTTAGGTCTGGGTTATGCCCGCATCTGGCTCATGATTTTGCCTACTTCGCATACTTGTCGGAGAGGTCCTGGGTTTTTTCGGGTTTGAATCACGTAGTAATGTGGTACCACACTGAAACAGACAATTAAACCTGGTTTCGATCAAAATTTTACAGGGTAACACCGGTTAGGTCTGGGTTAGGTCTCGGTTATTCCCGCATCTGGCTCATGATTTTGCCTTTTCCGCATACTTATTGGCCAGATCCTTGGTATTCTCTGGTTTGAAACAGGTAATAATGTGGTACCACATTGAAACAGTCAATTAAACCTGGTTTCGATCTATATTTTAGAAGATAATACCGGTTAGGTCTAGGTTAGGCCCGGGTTATGCCCGCATCTCGCTCATGATTTTGCCTTTTTCATGTACTTGTTGGCCAGATCTTGTGTTTTTTCGGATTTGAATCATATAGTAATGTGGTACCACACTGATACAGTCAATTAAACCTGGATTCGGTCAGTATTTTAGTCGGTAACACCGGTTAGGTCTGGGTTAGGTCTGGGTTATGCCCGCATCTGGTTCATGATTTTGCCTTTTTCGCATTCTTGTTTGCCAGGTCAATGGTTTTCTCTGGTTTGAATCACGTAGTAATGGGGTACCACACTGAAACAGACAATTAAACCTGGTTTCGATGAATATTTTAGGGGATAAATCCGGTTAGGTCTGGGTTAGGCCTGGGTTATGCCCGCATCTGGCTCATGATTTTGCCCTCTTCGCATACTTGTTGGCCAGATCCTGGGGTTTTTCGGGTTTGAACCACATAGTAACGTGGTACCAAACAGTTACAGTCAATTAAGCCTGGATTCGGTCAGTATTTTAGAGGATAACACCGGTTAGGTCTGGCTTAGGTCTGGGTTATGTCCAAATCTGGCTCATGATTTTGCCTTTTCCGCATTCGTGTTGACCAGAACCTTGGTTTTATCTTCTTTGGGTCAGGTACTAATGTGGTACCACTCTGAAACAGACAATTAATCTTGTTTTCGATCAATATTTTAGAGGGTAAAACCGGTTAGGTCTGGGATATGTCTGAGTTATGCCCGCATCTGGCTCATGATTTTGCCTAATTCGCATACTTGTTGGCCAGATCCTTGGTTTTCTCTGGTTTGAGTCACGTAGTAACGTGGTACCAAACAGTTACAGTCAATTAAGCCTGAATTAGGTCAGTATTTTAGAGGATAACACCGGTTAGGTCTGGCTTAGGTCTGGGTTATGCCCGCATCGGGCTCATGATTTTGCATTTCCGCATACTTGTTGGCCAGATCCTTGGTTTTCTCTGTTTTGAATCACGTAGTAATGTGGTACCACAGCGAAACAGTCAACTAAACCTGGTTTCGATCAATATTTTAAAGGATAACAACGGTTACGTCTGGGTTAGGTCTGGGTTATGCCCGCATCTGGTTCATGATTTTGCCTTCTTGGCATACTTGTTGGCCAGATCCTTGGTTTTCTCTGGTTTGAATCACGTAGCAATGTGGTACCACAGCGAAACAGACCATTAAACTTGGTTTCGATCAATATTTTCGAGGATAAAACCGGTTAGGTCTGGGTTAGGTCTAGGTTATTCCCGCATCTGGGGGTCATGATTTTGCCTAATTCGCATACTTGTTGGCCAGATCCTGTGTTTTTTCGGGTTTGAATCACGTAGTAACGTAGTACCACACTGAAACAGACAATTAAACCTGGTCTCGATCAATATTTTAGAGGACAACACCGGTTCGGTCTGGGTTAGGTCTGGGTTATGCCCGCATCTCGCTCATGATATAGCCTTCTTCGCATACTTGTTGACCAGATCCTGGGTTTTTTCCTGTTTGAATCACATAGTAATGTCATACCACAGCGAAACAGTCCATTAAACTTGGATTCGATCAATATTTTCGAGGATAAAACCGGTTAGGTCTGGGTTAGGTCTGGGTTAGCTCTGGGTTATTCCCGCATGTGGGTCATGATTTTGCCTAATTCGCATACTTGTTGGCCAGATCCTGTGTTTTCTCAGGTTTGAGTCACGTAATAATGTGGTACCACAGTGAAACAGTCAATTAAACCTGGTTTCGATAAATATTTTAGAGGATAACACCGTTTAGGTCTGGGTTAGGTCTGGGTTATGCCCGCATCTGGCTCATGATTTTGCCTTGTCCGCAATCTTGTTGGCCAGATCCTTGGTTATCTCTGGTTTGAATCACGGAGTAATGAGGTACCACACTGAAACTGCCAATTAAACCTGGTTTCGATCCACATTTTAGAGGATAACAACGGTTAGGTCTGGGTTATGCCCGCATCTGGCACATGATTTTGCCTTCTTCGCATACTTATTGGACCGATCCTGGGTTTTTTCGGGTTTGAATAACGTAGTAATGTGGCACCACACTGAAACAGTTCATTAAACTTGGTTTCGATCAATATTTTAGAGGATAACACCGGTTAGGTCTGGGTTAGGTCTGGGTTATGCCCGCATCTGGGTCATGATTTTGCCTAATTCGCATACTTGTTGGCCAGATCCTGTGTTTTTTCGGGTTTGAATCACGTAGTAATCAGGTACCACACTGAAACAGACAATTAAACCTGGTTTCGATCAATATGTTAGAGGATTAAAACCGGTTAGGTCTGGGTTAGGTCTGGGTTATGCCCGCATCTGGCTCATGATTTTGCCTAATTCGCATACTTGTTGGCCAGATCCTGTGTTTTTTCGGGTTTGAATCACGTAGTAATTTGGTAACACACTGAAACTGACAATTAAACCTGGTTTCGATCAATATGTTAGAGGATTAAAACCGGTTAGGTCTGGGTTAGGTCTAGGTTATTCCCGCATCTGGGTCATGATTTTGCCTAATTCGCATACTTGTTGGACAGGTCATGGGTTTTTTCGGGTTTGAATCACGCAGTAATGGGGTACCACACTGAAACAGACAATTAAACCTGGTTTCGAAGAATATTTTAGAGGATAAAGCCGGTTAGGTCTGGGTTAGGCCTGGGTTATGCCCGCATCTGGCTCATGATTTTGCCTTCTTCGCATACCTGTTGGCCAGATCCTGGGTTTTTTCGGGTTTGAATCACGTAGTAATGTGGTGCCACACAGTCACAGTCAATTATACCTGGATTCGGTCAGTATTTTAGTCGGTAACACCGGTTAGGCCTGGGTTAGGTCTGGGTTATGCCCGCATCTGGTTCATGATTTTGCCTTCTACGCAATCTTGTTGGCCAGATCCTTGGTTATCTCTGGTTTGAATCACGGAGTAATGAGGTACCACACTGAAACTGCCAATTAAACCTGGTTTCGATCCACATTTTAGAGGATAACAACGGTTAGGTCTGGGTTATGCCCGCATCTGGCACATGATTTTGCCTTCTTCGCATACTTATTGGACCGATCCTGGGTTTTTTCGGGTTTGAATAACGTAGTAATGTGGCACCACACTGAAACAGTTCATTAAACTTGGTTTCGATCAATATTTTAGAGGATAACACCGGTTAGGTCTGGGTTAGGTCTGGGTTATGCCCGCATCTGGGTCATGATTTTGCCTAATTCGCATACTTGTTGGCCAGATCCTGTGTTTTTTCGGGTTTGAATCACGTAGTAATCAGGTACCACACTGAAACAGACAATTAAACCTGGTTTCGATCAATATGTTAGAGGATTAAAACCGGTTAGGTCTGGGTTAGGTCTGGGTTATGCCCGCATCTGGCTCATGATTTTGCCCTCTTCGAATACTTGTTGGCCAGATCCTGGGTTTTTTCGGGTTTGAACCACATAGTAACGTGGTACCAAACAGTTACAGTCAATTAAGCCTGGATTCGGTCAGTATTTTAGAGGATAACACCGGTTAGGTCTGGCTTAGGTCTGGGATATGTCCACATCTGGCTCATGATTTTGCCTTTTCCGCATTCTTGTTGGCCAGATCCTTGGTTTTCTCTGTTTCGAATCACGTAGTAATGTGGTACCACAGCGAAACAGTCAACTAAACCTGGTTTCGATCAATATTTTAAAGGATAGCAACGGTTACGTCTGGGTAAGGTCTGGGTTATGCCCGCATCTGGCTCATGATTTTGCCTTCTTGGCATACTTGTTGGCCAGATCCTTGGTTTTCTCTGGTTTGAATCACGTAGTAATGTGGTACCAGAGCGAAACAGACAATTAAACCTGGTTTCGAAGAATATTTTAGAGGATAAAACCGGTTAGGTCTGGGTTAGGCCTGGGTTATGCCCGCATCTGGCTCATGATTTTGCCTTTTCCGATTTCTTGTTGGCCAGATCCTTGGTTTTCTCTGGTTTGAATCACGTAGTAATGTGGTACCACACTGAAACAGACAATTAAACCTGGTTTCGATGAATATTTTAGAGGATAACACCAGTTAGGTCTGGGTTAGGTCTGGGTTATGCCCGCATCTGGCTCATGATTTTGCTTTCTTCGCAAATTTGTTGGCCAGATCCTGGATTTTTTCGGGTTTGAATCACGTAGTATTGTGGTACCACACTGAAACAGACAATTAAACCTGGTTTCGATCAATATTTTAGAGGATAACACCGGTTAGGTCTGGGTTAGGTCTGGGTTATGCCCGCATCTGGCTCATGATTTTGCCTTCTTCGCATACTTGTTCGCCAGATCCTGTGTTTTTTCGGGTTTGAACCACGTAGTAACGTGGTACCAAACAGTAACAGTCAATTAAGCCTGAATTAGGTCAGTATTTTAGTCGGTAACACCGGTTAGGTCTGGGTTAGGTCTAGGTTATGCCCGAGTCTGGCTCATGATTTTGCCTTCTTCGCATACTTGTTGGCCAGATCCTGGGTTTTTTCCGTGTTTGAATCACGTAGTAATGTGGTAGCACACAGAAGCAGTCAATTATACCTGGTTTCGATCAATATTTCAGAGGATAACACCGGTTAGGTCTGGGTTAGGTCCGGGAAATGCACGCATCTGGCTCATGATTTCGCCTTTTTCGCAAACTTGTTGGCCAGATCCTGGGTTTTTTCCGTGTTTGAATCACGTAGTAATGTGGTAATTCACTGAAGCAGTCAATTAAACCTGGTTTCGATCAATATTTTAGAGGATAACACCGGTTAGGTCTGGGTTAGGTCTGAGTTATGCCCGCATCTGGCTCATGATTTTGCCTTTTTCGCAAACTTGTTGGCAGATCCTGGGTTTTTTCCGTGTTTGAATCACGTAGTAATGTTGTAGCACACTGAAGCAGTCAATTAAACCTGGTTTCGATCAATATTTTAGAGGATAACACCGGTTAGGTCTGGGTTAGGTCTGGGATATGCGCGCATCTGGCTTATACTTTCGCCCTTTTCGCAAACTTGTTGGCCAGATCCTGGGTTTTTTCCGTGTTTGAATCACGTAGTAATGTGGTAACACACTGAAGCAGTCAATTAAACCTGGTTTCGATCAATATTTTAGAGGATAACACCGGTTAGGTCTGGGTTAGGTCTGGGTTATGGCCGCATCTGGCTCATGATTTTGCCTTCTTCGCATACTTGTTGGCCAGATCCTGGGTTTTTTTCGTGTTTGAATCACGTAGTAATGTGGTAACACACTGAAGCAGTCAATTAGACCTGGTTTCGATCAATATTTCAGAGGATAACACCGGTTAGGTCTGGGTTAGGTCAGGGTTATGCCCGCATCTGGCTCATGATTTTGCCTTCTTCGCATACTTGTTGGCCAGATCCTGGGTTTTTTTCGTGTTTGAATCACGTAGTAATGTGGTACCACACTGAGGCAGTCAATTAAACCTGGTTTCGATCAATATTTCAGAGGATAACACCGGTTAGGTCTGGGTTCGGTCAGGGTTATGCCCGCATCTGGCTCATGATTTTGCCTTCTTCGCATACTTGTTGGCCAGATCCTGGGTTTTTATCGTGTTTGAATCACGTAGTAATGTGGCACCACACTGAGGCAGTCAATTAACCCTGGTTTCGATCAATATTTTGGAGGATAACACCGGTTAGGTCTGGGTTAGGTCTGGGATATGCGCGCATCTGGCTCATGATTTTGCCTTTTTCGCAAACTTTTTGGCCAGATCATGGGTCTTCTACGTGTTTGAATCACATAGTAATGTTGTACCACACTGAGGCAGTCAATTAAACCAGGATTCAGACAGTATTTTAGAGGATAACACCGGTTAGGTCTGGGTTAGGTCTGGGTTATGGCCGCATCTGGCTCATGATTTTGCCTTCTTCGCATACTTGTTGGCCAGATCCTGGGTTTTTTTCGTGTTTGAATCACGTAGTAATGTGGTAACACACTGAAGCAGTCAATTATACCTGGTTTCGATCAATATTTCAGAGGATAACACCGGTTAGGTCTGGGTTAGGTCAGGGTTATGCCCGCATCTGGCTCATGATTTTGCCTTCTTCGCATACTTGTTGGCCAGATCCTGGGTTTTTTTCGTGTTTGAATCACGTAGTAATGTGGTACCACACTGAGGCAGTCAATTAAACCTGGTTTCGATCAATATTTCAGAGGATAACACCGGTTAGGTCTGGGTTCGGTCAGGGTTATGCCCGCATCTGGCTCATGATTTTGCCTTCTTCGCATACTTGTTGGCCAGATCCTGGGTTTTTATCGTGTTTGAATCACGTAGTAATGTGGCACCACACTGAGGCAGTCAATTAACCCTGGTTTCGATCAATATTTTGGAGGATAACCCCGGTTAGGTCTGGGTTAGGTCTGGGATACGCGCGCATCTGGCTCATGATTTTGCCTTTTTCGCAAAGTTTTTGGCCAGATCATGGGTCTTCTACGTGTTTGAATCACGTAGTAATGTTGTACCACACTGAGGCAGTCAATTAAACCAGGATTCAGACAGTATTTTAGAGGATAACACCGGTTAGGTCTGGGTTAGGTCTGGGTTATGCCCGCATCTGGCTCATGATTTTGCCTTCTTCGCATACTTGTTGGCCAGATCCTGGGTTTTTTTCGTGTTTGAATCACGTAGTAATGTGGTAACACACTGAAGCAGTCAATTATACCTGGTTTCGATCAATATTTTAGAGGGTAACACCGGTTAGGTCTGGGTTAGGTCTGGGTTATGCCCGCATCTGGCTGATGATTTTGCCTTCTTCGCATACTTGTTGGCCAGATCCTGGGTTTTTTCCGTGTTTGAATCACGTAGTAATGTTGTAGCACACTGAAGCAGTCAATTAAACCTGGTTTCGATCAATATTTTAGAGGATAACACCGGTTAGGTCTGGGTTAGGTCTGGGATATGCGCGCATCTGGCTTATACTTTCGACTTTTTCGCAAACTTGTTGGCCAGATCCTGGGTTTTTTCCGTGTTTGAATCACGTAGTAATGTGGTAACACACTGAAGCAGTCAATTAAACCTGGTTTCGATCAATATTTTAGAGGATAACACCGGTTAGGTCTGGGTTATGCCCGCATCTGGCTGATGATTTTGCCTTCTTCGCATACTTGTTGGCCAGATCCTGGGTTTTTTTCGTGTTTGAATCACGTAGGAATGTGGTAACACACTGAAGCAGTCAATTAAACCTGGTTTCGATCAATATTTTAGAGGATAACACCGGATAGGTCTGGGTTAAGTCTGGGATATGCGCGCATCTGGCTCATACTTTCGCCTTTTTCGCAAACTTGTTGGCCAGATCCTGGGTTTTTTTCGTGTTTGAATCACGTAGTAATGTGGCACCACACTGAGGCAGTCAATTAACCCTGGTTTCGATCAATATTTAGGAGGATAACACCGGTTAGGTCTGGGTTAGGTCTGGGATATGCGCGCATCTGGCTTATACTTTCGCCTTTTTCGCAAACTTGTTGCAGATCCTGGGCTTTTTTCGTGTTTGAATCACGTAGTAATGTGGTAACACACTGAAGGAGTCAATTAAACCTGGTTTCGATCAATATTTTAGAGGATAACACCGGTTACGCCTGGGCTAGGTCTGGGTTATGCCCGCATCTGGCTGATGATTTTGCCTTCTTCGCATACTTGTTGGCCAGATCCTGGGTTTTTTTCGTGTTTGAATCACGTAGGAATGTGGTAACACACTGAAGCAGTCAATTAAACCTGGTTTCGATCAATATTTTTGAGGATAACACCGGTTAGGTCTGGGTTAGGTCCGGTATATGCGCGCATCTGGCTTATACTTTCGCCTTTTTCGCAAACATGTTGCAGATCATGGGTTTCTTCCGTGTTTGAATCACGTAGTAATGTGGCACCACACTGAGGCAGTCAATTAACCCTGGTTTCGATCAATATTTAGGAGGATAACACCGGTTAGGTCTGGGTTAGGTCTGGGATATGCGCGCATCTGGCTTATACTTTCGCCTTTTTCGCAAACTTGTTGCAGATCCTGGGTTTTTTTCGTGTTTGAATCACGTAGTAATGTGGTAACACACTGAAGGAGTCAATTAAACCTGGTCTCGATCTATATTTTAGAGGATAACACCGGTTAGGTCTGGGTTAGGTCTGGGTTATGCCCGCATCTGGCTCATGATTTTGCCTTCTTCGCATACTTGTTGGCCAGATCCTGGGTTTTTTTCGTGTTTGAATCACGTAGTAATGTGGTACCACACTGAGGCAGTCAATTAAACCTGATTTCGATCAATATTTCAGAGGATAACACCGCTTAGGTCTGGGTTAGGTCCGGTATATGCGCGCATCTGGCTTATACTTTCGCCTTTTTCGCAAACATGTTGCAGATCATGGGTTTCTTCCGTGTTTGAATCACGTAGTAATGTGGTAACACACCGAAGGAGTCAATTAAACCTGGTTTCGATCAATATTTTAGAGGATAACACCGGTTAGGCCTGGGTTAGGTCTGGGTTATGCCCGCATCTGGCTCATAATTTTGCCATCTTCGCATACTTGTTGGCCAGATCCCGGGTTTTTACCGTGTTTGAATCACGTAGTAATGTGGTACCACACTGAGGCAGTCAATTAATCCTGGTTTCGATCAACATTTCACAGGATAACACCGGTTAGGTCTGGGTTAGGTCTGGGTTATGCCCGCATCTGGCTCATGATTTTGCCTTCTTCGCATACTTGTTGGCCAGATCCTGGGTTTTTTTCGTGTTTGAATCACATAGTAATGTGGTAACACACTGAAACTGTCAACTAAACCTGGTTTCGATCAATATTTTAGAGGATAACACCGGTTAGGTCTGGGTTAGGTCTGGGTTATGCCCGCATCTGGCTCATGATTTTGCCTTTTTCGCAAACTTGTTGGCCAGATCCTGGGTTTTTCCGTGTTTGAATGACCTAGTAATGTTGTAGCACACTGAGGCAGTCAATTAAACCTGGTTTCGATCAATATTTCAGAGGATAACACCGGTTTGGTCTGGGTTAGGTCTGGGTTATGCCCGCATCTGGCTCATGATTTTGCCTTCTTCGCATACTTGTTGGCCAGATCCTGGGTTTTTTTCGCGTTTGAATCACGTAGTAATGTGGTAACACACTGAAGCAGTCAATTAAACCTGGTTTCGATCAATATTTTGGAGGATAACACCGGTTACGTCTGGGCCAGGTCTGGGTTATGCCCGCATCTGGCTCATGATTTTGCATTCTTCGCATACTTGTTGGCCAGATCCTGGGTTTTTACCGTGTTTCAATCACGTAGTAATGTGGTACCACACTGAGGCAGTCAATTAAACCTGGTTTCGATCAATATTTTAGAGGATAACACCGGTTAGGTCTGGGTTAGGTCTGGGTTAGGTCTGGGTTATGCCCGCATCTGGCTCATGATTTTGCCTTCTTCGTATACTTGTTGGCCAGATCCTGGGTTTTTTTCGTGCTTGAATCACGTAGTAATGTGGTAACACACTGAAGGAGTCAATTAAACCTGGTTTCGATCAATATTTTAGAGGATAACGCCGGTTAGGTCTGGGATAGGTCTGGGTTATGCCCCCCGCCAACCGGGCAGGGATGCACACCCGGCGCCACGCTGGTCCGCCAAGAGGCTGGACCCGGACGCCCTTGCGATGGCAGCCTCCGTTGTGGCATGGCAGGAGATGCCACGCCGGACCCTCGGCAATCCATCTGCCGGGGCGCGTTGGTTCCGGGAGACTATGACGTCGTTGTGTGACGCAGTCATGCCCCGGGCCACCGCCCCGAGCCGAGGGGGGTCCGTGTACTGGTGGTCGGGCGAGATCGAGGATTTACGCACTCGGTGCGTTGTCGCCCGACGCCGGTACACCCGCGCCAGGAGATGGCGCGGGGCGACGGAGGCAGAGGTGGTGGGGTTGCGCGGGGTATTTTCCCTGGCGCGAAGAACCCTCCGCCGGGCCATCGCGACCGCGAAAGCCCAGGCATGGACGGAGCTCCTCGGGTCTCTGGATGCAAATCCATGGGGGCGCCCTTATCATATGGTCGTAGGGAAGATGCGATCATGGGCGCCCCCGATCACAGAGAGCCTCGACCCCCAGCTGCTCGGGGAAACTATGCGCGTCCTCTTCCCCGCTGGGGGAGAGGCGTTCCTGCATCCCCCCGAGCCACAGCCGGATCACCCGCCTTGGTGGTCCGACGAACTGGGGGTCTCCGAGGAGGAGCTAGCTAGGGCCGTCCGGAGAGTGGCTGCCAAGAAGACGGCGCCAGGACCGGACGGCATACCCGGCAAGGCCTGGGCAGTAGCGGTGGGCGTTTTGGGTGGCGGGTTGATACGCGTCTTCGACGCGTGCCTCCAGACCGGTCAGTTCCCCCCCATATGGAAGGTGGCGAGGTTGGTCCTCCTCCACAAGCCAGGGAAGCCCGCGGATTCTCCATCCGCGTTCCGACCCATTTGTCTGTTGGACGAGGCTGGGAAACTCCTCGAGCGGGTCATTGTATCCCGTCTCGAGGGGCATCTGTCCCGCGTCGGCCCTGATCTGGCCGACCGACAGTTCGGCTTTCGCCGGGGCCGCTCCACTGTCGACGCCATAGCGACCGTGCGGACCCTGGCGGAATCGGCAATCTCCCGGGGGGGTGTGGCGTTGGCAGTCTCGTTGGACATAGCCAACGCCTTTAACACCGTCTCCTGGGGGGCGATAGGTCGGGCACTCCAGTACCACCGGGTGCCCGCCTATCTGTGTCGACTGATCGGGGACTATCTGCGGGGCAGGGTAGTCCAATATCCGGGTCGGAACGGGATGGAGCAGAGAGCGGTGCACCGCGGCGTTCCACAGGGGTCGGTCCTCGGGCCGCTCCTGTGGAACTTGGCGTATGACGCGGTGCTGCGGGCTGACCTCCCCGTCGGCGTGTCGTTGGTTTGTTATGCCGACGACACCCTGGTGATAGCCGGCGGGGATACGTGGAGGAGGGCCGTGGCCCTCGCGGAGGAAGGGACGGCACGAGTCGTCGCCGAGGTAGAGCGTCTGGGGTTGCGCGTGGCACCCCAAAAGACCGAGGCCATCTGGCTGTGTAACGTCAGTGGTCGTGGGGTGCCGCGCCAGGCGTCTCTACGGGTGGGTGGAGCCCAAGTCGGGGTGGGGCGCCGGATGAAGTACCTGGGCCTCACCCTCGACAGCTACTGGCGGTTCGGGCATCATTTGGAAGGGTTGGGTCCCCGTATTGAAAGGGCAGCGGCCGCGTTAGGTCGCATAATGCCCAATCTCGGGGGACCCAACATGGCGGCACGGCGGCTGTATTTGGGAGTCGTCCGGTCCATGGCGCTTTATGGCGCGCCTATATGGGCCGGCGGTCTGATGGCCAATCGGCGGGGTGCATTTGTACTCCGTCGGTTACAGAGGTTGGTCGCCATCAGAGTCGTGCGGGGTTATCGCACGATCTCCTACACAGCCGCCACCTTGCTGGCGGGTTCCGCACCGTTTCACCTGTTGGCGAAAATGGATGCAGAGGTCTATCAAAACCTCTGCGACCTTCGCCAGCGGGGTGTGGACCCGCACGGCGAGGAGGCCGCCAGGGCCCGAAGCCAGGCGCGGCGACGCGTCTATAGTCGGTGGCTGGTCTGGTTATCCAAGCCAGACCAGCGGGATGATCGCGTCGCCGCGGCGGTCCGCCCAGAGTTTTATGCCTGGGTGGGCCGTAGCTGGGGTACGCCCACCTACCGCCTGACACAGGTACTGACCGGACACGGTTGCTTCGGTCGGTACCTGCATCGGATAGGGCGGGAGGCGACGGCTGCGTGCCATCATTGCAGGGGAAGGGAGGACACCGCGCAGCACACGCTGCAGTTTTGCCCGGCGTGGGCAGCGCAGCGCGGTGTCCTTATTAGAGCGATTGGAGCGGACCTCTCGCTGCCGGCCGTCATTCGTGCGATGGTCGGCAGTAAGGAGGCGTGGGCGGCCATGGCCTTGTTTTGTGAAGAGGTCATGGCCGCGAAGGAGGACGCCGAAAGGGCGCGAGAGGAGGTGGTGGGCAGGCGGCGACGCCGACCGTAAGACCCTCCACCGCTCCCCGTGGCAGGGGGAGCGCGAAGGGGTCGGTGATGGTGTTTGTGGTGCGAGGTGAGGGACTTTATCCCCTCATTCCCCCTCGCACCCAGCCTATCACCGGACCGGGGGCCCGTGGTAGGGGCCCCGTCTAGCGGGGGCGGCAGTGTTAGCCGGCCCCGCAGCCGTGGTCGCGATCGGGTGGGGGCCCGGTCGCGGCTAGTAGCAACGGCGCGAGTGGGGGCGACGTCGCGTGTGACCGCGCGGCGTCGCCGGGGGGCAATCAGTTTAGTTTGCCCCCCATTGGGGGAGGAGGATCGCTTCTCCTCCCCCGGGAAGGGCCCGTAGTAGGGTGTTGCGCCAACGGGGAGAGTCACGGTAGTATCGCTAGTTTGGTTCCCGTGACTCTCCCCAGATAAAGGGCGCAGGCGGTCACCGTGGTGTTTTAGCCGGTAAGAGTCCGGCACTACCCCGGCCTCCCCCCCAGGGAGCCGGGGTGTCCATGAGGATTTCACCACGTTAAAAAAAAAAAAAAAAAAAAGGTCTGGGTTATGCCCGCATCTGGCTCATGATTTTGCCTTCTTCGCATACTTGTTGGCCAGATCCTGGGTTTTTTTCGTGTTTGAATCACGTAGTAATGTGGTAACACACTGAAGCAGTCAATTAAACCTGGTTTCGATCTCTATTTTAGAGGATAACACCGGTTAGGACTGGGTTAGGTGTGGGTTATGCCCGCATCTGGCTCATGATTTTGCCTTCTTCGCATACTTGTTGGCCAGGTCCTGGGTTTTTTTCGTGTTTGAATCACGTAGTAATGTGGTAACACACTGAAGGAGTCAATTAAACCTGGTTTCGATCAATATTTTAGAGGATAACACCGGTTACGTCTGGGCTAGGTCTGGGTTATGCCCGCATCTGGCTCATGATTTTGCATTCTTCGCATACTTGTTGGCCAGATCCTGGGTTTTTTTCGTGTTTGAATCACGTAGTTATGTGGTAACACACTGAAGGAGTCAATTAAACCTCGTTTAGCTCAGTATTTTAGAGGATAACACCGGTTAAGTCTGGGTTAGGTCTGGGTTATGCCCGCATCTGGCTCATGATTTTGCCTTCTTCGCATACTTGTTGGCCA
The DNA here is from genome assembly GCF_051014445.1 of Colletes latitarsis. Classification (NCBI taxonomy): domain Eukaryota; kingdom Metazoa; phylum Arthropoda; class Insecta; order Hymenoptera; family Colletidae; genus Colletes; species Colletes latitarsis. The sequence continues at coordinate 4,384,192 of NC_135145.1, read as the reverse complement.
GATCCTGGGTTTTTTTTGTGTTTGAATCACGTAGTAATGTGGTAACACACTGAAGAAGTCGATTAAACCTGGTTTCGATCAATATTTTAGAGGATAACGCCGGTTAGGTCTGGGATAGGTCTGGGTTATGCCCGCATCTGGCTCATGATTTTGCCTTCTTCGCATACTTGTTGGCCAGATCCTGGGTTTTTTTCGTGTTTGAATCACGTAGTAATGTGGTTACACACTGGAGCAGTCAATTAAACCTGGTTTCGATCTCTATTTTAGAGGATAACACCGGTTAGGACTGGGTTAGGTGTGGGTTATGCCCGCATCTGGCTCATGATTTTGCCTTCTTCGCATACTTGTTGGCCAGGTCCTGGGTTTTTTTCGTGTTTGAATCACGTAGTAATGTGGTAACACACTGAAGGAGTCAATTAAACCTGGTTTCGATCAATATTTTAGAGGATAACACCGGTTACGTCTGGGCTAGGTCTGGGTTATGCCCGCATCTGGCTCATGATTTTGCATTCTTCGCATACTTGTTGGCCAGATCCTGGGTTTTTTTCGTGTTTGAATCACGTAGTTATGTGGTAACACACTGAAGGAGTCAATTAAACCTCGTTTCGCTCAGTATTTTAGAGGATAACACCGGTTAAGTCTGGGTTAGGTCTGGGTTATGCCCGTATCCGGCTCATGATTTTGCCTTTTTCGCAAACTTGTTGGCCAGATCCTGGGTTTTTACCGTGTTTGAATCACGTAGTAATGTGGTACCACACTGAGGCAGTCAATTAAACCTGGTTTCGATCAATATTTTAGAGGATAACACCGGTTAGGTCTGGGTTAGGTCTGGGTTATGCCCGCATCTGGCTCATGATTTTGCCTTCTACGAATACTTGTTGGCCAGATCCTGGGTTTTTTTTGTGTTTGAATCACGTAGTAATGTGGTAACACACTGAAGGAGTCAATTAAACCTGGTTTCGATCAATATTTTAGAGGATAACACCGGTTACGTCTGGGCTAGGTCTGGGTTATGCCCGCATCTTGCTCATAATTTTGCCTTCTTCGCATACCTGTAGGCCAGATCCTGGGTTTTTTTCGTGTTTGAATCACGTAGTAATGTGGTAACACACCGAAGGAGTCAATTAAACCTGGTTTCGATCAATATTTTAGAGGATAACACCGGTTAGGTCTGGGTTAGGTCCGGGAAATGCCCGCATCTGGCTCATGATTTTGCCTTCTTCGCATACTTGTTGGCCAGATCCTGGGTTTTTTTCGTGTTTGAATCACGTAGTAATGTGGTAACACACTGAAGCAGTCAATTAAACCTGGTTTCGATCAATATTTTAGAGGATAACAGCGATTAGGTCTGGGTTAGGTCTGAGTTATGCCCGCATCTGGCTCATGATTTTGCCTTCTTCGCATACTTGTTGGCCAGATCCTGGGTTTTTTTCGTATTTGAATCACGTAGTAATGTGGTAACACACTGAAGCAGTCAATTAAACCTGGTTTCGATCAATTTTTTTAGAGGATGACACCGGTTAGGTCTGGGTTAGGTCTGGGTTATGCCCGCATCTGGCTCATGATTTTGCCTTCTTCGCATACTTGTTGGCCAGATCCTGGGTTTTTTTGGTGTTTGAATCACGTAGTAATGTGGTAACACACTGAAGCAGTCAATTTAACCTGGTTTCGATCAATATTTTAGAGGATAACACCGGTTAGGTCTGGGTTAGGTCTGGGAAATGCGCGCATCTGGCTTACACTTTCGTCATTTTCGCAAACTTGTTGGCCAGATCCTGGGTTTTTTTCGTGTTTGAATCACGTAGTAATGTTGTACCACACTGAGGCAGTCAATTAAACCTGGTTTCGATCAATATTTCAGAGAATAACACCGGTTAGGTCTGGGTTAGGTCCGGGAAATGCACGCATCTGGCTCATGATTTCGCCTTTTTCGCAAACTTGTTGGCCAGATCCTGGGTTTTTTCCGTGTTTGAATCACGTAGTAATGTGGTAACACACTGAAGGAGTCAATTAAACCTGGTTTCGATCAATATTTTAGAGGATAACACCGGTTACGTCTGGGCTAGGTCTGGGTTATGCCCGCATCTGGCTCATGATTTTGCATTCTTCGCATACTTGTTGGCCAGATCCTGGGTTTTTTTCGTGTTTGAATCACGTAGTTATGTGGTAACACACTGAAGGAGTCAATTAAACCTCGTTTCGCTCAGTATTTTAGAGGATAACACCGGTTAAGTCTGGGTTAGGTCTGGGTTATGCCCGCATCTGGCTCATGATTTTGCCTTTTTCGCAAACTTGTTGGCCAGATCCTGGGTTTTTACCGTGTCTGAATCACGTAGTAATGTGGTACCACACTGAGGCAGTCAATTAAACCTGGTTTCGATCAATATTTTAGAGGATAACACCGGTTAGGTCTGGGTTAGGTCTGGGTTATGCCCGCATCTGGCTCATGATTTTGCCTTCTTCGCATACTTGTTGGCCAGATCCTGGGTTTTTTTCGTGTTTGAATCACGTAGTAATGTGGTGACACACTGAAGGAGTCAATTAAACCTGGTTTCGATCAATATTTTAGAGGATAACACCGGTTACGTCTGGGCTAGGTCTGGGTTATGCCCGCATCTTGCTCATAATTTTGCCTTCTTCGCATACCTGTTGGCCAGATCCTGGGTTTTTTTCGTGTTTGAATCACGTAGTAATGTGGTAACACACCGAAGGAGTCAATTAAACCTGGTTTCGATCAATATTTTAGAGGATAACACCGGTTAGCTCTGGGTTAGGTCTGGGTTATGCGCGCATCTGGCTCATGATTTTGCCTTCTTCGCATACTTGTTGGCCAGATCCTGGGTCTTTTTCGTGTTTGAATCACGTAGTAATGTGGTAACACACTGAAGCAGTCAATTAAACCTGGTCTCGATCAATATTTTAGAGGATAACACCGATTAGGTCTGGGTTAGGTCTGAGTTATGCCCGCATCTGGCTCATGATTTTGCCTTCTTCGCATACTTGCTGGTCAGATCCTGGGTTTTTTTCGTGTTTGAATCACGTAGTAATGTGGTAACACACTGAAGCAGTCAATTAAACCTGGTTTAGATCAATTTTTTTAGAGGATGACACCGGTTAGGTCTGGGTTAGGTCTAGGTTATGCCCGCATCTGGCTCATGATTTTGCCTTCTTCGCATACTTGTTGGCCAGATCCTGGGTTTTTTTCGTGTTTGAATCACGTAGTAATGTGGTAACACACTGAAGCAGTCAATTAAACCTGGTTTCGATCAATTTTTTTAGAGGATGACACCGGTTAGGTCTGGGTTAGGTCTGGGTTATGCCCGCATCTGGCTCATGATTTTGCCTTCTTCGCATACTTGTTGGCCAGATCCTGGGTTTTTTTCGTGTTTGAATCACGTAGTAATGTGGTAACACACTGAAGCAGTCAATTTAACCTGGTTTCGATCAATATTTTAGAGCATAACACCGGTTAGGTCTGGGTTAGGTCCGGGAAATGACCGCATCTGGCTCATGATTTTGCCTTCTTCGCATACTTGTTGGCCAGATCCTGGGTTTTTTTCGTGTTTGAATCACGTAGTAATGTGGTAACACACTGAAGCAATCAATTAAACCTGGTTTCGATCAATATTTTAGAGGATAACACCGATTAGGTCTGGGTTAGGTCTGAGTTATGCTCGCATCTGGCTCATGATTTTGCCTTCTTCGCATACTTGTTGGCCAGATCCTGGGTTTTTTCCGTGTTTGAATCACGTAGTAATGTGGTAATACACTGAAGCAGTCAATTAAACCTGGTTTCGATGAATATTTTAGAGGATAACACCGGTGAGGTCTGGGTAAGGTCCGGGAAATGCACGCATCTGGCTTATGATTTCGCCTTTTTCGCAAACTTGTTGACCAGATCCTGGGTTTTTTCCGTGTTTGAATCACGTAGTAATGTGGTACCACACTGTGGCAGTCAATTAAACCTGGTTTCGATTAATATTTTAGAGGATAACACCAGTTAGGTCTGGGTTAGGTCTGGGATATGCGCGCATCTGGCTTACACTTTCGCCATTTTCGCAAACTTGTTGGCCAGATCCTGGGTTTTTTTCGTGTTTGAATCACGTAGTAATGTTGTACCAGTCTGAGGCAGTCAATTAAACCTGGTTTCGATCAATATTTCAGAGGATAACACCGGTTAGGTCTGGGTTAGGTCTGAGTTATGCCCGCATCTGGCTCATGATTTTGCCTTCTTCGCATACTTGTTGGCCAGATCCTGGCTTTTTTTCGTGTTTGAACCACGTAGAAATGTGGTAACACACTGAAGCAGTCAATTTAACCTGGTTTCGATCAATATTTTACAGGATAACACCGGTTAGGTCTGGGTTAGGTCTGGGAAATGCGCGCATCTGGCTTACACTTTCGTCATTTTCGCAAACTTGTTGGCCAGATCCTGGGTTTTTTTCGTGTTTGAATCACGTAGTAATGTTGTACCACACTGAGGCAGTTAATTAAACCTGGTTTCGATCAATATTTCAGAGAATAACACCGGTTAGGTCTGGGTTAGGTCCGGGAAATGCACGCATCTGGCTCATGATTTCGCCTTTTTCGCAAACTTGTTGGCCAGATCCTGGGTTTTTTCCGTGTTTGAATCATGTAGTAATGTTGTAGCACACTGAAGGAGTCAATTAAACCTGGTTTCGATCAATATTTTAGAGGATAACACCGGTTACGTCTGGGCTAGGTCTGGGTTATGCCCGCATCTGGCTCATGATTTTGCATTCTTCGCATACTTGTTGTCCAGATCCTGGGTTTTTTTCGTGTTTGAATCACGTAGTTATGTGGTAACACACTGAAGGAGTCAATTAAACCTCGTTTCGCGCAGTATTTTAGAGGATAACACCGGTTAAGTCTGGGTTAGGTCTGGGTTATGCCCGCATCTGGCTCATGATTTTGCCTTTTTCGCAAACTTGTTGGCCAGATCCTGGGTTTTTACCGTGTCTGAATCACGTAGTAATGTGGTACCACACTGAGGCAGTCAATTAAACCTGGTTACGATCAATATTTTAGAGGATAACACCGGTTAGGTCTGGGTTAGGTTGGGTTATGCCCGCATCTGGCTCATGATTTTGCCTTCTTCGCATACTTGTTGGCCAGATCCTGGGTTTTTTTCGTGTTTGAATCACGCAGTAATGTGGTAACACACTGAAGGAGTCAATTAAACCTGGTTTCGATCAATATTTTAGAGGATAACACCGGTTACGTCTGGGCTAGGTCTGGGTTATGCCCGCATCTTGCTCATAATTTTGCCTTCTTCGCATACCTGTTGGCCAGATCCTGGGTTTTTTTCGTGTTTGAATCACGTAGTAATGTGGTAACACACCGAAGGAGTCAATTAAACCTGGTTTCGATCAATATTTTAGAGGATAACACCGGTTAGCTCTGGGTTAGGTCTGGGTTATGCGCGCATCTGGCTCATGATTTTGCCTTCTTCGCATACTTGTTGGCCAGATCCTGGGTTTTTTTCGTGTTTGAATCACGTAGTAATGTGGTAACACACTGAAGCAGTCAATTAAACCTGGTCTCGATCAATATTTTAGAGGATAACACCGATTAGGTCTGGGTTAGGTCTGAGTTATGCCCGCATCTGGCTCATGATTTTGCCTTCTTCGCATACTTGCTGGTCAGATCCTGGGTTTTTTTCGTGTTTGAATCACGTAGTAATGTGGTAACACACTGAAGCAGTCAATTTAACCTGGTTTCGATCAATATTTTAGAGGATAACACCGGTTAGGTCTGGGTTAGGTCTGGGAAATGCGCGCATCTGGCTTACACTTTCGTCATTTTCGCAAACTTGTTGGCCAGATCCTGGGTTTTTTTCGTGTTTGAATCACGTAGTAATGTTGTACCACACTGAGGCAGTCAATTAAACCTGGTTTCGATCAATATTTCAGAGAATAACACCGGTTAGGTCTGGGTTAGGTCCGGGAAATGCACGCATCTGGCTCATGATTTCGCCTTTTTCGCAAACTTGTTGGCCAGATCCTGGGTTTTTTCCGTGTTTGAATCACGTAGTAATGTGGTAACACACTGAAGGAGTCAATTAAACCTGGTTTCGATCAATATTTTAGAGGATAACACCGGTTACGTCTGGGCTAGGTCTGGGTTATGCCCGCATCTGGCTCATGATTTTGCATTCTTCGCATACTTGTTGGCCAGATCCTGGGTTTTTTTCGTGTTTGAATCACGTAGTTATGTGGTAACACACTGAAGGAGTCAATTAAACCTCGTTTCGCTCAGTATTTTAGAGGATAACACCGGTTAAGTCTGGGTTAGGTCTGGGTTATGCCCGCATCTGGCTCATGATTTTGCCTTTTTCGCAAACTTGTTGGCCAGATCCTGGGTTTTTACCGTGTCTGAATCACGTAGTAATGTGGTACCACACTGAGGCAGTCAATTAAACCTGGTTTCGATCAATATTTTAGAGGATAACACCGGTTAGGTCTGGGTTAGGTCTGGGTTATGCCCGCATCTGGCTCATGATTTTGCCTTCTTCGCATACTTGTTGGCCAGATCCTGGGTTTTTTTCGTGTTTGAATCACGTAGTAATGTGGTGACACACTGAAGGAGTCAATTAAACCTGGTTTCGATCAATATTTTAGAGGATAACACCGGTTACGTCTGGGCTAGGTCTGGGTTATGCCCGCATCTTGCTCATAATTTTGCCTTCTTCGCATACCTGTTGGCCAGATCCTGGGTTTTTTTCGTGTTTGAATCACGTAGTAATGTGGTAACACACCGAAGGAGTCAATTAAACCTGGTTTCGATCAATATTTTAGAGGATAACACCGGTTAGCTCTGGGTTAGGTCTGGGTTATGCGCGCATCTGGCTCATGATTTTGCCTTCTTCGCATACTTGTTGGCCAGATCCTGGGTCTTTTTCGTGTTTGAATCACGTAGTAATGTGGTAACACACTGAAGCAGTCAATTAAACCTGGTCTCGATCAATATTTTAGAGGATAACACCGATTAGGTCTGGGTTAGGTCTGAGTTATGCCCGCATCTGGCTCATGATTTTGCCTTCTTCGCATACTTGCTGGTCAGATCCTGGGTTTTTTTCGTGTTTGAATCACGTAGTAATGTGGTAACACACTGAAGCAGTCAATTAAACCTGGTTTAGATCAATTTTTTTAGAGGATGACACCGGTTAGGTCTGGGTTAGGTCTAGGTTATGCCCGCATCTGGCTCATGATTTTGCCTTCTTCGCATACTTGTTGGCCAGATCCTGGGTTTTTTTCGTGTTTGAATCACGTAGTAATGTGGTAACACACTGAAGCAGTCAATTAAACCTGGTTTCGATCAATTTTTTTAGAGGATGACACCGGTTAGGTCTGGGTTAGGTCTGGGTTATGCCCGCATCTGGCTCATGATTTTGCCTTCTTCGCATACTTGTTGGCCAGATCCTGGGTTTTTTTCGTGTTTGAATCACGTAGTAATGTGGTAACACACTGAAGCAGTCAATTTAACCTGGTTTCGATCAATATTTTAGAGCATAACACCGGTTAGGTCTGGGTTAGGTCCGGGAAATGACCGCATCTGGCTCATGATTTTGCCTTCTTCGCATACTTGTTGGCCAGATCCTGGGTTTTTTTCGTGTTTGAATCACGTAGTAATGTGGTAACACACTGAAGCAATCAATTAAACCTGGTTTCGATCAATATTTTAGAGGATAACACCGATTAGGTCTGGGTTAGGTCTGAGTTATGCTCGCATCTGGCTCATGATTTTGCCTTCTTCGCATACTTGTTGGCCAGATCCTGGGTTTTTTCCGTGTTTGAATCACGTAGTAATGTGGTAATACACTGAAGCAGTCAATTAAACCTGGTTTCGATGAATATTTTAGAGGATAACACCGGTGAGGTCTGGGTAAGGTCCGGGAAATGCACGCATCTGGCTTATGATTTCGCCTTTTTCGCAAACTTGTTGACCAGATCCTGGGTTTTTTCCGTGTTTGAATCACGTAGTAATGTGGTACCACACTGTGGCAGTCAATTAAACCTGGTTTCGATTAATATTTTAGAGGATAACACCAGTTAGGTCTGGGTTAGGTCTGGGATATGCGCGCATCTGGCTTACACTTTCGCCATTTTCGCAAACTTGTTGGCCAGATCCTGGGTTTTTTTCGTGTTTGAATCACGTAGTAATGTTGTACCAGTCTGAGGCAGTCAATTAAACCTGGTTTCGATCAATATTTCAGAGGATAACACCGGTTAGGTCTGGGTTAGGTCTGAGTTATGCCCGCATCTGGCTCATGATTTTGCCTTCTTCGCATACTTGTTGGCCAGATCCTGGCTTTTTTTCGTGTTTGAACCACGTAGAAATGTGGTAACACACTGAAGCAGTCAATTAAACCTGGTTTCGATCAATTTTTTTAGAGGATGACACCGGTTAGGTTTGGGTTACGTCTGGGTTATGCCCGCATCTGGCTCATGATTTTGCCTTCTTCGCATACTTGTTGGCCAGATCCTGGGTTTTTTTGGTGTTTGAATCACGTAGTAATGTGGTAACACACTGAAGCAGTCAATTTAACCTGGTTTCGATCAATATTTTACAGGATAACACCGGTTAGGTCTGGGTTAGGTCTGGGAAATGCGCGCATCTGGCTTACACTTTCGTCATTTTCGCAAACTTGTTGGCCAGATCCTGGGTTTTTTTCGTGTTTGAATCACGTAGTAATGTTGTACCACACTGAGGCAGTTAATTAAACCTGGTTTCGATCAATATTTCAGAGAATAACACCGGTTAGGTCTGGGTTAGGTCCGGGAAATGCACGCATCTGGCTCATGATTTCGCCTTTTTCGCAAACTTGTTGGCCAGATCCTGGGTTTTTTCCGTGTTTGAATCATGTAGTAATGTTGTAGCACACTGAAGGAGTCAATTAAACCTGGTTTCGATCAATATTTTAGAGGATAACACCGGTTACGTCTGGGCTAGGTCTGGGTTATGCCCGCATCTGGCTCATGATTTTGCATTCTTCGCATACTTGTTGTCCAGATCCTGGGTTTTTTTCGTGTTTGAATCACGTAGTTATGTGGTAACACACTGAAGGAGTCAATTAAACCTCGTTTCGCGCAGTATTTTAGAGGATAACACCGGTTAAGTCTGGGTTAGGTCTGGGTTATGCCCGCATCTGGCTCATGATTTTGCCTTTTTCGCAAACTTGTTGGCCAGATCCTGGGTTTTTACCGTGTCTGAATCACGTAGTAATGTGGTACCACACTGAGGCAGTCAATTAAACCTGGTTACGATCAATATTTTAGAGGATAACACCGGTTAGGTCTGGGTTAGGTTGGGTTATGCCCGCATCTGGCTCATGATTTTGCCTTCTTCGCATACTTGTTGGCCAGATCCTGGGTTTTTTTCGTGTTTGAATCACGCAGTAATGTGGTAACACACTGAAGGAGTCAATTAAACCTGGTTTCGATCAATATTTTAGAGGATAACACCGGTTACGTCTGGGCTAGGTCTGGGTTATGCCCGCATCTTGCTCATAATTTTGCCTTCTTCGCATACCTGTTGGCCAGATCCTGGGTTTTTTTCGTGTTTGAATCACGTAGTAATGTGGTAACACACCGAAGGAGTCAATTAAACCTGGTTTCGATCAATATTTTAGAGGATAACACCGGTTAGCTCTGGGTTAGGTCTGGGTTATGCGCGCATCTGGCTCATGATTTTGCCTTCTTCGCATACTTGTTGGCCAGATCCTGGGTTTTTTTCGTGTTTGAATCACGTAGTAATGTGGTAACACACTGAAGCAGTCAATTAAACCTGGTCTCGATCAATATTTTAGAGGATAACACCGATTAGGTCTGGGTTAGGTCTGAGTTATGCCCGCATCTGGCTCATGATTTTGCCTTCTTCGCATACTTGCTGGTCAGATCCTGGGTTTTTTTCGTGTTTGAATCACGTAGTAATGTGGTAACACACTGAAGCAGTCAATTAAACCTGGTTTCGATCAATTTTTTTAGAGGATGACACCGGTTAGGTCTGGGTTAGGTCTAGGTTATGCCCGCATCTGGCTCATGATTTTGCCTTCTTCGCATACTTGTTGGCCAGATCCTGGGTTTTTTTCGTGTTTGAATCACGTAGTAATGTGGTAACACACTGAAGCAGTCAATTAAACCTGGTTTCGATCAATTTTTTTAGAGGATGACACCGGTTAGGTCTGGGTTAGGTCTGGGTTATGCCCGCATCTGGCTCATGATTTTGCCTTCTTCGCATACTTGTTGGCCAGATCCTGGGTTTTTTTCGTGTTTGAATCACGTAGTAATGTGGTAACACACTGAATTAGTCAATTTAACCTGGTTTCGATCAATATTTTAGAGCATAACACCGGTTAGGTCTGGGTTAGGTCCGGGAAATGACCGCATCTGGCTCATGATTTTGCCTTCTTCGCATACTTGTTGGCCAGATCCTGGGTTTTTTTCGTGTTTGAATCACGTAGTAATGTGGTAACACACTGAAGCAATCAATTAAACCTGGTTTCGATCAATATTTTAGAGGATAACACCGATTAGGTCTGGGTTAGGTCTGAGTTATGCCCGCATCTGGCTCATGATTTTGCCTTCTTCGCATACTTGTTGGCCAGATCCTGGGTTTTTTCCGTGTTTGAATCACGTAGTAATGTGGTAATACACTGAAGCAGTCAATTAAACCTGGTTTCGATGAATATTTTAGAGGATAACACCAGTTAGGTCTGGGTTAGGTCTGGGATATGCGCGCATCTGGCTTACACTTTCGCCATTTTCGCAAACTTGTTGGCCAGATCCTGGGTTTTTTTCGTGTTTGAATCACGTAGTAATGTTGTACCAGTCTGAGGCAGTCAATTAAACCTGGTTTCGATCAATATTTCAGAGGATAACACCGGTTAGGTCTGGGTTAGGTCTGAGTTATGCCCGCATCTGGCTCATGATTTTGCCTTCTTCGCATACTTGTTGGCCAGATCCTGGCTTTTTTTCGTATTTGAACCGCGTAGAAATGTGGTAACACACTGAAGCAGTCAATTAAACCTGGTTTCGATCAATTTTTTTAGAGGATGACACCGGTTAGGTTTGGGTTACGTCTGGGTTATGCCCGCATCTGGCTCATGATTTTGCCTTCTTCGCATACTTGTTGGCCAGATCCTGGGTTTTTTTGGTGTTTGAATCACGTAGTAATGTGGTAACACACTGAAGCAGTCAATTTAACCTGGTTTCGATCAATATTTTAGAGGATAACACCGGTTAGGTCTGGGTTAGGTCTGGGAAATGCGCGCATCTGGCTTACACTTTCGTCATTTTCGCAAACTTGTTGGCCAGATCCTGGGTTTTTTTCGTGTTTGAATCACGTAGTAATGTTGTACCACACTGAGGCAGTCAATTAAACCTGGTTTCGATCAATATTTCAGAGAATAACACCGGTTAGGTCTGGGTTAGGTCCGGGAAATGCACGAATCTGGCTCATGATTTCGCCTTTTTCGCAAACTTGTTGGCCAGATCCTGGGTTTTTTCCGGGTTTGAATCACGTAGTAATGTGGTAATTCACTGAAGCAATCAATTAAACCTGGTTTCGATCAATATTTTAGAGGATAACACCGGTTAGGTCTGGGTTAGGTCTGAGTTATGCCCGCATCTGGCTCATGATTTTGCCTTCTTCGCATACTTGTTGGCCAGATCCGAGGTTTTTTTCGTGTTTGAATCACGTAGAAATGTGGTAACACACTGAAGCAGTCAATTAAACCTGGTTTCGATCAATTTTTTTAGAGGATGACACCGGTTAGGTCTGGGTTAGGTCTGGGTTATGCCCGCATCTGGCTCATGATCTTGCCTTCTTCGCATACTTGTTGGCCAGATCCTGGGGTTTTTTTCGTGTTTGAATCACGTAGTAATGTGGTAACACACTGAAGCAGTCAATTTAACCTGGTTTCGATCAATATTTTAGAGGATAACACCGGTTAGATCTGGGTTAGGTCCGGGATATGCCCGCATCTGGCTCATGATTTTGCCTTCTTCGTATACTTGTTGGCCAGATCCTGGGTTTTTTTCGTGTTTGAATCACGTACTAATGTGGTAACACACTGAAGCAGTCAATTAAGCCTGGTTTCGATCAATATTTTAGAGGATAACACCGGTTAGGTCTGGGTTAGGTCTGAGTAATGCCCGCATCTGGCTCATGATTTTGCTTTTTTCGCAAACTTGTTGGCCAGATCCTGGGTTTTTTCCGTGTTTGAATCACGTAGTAATGTTGTAGCACACTGAAGCAGTCAATTAAACCTGGTTTCGATCAATATTTTAGAGGATAACACCGGTTAGGTCTGGGTTAGGTCTGGGTTATGCTCGCATCTGGCTCATGATTTTGCCTTCTTCGCATACTTGTTGGCCAGATCCTGGATTTTTTTCGTGTTTGAATCACGTAGTAATGTGGTAACACACTGAAGCAATCAATTAAACCTGGTTTCGATCAATATTTTAGAGGATAACACCGGTTAGGTCTGGGTTAGGTCTGGGCTATGCCCGCATCTGGCTCATGATTTTGACTTCTTCGCATACTTGTTGGCCAGATCCTGGGTTTTTTTCGTGTTTGAATGACGTAGTAATGTTGTACCACACTGAGGCAGTCAATTAAACCTGGTTTCGATCAATATTTCAGAGGATAACACCGGTTAGGTCTGGGTTAGGTCCGGGAAATGCACGCATCTGGCTCATGATTTCGCCGTTTTCGCAAACTTGTTGACCAGATCCTGGGTTTTTTCCGTGGTTGAATCACGTAGTAATGTGGTACCACACTGTGGCAGTCAATTAAACCTGGTTTCGATCAATATTTTAGATGATAACACCAGTTAGGTCTGGGTTAGGTCTGGGATATGCGCGCATCTGGCTTACACTTTCGCCATTTTCGTAAACTTGTTGGCCAGATCCTGGGTTTTTTTCGTGTTTGAATCACGTAGTAATGTTGTACCAGTCTGAGGCAGTCAATTAATCCTGGTTTCGATCAATATTTCAGAGGATAACACCGGTTAGGTCTGGGTTAGGTCCGGGAAATGCACGAATCTGGCTCATGATTTCGCCTTTTTCGCAAACTTGTCGGCCAGATCCTGTGTTTTTTCCGTGTTTGAATCACGTAGTAATGTGGTAATTCACTGAAGCAGTCACTTAAACCTGGTTTCGATCAATATTTTAGAGGATAACACCGGTTAGGTCTGGGTTAGGTCTGAGTTATGCCCGCATCTGGCTCATGATTTTGCCTTTTTCGCAAACTTGTTGGCCAGATCCTGGGTTTTTTCCGTGTTTGAATCACGTAGTAATGTGGTAACACACTGAAGCTGTCAATTAAACCTGGTTTCGATCAATATTTTAGAGGATAACACCGGTTAGGTCTGGGTTAGGTCTGGGTTATGCCTGCATCTGGCTCATGATTTTGCCTTCTTCGCATACTTGTTGGCCAGATCCTAGGTTTTTTTCGTGTTTGAATCACGTACTAATGTGGTAACACACTGAAGCAGTCAATTAAACCTGGTTTCGATCAATATTTTAGAGGATAACACCGGTTAGGTCTGGGTTAGGTCCGGGAAATGCACGCATCTGGCTAATGATTTCGCCCTTTTCGCAAACTTGTTGACCAGATCCTGGGTTTTTTCCGTGTTTGAATCACGTAGTAATGTGGTACCACACTGAGGCAGTCAATTAAACCTGGCTTCGATCAATATTTTAGAGGATAACACCGGTTAGCTCTGGGTTAGGTCTGGGATATGCGCGCATCTGGCTTACACTTTCGCCATTTTCACAAACTTGTTGGCCAGATCCTGGGTTTTTTTCGTGTTTGAATCACGTAGTAACGTTGTACCACACTGAGGCAATCAATTAAACCTGGTTTAGATCAATATTTTAGAGGATAACACCGGTTAGGTCTGGGTTAGGTCTGGGCTATTCGCGCATCTGGCTCATGATTTTGACTTCTTCGCATACTTGTTGGCCAGATCCTGGGTTTTTTTCGTGTTTGAATCACGTAGTGATGTTGTACCACACTGAGGCAGTCAATTAAACCTGGTTTCGATCAATATTTTAGAGGATAACACCGGTTAGGTCTGGGTTAGGTCTGAGTTATGCCCGCATCTGGCTCATGATTTTGCCTTTTTCGCAAACTTGTTGGCCAGATCCTGGGTTTTTTCCGTGTTTGAATCACGTAGTAATGTTGTAGCACACTGAAGCAGTCAATTAAACCTGGTTTTGATCAATATTTTAGAGGATAACACCGGTTAGGTCTGGGTTAGGTCTGGGATATGCGCGCATGTGGCTTATACTTGCGCCTTTCCGCAAACTTGTTGGCCAGATCCAGGGTTTTTTCCGTGTTTGAATCGCGTAGTAATGTGGTAATTCACTGAAGCAGTCAATTAAACCTGGTTTCGATCAATATTTTAGAGGATTTCACTGGTTAGGTCTGGGTTAGGTCTGGGTTAGGTCTGGGTTATGCCCGCATCTGGCTCATGATTTTGCCTTCTTCGCATACTTGTTGGCCAGATCCGGTTTTTTTTGTGGTTGAATAACGTAGTAATGTGGTAACACACTGAAGCAGTCAATTGAACCTGGTTTCGATCAATATTTTAGAGGATAACACCGGTTAGGTCTGGGTTAGATCTGGGTAATGCCCACATCTGGCTCATGATTTTGCCTTCTTCGCATACTTGTTGGCCAGATCATGAGTTTTTTTCGTGTTTGAATCACGTAGTAATGTGGTAACACACTGAAGCAGTCAATTAAACCTGGTTTCGATCAATATTTTAGAGGATAACACCGGTTAGGTCTGGGCTAGGTCTGCGTTATGCCCGCATCTGGCTCATGATTTTGCCTTCTTCGCATACTTGTTGGCCAGATCCGGGGATTTTTTCGTGTTTGAATCACGTAGTAATGTGGTAACACACTGAAGCAGTCCATTAAACCTGGTTTCGATCAATTTTTTTAGAGGATGACACCGGTTAGGTCTGGGTTAGGTCTGGGTTATGCCCGCATCTGGCTCATGATTTTGCCTTCTTCGCATACTTGTTGGCCAGATCCTGGGTTTTTTTCGTGTTTGAATCACGTAGTAATGTGGTAACACACTGAAGCAATCAATTAAACCTGGTTTGGATCAATATTTTAGAGGATAACACCGGTTAGGTCTGGGTTAGGTCTGGGCTATGCCCGCATCTGGCTCATGATTTTGACTTCTTCGCATACTTGTTGGCCAGATCCTGGGTTTTTTTCGTGTTTGAATCACGTAGTAATGTTGTACCACACTGAGGCAGTCAATTAAACCTGGTTTCGATCAATATTTCAGAGGATAACACTGGTTAGGTCTGGGTTAGGTCCGGGAAATGCACGCATCTGGCTCATGATTTCGCCTTTTTCGCAAACATGTTGGCCAGATCCTGGGTTTTTTCCGTGTTTGAATCACGTAGTAATGTGGTAATTCACTGAAACACTCAATTAAACCTGGTTTCGATCAATATTTTAGAGGATAACACCGGTTAGGTCTAGGTTAGGTCTGGGATATGCGCGCATCTGGCTTATACTTTCGCCTTTTTCGCAAACTTGTTCGCCAGATCCTGGGTTTTTTCCGTGTTTGAATCACGTAGTAATGTGGTAATACACTGAAGCAGTCAATTAAACCTGGTTTCGATCAATATTTTAGAGGATAACACCGGTAAGGTCTGGGTTAGGTCCGGGAAATGCACGCATCTGGCTCATGATTTTGACTTCTTCGCATACTTGTTGGCCAGATCCTGGGTTTTTTTCGTGTTTGAATCACGTAGTAATGTTGTACCACACTGAGGCAGTCAATTAAACCTGGTTTCGATCAATATTTCAGAGGATAACACTGGTTAGGTCTGGGTTAGGTCCGGGAAATGCACGCATCTGGCTTATGATTTCGCCTTTTTCGCAAACTTGTTGACCAGATCCTGGGTTTTTTCCGTGTTTGAATCACGTAGTAATGTGGTACCACACTGTGGCAGTCAATTAAACCTGGTTTCGATCAATATTTTAGAGGATAACACCAGTTAGGTCTGGGTTAGGTCTGGGATATGCGCGCATCTGGCTTACACTTTCGCCATTTTCGCAAACTTGTTGGCCAGATCCTGGGTTTTTTTCGTGTTTGAATCACGTAGCAATGTTGTACCAGTCTGAGGCAGTCAATTAATCCTGGTTTCGATCAATATTTCAGAGGATAACACCAGTTAGGTCTGGGTTAGGTCTGGGTTATGCCCCCTCAGGGGCTGTGTCCGGCCAGGTGTCCGGCGCAGTACGGGGCGTAGCGACCCCGAGGTACCTGATGCTAATCACACCGTAAGCCTCCTGTTGGTCGTCGCAACGACTCATTCACAATTCCAGTCTTGGTTTTGTGAATGGTACGTGACGGCAGGAGGACCGGGGGCCTTGGCTTAACCGCCTGGGCTGCGAGGATGGTAACTCTATAAATTACCCTCTAATCCTAAGTTATGGTGCGCGGCGATGGGATGCATGGTTGGGAGAGAAGGCCCAATCCCTAGCGACCACCTCCGGGGGCACCTGCCGAACCCCCGGAGTATTAGGCTTCCCCAGGCAAGGCGGCTCTGCCTGGGGTGACCTTCCTTCCGACCACACTCGTGGGAACAACAATGGAGCATGATCAAATTAAAACAAACAGGACTGGATATTTTGATAACGGATTGGAACTCGAAACGGCAAACGGCATGGCAACGAATGGACCACTTCCTGGTGGGGTGAAACCCATGGTCAGGAGTGTGGAGGTGGTTAATCCCCAGCTCGGGATCCACCTTGGAGGTGATTTGGACCTCCTTAGGGTCGGCGCCGGCCCAGTGGTCAGCCTGGAGCGGCTGAATGCCTCTGAGTGGCGCAAAGCGGGGAGGGAATCACCTCCCCGCAAAAGGCATGATGCCGAGGAGGCGACGTCGAGCATCGTGGAGGCTGTCGCACTTCTCGACGATGAGTCCCAAGACGGCGACGATTGGGCGCCGGATCGTTCAACTGCCGACGACGTTGAGTGCGTCGATTCAAGCGAGGAGGATATTGAACCCGGGAAGAGGAAGCGGAAGGGCCCAGGGGCGGGGAGACCCCGGGGTATTTTCGTAGACCCTAGAAAGTTGGGGCCCGGTATGAAGCACCTGCCGAAGCAGGCGGACCTCCGTAATATTGCGGAGGTCATGAAGTCAGACGAACTCTTGGGCCGGCTGAAAGAGCAGTTGGAGTCCGTCGTCAGGGTGGCAGATACCGCGAGCCACTTAAAGACGACGGACATCCGCGGCCTACGTTTGGCTGCACGGGTGGCGTTGGTCAGCGCCGAAGAGCTGCACGGCAGAGCTGACCGCGCCGAAAACCCGAACAGGCCGGCCCGGGAAGTCGTCATTCGTCAGGGCGAATGGGAGAGGAGGTCCAAGGCACTAGAGAAGAGGCTGGAGGTGGCGGATAAGACCGCCACCACCCTTTCCGAGACCGTGAGGGTCAAAGACAGGGAGTTGGAGCACCTCAGGCGGGAAGTTGGCCGCCTGAGGTACAAAGAGGAGCAGCGGAGGCTCCAGAGAGCAGGAGACGAGCCGGCCGGCGAGACACCACCGGACCATCTGCTGCCCTGTGTCCCTCGACCGCGGCGGAGGGACCTCCTCCCGCCCACCTTTGACGGGGGGGATCCCGGCATGGAGATCGACACGGCGGTCCCTGGACCGTCATGTCCAGCTAGGCCCGTCCAGCAAGTAGAAGAGTGCCCCGAGTCTGGAAACCCTTTGGTGGCCATGATGGCAGAAGTCGTCAAAAGGGTTTCTGACATGGCCGGGCATATATCGGCCCTGGAGGACCGGTTCCAGGCGCGTTTTGATGCGGTGTGGCGGGCTGTGTCCCGCCCGCCACTGGGGAAGGGTGCCATGACCCTTTCTGCATCCGCAGGAGCGGCCCCGCCGATTAACGCGAAAGGGGCAGATATGCCAAAGGGAAAGGCGAAGGGGACCGTGGCGACGAAACCGGGGGGCACGTGTGCTCCTGTCAAAGCCGCCGCGACAACCCCCAAGGCTACAAACAAAAAGATAGGTGCCACCAAGCCCCATGGTGGCACCTCTACAGCCGGAGTGACGGATAAATCAAAGCCACCCGCCGCGAAATCCAAAGTGTCGGAAAAGGCTGCGCCACTTCTCCCTCCACCATCACCCAAGGCGAAGTCCACCCCTACCCCCACCAGCGAGGGGCAGGGTACTTGGGCTGAGGTGGTTAGGCGTGGCAAAAAGAAGGGGTGTGGAAAGGAGGCGACTGCAGTCACACCCACCACCAAGGCAGGTAAGACCTCCGCGGCAAGTCGGCCAGCCGCCACTACTGCGGCTGGCAGCAGCAAGAAAGGCGGTGCTCAGACTGCGGCGGTCAAATTGCCGAGGTTGCCTAAAAAGGCAGCAGTCTCGGTGACCGCCGCCGTAGGACGCGAAGGAGAACTGGGCCCCCTCCTCAACAGGGTGATGCCGGGTATCTGTAAGGATCTCGGGATCACCGGGATGCAGCCCACCAGAGCGGTCACCGGGGCGCTCCTGTTAGCGATCCCTGGTGAGAAAGGTAAGGAGAAGGCGACCGCTCTGCGTGCGCGTCTTGAGGGGGTCCTCCAGGACGAGGGTGTTCGGGTGGCTTGCCCCCAGAAACAGGCCGAGTTAAGGGTGTCCGGCCTGTCGGAGGCAGCCACCCAGGACGCAGTTAGGGAGGCCCTTGCCACCGCCGGGGGTTGCGGCGCTGCGGAGGTCAACGTTGGTGACCTCCGCAGGGACAGCTCAGGCATGTTTACTGCCTGGGCTCGCTGTCCCCTTCGCGCCGCAACCAAGCTCGCGAAGTCCGGCCGCCTAATGGTCGGCTTCTTCGAGGCCCGGCTGGCGGTGCTTGCCGCGAGGCCGCTGCAGTGCCACCGCTGCCTGGAGTTCGGTCACGTTCGGCAGCGGTGCACCAGCACCGTAGATCGCAGCGGCCTCTGCTACCGCTGCGGAGGGGCCTCCCACACAGCCAGGGAGTGTACGGCCGCCCCAAAATGCCCCCTTTGTGTGGGCCTGGGGCGGCCAGCGGATCACCGAATGGGTGGGGCGGCGTGCCGTCCCCCCAAACGGAAGGGCAAGAAGGCAAAGGGTATGGTTGTGCCCCCATCCACGGTGCCGGCTGGTGTTGAGCCGGCGCCGGTGCCCGTCGCGATGGAGATCCAGGGGGCGGCTTGTTCCCAGCCGTCCCCAGCTGTGGTGTCGGGTGTTACACCCGCCCCAGCCTCTGTCGCGACGGCAGTGAGGGGGGTGGCATGTGTACCCGCCCCGCAACCCATGACGGAGATGATGGAGGTGGATGTGGCGCCTTGCGACTCGGTGCCCTCCACCTCCACGAAATCGGAAGGAGTTTTGTCCGGTGGGGGTGCTGCAGAGCCCCCACCACGGGCGGCAGACCAGACGCCGTGCGGGTCAGAGCCCCTTATTAGGGGGGTGATGGCCTCGTACGGCGGCAATGATCCGGGGCGCGCAGAGGCGCCCCTAAGCGCTGGAAGTGGAGGCCTGGAGGAGGCCGCGGGTGAGATCCGATAATGTCTCAACGCCTCCTCCAGGTCAATTTGAACCACTGCCGGGGGGCTCAGGATCTCATGCTCCAAACCCTCCGGCAGTGGAACATCGGGATGGCCGTGATCGCCGAGCCCTATCGTGTCCCCAAACACCCCGCTTGGGTGGGGGACCTTAACGGGGTCTCGGCGATCACCTGGCAGTACGGGCGCGGCACGTTGCCGTGCTCTGTAGTGGGGCGGGGCCACGGGTTTGTGGCGGTTAAGTGGGGGGAAGTAGTGGTTGCCGGGTGTTATGCGTCGCCCGCCAAGGGCCTCAGCGATTTTGAGGCGTACCTCGACGAGGTGGGGAGATGCATCTCCCCACATCTCGCCAGTGGGGTACTCGTCCTGGGAGATTTTAATGCCCACGCTGCAGCGTGGGGCTGCCCCAGGACGACCGTGAAGGGTGACGCGATGCTCGAATGGGCGGCGGGTCACGGCCTCATAGTTTTGAATGAAGGGGCCGTGAGCACGTGCGTGCACGCGCGGGGCGAGTCGATCGTCGACATATCGTTGGCGAGCCCCGCCATGGCGCGCCGTGTGTCCGACTGGAGGGTCGCGGAAGAGGTGGCCACGTTAAGCGACCACCTCTATATTACGTTTTCCGTATCCGCGACCCCCGGCGTAAATGGACCCCGTCAACCGGGCAGGGAAGCACACCCGGCGCCACGCTGGTCCGCCAAGAGGCTGGACCCGGACGCCCTTGCGATGGCAGCCTCCGTTGTGGCATGGCAGGAGATGCCACGCCGGACCCTCGGCAATCCTTCTGCCGGGGCGCGTTGGTTCCGCGACACTATGACGTCCTTGTGCGACGCAGTCATGCCGCGGGCCACCGCCCCGAGCCGAGGGGGGTCCGTGTACTGGTGGTCGGGCGAGATCGAGGACTTACGCACTCGTTGCGTTGTCGCCCGACGCCGGTACACCCGCGCCAGGAGACGGCGCGGGGCGACGGAGGCAGAGGTGGTGGGGTTGCGCGGGGAATTTTCTCTGGCGCGAAGAACCCTCCGCCGGGCCATCGCGACCGCGAAAGCCCATGCATGGACGGAGCTCCTCGGCTCTCTGGATGCAAATCCATGGGGGCGCCCCTATCATATGGTCGTAGGGAAGATGCGATCATGGGCGCCCCCGGTCACAGAGAGCCTCGACCCCCAGCTGCTCGGGGAAACTATGCGCGTCCTCTTCCCAGTTGGGGGAGAGGCGTTCCTGCATCCCCCCGAGCCACAGCCGGATCACCCGCCTTGGTGGTCCGACGAACTGGGGGTCTCCGAGGAGGAGCTGGCCAGGGCCGTCCGGAGAATGGCTGCCAAAAAGACGGCGCCAGGACCGGACGGCATACCTGGCAGGGCCTGGGCTATAGCGGTGGGTGCTCTGGGGGCTGGCTTGATACGCGTCTTTGACGCGTGCCTGCGGACCGGTCAGTTCCCCCCCATATGGAAGGTGGCGAGGTTGGTCCTCCTCCACAAGCCAGGGAAGCCCGCGGATTCTCCATCTGCGTTCCGACCCATTTGTCTGTTGGACGAGGCTGGAAAGCTCCTCGAGCGGGTCATTGTATCCAGGCTCGAGGGGCACCTGTCCCGCGTCGGCCCTGATCTGGCCGACCGACAGGTCGGCTTTCGCCGGGGCCGCTCCACAGTCGACGCCATAGCGACAGTGCGGACCCTGGCGGAATCGGCAATCTCCCGGGGGGGTGTGGCGTTGGCAGTCTCATTAGACATTGCCAACGCCTTCAATACCGTCTCCTGGGGGGCGATAGGTCGGGCACTGCAGTACCACCGGGTGCCCGCCTATCTATGCCGACTGATCGGGGATTATCTTCGGGGCAGGGTAGTCCAATATCCGGGTCGGAACGGGATGGAGCAGAGAGCGGTGCACCGCGGGGTTCCACAGGGGTCGGTCCTCGGGCCGCTCCTGTGGAACTTGGCCTATGATGCGGTGCTGCGGGCAGAACTCCCCGTCGGCGTGTCGTTGGTTTGTTATGCCGACGACACCCTGGTGATTGCCGGCGGGGATACGTGGAGGAGGGCGGTGGCCCTCGCGGAGGATGGGACGGCACGAGTCGTCGCCGAAGTAGAGCGTCTGGGGTTGCGCGTGGCACCCCAGAAGACCGAGGCCATCTGGCTGTGTAATGTCAGTGGTCGCGGGGTGCCGCGCCAGGCGTCTCTACGGGTGGGTGGAGCCCAAGTCGGGGTGGGGCGCCGGATGAAGTATCTGGGCCTCACCCTCGACAGCTACTGGCGCTTCGGGCATCATTTGGAAGGGTTGGGTCCCCGTATCGAGAGGGCAGCGGCCGCGTTAGGCCGCATAATGCCTAATCTCGGGGGACCCAACATGGCGGCACGGCGGCTGTATTTGGGAGTCGTCCGGTCCATGGCGCTTTATGGCGCGCCGATATGGGCCGGCGGTCTGATGGCCAATCGGCGGGGTGCATTTGTACTCCGTCGGTTACAGAGGTTGGTCGCCATCAGAGTCGTGCGGGGTTATCGCACGATCTCCTACACAGCCGCCACCTTGCTAGCGGGTTCCGCACCGTTTCACCTGCTGGCGAAAATGGACGCAGAGGTGTATCAAAGCCTCTGCGACCTTCGCCAGCGGGGCGTGGACCCGCATGGCGAGGAGGCCGCCAGGGCCCGGAGCCAGGCGCGGCGACGCGTCTATAGTCGGTGGCTGGTCTGGTTATCGAAGCCAGACCAGCAGGATGATCGCGTCGCCGCGGCGGTCCGCCCAGTGTTTTATGCCTGGGTGGGCCGTAGCTGGGGTACGCCCACCTACCGCCTGACACAGGTACTGACCGGACACGGTTGCTTCGGTCGGTACCTGCATCGGATAGGGCGGGAGGCGACGGCTGCGTGCCATCATTGCAGGGGAAGGGAGGACACCGCGCAGCACACGCTGCAGTTTTGCCCGGCGTGGGCAGCTCAGCGCGGTGTCCTCGTTGGAATAGTTGGAGCGGACCTCTCGCTGCCGGCCGTCATTCGTGCAATGGTCGGCAGTGCGGAGGCGTGGGCGGCCATGGCCTTGTTTTGTGAAGAGGTCATGGCCGCGAAGGAGGACGCCGAAAGGGCGCGTGAGGAGGTGGGGGGCAGGCGGCGACGCCGACCGTAAGACCCTCCACCGCTCCCCGTGACAGGGGGAGCGCGAAGGGGTCGGTGATGGTGTTTGGGTGCGAGGTGAGGGTCACTATTCCCTCATTCCCCCTCGCATCCAGCCCATCACCGTACCAGGGGCCCGTGGCAGGGGCCCCGTCTAGCGGGGGCGGCAGTGTTAGCCGGCCCCGCAGCCGTGGTCGCGATCGGGTGGGGGCCCGGTCGCGGCTAGTAGCAACGGCAAGAGCGGGGGCGACGTCGCGTGTGACCGCGTGGCGTCGCCGGGGGGCAATCAGGTTAGTTTGCCCCCCATTGGGGGAGGAGGATCATATCTCCTCCCCCGGGAAGGGCCCGTAGTAGGGCGTTGCGACAACGGGGAGAGTCACGGTAGTATCGCTAGTTTGGTTCCCGTGACTCTCCCCAGATAAAGGGCGCAGGCGGTCACCGTGGTGTTTTAGCCGGTAAGAGTCCGGCACTACCCCGGCCTCCCCCCCAGGGAGCCGGGGTGTCCATGAGGATTTCACCACGTTAAAAAAAAAAAAAAAAAAAAAAAAAAAAAAAAAAAAAAGGTCTGGGTTATGCCCGCATCTGGCTCATGATTTTGCCTTCTTCGCAGACTTGTTGGCCAGATCCTGGATTTTTTTCGTGTTTGAATCACGTAGTAATGTGGTAACACACTGAAGCAATCAATTAAACCTGGTTTAGATCAATATTTTAGAGGATAACACCGGTTAGGTCTGGGTTAGGTCTGGGCTATTCGCGCATCTGGCTCATGATTTTGACTTCTTCGCATACTTGTTGGCCAGATCCTGGGTTTTTTTCGTGTTTGAATCACGTAGTGATGTTGTACCACACTGAGGCAGTCAATTAAACCTGGTTTCGATCAATATTTCAGAGGATAACACCGGTTAGGTCTGGGTTAGGTCCGGGAAATGCACGCATCTGGCTCATGATTTCGCCTTTTTCGCAAACTTGTTGACCAGATCCTGGGTTTTTTCCGTGTTTGAATCACGTAGTAATGTGGTAATTCACTGAAGCAGTCAATTAAACCTGGTTTCGATCAATATTTTAGAGGATAACACCGGTTAGGTCTGGGTTAGGTCTGAGTTATGCCCGCATCTGGCTCATGATTTTGCCTTTTTCGCAAACTTGTTGGCCAGATCCTGGGTTTTTTCCGTGTTTGAATCACGTAGTAATGTTGTAGCACACTGAAGCAGTCAATTAAACCTGGTTTCGATCAATATTTTAGAGGATAACACCGGTTAGGTCTGGGTTAGGTCTGGGTTATGCCCGCATCTGGCTCATGATTTTGCCTTCTTCGCATACTTGTTGGCCAGATCCTGGGTTTTTTTCGTGTTTGAATCACGTAGTAATGTGGTAACACACTGAAGCAGTCAATTAAACCTGGTTTCGATCAATATTTTAGAGGATAACACCGGTTAGGTCTGGGCTAGGTCTGCGTTATGCCCGCATCTGGCTCATGATTTTGCCTTCTTCGCATACTTGTTGGCCAGATCCGGGGATTTTTTCGTGTTTGAATCACGTAGTAATGTGGTAACACACTGAAGCAATCAATTAAACCTGGTTTAGATCAATATTTTAGAGGATAACACCGGTTAGGTCTGGGTTAGGTCTGGGCTATTCGCGCATCTGGCTCATGATTTTGACTTCTTCGCATACTTGTTGGCCAGATCCTGGGTTTTTTTCGTGTTTGAATCACGTAGTGATGTTGTACCACACTGAGGCAGTCAATTAAACCTGGTTTCGATCAATATTTCAGAGGATAACACCGGTTAGGTCTGGGTTAGGTCTGGGCTATGCCCGCATCTGGCTCATGATTTTGACTTCTTCGCATACTTGTTGGCCAGATCCTGGGTTTTTTTCGTGTTTGAATCACGTAGTAATGTTGTACCACACTGAGGCAGTCAATTAAACCTGGTTTCGATCAATATTTCAGAGGATAACACTGGTTAGGTCTGGGTTAGGTCCGGGAAATGCACGCATCTGGCTCATGATTTCGCCTTTTTCGCAAACATGTTGGCCAGATCCTGGGTTTTTTCCGTGTTTGAATCACGTAGTAATGTGGTAATTCACTGAAACACTCAATTAAACCTGGTTTCGATCAATATTTTAGAGGATAACACCGGTTAGGTCTAGGTTAGGTCTGGGATATGCGCGCATCTGGCTTATACTTTCGCCTTTTTCGCAAACTTGTTCGCCAGATCCTGGGTTTTTTCCGTGTTTGAATCACGTAGTAATGTGGTAATACACTGAAGCAGTCAATTAAACCTGGTTTCGATCAATATTTTAGAGGATAACACCGGTAAGGTCTGGGTTAGGTCCGGGAAATGCACGCATCTGGCTTATGATTTCGCCTTTTTCGCAAACTTGTTGACCAGATCCTGGGTTTTTCCGTGTTTGTATCACGTAGTAATGTGGTACCACACTGTGGCAGTCAATTAAACCTGGTTTCGATCAATATTTTAGAGGATAACACCAGTTAGGTCTGGGTTAGGTCTGGGATATGCGCGCATCTGGCTTACACTTTTGTCATTTTCGCAAACTTGTTGGCCAGATCCTGGGTTTTTTTCGTGTTTGAATCACGTAGTAATGTTGTACCACACTGAGGCAGTCAATTAAACCTGGTTTCGATCAATATTTCAGAGGATAACACCGGTTAGGTCTGGGTTAGGTCCGGGATATGCACGCATCTGGCTCATGATTTCGCCTTTTTCGCAAACTTGTTGGCCAGATCCTGGGTTTTTTCCGTGTTTGAATCACGTAGTAATGTTGTAGCACACTGAAGCAGTCAATTAAACCTGGTTTCGATCAATATTTTAGAGGATAACACCGGTTAGGTCTGGGTTAGGTCTGGATTATGCCCGCATCTGGCTCATAATTTTGCCTTCTTCGCATACTTCTTGGCCAGATCCGGTTTTTTTTGTGTTTGAATCACGTAGTAATGTGGTAACACACTGAAGCAGTCAATTAAACCTGGTTTCGATCAATATTTTAGAGGATAACACCAGTTAGGTCTGGGTTAGGTCTGGGTTATGCCCGCATCTGGCTCATGATTTTGCCTTCTTCGCAGACTTGTTGGCCAGATCCTGGATTTTTTTCGTGTTTGAATGACGTAGTAATGTGGTAACACACTGAAGCAATCAAGTAAACCTGGTTTAGATCAATATTTTAGAGGATAACACCGGTTAGGTCTGGGCTAGGTCTGCGTTATGCCCGCATCTGGCTCATGATTTTGCCTTCTTCGCATACTTGTTGGCCAGATCCGAAAATTTTTTCGTGTTTGAATCACGGAGTAATGTGGTAACACACTGAAGCAGTCAATTAAACCTGGTTTCGATCCATTTTTTTAGAGGATGACACCGGTTAGGTCTGGGTTAGGTCTGGGTTATGCCCGCATCTGGCTCATGATTTTGCCTTCTTCGCATACTTGTTGGCCAGATCCTGGGTTTTTTTCGTGTTTGAATCACGTAGTAATGTGGTAACACACTGAAGCTGTCAATTTAACCTGGTTTCGATCTATATTTTAGAGGATAACACCGGTTATGTCTGGGTTAGGTCTGGGATACGCGCGCATCTGGCTTATACTTTCGCCTTTTTCGCAAACTTGTTGGCCAGTTCCTGGGTTTTCTCCGTGTTTGAATCACGTAGTAATGTGGTAACACAATGAAGCAGTCAATTAACCCTGGTTTCGATCAATATTTTGGAGGATAACACCGGTTAGGTCTGGGTTAGGTCTGGGTTATGCCCGCATCTGGCTCATGATTTTGCCTTTTTCGCAAACTTGTTGGCCAGATCCTGGGTTTTTTCCGTGTTTGAATCACGTAGTAATGTGGTAATACACTGAAGCAGTCAATTAAACCTGGTTTCGATCAATATTTTAGAGGATAACACCGGTTAGGTCTGGGTTAGGTCTGGGATATGCGCGCATCTGGCTTATACTTTCGCCTTTTTCGCAAACTTGTTGACCATATCCTGGGTTTTTTCCGTGTTTGAATCACGTAGTAATGTGGTACCACACTGAGGCAGTCAATTAAACCTGGTTTCGATCAATATTTTAGAGGATAACACCGGTTAGGTCTGGGTTAGGTCTGGGATATGCGCGCATCTGGCTTACACTTTCGCCATTTTCGCGAACTTGTTGGCCAGATCCTGGGTTTTTTTCGTGTTTGAATCACGTAGTAACGTTGTACCACACTGAGGCAGTCAATTAAACCTGGTTTCGATCAATATTTTAGAGGATAACACCGGTTAGGTCTGGGCTAGGTCTGCGTTATGCCCGCATCTGGCTCATGATTTTGCCTTCTTCGCATACTTGTTGGCCAGATCCGAAAATTTTTTCGTGTTTGAATCACGGAGTAATGTGGTAACACACTGAAGCAGTCAATTAAACCTGGTTTCGATCTATATTTTAGAGGATAACACCGGTTAGGTCTGGGTTAGGTCTGGGCTATGCCCGCATCTGGCTCATGATTTTGACTTCTTCGCATACTTGTTGGCCAGATCCTGGGTTTTTTTCGTGTTTGAATCACGTAGTAATGTTGTACCACACTGAGGCAGTCAATTAAACCTGGTTTCGATCAATATTTCAGAGGATAACACTGGTTAGGTCTGGGTTAGGTCCGGGAAATGCACGCATCTGGCTCATGATTTCGCCTTTTTCGCAAACTTGTTGGCCAGATCCTGGGTTTTTCCGTGTTTGAATCACGTAGTAATGTGGTAATTCACTGAAACACTCAATTAAACCTGGTTTCGATCAATATTTTAGGGGATAACACCGGTTAGGTCTGGGTTAGGTCTGGGAAATGCGCGCATCTGGCTCATACTTTCGCCTTTTTCGCAAACTTGTTCGCCAGATCCTGGGTTTTTTTCGTGTTTGAATCACGTGGTAATGTTGTACCAGACTGAGGCAGTCAATTAAACCTGGTTTCGATCAATATTTCAGAGGATAACACCGGTTAGGTCTGGGTTAGGTACGGGAAATGCACGCATCTGGCTCATGATTTCGCCTTTTTCGCAAACTTGTTGGCCAGATCCTGGGTTTTTTCCGTGTTTGAATCACGTTGTAATGTGGTAATTCACTGAAGCAGTCAATTAAACCTGGTTTCGATCAATATTTTAGAGGATAGCACCGGTTAGGTCTGGGTTAGGTCTGGGTTATGCCCGCATCTGGCTCATGATTTTGCCTTCTTCGCATACTTGTTGGCCAGATCCTGGGTTTTTTTCGTGTTTGAATCACGTAGTAATGTGGTAACACACTGAAGCAGTCAATTAAACCTGGTTTCGATCAATTTTTTTAGAGGATAACACCGGTTAGGTCTGGGTTAGGTCTGGGTTATGCCCGCATCTGGCTCATGATTTTGCCTTCTTCGCATACTTGTTCGCCAGATACTGGGTTTTTTTCGTGTTTGAATCACGTAGTAATGTGGTAACACACTGAAGCAGTCAATTTAACCTGGTTTCGATCAATATTTTAGAGGATAACACCGGTTATGTCTGGGTTAGGTCTGGGATACGCGCGCATCTGGCTTATACTTTCGCCTTTTTCGCAAACTTGTTGGCCAGTTCCTGGGTTTTCTCCGTGTTTGAATCACGTAGTAATGTGGTAACACAATGAAGCAGTCAATTAATCCCTGGTTTCGATCAATATTTTGGAGGATAACACCGGTTAGGTCTGGGTTAGGTCCGGGTTATGCCCGCATCTGGCTCATGATTTTGCCTTTTTCGCAAACTTGTTGGCCAGATCCTGGGTTTTTTCCGTGTTTGAATCTCGTAGTAATGTGGTAATACACTGAAGCAGTCAATTAAACCTGGTTTCGATCAATATTTTAGAGGATAACACCGGTAAGGTCTGGGTTAGGTCCGGGAAATGCACGCATCTGGCTTATGATTTCGCCTTTTTCGCAAACTTGTTGACCAGATCCTGGGTTTTTCCGTGTTTGAATCACGTAGTAATGTGGTACCACACTGTGGCAGTCAATTAAACCTGGTTTCGATCAATATTTTAGAGGATAACACCAGTTAGGTCTGGGTTAGATCTGGGATATGCGCGCATCTGGCTTACACTTTTGTCATTTTCGCAAACTTGTTGGCCAGATCCTGGGTTTTTTTCGTGTTTGAATCACGTAGTAATGTTGTACCAGACTGAGGCAGTCAATTAAACCTGGTTTCGATCAATATTTCAGAGGATAACACCGGTTAGGTCTGGGTTAGGTACGGGAAATGCACGCATCTGGCTCATGATTTCGCCTTTTTCGCAAACTTGTTGGCCAGATCCTGGGTTTTTTCCGTGTTTGAATCACGTTGTAATGTGGTAATTCACTGAAGCAGTCAATTAAACCTGGTTTCGATCAATATTTTAGAGGATAACACCGGTTAGGTCTGGGTTAGGTCTGGGTTATGCCCGCATCTGGCTCATGATTTTGCCTTCTTCGCATACTTGTTGGCCAGATCCTGGGTTTTTTTCGTGTTTGAATCACGTAGTAATGTGGTAACACACTGAAGCAGTCAATTAAACCTGGTTTCGATCAATTTTTTTAGAGGATAACACCGGTTAGGTCTGGGTTAGGTCTGGGTTATGCCCGCATCTGGCTCATGATTTTGCCTTCTTCGCATACTTGTTCGCCAGATACTGGGTTTTTTTCGTGTTTGAATCACGTAGTAATGTGGTAACACACTGAGGCAGTCAATTTAACCTGGTTTCGATCAATATTTTAGAGGATAACACCGGTTATGTCTGGGTTAGGTCTGGGATACGCGCGCATCTGGCTTATACTTTCGCCTTTTTCGCAAACTTGTTGGCCAGTTCCTGGGTTTTCTCCGTGTTTGAATCACGTAGTAATGTGGTAACACAATGAAGCAGTCAATTAATCCCTGGTTTCGATCAATATTTTGGAGGATAACACCGGTTAGGTCTGGGTTAGGTCCGGGTTATGCCCGCATCTGGCTCATGATTTTGCCTTTTTCGCAAACTTGTTGGCCAGATCCTGGGTTTTTTCCGTGTTTGAATCTCGTAGTAATGTGGTAATACACTGAAGCAGTCAATTAAACCTGGTTTCGATCAATATTTTAGAGGATTACACCGGTTAGGTCTGGGTTAGGTCCGGGAAATGCACGCATCTGGGCTATGATTTCGCCTTTTTCGCAAACTTGTTGGCCAGATCCTGGGGGTTTTTCGTGTTTGAATCACGTAGTAATGTGGTAACACGTTGAAGCAGTCAATTAAACCTGGTTCCGATCAATATTTTAGAGGATAACACCGGTTAGGTCTGGGTTAGGTCTGGGTTATGCCCGCATCTGGCTCATGATTTTGCCTTCTTCGCATACTTGTTGGCCAGATCCTGGGGTTTTTTCGTGTTTGAATCACGTAGTAATGTGGTAACACACTGAAGCAGTCAATTAAACCTGGTTCCGATCAATATTTTAGAGGATAACACCGGTTAGGTCTGGGTTAGGTCTGGGTTATGCCCGCATCTGGCTCATGATTTTGCCTTCTTCGCATACTTGTTGGCCAGATCCTGGGGTTTTTTCGTGTTTGAATCACGTAGTAATGTGGTAACACACTGAAGCAGTCAATTAAACCTGGTTCCGATCAATATTTTAGAGGATAACACCGGTTAGGTCTGGGTTAGGTCTGGGTTATGCCCGCATCTGGCTCATGATTTTGCCTTCTTCGCATACTTGTTGGCCAGATCCTGGGGTTTTTTCGTGTTTGAATCACGTAGTAATGTGGTAACACACTGAAGCAGTCAATTAAACCTGGTTCCGATCAATATTTTAGAGGATAACACCGGTTAGGTCTGGGTTAGGTCTGGGTTATGCCCGCATCTGGCTCATGATTTTGCCTTCTTCGCATACTTGTTGGCCAGACCCTGGGTTTTTTTCGTGTTTGAATCACGTAGTAATGTGGTAACACACTGAAGCAGTCAATTAAACCTGGTTTCGATCAATATTTTAGAGGATAACACCGGTTAGGTCTGGGTTAGGTCTGGGATATGCGCGCATCTGGCTTATACTTTCGCCTTTTTCGCAAACTTGTTGGCCAGATCCTGGGTTTTTTCCGTGTTTGAATCACGTAGTAATGTGGTACCACACTGAGGCAGTCAATTAAACCTGGTTTCGATCAATATTTTAGAGGATAACACCGGTTAGGTCTGGGTTAGGTCTGGGATATGCGCGCATCTGGCTTACACTTTCGCCATTTTCGCATACTTGTTGGCCAGATCCTGGGTTTTTTTCGTGTTTGAATCACGTAGTAATGTGGTAACACACTGAAGCAGTCAATTAAACCTGGTTTCGATCAATATTTTAGAGGATAACACCTGTTAGGTCTGGGTTAAGTCCGGGAAATGCACGCATCTGGCTTATGATTTCGCCTTTTTCGCAAACTTGTTGACCAGATCCTGGGTTTTTTCCGTGTTTGAATCACGTAGTAATGTGGTACCACACTGAGGCAGTCAATTAAACCTGGTTTCGATCAATATTTTAGAGGATAACACCGGTTAGGTCTGGGTTAGGTCTGGGATATGCGCGCATCTGGCTTACACTTTCGCCATTTTCGCATACTTGTTGGCCAGATCCTGGGTTTTTTCGTGTTTGAATCACGTAGTAATGTGGTAACACACTGAAGCAGTCAATTAAACCTGGTTTCGATCAATATTTTAGAGGATAACACCTGTTAGGTCTGGGTTAAGTCCGGGAAATGCACGCATCTGGCTTATGATTTCGCCTTTTTCGCAAACTTGTTGGCCAGATCCTCGGTTTTTTCCGTGTTTGAATCACGTAGTAATGTGGTAACACACTGAAGCAGTCAATTAAACCTGGTTTCGATCAATATTTTAGAGGATAACACCGGTTAGGTCTGGGTTAGGTCTGGGTTATGCCCGCATCTGGCTCATGATTTTGCCTTCTTCGCATACCTGTTGGCCAGATCCTGGGTTTTATTCGTGTTTGAATCACGTAGTAATGTGGTAACACACTGAAGCAGTCAATTAAACCTGGTTTCGATCAATATTTTAGAGGATAACACCGGTTAGGTCTGGGTTAGGTCTGAGTTATGCCCGCATCTGGCTCATGATTTTGCCTTCTTCGCATACTTGTTGGCCAGATCCTGGGTTTTTTTCGTGTTTGAATCACGTAGTAATGTGGTAACACACTGAAGCAGTCAATTAAACTTGGT
The DNA here is from genome assembly GCF_051014445.1 of Colletes latitarsis. Classification (NCBI taxonomy): domain Eukaryota; kingdom Metazoa; phylum Arthropoda; class Insecta; order Hymenoptera; family Colletidae; genus Colletes; species Colletes latitarsis. Next base: position 4,352,323 of record NC_135145.1, on the reverse strand, counting down.
TTCGATCAATTTTTTTAGGGGATGACACCGGTTAGGTCTGGGTTAGGTCTGGGTTATGCCCGCATCTGGCTCATGATTAAGCCTTCTTCGCATACTTGTTGGCCAGATCCTGGATTTTTTTCGTGTTTGAATCACGTAGTAATGTGGTAACACACTGAAGCAGTCAATTTAACCTGGTTTTGATCAATATTTTAGAGGATAGCACCGGTTAGGTCTGGGTTAGGTCTGGGATACGCGCGCATCTGGCTTATACTTTCGCCTTTTTCGCAAACTTGTTGGCCAGAACCTCGGTTTTTTCCGTGTTTGAAACACGTAGTAATGTGGTAACACACTGAAGCAGTCAATTAAACCTGGTTTCGATCAATATTTTAGATGATGACACCGGTTAGGTCTGGGTTAGGTCTGGGATATGCGCGCATCTGGCTTATACTTTCTCCTTTTTCGCAAACTTGTTCGCCAGATACTGGGTTTTTTTCGTGTTTGAATCACGTAGTAATGTGGTAACACACTGAAGCAGTCAATTTAACCTGGTTTCGATCAATATTTTAGAGGATAACACCGGTTATGTCTGGGTTAGGTCTGGGATACGCGCGCATCTGGCTTATACTTTCGCATTTTTCGCAAACTTGTTGGCCAGTTCCTGGGTTTTCTCCGTGTTTGAATCACGTAGTAATGTGGTAACACAATGAAGCAGTCAATTAACCCTGGTTTCGATCAGTATTTTGGAGGATAACACCGGTTAGGTCTGGGTTAGGTCTGGGTTATGCCCGCATCTGGCTCATGATTTTGCCTTCTTCGCATACTTGTTGGCCAGATCCTGGATTTTTTTCGTGTTTGAATCACGTAGTAATGTGGTAACACACTGAAGCAGTCAATTAAATCTGGTTCCGATCAATATTTTAGAGGATAACACCGGTTAGGTCTGGGTTAGGTCTGGGTTATGCCCGCCTCTGGCTCATGATTTTGCCTTCTTCGCATACTTGTTGGCCAGATCCTGGGTTTTTTTCGTATTTGAATCTCGTAGTAATGTTGTACCACACTGAGGCAGTCAATTAAACCTGGATTCGATCAATATTTTAGAGGATAACACCGGTTAGGTCTGGGTTAGGTCTGGGTTATGCCCGCCTCTGGCTCATGATTTTGCCTTCTTCGCATACTTGTTGGCCAGATCCTGGGTTTTTTTCGTATTTGAATCTCGTAGTAATGTGGTAACACACTGAAGCAGTCAATTAAACCTGGTTTCGATCAATATTTTAGAGGATAACACCGGTTAGGTCTGGGTTAGGTCTGGGATATGCGCGCATCTGGCTTATACTTTCGCATTTTTCGCAAACTTGTTGGCCAGTTCCTGGGTTTTCTCCGTGTTTGAATCACGTAGTAATGTGGTAACACACTGAAGCAGTCAATTAAACCTGGTTCCGATCAATATTTTAGAGGATAACACCGGTTAGGTCTGGGTTAGGTCTGGGTTATGCCCGCATCTGGCTCATGATTTTGCCTTCTTCGCATACTTGTTGGCCAGATCCTGGGTTTTTTTCGTGTTTGAATCACGTAGTAATGTGGTAACACACTGAAGCAGTCAATTAAACCTGGTTTCGATCAATATTTTAGAGGATAACACCGGTTAGGTCTGGGTTAGGTCTGGGATATGCGCGCATCTGGCTTATACTTTCGCCTTTTTCGCAAACTTGTTGGCCAGATCCTCGGTTTTTTCCGTGTTTGAATCACGTAGTAATGTGGTAACACACTGAAGCAGTCAATTAAACCTGGTTTCGATCAATATTTCAGAGGATAACACCGGTTAGGTCTGGGTTAGGTCCGGGAAATGCACGCATCTGGCTCATGTTTTCGCCTTTTTCGCAAACTTGTTGGCCAGATCCTGGGTTTTTTCCGTGTTTGAATCACGTAGTAATGTGGTAATTCACTGAAACACTCAATTAAACCTGGTTTCGATCAATATTTTAGAGGATAACACCGGTTAGGTCTGGGTTAGGTCTGGGATATGCGCGCATCTGGCTTATACTTTCGCCTTTTTCGCAAACTTGTTCGCCAGATCCTGGGTTTTTTCCGTGTTTGAATCACGTAGTAATGTGGTAATACACTGAAGCAGTCAATTAAACCTGGTTTCGATCAATATTTTAGAGGATAACACCGGTTAGGTCTGGGCTAGGTCTGAGTTATGCCCGCATCTGGCTCATGATTTTGCCTTCTTCGCATACTTGTTGGCCAGATCCGGGGTTTTTTTCGTGTTTGAATCACGTAGTAATGTGGTAACACACTGAAGCAGTCAATTAAACCTGGTTTCGATCAATTTTTTTAGAGGATAACACCGGTTAGGTCTGGGTTAGGTCTGGGTTATGCCCGCATCTGGCTCATGATTTTGCCTTCTTCGTATACTTGTTCGCCAGATACTGGGTTTTTTTCGTGTTTGAATCACGTAGTAATGTGGTAACACACTGAAGCAGTCAATTTAACCTGGTTTCGATCAATATTTTAGAGGATAACACCGGTTATGTCTGGGTTAGGTCTGGGATACGCGCGCATCTGGCTTACACTTTCGCCTTTTTCGCAAACTTGTTGGCCAGTTCCTGGGTTTTCTCCGTGTTTGAATCACGTAGTAATGTGGTAACACAATGAAGCAGTCAATTAACCCTGGTTTCGATCAATATTTTGGAGGATAACACCGGTTAGGTCTGGGTTAGGTCTGGGTTATGCCCGCATCTGGCTCATGATTTTGCCTTTTTCGCAAACTTGTTGGCCAGATCCTGGGTTTTTTCCGTGTTTGAATCACGTAGTAATGTGGTAATACACTGAAGCAGTCAATTAAACCTGGTTTCGATCAATATTTTAGAGGATTACACCGGTTAGGTCTGGGTTAGGTCCGGGAAATGCACGCATGTGGCTTATGATTTCGCCTTTTTCGCAAACTTGTTGGCCAGATCCTGGGGGTTTTTCGTATTTGAATCACGTAGTAATGTGGTAACACACTGAAGCAGTCAATTAAATCTGGTTCCGATCAATATTTTAGAGGATAACACCGGTTAGGTCTGGGTTAGGTCTGGGTTAGGTCTGGGTTATGCCCGCATCTGGCTCATGATTTTGCCTTCTTCGCATACTTGTTGGCCAGATCCTGGGGTTTTTTCGTGTTTGAATCACGTAGTAATGTGGTAACACACTGAAGCAGTCAATTAAACCTGGTTCCGATCAATATTTTAGAGGATAACACCGGTTAGGTCTGGGTTAGGTCTGGGTTATGCCCGCATCTGGCTCATGATTTTGCCTTCTTCGCATACTTGTTGGCCAGATCCTGGGTTTTTTTCGTGTTTGAATCACGTAGTAATGTGGTAACACACCGAAGCAGTCAATTAAACCTGGTTTCGATCAATATTTTAGAGGATAACACCGGTTAGGTCTGGGTTAGGTCTGGGATATGCGCGCATCTGGCTTATACTTTCGCCTTTTTCGCAAACTTGTTGTCCAGATCCTCGGTTTTTTCCGTGTTTGAATCACGTAGTAATGTGGTGACACACTGAAGCAGTCAATTAAACCTGGTTTCGATCAATATTTTAGAGGATAACACCGGTTAGGTCTGGGTTAGGTCCGGGAAATGCACGCATCTGGCTTATGATTTCGCCTTTTTCGCAAACTTGTTGACCAGATCCTGGGTTTTTTCCGTGTTTGAATCACGTAGTAATGTGGTACCACACTGAGGCAGTCAATTAAACCTGGTTTCGATCAATATTTTGGAGGATAACACCGGTTAGGTCTGGGTTAGGTCTGGGATATGCGCGCATCTGGCTTACACTTTCGCCATTTTCGCAAACTTGTTGGCCAGATCCTGGGTTTTTTTCGTGTTTGAATCACGTAGTAATGTGGTAACACACTGAAGCAGTCAATTAAACCTGGTTTCGATCAATATTTTAGAGGATAACACCGGATAGGTCTGGGTTAAGTCTGGTATATGCGCGCATCTGGCTCATACTTTCGCCTTTTTCGCAAACTTGTTGGCCAGATCCTGGGTTTTTTTCGTGTTTGAATCACGTAGTAATGTTGTACCACACTGAGGCAGTCAATTAAACCTGGTTTCGATGAATATTTCAGAGGATAACACCGGTTAGGTCTGGGTTAGGTCCGGGAAATGCACGCATCTGGTTCATGATTTCGCCTTTTTCGCAAACTTGTTGGCCAGATCCTGGGTTTTTTCCGTGTTTGAATCACGAAGTAATGTGGTAATTCACTGAACCAGTCAATTAAACCTGGTTTCGATCAATATTTTAGAGGATAACACCGGTTAGGTCCGGGTTAGGTCTGGGTTATGCCCGCATCTGGCTCATGATTTTGCCTTCTTCGCATACCTGTTGGCCAGATCCTGGGTTTTTTTCGTGTTTGAATCACGGAGTAATGTGGTAACACACTGAAGCAGTCAATTAAACCTGGTTTCGATGAATATTTTAGAGCATAACACCGGTTAGGTCTGGGTTAGGTCTGAGTTATGCCCGCATCTGGCTCATGATTTTGCCTTCTTCGCATACTTGTTGGCCAGATCCTGGGTTTTTTTCGTGTTTGAATCACGTAGTAATGTGGTAACACACTGAAGCAGTCAATTAAACCTGGTTTCGATCAATTTTTTTAGGGGATGACACCGGTTAGGTCTGGGTTAGGTCTGGGTTATGCCAGCATCTGGCTCATGATTTAGCCTTCTTCGCATACTTGTTGGCCAGATCCGGGGTTTTTTTCGTGTTTGAATCACGTTGTAATTTGGTAACACACTGAAGCAGTCAATTAAACCTGGTTTCGATCAATATTTTACAGGATAACACCGGTAAGGTCTGGGTTAGGTCCGGGAAATGCACGCATCTGGCTTATGATTTCGCCTTTTTCGCAAACTTGTTGACCAGATCCTGGGTTTTTCCGTGTTTGAATCACGTAGTAATGTGGTACCACACTGTGGCAGTCAATTAAACCTGGTTTCGATCAATATTTTAGAGGATAACACCAGTTAGGTCTGGGTTAGGTCTGGGATATGCGCGCATCTGGCTTACACTTTTGTCATTTTCGCAAACTTGTTGGCCAGATCCTGGGTTTTTTTTGTGTTTGAATCACGTAGTAATGTGGTACCACACTGTGGCAGTCAATTAAACCTGGTTTCGATCAATATTTTAGAGGATAACACCAGTTAGGTCTGGGTTAGGTCTGGGATATGCGCGCATCTGGCTTACACTTTTGTCATTTTCGCAAACTTGTTGGCCAGATCCTGGGTTTTTTTTGTGTTTGAATCACGTAGTAATGTTGTACCACACAGAGGCAGTCAATTAAACCTGGTTTCGATCAATATTTCAGAGGATAACACCGGTTAGGTCTGGGTTAGGTCCGGGAAATGCACGCATCTGGCTCATGATTTCGCCTTTTTCGCAAACTTGTTGGCCAGATCCTGGGTTTTTTCCGTGTTTGAATCACGTAGTAATGTGGTAACACACTGAAGCAGTCCATTAAACCTGGTTTCGATCAATATTTTAGAGGATAACACCGGTTAGGTCTGGGTTAGGTCTGGGTTATGCCCGCTTCTGGCTCATGATTTTGCCTTCTTCGCATACTTGTTGGCCAGATCCTGGGTTTTTTTCGTATTTGAATCACGTAGTAATGTTGTACCACACTGAGGCAGTCAATTAAACCTGGATTCGATCAATATTTCAGAGGATAACACCGGTTAGGTCTGGGTTAGGTCTGGGATATGCGCGCATCTGGCTTACACTTTCGCCATTTTCGCAAACTTGTTGGCCAGATCCTGGGTTTTTTTCGTGTTTGAATCACGTAGTAATGTTGTACCAGACTGAGGCAGTCAATTAAACCTGGTTTCGATCAATATTTCAGAGGATAACACCGGTTAGGTCTGGGTTAGGTCCGGGAACTTGTTGGCCAGATCCTGGGTTTTTTTCGTGTTTGAATCACGTAGTAATGTTGTACCAGACTGAGGCAGTCAATTAAACCTGGTTTCGATCAATATTTCAGAGGATAACACCGGTTAGGTCTGGGTTAGGTCCGGGAAATGCACGCATCTGGCTCATGATTTCGCCTTTTTCGCAAACTTGTTGGCCAGATCCTGGGTTTTTTCCGTGTTTGAATCACGTTGTAATGTGGTAATTCACTGAAGCAGTCAATTAAACCTGGTTTCGATCAATATTTTAGAGGATAACACCGGTTAGGTCTGGGTTAGGTCTGGGTTATGCCCGCATCTGGCTCATGATTTTGCCTTCTTCGCATACTTGTTGGCCAGATCCTGGGTTTTTTTCGTGTTTGAATCACGTAGTAATGTGGTAACACACTGAAGCAGTCAATTAAACCTGGTTTCGATCAATATTTTAGAGGATAACACCGGTTAGGTCTGGGCTAGGTCTGAGTTATGCCCGCATCTGGCTCATGATTTTGCCTTCTTCGCATACTTGTTGGCCAGATCCGGGGTTTTTTTCGTGTTTGAATCACGTAGTAATGTGGTAACACACTGAAGCAGTCAATTAAACCTGGTTTCGATCAATTTTTTTAGAGGAAAACACCGGTTAGGTCTGGGTTAGGTCTGGGTTATGCCCGCATCTGGCTCATGATTTTGCCTTCTTCGCATACTTGTTCGCCAGATACTGGGTTTTTTTCGTGTTTGAATCACGTAGTAATGTGGTAAAACACTGATGCAGTCAATTTAACCTGGTTTCGATCAATATTTTAGAGGATAACACCGGTTAGGTCTGGGTTAGGTCTGGGATATGCGCGCATCTGGCTTATACTTTCGCCTTTTTCGCAAACTTGTTGGCCAGATCCTCGGTTTTTTCCGTGTTTGAATCACGTAGTAATGTGGTAACACACTGAAGCAGTCAATTAAACCTGGTTCCGATCAATATTTTAGAGGATAACACCGGTTAGGTCTGGGTTAGGTCCGGGAAATGCACGCATCTGGCTTATGATTTCGCCTTTTTCGCAAACTTGTTGACCAGATCCTGGGTTTTTTCCGTGTTTGAATCACGTAGTAATGTGGTACCACACTGAGGCAGTCAATTAAACCTGGTTTCGATCAATATTTTAGAGGATAACACCGGTTAGGTCTGGGTTAGGTCTGGGATATGCGCCCCATCTGGCTTACACTTTCGCCATTTTCGCAAATTTGTTGGCCAGATCCTGGGTTTTTTTCGTGTTTGAATCACGTAGTAATGTGGTAACACACTGAAGCAGTCAATTAAACCTGGTTTCGATCAATATTTTAGAGGATAACACCGGTTAGGTCTGGGTTAGGTCTGGGATATGCGCGCATCTGGCTCATACTTTCGCCTTTTTCGCAAACTTGTTGGCCAGATCCTTGGTTCTTTTCGTGTTTGAATCACGTAGTAATGTTGTACCACACTGAGGCAGTCAATTAAACCTGGTTTCGATGAATATTTCAGAGGATAACACCGGTTAGGTCTGGGTTAGGTCCGGGAAATGCACGCATCTGGTTCATGATTTCGCCTTTTTCGCAAACTTGTTGGCCAGATCCTGGGTTTTTTCCGTGTTTGAATCACGAAGTAATGTGGTAATTCACTGAACCAGTCAATTAAACCTGGTTTCGATCAATATTTTAGAGGATAACACCGGTTAGGTCTGGGTTAGGTCTGAGTTATGCCCGCATCTGGCTCATGATTTTGCCTTCTTCGCATACTTGTTGGCCAGATCCCGGGTTTTTTTCGTGTTTGAATCACGTAGTAATGTGGTAACACACTGAAGCAGTCAATTAAACCTGGTTTCGATCAATTTTTTTAGGGGATGACACCGGTTAGGTCTGGGTTAGGTCTGGGTTATGCCCGCATCTGGCTCATGATTTAGCCTTCTTCGCATACTTGTTGGCCAGATCCTGGATTTTTTTCGTGTTTGAATCACGTAGTAATGTGGTAACACACTGAAGCAGTCAATTTAACCTGGTTTCGATCAATATTTTAGAGGATAACACCGGTTAGGTCTGGGTTAGGTCTGGGATACGCGCGCATCTGGCTTATACTTTCGCCTTTTTCGCAAACTTGTTGGCCAGATCCTCGGTTTTTTCCGTGTTTGAAACACGTAGTAATGTGGTAACACACTGAAGCAGTCAATTAAACCTGGTTTCGATCAATATTTTAGAGGATGACACCGGCTAGGTCTGGGTTAGGTCTGGGATATGCGCGCATCTGGCTTACACTTTCGCCATTTTCGCAAACTTGTTGGCCAGATCCTGGGTTTTTTTCGTGTTTGAATCACGTAGTAATGTTCTACCACACTGAGGCAGTCAATTAAACCTGGTTTCGATCAATATTTCAGAGGATAACACCGGCTGGGTCTGGGTTAGGTCCGGGAAATGCACGCATCTGGCTCATGATTTCGCCTTTTTCGCAAACTTGTTGGCCAGATCCTGGGTTTTTTCCGTGTTTGAATCACGTAGTAATGTGGTACCACACTGAGGCAGTCAATTAAACCTGGTTTCGATCAATATTTTAGAGGATAACACCGGTTAGGTCTGGGTTAGGTCTGGGATATGCGCGCATCTGGCTTACACTTTCGCAATTTTCGCAAACTTGTTGGCCAGATCCTGGGTTTTTTTCGTGTTTGAATCACGTAGTAACGTTGTACCACACTGAGGCAGTCAATTAAACCTGGTTTCGATCAATATTTTAGAGGATAACACCGGTTAGGTCTGGGTTAGGTCTGGGTTATGCCCGCATCTGGCTCATGATTTTGCCTTCTTCGCATACTAGTTGGCCAGATCCTGGGGTTTTTTCGTGTTTGAATCACGTAGTAATGTGGTAACACACTGAACCAGCCAATTAAACCTGGTTCCGATCAATATTTTAGAGGATAACACCGGTTAGGTCTGGGTTAGGTCTGGGTTATGCCCGCATCTGGCTCATGATTTTGCCTTCTTCACATACTTGTTGGCCAGATCCTGGGTTTTTTTCGTGTTTGAATCACGTAGTAATGTGGTAGCATACTGAAGCAGTCAATTAAACCTGGTTTCGATCAATATTTCAGAGGATAACACCGGTTAGGTCTGGGTTAGGTTTGGGTTATGCCCGCATCTGGCTCATGATTTTGCCTTCTTCGCATACTTGTTGGCCAGATCCTGGGTTTTTTTCGTGTTTGAATCACGTAGTAATGTTGTACCACACTGAGGCAGTCAATTAAACCTGGTTTCGATCAATATCTTAGAGGATAACACCGGTTAGGTCTGGGTTAGGTTTGGGTTATGCCCGCATCTGGCTCATGATTTTGCATTCTTCGCATACTTGTTGGCCAGATCCTGGGTTTTTTTCGTGTTTGAATCACGTAGTAATGTGGTAACACACTGAAGCATTCAATTAAACCTGGTTTCGATCAATATTTTAGAGGATAACACCGGTTAGGTCTGGGTTAGGTCTGAGTTATGCCCGCATCTGGCTCATGATTTTGCCTTCTTCGCATACTTGTTGGCCAGATCCTGGGATTTTTTCGTGTTTGAATCACGTAGTAATGTGGTAACACACTGAAGCAGTCAATTAAATCTGGTTTCGATCAATATTTTAGAGGATAACACCGGTTAGGTCTGGGTTAGGTCTGGGATATGCGCGCATCTGGCTTACGATTTCGCCTTTTTCGCAAACTTGTTGACCAGATCCTGGGTTTTTTCCGTGTTTGAATCACGTAGTAATGTTGTAGCACACTGTAGCAGACAATTAAACCTGGTTTCGATCAATATTTTAGAGGATAACACCGGTTAGGTCTGGGTTAGGTCTGGGATACGCGCGCATCTGGCTTATACTTTCGCCTTTTTCGCAAACTTGTTGGCCAGATCCTCGGTTTTTTCCGTGTTTGAAACACGTAGTAATGTGGTAACACACTGAAGCAGTCAATTAAACCTGGTTTCGGTCAATATTTTAGAGGATGACACCGGTTAGGTCTGGGTTAGGTCTGGGATATGCGCGCATCTGGCTTACACTTTCGTCATTTTCGCAAACTTGTTGGCCAGATCCTGGGTTTTTTTCGTGTTTGAATCACGTAGTAATGTGGTAACACACTGAAGCAGTCAATTAAACCTGGTTTCGATCAATATTTTAGAGGATAACACCGGTTAGGTCTGGGTTAGGTCTGGGATATGCGCGCATCTGGCTTACACTTTCGCCATTTTCGCAAACTTGTTGGCCAGATCCTGGGTTTTTCCGTGTTTGAATCACGTAGTAATGCGGTACCACACTGTGGCAGTCAATTAAACCTGGTTTCGATCAATATTTCAGAGGATAACACCGGTTAGGTCTGGGTTAGGTCTGGGAAATGCACGCATCTGGCTCATGATTTCGCCTTCTTCGCATACTTGTTGGCCAGATCCTGGGTTTTTTTCGTGTTTGAATCACGTAGTAATGTGGTAACACACTGAAGCATTCAATTAAACCTGGTTTCGATCAATATTTTAGAGGATAACACCGGTTAGGTCTGGGTTAGGTCTGAGTTATGCCCGCATCTGGCTCATGATTTTGCCTTCTTCGCATACTTGTTGGCCAGATCCTGGGTTTTTTTCGTGGGTGAATCACGTAGTAATGTTGTACCAGCCTGAGGCAGTCAATTAAACCTGGTTTCGATCAATATTTCAGAGGATAACACCGGTTAGGTCTGGGTTAGGTCCGGGAAATGCACGCATCTGGCTCATGATTTCGCCATTTTCGCAAACTTGTTGGCCAGATCCTGGGTTTTTTCCGTGTTTGAATCACGTACTAATGTGGTAATTCACTGAAGCAGTCAATTAAACCTGGTTTCGATCAATATTTTAGAGGATAACACCGGTTAGGTCTGGGTTAGGTCTGAGTTATGCCCGCATCTGGCTCATGATTTTGCCATTTTCGCAAACTTGTTGGCCAGATCCTGGGTTTTTTTCGTGTTTGAATCATGTAGTAATGTGGTAACACACTGAAGCAGTCAATTAAGCCTGGTTTCGATCAATATTTTAGAGGATAACACCGGTTAGGTCTGGGTTAGGTCTGGGATATGCGCGCATCTGGCTTATACTTTCGCCTTTTTCGCAAACTTTTTGGACAGATCCTGGGGTTTTTCCGTGTTTGAATCACGTAGTAATGTGGTAATACATTGAAGCAGTCAATTTAACCTGGTTTCGATCAATATTTTAGAGGATAACACCGGTTAGGTCTGGGTTAGGTCTGGGTTATGCCCGCATCTGGCTCATGATTTTGCCTTCCTCGCATACTTGTTGGCCAGATCCTGGGTTTTTTTCGTGTTTGAATCATGTAGTAATGTGGTAACACACTGAAGCAGTCAATTTAACCTGGTTTCGATCAATATTTTAGAGGATAACACCGGTTAGGTCTGGGTTAGGTCTGGGTTATGCCCGCATCTGGCTCATGATTTTGCCTTCCTCGCATACTTGTTGGCCAGATCCTCGGTTTTTTTCGTGTTTGAATCATGTAGTAATGTGGTAACACACAGAAGCAGTCAATTAAACCTCGTTTCGATCAATATTTTAGAGGATAACTCCGGTTAGGTCTGGGTTAGGTCTGGGTTATGCCCGCATCTGGCTCATGATTTTGCCTTCTTCGCATACTTGTTGGCCAGATCCTGGGTTTTTTCCGTGTTCGTATCACGTAGTAACGTGGTAATTCACTGAAACACTCAATTAAGCCTGGTTTCGATCAATATTTTAGAGGATAACACCGGTTAGGTCTGGGTTAGGTCTGGGATATGCGCGCATCTGGCTTATACTTTCGCCTTTTTCGCAAACTTGTTGGCCAGATCCTGGGTTTTTTCCGTGTTTGAATCACGTAGTAATGTTGTAATACACTGAAGCAGTCAATTAAACCTGGTTTCGATCAATATTTTAGAGGATAACACCGGTTAGGTCTGGGTTAGGTCTGGGATACGCGCGCATCTGGCTTATACTTTCGCCTTTTTCGCAAACTTGTTGGCCAGATCCTGGGTTTTTTCCGTGTTTGTATCACGTAGTAATGTGGTAACATAACGAAGCAGTCAATTAAGCCTGGTTTCGATCAATATTTTAGAGGATAACACCGGTTAGGTCTGGGTTAGGTCTGGGATATGCGCGCATCTGGCTTATACTTTCGCCTTTTTCGCAAACTTGTTGGCCAGATCCTGGGTTTTTTCCGTGTTTGAATCACGTAGTAATGTTGTAATACACTGAAGCAGTCAATTAAACCTGGTTTCGATCAATATTTTAGAGGATAACACCGGTTAGGTCTGGGTTAGGTCTGGGATACGCGCGCATCTGGCTTATACTTTCGCCTTTTTCGCAAACTTGTTGGCCAGATCCTGGGTTTTTTCCGTGTTTGTATCACGTAGTAATGTGGTAACATAACGAAGCAGTCAATTAACCCTGGTTTCGATCAATATTTTGGAGGATGACACCGGTTAGGTCTGGGTTAGGTCTGGGTTATGCCCGCATCTGGCTCATGATTTTGCCTTCTTCGCATACTAGTTGGCCAGATCCTGGCTTTTTTTCGTGTTTGAATCACGTAGTAATGTGGTAACACACTGAAGCAGTCAATTAAACCTGGTTTCGATCAATATTTTAGAGGATGACACCGGTTAGGTCTGGGTTAGGTCTGGGATATGCGCGCATCTGGCTTATACTTTCTCCTTTTTCACAAACTTGTTGGCTAGATCCTGGGTTTTTTCGGGTTCGAATCACGTAGTAATGTGGTAACACACTGAAGCAGTCATTTAAACCTGGTTTCGATCAATATTTTAGAGGATAACACCGGTTAGGTCTGGGTTAGGTCTGGGATATGCGCGCATCTGGCTTATACTTTCGCCTTTTTCGCAAACTTTTTGGACAGATCCTGGGGTTTTTCCGTGTTTGAATCACGTAGTCATGTGGTACCACACTGAGGTAGTCAATTAAACCTGGTTTCGATCAATATTTTAGAGGATAACACCGGTTAGGTCTCGGTTAGGTCTGGGTTATGCCCGCATCTGGCTCATGATTTTGCCTTCTTCGCATACTTGTTGGCCAGATCCTGGGTTTTTTCCGTGTTCGTATCACGTAGTAACGTGGTAATTCACTGAAACACTCAATTAAGCCTGGTTTCGATCAATATTTTAGAGGATAACACCGGTTAGGTCTGGGTTAGGTCTGGGATATGCGCGCATCTGGCTTATACTTTCGCCTTTTTCGCAAACTTGTTGGCCAGATCCTGGGTTTTTTCCGTGTTTGAATCACGTAGTAATGTTGTAATACACTGAAGCAGTCAATTAAACCTGGTTTCGATCAATATTTTAGAGGATAACACCGGTTAGGTCTGGGTTAGGTCTGGGTTATGCCCGCATCTGGCTCATGATTTTGCCTTCTTCGTATACTTGTTCGCCAGATACTGGGTTTTTTTCGTGTTTGAATCACGTAGTAATGTGGTAACACACTGAAGCAGTCAATTTAACCTGGTTTCGATCAATATTTTAGAGGATAACACCGGTTATGTCTGGGTTAGGTCTGGGATACGCGCGCATCTGGCTTATACTTTCGCCTTTTTCGCAAACTTGTTGGCCAGTTCCTGGGTTTTCTCCGTGTTTGAATCACGTAGTAATGTGGTAACACAATGAAGCAGTCAATTAACCCTGGTTTCGATCAATATTTTGGAGGATAACACCGGTTAGGTCTGGGTTAGGTCTGGGATATGCGCGCATCTGGCTTATACTTTCGCCTTTTTCGCAAACTTGTTGGCCAGATCCTGGGTTTTTTCCGTGTTTGAATCACGTAGTAATGTTGTAATACACTGAAGCAGTCAATTAAACCTGGTTTCGATCAATATTTTAGAGGATAACACCGGTTAGGTCTGGGTTAGGTCTGGGATACGCGCGCATCTGGCTTATACTTTCGCCTTTTTCGCAAACTTGTTGGCCAGATCCTGGGTTTTTTCCGTGTTTGTATCACGTAGTAATGTGGTAACATAACGAAGCAGTCAATTAACCCTGGTTTCGATCAATATTTTGGAGGATGACACCGGTTAGGTCTGGGTTAGGTCTGGGTTATGCCCGCATCTGGCTCATGATTTTGCCTTCTTCGCATACTAGTTGGCCAGATCCTGGCTTTTTTTCGTGTTTGAATCACGTAGTAATGTGGTAACACACTGAAGCAGTCAATTAAACCTGGTTTCGATCAATATTTTAGAGGATGACACCGGTTAGGTCTGGGTTAGGTCTGGGATATGCGCGCATCTGGCTTATACTTTCTCCTTTTTCACAAACTTGTTGGCTAGATCCTGGGTTTTTTCGGGTTCGAATCACGTAGTAATGTGGTAACACACTGAAGCAGTCATTTAAACCTGGTTTCGATCAATATTTTAGAGGATAACACCGGTTAGGTCTGGGTTAGGTCTGGGATATGCGCGCATCTGGCTTATACTTTCGCCTTTTTCGCAAACTTTTTGGACAGATCCTGGGGTTTTTCCGTGTTTGAATCACGTAGTCATGTGGTACCACACTGAGGTAGTCAATTAAACCTGGTTTCGATCAATATTTTAGAGGATAACACCGGTTAGGTCTGGGTTAGGTCTGGGTTATGCCCGCATCTGGCTCATGATTTTGCCTTCTTCGCATACTTGTTGGCCAGATCCTTGGTTTTTTTCGTGTTTGAATCACGTAGTAATGTGGTAACACACTGAAGCAGTCAATTAAACCTGGTTTCGATCAATATTTTAGAGGATAACACCGGTTAGGTCTGGGTTAGGTCTGGGTTACGCCCGCATCTGGCTCATGATTTTGCCATCTTCGCATACTTGTTGGCCAGATCCTGGGTTTTTTTCGTGTTTGAATGATGTAGTAATGTGGTAACACACTGAAGCAGTCAATTAAACCTGGTTTCGATCAATATTTTAGAGGATAACACCGGTTAGGTCTGGGTTAGGTCTGGGTTATGCCCGCCTCTGGCTCATGATTTTGCCTTCTTCGCATACTTGTTGGCCAGATCCTGGGTTTTTTTCGTATTTGAATCTCGTAGTAATGTTGTACCACACTGAGGCAGTCAATTAAACCTGGATTCGATCAATATTTTAGAGGATAACACCGGTTAGGTCTGGGTTAGGTCTGGGTTATGCCCGCCTCTGGCTCATGATTTTGCCTTCTTCGCATACTTGTTGGCCAGATCCTGGGTTTTTTTCGTATTTGAATCTCGTAGTAATGTTGTACCACACTGAGGCAGTCAATTAAACCTGGATTCGATCAATATTTCAGAGGATAACACCGGTTAGGTCTGGGTTAGGTCTGGGATATGCGCGCATCTGGCTTACACTTTCGCCATTTTCGCAGACTCGTTGGCCAGATCCTGGGTTTTTTTCGTGTTTGAATCACGTAGTAACGTTGTACCACACTGAGGCAGTCAATTAAACCTGGTTTCGATCAATATTTTAGAGGATAACACCGGTTAGGTCTGGGTTAGGTCTGGGTTATGCCCGCATCTGGCTCATGATTTTGCCTTCTTCGCATACTTGTTGGCCAGATCCTGGGTTTTTTTCGTAGTTGAATCACGTAGTAATGTTGTACCACACTAAGGCAGTCAATTAAACCAGGTTTCGATCAATATTTCAGAGGATAACACCGGTTAGGTCTGGGTTAGGTCTGGGATATGCGCGCATCTGGCTTATACTTTCGCCTTTTTCGCAAACTTGTTGGCCAGATCCTGGGTTTTTTCCGTGTTTGTATCACGTAGTAATGTGGTAATTCACTGAAACACTCAATTAAACCTGGTTTCGATCAATATTTTAGAGGATAACACCGGTTAGGTCTGGGTTAGGTCTGGGATATGCGCGCATCTGGCTTATACTTTCGCCTTTTTCGCAAACTTGTTGGCCAGATCCTGGGTTTTTTCCGTGTTTGAATCACGTAGTAATGTGGTACCACACTGAGGCAGTCAATTAAACCTGGTTTCGATCAATATTTTAGAGGATAACACCGGTTAGGTCTGGGTTAGGTCTGGGTTATGCCCGCATCTGGCTCATGATTTTGCCTTCCTCGCATACTTGTTGGCCAGATCCTGGGATTTTTCCGTGTTTGTATCACGTTGTAATGTGGTAATTCACTGAAACACTCAATTAAACCTGGTTTCGATCAATATTTTAGAGGATAACACCGGTTAGGTCTGGGTTAGGTCTGGGATATGCGCGCATCTGGCTTATACTTTCGCCTTTTTCGCAAACATGTTGGCCAGATCCTGGGTTTTTTCCGTGTTTGTATCACGTAGTAATGTGGTAATTCACTGAAACACTCAATTAAACCTGGTTTCGATCAATATTTTAGAGGATAACACCGGTTAGGTCTGGGTTAGGTCTGGGATATGCGCGCATCTGGCTTATACTTTCGCCTTTTTCGCAAACTTGTTGGCCAGATCCTGGGTTTTTTCCGTGTTTGAATCACGTAGTAATGTGGTACCACATTGAGGCAGTCAATTAAACCTGGTTTCGATCAATATTTTAGAGGATAACACCGGTTAGGTCTGGGTTAGGTCTGGGTTATGCCCGCATCTGGCTCATGATTTTGCCTTCCTCGCATACTTGTTGGCCAGATCCTGGGTTTTTTTCGTGTTTGAATCATGTAGTAATGTGGCAACACACTGAAGCAGTCAATTAAGCCTGGTTTCGATCAATATTTTAGAGGATAACACCGGTTAGGTCTGGGTTAGGTCTGGGATATGCGCGCATCTGGCTTATACTTTCGCCTTTTTCGCAAACTTTTTGGACAGATCCTGGGGTTTTTCCGTGTTTGAATCACGTAGTAATGTGGTAATACATTGAAGCAGTCAATTTAACCTGGTTTCGATCAATATTTTAGAGGATAACACCGGTTAGGTCTGGGTTAGGTCTGGGTTATGCCCGCATCTGGCTCATGATTTTGCCTTCCTCGCATACTTGTTGGCCAGATCCTGGGTTTTTTTCGTGTTTGAATCATGTAGTAATGTGGTAACACACTGAAGCAGTCAATTTAACCTGGTTTCGATCAATATTTTAGAGGATAACACCGGTTAGGTCTGGGTTAGGTCTGGGTTATGCCCGCATCTGGCTCATGATTTTGCCTTCCTCGCATACTTGTTGGCCAGATCCTGGGTTTTTTTCGTGTTTGAATCATGTAGTAATGTGGTAACACACAGAAGCAGTCAATTAAACCTCGTTTCGATCAATATTTTAGAGGATAACTCCGGTTAGGTCTGGGTTAGGTCTGGGTTATGCCCGCATCTGGCTCATGATTTTGCCTTCTTCGCATACTTGTTGGCCAGATCCTGGGTTTTTTCCGTGTTCGTATCACGTAGTAACGTGGTAATTCACTGAAACACTCAATTAAGCCTGGTTTCGATCAATATTTTAGAGGATAACACCGGTTAGGTCTGGGTTAGGTCTGGGATATGCGCGCATCTGGCTTATACTTTCGCCTTTTTCGCAAACTTGTTGGCCAGATCCTGGGTTTTTTCCGTGTTTGAATCACGTAGTCATGTGGTACCACACTGAGGTAGTCAATTAAACCTGGTTTCGATCAATATTTTAGAGGATAACACCGGTTAGGTCTGGGTTAGGTCTGGGTTATGCCCGCATCTGGCTCATGATTTTGCCTTCTTCGCATACTTGTTGGCCAGATCCTTGGTTTTTTTCGTGTTTGAATCACGTAGTAATGTGGTAACACACTGAAGCAGTCAATTAAGCCTGGTTTCGATCAATATTTTAGAGGATAACACCGGTTAGGTCTGGGTTAGGTCTGGGATATGCGCGCACCTGGCTTATACTTTCGCCTTTTTCGCAAACTTTTTGGACAGATCCTGGGGTTTTTCCGTGTTTGAATCACGTAGTAATGTGGTAATACATTGAAGCAGTCAATTTAACCTGGTTTCGATCAATATTTTAGAGGATAACACCGGTTAGGTCTGGGTTAGGTCTGGGTTATGCCCGCATCTGGCTCATGATTTTGCCTTCCTCGCATACTTGTTGGCCAGATCCTGGGTTTTTTTCGTGTTTGAATCATGTAGTAATGTGGTAACACACTGAAGCAGTCAATTTAACCTGGTTTCGATCAATATTTTAGAGGATAACACCGGTTAGGTCTGGGTTAGGTCTGGGTTATGCCCGCATCTGGCTCATGATTTTGCCTTCCTCGCATACTTGTTGGCCAGATCCTCGGTTTTTTTCGTGTTTGAATCATGTAGTAATGTGGTAACACACAGAAGCAGTCAATTAAACCTCATTTCGATCAATATTTTAGAGGATAACTCCGGTTAGGTCTGGGTTAGGTCTGGGTTATGCCCGCATCTGGCTCATGATTTTGCCTTCTTCGCATACTTGTTGGCCAGATCCTGGGTTTTTTCCGTGTTCGTATCACGTAGTAACGTGGTAATTCACTGAAACACTCAATTAAGCCTGGTTTCGATCAATATTTTAGAGGATAACACCGGTTAGGTCTGGGTTAGGTCTGGGATATGCGCGCATCTGGCTTATACTTTCGCCTTTTTCGCAAACTTGTTGGCCAGATCCTGGGTTTTTTCCGTGTTTGAATCACGTAGTAATGTTGTAATACACTGAAGCAGTCAATTAAACCTGGTTTCGATCAATATTTTAGAGGATAACACCGGTTAGGTCTGGGTTAGGTCTGGGATACGCGCGCATCTGGCTTATACTTTCGCCTTTTTCGCAAACTTGTTGGCCAGATCCTGGGTTTTTTCCGTGTTTGTATCACGTAGTAATGTGGTAACATAACGAAGCAGTCAATTAACCCTGGTTTCGATCAATATTTTGGAGGATGACACCGGTTAGGTCTGGGTTAGGTCTGGGTTATGCCCGCATCTGGCTCATGATTTTGCCTTCTTCGCATACTAGTTGGCCAGATCCTGGCTTTTTTTCGTGTTTGAATCACGTAGTAATGTGGTAACACACTGAAGCAGTCAATTAAACCTGGTTTCGATCAATATTTTAGAGGATGACACCGGTTAGGTCTGGGTTAGGTCTGGGATATGCGCGCATCTGGCTTATACTTTCTCCTTTTTCACAAACTTGTTGGCTAGATCCTGGGTTTTTTCGGGTTCGAATCACGTAGTAATGTGGTAACACACTGAAGCAGTCATTTAAACCTGGTTTCGATCAATATTTTAGAGGATAACACCGGTTAGGTCTGGGTTAGGTCTGGGATATGCACGCATCTGGCTTATACTTTCGCCTTTTTCGCAAACTTTTTGGACAGATCCTGGGGTTTTTCCGTGTTTGAATCACGTAGTCATGTGGTACCACACTGAGGTAGTCAATTAAACCTGGTTTCGATCAATATTTTAGAGGATAACACCGGTTAGGTCTGGGTTAGGTCTGGGTTATGCCCGCATCTGGCTCATGATTTTGCCTTCTTCGCATACTTGTTGGCCAGATCCTGGGTTTTTTCCGTGTTCGTATCACGTAGTAACGTGGTAATTCACTGAAACACTCAATTAAGCCTGGTTTCGATCAATATTTTAGAGGATAACACCGGTTAGGTCTGGGTTAGGTCTGGGATATGCGCGCATCTGGCTTATACTTTCGCCTTTTTCGCAAACTTGTTGGCCAGATCCTGGGTTTTTTCCGTGTTTGAATCACGTAGTAATGTTGTAATACACTGAAGCAGTCAATTAAACCTGGTTTCGATCAATATTTTAGAGGATAACACCGGTTAGGTCTGGGTTAGGTCTGGGATACGCGCGCATCTGGCTTATACTTTCGCCTTTTTCGCAAACTTGTTGGCCAGATCCTGGGTTTTTTCCGTGTTTGTATCACGTAGTAATGTGGTAACATAACGAAGCAGTCAATTAACCCTGGTTTCGATCAATATTTTGGAGGATGACACCGGTTAGGTCTGGGTTAGGTCTGGGTTATGCCCGCATCTGGCTCATGATTTTGCCTTCTTCGCATACTAGTTGGCCAGATCCTGGCTTTTTTTCGTGTTTGAATCACGTAGTAATGTGGTAACACACTGAAGCAGTCAATTAAACCTGGTTTCGATCAATATTTTAGAGGATGACACCGGTTAGGTCTGGGTTAGGTCTGGGATATGCGCGCATCTGGCTTATACTTTCTCCTTTTTCACAAACTTGTTGGCTAGATCCTGGGTTTTTTCGGGTTCGAATCACGTAGTAATGTGGTAACACACTGAAGCAGTCATTTAAACCTGGTTTCGATCAATATTTTAGAGGATAACACCGGTTAGGTCTGGGTTAGGTCTGGGATATGCGCGCATCTGGCTTATACTTTCGCCTTTTTCGCAAACTTTTTGGACAGATCCTGGGGTTTTTCCGTGTTTGAATCACGTAGTCATGTGGTACCACACTGAGGTAGTCAATTAAACCTGGTTTCGATCAATATTTTAGAGGATAACACCGGTTAGGTCTGGGTTAGGTCTGGGTTATGCCCGCATCTGGCTCATGATTTTGCCTTCTTCGCATACTTGTTGGCCAGATCCTTGGTTTTTTTCGTGTTTGAATCACGTAGTAATGTGGTAACACACTGAAGCAGTCAATTAAACCTGGTTTCGATCAATATTTTAGAGGATAACACCGGTTAGGTCTGGGTTAGGTCTGGGTTACGCCCGCATCTGGCTCATGATTTTGCCATCTTCGCATACTTGTTGGCCAGATCCTGGGTTTTTTTCGTGTTTGAATGATGTAGTAATGTGGTAACACACTGAAGCAGTCAATTAAACCTGGTTTCGATCAATATTTTAGAGGATAACACCGGTTAGGTCTGGGTTAGGTCTGGGTTATGCCCGCCTCTGGCTCATGATTTTGCCTTCTTCGCATACTTGTTGGCCAGATCCTGGGTTTTTTTCGTATTTGAATCTCGTAGTAATGTTGTACCACACTGAGGCAGTCAATTAAACCTGGATTCGATCAATATTTCAGAGGATAACACCGGTTAGGTCTGGGTTAGGTCCGGGATATGCACGCACCTGGCTCATGATTTCGCCTTTTTCGCAAACTTGTTGGCCAGATCCTGGGTTTTTTCCGTGTTTGAATCACGTAGTAATGTGGTAATACACTGAAGCAGTCAATTAAACCTGGTTTCGATCAATATTTTAGAGGATAACACCGGTTAGGTCTGGGTTAGGTCTGGGTTATGCCCGCATCTGGCTCATGATTTTGCCTTCTTCACATACTTGTTGGCCAGATCCTGGGTTTTTTTCGTGTTTGAATCACGTAGTATTGTGGTAGCATACTGAAGCAGTCAATTAAACCTGGTTTCGATCAATATTTCAGAGGATAACA
The DNA here is from genome assembly GCF_051014445.1 of Colletes latitarsis. Taxonomy (NCBI): domain Eukaryota; kingdom Metazoa; phylum Arthropoda; class Insecta; order Hymenoptera; family Colletidae; genus Colletes; species Colletes latitarsis. The sequence goes on along the minus strand of NC_135145.1, from coordinate 4,331,085 downwards.
CCGGTTAGGTCTGGGTTAGGTCTGGGTTATGCCCGCATCTGGCTCATGATTTTGCCTTCTTCGCATACTAGTTGGCCAGATCCTGGCTTTTTTTCGTGTTTGAATCACGTAGTAATGTGGTAACACACTGAAGCAGTCAATTAAACCTGGTTTCGATCAATATTTTAGAGGATGACACCGGTTAGGTCTGGGTTAGGTCTGGGATATGCGCGCATCTGGCTTATACTTTCTCCTTTTTCACAAACTTGTTGGCTAGATCCTGGGTTTTTTCGGGTTCGAATCACGTAGTAATGTGGTAACACACTGAAGCAGTCATTTAAACCTGGTTTCGATCAATATTTTAGAGGATAACACCGGTTAGGTCTGGGTTAGGTCTGGGATATGCGCGCATCTGGCTTATACTTTCGCCTTTTTCGCAAACTTTTTGGACAGATCCTGGGGTTTTTCCGTGTTTGAATCACGTAGTCATGTGGTACCACACTGAGGTAGTCAATTAAACCTGGTTTCGATCAATATTTTAGAGGATAACACCGGTTAGGTCTGGGTTAGGTCTGGGTTATGCCCGCATCTGGCTCATGATTTTGCCTTCTTCGCATACTTGTTGGCCAGATCCTTGGTTTTTTTCGTGTTTGAATCACGTAGTAATGTGGTAACACACTGAAGCAGTCAATTAAACCTGGTTTCGATCAATATTTTAGAGGATAACACCGGTTAGGTCTGGGTTAGGTCTGGGTTACGCCCGCATCTGGCTCATGATTTTGCCATCTTCGCATACTTGTTGGCCAGATCCTGGGTTTTTTTCGTGTTTGAATGATGTAGTAATGTGGTAACACACTGAAGCAGTCAATTAAACCTGGTTTCGATCAATATTTTAGAGGATAACACCGGTTAGGTCTGGGTTAGGTCTGGGTTATGCCCGCCTCTGGCTCATGATTTTGCCTTCTTCGCATACTTGTTGGCCAGATCCTGGGTTTTTTTCGTATTTGAATCTCGTAGTAATGTTGTACCACACTGAGGCAGTCAATTAAACCTGGATTCGATCAATATTTCAGAGGATAACACCGGTTAGGTCTGGGTTAGGTCTGGGTTATGCCCGCATCTGGCTCATGATTTTGCCTTCTTCACATACTTGTTGGCCAGATCCTGGGTTTTTTTCGTGTTTGAATCACGTAGTATTGTGGTAGCATACTGAAGCAGTCAATTAAACCTGGTTTCGGTCAATATTTCAGAGGATAACACCGGCTGGGTCTGGGTTAGGTCCGGGAAATGCACGCATCTGGCTCATGATTTCGCCTTTTTCGCAAACTTGTTGGCCAGATCCTGGGTTTTTTCCGTGTTTGAATCACGTAGTAATGTGGTACCACACTGAGGCAGTCAATTAAACCTGGTTTCGATCAATATTTTAGAGGATAACACCGGTTAGGTCTGGGTTAGGTCTGGGATATGCGCGCATCTGGCTTACACTTTCGCCATTTTCGCAGACTTGTTGGCCAGATCCTGGGTTTTTTTCGTGTTTGAATCACGTAGTAACGTTGTACCACACTGAGGCAGTCAATTAAACCTGGTTTCGATCAATATTTTAGAGGATAACACCGGTTAGGTCTGGGTTAGGTCTGGGTTATGCCCGCATCTGGCTCATGATTTTGCCTTCTTCGCATACTTGTTGGCCAGATCCTGGGTTTTTTTCGTAGTTGAATCACGTAGTAATGTTGTACCACACTGAGGCAGTCAATTAAACCAGGTTTCGATCAATATTTCAGAGGATAACACCGGTTAGGTCTGGGTTAGGTCTGGGATATGCGCGCATCTGGCTTATACTTTCGCCTTTTTCGCAAACTTGTTGGCCAGATCCTGGGTTTTTTCCGTGTTTGTATCACGTAGTAATGTGGTAATTCACTGAAACACTCAATTAAACCTGGTTTCGATCAATATTTTAGAGGATAACACCGGTTAGGTCTGGGTTAGGTCTGGGATATGCGCGCATCTGGCTTATACTTTCGCCTTTTTCGCAAACTTGTTGGCCAGATCCTGGGTTTTTCCGTGTTTGAATCACGTAGTAATGTGGTACCACACTGAGGCAGTCAATTAAACCTGGTTTCGATCAATATTTTAGAGGATAACACCGGTTAGGTCTGGGTTAGGTCTGGGTTATGCCCGCATCTGGCTCATGATTTTGCCTTCCTCGCATACTTGTTGGCCAGATCCTGGGATTTTTCCGTGTTTGTATCACGTTGTAATGTGGTAATTCACTGAAACACTCAATTAAACCTGGTTTCGATCAATATTTTAGAGGATAACACCGGTTAGGTCTGGGTTAGGTCTGGGATATGCGCGCATCTGGCTTATACTTTCGCCTTTTTCGCAAACTTGTTGGCCAGATCCTGGGTTTTTTCCGTGTTTGTATCACGTAGTAATGTGGTAATTCACTGAAACACTCAATTAAACCTGGTTTCGATCAATATTTTAGAGGATAACACCGGTTAGGTCTGGGTTAGGTCTGGGATATGCGCGCATCTGGCTTATACTTTCGCCTTTTTCGCAAACTTGTTGGCCAGATCCTGGGTTTTTTTCGTAGTTGAATCACGTAGTAATGTTGTACCACACTGAGGCAGTCAATTAAACCAGGTTTCGATCAATATTTCAGAGGATAACACCGGTTAGGTCTGGGTTAGGTCTGGGATATGCGCGCATCTGGCTTATACTTTCGCCTTTTTCGCAAACTTGTTGGCCAGATCCTGGGTTTTTTCCGTGTTTGTATCACGTAGTAATGTGGTAATTCACTGAAACACTCAATTAAACCTGGTTTCGATCAATATTTTAGAGGATAACACCGGTTAGGTCTGGGTTAGGTCTGGGATATGCGCGCATCTGGCTTATACTTTCGCCTTTTTCGCAAACTTGTTGGCCAGATCCTGGGTTTTTTCCGTGTTTGAATCACGTAGTAATGTGGTACCACACTGAGGCAGTCAATTAAACCTGGTTTCGATCAATATTTTAGAGGATAACACCGGTTAGGTCTGGGTTAGGTCTGGGTTATGCCCGCATCTGGCTCATGATTTTGCCTTCCTCGCATACTTGTTGGCCAGATCCTGGGATTTTTCCGTGTTTGTATCACGTTGTAATGTGGTAATTCACTGAAACACTCAATTAAACCTGGTTTCGATCAATATTTTAGAGGATAACACCGGTTAGGTCTGGGTTAGGTCTGGGATATGCGCGCATCTGGCTTATACTTTCGCCTTTTTCGCAAACTTGTTGGCCAGATCCTGGGTTTTTTCCGTGTTTGTATCACGTAGTAATGTGGTAATTCACTGAAACACTCAATTAAACCTGGTTTCGATCAATATTTTAGAGGATAACACCGGTTAGGTCTGGGTTAGGTCTGGGATATGCGCGCATCTGGCTTATACTTTCGCCTTTTTCGCAAACTTGTTGGCCAGATCCTGGGTTTTTTCCGTGTTTGAATCACGTAGTAATGTGGTACCACATTGAGGCAGTCAATTAAACCTGGTTTCGATCAATATTTTAGAGGATAACACCGGTTAGGTCTGGGTTAGGTCTGGGTTATGCCCGCATCTGGCTCATGATTTTGCCTTCCTCGCATACTTGTTGGCCAGATCCTGGGTTTTTTTCGTGTTTGAATCATGTAGTAATGTGGTAACACACTGAAGCAGTCAATTAAGCCTGGTTTCGATCAATATTTTAGAGGATAACATCGGTTAGGTCTGGGTTAGGTCTGGGATATGCGCGCATCTGGCTTATACTTTCGCCTTTTTCGCAAACTATTTGGACAGATCCTGGGGTTTTTCCGTGTTTGAATCACGTAGTAATGTGGTAATACATTGAAGCAGTCAATTTAACCTGGTTTCGATCAATATTTTAGAGGATAACACCGGTTAGGTCTGGGTTAGGTCTGGGTTATGCCCGCATCTGGCTCATGATTTTGCCTTCCTCGCATACTTGTTGGCCAGATCCTGGGTTTTTTTCGTGTTTGAATCATGTAGTAATGTGGTAACACACTGAAGCAGTCAATTTAACCTGGTTTCGATCAATATTTTAGAGGATAACACCGGTTAGGTCTGGGTTAGGTCTGGGTTATGCCCGCATCTGGCTCATGATTTTGCCTTCCTCGCATACTTGTTGGCCAGATCCTGGGTTTTTTTCGTGTTTGAATCATGTAGTAATGTGGTAACACACAGAAGCAGTCAATTAAACCTCGTTTCGATCAATATTTTAGAGGATAACTCCGGTTAGGTCTGGGTTAGGTCTGGGTTATGCCCGCATCTGGCTCATGATTTTGCCTTCTTCGCATACTTGTTGGCCAGATCCTTGGTTTTTTTCGTGTTTGAATCACGTAGTAATGTGGTAACACACTGAAGCAGTCAATTAAGCCTGGTTTCGATCAATATTTTAGAGGATAACACCGGTTAGGTCTGGGTTAGGTCTGGGATATGCGCGCACCTGGCTTATACTTTCGCCTTTTTCGCAAACTTTTTGGACAGATCCTGGGGTTTTTCCGTGTTTGAATCACGTAGTAATGTGGTAATACATTGAAGCAGTCAATTTAACCTGGTTTCGATCAATATTTTAGAGGATAACACCGGTTAGGTCTGGGTTAGGTCTGGGTTATGCCCGCATCTGGCTCATGATTTTGCCTTCCTCGCATACTTGTTGGCCAGATCCTGGGTTTTTTTCGTGTTTGAATCATGTAGTAATGTGGTAACACACTGAAGCAGTCAATTTAACCTGGTTTCGATCAATATTTTAGAGGATAACACCGGTTAGGTCTGGGTTAGGTCTGGGTTATGCCCGCATCTGGCTCATGATTTTGCCTTCCTCGCATACTTGTTGGCCAGATCCTCGGTTTTTTTCGTGTTTGAATCATGTAGTAATGTGGTAACACACAGAAGCAGTCAATTAAACCTCCTTTCGATCAATATTTTAGAGGATAACTCCGGTTAGGTCTGGGTTAGGTCTGGGTTATGCCCGCATCTGGCTCATGATTTTGCCTTCTTCGCATACTTGTTGGCCAGATCCTGGGTTTTTTCCGTGTTCGTATCACGTAGTAACGTGGTAATTCACTGAAACACTCAATTAAGCCTGGTTTCGATCAATATTTTAGAGGATAACACCGGTTAGGTCTGGGTTAGGTCTGGGATATGCGCGCATCTGGCTTATACTTTCGCCTTTTTCGCAAACTTGTTGGCCAGATCCTGGGTTTTTTCCGTGTTTGAATCACGTAGTAATGTTGTAATACACTGAAGCAGTCAATTAAACCTGGTTTCGATCAATATTTTAGAGGATAACACCGGTTAGGTCTGGGTTAGGTCTGGGATACGCGCGCATCTGGCTTATACTTTCGCCTTTTTCGCAAACTTGTTGGCCAGATCCTGGGTTTTTTCCGTGTTTGTATCACGTAGTAATGTGGTAACATAACGAAGCAGTCAATTAACCCTGGTTTCGATCAATATTTTGGAGGATGACACCGGTTAGGTCTGGGTTAGGTCTGGGTTATGCCCGCATCTGGCTCATGATTTTGCCTTCTTCGCATACTAGTTGGCCAGATCCTGGCTTTTTTTCGTGTTTGAATCACGTAGTAATGTGGTAACACACTGAAGCAGTCAATTAAACCTGGTTTCGATCAATATTTTAGAGGATGACACCGGTTAGGTCTGGGTTAGGTCTGGGATATGCGCGCATCTGGCTTATACTTTCTCCTTTTTCACAAACTTGTTGGCTAGATCCTGGGTTTTTTCGGGTTCGAATCACGTAGTAATGTGGTAACACACTGAAGCAGTCATTTAAACCTGGTTTCGATCAATATTTTAGAGGATAACACCGGTTAGGTCTGGGTTAGGTCTGGGATATGCGCGCATCTGGCTTATACTTTCGCCTTTTTCGCAAACTTTTTGGACAGATCCTGGGGTTTTTCCGTGTTTGAATCACGTAGTCATGTGGTACCACACTGAGGTAGTCAATTAAACCTGGTTTCGATCAATATTTTAGAGGATAACACCGGTTAGGTCTGGGTTAGGTCTGGGTTATGCCCGCATCTGGCTCATGATTTTGCCTTCTTCGCATACTTGTTGGCCAGATCCTGGGTTTTTTCCGTGTTCGTATCACGTAGTAACGTGGTAATTCACTGAAACACTCAATTAAGCCTGGTTTCGATCAATATTTTAGAGGATAACACCGGTTAGGTCTGGGTTAGGTCTGGGATATGCGCGCATCTGGCTTATACTTTCGCCTTTTTCGCAAACTTGTTGGCCAGATCCTGGGTTTTTTCCGTGTTTGAATCACGTAGTAATGTTGTAATACACTGAAGCAGTCAATTAAACCTGGTTTCGATCAATATTTTAGAGGATAACACCGGTTAGGTCTGGGTTAGGTCTGGGATACGCGCGCATCTGGCTTATACTTTCGCCTTTTTCGCAAACTTGTTGGCCAGATCCTGGGTTTTTTCCGTGTTTGTATCACGTAGTAATGTGGTAACATAACGAAGCAGTCAATTAACCCTGGTTTCGATCAATATTTTGGAGGATGACACCGGTTAGGTCTGGGTTAGGTCTGGGTTATGCCCGCATCTGGCTCATGATTTTGCCTTCTTCGCATACTAGTTGGCCAGATCCTGGCTTTTTTTCGTGTTTGAATCACGTAGTAATGTGGTAACACACTGAAGCAGTCAATTAAACCTGGTTTCGATCAATATTTTAGAGGATGACACCGGTTAGGTCTGGGTTAGGTCTGGGATATGCGCGCATCTGGCTTATACTTTCTCCTTTTTCACAAACTTGTTGGCTAGATCCTGGGTTTTTTCGGGTTCGAATCACGTAGTAATGTGGTAACACACTGAAGCAGTCATTTAAACCTGGTTTCGATCAATATTTTAGAGGATAACACCGGTTAGGTCTGGGTTAGGTCTGGGATATGCGCGCATCTGGCTTATACTTTCGCCTTTTTCGCAAACTTTTTGGACAGATCCTGGGGTTTTTCCGTGTTTGAATCACGTAGTCATGTGGTACCACACTGAGGTAGTCAATTAAACCTGGTTTCGATCAATATTTTAGAGGATAACACCGGTTAGGTCTGGGTTAGGTCTGGGTTATGCCCGCATCTGGCTCATGATTTTGCCTTCTTCGCATACTTGTTGGCCAGATCCTTGGTTTTTTTCGTGTTTGAATCACGTAGTAATGTGGTAACACACTGAAGCAGTCAATTAAACCTGGTTTCGATCAATATTTTAGAGGATAACACCGGTTAGGTCTGGGTTAGGTCTGGGTTACGCCCGCATCTGGCTCATGATTTTGCCATCTTCGCATACTTGTTGGCCAGATCCTGGGGTTTTTTCGTGTTTGAATGATGTAGTAATGTGGTAACACACTGAAGCAGTCAATTAAACCTGGTTTCGATCAATATTTTAGAGGATAACACCGGTTAGGTCTGGGTTAGGTCTGGGTTATGCCCGCCTCTGGCTCATGATTTTGCCTTCTTCGCATACTTGTTGGCCAGATCCTGGGTTTTTTTCGTATTTGAATCTCGTAGTAATGTTGTACCACACTGAGGCAGTCAATTAAACCTGGATTCGATCAATATTTCAGAGGATAACACCGGTTAGGTCTGGGTTAGGTCCGGGATATGCACGCACCTGGCTCATGATTTCGCCTTTTTCGCAAACTTGTTGGCCAGATCCTGGGTTTTTTCCGTGTTTGAATCACGTAGTAATGTGGTAATACACTGAAGCAGTCAATTAAACCTGGTTTCGATCAATATTTTAGAGGATAACACCGGTTAGGTCTGGGTTAGGTCTGGGTTATGCCCGCATCTGGCTCATGATTTTGCCTTCTTCACATACTTGTTGGCCAGATCCTGGGTTTTTTTCGTGTTTGAATCACGTAGTATTGTGGTAGCATACTGAAGCAGTCAATTAAACCTGGTTTCGATCAATATTTCAGAGGATAACACCGGCTGGGTCTGGGTTAGGTCCGGGAAATGCACGCATCTGGCTCATGATTTCGCCTTTTTCGCAAACTTGTTGGCCAGATCCTGGGTTTTTTCCGTGTTTGAATCACGTAGTAATGTGGTACCACACTGAGGCAGTCAATTAAACCTGGTTTCGATCAATATTTTAGAGGATAACACCGGTTAGGTCTGGGTTAGGTCTGGGATATGCGCGCATCTGGCTTACACTTTCGCCATTTTCGCAGACTTGTTGGCCAGATCCTGGGTTTTTTTCGTGTTTGAATCACGTAGTAACGTTGTACCACACTGAGGCAGTCAATTAAACCTGGTTTCGATCAATATTTTAGAGGATAACACCGGTTAGGTCTGGGTTAGGTCTGGGTTATGCCCGCATCTGGCTCATGATTTTGCCTTCTTCGCATACTTGTTGGCCAGATCCTGGGTTTTTTTCGTAGTTGAATCACGTAGTAATGTTGTACCACACTGAGGCAGTCAATTAAACCAGGTTTCGATCAATATTTCAGAGGATAACACCGGTTAGGTCTGGGTTAGGTCTGGGATATGCGCGCATCTGGCTTATACTTTCGCCTTTTTCGCAAACTTGTTGGCCAGATCCTGGGTTTTTTCCGTGTTTGTATCACGTAGTAATGTGGTAATTCACTGAAACACTCAATTAAACCTGGTTTCGATCAATATTTTAGAGGATAACACCGGTTAGGTCTGGGTTAGGTCTGGGATATGCGCGCATCTGGCTTATACTTTCGCCTTTTTCGCAAACTTGTTGGCCAGATCCTGGGTTTTTTCCGTGTTTGAATCACGTAGTAATGTGGTACCACACTGAGGCAGTCAATTAAACCTGGTTTCGATCAATATTTTAGAGGATAACACCGGTTAGGTCTGGGTTAGGTCTGGGTTATGCCCGCATCTGGCTCATGATTTTGCCTTCCTCGCATACTTGTTGGCCAGATCCTGGGATTTTTCCGTGTTTGTATCACGTTGTAATGTGGTAATTCACTGAAACACTCAATTAAACCTGGTTTCGATCAATATTTTAGAGGATAACACCGGTTAGGTCTGGGTTAGGTCTGGGATATGCGCGCATCTGGCTTATACTTTCGCCTTTTTCGCAAACTTGTTGGCCAGATCCTGGGTTTTTTCCGTGTTTGTATCACGTAGTAATGTGGTAATTCACTGAAACACTCAATTAAACCTGGTTTCGATCAATATTTTAGAGGATAACACCGGTTAGGTCTGGGTTAGGTCTGGGATATGCGCGCATCTGGCTTATACTTTCGCCTTTTTCGCAAACTTGTTGGCCAGATCCTGGGTTTTTTTCGTAGTTGAATCACGTAGTAATGTTGTACCACACTGAGGCAGTCAATTAAACCAGGTTTCGATCAATATTTCAGAGGATAACACCGGTTAGGTCTGGGTTAGGTCTGGGATATGCGCGCATCTGGCTTATACTTTCGCCTTTTTCGCAAACTTGTTGGCCAGATCCTGGGTTTTTTCCGTGTTTGTATCACGTAGTAATGTGGTAATTCACTGAAACACTCAATTAAACCTGGTTTCGATCAATATTTTAGAGGATAACACCGGTTAGGTCTGGGTTAGGTCTGGGATATGCGCGCATCTGGCTTATACTTTCGCCTTTTTCGCAAACTTGTTGGCCAGATCCTGGGTTTTTTCCGTGTTTGAATCACGTAGTAATGTGGTACCACACTGAGGCAGTCAATTAAACCTGGTTTCGATCAATATTTTAGAGGATAACACCGGTTAGGTCTGGGTTAGGTCTGGGTTATGCCCGCATCTGGCTCATGATTTTGCCTTCCTCGCATACTTGTTGGCCAGATCCTGGGATTTTTCCGTGTTTGTATCACGTTGTAATGTGGTAATTCACTGAAACACTCAATTAAACCTGGTTTCGATCAATATTTTAGAGGATAACACCGGTTAGGTCTGGGTTAGGTCTGGGATATGCGCGCATCTGGCTTATACTTTCGCCTTTTTCGCAAACTTGTTGGCCAGATCCTGGGTTTTTTCCGTGTTTGTATCACGTAGTAATGTGGTAATTCACTGAAACACTCAATTAAACCTGGTTTCGATCAATATTTTAGAGGATAACACCGGTTAGGTCTGGGTTAGGTATGGGATATGCGCGCATCTGGCTTATACTTTCGCCTTTTTCGCAAACTTGTTGGCCAGATCCTGGGTTTTTTCCGTGTTTGAATCACGTAGTAATGTGGTACCACATTGAGGCAGTCAATTAAACCTGGTTTCGATCAATATTTTAGAGGATAACACCGGTTAGGTCTGGGTTAGGTCTGGGTTATGCCCGCATCTGGCTCATGATTTTGCCTTCCTCGCATACTTGTTGGCCAGATCCTGGGTTTTTTTCGTGTTTGAATCATGTAGTAATGTGGTAACACACTGAAGCAGTCAATTAAGCCTGGTTTCGATCAATATTTTAGGGGATAACACCGGTTAGGTCTGGGTTAGGTCTGGGATATGCGCGCATCTGGCTTATACTTTCGCCTTTTTCGCAAACTATTTGGACAGATCCTGGGGTTTTTCCGTGTTTGAATCACGTAGTAATGTGGTAATACATTGAAGCAGTCAATTTAACCTGGTTTCGATCAATATTTTAGAGGATAACACCGGTTAGGTCTGGGTTAGGTCTGGGTTATGGCCGCATCTGGCTCATGATTTTGCCTTCCTCGCATACTTGTTGGCCAGATCCTGGGTTTTTTTCGTGTTTGAATCATGTAGTAATGTGGTAACACACTGAAGCAGTCAATTTAACCTGGTTTCGATCAATATTTTAGAGGATAACACCGGTTAGGTCTGGGTTAGGTCTGGGTTATGCCCGCATCTGGCTCATGATTTTGCCTTCCTCGCATACTTGTTGGCCAGATCCTGGGTTTTTTTCGTGTTTGAATCATGTAGTAATGTGGTAACACACAGAAGCAGTCAATTAAACCTCGTTTCGATCAATATTTTAGAGGATAACTCCGGTTAGGTCTGGGTTAGGTCTGGGTTATGCCCGCATCTGGCTCATGATTTTGCCTTCTTCGCATACTTGTTGGCCAGATCCTGGGTTTTTTCCGTGTTCGTATCACGTAGTAATGTGGTAACACACTGAAGCAGTCAATTAAACCTGGTTTCGATCAATATTTTAGAGGATGACACCGGTTAGGTCTGGGTTAGGTCTGGGATATGCGCGCATCTGGCTTATACTTTCGCCTTTTTCGCAAACTTTTTGGACAGATCCTGGGGTTTTTCCGTGTTTGAATCACGTAGTCATGTGGTACCACACTGAGGTAGTCAATTAAACCTGGTTTCGATCAATATTTTAGAGGATAACACCGGTTAGGTCTGGGTTAGGTCTGGGTTATGCCCGCATCTGGCTCATGATTTTGCCTTCTTCGCATACTTGTTGGCCAGATCCTTGGTTTTTTTCGTGTTTGAATCACGTAGTAATGTGGTAACACACTGAAGCAGTCAATTAAACCTGGTTTCGATCAATATTTTAGAGGATAACACCGGTTAGGTCTGGGTTAGGTCTGGGTTACGCCCGCATCTGGCTCATGATTTTGCCATCTTCGCATACTTGTTGGCCAGATCCTGGGTTTTTTTCGTGTTTGAATGATGTAGTAATGTGGTAACACACTGAAGCAGTCAATTAAACCTGGTTTCGATCAATATTTTAGAGGATAACACCGGTTAGGTCTGGGTTAGGTCTGGGTTATGCCCGCTTCTGGCTCATGATTTTGCCTTCTTCGCATACTTGTTGGCCAGATCCTGGGTTTTTTTCGTATTTGAATCTCGTAGTAATGTTGTACCACACTGAGGCAGTCAATTAAACCTGGATTCGATCAATATTTCAGAGGATAACACCGGTTAGGTCTGGGTTAGGTCCGGGATATGCACGCACCTGGCTCATGATTTCGCCTTTTTCGCAAACTTGTTGACCAGATCCTGGGTTTTTTCCGTGTTTGAATCACGTAGTAATGTGGTAATACACTGAAGCAGTCAATTAAACCTGGTTTCGATCAATATTTTAGAGGATAACACCGGTTAGGTCTGGGTTAGGTCTGGGTTATGCCCGCATCTGGCTCATGATTTTGCCTTCTTCACATACTTGTTGGCCAGATCCTGGGTTTTTTTCGTGTTTGAATCACGTAGTAACGTTGTACCACACTGAGGCAGTCAATTAAACCTGGTTTCGATCAATATTTTAGAGGATAACACCGGTTAGGTCTGGGTTAGGTCTGGGTTATGCCCGCATCTGGCTCATGATTTTGCCTTCTTCGCATACTTGTTGGCCAGATCCTGGGGTTTTTTCGTGTTTGAATCACGTAGTAATGTGGTAACACACTGAACCAGCCAATTAAACCTGGTTCCGATCAATATTTTAGAGGATAACACCGGTTAGGTCTGGGTTAGGTCTGGGTTATGCCCGCATCTGGCTCATGATTTCGCCTTTTTCGCAAACTTGTTGGCCAGATCCTGGGTTTTTTCCGTGTTTGAATCACGTAGTAATGTTGTAGCACACTGAAGCAGTCAATTAAACCTGGTTTCGATCAATATCTTAGAGGATAACACCGGTTAGGTCTGGGTTAGGTTTGGGTTATGCCCGCATCTGGCTCATGATTTTGCCTTCTTCACATACTTGTTGGCCAGATCCTGGGTTTTTTTCGTGTTTGAATCACGTAGTAATGTGGTAGCATACTGAAGCAGTCAATTAAACCTGGTTTCGATCAATATTTCAGAGGATAACACCGGTTAGGTCTGGGTTAGGTTTGGGTTATGCCCGCATCTGGCTCATGATTTTGCCTTCTTCGCATACTTGTTGGCCAGATCCTGGGTTTTTTTCGTGTTTGAATCACGTAGTAATGTTGTACCACACTGAGGCAGTCAATTAAACCTGGTTTCGATCAATATTTCAGAGGATAACACCGGTTAGGTCTGGGTTAGGTCTGGGAAATGCGCGCATCTGGCTCATGATTTCGCCTTTTTCGCAAACTTGTTGGCCAGATCCTGGGTTTTTTCCGTGTTTGAATCACGTAGTAACGTGGTAATTCACTGAAACACTCAATTAAGCCTGGTTTCGATCAATATTTTAGAGGATAACACCGGTTAGGTCTGGGTTAGGTCTGGGTTATGCCCGCATCTGGCTCATGATTTTGCCTTCTTCGCATACTTGTTGGCCAGATCCTGGGTTTTTTCCGTGTTCGTATCACGTAGTAACGTGGTAATTCACTGAAACACTCAATTAAGCCTGGTTTCGATCAATATTTTAGAGGATAACACCGGTTAGGTCTGGGTTAGGTCTGGGATATGCGCGCATCTGGCTTATACTTTCGCCTTTTTCGCAAACTTTTTGGACAGATCCTGGGGTTTTTCCGTGTTTGAATCACGTAGTAATGTGGTAATACATTGAAGCAGTCAATTAAACCTGGTTTCGATCAATATTTTAGAGGATAACACCGGCTAGGACTGGGTTCGGTCCGGGAAATGCACGCATCTGGCTTATGATTTCGCCTTTTTCGCAAACTTGTTAACCAGATCCTGGGTTTTTTCCGTGTTTGTATCACGTAGTAATGTGGTAATTCACTGAAACACTCAATTAAACCTGGTTTCGATCAATATTTTAGAGGATAACACCGGTTAGGTCTGGGTTAGGTCTGGGATATGCGCGCATCTGGCTTATACTTTCGCCTTTTTCGCAAACTTGTTGGCCAGATCCTGGGTTTTTTCCGTGTTTGAATCACGTAGTAATGTTGTAATACACTGAAGCAGTCAATTAAACCTGGTTTCGATCAATATTTTAGAGGATAACACCGGTTAGGTCTGGGTTAGGTCTGGGATACGCGCGCATCTGGCTTATACTTTCGCCTTTTTCGCAAACTTGTTGGCCAGATCCTGGGTTTTTTCCGTGTTTGTATCACGTAGTAATGTGGTAACATAACGAAGCAGTCAATTAACCCTGGTTTCGATCAATATTTTGGAGGATGACACCGGTTAGGTGTGGGTTAGGTCTGGGTTATGCCCGCATCTGGCTCATGATTTTGCCTTCTTCGCATACTAGTTGGCCAGATCCTGGCTTTTTTTCGTGTTTGAATCACGTAGTAATGTGGTAACACACTGAAGCAGTCAATTAAACCTGGTTTCGATCAATATTTTAGAGGATGACACCGGTTAGGTCTGGGTTAGGTCTGGGATATGCGCGCATCTGGCTTATACTTTCTCCTTTTTCACAAACTTGTTGGCTAGATCCTGGGTTTTTTCGGGTTCGAATCACGTAGTAATGTGGTAACACACTGAAGTAGTCATTTAAACCTGGTTTCGATCAATATTTTAGAGGATAACACCGGTTAGGTCTGGGTTAGGTCTGGGATATGCGCGCATCTGGCTTATACTTTCGCCTTTTTCGCAAACTTGTTGGCCAGATCCTGGGTTTTTTCCGTGTTTGTATCACGTAGTAATGTGGTAATTCACTGAAACACTCAATTAAACCTGGTTTCGATCAATATTTTAGAGGATAACACCGGTTAGGTCTGGGTTAGGTCTGGGATATGCGCGCATCTGGCTTATACTTTCGCCTTTTTCGCAAACTTGCTGGCCAGATCCTGGGTTTTTTCCGTGTTTGAATCACGTAGTAATGTGGTACCACACTGAGGCAGTCAATTAAACCTGGTTTCGATCAATATTTTAGAGGATAACACCGGTTAGGTCTGGGTTAGGTCTGGGTTATGCCCGCATCTGGCTCATGATTTTGCCTTCCTCGCATACTTGTTGGCCAGATCCTGGGTTTTTTTCGTGTTTGAATCATGTAGTAATGTGGTAACACACTGAAGCAGTCAATTTAACCTGGTTTCGATCAATATTTTAGAGGATAACACCGGTTAGGTCTGGGTTAGGTCTGGGTTATGCCCGCATCTGGCTCATGATTTTGCCTTCCTCGCATACTTGTTGGCCAGATCCTGGGTTTTTTTCGTGTTTGAATCATGTAGTAATGTGGTAACACACAGAAGCAGTCAATTAAACCTCGTTTCGATCAATATTTTAGAGGATAACTCCGGTTAGGTCTGGGTTAGGTCTGGGTTATGCCCGCATCTGGCTCATGATTTTGCCTTCTTCGCATACTTGTTGGCCAGATCCTGGGTTTTTTCCGTCTTCGTATCACGTAGTAACGTGGTAATTCACTGAAACACTCAATTAAGCCTGGTTTCGATCAATATTTTAGAGGATAACACCGGTTAGGTCTGGGTTAGGTCTGGGATATGCGCGCATCTGGCTTATACTTTCGCCTTTTTCGCAAACTTTTTGGACAGATCCTGGGGTTTTTCCGTGTTTGAATCACGTAGTAATGTGGTAATACATTGAAGCAGTCAATTAAACCTGGTTTCGATCAATATTTTAGAGGATAACACCGGCTAGGACTGGGTTCGGTCCGGGAAATGCACGCATCTGGCTTATGATTTCGCCTTTTTCGCAAACTTGTTAACCAGATCCTGGGTTTTTTCCGTGTTTGAATCACGTAGTAATGTGGTACCACACTGAGGCAGTCAATTAAACCTGGTTTCGATCAATATTTTAGAGGATAACACCGGTTAGGTCTGGGGTAGGTCTGGGATATGCGCGCATCTGGCTTATACTTTCGCCTTTTTCGCAAACTTGTTGGCCAGATCCTGGGTTTTTTCCGTGTTTGAATCACGTAGTAATGTGGTAATACACTGAAGCAGTCAATTAAACCTGGTTTCGATCAATATTTTAGAGGATAACACCGGTTAGGTCTGGGTTAGGTCTGGGATACGCGCGCATCTGGCTTATACTTTCGCCTTTTTCGCAAACTTGTTGGCCAGATCCTGGGTTTTTTCCGTGTTTGTATCACGTAGTAATGTGGTAACATAACGAAGCAGTCAATTAACCCTGGTTTCGATCAATATTTTGGAGGATGACACCGGTTAGGTCTGGGTTAGGTCTGGGTTATGCCCGCATCTGGCTCATGATTTTGCCTTCTTCGCATACTAGTTGGCCAGATCCTGGCTTTTTTTCGTGTTTGAATCACGTAGTAATGTGGTAACACACTGAAGCAGTCAATTAAACCTGGTTTCGATCAATATTTTAGAGGATGACACCGGTTAGGTCTGGGTTAGGTCTGGGATATGCGCGCATCTGGCTTATACTTTCTCCTTTTTCACAAACTTGTTGGCTAGATCCTGGGTTTTTTCGGGTTCGAATCACGTAGTAATGTGGTAACACACTGAAGCAGTCATTTAAACCTGGTTTCGATCAATATTTTAGAGGATAACACCGGTTAGGTCTGGGTTAGGTCTGGGATATGCGCGCATCTGGCTTATACTTTCGCCTTTTTCGCAAACTTTTTGGACAGATCCTGGGGTTTTTCCGTGTTTGAATCACGTAGTCATGTGGTACCACACTGAGGTAGTCAATTAAACCTGGTTTCGATCAATATTTTAGAGGATGACACCGGTTAGGTCTGGGTTAGGTCTGGGATATGCGCGCATCTGGCTTATACTTTCTCCTTTTTCACAAACTTGTTGGCTAGATCCTGGGTTTTTTCGGGTTCGAATCACGTAGTAATGTGGTAACACACTGAAGCAGTCATTTAAACCTGGTTTCGATCAATATTTTAGAGGATAACACCGGTTAGGTCTGGGTTAGGTCTGGGATATGCGCGCATCTGGCTTATACTTTCGCCTTTTTCGCAAACTTTTTGGACAGATCCTGGGTTTTTTCCGTGTTTGTATCACGTAGTAATGTGGTAACATAACGAAGCAGTCAATTAACCCTGGTTTCGATCAATATTTTGGAGGATGACACCGGTTAGGTCTGGGTTAGGTCTGGGTTATGCCCGCATCTGGCTCATGATTTTGCCTTCTTCGCATACTAGTTGGCCAGATCCTGGCTTTTTTTCGTGTTTGAATCACGTAGTAATGTGGTAACACACTGAAGCAGTCAATTAAACCTGGTTTCGATCAATATTTTAGAGGATGACACCGGTTAGGTCTGGGTTAGGTCTGGGATATGCGCGCATCTGGCTTATACTTTCTCCTTTTTCACAAACTTGTTGGCTAGATCCTGGGTTTTTTCGGGTTCGAATCACGTAGTAATGTGGTAACACACTGAAGCAGTCATTTAAACCTGGTTTCGATCAATATTTTAGAGGATAACACCGGTTAGGTCTGGGTTAGGTCTGGGATATGCGCGCATCTGGCTTATACTTTCGCCTTTTTCGCAAACTTTTTGGACAGATCCTGGGGTTTTTCCGTGTTTGAATCACGTAGTCATGTGGTACCACACTGAGGTAGTCAATTAAACCTGGTTTCGATCAATATTTTAGAGGATGACACCGGTTAGGTCTGGGTTAGGTCTGGGATATGCGCGCATCTGGCTTATACTTTCTCCTTTTTCACAAACTTGTTGGCTAGATCCTGGGTTTTTTCGGGTTCGAATCACGTAGTAATGTGGTAACACACTGAAGCAGTCATTTAAACCTGGTTTCGATCAATATTTTAGAGGATAACACCGGTTAGGTCTGGGTTAGGTCTGGGATATGCGCGCATCTGGCTTATACTTTCGCCTTTTTCGCAAACTTTTTGGACAGATCCTGGGGTTTTTCCGTGTTTGAATCACGTAGTCATGTGGTACCACACTGAGGTAGTCAATTAAACCTGGTTTCGATCAATATTTTAGAGGATAACACCGGTTAGGTCTGGGTTAGGTCTGGGTTATGCCCGCATCTGGCTCATGATTTTGCCTTCTTCGCATACTTGTTGGCCAGATCCTTGGTTTTTTTCGTGTTTGAATCACGTAGTAATGTGGTAACACACTGAAGCAGTCAATTAAACCTGGTTTCGATCAATATTTTAGAGGATAACACCGGTTAGGTCTGGGTTAGGTCTGGGTTACGCCCGCATCTGGCTCATGATTTTGCCATCTTCGCATACTTGTTGGCCAGATCCTGGGTTTTTTTCGTGTTTGAATGATGTAGTAATGTGGTAACACACTGAAGCAGTCAATTAAACCTGGTTTCGATCAATATTTTAGAGGATAACACCGGTTAGGTCTGGGTTAGGTCTGGGTTATGCCCGCTTCTGGCTCATGATTTTGCCTTCTTCGCATACTTGTTGTCCAGATCCTGGGTTTTTTTCGTATTTGAATCACGTAGTAATGTTGTACCACACTGAGGCAGTCAATTAAACCTGGATTCGATCAATATTTCAGAGGATAACACCGGTTAGGTCTGGGTTAGGTCCGGGATATGCACGCACCTGGCTCATGATTTCGCCTTTTTCGCAAACTTGTTGGCCAGATCCTGGGTTTTTTCCGTGTTTGAATCACGTAGTAATGTGGTAATACACTGAAGCAGTCAATTAAACCTGGTTTCGATCAATATTTTAGAGGATAACACCGGTTAGGTCTGGGTTAGGTCTGGGATACGCGCGCATCTGGCTTATACTTTCGCCTTTTTCGCAAACTTGTTGGCCAGATCCTGGGTTTTTTCCGTGTTTGTATCACGTAGTAATGTGGTAACATAACGAAGCAGTCAATTAACCCTGGTTTCGATCAATATTTTGGAGGATGACACCGGTTAGGTCTGGGTTAGGTCTGGGTTATGCCCGCATCTGGCTCATGATTTTGCCTTCTTCGCATACTAGTTGGCCAGATCCTGGCTTTTTTTCGTGTTTGAATCACGTAGTAATGTGGTAACACACTGAAGCAGTCAATTAAACCTGGTTTCGATCAATATTTTAGAGGATGACACCGGTTAGGTCTGGGTTAGGTCTGGGATATGCGCGCATCTGGCTTATACTTTCTCCTTTTTCACAAACTTGTTGGCTAGATCCTGGGTTTTTTCGGGTTCGAATCACGTAGTAATGTGGTAACACACTGAAGCAGTCATTTAAACCTGGTTTCGATCAATATTTTAGAGGATAACACCGGTTAGGTCTGGGTTAGGTCTGGGATATGCGCGCATCTGGCTTATACTTTCGCCTTTTTCGCAAACTTTTTGGACAGATCCTGGGGTTTTTCCGTGTTTGAATCACGTAGTCATGTGGTACCACACTGAGGTAGTCAATTAAACCTGGTTTCGATCAATATTTTAGAGGATAACACCGGTTAGGTCTGGGTTAGGTCTGGGTTATGCCCGCATCTGGCTCATGATTTTGCCTTCTTCGCATACTTGTTGGCCAGATCCTTGGTTTTTTTCGTGTTTGAATCACGTAGTAATGTGGTAACACACTGAAGCAGTCAATTAAACCTGGTTTCGATCAATATTTTAGAGGATAACACCGGTTAGGTCTGGGTTAGGTCTGGGTTACGCCCGCATCTGGCTCATGATTTTGCCATCTTCGCATACTTGTTGGCCAGATCCTGGGTTTTTTTCGTGTTTGAATGATGTAGTAATGTGGTAACACACTGAAGCAGTCAATTAAACCTGGTTTCGATCAATATTTTAGAGGACAACACCGGTTAGGTCTGGGTTAGGTCTGGGTTATTCCCGCTTCTGGCTCATGATTTTGCCTTCTTCGCATACTTGTTGTCCAGATCCTGGGTTTTTTTCGTATTTGAATCACGTAGTAATGTTGTACCACACTGAGGCAGTCAATTAAACCTGGATTCGATCAATATTTCAGAGGATAACACCGGTTAGGTCTGGGTTAGGTCCGGGATATGCACGCACCTGGCTCATGATTTCGCCTTTTTCGCAAACTTGTTGGCCAGATCCTGGGTTTTTTCCGTGTTTGAATCACGTAGTAATGTGGTAATACACTGAAGCAGTCAATTAAACCTGGTTTCGATCAATATTTTAGAGGATAACACCGGTTAGGTCTGGGTTAGGTCTGGGATATGCGCGCATCTGGCTTATACTTTCGCCTTTTTCGCAAACTTGTTGGCCAGATCCTGGGTTTTTTCCGTGTTTGTATCACGTAGTAATGTGGTAATTCACTGAAACACTCAATTAAACCTGGTTTCGATCAATATTTTAGAGGATAACACCGGTTAGGTCTGGGTTAGGTCTGGGATATGCGCGCATCTGGCTTATACTTTCGCCTTTTTCGCAAACTTGTTGGCCAGATCCTGGGTTTTCTCCGTGTTTGAATCACGTAGTAATGTGGTAATTCACTGAAACACTCAATTAAACCTGGTTTCGATCAATATTTTAGAGGATAACACCGGTTAGGTCTGGGTTAGGTATGGGATATGCGCGCATCTGGCTCATGATTTTGCCTTCCTCGCATACTTGTTGGCCAGATCCTGGGTTTTTTTCGTGTTTGAATCATGTAGTAATGTGGTAACACGCAGAAGCAGTCAATTAAACCTGGTTTCGATCAATATTTTAGAGGATAACACCGGTTAGGTCTGGGTTAGGTCTGGGTTATGCCCGCATCTGGCTCATGATTTTGCCTTCTTCGCATACTTGTTGGCCAGATCCTGGGTTTTTTTCGTGTTTGAATCACGTAGTAAGGTGGTAACACACTGAAGCAGTCAATTAAACCTGGTTTCGATCAATTTTTTTAGGGGATGACACCGGTTAGGTCTGGGTTAGGTCTGGGTTATGCCCGCATCTGGCTCATGATTTTGCCTTCTTCGCATACTTGTTGGTCAGATCCTGGATTTTTTTCGTGTTTGAATCACGTAGTAATGTGGTAACACACTGAGGCAGTCAATTTAACCTGGTTTCGATCAATATTTTAGAGGATAACACCGGTTAGGTCTGGGTTAGGTCTGGGATACGCGCGCATCTGGCTTATACTTTCGCCTTTTTCGCAAACTTGTTGGCCAGATCCTGGGTTTTTTCCGTGTTTGTATCACGTAGTAATGTGGTAATTCACTGAAACACTCAATTAAACCTGGTTTCGATCAATATTTTAGAGGATAACACCGGTTAGGTCTGGGTTAGGTCTGGGATATGCGCGCATCTGGCTTATACTTTCGCCTTTTTCGCAAACTTGTTGGCCAGATCCTGGGTTTTCTCCGTGTTTGAATCACGTAGTAATGTGGTTCCACACTGAGGCAGTCAATTAAACCTGGTTTCGATCAATATTTTAGAGGATAACACCGGTTAGGTCTGGGTTAGGTCTGGGTTATGCCCGCATCTGGCTCATGATTTTGCCTTCCTCGCATACTTGTTGGCCAGATCCTGGGTTTTTTTCGTGTTTGAATCATGTAGTAATGTGGTAACACACAGAAGCAGTCAATTAAACCTGGTTTCGATCAATATTTTAGAGGATAACACCGGTTAGGTCTGGGTTAGGTCTGGGTTATGCCCGCATCTGGCTCATGATTTTGCCTTCTTCGCATACTTGTTGGCCAGATCCTGGGTTTTTTTCGTGTTTGAATCACGTAGTAATGTGGTAACACACTGAAGCAGTCAATTAAACCTGG
Source organism: Colletes latitarsis (assembly GCF_051014445.1). NCBI lineage: Eukaryota > Metazoa > Arthropoda > Insecta > Hymenoptera > Colletidae > Colletes > Colletes latitarsis. Next base: position 4,309,704 of record NC_135145.1, on the reverse strand, counting down.
TTTCGATCAATTTTTTTAGGGGATGACACCGGTTAGGTCTGGGTTAGGTCTGGGTTATGCCCGCATCTGGCTCATGATTTTGCCTTCTTCGCATACTTGTTGGTCAGATCCTGGATTTTTTTCGTGTTTGAATCACGTAGTAATGTGGTAACACACTGAAGCAGTCAATTTAACCTGGTTTCGATCAATATTTTGGAGGATGACACCGGTTAGGTCTGGGTTAGGTCTGGGTTATGCCCGCATCTGGCTCATGATTTTGCCTTCTTCGCATACTTGTTGGTCAGATCCTGGATTTTTTTCGTGTTTGAATCACGTAGTAATGTGGTAACACACTGAAGCAGTCAATTTAACCTGGTTTCGATCAATATTTTGGAGGATGACACCGGTTAGGTCTGGGTTAGGTCTGGGTTATGCCCGCATCTGGCTCATGATTTTGCCTTCTTCGCATACTTGTTGGCCAGATCCTGGGTTTTTTTCGTGTTTGAATCACGTAGTAATGTGGTAACACACTGAAGCAGTCAATTAAACCTGGTTTCGATCAATTCTTTTAGGGGATGACACCGGTTAGGTCTGGGTTAGGTCTGGGTTATGCCCGCATCTGGCTCATGATTTTGCCTTCTTCGCATACTTGTTGGTCAGATCCTGGATTTTTTTCGTGTTTGAATCACGTAGTAATGTGGTAACACACTGAAGCAGTCAATTTAACCTGGTTTCGATCAATATTTTAGAGGATAACACCGGTTAGGTCTGCGTTAGGTCTGGGATACGCGCGCATCTGGCTTATACTTTCGCCTTTTTCGCAAACTTGTTGGCCAGATCCTGGGTTTTTTCCGTGTTTGTATCACGTAGTAATGTGGTAACATAACGAAGCAGTCAATTAACCCTGGTTTCGATCAATATTTTGGAGGATGACACCGGTTAGGTCTGGGTTAGGTCTGGGTTATGCCCGCATCTGGCTCATGATTTTGACTTCTTCGCATACTTGTTGGCCAGATCCTGGGTTTTTTTCGTGTTTGAATCACGTAGTAATGTGGTAACACACTGAAGCCGTCAATTAAACCTGGTTTCGATCAATATTTTAGAGGATGACACCGGTTAGGTCTGGGTTAGGTCTGGGATATGCGCGCATCTGGCTCATGATTTTGCCTTCCTCGCATACTTGTTGGCCAGATCCTGGGTTTTTTCCGTGTTTGAATCACGTAGAAAAGTGGTACCACACTGAGGCAGTCAATTAAACCTGGTTTCGATCAATATTTTAGAGGATAACACCGGTTAGGTCTGGGTTAGGTCTGGGTTAGGTCTGGGTTATGCCCGCATCTGGCTCATGATTTTGCCTTCCTCGCATACTTGTTGGCCAGATCCTGGGTTTTTTTCGTGTTTGAATCATGTAGTAATGTGGTAACACACAGAAGCAGTCAATTAAACCTGGTTTCGATCAATATTTTAGAGGATAACACCGGTTAGGTCTGGGTTAGGTCTGGGATATGCGCGCATCTGGCTTATACTTTCGCCTTTTTCGCAAACTTGTTGGCCAGATGCTGGGTTTTTTCCGTGTTTGAATCACGTAGTAATGTGGTACCACACTGAGGCAGTCAATTAAACCTGGTTTCGATCAATATTTTAGAGGATAACACCGGTTAGGTCTGGGTTAGGTCTGGGTTAGGTCTGGGATATGCGCGCATCTGGCTTATACTTTCGCCTTTTTCGCAAACTTGTTGGCCAGATCCAGGGTTTTTTCCGTGTTTGAATCGCGTAGTAATGTGGTAATTCACTGAAGCAGTCAATTAAACCTGGTTTCGATCAATATTTTAGAGGATTTCACTGGTTAGGTCTGGGTTAGGTCTGGGTTATGCCCGCATCTGGCTCATGATTTTGCCTTCTTCGCATACTTGTTGGCCAGATCCGGTTTTTTTTGTGTTTGAATCACGTAGTAATGTGGTAACACACTGAAGCAGTCAACTAAACCTGGTTTCGTTCAATATTTTAGAGGATAACACCGGTTAGGTCTGGGTTAGGTCTGGGATATGCGCGCATCTGGCTTATACTTTCGCCTTTTTCGCAAACTTGTTGGCCAGATCCTGGGTTTTTTCCGTGTTTGAATCACGTAGTAAAGTGGTACCACACTGAGGCAGTCAATTAAACCTGGTTTCGATCAATATTTTAGAGGATAACACCGGTTAGGTCTGGGTTAGGTCTGGGTTAGGTCTGGGTTATGCCCGCATCTGGCTCATGATTTTGCCTTCCTCGCATACTTGTTGGCCAGATCCTGGGTTTTTTTCGTGTTTGAATCATGTAGTAATGTGGTAACACACAGAAGCAGTCAATTAAACCTGGTTTCGATCAATATTTTAGAGGATAACACCGATTAGGTCTGGGTTAGGTCTGGGATATGCCTGCATCTGGCTCATGATTTCGCCTTTTTCGCAAACTTGTTGGCCAGATCCTGGGTTTTTTCCGTGTTTGAATCACGTAGTAATGTGGTACCACACTGAGGCAGTCAATTAAACCTGGTTTCGATCAATATTTTAGAGGATAACACCGGTTAGGTCTGGGTTAGGTCTGGGTTATGCCCGCATCTGGCTCATGATTTTGCCTTCCTCGCATACTTGTTGGCCAGATCCTGGGTTTTTTTCGTGTTTGAATCATGTAGTAATGTGGTAACACACAGAAGCAGTCAATTAAACCTGGTTTCGATCAATATTTTAGAGGATAACACCGGTTAGGTCTGGGTTAGGTCTGGGTTATGCCCGCATCTGGCTCATGATTTTGCCTTCTTCGCATACTTGTTGGCCAGATCCTGGGTTTTTTTCGTGTTTGAATCACGTAGTAATGTGGTAACACACTGAAGCAGTCAATTAAACCTGGTTTCGATCAATTTTTTTAGGGGATGACACCGGTTAGGTCTGGGTTAGGTCTGGGTTATGCCCGCATCTGGCTCATGATTTTGCCTTCTTCGCATACTTGTTGGTCAGATCCTGGATTTTTTTCGTGTTTGAATCACGTAGTAATGTGGTAACACACTGAAGCAGTCAATTTAACCTGGTTTCGATCAATATTTTAGAGGATAACACCGGTTAGGTCTGGGTTAGGTCTGGGTTATGCCCGCATCTGGCTCATGATTTTGCCTTCTTCGCATACTTGTTGGCCAGATCCTGGGTTTTTTTCGTGTTTGAATCACGTAGTAATGTGGTAACACACTGAAGCAGTCAATTAAACCTGGTTTCGATCAATTCTTTTAGGGGATGACACCGGTTAGGTCTGGGTTAGGTCTGGGTTATGCCCGCATCTGGCTCATGATTTTGCCTTCTTCGCATACTTGTTGGTCAGATCCTGGATTTTTTTCGTGTTTGAATCACGTAGTAATGTGGTAACACACTGAAGCAGTCAATTTAACCTGGTTTCGATCAATATTTTAGAGGATAACACCGGTTAGGTCTGGGTTAGGTCTGGGTTATGCCCGCATCTGGCTCATGATTTTGCCTTCTTCGCATACTTGTTGGCCAGATCCTGGGTTTTTTTCGTGTTTGAATCACGTAGTAATGTGGTAACACACTGAAGCAGTCAATTTAACCTGGTTTCGATCAATATTTTAGAGGATAACACCAGTTAGGTCTGGGTTAGGTCTGGGATACGCGCGCATCTGGCTTATACTTTCGCCTTTTTCGCAAACTTGTTGGCCAGATCCTGGGTTTTTTCCGTGTTTGTATCACGTAGTAATGTGGTAACATAACGAAGCAGTCAATTAACCCTGGTTTCGATCAATATTTTGGAGGATGACACCGGTTAGGTCTGGGTTAGGTCTGGGTTATGCCCGCATCTGGCTCATGATTTTGCCTTCTTCGCATACTTGTTGGCCAGATCCTGGGTTTTTTTCGTGTTTGAATCACGTAGTAATGTGGTAACACACTGAAGCCGTCAATTAAACCTGGTTTCGATCAATATTTTAGAGGATGACACCGGTTAGGTCTGGGTTAGGTCTGGGATATGCGCGCATCTGGCTTATACTTTCTCCTTTTTCGCAAACTTGTTGGCTAGATCCTGGGTTTTTTCGGGTTCGAATCACGTAGTAATGTGGTAACACACTCAAGCAGTCATTTATACCTGGTTTCGATCAATATTTTAGAGGATAACACAGGTTAGGTCTGGGTTAGGTCTGGGATATGCGCGCATCTGGCTTATACTTTCGCCTTTTTCGCAAACTTTTTGGCCAGATCCTGGGTTTTTTCCGTGTTTGAATCACGTAGTAATGTGGTACCACACTGAGGTAGTCAATTAAACCTGGTTTCGATCAATATTTCAGAGGATAACACCGGTTAGGTCTGGGTTAGGTCTGGGTTATGCCCGCATCTGGCTCATGATTTTGCCTTCTTCGCATACTTGTTGGCCAGATCCTTGGTTTTTTTCGTGTTTGAATCACGTAGTAATGTGGTAACACACTGAAGCAGTCAATTAAACCTGGTTTCGATCAATATTTTAGAGGATAACACCGGTTAGGTCTGGGTTAGGTCTGGGATATGCGCGCATCTGGCTTATACTTTCTCCTTTTTCGCAAACTTGTTGGCTAGATCCTGGGTTTTTTCGGGTTCGAATCACGTAGTAATGTGGTAACACACTGAAGCAGTCATTTAAACCTGGTTTCGATCAATATTTTAGAGGATAACACCGGTTAGGTCTGGGTTAGGTCTGGGATATGCGCGCATCTGGCTTATACTTTCGCCTTTTTCGCAAACTTTTTGGACAGATCCTGGGTTTTTTCCGTGTTTGAATCACGTAGTCATGTGGTACCACACTGAGGTAGTCAATTAAACCTGGTTTCGATCAATATTTTAGAGGATAACACCGGTTAGGTCTGGGTTAGGTCTGGGTTATGCCCGCATCTGGCTCATGATTTTGCCTTCTTCGCATACTTGTTGGCCAGATCCTTGGTTTTTTTCGTGTTTGAATCACGTAGTAATGTGGTAACACACTGAAGCAGTCAATTAAACCTGGTTTCGATCAATATCTTAGAGGATAACACCGGTTAGGTCTGGGTTAGGTCTGGGTTACGCCCGCATCTGGCTCATGATTTTGCCATCTTCGCATACTTGTTGGCCAGATCCTGGGTTTTTTTCGTGTTTGAATGATGTAGTAATGTGGTAACACACTGAAGCAGTCAATTAAACCTGGTTTCGATCAATATTTTAGAGGATAACACCGGTTAGGTCTGGGTTAGGTCTGGGTTATGCCCGCTTCTGGCTCATGATTTTGCCTTCTTCGCATACTTGTTGGCCAGATCCTGGGTTTTTTTCGTATTTGAATCACGTAGTAATGTTGTACCACACTGAGGCAGTCAATTAAACCTGGTTTCGATCAATATTTCAGAGGATAACACCGGTTAGGTCTGGGTTAGGTCCGGGATATGCACGCACCTGGCTCATGATTTTGCCTTCTTCGCATACTTGTTGGCCAGATCCTTGGTTTTTTTCGTGTTTGAATCACGTAGTAATGTGGTAACACACTGAAGCAGTCAATTAAACCTGGTTTCGATCAATATTTTAGAGGATAACACCGGTTAGGTCTGGGTTAGGTCTGGGTTACGCCCGCATCTGGCTCATGATTTTGCCATCTTCGCATACTTGTTGGCCAGATTCTGGGTTTTTTTCGTGTTTGAATGATGTAGTAAAGTGGTAACACACTGAAGCAGTCAATTAAACCTGGTTTCGATCAATATTTTAGAGGATAACACCGGTTAGGTCTGGGTTAGGTCTGGGTTATGCCCGCTTCTGGCTCATGATTTTGCCTTCTTCGCATACTTGTTGGCCAGATCCTGGGTTTTTTTCGTATTTGAATCACGTAGTAATGTTGTACCACACAGAGGCAGTCAATTAAACCTGGTTTCGATCAATATTTCAGAGGATAACACCGGTTAGGTCTGGGTTAGGTCCGGGATATGCACGCACCTGGCTCATGATTTCGCCTTTTTCGCAAACTTGTTGGCCAGATCCTGGGTTTTTTCCGTGTTTGAATCACGTAGTAATATGGTAATACACTGAAGCAGTCAATTAAACCTGGTTTCGATCAATATTTTAGAGGATAACACCGGTTAGGTCTGGGTTAGGTCTGGGATATGCGCGCATCTGGCTTATACTTCTTCTTTTTCGCAAACTTGTTGGCCAGATCCTGGGTTTTTTCCGTGTTTGTATCACGTAGTAATGTGGTAATTCACTGAAACACTCAATTAAACCTGGTTTCGATCAATATTTTAGAGGATAACACCGGTTAGGTCTGGGTTAGGTCTGGGATATGCGCGCATCTGGCTTATACTTTCGCCTTTTTCGCAAACTTGTTGGCCAGATCCTGGGTTTTTTCCGTGTTTGAATCACGTAGTAATGTGGTACCACACTGAGGCAGTCAATTAAACCTGGTTTCGATCAATATTTTAGAGGATAACACCGGTTAGGTCTGGGTTAGGTCTGGGTTAGGTCTGGGTTATGCCCGCATCTGGCTCATGATTTTGCCTTCCTCGCATACTTGTTGGCCAGATCCTGGGTTTTTTCCGTGTTTGAATCACGTAGTAAAGTGGTACCACACTGAGGCAGTCAATTAAACCTGGTTTCGATCAATATTTTAGAGGATAACACCGGTTAGGTCTGGGTTAGGTCTGGGTTAGGTCTGGGTTATGCCCGCATCTGGCTCATGATTTTGCCTTCCTCGCATACTTGTTGGCCAGATCCTGGGTTTTTTTCGTGTTTGAATCATGTAGTAATGTGGTAACACACAGAAGCAGTCAATTAAACCTGGTTTCGATCAATATTTTAGAGGATAACACCGGTTAGGTCTGGGTTAGGTCTGGGATATGCGCGCATCTGGCTTATACTTTCGCCTTTTTCGCAAACTTGTTGGCCAGATCCTGGGTTTTTTCCGTGTTTGAATCACGTAGTAATGTGGTACCACACTGAGGCAGTCAATTAAACCTGGTTTCGATCAATATTTTAGAGGATAACACCGGTTAGGTCTGGGTTAGGTCTGGGTTAGGTCAGGGATATGCGCGCATCTGGCTTATACTTTCGCCTTTTTCGCAAACTTGTTGGCCAGATCCAGGGTTTTTTCCGTGTTTGAATCGCGTAGTAATGTGGTAATTCACTGAAGCAGTCAATGAAACCTGGTTTCGATCAATATTTTAGAGGATTTCACTGGTTAGGTCTGGGTTAGGTCTGGGTTATGCCCGCACCTGGCTCATGATATTGCCTTCTTCGCATACTTGTTGGCCAGATCCGGTTTTTTTTGTGTTTGAATCAAGTAGTAATGTGGTAACACACTGAAGCAGTCAACTAAACCTGGTTTCGATCAATATTTTAGAGGATAACACCGGTTAGGTCTGGGTTAGGTCTGGGATATGCGCGCATCTGGCTTATACTTTCGCCTTTTTCGCAAACTTGTTGACCAGATCCTGGGTTTTTTCCGTGTTTGAATAACGTAGTAATGTGGTACCACACTGAGGCAGTCAATTAAACCTGGTTTCGATCAATATTTTAGAGGATAACACCGGTTAGGTCTGGGTTAGGTCTGGGTTAGGTCTGGGATATGCGCGCATCTGGCTTATACTTTCGCCTTTTTCGCAAACTTGTTGGCCAGTTCCTGGGTTTTCTCCGTGTTTGAATCACGTAGTAATGTGGTAACACAATGAAGCAGTCAATTAACCCTGGTTTCGATGAATATTTTGGAGGATAACACCGGTTAGGTCTGGGTTAGGTCTGGGTTATGCCCGCATCTGGCTCATGATTTTGCCTTCTTCGCAAACTTGTTGGCCAGATCCTGGGTTTTTTCCGTGTTTGAATCACGTAGTAATGTGGTAATACACTGAAGCAGTCAATTAAACCTGGTTTCGATCAATATTTTAGAGGATAACACAGGTTAGGTCTGGGTTAGGTCTGGGTTATGCCTGCATCTGGCTCATGATTTTGCCTTCTTCGCATACTTGTTGGCCAGATCCTGGGTTTTTTTCGTGTTTGAATCACGTACTAATGTGGTAACACACTGAAGCAGTCAATTAAACCTGGTTTCGATCAATATTTTAGAGGATAACACCGGTTAGGTCTGGGTTAGGTCCGGGAAATGCACGCATCTGGCTTATGATTTCGCCTTTTTCGCAAACTTGTTGACCAGATCCTGGGTTTTTTCCGTGTTTGAATCACGTAGTAATGTGGTACCACACTGAGGCAGTCAATTAAACCTGGTTTCGATCAATATTTTAGAGGATAACACCGGTTAGGTCTGGGTTAGGTCTGGGATATGCGCGCATCTGGCTTACACTTTCGCCATTTTCGCAAACTTGTTGGCCAGATCCTGGGTTTTTTTCGTGTTTGAATCACGTAGTAATGTTGTACCAGACTGAGGCAGTCAATTAAACCTGGTTTCGATCATTATTTCAGAGGATAACACCGGTTAGGGCTGGGTTAGGTCCGGGAAATGCACGCATCTGGCTCATGATTTCGCCTTTTTCGCAAACTTGTTGGCCAGATCCTGGGTTTTTTCCGTGTTTGAATCACGTTGTAATGTGGTAATTCACTGAAGCAGTCAATTAAACCTGGTTTCGATCAATATTTTAGAGGATAACACCGGTTAGGTCTGGGTTAGGTCTGGGCTATGCCCGCATCTGGCTCATGATTTTGACTTCTTCGCATACTTGTTGGCCAGATCCTGGGTTTTTTTCGTGTTTGAATCACGTAGTAATGTTGTACCACACTGAGGCAGTCAATTAAACCTGGTTTCGATCAATATTTCAGAGGATAACACTGGTTAGGTCTGGGTTAGGTCCGGGAAATGCACGCATCTGGCTCATGATTTCGCCTTTTTCGCAAACTTGTTGGCCAGATCCTGGGTTTTTTCCGTGTTTGAATCACGTAGTAATGTGGTAATTCACTGAAACACTCAATTAAACCTGGTTTCGATCAATATTTTAGAGGATAACACCGGTTAGGTCTGGGTTAGGTCTGGGATATGCGCGGATCTGGCTTATACTTTCGCCTTTTTCGCAAACTTGTTCGCCAGATCCTGGGTTTTTTCCGTGTTTGAATCACGTAGTAATGTGGTAATACACTGAAGCAGTCAATTAAACCTGGTTTCGATCAATATTTTAGAGGATAACACCGGTAAGGTCTGGGTTAGGTCCGGGAAATGCACGCATCTGGCTTATGATTTCGCCTTTTTCGCAAACTTGTTGACCAGATCCTGGGTTTTTCCGTGTTTGAATCACGTAGTAATGTGGTACCACACTGTGGCAGTCAATTAAACCTGGTTTCGATCAATATTTTAGAGGATAACACCAGTTAGGTCTGGGTTAGGTCTGGGATATGCGCGCATCTGGCTTTCACTTTTGTCATTTTCGCAAACTTGTTGGCCAGATCCTGGGTTTTTTTCGTGTGTGAATCACGTAGTAATGTTGTACCAGACTGAGGCAGTCAATTAAACCTGGTTTCGATCAATATTTCAGAGGATAACACCGGCTAGGTCTGGGTTAGGTACGGGAAATGCACGCATCTGGCTCATGATTTCGCCTTTTTCGCAAACTTGTTGGCCAGATCCTGGGTTTTTTCCGTGTTTGAATCACGTAGTAATGTGGTAACACACTGAAGCAGTCAATTAAACCTGGTTTCGATCAATTTTTTTAGAGGATAACACCGGTTAGGTCTGGGTTAGGTCTGGGTTATGCCCGCATCTGGCTCATGATTTTGCCTTCTTCGTATACTTGTTCGCCAGATACTGGGTTTTTTTCGTGTTTGAATCACGTAGTAATGTGGTAACACACTGAAGCAGTCAATTTAACCTGGTTTCGATCAATATTTTAGAGGATAACACCGGTTATGTCTGGGTTAGGTCTGGGATACGCGCGCATCTGGCTTATACTTTCGCCTTTTTCGCAAACTTGTTGGCCAGTTCCTGGGTTTTCTCCGTGTTTGAATCACGTAGTAATGTGGTAACACAATGAAGCAGTCAATTAACCCTGGTTTCGATCAATATTTTGGAGGATAACACCGGTTAGGTCTGGGTTAGGTCTGGGTTATGCCCGCATCTGGCTCATGATTTTGCCTTTTTCGCAAACTTGTTGGCCAGATCCTGGGTTTTTTCCGTGTTTGAATCACGTAGTAATGTGGTAATACACTGAAGCAGTCAATTAAACCTGGTTTCGATCAATATTTTAGAGGATTACACCGGTTAGGTCTGGGTTAGGTCCGGGAAATGCACGCATCTGGCTTATGATTTCGCCTTTTTCGCAAACTTGTTGGCCAGATCCTGGGGGTTTTTCGTGTTTGAATCACGTAGTAATGTGGTAACACACTGAAGCAGTCAATTAAATCTGGTTCCGATCAATATTTTAGAGGATAACACCGGTTAGGTCTGGGTTAGGTCTGGGTTAGGTCTGGGTTATGCCCGCATCTGGCTCATGATTTTGCCTTCTTCGCATACTTGTTGGCCAGATCCTGGGGTTTTTTCGTGTTTGAATCACGTAGTAATGTGGTAACACACTGAAGCAGTCAATTAAACCTGGTTCCGATCAATATTTTAGAGGATAACACCGGTTAGGTCTGGGTTAGGTCTGGGTTATGCCCGCATCTGGCTCATGATTTTGCCTTCTTCGCATACTTGTTGGCCAGATCCTGGGTTTTTTTCGTGTTTGAATCACGTAGTAATGTGGTAACACACCGAAGCAGTCAATTAAACCTGGTTTCGATCAATATTTTAGAGGATAACACCGGTTAGGTCTGGGTTAGGTCTGGGATATGCGCGCATCTGGCTTATACTTTCGCCTTTTTCGCAAACTTGTTGGCCAGATCCTCGGTTTTTTCCGTGTTTGAATCACGTAGTAATGTGGTAACACACTGAAGCAGTCAATTAAACCTGGTTTCGATCAATATTTTAGAGGATAACACCGGTTAGGTCTGGGTTAGGTCCGGGAAATGCACGCATCTGGCTTATGATTTCGCCTTTTTCGCAAACTTGTTGACCAGATCCTGGGTTTTTTCCGTGTTTGAATCACGTAGTAATGTGGTACCACACTGAGGCAGTCAATTAAACCTGGTTTCGATCAATATTTTAGAGGATAACACCGGTTAGGTCTGGGTTAGGTCCGGGAAATTCACGCATCTGGCTTATACTTTCGCCTTTTTCGCAAACTTGTTGGCCAGATCCTCGGTTTTTTCCGTGTTTGAATCACGTAGCAATGTGGTAACACACTGAAGCAGTCAATTAAACCTGGTTTCGATCAATATTTTAGAGGATAACACCGGATAGGTCTGGGTTAGGTCTGAGTTATGCCCGCATCTGGCTCATGATTTTGCCTTTTTCGCAAACTTGTTGGCCAGATCCTGGGTTTTTTCCGTGTTTGAATCACGTAGTAATGTGGTAACACACTGAAGCAGTCAATTAAACCTGGTTCCGATCAATATTTTAGAGGATAACACCGGTTAGGTCTGGGTTAGGTCTGGGTTATGCCCGCATCTGGCTCATGATTTTGCCTTCTTCGCATACTTGTTGGCCAGATCCTGGGGTTTTTTCGTGTTTGAATCACGTAGTAATGTGGTAACACACTGAAGCAGTCAATTAAACCTGGTTCCGATCAATATTTTAGAGGATAACACCGGTTAGGTCTGGGTTAGGTCTGGGTTATGCCCGCATCTGGCTCATGATTTTGCCTTCTTCGCAAACTTGTTGGCCAGATCCTGGGTTTTTTTCGTGTTTGAATCACGTAGTAATGTTGTACCACACTGAGGCAGTCAATTAAACCTGGTTTCGATGAATATTTCAGAGGATAACACCGGTTAGGTCTGGGTTAGGTCCGGGAAATGCACGCATCTGGTTCATGATTTCGCCATCTTCGCATACTTGTTGGCCAGATCCTGGGTTTTTTCCGTGTTTGAATCACGTTTAATGTGGTAACACACTGAAGCAGTCAATTAAACCTGGTTTCGATCAATATTTTAGAGGATAACACCGGTTAGGTCTGGGCTAGGTCTGAGTTATGCCCGCATCTGGCTCATGATTTTGCCTTCTTCGCATACTTGTTGGCCAGATCCGGGGTTTTTTTCGTGTTTGAATCACGTAGTAATGTGGAAACACACTGAAGCAGTCAATTAAATCTGGTTCCGATCAATATTTTAGAGGATAACACCGGTTAGGTCTGGGTTAGGTCTGGGTTATGCCCGCATCTGGCTCATGATTTTGCCTTCTTCGCATACTTGATGGCCAGATCCTGGGTTTTTTTCGTGTTTGAATCACGTAGTAATGTGGTAACACACCGAAGCAGTCAATTAAACCTGGCTTCGATCAATATTTTAGAGGATAACACCGGTTAGGTCTGGGTTAGGTCTGGGATATGCGCGCATCTGGCTTATACTTTCGCCTTTTTCGCAAACTTGTTGGCCAGATCCTGGGTTTTTTCCGTGTTTGAATCACGAAGTAATGTGGTAATTCACTGAAGCAGTCAATTAAACCTGGTTTCGATCAATATTTTAGAGGATAACACCGGTTAGGTCTGGGCTAGGTCTGAGTTATGCCCGCATCTGGCTCATGATTTTGCCTTCTTCGCATACTTGTTGGCCAGATCCGGGGTTTTTTTCGTGTTTGAATCACGTAGTAATGTGGAAACACACTGAAGCAGTCAATTAAATCTGGTTCCGATCAATATTTTAGAGGATAACACCGGTTAGGTCTGGGTTAGGTCTGGGTTAGGTCTGGGTTATGCCCGCATCTGGCTCATGATTTTGCCTTCTTCGCATACTTGTTGGCCAGATCCTTGGGTTTTTTCGTGTTTGAATCACGTAGTAATGTGGTAACACACTGAAGCAGTCAATTAAACCTGGTTCCGATCAATATTTTAGAGGATAACACCGGTTAGGTCTGGGTTAGGTCTGGGTTATGCCCGCATCTGGCTCATGATTTTGCCTTCTTCGCATACTTGATGGCCAGATCCTGGGTTTTTTTCGTGTTTGAATCACGTAGTAATGTGGTAACACACCGAAGCAGTCAATTAAACCTGGCTTCGATCAATATTTTAGAGGATAACACCGGTTAGGTCTGGGTTAGGTCTGGGATATGCGCGCATCTGGCTTATACTTTCGCCTTTTTCGCAAACTTGTTGGCCAGATCCTGGGTTTTTTCCGTGTTTGAATCACGAAGTAATGTGGTAATTCACTGAACCAGTCAATTAAACCTGGTTTCGATCAATATTTTAGAGGATAACACCGGTTAGGTCCGGGTTAGGTCTGGGTTATGCCCGCATCTGGCTCATGATTTTGCCTTCTTCGCATACGTGTTGGCCAGATCCTGGGTTTTTTTCGTGTTTGAATCACGTAGTAATGTGGTAACACACTGAAGCAGTCAATTAAACCTGGTTTCGATGAATATTTTAGAGGATAACACCGGTTAGGTCTGGGTTAGGTCTGAGTTATGCCCGCATCTGGCTCATGATTTTGCCTTCTTCGCATACTTGTTGGCCAGATCCTGGGTTTTTTTCGTGTTTGAATCACGTAGTAATGTGGTAACACACTGAAGCAGTCAATTAAACCTGGTTTCGATCAATTTTTTTAGGGGATGACACCGGTTAGGTCTGGGTTAGGTCTGGGTTATGCCCGCATCTGGCTCATGATTTAGCCTTCTTCGCATACTTGTTGGCCAGATCCGGGGTTTTTTTCGTGTTTGAATCACGTTGTAATTTGGTAACACACTGAAGCAGTCAATTAAACCTGGTTTCGATCAATATTTTAGAGGGTAACACCGGTAAGGTCTGGGTTAGGTCCGGGAAATGCTCGCATCTGGCTTATGATTTCGCCTTTTTCGCAAACTTGTTGACCAGATCCTGGGTTTTTCCGTGTTTGAATCACGTAGTAATGTGGTACCACACTGTGGCAGTCAATTAAACCTGGTTTCGATCAATATTTTAGAGGATAACACCAGTTAGGTCTGGGTTAGGTCTGGGATATGCGCGCATCTGGCTTACACTTTTGTCATTTTCGCAAACTTGTTGGCCAGATCCTGGGTTTTTTTTGTGTTTGAATCACGTAGTAATGTTGTACCACACAGAGGCAGTCAATTAAACCTGGTTTCGATCAATATTTCAGAGGATAACACCGGTTAGGTCTGGGTTAGGTCCGGGAAATGCACGCATCAGGCTCATGATTTCGCCTTTTTCGCAAACTTGTTGGCCAGATCCTGGGGTTTTTTCGTGTTTGAATCACGTAGTAATGTGGTAACACACTGAAGCAGTCAATTAAACCTGGTTCCGATCAATATTTTAGAGGATAACACCGGTTAGGTCTGGGTTAGGTCTGGGTTATGCCCGCATCTGGCTCATGATTTTGCCTTCTTCGCATACTTGTTGGCCAGATCCTGGGTTTTTTTCGAGTTTGAATCACGTAGTAATGTGGTAACACACCGAAGCAGTCAATTAAACCTGGTTTCGATCAATATTTTAGAGGATAACACCGGTTAGGTCTGGGTTAGGTCTGGGATATGCGCGCATCTGGCTTATACTTTCGCCTTTTTCGCAAACTTGTTGGCCAGATCCTCGGTTTTTTCCGTGTTTGAATCACGTAGTAATGTGGTAACACACTGAAGCAGTCAATTAAACCTGGTTTCGATCAATATTTTAGAGGATAACACCGGTTAGGTCTGGGTTAGGTCCGGGAAATGCACGCATCTGGCTTATGATTTCGCCTTTTTCGCAAACTTGTTGACCAGATCCTGGGTTTTTTCCGTGTTTGAATCAGGTAGTAATGTGGTACCACACTGAGGCAGTCAATTAAACCTGGTTTCGATCAACATTTTAGAGGATAACACCGGTTAGGTCTGGGTTAGGTCTGGGATATGCGCGCATCTGGCTTACACTTTCGCCATTTTCGCAAACTTGTTGGCCAGATCCTGGGTTTTTTTCGTGTTTGAATCACGTAGTAATGTGGTAACACACTGAAGCAGTCAATTAAACCTGGTTTCGATCAATATTTTAGAGGATAACACCGGATAGGTCTGGGTTAAGTCTGGGATATGCGCGCATCTGGCTCATACTTTCGCCTTTTTCGCAAACTTGTTGGCCAGATCCTGGGTTTTTTTCGTGTTTGAATCACGTAGTAATGTTGTACCACACTGAGGCAGTCAATTAAACCTGGTTTCGATGAATATTTCAGAGGATAACACCGGTTAGGTCTGGGTTAGGTCCGGGAAATGCACGCATCTGGTTCATGATTTCGCCTTTTTCGCAAACTTGTTGGCCAGATCCTGGGTTTTTTTCGTGTTTGAATCACGAAGTAATGTGGTAATTCACTGAACCAGTCAATTAAACCTGGTTTCGATCAATATTTTAGAGGATAACACCGGTTAGGTCCGGGTTAGGTCTGGGTTATGCCCGCATCTGGCTTACACTTTTGTCATTTTCGCAAACTTGTTGGCCAGATCCTGGGTTTTTTTTGTGTTTGAATCACGTAGTAATGTTGTACCACACAGAGGCAGTCAATTAAACCTGGTTTCGATCAATATTTCAGAGGATAACACCGGTTAGGTCTGGGTTAGGTCCGGGAAATGCACGCATCTGGCTCATGATTTCGCCTTTTTCGCAAACTTGTTGGCCAGATCCTGGGTTTTTTCCGTGTTTGAATCACGTAGTAATGTGGTAACACACTGAAGCAGTCAATTAAACCTGGTTTCGATCAATATTTTAGAGGATAACACCGGTTAGGTCTGGGTTAGGTCTGGGATATGCGCGCATCTGGCTTACACTTTCGCCATTTTCGCAAACTTGTTGGCCAGATCCTGGGTTTTTTTCGTGTTTGAATCACGTAGTAATGTTGTACCAGACTGAGGCAGTCAATTAAACCTGGTTTCGATCAATATTTCGGAGGATAACACCGGTTAGGTCTGGGTTAGGTCCGGGAAATGCACGCATCTGGCTCATGATTTCGCCTTTTTCGCAAACTTGTTGGCCAGATCCTGGGTTTTTTCCGTGTTTGAATCACGTTGTAATGTGGTAATTCACTGAAGCAGTCAATTAAACCTGGTTTCGATCAATATTTTAGAGGATAACGCCGGTTAGGTCTGGGTTAGGTCTGGGTTATGCCCGCATCTGGCTCATGATTTTGCCTTCTTCGCATACTTGTTGGACAGATCCTGGGTTTTTTTCGTGTTTGAATCACGTAGTAAAGTGGTAACACACTGAAGCAGTCAATTAAACCTGGTTTCGATCAATATTTTAGAGGATAACACCGGTTAGGTCTGGGCTAGGTCTGAGTTATGCCCGCATCTGGCTCATGATTTTGCCTTCTTCGCATACTTGTTGGCCAGAGCCGGGGTTTTTTTCGTGTTTGAATCACGTAGTAATGTGGTAACACACTGAAGCAGTCAATTAAACCTGGTTTCGATCAATTTTTTTAGAGGAAAACACCGGTTAGGTCTGGGTTAGGTCTGGGTTATGCCCGCATCTGGCTCATGAGTTTGCCTTCTTCGCATACTTGTTCGCCAGATACTGGGTTTTTTTCGTGTTTGAATCACGTAGTAATGTGGTAACACACTGAAGCAGTCAATTTAACCTGGTTTCGATCAATATTTTAGAGGATAACACCGGTTATGTCTGGGTTAGGTCTGGGATACGCGCGCATCTGGCTCATGATTTCGCCTTTTTCGCAAACTTGTTGGCCAGATCCTGGGTTTTTTCCGTGTTTGAATCACGTAGTAATGTGGTAACACACTGAAGCAGTCAATTAAACCTGGTTTCGATCAATATTTTAGAGGATAACACCGGTTAGGTCTGGGTTAGGTCTGGGATATGCGCGCATCTGGCTTACACTTTCGCCATTTTCGCAAACTTGTTGGCCAGATCCTGGGTTTTTCCGTGTTTGAATCACGTAGTAATGTGGTAATACACTGTGGCAGTAAATTAAACCTGGTTTCGATCAATATTTTAGAGGATAACACCAGTTAGGTCTGGGTTAGGTCTGGGATATGCGCGCATCTGGCTTACACTTTTGTCATTTTCGCAAACTTGTTGGCCAGATCCTGGGTTTTTTTTGTGTTTGAATCACGTAGTAATGTTGTACCACACTGAGGCAGTCAATTAAACCTGGTTTCGATCAATATTTCAGAGGATAACACCGGTTAGGTCTGGGTTAGGTCCGGGAAATGCACGCATCTGGCTCATGATTTCGCCTTTTTCACAAACTTGTTGGCCAGATCCTGGGTTTTTTCCGTGTTTGAATCACGTAGTAATGTGGTAACACACTGAAGCAGTCAATTAAACCTGGTTTCGATCAATATTTTAGAGGATAACACCGGTTAGGTCTGGGTTAGGTCTGGGATATGCGCGCATCTGGCTTACACTTTCGCCATTTTCGCAAACTTGTTGGCCAGATCCTGGGTTTTTTTCGTGTTTGAATCACGTAGTAATGTTGTACCAGACTGAGGCAGTCAATTAAACCTGGTTTCGATCAATATTTCAGAGGATAACACCGGTTAGGTCTGGGTTAGGTCCGGGAAATGCACGCATCTGGCTCATGATTTCGCCTTTTTCGCAAACTTGTTGGCCAGATCCTGGGTTTTTTCCGTGTTTGAATCACGTAGTAATGTGGTAACACACTGAAGCAGTCAATTAAACCTGGTTTCGATCAATATTTTAGAGGATAACACCGGTTAGGTCTGGGTTAGGTCTGGGATATGCGCGCATCTGGCTTACACTTTTGTCATTTTCGCAAACTTGTTGGCCAGATCCTGGGTTTTTTTTGTGTTTGAATCACGTAGTAATGTTGTACCACACTGAGGCAGTCAATTAAACCTGGTTTCGATCAATATTTCAGAGGATAACACCGGTTAGGTCTGGGTTAGGTCCGGGAAATGCACGCATCTGGCTCATGATTTCGCCTTTTTCGCAAACTTGTTGGCCAGATCCTGGGTTTTTTCCGTGTTTGAATCACGTAGTAATGTGGTAACACACTGAAGCAGTCAATTAAACCTGGTTTCGATCAATGTTTTAGAGGATAACACCGGTTAGGTCTGGGTTAGGTCTGGGTTATGCGTCCGGTCCATGGCGCTTTATGGCGCGCCGATATGGGCCGGCGGTCTGATGGCCAATCGGCGGGGTGCATTTGTACTCCGTCGGTTACAGAGGTTGGTCGCCATCAGAGTCGTGCGGGGTTATCGCACGATCTCCTACACAGCCGCCACCTTGCTAGCGGGTTCCGCACCATTTCACCTGCTGGCGAAAATGGACGCAGAGGTGTATCAAAGCCTCTGCAACCTTCGCCAGCGGGGCGTGGACCCGCATGGCGAGGAGGCCGCCAGGGCCCGGAGCCAGGCGCGGCGACGCGTCTATAGTCGGTGGCTGGTCTGGTTATCGAAGCCAGACCAGCAGGATGATCGCGTCGCCGCGGCGGTCCGCCCAGTGTTTTATGCCTGGGTGGGCCGTAGCTGGGGTACGCCCACCTACCGCCTGACACAGGTACTGACCGGACACGGTTGCTTCGGTCGGTACCTGCATCGGATAGGGCGGGAGGCGACGGCTGCGTGCCATCATTGCAGGGGAAGGGAGGACACCGCGCAGCACACGTTGGAAATTTGTCCGGCGTGGGCAGCTCAGCGCGGTGTCCTCGTTAGAGCGATTGGAGCGGACCTCTCGCTGCCGGCCGTCATACGGGCAATGGTCGGCAGCGAGGAGGCGTGGGCGGCCATGGCCTTGTTTTGTGAAGAGGTCATGGCCGCCAAGGAAGACGCCGAGAGGGCGCGTGAGGAGGTGGGGGGCAGGCGGCGACGCCGACCGTAAGACCTTCCACCGCTCCCCGTGGCAGGGGGAGCGCGAAGGGGTCGGTGATGGTGTTTGTGGTGCGAGGTGAGGGACTTTATTCCCTCATTCCCTCTCGCACCCAGCCCATCACCGGACCGGGGGCCCGTGACAGGGGCCCCATTTAGCGGGGGCGGCAGTGTTAGCCGGCCCCGCAGCCGTGGTCGCGATCGGGTGGGGGCCCGGTCGCGGCTAGTAGCAACGGCACGAGTGGGGCGACGTCGCGTGTGACCGCGCGGCGTCGCCGGGGGGCAATCAATCATGGTTGCCCCCCATCGGGGGAGGAGGATCACATCTCCTCCCCCGGGAAGGGCCCGTAGTAGGGCGTTGCGCCAACGGGGAGAGTCACGGTAGTATCGCTAGTTTGGTTCCCGTGACTCTCCCCAGATAAAGGGCGCAGGCGGTCACCGTGGTGTTTTAGCCGGTAAGAGTCCGGCACTACCCCGGCCTCCCCCCCCAGGGAGCCGGGGTGTCCATGAGGATATCACCACGATAAAAAAAAAAAAAAAAAAAAAAAAAAAAAAGGTCTGGGTTATGCCCGCATCTGGCTCATGATTTTGCCATCTTCGCATACTTGTTGGCCAGATCCTGGGTTTTTTTCGTGTTTGAATCATGTAGTAATGTGGTAACACACTGAAGCAGTCAATTAAACCTGGTTTCGATCAATATTTTAGAGGATAACACCGGTTAGGTCTGGGCTAGGTCTGAGTTATGCCCGCATCTGGCTCATGATTTTGCCTTCTTCGCATACTTGTTGGCCAGATCCGGGGTTTTTTTCGTGTTTGAATCACGTAGTAATGTGGTAACACACTGAAGCAGTCAATTAAACCTGGTTTCGATCAATTTTTTTAGAGGATAACACCGGTTAGGTCTGGGTTAGGTCTGGGTTATGCCCGCATCTGGCTCATGATTTTGCCTTCTTCGTATACTTGTTCGCCAGATACTGGGTTTTTTTCGTGTTTGAATCACGTAGTAATGTGGTAACACACTGAAGCAGTCAATTTAACCTGGTTTCGATCAATATTTTAGAGGATAACACCGGTTATGTCTGGGTTAGGTCTGGGATACGCGCGCATCTGGCTTATACTTTCGCCTTTTTCGCAAACTTGTTGGCCAGTTCCTGGGTTTTCTCCGTGTTTGAATCACGTAGTAATGTGGTAACACAATGAAGCAGTCAATTAACCCTGGTTTCGATCAATATTTTGGAGGATAACACCGGTTAGGTCTGGGTTAGGTCTGGGTTATGCCCGCATCTGGCTCATGATTTTGCCTTTTTCGCAAACTTGTTGGCCAGATCCTGGGTTTTTTCCGTGTTTGAATCACGTAGTAATGTGGTAATACACTGAAGCAGTCAATTAAACCTGGTTTCGATCAATATTTTAGAGGATTACACCGGTTAGGTCTGGGTTAGGTCCGGGAAATGCACGCATCTGGCTTATGATTTCGCCTTTTTCGCAAACTTGTTGGCCAGATCCTGGGGGTTTTTCGTGTTTGAATCACGTAGTAATGTGGAAACACACTGAAGCAGTCAATTAAATCTGGTTCCGATCAATATTTTAGAGGATAACACCGGTTAGGTCTGGGTTAGGTCTGGGTTAGGTCTGGGTTATGCCCGCATCTGGCTCATGATTTTGCCTTCTTCGCATACTTGTTGGCCAGATCCTGGGGTTTTTTCGTGTTTGAATCACGTAGTAATGTGGTAACACACTGAAGCAGTCAATTAAACCTGGTTCCGATCAATATTTTAGAGGATAACACCGGTTAGGTCTGGGTTAGGTCTGGGTTATGCCCGCATCTGGCTCATGATTTTGCCTTCTTCGCATACTTGTTGGCCAGATCCTGGGTTTTTTTCGTGTTTGAATCACGTAGTAATGTGGTAACACACCGAAGCAGTCAATTAAACCTGGTTTCGATCAATATTTTAGAGGATAACACCGGTTAGGTCTGGGTTAGGTCTGGGATATGCGCGCATCTGGCTTATACTTTCGCCTTTTTCGCAAACTTGTTGGCCAGATCCTCGGTTTTTTCCGTGTTTGAATCACGTAGTAATGTGGTAACACACTGAAGCAGTCAATTAAACCTGGTTTCGATCAATATTTTAGAGGATAACACCGGTTAGGTCTGGGTTAGGTCCGGGAAATGCACGCATCTGGCTTATGATTTTGCCTTTTTCGCAAACTTGTTGACCAGATCCTGGGTTTTTTCCGTGTTTGAATCACGTAGTAATGTGGTACCACACTGAGGCAGTCAATTAAACCTGGTTTCGATCAATATTTTAGAGGATAACACCGGTTAGGTCTGGGTTAGGTCTGGGATATGCGCGCATCTGGCTTACACTTTCGCCATTTTCGCAAACTTGTTGGCCAGATCCTGAGTTTTTTCCGTGTTTGAATCACGAAGTAATGTGGTAATTCACTGAACCAGTCAATTAAACCTGGTTTCGATCAATATTTTAGAGGATAACACCGGTTAGGTCCGGGTTAGGTCTGGGTTATGCCCGCATCTGGCTCATGATTTTGCCTTCTTCGCATACCTGTTGGCCAGATCCTGGGTTTTTTTCGTGTTTGAATCACGTAGTAATGTGGTAACACACTGAAGCAGTCAATTAAACCTGGTTTCGATGAATATTTTAGAGGATAACACCGGTTAGGTCTGGGTTAGGTCTGAGTTATGCCCGCATCTGGCTCATGATTTTGCCTTCTTCGCATACTTGTTGGCCAGATCCTGGGTTTTTTTCGTGTTTGAATCACGTAGTAATGTGGTAACACACTGAAGCAGTCAATTAAACCTGGTTTCGATCAATTTTTTTAGGGGATGACACCGGTTAGGTCTGGGTTAGGTCTGGGTTATGCCCGCATCTGGCTCATGATTTAGCCTTCTTCGCATACTTGTTGGCCAGATCCGGGGTTTTTTTCGTGTTTGAATCACGTTGTAATTTGGTAACACACTGAAGCAGTCAATTAAACCTGGTTTCGATCAATATTTTAGAGGGTAACACCGGTAAGGTCTGGGTTAGGTCCGGGAAATGCTCGCATCTGGCTTATGATTTCGCCTTTTTCGCAAACTTGTTGACCAGATCCTGGGTTTTTCCGTGTTTGAATCACGTAGTAATGTGGTACCACACTGTGGCAGTCAATTAAACCTGGTTTCGATCAATATTTTAGAGGATAACACCAGTTAGGTCTGGGTTAGGTCTGGGATATGCGCGCATCTGGCTTACACTTTTGTCATTTTCGCAAACTTGTTGGCCAGATCCTGGGTTTTTTTTGTGTTTGAATCACGTAGTAATGTTGTACCACACAGAGGCAGTCAATTAAACCTGGTTTCGATCAATATTTCAGAGGATAACACCGGTTAGGTCTGGGTTAGGTCCGGGAAATGCACGCATCAGGCTCATGATTTCGCCTTTTTCGCAAACTTGTTGGCCAGATCCTGGGGTTTTTTCGTGTTTGAATCACGTAGTAATGTGGTAACACACTGAAGCAGTCAATTAAACCTGGTTCCGATCAATATTTTAGAGGATAACACCGGTTAGGTCTGGGTTAGGTCTGGGTTATGCCCGCATCTGGCTCATGATTTTGCCTTCTTCGCAAACTTGTTGGCCAGATCCTGGGTTTTTTTCGTGTTTGAATCACGTAGTAATGTGGTAACACACCGAAGCAGTCAATTAAACCTGGTTTCGATCAATATTTTAGAGGATAACACCGGTTAGGTCTGGGTTAGGTCTGGGATATGCGCGCATCTGGCTTATACTTTCGCCTTTTTCGCAAACTTGTTGGCCAGATCCTCGGTTTTTTCCGTGTTTGAATCACGTAGTAATGTGGTAACACACTGAAGCAGTCAATTAAACCTGGTTTCGATCAATATTTTAGAGGATAACACCGGTTAGGTCTGGGTTAGGTCCGGGAAATGCACGCATCTGGCTTATGATTTCGCCTTTTTCGCAAACTTGTTGACCAGATCCTGGGTTTTTTCCGTGTTTGAATCAGGTAGTAATGTGGTACCACACTGAGGCAGTCAATTAAACCTGGTTTCGATCAACATTTTAGAGGATAACACCGGTTAGGTCTGGGTTAGGTCTGGGATATGCGCGCATCTGGCTTACACTTTCGCCATTTTCGCAAACTTGTTGGCCAGATCCTGGGTTTTTTTCGTGTTTGAATCACGTAGTAATGTGGTAACACACTGAAGCAGTCAATTAAACCTGGTTTCGATCAATATTTTAGAGGATAACACCGGATAGGTCTGGGTTAAGTCTGGGATATGCGCGCATCTGGCTCATACTTTCGCCTTTTTCGCAAACTTGTTGGCCAGATCCTGGGTTTTTTTCGTGTTTGAATCACGTAGTAATGTTGTACCACACTGAGGCAGTCAATTAAACCTGGTTTCGATGAATATTTCAGAGGATAACACCGGTTAGGTCTGGGTTAGGTCCGGGAAATGCACGCATCTGGTTCATGATTTCGCCTTTTTCGCAAACTTGTTGGCCAGATCCTGGGTTTTTTCCGTGTTTGAATCACGAAGTAATGTGGTAATTCACTGAACCAGTCAATTAAACCTGGTTTCGATCAATATTTTAGAGGATAACACCGGTTAGGTCCGGGTTAGGTCTGGGTTATGCCCGCATCTGGCTCATGATTTTGCCTTCTTCGCATACCTGTTGGCCAGATCCTGGGTTCTTTTCGTGTTTGAATCACGTAGTAATGTGGTAACACACTGAAGCAGTCAATTAAACCTGGTTTCGATCAATTTTTTTAGGGGATGACACCAGTTAGGTCTGGGTTAGGTCTGGGATATGCGCGCATCTGGCTTACACTTTTGTCATTTTCGCAAACTTGTTGGCCAGATCCTGGGTTTTTTTTGTGTTTGAATCACGTAGTAATGTTGTACCACACAGAGGCAGTCAATTAAACCTGGTTTCGATCAATATTTCAGAGGATAACACCGGTTAGGTCTGGGTTAGGTCCGGGAAATGCACGCATCTGGCTCATGATTTCGCCTTTTTCGCAAACTTGTTGGCCAGATCCTGGGTTTTTTCCGTGTTTGAATCACGTAGTAATGTGGTAACACACTGAAGCAGTCAATTAAACCTGGTTTCGATCAATATTTTAGAGGATAACACCGGTTAGGTCTGGGTTAGGTCTGGGATATGCGCGCATCTGGCTTACACTTTCGCCATTTTCGCAAACTTGTTGGCCAGATCCTGGGTTTTTTTCGTGTTTGAATCACGTAGTAATGTTGTACCAGACTGAGGCAGTCAATTAAACCTGGTTTCGATCAATATTTCAGAGGATAACACCGGTTAGGTCTGGGTTAGGTCCGGGAAATGCACGCATCTGGCTCATGATTTCGCCTTTTTCGCAAACTTGTTGGCCAGATCCTGGGTTTTTTCCGTGTTTGAATCACGTTGTAATGTGGTAATTCACTGAAGCAGTCAATTAAACCTGGTTTCGATCAATATTTTAGAGGATAACACCGGTTAGGTCTGGGCTAGGTCTGAGTTATGCCCGCATCTGGCTCATGATTTTGCCTTCTTCGCATACTTGTTGGCCAGAGCCGGTGTTTTTTTCGTGTTTGAATCACGTAGTAATGTGGTAACACACTGAAGCAGTCAATTAAACCTGGTTTCGATCAATTTTTTTTGAGGAAAACACCGGTTAGGTCTGGGTTAGGTCTGGGTTATGCCCGCATCTGGCTCATGAGTTTGCCTTCTTCGCATACTTGTTCGCCAGATACTGGGTTTTTTTCGTGTTTGAATCACGTAGTAATGTGGTAACACACTGAAGCAGTCAATTTAACCTGGTTTCGATCAATATTTTAGAGGATAACACCGGTTATGTCTGGGTTAGGTCTGGGATACGCGCGCATCTGGCTTATACTTTCGCCTTTTTCGCAAACTTGTTGGCCAGTTCCTGGGTTTTCTCCGTGTTTGAATCACGTAGTAATGTGGTAACACAATGAAGCAGTCAATTAACCCTGGTTTCGATCAATATTTTGGAGGATAACACCGGTTAGGTCTGGGTTAGGTCTGGGTTATGCCCGCATCTGGCACATGATTTTGCCTTTTTCGCAAACTTGTTGGCCAGATCCTGGGTTTTTTCCGTGTTTGAATCACGTAGTAATGTGGTAATACACTGAAGCAGTCAATTAAACCTGGTTTCGATCAATATTTTAGAGGATTACACCGGTTAGGTCTGGGTTAGGTCCGGGAAATGCACGCATCTGGCTTATGATTTCGCCTTTTTCGCAAACTTGTTGGCCAGATCCTGGGGGTTTTTCGTGTTTGAATCACGTAGTAATGTGGTAACACACTGAAGCAGTCAATTAAATCTGGTTCCGATCAATATTTTAGAGGATAACACCGGTTAGGTCTGGGTTAGGTCTGGGTTATGCCCGCATCTGGCTCATGATTTTGCCTTCTTCGCATACTTGTTGGCCAGATCCTGGGGTTTTTTCGTGTTTGAATCACGTAGTAATGTGGTAACACACTGAAGCAGTCAATTAAACCTGGTTCCGATCAATATTTTAGAGAATAACACCGGTTAGGTCTGGGTTAGGTCTGGGTTATGCCCGCATCTGGCTCATGATTTTGCCTTCTTCGCATACTTGTTGGCCAGATCCTGGGTTTTTTTCGTGTTTGAATCACGTAGTAATGTGGTAACACACTGAAGCAGTCAATTAAACCTGGTTTCGATCAATATTTTAGAGGATAACACCGGTTAGGTCTGGGTTAGGTCTGGGATATGCGCGCATCTGGCTTATACTTTCGCCTTTTTCGCAAACTTGTTGGCCAGATCCTCGGTTTTTTCCGTGTTTGAATCACGTAGTAATGTGGTAACACACTGAAGCAGTCAATTAAACCTGGTTCCGATCAATATTTTAGAGGATAACACCAGTTAGGTCTGGGTTAGGTCTGGGATATGCGCGCATCTGGCTTACACTTTTGTCATTTTCGCAAACTTGTTGGCCAGATCCTGGGTTTTTTTTGTGTTTGAATCACGTAGTAATGTTGTACCACACAGAGGCAGTCAATTAAACCTGGTTTCGATCAATATTTCAGAGGATAACACCGGTTAGGTCTGGGTTAGGTCCGGGAAATGCACGCATCTGGCTCATGATTTCGCCTTTTTCGCAAACTTGTTGGCCAGATCCTGGGTTTTTTCCGTGTTTGAATCACGTTTAAAGTGGTAACACACTGAAGCAGTCAATTAAACCTGGTTTCGATCAATATTTTAGAGGATAACACCGGTTAGGTCTGGGCTAGGTCTGAGTTATGCCCGCATCTGGCTCATGATTTTGCCTTCTTCGCATACTTGTTGGCCAGATCCGGGGTTTTTTTCGTGTTTGAATCACGTAGTAATGTGGTAACACACTGAAGCAGTCAATTAAACCTGGTTTCGATCAATATTTTAGAGGATAACACCGGTAAGGTCTGGGTTAGGTCCGGGAAATGCACGCATCTGGCTCATGATTTCGCCTTTTTCGCAAACTTGTTGGCCAGATCCTGGGTTTTTTCCGTGTTTGAATCACGTAGTAATGTGGTAACACACTGAAGCAGTCAATTAAACCTGGTTTCGATCAATATTTTAGAGGATAACACCGGTTAGGTCTGGGTTAGGTCTGGGATATGCGCGCATCTGGCTTACACTTTCGCCATTTTCGCAAACTTGTTGGCCAGATCCTGGGTTTTTCCGTGTTTGAATCACGTAGTAATGTGGTACCACACTGTGGCAGTAAATTAAACCTGGTTTCGATCAATATTTTAGAGGATAACACCAGTTAGGTCTGGGTTAGGTCTGGGTCTGCGCGCATATGGCTTACACTTTTGTCATTTTCGCAAACTTGTTGGCCAGATCCTGGGTTTTTTTTGTGTTTGAATCACGTAGTAATGTTGTACCACACTGAGGCAGTCAATTAAACCTGGTTTCGATCAATATTTCAGTGGATAACACCGGTTAGGTCTGGGTTAGGTCCGGGAAATGCACGCATCTGGCTCATGATTTCGCCTTTTTCGCAAACTTGTTGGCCAGATCCTGGGTTTTTTCCGTGTTTGAATCACGTAGTAATGTGGTAACACACTGAAGCAGTCAATTAAACCTGGTTTCGATCAATATTTTAGAGGATAACACCGGTTAGGTCTGGGTGAGGTCTGGGATATGCGCGCATCTGGCTTACACTTTCGCCATTTTCGCAAACTTGTTGGCCAGATCCTGGGTTTTTTTCGTGTTTGAATCACGTAGTAATGTTGTACCAGACTGAGGCAGTCAATTAAACCTGGTTTCGATCAATATTTCAGAGGATAACACCGGTTAGGTCTGGGTTAGGTCCGGGAAATGCACGCATCTGGCTCATGATTTCGCATTTTTCGCAAACTTGTTGGCCAGATCCTGGGTTTTTTCCGTGTTTGAATCACGTTGTAATGTGGTAATTCACTGAAGCAGTCAATTAAACCTGGTTTCGATCAATATTTTAGAGGATAACACCGGTTAGGTCTGGGTTAGGTCTGGGTTATGCCCGCATCTGGCTCATGATTTTGCCATCTTCGCATACTTGTTGGCCAGATCCTGGGTTTTTTCCGTGTTTGAATCACGTAGTAATGTGGTAATTCACTGAAGCAGTCAATTAAACCTGGTTTCGATCAATATTTTAGAGGATAACACCGGTTAGGTCTGGGCTAGGTCAGAGTTATGCCCGCATCTGGCTCATGATTTTGCCTTCTTCGCATACTTGTTGGCCAGATCCGGGGTTTTTTTCGTGTTTGAATCACGTAGTAATGTGGTAACACACTGAAGCAGTCAATTAAACCTGGTTTCGATCAATTTTTTTAGAGGATAACACCGGTTAGGTCTGGGTTAGGTCTGGGTTATGCCCGCATCTGGCTCATGATTTTGCCTTCTTCGTATACTTGTTCGCCAGATACTGGGTTTTTTTCGTGTTTGAATCACGTAGTAATGTGGTAACACACTGAAGCAGTCAATTTAACCTGGTTTCGATCAATATTTTAGAGGATAACACCGGTTATGTCTGGGTTAGGTCTGGGATACGCGCGCATCTGGCTTATACTTTCGCCTTTTTCGCAAACTTGTTGGCCAGTTCCTGGGTTTTCTCCGTGTTTGAATCACGTAGTAATGTGGTAACACAATGAAGCAGTCAATTAACCCTGGTTTCGATCAATATTTTGGAGGATAACACCGGTTAGGTCTGGGTTAGGTCTGGGTTATGCCCGCATCTGGCTCATGATTTTGCCTTTTTCGCAAACTTGTTGGCCAGATCCTGGGTTTTTTCCGTGTTTGAATCACGTAGTAATGTGGTAATACACTGAAGCAGTCAATTAAACCTGGTTTCGATCAATATTTTAGAGGATTACACCGGTTAGGTCTGGGTTAGGTCCGGGAAATGCACGCATCTGGCTTATGATTTCGCCTTTTTCGCAAACTTGTTGGCCAGATCCTGGGGGTTTTTCGTGTTTGAATCACGTAGTAATGTTGTACCAGACTGAGGCAGTCAATTAAACCTGGTTTCGATCAATATTTCAGAGGATAACACCGGTTAGGTCTGGGTTAGGTCCGGGAAATGCACGCATCTGGCTCATGATTTCGCCTTTTTCGCAAACTTGTTGGCCAGATCCTGGGTTTTTTCCGTGTTTGAATCACGTTGTAATGTGGTAATTCACTGAAGCAGTCAATTAAACCTGGTTTCGATCAATATTTTAGAGGATAACACCGGTTAGGTCTGGGCTAGGTCTGAGTTATGCCCGCATCTGGCTCATGATTTTGCCTTCTTCGCATACTTGTTGGCCAGAGCCGGTGTTTTTTTCGTGTTTGAATCACGTAGTAATGTGGTAACACACTGAAGCAGTCAATTAAACCTGGTTTCGATCAATTTTTTTAGAGGAAAACACCGGTTAGGTCTGGGTTAGGTCTGGGTTATGCCCGCATCTGGCTCATGAGTTTGCCTTCTTCGCATACTTGTTCGCCAGATACTGGGTTTTTTTCGTGTTTGAATCACGTAGTAATGTGGTAACACACTGAAGCAGTCAATTTAACCTGGTTTCGATCAATATTTTAGAGGATAACACCGGTTAGGTCTGGGCTAGGTCTGAGTTATGCCCGCATCTGGCTCATGATTTTGCCTTCTTCGCATACTTGTTGGCCAGATCCGGGGTTTTTTTCGTGTTTGAATCACGTAGTAATGTGGTAACACACTGAAGCAGTCAATTAAACCTGGTTTCGATCAAT
The DNA here is from genome assembly GCF_051014445.1 of Colletes latitarsis. Taxonomy (NCBI): domain Eukaryota; kingdom Metazoa; phylum Arthropoda; class Insecta; order Hymenoptera; family Colletidae; genus Colletes; species Colletes latitarsis. Next base: position 4,280,673 of record NC_135145.1, on the reverse strand, counting down.
ATTTTAGAGGATAACACCGGTAAGGTCTGGGTTAGGTCCGGGAAATGCACGCATCTGGCTCATGATTTCGCCTTTTTCGCAAACTTGTTGGCCAGATCCTGGGTTTTTTCCGTGTTTGAATCACGTAGTAATGTGGTAACACACTGAAGCAGTCAATTAAACCTGGTTTCGATCAATATTTTAGAGGATAACACCGGTTAGGTCTGGGTTAGGTCTGGGATATGCGCGCATCTGGCTTACACTTTCGCCATTTTCGCAAACTTGTTGGCCAGATCCTGGGTTTTTCCGTGTTTGAATCACGTAGTAATGTGGTACCACACTGTGGCAGTAAATTAAACCTGGTTTCGATCAATATTTTAGAGGATAACACCAGTTAGGTCTGGGTTAGGTCTGGGTCTGCGCGCATATGGCTTACACTTTTGTCATTTTCGCAAACTTGTTGGCCAGATCCTGGGTTTTTTTTGTGTTTGAATCACGTAGTAATGTTGTACCACACTGAGGCAGTCAATTAAACCTGGTTTCGATCAATATTTCAGTGGATAACACCGGTTAGGTCTGGGTTAGGTCCGGGAAATGCACGCATCTGGCTCATGATTTCGCCTTTTTCGCAAACTTGTTGGCCAGATCCTGGGTTTTTTCCGTGTTTGAATCACGTAGTAATGTGGTAACACACTGAAGCAGTCAATTAAACCTGGTTTCGATCAATATTTTAGAGGATAACACCGGTTAGGTCTGGGTGAGGTCTGGGATATGCGCGCATCTGGCTTACACTTTCGCCATTTTCGCAAACTTGTTGGCCAGATCCTGGGTTTTTTTCGTGTTTGAATCACGTAGTAATGTTGTACCAGACTGAGGCAGTCAATTAAACCTGGTTTCGATCAATATTTCAGAGGATAACACCGGTTAGGTCTGGGTTAGGTCCGGGAAATGCACGCATCTGGCTCATGATTTCGCATTTTTCGCAAACTTGTTGGCCAGATCCTGGGTTTTTTCCGTGTTTGAATCACGTTGTAATGTGGTAATTCACTGAAGCAGTCAATTAAACCTGGTTTCGATCAATATTTTAGAGGATAACACCGGTTAGGTCTGGGTTAGGTCTGGGTTATGCCCGCATCTGGCTCATGATTTTGCCATCTTCGCATACTTGTTGGCCAGATCCTGGGTTTTTTCCGTGTTTGAATCACGTAGTAATGTGGTAATTCACTGAAGCAGTCAATTAAACCTGGTTTCGATCAATATTTTAGAGGATAACACCGGTTAGGTCTGGGCTAGGTCTGAGTTATGCCCGCATCTGGCTCATGATTTTGCCTTCTTCGCATACTTGTTGGCCAGATCCGGGGTTTTTTTCGTGTTTGAATCACGTAGTAATGTGGTAACACACTGAAGCAGTCAATTAAACCTGGTTTCGATCAATTTTTTTAGAGGATAACACCGGTTAGGTCTGGGTTAGGTCTGGGTTATGCCCGCATCTGGCTCATGATTTTGCCTTCTTCGTATACTTGTTCGCCAGATACTGGGTTTTTTTCGTGTTTGAATCACGTAGTAATGTGGTAACACACTGAAGCAGTCAATTTAACCTGGTTTCGATCAATATTTTAGAGGATAACACCGGTTATGTCTGGGTTAGGTCTGGGATACGCGCGCATCTGGCTTATACTTTCGCCTTTTTCGCAAACTTGTTGGCCAGTTCCTGGGTTTTCTCCGTGTTTGAATCACGTAGTAATGTGGTAACACAATGAAGCAGTCAATTAACCCTGGTTTCGATCAATATTTTGGAGGATAACACCGGTTAGGTCTGGGTTAGGTCTGGGTTATGCCCGCATCTGGCTCATGATTTTGCCTTTTTCGCAAACTTGTTGGCCAGATCCTGGGTTTTTTCCGTGTTTGAATCACGTAGTAATGTGGTAATACACTGAAGCAGTCAATTAAACCTGGTTTCGATCAATATTTTAGAGGATTACACCGGTTAGGTCTGGGTTAGGTCCGGGAAATGCACGCATCTGGCTTATGATTTCGCCTTTTTCGCAAACTTGTTGGCCAGATCCTGGGGGTTTTTCGTGTTTGAATCACGTAGTAATGTTGTACCAGACTGAGGCAGTCAATTAAACCTGGTTTCGATCAATATTTCAGAGGATAACACCGGTTAGGTCTGGGTTAGGTCCGGGAAATGCACGCATCTGGCTCATGATTTCGCCTTTTTCGCAAACTTGTTGGCCAGATCCTGGGTTTTTTCCGTGTTTGAATCACGTTGTAATGTGGTAATTCACTGAAGCAGTCAATTAAACCTGGTTTCGATCAATATTTTAGAGGATAACACCGGTTAGGTCTGGGCTAGGTCTGAGTTATGCCCGCATCTGGCTCATGATTTTGCCTTCTTCGCATACTTGTTGGCCAGAGCCGGTGTTTTTTTCGTGTTTGAATCACGTAGTAATGTGGTAACACACTGAAGCAGTCAATTAAACCTGGTTTCGATCAATTTTTTTAGAGGAAAACACCGGTTAGGTCTGGGTTAGGTCTGGGTTATGCCCGCATCTGGCTCATGAGTTTGCCTTCTTCGCATACTTGTTCGCCAGATACTGGGTTTTTTTCGTGTTTGAATCACGTAGTAATGTGGTAACACACTGAAGCAGTCAATTTAACCTGGTTTCGATCAATATTTTAGAGGATAACACCGGTTATGTCTGGGTTAGGTCTGGGATACGCGCGCATCTGGCTTATACTTTCGCCTTTTTCGCAAACTTGTTGGCCAGTTCCTGGGTTTTCTCCGTGTTTGAATCACGTAGTAATGTGGTAACACAATGAAGCAGTCAATTAACCCTGGTTTCGATCAATATTTTGGAGGATAACACCGGTTAGGTCTGGGTTAGGTCTGGGTTATGCCCGCATCTGGCACATGATTTTGCCTTTTTCGCAAACTTGTTGGCCAGATCCTGGGTTTTTTCCGTGTTTGAATCACGTAGTAATGTGGTAATACACTGAAGCAGTCAATTAAACCTGGTTTCGATCAATATTTTAGAGGATTACACCGGTTAGGTCTGGGTTAGGTCCGGGAAATGCACGCATCTGGCTTATGATTTCGCCTTTTTCGCAAACTTGTTGGCCAGATCCTGGGGGTTTTTCGTGTTTGAATCACGTAGTAATGTGGTAACACACTGAAGCAGTCAATTAAATCTGGTTCCGATCAATATTTTAGAGGATAACACCGGTTAGGTCTGGGTTAGGTCTGGGTTATGCCCGCATCTGGCTCATGATTTTGCCTTCTTCGCATACTTGTTGGCCAGATCCTGGGGTTTTTTCGTGTTTGAATCACGTAGTAATGTGGTAACACACTGAAGCAGTCAATTAAACCTGGTTCCGATCAATATTTTAGAGAATAACACCGGTTAGGTCTGGGTTAGGTCTGGGTTATGCCCGCATCTGGCTCATGATTTTGCCTTCTTCGCATACTTGTTGGCCAGATCCTGGGTTTTTTTCGTGTTTGAATCACGTAGTAATGTGGTAACACACTGAAGCAGTCAATTAAACCTGGTTTCGATCAATATTTTAGAGGATAACACCGGTTAGGTCTGGGTTAGGTCTGGGATATGCGCGCATCTGGCTTATACTTTCGCCTTTTTCGCAAACTTGTTGGCCAGATCCTCGGTTTTTTCCGTGTTTGAATCACGTAGTAATGTGGTAACACACTGAAGCAGTCAATTAAACCTGGTTCCGATCAATATTTTAGAGGATAACACCAGTTAGGTCTGGGTTAGGTCTGGGATATGCGCGCATCTGGCTTACACTTTTGTCATTTTCGCAAACTTGTTGGCCAGATCCTGGGTTTTTTTTGTGTTTGAATCACGTAGTAATGTTGTACCACACAGAGGCAGTCAATTAAACCTGGTTTCGATCAATATTTCAGAGGATAACACCGGTTAGGTCTGGGTTAGGTCCGGGAAATGCACGCATCTGGCTCATGATTTCGCCTTTTTCGCAAACTTGTTGGCCAGATCCTGGGTTTTTTCCGTGTTTGAATCACGTTTAAAGTGGTAACACACTGAAGCAGTCAATTAAACCTGGTTTCGATCAATATTTTAGAGGATAACACCGGTTAGGTCTGGGCTAGGTCTGAGTTATGCCCGCATCTGGCTCATGATTTTGCCTTCTTCGCATACTTGTTGGCCAGATCCGGGGTTTTTTTCGTGTTTGAATCACGTAGTAATGTGGTAACACACTGAAGCAGTCAATTAAACCTGGTTTCGATCAATATTTTAGAGGATAACACCGGTAAGGTCTGGGTTAGGTCCGGGAAATGCACGCATCTGGCTCATGATTTCGCCTTTTTCGCAAACTTGTTGGCCAGATCCTGGGTTTTTTCCGTGTTTGAATCACGTAGTAATGTGGTAACACACTGAAGCAGTCAATTAAACCTGGTTTCGATCAATATTTTAGAGGATAACACCGGTTAGGTCTGGGTTAGGTCTGGGATATGCGCGCATCTGGCTTACACTTTCGCCATTTTCGCAAACTTGTTGGCCAGATCCTGGGTTTTTCCGTGTTTGAATCACGTAGTAATGTGGTACCACACTGTGGCAGTAAATTAAACCTGGTTTCGATCAATATTTTAGAGGATAACACCAGTTAGGTCTGGGTTAGGTCTGGGTTTGCGCGCATATGGCTTACACTTTTGTCATTTTCGCAAACTTGTTGGCCAGATCCTGGGTTTTTTTTGTGTTTGAATCACGTAGTAATGTTGTACCACACTGAGGCAGTCAATTAAACCTGGTTTCGATCAATATTTCAGTGGATAACACCGGTTAGGTCTGGGTTAGGTCCGGGAAATGCACGCATCTGGCTCATGATTTCGCCTTTTTCGCAAACTTGTTGGCCAGATCCTGGGTTTTTTCCGTGTTTGAATCACGTAGTAATGTGGTAACACACTGAAGCAGTCAATTAAACCTGGTTTCGATCAATATTTTAGAGGATAACACCGGTTAGGTCTGGGTGAGGTCTGGGATATGCGCGCATCTGGCTTACACTTTCGCCATTTTCGCAAACTTGTTGGCCAGATCCTGGGTTTTTTTCGTGTTTGAATCACGTAGTAATGTTGTACCAGACTGAGGCAGTCAATTAAACCTGGTTTCGATCAATATTTCAGAGGATAACACCGGTTAGGTCTGGGTTAGGTCCGGGAAATGCACGCATCTGGCTCATGATTTCGCATTTTTCGCAAACTTGTTGGCCAGATCCTGGGTTTTTTCCGTGTTTGAATCACGTTGTAATGTGGTAATTCACTGAAGCAGTCAATTAAACCTGGTTTCGATCAATATTTTAGAGGATAACACCGGTTAGGTCTGGGTTAGGTCTGGGTTATGCCCGCATCTGGCTCATGATTTTGCCATCTTCGCATACTTGTTGGCCAGATCCTGGGTTTTTTCCGTGTTTGAATCACGTAGTAATGTGGTAATTCACTGAAGCAGTCAATTAAACCTGGTTTCGATCAATATTTTAGAGGATAACACCGGTTAGGTCTGGGCTAGGTCTGAGTTATGCCCGCATCTGGCTCATGATTTTGCCTTCTTCGCATACTTGTTGGCCAGATCCGGGGTTTTTTTCGTGTTTGAATCACGTAGTAATGTGGTAACACACTGAAGCAGTCAATTAAACCTGGTTTCGATCAATTTTTTTAGAGGATAACACCGGTTAGGTCTGGGTTAGGTCTGGGTTATGCCCGCATCTGGCTCATGATTTTGCCTTCTTCGTATACTTGTTCGCCAGATACTGGGTTTTTTTCGTGTTTGAATCACGTAGTAATGTGGTAACACACTGAAGCAGTCAATTTAACCTGGTTTCGATCAATATTTTAGAGGATAACACCGGTTATGTCTGGGTTAGGTCTGGGATACGCGCGCATCTGGCTTATACTTTCGCCTTTTTCGCAAACTTGTTGGCCAGTTCCTGGGTTTTCTCCGTGTTTGAATCACGTAGTAATGTGGTAACACAATGAAGCGGTCAATTAACCCTGGTTTCGATCAATATTTTGGAGGATAACACCGGTTAGGTCTGGGTTAGGTCTGGGTTATGCCCGCATCTGGCTCATGATTTTGCCTTTTTCGCAAACTTGTTGGCCAGATCCTGGGTTTTTTCCGTGTTTGAATCACGTAGTAATGTGGTAATACACTGAAGCAGTCAATTAAACCTGGTTTCGATCAATATTTTAGAGGATTACACCGGTTAGGTCTGGGTTAGGTCCGGGAAATGCACGCATCTGGCTTATGATTTCGCCTTTTTCGCAAACTTGTTGGCCAGATCCTGGGGGTTTTTCGTGTTTGAATCACGTAGTAATGTGGAAACACACTGAAGCAGTCAATTAAATCTGGTTCCGATCAATATTTTGGAGGATAACACCGGTTAGGTCTGGGTTAGGTCTGGGTTAGGTCTGGGTTATGCCCGCATCTGGCTCATGATTTTGCCTTCTTCGCATACTTGTTGGCCAGATCCTGGGGTTTTTTCGTGTTTGAATCACGTAGTAATGTGGTAACACACTGAAGCAGTCAATTAAACCTGGTTCCGATCAATATTTTAGAGGATAACACCGGTTAGGTCTGGGTTAGGTCTGGGTTATGCCCGCATCTGGCTCATGATTTTGCCTTCTTCGCATACTTGTTGGCCAGATCCTGGGTTTTTTTCGTGTTTGAATCACGTAGTAATGTGGTAACACACCGAAGCAGTCAATTAAACCTGGTTTCGATCAATATTTTAGAGGATAACACCGGTTAGGTCTGGGTTAGGTCTGGGATATGCGCGCATCTGGCTTATACTTTCGCCTTTTTCGCAAACTTGTTGGCCAGATCCTCGGTTTTTTCCGTGTTTGAATCACGTAGTAATGTGGTAACACACTGAAGCAGTCAATTAAACCTGGTTTCGATCAATATTTTAGAGGATAACACCGGTTAGGTCTGGGTTAGGTCCGGGAAATGCACGCATCTGGCTTATGATTTCGCCTTTTTCGCAAACTTGTTGACCAGATCCTGGGTTTTTTCCGTGTTTGAATCACGTAGTAATGTGGTACCACACTGAGGCAGTCAATTAAACCTGGTTTCGATCAATATTTTAGAGGATAACACCGGTTAGGTCTGGGTTAGGTCTGGGATATGCGGCTGGTCCGCCAAGAGGCTGGAGCCGGACGCCCTTGCGATGGCAGCCTCCGTTGTGGCATGGCAGGAGATGCCACGCCGGACCCTCGGCAATCCATCTGCCGGGGCGCGTTGGTTCCGGGAGACTATGACGTCGTTGTGTGACGCAGTCATGCCCCGGGCCACCGCCCCGAGCCGAGGGGGGTCCGTGTACTGGTGGTCGGGCGAGATCGAGGATTTACGCACTCGGTGCGTTGTCGCCCGACGCCGGTACACCCGCGCCAGGAGACGGCGCGGGGCGACGGAGGCAGAGGTGGTGGGGTTGCGCGGGGAATTTTCCCTGGCGCGAAGAACCCTCCGCCGGGCCATCGCGACCGCGAAAGCCCAGGCATGGACGGAGCTCCTCGGGTCTCTGGATGCAAATCCATGGGGGCGCCCTTATCATATGGTCGTAGGGAAGATGCGATCATGGGCGCCCCCGATCACAGAGAGCCTCGACCCCCAGCTGCTCGGGGAAACTATGCGCGTCCTCTTCCCCGCTGGGGGAGAGGCGTTCCTGCATCCCCCCGAGCCACAGCCGGATCACCCGCCTTGGTGGTCCGACGAACTGGGGGTCTCCGAGGAGGAGCTAGCTAGGGCCGTCCGGAGAATGGCTGCCAAGAAGACGGCGCCAGGACCGGACGGCATACCCGGCAAGGCCTGGGCAGTAGCGGTGGGCGTTTTGGGTGGCGGGTTGATACGCGTCTTCGACGCGTGCCTCCAGACCGGTCAGTTCCCCCCCATATGGAAGGTGGCGAGGTTGGTCCTCCTCCACAAGCCAGGGAAGCCCGCGGATTCTCCATCCGCGTTCCGACCCATTTGTCTGTTGGACGAGGCTGGGAAACTCCTCGAGCGGGTCATTGTATCCCGTCTCGAGGGGCATCTGTCCCGCGTCGGCCCTGATCTGGCCGACCGACAGTTCGGCTTTCGCCGGGGCCGCTCCACTGTCGACGCCATAGCGACCGTGCGGACCCTGGCGGAATCGGCAATCTCCCGGGGGGGTGTGGCATTGGCAGTCTCGTTGGACATAGCCAACGCCTTTAACACCGTCTCCTGGGGGGCGATAGGTCGGGCACTCCAGTACCACCGGGTGCCCGCCTATCTGTGTCGACTGATCGGGGACTATCTGCGGGGCAGGGTAGTCCAATATCCGGGTCGGAACGGGATGGAGCAGAGAGCGGTGCACAGCGGCGTTCCACAGGGGTCGGTCCTCGGGCCGCTCCTGTGGAACTTGGCGTATGACGCGGTGCTGCGGGCTGACCTCCCCGTCGGCGTGTCGTTGGTTTGTTATGCCGACGACACCCTGGTGATAGCCGGCGGGGATACGTGGTGGAGGGCCGTGGCCCTCGCGGAGGAAGGGACGGCACGAGTCGTCGCCGAGGTAGAGCGTCTGGGGTTGCGCGTGGCACCCCAAAAGACCGAGGCCATCTGGCTGTGTAACGTCAGTGGTCGAGGGGTGCCGCGCCAGGCGTCTCTACGGGTGGGTGGAGCCCAAGTCGGGGTGGGGCGCCGGATGAAGTACCTGGGCCTCACCCTCGACAGCTACTGGCGGTTCGGGCATCATTTGGAAGGGTTGGGTCCCCGTATTGAAAGGGCAGCGGCCGCGTTAGGTCGCATAATGCCCAATCTCGGGGGACCCAACATGGCGGCACGGCGGCTGTATTTGGGAGTCGTCCGGTCCATGGCGCTTTATGGCGCGCCTATATGGGCCGGCGGTCTGATGGCCAAACGGCGGGGTGCACCTGTACTCCGTCGGTTACAGAGGTTGGTCGCCATCAGAGTCGTGCGGGGTTATCGCACGATCTCCTACACAGCCGCCACCTTGCTGGCGGGTTCCGCACCGTTTCACCTGCTGGCGAAAATGGACGCAGAGGTCTATCAAAACCTCTGCGACCTTCGCCAGCGGGGTGTGGAACCGCACGGCGAGGAGGCCGCCAGGGCCCGAAGTCAGGCGCGGCGACGCGTCTATAGTCGGTGGCTGGTCTGGTTATCCAAGCCAGACCAGCGGGATGATCGCGTCGCCGCGGCGGTCCGCCCAGAGTTTTATGCCTGGGTGGGCCGTAGCTGGGGTACGCCCACCTACCGCCTGACACAGGTACTGACCGGACACGGTTGCTTCGGTCGGTACCTGCATCGGATAGGGCGGGAGGCGACGGCTGCGTGCCATCATTGCAGGGGAAGGGAGGACACCGCGCAGCACACGCTGCAGTTTTGCCCGGCGTGGGCAGCGCAGCGCGGTGTCCTTATTAGAGCGATTGGAGCGGACCTCTCGCTGCCGGCCGTCATTCGTGCGATGGTCGGCAGTAAGGAGGCGTGGGCGGCCATGGCCTTGTTTTGTGAAGAGGTCATGGCCGCGAAGGAGGACGCCGAAAGGGCGCGAGAGGAGGTGGGGGGCAGGCGGCGACGCCGACCGTAAGACCCTCCACCGCTCCCCGTGCCAGGGGGAGCGCGAAGGGGTCAGTGATGGTGTTTGTGGTGCGAGGTGAGGGACTTTATCCCCTCATTCCCCCTCGTACCCAGCCTATCACCGGACCGGGGGCCCGTGGTAGGGGCCCCGTCTAGCGGGGGCGGCAGAGTTAGCCGGCCCCGCAGCCGTGGTCGCGATCGGGTGGGGGCCCGGTCGCGGCTAGTAGCAACGGCGCGAGTGGGGGCGACGTCGCGTGTGACCGCGCGGCGTCGCCGGGGGGCAATCAGTTTAGTTTGCCCCCCATTGGGGAAGGAGGATCGCTTCCCCTCCCCCGGGAAGGGCCCGTAGTAGGGTGTTGCGCCAACGGGGAGAGTCACGGTAGTATCGCTAGTTTGGTTCCCGTGACTCTCCCCAGATAAAGGGCGCAGGCGGTCACCGTGGTGTTTTAGCCGGTAAGAGTCCGGCACTACCCCGGCCTCCCCCCCCAGGGAGCCGGGGTGTCCATGAGGATTTCACCACGTTAAAAAAAAAAAAAAAAAAAAAAAAAAAAAAAAAAAAAAGGTCTGGGATATGCGCGCATCTGGCTTACACTTTCGCCATTTTCGCAAACTTGTTGGCCAGATCCTGGGTTTTTTTCGTGTTTGAATCACGTAGTAATGTGGTAACACACTGAAGCAGTCAATTAAACCTGGTTTCGATCAATATTTTAGAGGATAACACCGGATAGGTCTGGGTTAAGTCTGGTATATGCGCGCATCTGGCTCATACTTTCGCCTTTTTCGCAAACTTGTTGGCCAGATCCTGGGTTTTTTTCGTGTTTGAATCACGTAGTAATGTTGTACCACACTGAGGCAGTCAATTAAACATGGTTTCGATGAATATTTCAGAGGATAACACCGGTTAGGTCTGGGTTAGGTCCGGGAAATGCACGCATCTGGTTCATGATTTCGCCTTTTTCGCAAACTTGTTGGCCAGATCCTGGGTTTTTTCCGTGTTTGAATCACGAAGTAATGTGGTAATTCACTGAACCAGTCAATTAAACCTGGTTTCGATCAATATTTTAGAGGATAACACCGGTTAGGTCCGGGTTAGGTCTGGGTTATGCCCGCATCTGGCTCATGATTTTGCCTTCTTCGCATACCTGTTGGCCAGATCCTGGGTTTTTTTCGTGTTTGAATCACGTAGTAATGTGGTAACACACTGAAGCAGTCAATTAAACCTGGTTTCGATGAATATTTTAGAGGATAACACCGGTTAGGTCTGGGTTAGGTCTGAGTTATGCCCGCATCTGGCTCATGATTTTGCGTTCTTCGCATACTTGTTGGCCAGATCCTGGGTTTTTTTCGTGTTTGAATCACGTAGTAATGTGGTAACACACTGAAGCAGTCAATTAAACCTGGTTTCGATCAATTTTTTTAGGGGATGACACCGGTTAGGTCTGGGTTAGGTCTGGGTTATGCCAGCATCTGGCTCATGATTTTGCCATCTTCGCATACTTGTTAGCCAGATCCTGGGTTTTTTTCGTGTTTGAATCATGTAGTAATGTGGTAACACACTGAAGCAGTCAATTAAACCTGGTTTCGATCAATATTTTAGAGGATAACACCGGTTAGGTCTGGGCTAGGTCTGAGTTATGCCCGCATCTGGCTCATGATTTTGCCTTCTTCGCATACTTGTTGGCCAGATCCGGGGTTTTTTTCGTGTTTGAATCACGTAGTAATGTTGTACCACACTGAGGCAGTCAATTAAACATGGTTTCGATGAATATTTCAGAGGATAACACCGGTTAGGTCTGGGTTAGGTCTGGGTTATGCCCGCATCTGGCTCATGATTTTGCCTTCTTCGTATACTTGTTCGCCAGATACTGGGTTTTTTTCGTGTTTGAATCACGTAGTAATGTGGTAACACACTGAAGCAGTCAATTTAACCTGGTTTCGATCAATATTTTAGAGGATAACACCGGTTATGTCTGGGTTAGGTCTGGGATACGCGCGCATCTGGCTTATACTTTCGCCTTTTTCGCAAACTTGTTGGCCAGTTCCTGGGTTTTCTCCGTGTTTGAATCACGTAGTAATGTGGTAACACAATGAAGCAGTCAATTAACCCTGGTTTCGATCAATATTTTGGAGGATAACACCGGTTAGGTCTGGGTTAGGTCTGGGTTATGCCCGCATCTGGCTCATGATTTTGCCTTTTTCGCAAACTTGTTGGCCAGATCCTGGGTTTTTTCCGTGTTTGAATCACGTAGTAATGTGGTAATACACTGAAGCAGTCAATTAAACCTGGTTTCGATCAATATTTTAGAGGATTACACCGGTTAGGTCTGGGTTAGGTCCGGGAAATGCACGCATCTGGCTTATGATTTCGCCATCTTCGCATACTTGTTAGCCAGATCCTGGGTTTTTTTCGTGTTTGAATCATGTAGTAATGTGGTAACACACTGAAGCAGTCAATTAAACCTGGTTTCGATCAATATTTTAGAGGATAACACCGGTTAGGTCTGGGCTAGGTCTGAGTTATGCCCGCATCTGGCTCATGATTTTGCCTTCTTCGCATACTTGTTGGCCAGATCCGGGGTTTTTTTCGTGTTTGAATCACGTAGTAATGTGGTAACACACTGAAGCAGTCAATTAAACCTGGTTTCGATCAATTTTTTTAGAGGATAACACCGGTTAGGTCTGGGTTAGGTCTGGGTTATGCCCGCATCTGGCTCATGATTTTGCCTTCTTCGTATACTTGTTCGCCAGATACTGGGTTTTTTTCGTGTTTGAATCACGTAGTAATGTGGTAACACACTGAAGCAGTCAATTTAACCTGGTTTCGATCAATATTTTAGAGGATAACACCGGTTATGTCTGGGTTAGGTCTGGGATACGCGCGCATCTGGCTTATACTTTCGCCTTTTTCGCAAACTTGTTGGCCAGTTCCTGGGTTTTCTCCGTGTTTGAATCACGTAGTAATGTGGTAACACAATGAAGCAGTCAATTAACCCTGGTTTCGATCAATATTTTGGAGGATAACACCGGTTAGGTCTGGGTTAGGTCTGGGTTATGCCCGCATCTGGCTCATGATTTTGCCTTTTTCGCAAACTTGTTGGCCAGATCCTGGGTTTTTTCCGTGTTTGAATCACGTAGTAATGTGGTAATACACTGAAGCAGTCAATTAAACCTGGTTTCGATCAATATTTTAGAGGATTACACCGGTTAGGTCTGGGTTAGGTCCGGGAAATGCACGCATCTGGCTTATGATTTCGCCTTTTTCGCAAACTTGTTGGCCAGATCCTGGGGGTTTTTCGTGTTTGAATCACGTAGTAATGTGGAAACACACTGAAGCAGTCAATTAAATCTGGTTCCGATCAATATTTTAGAGGATAACACCGGATAGGTCTGGGTTAAGTCTGGTATATGCGCGCATCTGGCTCATACTTTCGCCTTTTTCGCAAACTTGTTGGCCAGATCCTGGGTTTTTTTCGTGTTTGAATCACGTAGTAATGTTGTACCACACTGAGGCAGTCAATTAAACATGGTTTCGATGAATATTTCAGAGGATAACACCGGTTAGGTCTGGGTTAGGTCCGGGAAATGCACGCATCTGGTTCATGATTTCGCCTTTTTCGCAAACTTGTTGGCCAGATCCTGGGTTTTTTCCGTGTTTGAATCACGAAGTAATGTGGTAATTCACTGAACCAGTCAATTAAACCTGGTTTCGATCAATATTTTAGAGGATAACACCGGTTAGGTCCGGGTTAGGTCTGGGTTATGCCCGCATCTGGCTCATGATTTTGCCTTCTTCGCATACTTGTTCGCCAGATACTGGGTTTTTTTCGTGTTTGAATCACGTAGTAATGTGGTAACACACTGAAGCAGTCAATTTAACCTGGTTTCGATCAATATTTTAGAGGATAACACCGGTTATGTCTGGGTTAGGTCTGGGATACGCGCGCATCTGGCTTATACTTTCGCCTTTTTCGCAAACTTGTTGGCCAGTTCCTGGGTTTTCTCCGTGTTTGAATCACGTAGTAATGTGGTAACACACTGAAGCAGTCAATTAAACCTGGTTTCGATCAATTTTTTTAGGGGATGACACCGGTTAGGTCTGGGTTAGGTCTGGGTTATGCCCGCATCTGGCTCATGATTTAGCCTTCTTCGCATACTTGTTGGCCAGATCCGGGGTTTTTTTCGTGTTTGAATCACGTTGTAATTTGGTAACACACTGAAGCAGTCAATTAAACCTGGTTTCGATCAATATTTTAGAGGGTAACACCGGTAAGGTCTGGGTTAGGTCCGGGAAATGCTCGCATCTGGCTTATGATTTCGCCTTTTTCGCAAACTTGTTGACCAGATCCTGGGTTTTTCCGTGTTTGAATCACGTAGTAATGTGGTACCACACTGTGGCAGTCAATTAAACCTGGTTTCGATCAATATTTTAGAGGATAACACCAGTTAGGTCTGGGTTAGGTCTGGGATATGCGCGCATCTGGCTTACACTTTTGTCATTTTCGCAAACTTGTTGGCCAGATCCTGGGTTTTTTTTGTGTTTGAATCACGTAGTAATGTTGTACCACACAGAGGCAGTCAATTAAACCTGGTTTCGATCAATATTTCAGAGGATAACACCGGTTAGGTCTGGGTTAGGTCCGGGAAATGCACGCATCAGGCTCATGATTTCGCCTTTTTCGCAAACTTGTTGGCCAGATCCTGGGGTTTTTTCGTGTTTGAATCACGTAGTAATGTGGTAACACACTGAAGCAGTCAATTAAACCTGGTTCCGATCAATATTTTAGAGGATAACACCGGTTAGGTCTGGGTTAGGTCTGGGTTATGCCCGCATCTGGCTCATGATTTTGCCTTCTTCGCATACTTGTTGGCCAGATCCTGGGTTTTTTTCGTGTTTGAATCACGTAGTAATGTGGTAACACACCGAAGCAGTCAATTAAACCTGGTTTCGATCAATATTTTAGAGGATAACACCGGTTAGGTCTGGGTTAGGTCTGGGATATGCGCGCATCTGGCTTATACTTTCGCCTTTTTCGCAAACTTGTTGGCCAGATCCTCGGTTTTTTCCGTGTTTGAATCACGTAGTAATGTGGTAACACACTGAAGCAGTCAATTAAACCTGGTTTCGATCAATATTTTAGAGGATAACACCGGTTAGGTCTGGGTTAGGTCCGGGAAATGCACGCATCTGGCTTATGATTTCGCCTTTTTCGCAAACTTGTTGACCAGATCCTGGGTTTTTTCCGTGTTTGAATCAGGTAGTAATGTGGTACCACACTGAGGCAGTCAATTAAACCTGGTTTCGATCAACATTTTAGAGGATAACACCGGTTAGGTCTGGGTTAGGTCTGGGATATGCGCGCATCTGGCTTACACTTTCGCCATTTTCGCAAACTTGTTGGCCAGATCCTGGGTTTTTTTCGTGTTTGAATCACGTAGTAATGTGGTAACACACTGAAGCAGTCAATTAAACCTGGTTTCGATCAATATTTTAGAGGATAACACCGGATAGGTCTGGGTTAAGTCTGGGATATGCGCGCATCTGGCTCATACTTTCGCCTTTTTCGCAAACTTGTTGGCCAGATCCTGGGTTTTTTTCGTGTTTGAATCACGTAGTAATGTTGTACCACACTGAGGCAGTCAATTAAACCTGGTTTCGATGAATATTTCAGAGGATAACACCGGTTAGGTCTGGGTTAGGTCCGGGAAATGCACGCATCTGGTTCATGATTTCGCCTTTTTCGCAAACTAGTTGGCCAGATCCTGGGTTTTTTCCGTGTTTGAATCACGAAGTAATGTGGTAATTCACTGAACCAGTCAATTAAACCTGGTTTCGATCAATATTTTAGAGGATAACACCGGTTAGGTCCGGGTTAGGTCTGGGTTATGCCCGCATCTGGCTCATGATTTTGCCTTCTTCGCATACCTGTTGGCCAGATCCTGGGTTTTTTTCGTGTTTGAATCACGTAGTAATGTGGTAACACACTGAAGCAGTCAATTAAACCTGGTTTCGATCAATTTTTTTAGGGGATGACACCAGTTAGGTCTGGGTTAGGTCTGGGATATGCGCGCATCTGGCTTACACTTTTGTCATTTTCGCAAACTTGTTGGCCAGATCCTGGGTTTTTTTTGTGTTTCAATCACGTAGTAATGTTGTACCACACAGAGGCAGTCAATTAAACCTGGTTTCGATCAATATTTCAGAGGATAACACCGGTTAGGTCTGGGTTAGGTCCGGGAAATGCACGCATCTGGCTCATGATTTCGCCTTTTTCGCAAACTTGTTGGCCAGATCCTGGGGTTTTTCCGTGTTTGAATCACGTAGTAATGTGGTAACACACTGAAGCAGTCAATTAAACCTGGTTTCGATCAATATTTTAGAGGATAACACCGGTTAGGTCTGGGTTAGGTCTGGGATATGCGCGCATCTGGCTTACACTTTCGCCATTTTCGCAAAATTGTTGGCCAGATCCTGGGTTTTTTTCGTGTTTGAATCACGTAGTAATGTTGTACCAGACTGAGGCAGTCAATTAAACCTGGTTTCGATCAATATTTCAGAGGATAACACCGGTTAGGTCTGGGTTAGGTCCGGGAAATGCACGCATCTGGCTCATGATTTCGCCTTTTTCGCAAACTTGTTGGCCAGATCCTGGGTTTTTTCCGTGTTTGAATCACGTTGTAATGTGGTAATTCACTGAAGCAGTCAATTAAACCTGGTTTCGATCAATATTTTAGAGGATAACACCGGTTAGGTCTGGGTTAGGTCTGGGTTATGCCCGCATCTGGCTCATGATTTTGCCTTCTTCGCATACTTGTTGGACAGATCCTGGGTTTTTTTCGTGTTTGAATCACGTAGTAATGTGGTAACACACTGAAGCAGTCAATTAAACCTGGTTTCGATCAATATTTTAGAGGATAACACCGGTTAGGTCTGGGTTAGGTCTGGGTTATGCCCGCATCTGGCTCATGAGTTTGCCTTCTTCGCATACTTGTTCGCCAGATACTGGGTTTTTTTCGTGTTTGAATCACGTAGTAATGTGGTAACACACTGAAGCAGTCAATTTAACCTGGTTTCGATCAATATTTTAGAGGATAACACCGGTTATGTCTGGGTTAGGTCTGGGATACGCGCGCATCTGGCTTATACTTTCGCCTTTTTCGCAAACTTGTTGGCCAGTTCCTGGGTTTTCTCCGTGTTTGAATCACGTAGTAATGTGGTAACACAATGAAGCAGTCAATTAACCCTGGTTTCGATCAATATTTTAGAGGATAACACCGGTTAGGTCTGGGTTAGGTCTGGGTTATGCCCGCATCTGGCTCATGATTTTGCCTTCTTCGCATACTTGTTGGACAGATCCTGGGTTTTTTCCGTGTTTGAATCACGTAGTAATGTGGTAATACACTGAAGCAGTCAATTAAACCTGGTTTCGATCAATATTTTAGAGGATTACACCGGTTAGGTCTGGGTTAGGTCCGGGAAATGCACGCATCTGGCTTATGATTTCGCCTTTTTCGCAAACTTGTTGGCCAGATCCTGGGGGTTTTTCGTGTTTGAATCACGTAGTAATGTGGTAACACACTGAAGCAGTCAATTAAATCTGGTTCCGATCAATATTTTAGAGGATAACACCGGTTAGGTCTGGGTTAGGTCTGGGTTATGCCCGCATCTGGCTCATGATTTTGCCTTCTTCGCATACTTGTTGGCCAGATCCTGGGGTTTTTTCGTGTTTGAATCACGTAGTAATGTGGTAACACACTGAAGCAGTCAATTAAACCTGGTTCCGATCAATATTTTAGAGAATAACACCGGTTAGGTCTGGGTTAGGTCTGGGTTATGCCCGCATCTGGCTCATGATTTTGCCTTCTTCGCATACTTGTTGGCCAGATCCTGGGTTTTTTTCGTGTTTGAATCACGTAGTAATGTGGTAACACACTGAAGCAGTCAATTAAACCTGGTTTCGATCAATATTTTAGAGGATAACACCGGTTAGGTCTGGGTTAGGTCTGGGATATGCGCGCATCTGGCTTATACTTTCGCCTTTTTCGCAAACTTGTTGGCCAGATCCTCGGTTTTTTCCGTGTTTGAATCACGTAGTAATGTGGTAACACACTGAAGCAGTCAATTAAACCTGGTTCCGATCAATATTTTAGAGGATAACACCGGTTAGGTCTGGGTTAGGTCCGGGAAATGCACGCATCTGGCTTATGATTTCGCCTTTTTCGCAAACTTGTTGACCAGATCCTGGGTTTTTTCCGTGTTTGAATCACGTAGTAATGTGGTACCACACTGAGGCAGTCAATTAAACCTGGTTTCGATCAATATTTTAGAGGATAACACCGGCTAGGACTGGGTTCGGTCCGGGAAATGCACGCATCTGGCTTATGATTTCGCCTTTTTCGCAAACTTGTTAACCAGATCCTGGGTTTTTTCCGTGTTTGAATCACGTAGTAATGTGGTACCACACTGAGGCAGTCAATTAAACCTGGTTTCGATCAATATTTTAGAGGATAACACCGGTTAGGTCTGGGTTAGGTCTGGGATATGCGCGCATCTGGCTTATACTTTCGCCTTTTTCGCAAACTTGTTGGCCAGATCCTGGGTTTTTTCCGTGTTTGAATCACGTAGTAATGTGGTAATACACTGAAGCAGTCAATTAAACCTGGTTTCGATCAATATTTTAGAGGATAACACCGGTTAGGTCTGGGTTAGGTCTGGGTTACGCCCGCATCTGGCTCATGATTTTGCCATCTTCGCATACTTGTTGGCCAGATCCTGGGTTTTTTTCGTGTTTGAATGATGTAGTAATGTGGTAACACACTGAAGCAGTCAATTTAACCTGGTTTCGATCAATATTTTAGAGGATAACACCGGTTAGGTCTGGGTTAGGTCTGGGTTATGCGCGCATCTGGCTCATGATTTTGCCTTCCTCGCATACTTGTTGGCCAGATCCTGGGTTTTTTTCGTGTTTGAATCATGTAGTAATGTGGTAACACACAGAAGCAGTCAATTAAACCTCGTTTCGATCAATATTTTAGAGGATAACTCCGGTTAGGTCTGGGTTAGGTCTGGGTTATGCCCGCATCTGGCTCATGATTTTGCCTTCTTCGCATACTTGTTGGCCAGATCCTGGGTTTTTTCCGTGTTCGTATCACGTAGTAACGTGGTAATTCACTGAAACACTCAATTAAGCCTGGTTTCGATCAATATTTTAGAGGATAACACCGGTTAGGTCTGGGTTAGGTCTGGGATATGCGCGCATCTGGCTTATACTTTCGCCTTTTTCGCAAACTTTTTGGACAGATCCTGGGGTTTTTCCGTGTTTGAATCACGTAGTAATGTGGTAATACATTGAAGCAGTCAATTAAACCTGGTTTCGATCAATATTTTAGAGGATAACACCGGCTAGGACTGGGTTCGGTCCGGGAAATGCACGCATCTGGCTTATGATTTCGCCTTTTTCGCAAACTTGTTAACCAGATCCTGGGTTTTTTCCGTAATTGAATCACGTAGTAATGTGGTACCACACTGAGGCAGTCAATTAAACCTGGTTTCGATCAATATTTTAGAGGATAACACCGGTTAGGTCTGGGTTAGGTCTGGGATATGCGCGCATCTGGCTTATACTTTCGCCTTTTTCGCAAACTTGTTGGCCAGATCCTGGGTTTTTTCCGTGTTTGAATCACGTAGTAATGTGGTAATACACTGAAGCAGTCAATTAAACCTGGTTTCGATCAATATTTTAGAGGATAACACCGGTTAGGTCTGGGTTAGGTCTGGGTTACGCCCGCATCTGGCTCATGATTTTGCCATCTTCGCATACTTGTTGGCCAGATCCTGGGTTTTTTTCGTGTTTGAATGATGTAGTAATGTGGTAACACACTGAAGCAGTCAATTAAACCTGGTTTCGATCAATATTTTAGAGGATAACACCGGTTAGGTCTGGGTTAGGTCTGGGTTATGCCGGTTCTGGCTCATGATTTTGCCTTCTTCGCATACTTGTTGGCCAGATCCTGGGTTTTTTTCGTATTTGAATCAAGTAGTAATGTTGTACCACACTGAGGCAGTCAATTAAACCTGGTTTCGATCAATATTTCAGAGGATAACACCGGTTAGGTCTGGGTTAGGTCCGGGATATGCACGCACCTGGCTCATGATTTCGCCTTTTTCGCAAACTTGTTGGCCAGATCCTGGGTTTTTTCCGTGTTTGAATCACGTAGTAATGTGGTAATACACTGAAGCAGTCAATTAAACCTGGTTACGATCAATATTTTAGAGGATAACACCGGTTAGGTCTGGGTTAGGTCCGGGAAATGCACGCATCTGGCTTATGATTTCGCCTTTTTCGCAAACTTGTTAACCAGATCCTGGGTTTTTTCCGTGTATGAATCACGTAGTAATGTGGTACCACACTGAGGCAGTCAATTAAACCTGGTTTCGATCAATATTTTAGAGGATAACACCGGTTAGGTCTGGGTTAGGTCTGGGATATGCGCGCATCTGGCTTATACTTTCGCCTTTTTCGCAAACTTGTTGGCCAGATCCTGGGTTTTTTCCGTGTTTGAATCACGTAGTAATGTGGTAATACACTGAAGCAGTCATTTAAACCTGGTTTCGATCAATATTTTAGAGGATAACACCGGTTAGGTCTGGGTTAGGTCTGGGATACGCGCGCATCTGGCTTATACTTTCGCCTTTTTCGCAAACTTGTTGGCCAGATCCTGTGTTTTTTTCGTGTTTGAATCACGTAGTAATGTGGTAACACACTGAAGCAGTCAATTAAACCTGGTTTCGATCAATATTTTAGAGGATGACACCGGTTAGGTCTGGGTTCGGTCCGGGAAATGCACGCATCTGGCTTATGATTTCGCCTTTTTCGCAAACTTGTTAACCAGATCCTGGGTTTTTTCCGTAATTGAATCACGTAGTAATGTGGTACCACACTGAGGCAGTCAATTAAACCTGGTTTCGATCAATATTTTAGAGGATAACACCGGTTAGGTCTGGGTTAGGTCTGGGATATGCGCGCATCTGGCTTATACTTTCGCCTTTTTCGCAAACTTGTTGGCCAGATCCTGGGTTTTTTCCGTGTTTGAATCACGTAGTAATGTGGTAATACACTGAAGCAGTCAATTAAACCTGGTTTCGATCAATATTTTAGAGGATAACACCGGTTAGGTCTGGGTTAGGTCTGGGTTACGCCCGCATCTGGCTCATGATTTTGCCATCTTCGCATACTTGTTGGCCAGATCCTGGGTTTTTTTCGTGTTTGAATGATGTAGTAATGTGGTAACACACTGAAGCAGTCAATTAAACCTGGTTTCGATCAATATTTTAGAGGATAACACCGGTTAGGTCTGGGTTAGGTCTGGGTTATGCCGGTTCTGGCTCATGATTTTGCCTTCTTCGCATACTTGTTGGCCAGATCCTGGGTTTTTTTCGTATTTGAATCAAGTAGTAATGTTGTACCACACTGAGGCAGTCAATTAAACCTGGTTTCGATCAATATTTCAGAGGATAACACCGGTTAGGTCTGGGTTAGGTCCGGGATATGCACGCACCTGGCTCATGATTTCGCCTTTTTCGCAAACTTGTTGGCCAGATCCTGGGTTTTTTCCGTGTTTGAATCACGTAGTAATGTGGTAATACACTGAAGCAGTCAATTAAACCTGGTTTCGATCAATATTTTAGAGGATAACACCGGTTAGGTCTGGGTTAGGTCTGGGATATGCGCGCATCTGGCTTATACTTTCGCCTTTTTCGCAAACTTGTTGGCCAGATCCTGGGTTTTTTCCGTGTTTGTATCACGTAGTAATGTGGTAATTCACTGAAACACTCAATTAAACCTGGTTACGATCAATATTTTAGAGGATAACACCGGTTAGGTCTGGGTTAGGTCCGGGAAATGCACGCATCTGGCTTATGATTTCGCCTTTTTCGCAAACTTGTTAACCAGATCCTGGGTTTTTTCCGTGTATGAATCACGTAGTAATGTGGTACCACACTGAGGCAGTCAATTAAACCTGGTTTCGATCAATATTTTAGAGGATAACACCGGTTAGGTCTGGGTTAGGTCTGGGATATGCGCGCATCTGGCTTATACTTTCGCCTTTTTCGCAAACTTGTTGGCCAGATCCTGGGTTTTTTCCGTGTTTGAATCACGTAGTAATGTGGTAATACACTGAAGCAGTCATTTAAACCTGGTTTCGATCAATATTTTAGAGGATAACACCGGTTAGGTCTGGGTTAGGTCTGGGATACGCGCGCATCTGGCTTATACTTTCGCCTTTTTCGCAAACTTGTTGGCCAGATCCTGGGTTTTTTCCGTGTTTGTATCACGTAGTAATGTGGTAACATAACGAAGCAGTCAATTAACCCTGGTTTCGATCAATATTTTGGAGGATGACACCGGTTAGGTCTGGGTTAGGTCTGGGTTATGCCCGCATCTGGCTCATGATTTTGCCTTCTTCGCATACTTGTTGGCCAGATCCTGTGTTTTTTTCGTGTTTGAATCACGTAGTAATGTGGTAACACACTGAAGCAGTCAATTAAACCTGGTTTCGATCAATATTTTAGAGGATGACACCGGTTAGGTCTGGGTTAGGTCTGGGATATGCGCGCATCTGGCTTATACTTTCTCCTTTTTCACAAACTTGTTGGCTAGATCCTGGGTTTTTTCGGGTTCGAATCACGTAGTAATGTGGTAACACACTGAAGCAGTCATTTAAACCTGGTTTCGATCAATATTTTAGAGGATAACACCGGTTAGGTCTGGGTTAGGTCTGGGATATGCGCGCATCTGGCTTATACTTTCGCCTTTTTCGCAAACTTTCTGGACAGATCCTGGGGTTTTTCCGTGTTTGAATCACGTAGTCATGTGGTACCACACTGAAGCAGTCAATTAAACCTGGTTTCGATCAATTTTTTTAGGGGATGACACCGGTTAGGTCTGGGTTAGGTCTGGGTTATGCTCCCTCAGGGGCTGTGTCCGGCCAGGTGTCCGGCGCAGTACGGGGCGTAGCGACCCCGAGGTACCTGATGCTAATCACACCGTAAGCCTCCTGTTGGTCGTCGCAACGACCCATTCACAACTCCAGTTTTGGTTTTGTGAATGGTACGTGGCGGCAGGAGGACCGGGGGCCTTGGCTTAACCGCCTGGGCCACGAGGATGGTAACTCTATAAATTACCCTCTAATCCTAAGTTATGGTGCGCGGCGATGGGATGCATGGTTGGGAGAGAAGGCCCAATCCCTAGCGACCACCTCCGGGGGCACCTGCCGAACCCCCGGAGTATTAGGCTTCCCCAGGCATGGCGGCTCTGCCTGGGGTGACCTCCATTCCGACCACACTCGTGGGAACAGTAATGGACATTAATGACTCTCAAATTAGCAACCGGACTGGAAATTTGGAAAACGGAATGGCACGTGTATCGGCAGACAAGATTGGTTTATTGAACAATAATATGGATGGACCACTTCCTGGTGGGGTTAAACCCACGGTCAGGAGTGTGCAGGTGGTGAATCCCCCGTTGGGGGTCCACCTGGAGGGTGATGTTGACCTGGTCAGGGTCGGTCCCGCTCCTGTTGTCAGCCTAGAGCGGCTAAATGTCACGGAGTGGCGTAAGGCGGGGAGGGAGTCACCTCCCCGCAAGAGGCATGATGCCGTGGGATCGCTGCCTTCGATGGGCGGCGCAGCCCAGAGGAAAGATGAGGGGACGGTATGCGTTGGGAAGACCATCTCCCACACCCTCGACGACGACGACTCGCAGGATGGCGACGAGTGGGCGCCGAATCCTTGCACCGGTGACGAAGCTGAGAGTGGCGACTCCAGCGAGGGTTATGGTCCCGGTAAGAGAAAGAGGAAGGGCCCCGGGGCTGGAAGACCCAGGGGTATCTTCGTGGACCCCAAAAAGTTGGGTCCCGGGATGAAGGCCCTGCCGAAGCAGGCAGACCTCCGCAACATTGCGGAGGTCATGAAATCGGACGAGCTCCTGGGTCGGCTCAAGGAGCAACTAGAGTCCGTCGTCAAGGTGGCAGACACCGCAAGCCACCTTAAGACGACGGACATCCGTGGGCTCCGCTTAGCAGCGAGGGTGGCTATGGTCAGCGCCGAAGAACTTCACGGCAGAGCTGACCGTGCCGAAAATCCCAATAGGCCGGCCCGGGAGGTAGTCATTCGCCAGAGCGAGTGGGAGAGGAGGGCCAAGGCCCTCGAGAAGAGGTTGGAGGTGGCGGACAAGACCGCCACAACCCTGTCCGAGACCGTGAGAGTTAAGGACAGGGAGCTGGAGCACCTCAGGCGGGAAGTGGGCCGCCTGAGGTATAAGCAGGAGCAGCGGAGGCTGCTTCGGGAGGGGGAGGAGTTGGCCAGCGAGACGCTACCGGACCATGAATTGCCGTGTGTCCCTCGACCCCGGCGGAAGGATCTCCTTCCGTCAACATTTGCCGGGGAGGACACCGGCATGGAGGTCGAGACGTCGGTCGCAGGACCGTCGTCTGCAGCACGGCCTGCCCCGATTGAGGAGGAGAGTCCCGCGTCCGGAAACCCTTTGATGGTCATGATGACCGAAGTCGTCAAAAGGGTTTCCGAGATGGCGGGACACATATCGGCTGTCGAGAGCCGTTTCGACGCCCGTTTTGAGGCGGTGTGGCGGGCAGTGTCTCGCCCGCCACTCGGGAATGTTCCGCTGCCCCCTTCCGCATCCGTGAGAGCGGCTCCGCCGGCTATGGCGAAAGTGCTGGAGGCGCCAAAAGGGAAGGCGAAGGGAACTGCGGTGACGAAATCGGGCAGCAACCCCAAGAAAAGAGATGCCGCCAAGGCCCAAGGAGGTACAGCAGCGGCCGGTGGGGCGGGCGTGGCGAATTCACCCGCCCCGAAATCTACGATGCCGCCGAAGGCAACGCATCGTCCCCCTCCACCACCTCCCAAGGCGGATAGCGGCAGGTCCGCACCGCCAGCCAACTCCAAGGCAAAGTCCACCCCTGCTCCTGCCAACGATGGGCAGGGCTCCTGGGCTGAGGTGGTGAGGAGGGGGAAGAAGAGGGGTAGTGAAAAGGGTGCGGCACCTTCCGCGGCTTCCTCTAAGGGCGGCAAGATACCCGCTGCCAGTCGGCTAGCCGCCACTACGGCTGCGGGCAGTAAAAAGAAGGGTGGTGTCCAGGTTCCGGCGGCCAAACTGCCGAGGCTGCCGAAGAATGCGGCAGTCTCGGTGACCGCCGCCTCCGGACGAGAAGGAGATTTGGGCCCCCTCCTCAATAGGGTGATGCCCGAGATTTGCAAAGATCTCGGGCTCACCGGGATGCGCCCCACCAGGGCAGTTACCGGGGCGCTATTGCTAGCGATCCCCGGTGAGAAGGGGAAAGAAAAGGCGACGGCCCTGAGGGCGCGTCTTGAGGGGGCCCTCCAGGTCGAGGGTGTTCGGGTGGCTTGCCCCCAAAAACAGGCCGAGTTAAGGGTGTCCGGCCTGTCGGAGGCAGCCACCCAGCAGGCTGTCAGGGAGGCCCTTGCCACAGCCGGGGGTTGCGGCGCTGCGGAGGTAAACGTTGGTGACCTCCGCCGGGACAGCTCGGGCATGTTTACTGCCTGGGCCCGCTGTCCCCTTCGCGCCGCAACCAAGCTCGCGAAATCCGGCCGATTAATGGTCGGCTTCTTCGAGGCCCGGCTGGCAGTACTCGCAGCGAGGCCGCTGCAGTGCCACCGCTGCCTGGAGTTCGGACATGTCCGGCAGCGGTGCACCAGCACTGTCGATCGCAGCGGCCTCTGTTACCGCTGCGGAGGGGCCTCCCACACCGCACGGGAGTGCACGGCCGCCCCTAAATGCCCCCTTTGTGTGGGCTTGGGGCGGCCAGCGGATCACCGCATGGGTGGGGCGGCGTGCCGTCCCCCCAAACGCAAGGGGAAGAAGGCGAAAGGATCGAGTGTGACCCCACCCACGGTGCCGGCTGGTGTTGAGCCGGCGCCGGTGCCCGTCGCGATGGAGGTCCAAGGGGCGGCTTGTACCCAGCCGTCCCCAGCTGTGGTGTCGGGTGCTATACCCGCCCCAGCCTCTGTTGTGACGGGAGGGGTGGTGGTGGCGGGAGTGACCGCCCCGCAGACAGTGACGGAGATGATGGAGGTGGATGTGGCGCCTTGCGACTCGGCGCCCACCACCTCCACGAAGTCGGAATGCATTTTGTCCGGGGGTGGCCCTGCAGAGTCCCCACTCCAATCGACATCCCAGCCGCCGTGCGGGTCAGAGCCCCTTAGTCGGGGGGTGATGGCCTCGTACGGCGGCAAAGATCCGGGGCGCACAGAGGCGTCCATAAGCACTGGAAGGGGAGGCCTGGAGGAGGCCGCGGGTGAGACCCGATAATGTCTCAACGCCTCCTCCAGGTAAATTTGAACCACTGCCGGGGGGCTCAAGATCTCATGCTCCAAACCCTCCGGCAGTGGAACATCGGGATGGCCGTGATCGCCGAGCCCTACCGTGTCCCCAAACACCCCGCTTGGGTGGGGGACCTTAACGGGGTCTCGGCGATCACCTGGCAGTACGGGCGCGGCACGTTGCCGTGCCCCGTAGTGGGGAGGGGCCACGGTTTTGTGGCGGTGAAGTGGGGGGAACTCGTGGTTGCCGGGTGTTACGCGTCGCCCGCTATGGGCCTCAGCGAATTTGAGGCGTACCTCGACGAGGTGGGGAGATGCATCTCCCCACATCTCGCCAGTGGGGTACTCGTCCTGGGCGATTTTAATGCCCACGCTGCAGCCTGGGGCTGCCCCAGGACGACCGTGAAGGGCGACGCGATGCTCGAATGGGCGGCGGGTCACGGCCTCGTAGTTTTGAATCAAGGGGCCGTGAGCACGTGCGTGCACGCGCGGGGCGAGTCGATCGTCGACATATCGTTGGGGAGCCCCGCCATAGCACGCCGTGTGTCCGACTGGAGGGTCGCGGAAGAGGTGGCCACGTTAAGCGACCACCTCTACATTACGTTTTCCGTATCCGCGACCCCCGGCTTAAATGGACCCCGCCAACCGGGCAGGGATGCACACCCGGCGCCACGCTGGTCCGCCAAGAGGCTGGACCCGGACGCCCTTGCGATGGCAGCCTCCGTTGTGGCATGGCAGGAGATGCCACGCCGGACCCTCGGCAATCCATCTGCCGGGGCGCGTTGGTTCCGGGAGACTATGACGTCGTTGTGTGACGCAGTCATGCCCCGGGCCACCGCCCCGAGCCGAGGGGGGTCCGTGTACTGGTGGTCGGGCGAGATCGAGGATTTACGCACTCGGTGCGTTGTCGCCCGACGCCGGTACACCCGCGCCAGGAGACGGCGCGGGGCGACGGAGGCAGAGGTGGTGGGGTTGCGCGGGGAATTTTCCCTGGCGCGAAGAACCCTCCGCCGGGCCATCGCGACCGCGAAAGCCCAGGCATGGACGGAGCTCCTCGGGTCTCTGGATGCAAATCCATGGGGGCGCCCTTATCATATGGTCGTAGGGAAGATGCGATCATGGGCGCCCCCGATCACAGAGAGCCTCGACCCCCAGCTGCTCGGGGAAACTATGCGCGTCCTCTTCCCCGCTGGGGGAGAGGCGTTCCTGCATCCCCCCGAGCCACAGCCGGATCACCCGCCTTGGTGGTCCGACGAACTGGGGGTCTCCGAGGAGGAGCTAGCTAGGGCCGTCCGGAGAATGGCTGCCAAGAAGACGGCGCCAGGACCGGACGGCATACCCGGCAAGGCCTGGGCAGTAGCGGTGGGCGTTTTGGGTGGCGGGTTGATACGCGTCTTCGACGCGTGCCTCCAGACCGGTCAGTTCCCCCCCATATGGAAGGTGGCGAGGTTGGTCCTCCTCCACAAGCCAGGGAAGCCCGCGGATTCTCCATCCGCGTTCCGACCCATTTGTCTGTTGGACGAGGCTGGGAAACTCCTCGAGCGGGTCATTGTATCCCGTCTCGAGGGGCATCTGTCCCGCGTCGGCCCTGATCTGGCCGACCGACAGTTCGGCTTTCGCCGGGGCCGCTCCACTGTCGACGCCATAGCGACCGTGCGGACCCTGGCGGAATCGGCAATCTCCCGGGGGGGTGTGGCATTGGCAGTCTCGTTGGACATAGCCAACGCCTTTAACACCGTCTCCTGGGGGGCGATAGGTCGGGCACTCCAGTACCACCGGGTGCCCGCCTATCTGTGTCGACTGATCGGGGACTATCTGCGGGGCAGGGTAGTCCAATATCCGGGTCGGAACGGGATGGAGCAGAGAGCGGTGCACAGCGGCGTTCCACAGGGGTCGGTCCTCGGGCCGCTCCTGTGGAACTTGGCGTATGACGCGGTGCTGCGGGCTGACCTCCCCGTCGGCGTGTCGTTGGTTTGTTATGCCGACGACACCCTGGTGATAGCCGGCGGGGATACGTGGTGGAGGGCCGTGGCCCTCGCGGAGGAAGGGACGGCACGAGTCGTCGCCGAGGTAGAGCGTCTGGGGTTGCGCGTGGCACCCCAAAAGACCGAGGCCATCTGGCTGTGTAACGTCAGTGGTCGAGGGGTGCCGCGCCAGGCGTCTCTACGGGTGGGTGGAGCCCAAGTCGGGGTGGGGCGCCGGATGAAGTACCTGGGCCTCACCCTCGACAGCTACTGGCGGTTCGGGCATTATTTGGAAGGGTTGGGTCCCCGTATTGAAAGGGCAGCGGCCGCGTTAGGTCGCATAATGCCCAATCTCGGGGGACCCAACATGGCGGCACGGCGGCTGTATTTGGGAGTCGTCCGGTCCATGGCGCTTTATGGCGCGCCTATATGGGCCGGCGGTCTGATGGCCAATCGGCGGGGTGCATTTGTACTCCGTCGGTTACAGAGGTTGGTCGCCATCAGAGTCGTGCGGGGTTATCGCACGATCTCCTACACAGCCGCCACCTTGCTGGCGGGTTCCGCACCGTTTCACCTGCTGGTGAAAATGGACGCAGAGGTCTATCAAAACCTCTGCGACCTTCGCCAGCGGGGTGTGGACCCGCACGGCGAGGAGGCCGCCAGGGCCCGAAGTCAGGCGCGGCGACGCGTCTATAGTCGGTGGCTGGTCTGGTTATCCAAGCCAGACCAGCGGGATGATCGCGTCGCCGCGGCGGTCCGCCCAGAGTTTTATGCCTGGGTGGGCCGTAGCTGGGGTACGCCCACCTACCGCCTGACACAGGTACTGACCGGACACGGTTGCTTCGGTCGGTACCTGCATCGGATAGGGCGGGAGGCGACGGCTGCGTGCCATCATTGCAGGGGAAGGGAGGACACCGCGCAGCACACGCTGCAGTTTTGCCCGGCGTGGGCAGCGCAGCGCGGTGTCCTTATTAGAGCGATTGGAGCGGACCTCTCGCTGCCGGCCGTCATTCGTGCGATGGTCGGCAGTAAGGAGGCGTGGGCGGCCATGGCCTTGTTTTGTGAAGAGGTCATGGCCGCGAAGGAGGACGCCGAAAGGGCGCGAGAGGAGGTGGGGGGCAGGCGGCGACGCCGACCGTAAGACCCTCCACCGCTCCCCGTGCCAGGGGGAGCGCGAAGGGGTCGGTGATGGTGTTTGTGGTGCGAGGTGAGGGACTTTATCCCCTCATTCCCCCTCGCACCCAGCCTATCACCGGACCGGGGGCCCGTGGTAGGGGCCCCGTCTAGCGGGGGCGGCAGTGTTAGCCGGCCCCGCAGCCGTGGTCGCGATCGGGTGGGGGCCCGGTCGCGGCTAGTAGCAACGGCGCGAGTGGGGGCGACGTCGCGTGTGACCGCGCGGCGTCGCCGGGGGGCAATCAGTTTAGTTTGCCCCCCATTGGGGAAGGAGGATCGCTTCTCCTCCCCCGGGAAGGGCCCGTAGTAGGGTGTTGCGCCAACGGGGAGAGTCACGGTAGTATCGCTAGTTTGGTTCCCGTGACTCTCCCCAGATAAAGGGCGCAGGCGGTCACCGTGGTGTTTTAGCCGGTAAGAGTCCGGCACTACCCCGGCCTCCCCCCCCCCCAGGGAGCCGGGGTGTCCATGAGGATTTCACCACGTTAAAAAAAAAAAAAAAAAAAAAAAGGTCTGGGTTATGCCCGCATCTGGCTCATGATTTTGCCTTCTTCGCATACTTGTTGGTCAGATCCTGGATTTCTTTCGTGTTTGAATCACGTAGTAATGTGGTAACACACTGAAGCAGTCAATTTAACCTGGTTTCGATCAATATTTTAGAGGATAACACCGGTTAGGTCTGGGTTAGGTCTGGGATACGCGCGCATCTGGCTTATACTTTCGCCTTTTTCGCAAACTTGTTGGCCAGATCCTGGGTTTTTTCCGTGTTTGTATCACGTAGTAATGTGGTAACATAACGAAGCAGTCAATTAACCCTGGTTTCGATCAATATTTTGGAGGATGACACCGGTCAGGTCTGGGTTAGGTCTGGGTTATGCCCGCATCTGGCTCATGATTTTGCCTTCTTCGCATACTTGTTGGCCAGATCCTGGGTTTTTTTCGTGTTTGAATCACGTAGTAATGTGGTAACACACTGAAGCCGTCAATTAAACCTGGTTTCGATCAATATTTTAGAGGATGACACCGGTTAGGTCTGGGTTAGGTCTGGGATATGCGCGCATCTGGCTTATTCTTTCTCCTTTTTCGCAAACTTGTTGGCTAGATCCTGGGTTTTTTCGGGTTCGAATCACGTAGTAATGTGGTAACACACTGAAGCAGTCATTTATACCTGGTTTCGATCAATATTTTAGAGGATAACACAGGTTAGGTCTGGGTTAGGTCTGGGATATGCGCGCATCTGGCTTATACTTTCGCCTTTTTCGCAAACTTTTTGGCCAGATCCTGGGTTTTTTCCGTGTTTGAATCACGTAGTAATGTGGTACCACACTGAGGTAGTCAATTAAACCTGGTTTCGATCAATATTTTAGAGGATAACACCGGTTAGGTCTGGGTTAGGTCTGGGTTATGCCCGCATCTGGCTCATGATTTTGCCTTCTTCGCATACTTGTTGGCCAGATCCTTGGTTTTTTTCGTGTTTGAATCACGTAGTAATGTGGTAACACACTGAAGCAGTCAATTAAACCTGGTTTGATAAATATTTTAGAGGATAACACCGGTTAGGTCTGGGTTAGGTCTGGGATATGCGCGCATCTGGCTTATACTTTCTCCTTTTTCGCAAACTTGTTGGCTAGATCCTGGGTTTTTTCGGGTTCGAATCACGTAGTAATGTGGTAACACACTGAAGCAGTCATTCAAACCTGGTTTCGATCAATATTTTAGAGGATAACACCGGTTAGGTCTGGGTTAGGTCTGGGATATGCGCGCATCTGGCTGATACTTTCGCCTTTTTCGCAAACTTTTTGGACAGATCCTGGGTTTTTTCCGTGTTTGAATCACGTAGTCATGTGGTACCACACTGAGGTAGTCAATTAAACCTGGTTTCGATCAATATTTTAGAGGATAACACCGGTTAGGTCTGGGTTAGGTCTGGGTTATGCCCGCATCTGGCTCATGATTTTGCCTTCTTCGCATACTTGTTGGTCAGATCCTTGGTTTTTTTCGTGTTTGAATCACGTAGTAATGTGGTAACACACTGAAGCAGTCAATTAAACCTGGTTTCGATCAATATTTTAGAGGATAACACCGGTTAGGTCTGCGTTAGGTCTGGGTTACGCCCGCATCTGGCTCATGATTTTGCCATCTTCGCATACTTGTTGGCCAGATCCTGGGTTTTTTTCGTGTTTGAATGATGTAGTAATGTGGTAACACACTGAAGCAGTCAATTAAACCTGGTTTCGATCAATATTTTAGAGGATAACACCGGTTAGGTCTGGGTTAGGTCTGGGTTATGCCCGCTTCTGGCTCATGATTTTGCCTTCTTCGCATACTTGTTGGCCAGATCCTGGGTTTTTTTCGTATTTGAATCACGTAGTAATGTTGTACCACACTGAGGCAGACAATTAAACCTGGTTTCGATCAATATTTCAGAGGATAACACCGGTTAGGTCTGGGTTAGGTCCGGGATATGCACGCACCTGGCTCATGATTTCGCCTTTTTCGCAAACTTGTTGGCCAGATACTGGGTTTTTTCCGTGTTTGAATCACGTAGTAATGTGGTAATACACTGAAGCAGTCAATTAAACCTGGTTTCGATCAATATTTTAGAGGATAACACCGGTTAGGTCTGGGTTAGGTCTGGGATATGCGCGCATCTGGCTTATACTTTCGCCTTTTTCGCAAACTTGTTGGCCAGATCCTGGGTTTTTTCCGTGTTTGTATCACGTAGTAATGTGGTAATTCACTGAAACACTCAATTAAACCCGGTTTCGATCAATATTTTAGAGGATAACACCGGTTAGGTCTGGGTTAGGTCTGGGTTATGCCCGCATCTGGCTCATGATTTTGCCTTCTTCGCATACTTGTTGGCCAGATCCTGGGTTTTTTTCGTGTTTGAATCACGTAGTAATGTGGTAACACACTGAAGCCGTAAATTAAACCTGGTTTCGATCAATATTTTAGAGGATGACACCGGTTAGGTCTGGGTTAGGTCTGGGATATGCGGGCATCTGGCTTATACTTTCTCCTTTTTCGCAAACTTGTTGGCTAGATCCTGGGTTTTTTCGGGTTCGAATCACGTAGTAATGTGGTAACACACTGAAGCAGTCATTTATACCTGGTTTCGATCAATATTTTAGAGGATAACACAGGTTAGGTCTGGGTTAGGTCTGGGATATGCGCGCATCTGGCTTATACTTTCGCCTTTTTCGCAAACTTTTTGGCCAGATCCTGGGTTTTTTCCGTGTTTGAATCACGTAGTAATGTGGTACCACACTGAGGTAGTCAATTAAACCTGGTTTCGATCAATATTTTAGAGGATAACACCGGTTAGGTCTGGGTTAGGTCTGGGTTATGCCCGCATCTGGCTCATGATTTTGCCTTCTTCGCATACTTGTTGGCCAGATCCTTGGTTTTTTTCGTGTTTGAATCACGTAGTAATGTGGTAACACACTGAAGCAGTCAATTAAACCTGGTTTCGATCAATATTTTAGAGGATAACACCGGTTAGGTCTGGGTTAGGTCTGGGATATGCGCGCATCTGGCTTATACTTTCTCCTTTTTCGCAAACTTGTTGGCTAGATCCTGGGTTTTTTCGGGTTCGAATCACGTAGTAATGTGGTAACACACTGAAGCAGTCATTTAAACCTGGTTTCGATCAATATTTTAGAGGATAACACCGGTTAGGTCTGGGTTAGGTCTGGGATATGCGCGCATCTGGCTTATACTTTCGCCTTTTTCGCAAACTTTTTGGACAGATCCTGGGTTTTTTCCGTGTTTGAATCACGTAGTCATGTGGTACCACACTGAGGTAGTCAATTAAACCTGGTTTCGATCAATATTTTAGAGGATAACTCCGGTTAGGTCTGGGTTAGGTCTGGGTTATGCCCGCATCTGGCTCATGATTTTGCCTTCTTCGCATACTTGTTGGCCAGATCCTTGGTTTTTTTCGTGTTTGAATCACGTAGTAATGTGGTAACACACTGAAGCAGTCAATTAAACCTGGTTTCGATCAATATCTTAGAGGATAACACCGGTTAGGTCTGGGTTAGGTCTGGGTTACGCCCGCATCTGGCTCATGATTTTGCCATCTTCGCATACTTGTTGGCCAGATCCTGGGCTTTTTTCGTGTTTGAATCACGTAGTAATGTGGTAATACACTGAAGCAGTCAATTAAACCTGGTTTCGATCAATATTTTAGAGGATAACACCGGTTAGGTCTGGGTTAGGTCTGGGATATGCGCGCATCTGGCTTATACTTTCGCCTTTTTCGCAAACTTGTTGGCCAGATCCTGGGTTTTTTCCGTGTTTGTATCACGTAGTAATGTGGTAATTCACTGAAACACTCAATTAAACCTGGTTTCGATCAATATTTTAGAGGATAACACCGGTTAGGTCTGGGTTAGGTCCGGAAAATGCACGCATCTGGCTTATGATTTCGCCTTTTTCGCAAACTTGTTAACCAGATCCTGGGTTTTTTCCGTGTATGAATCACGTAGTAATGTGGTACCACACTGAGGCAGTCAATTAAACCTGGTTTCGATCAATATTTTAGAGGATAACACCGGTTAGGTCTGGGTTAGGTCTGGGATATGCGCGCATCTGGCTTATACTTTCGCCTTTTTCGCAAACTTGTTGGCCAGATCCTGGGTTTTTTCCGTGTTTGAATCACGTAGTAATGTGGTAATACACTGAAGCAGTCAATTAAACCTGGTTTCGATCAATATTTTAGAGGATAACACCGGTTAGGTCTGGGTTAGGTCTGGGATACGCGCGCATCTGGCTTATACTTTCGCCTTTTTCGCAAACTTGTTGGCCAGATCCTGGGTTTTTTCCGTGTTTGTATCACGTAGTAATGTGGTAACATAACGAAGCAGTCAATTAACCCTGGTTTCGATCAATATTTTGGAGGATGACACCGGTTAGGTCTGGGTTAGGTCTGGGTTATGCCCGCATCTGGCTCATGATTTTGCCTTCTTCGCATACTTGTTGGCCAGATCCTGTGTTTTTTTCGTGTTTGAATCACGTAGTAATGTGGTAACACACTGAAGCAGTCAATTAAACCTGGTTTCGATCAATATTTTAGAGGATGACACCGGTTAGGTCTGGGTTAGGTCTGGGATATGCGCGCATCTGGCTTATACTTTCTCCTTTTTCACAAACTTGTTGGCTAGATCCTGGGTTTTTTCGGGTTCGAATCACGTAGTAATGTGGTAACACACTGAAGCAGTCATTTAAACCTGGTTTCGATCAATATTTTAGAGGATAACACCGGTTAGGTCTGGGTTAGGTCTGGGTTACGCCCGCATCTGGCTCATGATTTTGCCATCTTCGCATACTTGTTGGCCAGATCCTGGGTTTTTTTCGTGTTTGAATGATGTAGTAATGTGGTAACACACTGAAGCAGTCAATTAAACCTGGTTTCGATCAATATTTTAGAGGATAACACCGGTTAGGTCTGGGTTAGGTCTGGGTTATGCCCGCTTCTGGCTCATGATTTTGCCTTCTTCGCATACTTGTTGGCCAGATCCTGGGTTTTTTTCGTATTTGAATCACGTAGTAATGTTGTACCACACTGAGGCAGTCAATTAAACCTGGTTTCGATCAATATTTCAGAGGATAACACCGGTTAGGTCTGGGTTAGGTCCGGGATATGCACGCACCTGGCTCATGATTTCGCCTTTTTCGCAAACTTGTTGGCCAGATACTGGGTTTTTTCCGTGTTTGAATCACGTAGTAATGTGGTAATACACTGAAGCAGTCAATTAAACCTGGTTTCGATCAATATTTTAGAGGATAACACCGGTTAGGTCTGGGTTAGGTCTGGGATATGCGCGCATCTGGCTTATACTTTCGCCTTTTTCGCAAACTTGTTGGCC
This sequence comes from Colletes latitarsis, assembly GCF_051014445.1. Lineage (NCBI taxonomy): Eukaryota > Metazoa > Arthropoda > Insecta > Hymenoptera > Colletidae > Colletes > Colletes latitarsis. The sequence goes on along the minus strand of NC_135145.1, from coordinate 4,245,749 downwards.
AGGTCCTGGGTTTTTTCCGTGTTTGTATCACGTAGTAATGTGGTAATTCACTGAAACACTCAATTAAACCCGGTTTCGATCAATATTTTAGAGGATAACACCGGTTAGGTCTGGGTTAGGTCTGGGATATGCGCGCATCTGGCTTATACTTTCGCCTTTTTCGCAAACTTGTTGGCCAGATCCTGGGTTTTTTCCGTGTTTGAATCACGTAGTAATGTGGTACCACACTGAGGCAGTCAATTAAACCTGGTTTCGATCAATATTTTAGAGGATAACACCGGTTAGGTCTGGGTTAGGTCTGGGTTATGCCCGCATCTGGCTCATGATTTTGCCTTCCTCGCATACTTGTTGGCCAGATCCTGGGTTTTTTCCGTGTTTGAATCATGTAGTAATGTGGTAACACACAGAAGCAGTCAATTAAACCTGGTTTCGATCAATATTTTAGAGGATAACACCGGTTAGGTCTGGGTTAGGTCTGGGTTATGCCCGCATCTGGCTCATGATTTTGCCTTCTTCGCATACTTGTTGGCCAGATCCTGGGTTTTTTTCGTGTTTGAATCACGTAGTAATGTGGTAACACACTGAAGCAGTCAATTAAACCTGGTTTCGATCAATTTTTTTAGGGGATGACACCGGTTAGGTCTGGGTTAGGTCTGGGTTATGCCCGCATCTGGCTCATGATTTTGCCTTCTTCGCATACTTGTTGGTCAGATCCTGGATTTTTTTCGTGTTTGAATCACGTAGTAATGTGGTAACACACTGAAGCAGTCAATTTAACCTGGTTTCGATCAATATTTTAGAGGATAACACCGGTTAGGTCTGGGTTAGGTCTGGGTTATGCCCGCATCTGGCTCATGATTTTGCCTTCTTCGCATACTTGTTGGCCAGATCCTGGGTTTTTTTCGTGTTTGAATCACGTAGTAATGTGGTAACACACTGAAGCAGTCAATTAAACCTGGTTTCGATCAATTCTTTTAGGGGATGACACCGGTTAGGTCTGGGTTAGGTCTGGGTTATGCCCGCATCTGGCTCATGATTTTGCCTTCTTCGCATACTTGTTGGCCAGATCCTGGGTTTTTTTCGTGTTTGAATCACGTAGTAATGTGGTAACACACTGAAGCCGTCAATTAAACCTGGTTTCGATCAATATTTTAGAGGATGACACCGGTTAGGTCTGGGTTAGGTCTGGGATATGCGCGCATCTGGCTTATACTTTCTCCTTTTTCGCAAACTTGTTGGCTAGATCCTGGGTTTTTTCGGGTTCGAATCACGTAGTAATGTGGTAACACACTGAAGCAGTCATTTATACCTGGTTTCGATCAATATTTTAGAGGATAACACAGGTTAGGTCTGGGTTAGGTCTGGGATATGCGCGCATCTGGCTTATACTTTCGCCTTTTTCGCAAACTTTTTGGCCAGATCCTGGGTTTTTTCCGTGTTTGAATCACGTAGTAATGTGGTACCACACTGAGGTAGTCAATTAAACCTGGTTTCGATCAATATTTTAGAGGATAACGCCGGTTAGGTCTGGGTTAGGTCTGGGTTATGCCCGCATCTGGCTCATGATTTTGCCTTCTTCGCATACTTGTTGACCAGATCCTTGGTTTTTTTCGTGTTTGAATCACGTAGTAATGTGGTAACACACTGAAGCAGTCAATTAAACCTGGTTTCGATCAATATTTTAGAGGATAACACCGGTTAGGTCTGGGTTAGGTCTGGGATATGCGCGCATCTGGCTTATACTTTCTCCTTTTTCGCAAACTTGTTGGCTAGATCCTGGGTTTTTTCGGGTTCGAATCACGTAGTAATGTGGTAACACACTGAAGCAGTCATTTAAACCTGGTTTCGATCAATATTTTAGAGGATAACACCGGTTAGGTCTGGGTTAGGTCTGGGATATGCGCGCATCTGGCTTATACTTTCGCCTTTTTCGCAAACTTTTTGGACAGATCCTGGGTTTTTTCCGTGTTTGAATCACGTAGTCATGTGGTACCACACTGAGGTAGTCAATTAAACCTGGTTTCGATCAATATTTTAGAGGATAACTCCGGTTAGGTCTGGGTTAGGTCTGGGTTATGCCCGCATCTGGCTCATGATTTTGCCTTCTTCGCATACTTGTTGGCCAGATCCTTGGTTTTTTTCGTGTTTGAATCACGTAGTAATGTGGTAACACACTGAAGCAGTCAATTAAACCTGGTTTCGATCAATATCTTAGAGGATAACACCGGTTAGGTCTGGGTTAGGTCTGGGTTACGCCCGCATCTGGCTCATGATTTTGCCATCTTCGCATACTTGTTGGCCAGATCCTGGGTTTTTTTCGTGTTTGAATGATGTAGTAATGTGGTAACACACTGAAGCAGTCAATTAAACCTGGTTTCGATCAATATTTTAGAGGATAACACCGGTTAGGTCTGGGTTAGGTCTGGGTTATGCCCGCTTCTGGCTCATGATTTTGCCTTCTTCGCATACTTGTTGGCCAGATCCTGGGTTTTTTTCGTATTTGAATCACGTAGTAATGTTGTACCACACTGAGGCAGTCAATTAAACCTGGTTTCGATCAATATTTCAGAGGATAACACCGGTTAGGTCTGGGTTAGGTCCGGGATATGCACGCACCTGGCTCATGATTTTGCCTTCTTCGCATACTTGTTGGCCAGATCCTTGGTTTTTTTCGTGTTTGAATCACGTAGTAATGTGGTAACACACTGAAGCAGTCAATTAAACCTGGTTTCGATCAATATTTTAGAGGATAACACCGGTTAGGTCTGAGTTAGGTCTGGGTTACGCCCGCATCTGGCTCATGATTTTGCCATCATCGCATACTTGTTGGCCAGATTCTGGGTTTTTTTCGTGTTTGAATGATGTAGTAATGTGGTAACACACTGAAGCAGTCAATTAAACCTGGTTCCGATCAATATTTTAGAGGATAACACCGGTTAGGTCTGGGTTAGGTCTGGGTTATGCCCGCTTCTGGCTCATGATTTTGCCTTCTTCGCATACTTGTTGGCCAGATCCTGGGTTATTTTCGTATTTGAATCACGTAGTAATGTTGTACCACACTGAGGCAGTCAATTAAACCTGGTTTCGATCAATATTTCAGAGGATAACACCGGTTAGGTCTGGGTTAGGTCCGGGATATGCACGCACCTGGCTCATGATTTCGCCTTTTTCGCAAACTTGTTGGCCAGATCCTGGGTTTTTTCCGTGTTTGAATCACGTAGTAATGTGGTAATACACTGAAGCAGTCAATTAAACCTGGTTTCGATCAATATTTTAGAGGATAACACCGGTTAGGTCTGGGTTAGGTCTGGGATATGCGCGCATCTGGCTTATACTTCTCCTTTTTCGCAAACTTGTTGGCCAGATCCTGGGTTTTTTCCGTGTTTGTATCACGTAGTAATGTGGTAATTCACTGAAACACTCAATTAAACCTGGTTTCGATCAATATTTTAGAGGATAACACCGGTTAGGTCTGGGTTAGGTCTGGGATATGCGCGCATCTGGCTTATACTTTCGCCTTTTTCGCAAACTTGTTGGCCAGATCCTGGGTTTTTTCCGTGTTTGAATCACGTAGTAATGTGGTACCACACTGAGGCAGTCAATTAAACCTGGTTTCGATCAATATTTTAGAGGATAACACCGGTTAGGTCTGGGTTAGGTCTGGGTTATGCCCGCATCTGGCTCATGATTTTGCCTTCCTCGCATAATTGTTGGCCAGATCCTGGGTTTTTTTCGTGTTTGAATCATGTAGTAATGTGGTAATACACTGAAGCAGTCAATTAAACCTGGTTTCGATCAATATTTTAGAGGATAACACCGGTTAGGTCTGGGTTAGGTCTGGGATATGCGCGCATCTGGCTTATACTTCTCCTTTTTCGCAAACTTGTTGGCCAGATCCTGGGTTTTTTCCGTGTTTGTATCACGTAGTAATGTGGTAATTCACTGAAACACTCAGTTAAACCTGGTTTCGATCAATATTTTAGAGGATAACACCGGTTAGGTCTGGGTTAGGTCTGGGATATGCGCGCATCTGGCTTATACTTTCGCCTTTTTCGCAAACTTGTTGGCCAGATCCTGGGTTTTTTCCGTGTTTGAATCACGTAGTAATGTGGTACCACACTGAGGCAGTCAATTAAACCTGGTTTCGATCAATATTTTAGAGGATAACACCGGTTAGGTCTGGGTTAGGTCTGGGTTATGCCCGCATCTGGCTCATGATTTTGCCTTCTTCGCATACTTGTTGGCCAGATCCTGGGTTTTTTTCGTGTTTGAATCACGTAGTAATGTGGTAACACACTGAAGCAGTCAATTAAACCTGGTTTCGATCAATTTTTTTAGGGGATGACACCGGTTAGGTCTGGGTTAGGTCTGGGTTATGCCCGCATCTGGCTCATGATTTTGCCTTCTTCGCATACTTGTTGGTCAGATCCTGGATTTTTTTCGTGTTTGAATCACGTAGTAATGTGGTAACACACTGAAGCAGTCAATTTAACCTGGTTTCGATCAATATTTTAGAGGATAACACCGGTTAGGTCTGGGTTAGGTCTGGGATACGCGCGCATCTGGCTTATACTTTCGCCTTTTTCGCAAACTTGTTGGCCAGATCCTGGGTTTTTTCCGTGTTTGTATCACGTAGTAATGTGTAAACATAACGAAGCAGTCAATTAACCCTGGTTTCGATCAATATTTTGGAGGATGACACCGGTTAGGTCTGGGTTAGGTCTGGGTTATGCCCGCATCTGGCTCATGATTTTGCCTTCTTCGCATACTTGTTGGCCAGATCCTGGGTTTTTTGCGTGTTTGAATCACGTAGTAATGTGGTAACACACTGAAGCCGTCAATTAAACCTGGTTTCGATCAATATTTTAGAGGATGACACCGGTTAGGTCTGGGTTAGGTCTGGGATATGCGCGCATCTGGCTTATACTTTCTCCTTTTTCGCAAACTTGTTGGCTAGATCCTGTGTTTTTTCGGGTTCGAATCACGTAGTAATGTGGTAACACACTGAAGCAGTCATTTATACCTGGTTTCGATCAATATTTTAGAGGATAACACAGGTTAGGTCTGGGTTAGGTCTGGGATATGCTCGCATCTGGCTTATACTTTCGCCTTTTTCGCAAACTTTTTGGCCAGATCCTGGGTTTTTTTCGTGTTTGAATCACGTAGTAATGTGGTAACACACTGAAGCAGTCAATTAAACCTGGTTTCGATCAATATTTTAGAGGATAACACCGGTTAGGTCTGGGTTAGGTCTGGGTTATGCCCGCATCTGGCTCATGATTTTGCCTTCTTCGCATACTTGTTGGCCAGATCCTGGGTTTTTTTCGTGTTTGAATCACGTAGTAATGTGGTAACACACTGAAGCAGTCAATTAAACCTGGTTTCGATCAATTTTTTTAGGGGATGACACCGGTTAGGTCTGGGTTAGGTCTGGGATATGCGCGCATCTGGCTTATACTTTCTCCTTTTTCGCAAACTTGTTGGCTAGATCCTGTGTTTTTTCGGGTTCGAATCACGTAGTAATGTGGTAACACACTGAAGCAGTCATTTATACCTGGTTTCGATCAATATTTTAGAGGATAACACAGGTTAGGTCTGGGTTAGGTCCGGGATATGCACGCACCTGGCTCATGATTTTGCCTTCTTCGCATACTTGTTGGCCAGATCCTTGGTTTTTTTCGTGTTTGAATCACGTAGTAATGTGGTAACACACTGAAGCAGTCAATTAAACCTGGTTTCGATCAATATTTTAGAGGATAACACCGGTTAGGTCTGAGTTAGGTCTGGGTTACGCCCGCATCTGGCTCATGATTTTGCCATCATCGCATACTTGTTGGCCAGATTCTGGGTTTTTTTCGTGTTTGAATGATGTAGTAATGTGGTAACACACTGAAGCAGTCAATTAAACCTGGTTCCGATCAATATTTTAGAGGATAACACCGGTTAGGTCTGGGTTAGGTCTGGGTTATGCCCGCTTCTGGCTCATGATTTTGCCTTCTTCGCATACTTGTTGGCCAGATCCTGGGTTATTTTCGTATTTGAATCACGTAGTAATGTTGTACCACACTGAGGCAGTCAATTAAACCTGGTTTCGATCAATATTTCAGAGGATAACACCGGTTAGGTCTGGGTTAGGTCCGGGATATGCACGCACCTGGCTCATGATTTCGCCTTTTTCGCAAACTTGTTGGCCAGATCCTGGGTTTTTTCCGTGTTTGAATCACGTAGTAATGTGGTAATACACTGAAGCAGTCAATTAAACCTGGTTTCGATCAATATTTTAGAGGATAACACCGGTTAGGTCTGGGTTAGGTCTGGGATATGCGCGCATCTGGCTTATACTTCTCCTTTTTCGCAAACTTGTTGGCCAGATCCTGGGTTTTTTCCGTGTTTGTATCACGTAGTAATGTGGTAATTCACTGAAACACTCAATTAAACCTGGTTTCGATCAATATTTTAGAGGATAACACCGGTTAGGTCTGGGTTAGGTCTGGGATATGCGCGCATCTGGCTTATACTTTCGCCTTTTTCGCAAACTTGTTGGCCAGATCCTGGGTTTTTTCCGTGTTTGAATCACGTAGTAATGTGGTACCACACTGAGGCAGTCAATTAAACCTGGTTTCGATCAATATTTTAGAGGATAACACCGGTTAGGTCTGGGTTAGGTCTGGGTTATGCCCGCATCTGGCTCATGATTTTGCCTTCCTCGCATAATTGTTGGCCAGATCCTGGGTTTTTTTCGTGTTTGAATCATGTAGTAATGTGGTAATACACTGAAGCAGTCAATTAAACCTGGTTTCGATCAATATTTTAGAGGATAACACCGGTTAGGTCTGGGTTAGGTCTGGGATATGCGCGCATCTGGCTTATACTTCTCCTTTTTCGCAAACTTGTTGGCCAGATCCTGGGTTTTTTCCGTGTTTGTATCACGTAGTAATGTGGTAATTCACTGAAACACTCAATTAAACCTGGTTTCGATCAATATTTTAGAGGATAACACCGGTTAGGTCTGGGTTAGGTCTGGGATATGCGCGCATCTGGCTTATACTTTCGCCTTTTTCGCAAACTTGTTGGCCAGATCCTGGGTTTTTTCCGTGTTTGAATCACGTAGTAATGTGGTACCACACTGAGGCAGTCAATTAAACCTGGTTTCGATCAATATTTTAGAGGATAACACCGGTTAGGTCTGGGTTAGGTCTGGGTTATGCCCGCATCTGGCTCATGATTTTGCCTTCTTCGCATACTTGTTGGCCAGATCCTGGGTTTTTTTCGTGTTTGAATCACGTAGTAATGTGGTAACACACTGAAGCAGTCAATTAAACCTGGTTTCGATCAATTTTTTTAGGGGATGACACCGGTTAGGTCTGGGTTAGGTCTGGGTTATGCCCGCATCTGGCTCATGATTTTGCCTTCTTCGCATACTTGTTGGTCAGATCCTGGATTTTTTTCGTGTTTGAATCACGTAGTAATGTGGTAACACACTGAAGCAGTCAATTTAACCTGGTTTCGATCAATATTTTAGAGGATAACACCGGTTAGGTCTGGGTTAGGTCTGGGATACGCGCGCATCTGGCTTATACTTTCGCCTTTTTCGCAAACTTGTTGGCCAGATCCTGGGTTTTTTCCGTGTTTGTATCACGTAGTAATGTGTAAACATAACGAAGCAGTCAATTAACCCTGGTTTCGATCAATATTTTGGAGGATGACACCGGTTAGGTCTGGGTTAGGTCTGGGTTATGCCCGCATCTGGCTCATGATTTTGCCTTCTTCGCATACTTGTTGGCCAGATCCTGGGTTTTTTGCGTGTTTGAATCACGTAGTAATGTGGTAACACACTGAAGCCGTCAATTAAACCTGGTTTCGATCAATATTTTAGAGGATGACACCGGTTAGGTCTGGGTTAGGTCTGGGATATGCGCGCATCTGGCTTATACTTTCTCCTTTTTCGCAAACTTGTTGGCTAGATCCTGTGTTTTTTCGGGTTCGAATCACGTAGTAATGTGGTAACACACTGAAGCAGTCATTTATACCTGGTTTCGATCAATATTTTAGAGGATAACACAGGTTAGGTCTGGGTTAGGTCTGGGATATGCTCGCATCTGGCTTATACTTTCGCCTTTTTCGCAAACTTTTTGGCCAGATCCTGGGTTTTTTCCGTGTTTGAATCACGTAGTAATGTGGTACCACACTGAGGTAGTCAATTAAACCTGGTTTCGATCAATATTTTAGAGGATAACACCGGTTACGTCTGGGTTAGGTCTGGGTTATGCCCGCATCTGGCTCATGATTCTGCCTTCTTCGCATACTTGTTGGCCAGATCCTTGGTTTTTTTCGTGTTTGAATCACGTAGTAATGTGGTAACACACTGAAGCAGTCAATTAAACCTGGTTTCGATCAATATTTTAGAGGATAACACCGGTTAGGTCTGGGTTAGGTCTGGGATATGCGCGCCTCTGGCTTATACTTTCTCCTTTTTCGCAAACTTGTTGGCTAGATCCTGGGTTTTTTCGGGTTCGAATCACGTAGTAATGTGGTAACACACTGAAGCAGTCATTTAAACCTGGTTTCGATCAATATTTTAGAGGATAACACCGGTTAGGTCTGGGTTAGGTCTGGGATATGCGCGCATCTGGCTTATACTTTCGCCTTTTTCGCAAACTTTTTGGACAGATCCTGGGTTTTTTCCGTGTTTGAATCACGTAGTCATGTGGTACCACACTGAGGTAGTCAATTAAACCTGGTTTCGATCAATATTTTAGAGGATAACACCGGTTAGGTCTGGGTTAGGTCTGGGTTATGCCCGCATCTGGCTCATGATTTTGCCTTCTTCGCATACTTGTTGGCCAGATCCTTGGTTTTTTTCGTGTTTAAATCACGTAGTAATGTGGTAACACACTGAAGCAGTCAATTAAACCTGGTTTCGATCAATATTTTAGAGGATAACACCGGTTAGGTCTGGGTTAGGTCTGGGTTACGCCCGCATCTGGCTCATGATTTTGCCATCTTCGCATACTTGTTGGCCAGATCCTGGGTTTTTTTCGTGTTTGAATGATGTAGTAATGTGGTAACACACTGAAGCAGTCAATTAAACCTGGTTTCGATCAATATTTTAGAGGATAACACCGGTTAGGTCTGGGTTAGGTCTGGGTTATGCCCGATTCTGGCTCATGATTTTGCCTTCTTCGCATACTTGTTGGCCAGATCCTGGGTTTTTTTCGTATTTGAATCACGTAGTAATGTTGTACCACACTGAGGCAGTCAATTAAACCTGGTTTCGATCAATATTTCAGAGGATAACACCGGTTAGGTCTGGGTTAGGTCCGGGATATGCACGCACCTGGCTCATGATTTCGCCTTTTTCGCAAACTTGTTGGCCAGATCCTGGGTTTTTTCCGTGTTTGAATCACGTAGTAATGTGGTAATACACTGAAGCAGTCAATTAAACCTGGTTTCGATCAATATTTTAGAGGATAACACCGGTTAGGTCTGGGTTAGATCTGGGATATGCGCGCATCTGGCTTATACTTTCGCCTTTTTCGCAAACTTGTTGGCCAGATCCTGGGTTTTTTCCGTGTTTGAATCACGTAGTAATCTGGTACCACACTGAGGCAGTCAATTAAACCTGGTTTCGATCAATATTTTAGAGGATAACACCGGTTAGGTCTGGGTTAGGTCTGGGTTAGGTCTGGGTTATGCCCGCATCTGGCTCATGATTTTGCCTTCCTCGCATCCTTGTTGGCCAGATCCTGGGTTTTTTTCGTGTTTGAATCATGTAGTAATGTGGTAACACACAGAAGCAGTCAATTAAACCTGGTTTCGATCAATATTTTAGAGGATAACACCGGTTAGGTCTGGGTTAGGTCTGGGTTATGCCCGCATCTGGCTCATGATTTTGCCTTCTTCGCATACTTGTTGGCCAGATCCTGGGTTTTTTTCGTATTTGAATCACGTAGTAATGTTGTACCACACTGAGGCAGTCAATTAAACCTGGTTTCGATCAATATTTCAGAGGATAACACCGGTTAGGTCTGGGTTAGGTCCGGGATATGCACGCACCTGGCTCATGATTTCGCCTTTTTCGCAAACTTGTTGGCCAGATCCTGGGTTTTTTCCGTGTTTGAATCACGTAGTAATGTGGTAATACACTGAAGCAGTCAATTAAACCTGGTTTCGATCAATATTTTAGAGGATAACACCGGTTAGGTCTGGGTTAGGTCTGGGATATGCGCGCATCTGGCTTATACTTTCGCCTTTTTCGCAAACTTGTTGGCCAGATCCTGTGTTTTTTCCGTGTTTGTATCACGTAGTAATGTGGTAATTCACTGAAACACTCAATTAAACCTGGTTTCGATCAATATTTTAGAGGATAACACCGGTTAGGTCTGGGTTAGGTCTGGGATATGCGCGCATCTGGCTTATACTTTCGCCTTTTTCGCAAACTTGTTGGCCAGATCCTGGGTTTTTTCCGTGTTTGAATCACGTAGTAATGTGGTACCACACTGAGGCAGTCAATTAAACCTGGTTTCGATCAATATTTTAGTGGATAACACCGGTTAGGTCTGGGTTAGGTCTGGGTTATGCCCGCATCTGGCTCATGATTTTGCCTTCTTCGCATACTTGTTGGCCAGATCCTTGGTTTTTTTCGTGTTTGAATCACGTAGTAATGTGGTAACACACTGAAGCAGTCAATTAAACCTGGTTTCGATCAATATTTTAGAGGATAACACCGGTTAGGTCTGGGTTAGGTCTGGGATATGCGCGCATCTGGCTTATACTTTCTCCTTTTTCGCAAACATGTTGGCTAGATCCTGGGTTTTTTCGGGTTCGAATCACGTAGTAATGTGGTAACGCACTAAAGCAGTCATTTAAACCTGGTTTCGATCAATATTTTAGAGGATAACACCGGTTAGGTCTGGGTTAGGTCTGGGATATGCGCGCATCTGGCTTATACTTTCGCCTTTTTCGCAAACTTTTTGGACAGATCCTGGGTTTTTTCCGTGTTTGAATCACGTAGTCATGTGGTACCACACTGAGGTAGTCAATTAAACCTGGTTTCGATCAATATTTTAGAGGATAACACCGGATAGGTCTGGGTTAGGTCTGGGTTATGCCCGCATCTGGCTCATGATTTTGCCTTCTTCGCATACTTGTTGGCCAGATCCTTGGTTTTTTTCGTGTTTGAATCACGTAGTAATGTGGTAACACACTGAAGCAGTCAATTAAACCTGGTTTCGATCAATATTTTAGAGGTTAGGTCTGGGTTAGGTCTGGGTTACGCCCGCATCTGGCTCATGATTTTGCCATCTTCGCATACTTGTTGGCCAGATCCTGGGTTTTTTTCGTGTTTGAATGATGTAGTAATGTGGTAACACACTGAAGCAGTCAATTAAACCTGGTTTCGATCAATATGTTAGAGGATAACACCGGTTAGGTCTGGGTTAGGTCTGGGTTATGCCCGCTTCTGGCTCATGATTTTGCCTTCTTCGCATACTTGTTGGCCAGATCCTGGGTTTTTTTCGTATTTGAATCACGTAGTAATGTTGTACCACACTGAGGCAGTCAATTAAACCTGGTTTCGATCAATATTTCAGAGGATAACACCGGTTAGGTCTGGGTTAGGTCCGGGATATGCACGCACCTGGCTCATGATTTCGCCTTTTTCGCAAACTTGTTGGCCAGATCCTGGGTTTTTTCCATGTTTGAATCACGTAGTAATGTGGTAATCCACTGAAGCAGTCAATTAAACCTGGTTTCGATCAATATTTTAGAGGATAACACCGGTTAGGTCTGGGTTAGGTCTGGGATATGCGCGCATCTGGCTTATACTTTCGCCTTTTTCGCAAACTTGTTGGCCAGATCCTGGGTTTTTTCCGTGTTTGTATCACGTAGTAATGTGGTAATTCACTGAAACACTCAATTAAACCTGGTTTCGATCAATATTTTAGAGGATAACACCGGTTAGGTCTGGGTTAGGTCTGGGATATGCGCGCATCTGGCTTATACTTTCGCCTTTTTCGCAAACTTGTTGGCCAGATCCTGGGTTTTTTCCGTGTTTGAATCACGTAGTAATGTGGTACCACACTGAGGCAGTCAATTAAACCTGGTTTCGATCAATATTTTAGAGGATAACACCGGTTAGGTCTGGGTTAGGTCTGGGTTATGCCCGCATCTGGCTCATGATTTTGCCTTCCTCGCATACTTGTTGGCCAGATCCTGGGTTTTTTTCGTGTTTGAATCATGTAGTAATGTGGTAACACACAGAAGCAGTCAATTAAACCTGGTTTCGATCAATATTTTAGAGGATAACATCGGTTAGGTCTGGGTTAGGTCTGGGTTATGCCCGCATCTGGCTCATGATTTTGCCTTCTTCGCATACTTATTGGCCAGATCCTGGGTTTTTTTCGTGTTTGAATCACGTAGTAATGTGGTAACACACTGAAGCAGTCAATTAAACCTGGTTTCGATCAATTTTTTTAGGGGATAACACCGGTTAGGTCTGGGTTAGGTCTGGGTTATGCCCGCATCTGGCTCATGATTTTGCCTTCTTCGCATACTTGTTGGTCAGATCCTGGATTTTTTTCGTGTTTGAATCACGTAGTAATGTGGTAACACACTGAAGCAGTCAATTTAACCTGGTTTCGATCAATATTTTAGAGGATAACACCGGTTAGGTCTGGGTTAGGTCTGGGATACGCGCGCATCTGGCTTATACTTTCGCCTTTTTCGCAAACTTGTTGGCCAGATCCTGGGTTTTTTCCGTGTTTGTATCACGTAGTAATGTGGTAACATAACGAAGCAGTCAATTAACCCTGGTTTCGATCAATATTTTGGAGGATGACTCCGGTTAGGTCTGGGTTAGGTCTGGGTTATGCCCGCATCTGGCTCATGATTTTGCCTTCTTCGCATACTTGTTGGCCAGATCCTGGGTTTTTTTCGTATTTGAATCACGTAGTAATGTTGTACCACACTGAGGCAGTCAATTAAACCTGGTTTCGATCAATATTTTAGAGGATAACACCGGTTAGGTCTGGGTTAGGTCTGAGTTATGCCCGCATCTGGCTCATGATTTTGCCTTTTTCGCAAACTTGTAGGCCAGATCCTGGGTTTTTTCCGAGTTTGAATCACGTAGTATGTTGTAGCACACTGAAGCAGTCAATTAAACCTGGTTTCGATCAATATTTTAGAGGATAACACCGGTTAGGTCTGGGTTAGGTCTGGGATATGCGCGCATCTGGCTTATACTTTCGCCTTTTTCGCAAACTTGTTGGCCAGATCCTGGGTTTTTTCCGTGTTTGAATCACGTAGTAATGTGGTAATACACTGAAGCAGTCAATTAAACCTGGTTTCGATCAATATTTTGGAGGATGACACCGGTTAGGTCTGGGTTAGGTCTGGGTTATGCCCGCATCTGGCTCATGATTTTGCCTTCTTCGCATACTTGTTGGCCAGATCCTGGGTTTTTTTCGTGTTTGAATCACGTAGTAATGTGGTAACACACTGAAGCAGTCATTTATACCTGGTTTCGATCAATATTTTAGAGGATAACACAGGTTAGGTCTGGGTTAGGTCTGGGATATGCGCGCATCTGGCTTATACTTTCGCCTTTTTCGCAAACTTTTTGGCCAGATCCTGGGTTTTTTCCGTGTTTGAATCACGTAGTAATGTGGTACCACACTGAGGTAGTCAATTAAACCTGGTTTTGATCAATATTTTAGAGGATAACACCGGTTAGGTCTGGGTTAGGTCTGGGTTATGCACGCACCTGGCTCATGATTTTGCCTTCTTCGCATACTTGTTGGCCAGATCCTGGGATTTTTTCGTGTTTGAATCACGTAGTAATGTGGTAACACACTGAAGCAGTCATTTAAACCTGGTTTCGATCAATATTTTAGAGGATAACACCGGTTAGGTCTGGATTAGGTCTGGGTTATGCCCGCATCTGGCTCATGATTTTGCCTTCTTCGCATACTTGTTGGCCAGATCCTGGGTTTTTTCGTGTTTGAATCACGTAGTAATGTGGTAACACACTGAAGCAGTCAATTAAACCTGGTTTCGATCAATTTTTTTAGGGGATGACACCGGTTAGGTCTGGGTTAGGTCTGGGTTACGCCCGCATCTGGCTCATGATTTTGCCTTCTTCGCATACTTGTTGGTCAGATCCTAGATTTTTCGTGTTTGAATCACGTAGTAATGTGGTAACACACTGAAGCAGTCAATTAAACCTGGTTTCGATCAATATTTTAGAGGATAACACCGGTTAGATCTGGGTTAGGTCTGAGTTATGCCCGCATCTGGCTCATGATTTTGCCTTCTTCGCATACTTGTTGGCCAGATCCTGGGTTTTTTTCGTGTTTGAATCACGTAGTAATGTGGTAACACACTGAAGCAGTCAATTAAACCTGGTTTCGATCAATATTTTAGAGGATAACACCGGTTAGGTCTGGGTTAGGTCTGGGATATGCGCGCATCTGGCTTATACTATCGCCTTTTTCGCAAACTTGTTGGCCAGATCCTGGGTTTTTTCCGTGTTTGAATCACGTAGTAATGTGGTACCACACTGAGGTAGTCAATTAAACCTGGTTTTGATCAATATTTTAGAGGATAACACCGGTTAGGTCTGGGTTAGGTCTGGGTTATGCACGCACCTGGCTCATGATTTTGCCTTCTTCGCATACTTGTTGGCCAGATCCTGGGATTTTTTCGTGTTTGAATCACGTAGTAATGTGGTAACACACTGAAGCAGTCATTTAAACCTGGTTTCGATCAATATTTTAGAGGATAACACCGGTTAGGTCTGGATTAGGTCTGGGTTATGCCCGCATCTGGCTCATGATTTTGCCTTCTTCGCATACTTGTTGGCCAGATCCTGGGTTTTTTCGTGTTTGAATCACGTAGTAATGTGGTAACACACTGAAGCAGTCAATTAAACCTGGTTTCGATCAATTTTTTTAGGGGATGACACCGGTTAGGTCTGGGTTAGGTCTGGGTTACGCCCGCATCTGGCTCATGATTTTGCCTTCTTCGCATACTTGTTGGTCAGATCCTAGATTTTTCGTGTTTGAATCACGTAGTAATGTGGTAACACACTGAAGCAGTCAATTAAACCTGGTTTCGATCAATATTTTAGAGGATAACACCGGTTAGATCTGGGTTAGGTCTGAGTTATGCCCGCATCTGGCTCATGATTTTGCCTTCTTCGCATACTTGTTGGCCAGATCCTGGGTTTTTTTCGTGTTTGAATCACGTAGTAATGTGGTAACACACTGAAGCAGTCAATTAAACCTGGTTTCGATCAATATTTTAGAGGATAACACCGGTTAGGTCTGGGTTAGGTCTGGGATATGCGCGCATCTGGCTTATACTATCGCCTTTTTCGCAAACTTGTTGGCCAGATCCTGGGTTTTTTCCGTGTTTGAATCTCGTAGTAATGTGGTAATTCACTGAAGCAGTCAATTAAACCTGGTTTCGATCAATATTTTAGAGGATAACACCGGTTAGGTCTGGGTTAGGTCTGGGGTATGCCCGCATCTGGCTCATGATTTTGCCTTCTTCGCATACTTGTTGGCCAGATCCGGTTTTTTTTGTGTTTGAATCACGTAGTAATGTGGTAACACACTGAGGCAGTCAATTAAACCTGGTTTCGATCAATATTTTAGAGGATAACACCGGTTAGGTCTGGGTTAGGTCTGGGTTATGCCCGCATCTGGCTCATGATTTTGCCTTCTTCGCATACTTGTTGGCCAGATCCTGGGTTTTTTTCGTGTTTGAATCACGTAGTAATGTGGTAACACACTGAAGCAGTCAATTAAACCTGGTTTCGATCCATATTTTAGAGGATAACACCGGTTAGGTGTGGGTTAGGTCTGGGTTATGCCCGCATCTGGCTCATGATTTTGCCTTCTTCGCATACTTGTTGGCCAGATCCTGGGTTTTTTCCGTGTTTGAATCACGTAGTAATGTGGTACCACACTGAGGCAGTCAATTAAACCTGGTTTCGATCAATATTTTAGAGGATAACACCGGTTAGGTCTGGGTTAGGTCTGGGTTATGCCCGCATCTGGCTCATGATTTTGCCTTCTTCGCATACTTGTTGGCCAGATCCGGTTTTTTTTGTGTTTGAATCACGTAGTAATGTGGTAACACACTGAGGCAGTCAATTAAACCTGGTTTCGATCAATATTTTAGAGGATAACACCGGTTAGGTCTGGGTTAGGTCTGGGTTATGCCCGCATCAGGCTCATGATTTTGCCTTCTTCGCATACTTGTTGGCCAGATTCTGGGTTTTTTTCGTGTTTGAATCACGTAGTAATGTGGTAACACACTGAAGCAGTCAATTAAACCTGGTTTCGATCAATATTTTAGAGGATAACACCGGTTAGGTCTGGGTTAGGTCTGGGTTATGCCCGCATCTGGCTCATGATTTTGCCTTCTTCGCATACTTGTTGGCCAGATCCTGGGTTTTTTTCGTATTTGAATCACGTAGTAATGTTGTACCACACTGAGGCAGTCAATTAAACCTGGTTTCGATCAATATTTCAGAGGATAACACCGGTTAGGTCTGGGTTAGGTCCGGGAAATGCACGCACCTGGCTCATGATTTCGCCTTTTTCGCAAACTTGTTGGCCAGATCCTGGGTTTCTTCCGTGTTTGTATCACGTAGTAATGTGGTAATTCACTGAAACACTCAATTAAACCTGGTTTCGATCAATATTTTAGAGGATAACACCGGTTAGGTCTGGGTTAGGTCTGGGATATGCGCGCATCTGGCTTATACTTTCGCCTTTTTCGCAAACTTTTTGGCCAGATCCTGGGTTTTTTCCGTGTTTGAATCACGTAGTAATGTGGTACCACACTGAGGTAGTCAATTAAACCTGGTTTCGATCAATATTTTAGAGGATAACACCGGTTAGGTCTGGGTTAGGTCTGGGTTATGCCCGCATCTGGCTCATGATTTTGCCTTCTTCGCATACTTGTTGGCCAGATCCTTGGTTTTTTTCGTGTTTGAATCACGTAGTAATGTGGTAACACACTGAAGCAGTCAATTAAACCTGGTTTCGATCAATATTTTAGAGGATAACACCGGTTAGGTCTGGGTTAGGTCTGGGTTACGCCCGCATCTGGCTCATGATTTTGCCATCTTCGCATACTTGATGGCCAGATCCTGGGTTTTTTTCGTGTTTGAATCACGTAGTAATGTGGTAACACACAGAAGCAGTCAATTAAACCTGGTTTCGATCAATATTTTAGAGGATAACACCGGTTAGGTCTGGGTTAGGTCAGGGTTATGCCCGCATCTGGCTCATGATTTTGCCTTCTTCGCATACTTGTTGGCCAGATCATGGGTTTTTTTCGTGTTTGAATCACGTAGTAATGTGGTAATTCACTGAAGCAGTCAATTAAACCTGGTTCCGATCAATATTTTATAGGATAACACCGGTTAGGTCTGGGTTAGGTCTGGGTTATGCCCGCATCTGGCTCATGACTTTGCCTTCCTCGCATACTTGTTGGCCAGATCCTGGGTTTTTTTCGTGTTTGAATCACGTAGTAATGTGGTAACACACAGAAGCAGTCAATTAAACCTGGTTTCGATCAATATTTTAGAGGATAACACCGGTTAGGTCTGGGTTAGGTCAGGGTTATGCCCGCATCTGGCTTATACTTTCGCCTTTTTCGCAAACTTGTTGGCCAGATCCTGGGTTTTTTCCGTGTTTGAATCACGTAGTAATGTGGTAATACACTGAAGCAGTCAATTAAACCCGGTTTCGATCAATATTTTAGAGGATAACACCGGTTAGGTCTGGGTTAGGTCTGGGTTATGCCCGCATCTGGCTCATGACTTTGCCTTCCTCGCATACTTGTTGGCCAGATCCTGGGATTTTTTTTCGTGTTTGAATCATGTAGTAATGTGGTAACACACAGAAGCAGTCAATTAAACCTGGTTTCGATCAATACTTTAGAGGATAACACCGGTTAGGTCTGGTTTAGGTCTGGGTAATGCCCGCATCTGGCTCATGATTTTGCCTTCTTCGCATACTTGTTGGCCAGATCCTGGGTTTTTTCCGTGTTTGAATCACGTAGTAATGTGGTAATTCACTGAAGCAGTCAATTAAACCTGGTTTCGATCAATATTTTAGAGGATAACACCGGTTAGGTCTGGGTTAGGTCTGAGTTATGCCCGCATCTGGCTCATGATTTTGCCTTTTTCGCAAACTTGTTGGCCAGATCCTGGGTTTTTCCGTGTTTGAATCACGTAGTAATGTTGTAGCACACTGAAGCAGTCAATTAAACCTGGTTTCGATCAATAATATAGAGGATAACACCGGTTAGGTCTGGGTTAGGTCTGGGATATGTGCGCATCTGGCTTATACTTTCGCCTTTTTCGCAAACTTGTTGGCCAGATCCTGGGTTTTTTCCGTGTTTGAATCACGTAGTAATGTGGTAATACACTGAAGCAGTCAATTAAACCTGGTGTCGATCAATATTTTAGAGGGTAACACCGGTTAGGTCTGGGTTAGGTCTGGGATATGCGCGCATCTGGCTTACACTTTCGCCATTTTCGCAAACTTGTTGGCCAGATCCTGGGTTTTTTTCGTGGGTGAATCACGTAGTAATGTTGTACCAGCCTGAGGCAGTCAATTAAACCTGGTTTCGATCAATATTTCAGAGGATAACACCGGTTAGGTCTGGGTTAGGTCCGGGAAATGCACGCATCTGGCTCATGATTTCGCCTTTTTCGCAAACTTGTTGGCCAGATCCTGGGTTTTTTCCGTGTTTGAATCACGTAGTAATGTGGTAATTCACTGAAGCAGTCAATTAAACCTGGTTTCGATCAATATTTTAGAGGATAACACCGGTTAGGTCTGGGTTAGGTCTGAGTTATGCCCGCATCTGGCTCATGATTTTGCCTTTTTCGCAAACTTGTTGGCCAGATCCTGGGTTTTTCCGTGTTTGAATCACGTAGTAATGTTGTAGCACACTGAAGCAGTCAATTAAACCTGGTTTCGATCAATATTTTAGAGGATAACACCGGTTAGGTCTGGGTTAGGTCTGGGATATGTGCGCATCTGGCTTATACTTTCGCCTTTTTCGCAAACTTGTTGGCCAGATCCTGGGTTTTTTCCGTGTTTGAATCACGTAGTAATGTGGTAATTCACTGAAGCAGTCAATTAAACCTGGTTTCGATCAATATTTTAGAGGATAACACCGGTTAGGTCTGGGTTAGGTCTGGATTATGCCCGCATCTGGCTCATGATTTTGCCTTCTTCGCATACTTGTTGGCCAGATCCTGGGTTTTTTCGTGTTTGAATCACGTAGTAATGTGGTAACACACTGAAGCAGTCAATTAAACCTGGTTTCGATCAATTTTTTTAGGGGATGACACCGGTTAGGTCTGGGTTAGGTCTGGGTTACGCCCGCATCTGGCTCATGATTTTGCCTTCTTCGCATACTTGTTGGTCAGATCCTGGATTTTTTTCGTGTTTGAATCACGTAGTAATGTGGTAACACACTGAAGCAGTCAATTAAACCTGGTTTCGATCAATATTTTAGAGGATAACACCGGTTAGGTCTGGGTTAGGTCTGGGTTATGCCCGCATCTGGCTCATGATTTTGCCTTCTTCGCATACTTGTTGGCCAGATCCGGTTTTTTTTGTGTTTGAATCACGTAGTAATGTGGTAACACACTGAGGCAGTCAATTAAACCTGGTTTCGATCAATATTTTAGAGGATAACACCGGTTAGGTCTGGGTTAGGTCTGGGTTATGCCCGCATCTGGCTCATGATTTTGCCTTCTTCGCATACTTGTTGGCCAGATCCTGGGTTTTTTCGTGTTTGAATCACGTAGTAATGTGGTAACACACTGAAGCAGTCAATTAAACCTGGTTTCGATCAATTTTTTTAGGGGATGACACCGGTTAGGTCTGGGTTAGGTCTGGGTTACGCCCGCATCTGGCTCATGATTTTGCCTTCTTCGCATACTTGTTGGCCAGATCCGGTTTTTTTTGTGTTTGAATCACGTAGTCATGTGGTAACACACTGAGGCAGTCAATTAAACCTGGTTTCGATCAATATTTTAGAGGATAACACCGGTTAGGTCTGGGTTAGGTCTGGGTTATGCCCGCATCTGGCTCATGATTTTGCCTTCTTCGCATACTTGTTGGCCAGATCCTGGGTTTTTTCGTGTTTGAATCACGTAGTAATGTGGTAACACACTGAAGCAGTCAATTAAACCTGGTTTCGATCAATTTTTTTAGGGGATGACACCGGTTAGGTCTGGGTTGGGTCTGGGTTACGCCCGTATCTGGCTCATGATTTTGCCTTCTTCGCATACTTGTTGGTCAGATCCTGGATTTTTTTCGTGTTTGAATCACGTAGTAATGTGGTAACACACTGAAGCAGTCAATTAAACCTGGTTTCGATCAATATTTTAGAGGATAACACCGGTTAGGTCTGGGTTAGGTCTGAGTTATGCCCGCATCTGGCTCATGATTTTGCCTTCTTCGCATACTTGATGGCCAGATCCTGGGTTTTTTTCGTGTTTGAATCACGTAGTAATGTGGTAACACACTGAAGCAGTCAATTAAACCTGGTTTCGATCAATATTTTAGAGGATAACACCGGTTAGGTCTGGGTTAGGTCTGGGATATGCGCGCATCTGGCTTATACTTTCGCCTTTTTCGCAAACTTGTTGGCCAGATCCTGGGTTTTTTCCGTGTTTGAATCACGTAGTAATGTGGTAATTCACTGAAGCAGTCAATTAAACCTGGTTTCGATCAATATTTTAGAGGATAACACCGGTTAGGTCTGGGTTAGGTCTGGGTTATGCCCGCATCTGGCTCATGATTTTGCCTTCTTCGCATACTTGTTGGCCAGATCCGGTTTTTTTTGTGTTTGAATCACGTAGTAATGTGGTAACACACTGAGGCAGTCAATTAAACCTGGTTTCGATCAATATTTTAGAGGATAACACCGTTTAGGTCTGGGTTAGGTCTGGGTTATGCCCGCATCTGGCTCATGATTTTGCCTTCTTCGCATACTTGTTGGCCAGATCCTGGGTTTTTTTCGTGTTTGAATCACGTAGTAATGTGGTAACACACTGAAGCAGTCAATTAAACCTGGTTTCGATCAATATTTTAGAGGATAACACCGGTTAGGTCTGGGTTAGGTCTGGGTTATGCCCGCATCTGGCTCATGATTTTGCCTTCTTCGCATACTTGTTGGACAGATCCTGGGTTTTTTTCGTATTTGAATCACGTAGTAATGTTGTACCACACTGAGGCAGTCAATTAAACCTGGTTTCGATCAATATTTCAGAGGATAACACCGGTTAGGTCTGGGTTAGGTCCGGGAAATGCACGCACCTGGCTCATGATTTCGCCTTTTTCGCAAACTTGTTAGCCAGATCCTGGGTTTTTTCCGTGTTTGTATCACGTAGTAATGTGGTAATTCACTGAAACACTCAATTAAACCTGGTTTCGATCAATATTTTAGAGGATAACACCGGTTAGGTCTGGGTTAGGTCTGGGATATGCGCGCATCTGGCTTATACTTTCGCCTTTTTCGCAAACTTGTTGGCCAGATCCTGGGTTTTTTCCGTGTTTGAATCACGTAGTAATGTGGTAATACACTGAAGCAGTCAATTAAACCTGGTTTCGATCAATATTTTAGAGGGTAACACCTGTTAGGACTGGGTTCGGTCCGGGAAATGCACGCATCTGGCTTATGATTTCGCCTTTTTCGCAAACTTGTTAACCAGATCCTGGGTTTTTTCCGTGTTTGAATCACGTAGTAATGTGGTACCACACTGAGGCAGTCAATTAAACCTGGTTTCGATCAATATTTTAGAGGATAACACCGGTTAGGTCTGGGTTAGGTCTGAGTTATGCCCGCATCTGGCTCATGATTTTGCCTTCTTCGCATACTTGTTGGCCAGATCCTGGGTTTTTTTCGTGTTTGAATCACGTAGTAATGTGGTAACACACTGAAGCAGTCAATTAAACCTGGTTTCGATCAATATTTTAGAGGATAACACCGGTTAGGTCTGGGTTAGGTCTGGGATATGCGCGCATCTGCCTTATACTTTCGCCTTTTTCGCAAACTTGTTGGCCAGATCCTGGGTTTTTTCCGTGTTTGAATCACGTAGTAATGTGGTAATTCACTGAAGCAGTCAATTAAACCTGGTTTCGATCAATATTTTACAGGATAACACCGGTTAGGTCTGGGTTAGGTCTGAGTTATGCCCGCATCTGGCTCATGATTTTGCCTTCTTCGCATACTTGTTGGCCAGATCCGGTTTTTTTTGTGTTTGAATCACGTAGTAATGTGGTAACACACTGAGGCAGTCAATTAAACCTGGTTTCGATCAATATTTTAGAGGATAACACCGGTTAGGTCTGGGTTAGGTCTGGGTTATGCCCGCATCTGGCTCATGATTTTGCCTTCTTCGCATACTTGTTGGCCAGATCCTGGGTTTTTTTCGTGTTTGAATCACGTAGTAATGTGGTAACACACTGAAGCAGTCAATTAAACCTGGTTTCGATCAATATTTTAGAGGATAACACCGGTTAGGTCTGGGTTAGGTCTGGGTTATGCCCGCATCTGGCTCATGATTTTGCCATCTTCGCATACTTGTTGGCCAGATCCTGGGTTTTTTTCGTATTTGAATCACGTAGTAATGTTGTACCACACTGAGGCAGTCAATTAAACCTGGTTTCGATCAATATTTCAGAGGATAACACCGGTTAGGTCTGGGTTAGGTCCGGGAAATGCACGCACCTGGCTCATGATTTCGCCTTTTTCGCAAACTTGTTGGCCAGATCCTTGGTTTTTTCCGTGTTTGTATCACGTAGTAATGTGGTAATTCACTGAAACGCTCAATTAAACCTGGTTTCGATCAATATTTTAGAGGATAACACCGGTTAGGTCTGGGTTAGGTCTGGGATATGCGCGCATCTGGCTTATACTTTCGCCTTTTTCGCAAACTTGTGGGCCAGATCCTGGGTTTTTTCCGTGTTTGAATCACGTAGTAATGTGGTAATACACTGAAGCAGTCAATTAAACCTGGTTTCGATCAATATTTTAGAGGGTAACACCGGTTAGGACTGGGTTCGGTCCGGGAAATGCACGCATCTGGCTTATGATTTCGCCTTTTTCGCAAACTTGTTAACCAGATCCTGGGTTTTTTCCGTGTTTGAATCAGGTAGTAATGTGGTAATTCACTGAAGCAGTCAATTAAACCTGGTTTCGATCAATATTTTAGAGGATAACACCGGTTAGGTCTGGGTTAGGTCTGGGTTATGCCCGCATCTGGCTCATGATTTTGCCTTCTTCGCATACTTGTTGGCCAGATCCGGTTTTTTTTGTGTTTGAATCACGTAGTAATGTGGTAACACACTGAGGCAGTCAATTAAACCTGGTTTCGATCAATATTTTAGAGGATAACACCGGTTAGGTCTGGGTTAGGTCTGGGTTATGCCCGCATCTGGCTCATGATTTTGCCTTCTTCGCATACTTGTTGGCCAGATCCTGGGTTTTTTCGTGTTTGAATCACGTAGTAATGTGGTAACACACTGAAGCAGTCAATTAAACCTGGTTTCGATCAATTTTTTTAGGGGATGACACCGGTTAGGTCTGGGTTAGGTCTGGGTTACGCCCGCATCTGGCTCATGATTTTGCCTTCTTCGCATACTTGTTGGTCAGATCCTGGACTTTTTTCGTGTTTGAATCACGTAGTAATGTGGTAACACACTGAAGCAGTCAACTAAACCTGGTTTCGATCAATATTTTAGAGGATAACACCGGTTAGGTCTGGGTTAGGTCTGAGTTATGCCCGCATCTGGCTCATGATTTTGCCTTCTTCGCATACTTGTTGGCCAGATCCTGGGTTTTTTTCGTGTTTGAATCACGTAGTAATGTGGTAACACACTGAGGCAGTCAATTAAACCTGGTTTCGATCAATATTTTAGAGGATAACACCGGTTAGGTCTGGGTTTGGTCTGGGATATGCGCGCATCTGGCTTATACTTTCGCCTTTTTCGCAAACTTGTTGGCCAGATCCTGGGTTTTTTCCGTGTTTGAATCACGTAGTAATGTGGTAATTCACTGAAGCAGTCAATTAAACCTGGTTTCGATCAATATTTTAGAGGATAACACCGGTTTGGTCTGGGTTAGGTCTGGGTTATGCCCGCATCTGGCTCATGATTTTGCCTTCTTCGCATACTTGTTGGCCAGATCCGGTTTTTTTTGTGTTTGAATCACGTAGTAATGTGGTAACACACTGAGGCAGTCAATTAAACCTGGTTTCGATCAATATTTTAGAGGATAACACCGGTTAGGTCTGGGATAGGTCTGGGTTATGCCCGCATCTGGCTCATGATTTTGCCTTCTTCGCATACTTGTTGGCCAGATCCTGGGTTTTTTTCGTGTTTGAATCACGTAGTAATGTGGTAACACACTGAAGCAGTCAATTAAACCTGGTTTCGATCAATATTTTAGAGGATAACACCGGTTAGGTCTGGGTTAGGTCTGGGTTATGCCCGCATCTGGCTCATGATTTTGCCTTCTTCGCATACTTGTTGGCCAGATCCTGGGTTTTTTTCGTATTTGAATCACGTAGTAATGTTGTACCACACTGAGGCAGTCAATTAAACCTGGTTTCGATCAATATTTCAGAGGATAACACCGGTTAGGTCTGGGTTAGGTCCGGGAAATGCACGCACCTGGCTCATGATTTCGCCTTTTTCGCAAACTTGTTGGCCAGATCCTGGGTTTTTTCCGTGTTTGTATCACGTAGTAATGTGGTAATTCACTGAAACACTCAATTAAACCTGGTTTCGATCAATATTTTAGAGGATAACACCGGTTAGGTCTGGGTTAGGTCTGGGATATGCCCGCATCTGGCTCATGATTTTGCCTTCTTCGCATACTTGTTGGCCAGATCCTGGGTTTTTTTCGTGTTTGAATCACGTAGTAATGTGGTAACACACTGAAGCAGTCAATTAAACCTGGTTTCGATCAATATTTTAGAGGATAACACCGGTTAGGTCTGGGTTAGGTCTGGGTTATGCCCGCATCTGGCTCATGATTTTGCCATCTTCGCATACTTGTTGGCCAGATCCTGGGTTTTTTTCGTATTTGAATCACGTAGTAATGTTGTACCACACTGAGGCAGTCAATTAAACCTGGTTTCGATCAATATTTCAGAGGATAACACCGGTTAGGTCTGGGTTAGGTCCGGGAAATGCACGCACCTGGCTCATGATTTCGCCTTTTTCGCAAACTTGTTGGCCAGATCCTTGGTTTTTTCCGTGTTTGTATCACGTAGTAATGTGGTAATTCACTGAAACACTCAATTAAACCTGGTTTCGATCAATATTTTAGAGGATAACTCCGGTTAGGTCTGGGTTAGGTCTGGGATATGCGCGCATCTGGCTTATACTTTCGCCTTTTTCGCAAACTTGTTGGCCAGATCCTGGGTTTTTTCCGTGTTTGAATCACGTAGTAATGTGGTAATACACTGAAGCAGTCAATTAAACCTGGTTTCGATCAATATTTTAGAGGGTAACACCGGTTAGGACTGAGTTCGGCCCGGGAAATGCACGCATCTGGCTTATGATTTCGCCTTTTTCGCAAACTTGTTAACCAGATCCTGGGTTTTTTCCGTGTTTGAATCACGTAGTAATGTGGTACCACACTGAGGCAGTCAATTAAACCTGGTTTCGATCAATATTTTAGAGGATAACACCGGTTAGGTCTGGGTTAGGTCTGGGTTATGCCCGCATCTGGCTCATGATTTTGCCTTCTTCGCATACTTGTTGGCCAGATCCTGGGTTTTTTTCGTGTTTGAATCACGCAGTAATGTGGTAACACACTGAAGCAGTCAATTAAACCTGGTTTCGATCAATTTCTTTAGGGGATGACACCGGTTAGGTCTGGGTTAGGTCTGGGTTATGCCCGCATCTGGCTCATGATTTTGCCTTCTTCGCATACTTGTTGGTCAGATCCTGGATTTTTTCGTGTTTGAATCACGTAGTAATGTGGTAACACACTGAAGCAGTCAATTTAACCTGGTTTCGATCAATATTTTAGAGGATAACACCGGTTAGGTCTGGGTTAGGTCTGAGTTATGCCCGCATCTGGCTCATGATTTTGCCTTCTTCGCATACTTGTTGGCCAGATCCTGGGTTTTTTTCATGTTTGAATCACGTAGTAATGTGGTAACACACTGAAGCAGTCAATTAAACCTGGTTTCGATCAATATTTTAGAGGATAACACCGGTTAGGTCTGGGTTAGGTCTGGGATATGCGCGCATCTGGCTTACACTTTCGCCATTTTCGCAAACTTGTTGGCCAGATCCTGGGTTTTTTTCGTGTTTGAATCACGCAGTAATGTGGTAACACACTGATGCAGTCAATTAAACCTGGTTTCGATCAATTTTTTTAGGGGATGACACCGGTTAGGTCTGGGTTAGGTCCGGGTTATGCCCGCATCTGGCTCATGATTTTGCCTTCTTCGCATACTTGTTGGTCAGATCCTGGATTTTTTTCGTGTTTGAATCACGTAGTAATGTGGTAACACACTGAAGCAGTCAATTAAACCTGGTTTCGATCAATATTTTAGAGGATAACACCGGTTAGGTCTGGGTTAGGTCTGGGTTATGCCCGCATCTGGCTCATGATTTTGCCTTCTTCGCATACTTGTTGGCCAGATCCTGGGTTTTTTTCGTATTTGAATCACGTAGTAATGTTGTACCACACTGAGGCAGTCAATTAAACCTGGTTTCGATCAATATTTCAGAGGATAACAACGGTTAGGTCTGGGTTAGGTCTGGGTTATGCCCGCATCTGGCTCATGATTTTGCCTTCTTCGCATACTTGTTGGCCAGATCCTGGGTTTTTTTCGTATTTGAATCACGTAGTAATGTTGTACCACACTGAGGCAGTCAATTAAACCTGGTTTCGATCAATATTTCAGAGGATAACACCGGTTAGGTCTGGGTTAGGTCCGGGAAATGCACGCACCTGGCTCATGATTTCGCCTTTTTCGCAAACTTGTTGGCCAGATCCTGGGTTTTTTCCGTGTTTGTATCACGTAGTAATGTGGTAATTCACTGAAACACTCAATTAAACCTGGTTTCGATCAATATTTTAGAGGATAACACCGGTTAGGTCTGGGTTAGGTCTGGGATATGCGCGCATCTGGCTTATACTTTCGCCTTTTTCGCAAACTTGTTGGCCAGATCCTGGGTTTTTTCCGTGTTTGAATCACGTAGTAATGTGGTAATACACTGAAGCAGTCAATTAAACCTGGTTTCGATCAATATTTTAGAGGGTAACACCGGTTAGGACTGGGTTCGGTCCGGGAAATGCACGCATCTGGCTTATGATTTCGCCTTTTTCGCAAACTTGTTAACCAGATCCTGGGTTTTTTCCGTGTTTGAATCACGTAGTAATGTGGTACCACACTGAGGCAGTCAATTAAACCTGGTTTCGATCAATATTTTTGAGGATAACACCGGTTAGGTCTGGGTTAGGTCTGGGTTATGCCCGCATCTGGCTCATGATTTTGCCTTCCTCGCATACTTGTTGGCCAGATCCTGGGTTTTTTTCGTGTTTGAATCATGTAGTAATGTGGTAACACACAGAAGCAGTCAATTAACCCTGGTTTCGATCAATATTTTAGAGGATAACACCGGTTAGGTCTGGGTTAGGTCTGGGTTATGCCCGCATCTGGCTCATGATTTTGCCTTCTTCGCATACTTGTTGGCCAGATCCTGGGTTTTTTTCGTGTTTGAATCACGCAGTAATGTGGTAACACACTGAAGCAGTCAATTAAACCTGGTTTCGATCAATTTTTTTAGGGGATGACACCGGTTAGGTCTGGGTTAGGTCTGGGTTATGCCCGCATCTGGCTCATGATTTTGCCTTCTTCGCATACTTGTTGGTCAGATCCTGGATTTTTTTCGTGTTTGAATCACGTAGTAATGTGGTAACACACTGAAGCAGTCAATTTAACCTGGTTTCGATCAATATTTTAGAGGATAACACCGGTTAGGTCTGGGTTAGGTCTGAGTTATGCCCGCATCTGGCTCATGATTTTGCCTTCTTCGCATACTTGTTGGCCAGATCCTGGGTTTTTTTCGTGTTTGAATCACGTAGTAATGTGGTAACACACTGAAGCAGTCAATTAAACCTGGTTTCGATCAATATTTTAGAGGATAACACCGGTTAGGTCTGGGTTAGGTCTGGGATATGCGCGCATCTGGCTCATGATTTCGCCTTTTTCGCAAACTTGTTGGCCAGATCCTGGGTTTTTTCCGTGATTGAATCACGTAGTAATGTGGTAATTCACTGAAGCAGTCAATTAAACCTGGTTTCGATCAATATTTTAGAGGATAACACCGGTTAGGTCTGGGTTAGGTCTGAGTTATGCCCGCATCTGGCTCATGATTTTGCCTTTTTCGCAAACTTGTTGGCCAGATCCTGGGTTTTTTCCGTGTTTGAATCACGTAGTAATGTGGTAATACACTGAAGCAGTCAATTAAACCTGGTTTCGATCAATATTTTAGAGGATAACACCGGTTAGGTCTGGGTTAGGTCTGGGATATGCGCGCATCTGGCTTACACTTTCGCCATTTTCGCAAACTTGTTGGCCAGATCCTGGGTTTTGTTTCGTGTTTGAATCACGCAGTAATGTGGTAACACACTGATGCAGTCAATTAAACCTGGTTTCGATCAATTTTTTTAGGGGATGACACCGGTTAGGTCTGGGTTAGGTCCGGGTTATGCCCGCATCTGGCTCATGATTTTGCCTTCTTCGCATACTTGTTGGTCAGATCCTGGATTTTTTTCGTGTTTGAATCACGTAGTAATGTGGTAACACACTGAAGCAGTCAATTAAACCTGGTTTCGATCAATATTTTAGAGGATAACACCGGTTAGGTCTGGGTTAGGTCTGGGTTATGCCCGCATCTGGCTCATGATTTTGCCTTCTTCGCATACTTGTTGGCCAGATCCTGGGTTTTTTTCGTATTTGAATCACGTAGTAATGTTGTACCACACTGAGGCAGTCAATTAAACCTGGTTTCGATCAATATTTCAGAGGATAACAACGGTTAGGTCTGGGTTAGGTCTGGGTTATGCCCGCATCTGGCTCATGATTTTGCCTTCTTCGCATACTTGTTGGCCAGATCCTGGGTTTTTTTCGTATTTGAATCACGTAGTAATGTTGTACCACACTGAGGCAGTCAATTAAACCTGGTTTCGATCAATATTTCAGAGGATAACACCGGTTAGGTCTGGGTTAGGTCCGGGAAATGCACGCACCTGGCTCATGATTTCGCCTTTTTCGCAAACTTGTTGGCCAGATCCTGGGTTTTTTCCGTGTTTGTATCACGTAGTAATGTGGTAATTCACTGAAACACTCAATTAAACCTGGTTTCGATCAATATTTTAGAGGATAACACCGGTTAGGTCTGGGTTAGGTCTGGGATATGCGCGCATCTGGCTTATACTTTCGCCTTTTTCGCAAACTTGTTGGCCAGATCCTGGGTTTTTTCCGTGTTTGAATCACGTAGTAATGTGGTAATACACTGAAGCAGTCAATTAAACCTGGTTTCGATCAATATTTTAGAGGGTAACACCGGTTAGGACTGGGTTCGGTCCGGGAAATGCAGGCATCTGGCTTATGATTTCGCCTTTTTCGCAAACTTGTTAACCAGATCCTGGGTTTTTTCCGTGTTTGAATCACGTAGTAATGTGGTACCACACTGAGGCAGTCAATTAAACCTGGTTTCGATCAATATTTTAGAGGATAACACCGGTTAGGTCTGGGTTAGGTCTGGGTTATGCCCGCATCTGGCTCATGATTTTGCCTTCTTCGCATACTTGTTGGCCAGATCCTGGGTTTTTTTCGTGTTTGAATCACGCAGTAATGTGGTAATACACTGAAGCAGTCAATTAAACCTGGTTTCGATCAATATTTTAGAGGATAACACCGGTTAGGTCTGGGTTAGGTCTGGGATATGCGCGCATCTGGCTTATACTTTCGCCTTTTTCGCAAACTTGTTGGCCAGATCCTGGGTTTTTTCCGTGTTTGAATCACGTAGTAATGTGGTAATACACTGAAACACTCAATTAAACCTGGTTTCGATCAATATTTTAGAGGATAACACCGGTTAGGTCTGGGTTAGGTCCGGGAAATGCACGCACCTGGCTCATGATTTCGCCTTTTTCGCAAACTTGTTGGCCAGATCCTGGGTTTTTTCCGTGTTTGTATCACGTAGTAATGTGGTAATTCACTGAAACAATCAATTAAACCTGGTTTCGATCAATATTTTAGAGGATAACACCGGTTAGGTCTGGGTTAGGTCTGGGATATGCGCGCATCTGGCTTATACTTTCGCCTTTTTCGCAAACTTGTTGGCCAGATCCTGGGTTTTTTCCGTGTTTGAATCACGTAGTAATGTGGTAACACACAGAAGCAGTCAATTAACCCTGGTTTCGATCAATATTTTAGAGGATAACACCGGTTAGGTCTGGGTTAGGTCTGGGTTATGCCCGCATCTGGCTCATGATTTTGCCTTCTTCGCATACTTGTTGGCCAGATCCTGGGTTTTTTTCGTGTTTGAATCACGCAGTAATGTGGTAACACACTGAAGCAGTCAATTAAACCTGGTTTCGATCAATTTTTTTAGGGGATGACACCGGTTAGGTCTGGGTTAGGTCTGGGTTATGCCCGCATCTGGCTCATGATTTTGCCTTCTTCGCATACTTGTTGGTCAGATCCTGGATTTTTTTCGTGTTTGAATCACGTAGTAATGTGGTAACACACTGAAGCAGTCAATTTAACCTGGTTTCGATCAATATTTTAGAGGATAACACCGGTTAGGTCTGGGTTAGGTCTGAGTTATGCCCGCATCTGGCTCATGATTTTGCCTTCTTCGCATACTTGTTGGCCAGATCCTGGGTTTTTTTCGTGTTTGAATCACGTAGTAATGTGGTAACACACTGAAGCAGTCAATTAAACCTGGTTTCGATCAATATTTTAGAGGATAACACCGGTTAGGTCTGGGTTAGGTCTGGGATATGCGCGCATCTGGCTCATGATTTCGCCTTTTTCGCAAACTTGTTGGCCAGATCCTGGGTTTTTTCCGTGATTGAATCACGTAGTAATGTGGTAATTCACTGAAGCAGTCAATTAAACCTGGTTTCGATCAATATTTTAGAGGATAACACCGGTTAGGTCTGGGTTAGGTCTGAGTTATGCCCGCATCTGGCTCATGATTTTGCCTTTTTCGCAAACTTGTTGGCCAGATCCTGGGTTTTTTTCGTATTTGAATCACGTAGTAATGTTGTACCACACTGAGGCAGTCAATTAAACCTGGTTTCGATCAATATTTCAGAGGATAACACCGGTTAGGTCTGGGTTAGGTCCGGGAAATGCACGCACCTGGCTCATGATTTCGCCTTTTTCGCAAACTTGTTGGCCAGATGCTGGGTTTTTTCCGTGTTTGTATCACGTAGTAATGTGGTAATTCACTGAACCACTCAATTACACCTGGTTTCGATCAATATTTTAGAGGATAACACCGGTTAGGTCTGGGTTAGGTCTGGGATATGCGTGCATTTGGCTTATACTTTCGCCTTTTTCGCAAACTTGTTGGCCAGATCCTGGGTTTTTTCCGTGTTTGAATCACGTAGTAATGTGGTAATACACTGAAGCAGTCAATTAAACCTGGTTTCGATCAATATTTTAGAGGATAACACCGGTTAGGTCTGGGTTAGGTCTGGGATATGCGCGCATCTGGCTTACACTTTCGCCATTTTCGCAAACTTGTTGGCCAGATCCTGGGTTTTTTCGTGTTTGAATCACGCAGTAATGTGGTAACACACTGATGCAGTCAATTAAACCTGGTTTCGATCAATTTTTTTAGGGGATGACACCGGTTAGGTCTGGGTTAGGTCCGGGTTATGCCCGCATCTGGCTCATGATTTTGCCTTCTTCGCATACTTGTTGGTCAGATCCTGGATTTTTTTCGTGTTTGAATCACGTAGTAATGTGGTAACACACTGAAGCAGTCAATTAAACCTGGTTTCGATCAATATTTTAGAGGATAACACCGGTTAGGTCTGGGTTAGGTCTGGGTTATGCCCGCATCTGGCTCATGATTTTGCCTTCTTCGCATACTTGTTGGCCAGATCCTGGGTTTTTTTCGTATTTGAATCACGTAGTAATGTTGTACCACACTGAGGCAGTCAATTAAACCTGGTTTCGATCAATATTTCAGAGGATAACAACGGTTAGGTCTGGGTTAGGTCTGGGTTATGCCCGCATCTGGCTCATGATTTTGCCTTCTTCGCATACTTGTTGGCCAGATCCTGGGTTTTTTTCGTATTTGAATCACGTAGTAATGTTGTACCACACTGAGGCAGTCAATTAAACCTGGTTTCGATCAATATTTCAGAGGATAACACCGGTTAGGTCTGGGTTAGGTCCGGGAAATGCACGCACCTGGCTCATGATTTCGCCTTTTTCGCAAACTTGTTGGCCAGATCCTGGGTTTTTTCCGTGTTTGTATCACGTAGTAATGTAGTAATTCACTGAAACACTCAATTACACCTGGTTTCGATCAATATTTTAGAGGATAACACCGGTTAGGTCTGGGTTAGGTCTGGGATATGCGCGCATCTGGCTTATACTTTCGCCTTTTTCGCAAACTTGTTGGCCAGATCCTGGGTTTTTTCCGTGTTTGAATCACGTAGTAATGTGGTAATACACTGAAGCAGTCAATTAAACCTGGTTTCGATCAATATTTTAGAGGGTAACACCGGTTAGGACTGGGTTCGGTCCGGGAAATGCACGCATCTGGCTTATGATTTCGCCTTTTTCGCAAACTTGTTAACCAGATCCTGGGTTTTTTCCGTGTTTGAATCACGTAGTAATGTGGTACCACACTGAGGCAGTCAATTAAACCTGGTTTCGATCAATATTTTAGAGGATAACACCGGTTAGGTCTGGGTTAGGTCTGGGTTATGCCCGCATCTGGCTCATGATTTTGCCTTCCTCGCATACTTGTTGGCCAGATCCTGGGTTTTTTTCGTGTTTGAATCATGTAGTAATGTGGTAACACACAGAAGCAGTCAATTAACCCTGGTTTCGATCAATATTTTAGAGGATAACACCGGTTAGGTCTGGGTTAGGTCTGGGTTATGCCCGCATCTGGCTCATGATTTTGCCTTCTTCGCATACTTGTTGGCCAGATCCTGGGTTTTTTTCGTGTTTGAATCACGCAGTAATGTGGTAACACACTGAAGCAGTCAATTAAACCTGGTTTCGATCAATTTTTTTAGGGGATGACACCGGTTAGGTCTGGGTTAGGTCTGGGTTATGCCCGCATCTGGCTCATGATTTTGCCTTCTTCGCATACTTGTTGGTCAGATCCTGGATTTTTTTCGTGTTTGAATCACGTAGTAATGTGGTAACACACTGAGGCAGTCAATTTAACCTGGTTTCGATCAATATTTTAGAGGATAACACCGGTTAGGTCTGGGTTAGGTCTGAGTTATGCCCGCATCTGGCTCATGATTTTGCCTTCTTCGCATACTTGTTGGCCAGATCCTGGGTTTTTTTCGTGTTTGAATCACGTAGTAATGTGGTAACACACTGAAGCAGTCAATTAAACCTGGTTTCGATCAATATTTTAGAGGATAACACCGGTTAGGTCTGGGTTAGGTCTGGGATATGCGCGCATCTGGCTCATGATTTCGCCTTTTTCGCAAACTTGTTGGCCAGATCCTGGGTTTTTTCCGTGATTGAATCACGTAGTAATGTGGTAATTCACTGAAGCAGTCAATTAAACCTGGTTTCGATCAATATTTTAGAGGATAACACCGGTTAGGTCTGGGTTAGGTCTGAGTTATGCCCGCATCTGGCTCATGATTTTGCCTTTTTCGCAAACTTGTTGGCCAGATCCTGGGTTTTTTTCGTATTTGAATCACGTAGTAATGTTGTACCACACTGAGGCAGTCAATTAAACCTGGTTTCGATCAATATTTCAGAGGATAACACCGGTTAGGTCTGGGTTAGGTCCGGGAAATGCGCGCACCTGGCTCATGATTTCGCCTTTTTCGCAAACTTGTTGGCCAGATGCTGGGTTTTTTCCGTGTTTGTATCACGTAGTAATGTGGTAATTCACTGAACCACTCAATTACACCTGGTTTCGATCAATATTTTAGAGGATAACACCGGTTAGGTCTGGGTTAGGTCTGGGATATGCGCGCATCTGGCTTATACTTTCGCCTTTTTCGCAAACTTGTTGGCCAGATCCTGGGTTTTTTCCGTGTTTGAATCACGTAGTAATGTGGTAATACACTGAAGCAGTCAATTAAACCTGGTTTCGATCAATATTTTAGAGGGTAACACCGGTTAGGACTGGGTTCGGTCCGGGAAATGCACGCATCTGGCTTATGATTTCGCCTTTTTCGCAAACTTGTTAACCAGATCCTGGGTTTTTTCCGTGTTTGAATCACGTAGTAATGTGGTAATTCACTGAAGCAGTCAATTAAACCTGGTTTCGATCAATATTTTAGAGGATAACACCGGTTAGGTCTGGGTTAGGTCTGGGTTATGCCCGCATCTGGCTCATGATTTTGCCTTCTTCGCATACTTGTTGGCCAGATCCGGTTTTTTTTGTGTTTGAATCACGTAGTAATGTGGTAACACACTGAGGCAGTCAATTAAACCTGGTTTCGATCAATATTTTAGAGGATAACACCGGTTAGGTCTGGGTTAGGTCTGGGTTATGCCCGCATCTGGCTCATGATTTTGCCTTCTTCGCATACTTGTTGGCCAGATCCTGGGTTTTTTTCGTGTTTGAATCACGTAGTAATGTGGTAACACACTGAAGCAGTCAATTAAACCTGGTTTCGATCAATATTTTAGAGGATAACACCGGTTAGGTCTGGGTTAGGTCTGGGTTATGCGCGCATCAAGCTCATGATTTTGCCTTCTTCGCATACTTGTTGGCCAGATCCTGGGTTTATTTCGTATTTGAATCACGTAGTAATGTTGTACCACACTGAGGCAGTCAATTAAACCTGGTTTCGATCAATATTTCAGAGGATAACACCGGTTAGGTCTGGGTTAGGGCCGGGAAATGCACGCACCTGGCTCATGATTTCGCCTTTTTCGCAAACTTGTTGGCCAGATGCTGGGTTTTTTCCGTGTTTGTATCACGTAGTAATGTGGTAATTCACTGAAACTCTCAATGAAACCTGGTTTTGATCAATATTTTAGAGGATAACACCGGTTAAGTCTGGGTTAGGTCTGGGACATGCGCGCATCTGGCTTATACTTTCGCCTTTTTCGCAAACTTGTTGGCCAGATCCTGGGTTATTTCCGTGTTTGAATCACGTAGTAATGTGGTAATACACTGAAGCAGTCAATTAAACCTGGTTTCGATCAATATTTTAGAGGGTAACACCGGTTAGGACTGGGTTCGGTCCGGGAAATGCACGCATCTGGCTTATGATTTCGCCTTTTTCGCAAACTTGTTAACCAGATCCTGGGTTTTTTCCGTGTTTGAATCACGTAGTAATGTGGTACCACACTGAGGCAGTCAATTAAACCTGGTTTCGATCAATATTTTAGAGGATAACACCGGTTAGGTCTGGGTTAGGTCTGGGTTATGCCCGCATCTGGCTCATGATTTTGCCTTCCTCGCATACTTGTTGGCCAGATCCTGGGTTTTTTTCGTGTTTGAATCATGTAGTAATGTGGTAACACACAGAAGCAGTCAATTAACCCTGGTTTCGATCAATATTTTAGAGGATAACACCGGTTAGGTCTGGGTTAGGTCTGGGTTATGCCCGCATCTGGCTCATGATTTTGCCTTCTTCGCATACTTGTTGGCCAGATCCTGGGTTTTTTTCGTGTTTGAATCACGCAGTAATGTGGTAACACACTGAAGCAGTCAATTAAACCTGGTTTCGATCAATTTTTTTAGGGGATGACACCGGTTAGGTCTGGGTTAGGTCTGGGTTATGCCCGCATCTGGCTCATGATTTTGCCTTCTTCGCATACTTGTTGGTCAGATCCTGGATTTTTTTCGTGTTTGAATCACGTAGTAATGTGGTAACACACTGAAGCAGTCAATTTAACCTGGTTTCGATCAATATTTTAGAGGATAACACCGGTTAGGTCTGGGTTAGGTCTGAGTTATGCCCGCATCTGGCTCATGATTTTGCCTTCTTCGCATACTTGTTGGCCAGATCCTGGGTTTTTTTCGTGTTTGAATCACGTAGTAATGTGGTAACACACTGAAGCAGTCAATTAAACCTGGTTTCGATCAATATTTTAGAGGATAACACCGGTTAGGTCTGGGTTAGGTCTGGGATATGCGCGCATCTGGCTCATGATTTCGCCTTTTTCGCAAACTTGTTGGCCAGATCCTGGGTTTTTTCCGTGATTGAATCACGTAGTAATGTGGTAATTCACTGAAGCAGTCAATTAAACCTGGTTTCGATCAATATTTTAGAGGATAACACCGGTTAGGTCTGGGTTAGGTCTGAGTTATGCCCGCATCTGGCTCATGATTTTGCCTTTTTCGCAAACTTGTTGGCCAGATCCTGGGTTTTTTTCGTATTTGAATCACGTAGTAATGTTGTACCACACTGAGGCAGTCAATTAAACCTGGTTTCGATCAATATTTCAGAGGATAACACCGGTTAGGTCTGGGTTAGGTCCGGGAAATGCACGCACCTGGCTCATGATTTCGCCTTTTTCGCAAACTTGTTGGCCAGATGCTGGGTTTTTTCCGTGTTTGTATCACGTAGTAATGTGGTAATTCACTGAACCACTCAATTACACCTGGTTTCGATCAATATTTTAGAGGATAACACCGGTTAGGTCTGGGTTAGGTCTGGGATATGCGCGCATCTGGCTTATACTTTCGCCTTTTTCGTAAACTTGTTGGCCAGATCCTGGGTTTTTTCCGTGTTTGAATCACGTAGTAATGTGGTAATACACTGAAGCAGTCAATTAAACCTGGTTTCGATCAATATTTTAGAGGATAACACCGGTTAGGTCTGGGTTAGGTCTGGGATATGCGCGCATCTGGCTTACACTTTCGCCATTTTCGCAAACTTGTTGGCCAGATCCTGGGTTTTTTTCGTGTTTGAATCACGCAGTAATGTGGTAACACACTGATGCAGTCAATTAAACCTGGTTTCGATCAATTTTTTTAGGGGATGACACCGGTTAGGTCTGGGTTAGGTCCGGGTTATGCCCGCATCTGGCTCATGATTTTGCCTTCTTCGCATACTTGTTGGTCAGATCCTGGATTTTTTTCGTGTTTGAATCACGTAGTAATGTGGTAACACACTGAAGCAGTCAATTAAACCTGGTTTCGATCAATATTTTAGAGGATAACACCGGTTAGGTCTGGGTTAGGTCTGGGTTATGCCCGCATCTGGCTCATGATTTTGCCTTCTTCGCATACTTGTTGGCCAGATCCTGGTTTTTTTCGTATTTGAATCACGTAGTAATGTTGTACCACACTGAGGCAGTCAATTAAACCTGGTTTCGATCAATATTTCAGAGGATAACAACGGTTAGGTCTGGGTTAGGTCTGGGTTATGCCCGCATCTGGCTCATGATTTTGCCTTCTTCGCATACTTGTTGGCCAGATCCTGGGTTTTTTTCGTATTTGAATCACGTAGTAATGTTGTACCACACTGAGGCAGTCAATTAAACCTGGTTTCGATCAATATTTCAGAGGATAACACCGGTTAGGTCTGGGTTAGGTCCGGGAAATGCACGCACCTGGCTCATGATTTCGCCTTTTTCGCAAACTTGTTGGCCAGATCCTGGGTTTTTTCCGTGTTTGTATCACGTAGTAATGTGGTAATTCACTGAAACACTCAATTAAACCTGGTTTCGATCAATATTTTAGAGGATAACACCGGTTAGGTCTGGGTTAGGTCTGGGATATGCGCGCATCTGGCTTATACTTTCGCCTTTTTCGCAAACTTGTTGGCCAGATCCTGGGTTTTTTCCGTGTTTGAATCACGTAGTAATGTGGTAATACACTGAAGCAGTCAATTAAACCTGGTTTCGATCAATATTTTAGAGGGTAACACCGGTTAGGACTGGGTTCGGTCCGGGAAATGCACGCATCTGGCTTATGATTTCGCCTTTTTCGCAAACTTGTTAACCAGATCCTGGGTTTTTTCCGTGTTTGAATCACGTAGTAATGTGGTACCACACTGAGGCAGTCAATTAAACCTGGTTTCGATCAATATTTTAGAGGATAACACCGGTTAGGTCTGGGTTAGGTCTGGGTTATGCCCGCATCTGGCTCATGATTTTGCCTTCCTCGCATACTTGTTGGCCAGATCCTGGGTTTTTTTCGTGTTTGAATCATGTAGTAATGTGGTAACACACTGAGGCAGTCAATTAAACCTGGTTTCGATCAATATTTCAGAGGATAACACCGGTTAGGTCTGGGTTAGGTCCGGGAAATGCACGCACCTGGCTCATGATTTCGCCTTTTTCGCAAACTTGTTGGCCAGATCCTGGGTTTTTTCCGTGTTTGTATCACGTAGTAATGTGGTAATTCACTGAAACACTCAATTAAACCTGGTTTCGATCAATATTTTAGAGGATAACACCGGTTAGGTCTGGGTTAGGTCTGGGATATGCGCGCATCTGGCTTATACTTTCGCCTTTTTCGCAAACTTGTTGGCCAGATCCTGGGTTTTTTCCGTGTTTGAATCACGTAGTAATGTGGTAATACACTGAAGCAGTCAATTAAACCTGGTTTCGATCAATATTTTAGAGGGTAACACCGGTTAGGACTGGGTTCGGTCCGGGAAATGCACGCATCTGGCTTATGATTTCGCCTTTTTCGCAAACTTGTTAACCAGATCCTGGGTTTTTTCCGTGTTTGAATCACGTAGTAATGTGGTACCACACTGAGGCAGTCAATTAAACCTGGTTTCGATCAATATTTTAGAGGATAACACCGGTTAGGTCTGGGTTAGGTCTGGGTTATGCCCGCATCTGGCTCATGATTTTGCCTTCCTCGCATACTTGTTGGCCAGATCCTGGGTTTTTTTCGTGTTTGAATCATGTAGTAATGTGGTAACACACAGAAGCAGTCAATTAACCCTGGTTTCGATCAATATTTTAGAGGATAACACCGGTTAGGTCTGGGTTAGGTCTGGGTTATGCCCGCATCTGGCTCATGATTTTGCCTTCTTCGCATACTTGTTGGCCAGATCCTGGGTTTTTTTCGTGTTTGAATCACGCAGTAATGTGGTAACACACTGAAGCAGTCAATTAAACCTGGTTTCGATCAATTTTTTTAGGGGATGACACCGGTTAGGTCTGGGTTAGGTCTGGGTTATGCCCGCATCTGGCTCATGATTTTGCCTTCTTCGCATACTTGTTGGTCAGATCCTGGATTTTTTTCGTGTTTGAATCACGTAGTAATGTGGTAACACACTGAAGCTGTCAATTTAACCTGGTTTCGATCAATATTTTAGAGGATAACACCGGTTAGGTCTGGGTTAGGTCTGAGTTATGCCCGCATCTGGCACATGATTTTGCCTTCTTCGCATACTTGTTGGCCAGATCCTGGGTGTTTTTCGTATTTGAATCACGTAGTAATGTTGTACCACACTGAGGCAGTCAATTAAACCTGGTTTCGATCAATATTTCAGAGGATAACACCGGTTAGGTCTGGGTTAGGTCCGGGAAATGCACGCACCTGGCTCATGATTTCGCCTTTTTCGCAAACTTGTTGGCCAGATCCTGGGTTTTTTCCGTGTTTGAATCACGTAGTAATGTGGTAATACACTGAAGCAGTCAATTAAACCTGGTTTCGATCAATATTTTAGAGGGTAACACCGGTTAGGACTGGGTTCGGTCCGGGAAATGCACGCATCTGGCTTATGATTTCGCCTTTTTCGCAAACTTGTTAACCAGATCCTGGGTTTTTTCCGTGTTTGAATCACGTAGTAATGTGGTACCACACTGAGGCAGTCAATTAAACCTGGTTTCGATCAATATTTTAGAGGATAACACCGGTTAGGTCTGGGTTAGGTCTGGGTTATGCCCGCATCTGGCTCATGATTTTGCCTTCCTCGCATACTTGTTGGCCAGATCCTGGGTTTTTTTCGTGTTTGAATCATGTAGTAATGTGGTAACACACTGAGGCAGTCAATTAAACCTGGTTTCGATCAATATTTCAGAGGATAACACCGGTTAGGTCTGGGTTAGGTCCGGGAAATGCACGCACCTGGCTCATGATTTCGCCTTTTTCGCAAACTTGTTGGCCAGATCCTGGGTTTTTTCCGTGTTTGTATCACGTAGTAATGTGGTAATTCACTGAAACACTCAATTAAACCTGGTTTCGATCAATATTTTAGAGGATAACACCGGTTAGGTCTGGGTTAGGTCTGGGATATGCGCGCATCTGGCTTATACTTTCGCCTTTTTCGCAAACTTGTTGGCCAGATCCTGGGTTTTTTCCGTGTTTGAATCACGTAGTAATGTGGTAATACACTGAAGCAGTCAATTAAACCTGGTTTCGATCAATATTTTAGAGGGTAACACCGGTTAGGACTGGGTTCGGTCCGGGAAATGCACGCATCTGGCTTATGATTTCGCCTTTTTCGCAAACTTGTTAACCAGATCCTGGGTTTTTTCCGTGTTTGAATCACGTAGTAATGTGGTACCACACTGAGGCAGTCAATTAAACCTGGTTTCGATCAATATTTTAGAGGATAACACCGGTTAGGTCTGGGTTAGGTCTGGGTTATGCCCGCATCTGGCTCATGATTTTGCCTTCCTCGCATACTTGTTGGCCAGATCCTGGGTTTTTTTCGTGTTTGAATCATGTAGTAATGTGGTAACACACAGAAGCAGTCAATTAACCCTGGTTTCGATCAATATTTTAGAGGATAACACCGGTTAGGTCTGGGTTAGGTCTGGGTTATGCCCGCATCTGGCTCATGATTTTGCCTTCTTCGCATACTTGTTGGCCAGATCCTGGGTTTTTTTCGTGTTTGAATCACGCAGTAATGTGGTAACACACTGAAGCAGTCAATTAAACCTGGTTTCGATCAATTTTTTTAGGGGATGACACCGGTTAGGTCTGGGTTAGGTCTGGGTTATGCCCGCATCTGGCTCATGATTTTGCCTTCTTCGCATACTTGTTGGTCAGATCCTGGATTTTTTTCGTGTTTGAATCACGTAGTAATGTGGTAACACACTGAAGCAGTCAATTTAACCTGGTTTCGATCAATATTTTAGAGGATAACACCGGTTAGGTCTGGGTTAGGTCTGAGTTATGCCCGCATCTGGCTCATGATTTTGCCTTCTTCGCATACTTGTTGGCCCTATCCTGGGTTTTTTTCGTGTTTGAATCACGTAGTAATGTGGTAACACACTGAAGCAGTCAATTAAACCTGGTTTCGATCAATATTTTAGAGGATAACACCGGTTAGGTCTGGGTTAGGTCTGGGATATGCGCGCATCTGGCTCATGATTTCGCCTTTTTCGCAAACTTGTTGGCCAGATCCTGGGTTTTTTCCGTGATTGAATCACGTAGTAATGTGGTAATTCACTGAAGCAGTCAATTAAACCTGGTTTCGATCAATATTTTAGAGGATAACACCGGTTAGGTCTGGGTTAGGTCTGAGTTATGCCCGCATCTGGCTCATGATTTTGCCTTTTTCGCAAACTTGTTGGCCAGATCCTGGGTTTTTTTCGTATTTGAATCACGTAGTAATGTTGTACCACACTGAGGCAGTCAATTAAACCTGGTTTCGATCAATATTTCAGAGGATAACACCGGTTAGGTCTGGGTTAGGTCCGGGAAATGCACGCACCTGGCTCATGATTTCGCCTTTTTCGCAAACTTGTTGGCCAGATGCTGGGTTTTTTCCGTGTTTGTATCACGTAGTAATGTGGTAATTCACTGAACCACTCAATTACACCTGGTTTCGATCAATATTTTAGAGGATAACACCGGTTAGGTCTGGGTTAGGTCTGGGATATGCGTGCATCTGGCTTATACTTTCGCCTTTTTCGCAAACTTGTTGGCCAGATCCTGGGTTTTTTCCGTGTTTGAATCACGTAGTAATGTGGTAATACACTGAAGCAGTCAATTAAACCTGGTTTCGATCAATATTTTAGAGGATAACACCGGTTAGGTCTGGGTTAGGTCTGGGATATGCGCGCATCTGGCTTACACTTTCGCCATTTTCGCAAACTTGTTGGCCAGATCCTGGGTTTTTTTCGTGTTTGAATCACGCAGTAATGTGGTAACACACTGATGCAGTCAATTAAACCTGGTTTCGATGAATTTTTTTAGGGGATGACACCGGTTAGGTCTGGGTTAGGTCCGGGTTATGCCCGCATCTGGCTCATGATTTTGCCTTCTTCGCATACTTGTTGGTCAGATCCTGGATTTTTTTCGTGTTTGAATCACGTAGTAATGTGGTAACACACTGAAGCAGTCAATTAAACCTGGTTTCGATCAATATTTTAGAGGATAACACCGGTTAGGTCTGGGTTAGGTCTGGGTTATGCCCGCATCTGGCTCATGATTTTGCCTTCTTCGCATACTTGTTGGCCAGATCCTGGGTTTTTTTCGTATTTGAATCACGTAGTAATGTTGTACCACACTGAGGCAGTCAATTAAACCTGGTTTCGATCAATATTTCAGAGGATAACAACGGTTAGGTCTGGGTTAGGTCTGGGTTATGCCCGCATCTGGCTCATGATTTTGCCTTCTTCGCATACTTGTTGGCCAGATCCTGGGTTTTTTTCGTATTTGAATCACGTAGTAATGTTGTACCACACTGAGGCAGTCAATTAAACCTGGTTTCGATCAATATTTCAGAGGATAACACCGGTTAGGTCTGGGTTAGGTCCGGGAAATGCACGCACCTGGCTCATGATTTCGCCTTTTTCGCAAACTTGTTGGCCAGATCCTGGGTTTTTTCCGTGTTTGTATCACGTAGTAATGTGGTAATTCACTGAAACA
Organism: Colletes latitarsis; assembly: GCF_051014445.1. Lineage (NCBI taxonomy): Eukaryota > Metazoa > Arthropoda > Insecta > Hymenoptera > Colletidae > Colletes > Colletes latitarsis. Next base: position 4,202,697 of record NC_135145.1, on the reverse strand, counting down.
CTCAATTAAACCTGGTTTCGATCAATATTTTAGAGGATAACACCGGTTAGGTCTGGGTTAGGTCTGGGATATGCGCGCATCTGGCTTATACTTTCGCCTTTTTCGCAAACTTGTTGGCCAGATCCTGGGTTTTTTCCGTGTTTGAATCACGTAGTAATGTGGTAATACACTGAAGCAGTCAATTAAACCTGGTTTCGATCAATATTTTAGAGGGAAACACCGGTTAGGACTGGGTTCGGTCCGGGAAATGCACGCATCTGGCTTATGATTTCGCCTTTTTCGCAAACTTGTTAACCAGATCCTGGGTTTTTTCCGTGTTTGAATCACGTAGTAATGTGGTACCACACTGAGGCAGTCAATTAAACCTGGTTTCGATCAATATTTTAGAGGATAACACCGGTTAGGTCTGGGTTAGGTCTGGGTTATGCCCGCATCTGGCTCATGATTTTGCCTTCCTCGCATACTTGTTGGCCAGATCCTGGGTTTTTTTCGTGTTTGAATCATGTAGTAATGTGGTAACACACAGAAGCAGTCAATTAACCCTGGTTTCGATCAATATTTTAGAGGATAACACCGGTTAGGTCTGGGTTAGGTCTGGGTTATGCCCGCATCTGGCTCATGATTTTGCCTTCTTCGCATACTTGTTGGCCAGATCCTGGGTTTTTTTCGTGTTTGAATCACGCAGTAATGTGGTAACACACTGAAGCAGTCAATTAAACCTGGTTTCGATCAATTTTTTTAGGGGATGACACCGGTTAGGTCTGGGTTAGGTCTGGGTTATGCCCGCATCTGGCTCATGATTTTGCCTTCTTCGCATACTTGTTGGTCAGATCCTGGATTTTTTTCGTGTTTGAATCACGTAGTAATGTGGTAACACACTGAAGCAGTCAATTTAACCTGGTTTCGATCAATATTTTAGAGGATAACACCGGTTAGGTCTGGGTTAGGTCTGGGATATGCGCGCATCTGGCTCATGATTTCGCCTTTTTCGCAAACTTGTTGGCCAGATCCTGGGTTTTTTCCGTGATTGAATCACGTAGTAATGTGGTAATTCACTGAAGCAGTCAATTAAACCTGGTTTCGATCAATATTTTAGAGGATAACACCGGTTAGGTCTGGGTTAGGTCTGAGTTATGCCCGCATCTGGCTCATGATTTTGCCTTTTTCGCAAACTTGTTGGCCAGATCCTGGGTTTTTTTCGTATTTGAATCACGTAGTAATGTTGTACCACACTGAGGCAGTCAATTAAACCTGGTTTCGATCAATATTTCAGAGGATAACACCGGTTAGGTCTGGGTTAGGTCCGGGAAATGCGCGCACCTGGCTCATGATTTCGCCTTTTTCGCAAACTTGTTGGCCAGATGCTGGGTTTTTTCCGTGTTTGTATCACGTAGTAATGTGGTAATTCACTGAACCACTCAATTACACCTGGTTTCGATCAATATTTTAGAGGATAACACCGGTTAGGTCTGGGTTAGGTCTGGGATATGCGCGCATCTGGCTTATACTTTCGCCTTTTTCGCAAACTTGTTGGCCAGATCCTGGGTTTTTTCCGTGTTTGAATCACGTAGTAATGTGGTAATACACTGAAGCAGTCAATTAAACCTGGTTTCGATCAATATTTTAGAGGGTAACACCGGTTAGGACTGGGTTCGGTCCGGGAAATGCACGCATCTGGCTTATGATTTCGCCTTTTTCGCAAACTTGTTAACCAGATCCTGGGTTTTTTCCGTGTTTGAATCACGTAGTAATGTGGTAATTCACTGAAGCAGTCAATTAAACCTGGTTTCGATCAATATTTTAGAGGATAACACCGGTTAGGTCTGGGTTAGGTCTGGGTTATGCCCGCATCTGGCTCATGATTTTGCCTTCTTCGCATACTTGTTGGCCAGATCCGGTTTTTTTTGTGTTTGAATCACGTAGTAATGTGGTAACACACTGAGGCAGTCAATTAAACCTGGTTTCGATCAATATTTTAGAGGATAACACCGGTTAGGTCTGGGTTAGGTCTGGGTTATGCCCGCATCTGGCTCATGATTTTGCCTTCTTCGCATACTTGTTGGCCAGATCCTGGGTTTTTTTCGTGTTTGAATCACGTAGTAATGTGGTAACACACTGAAGCAGTCAATTAAACCTGGTTTCGATCAATATTTTAGAGGATAACACCGGTTAGGTCTGGGTTAGGTCTGGGTTATGCGCGCATCAAGCTCATGATTTTGCCTTCTTCGCATACTTGTTGGCCAGATCCTGGGTTTATTTCGTATTTGAATCACGTAGTAATGTTGTACCACACTGAGGCAGTCAATTAAACCTGGTTTCGATCAATATTTCAGAGGATAACACCGGTTAGGTCTGGGTTAGGGCCGGGAAATGCACGCACCTGGCTCATGATTTCGCCTTTTTCGCAAACTTGTTGGCCAGATGCTGGGTTTTTTCCGTGTTTGTATCACGTAGTAATGTGGTAATTCACTGAAACTCTCAATGAAACCTGGTTTTGATCAATATTTTAGAGGATAACACCGGTTAAGTCTGGGTTAGGTCTGGGACATGCGCGCATCTGGCTTATACTTTCGCCTTTTTCGCAAACTTGTTGGCCAGATCCTGGGTTATTTCCGTGTTTGAATCACGTAGTAATGTGGTAATACACTGAAGCAGTCAATTAAACCTGGTTTCGATCAATATTTTAGAGGGTAACACCGGTTAGGACTGGGTTCGGTCCGGGAAATGCACGCATCTGGCTTATGATTTCGCCTTTTTCGCAAACTTGTTAACCAGATCCTGGGTTTTTTCCGTGTTTGAATCACGTAGTAATGTGGTACCACACTGAGGCAGTCAATTAAACCTGGTTTCGATCAATATTTTAGAGGATAACACCGGTTAGGTCTGGGTTAGGTCTGGGTTATGCCCGCATCTGGCTCATGATTTTGCCTTCCTCGCATACTTGTTGGCCAGATCCTGGGTTTTTTTCGTGTTTGAATCATGTAGTAATGTGGTAACACACAGAAGCAGTCAATTAAACCTGGTTTCGATCAATATTTTAGAGGATAACACCGGTTAGGTCTGGGTTAGGTCTGGGTTATGCCCGCATCTGGCTCATGATTTTGCCTTCTTCGCATACTTGTTGGCCAGATCCTGGGTTTTTTTCGTGTTTGAATCACGCAGTAATGTGGTAACACACTGAGGCAGTCAATTAAACCTGGTTTCGATCAATTTTTTTAGGGGATGACACCGGTTAGGTCTGGGTTAGGTCTGGGTTATGCCCGCATCTGGCTCATGATTTTGCCTTCTTCGCATAATTGTTGGCCAGATCCGGTTTTTTTTGTGTTTGAATCACGTAGTAATGTGGTAACACACTGAGGCAGTCAATTAAACCTGGTTTCGATCAATATTTTAGAGGATAACACCGGTTAGGTCTGGGTTAGGTCTGGGTTATGCCCGCATCTGGCTCATGATTTTGCCTTCTTCGCATACTTGTTGGCCAGATCCTGGGTTTTTTTCGTGTTTGAATCACGTAGTAATGTGGTAACACACTGAAGCAGTCAATTAAACCTGGTTTCGATCAATATTTTAGAGGATAACACCGGTTAGGTCTGGGTTAGGTCTGGGTTATGCCCGCATCAAGCTCATGATTTTGCCTTCTTCGCATACTTGTTGGCCAGATCCTGGGTTTTTTTCGTATTTGAATCACGTAGTAATGTTGTACCACACTGAGGCAGTCAATTAAACCTGGTTTCGATCAATATTTCAGAGGACAACACCGGTTAGGTCTGGGTTAGGTCCGGGAAATGCACGCACCTGGCTCATGATTTCGCCTTTTTCGCAAACTTGTTGGCCAGATGCTGGGTTTTTTCCGTGTTTGTATCACGTAGTAATGTGGTAATTCACTGAAACACTCAATTAAACCTGGTTTCGATCAATATTTTAGAGGATAACACCGGTTAGGTCTGGGTTAAGTCTGGGATATGCGCGCATCTGGCTTATACTTTCGCCTTTTTCGCATACTTGTTGGCCAGATCCTGGGGTTTTTCCGTGTTTGAATCACGTAGTAATGTGGTAATACACTGAAGCAGTCAATTAAACCTGGTTTCGATCAATATTTTAGAGGGTAACACCGGTTAGGACTGGGTTCGGTCCGGGAAATGCACGCATCTGGCTTATGATTTCGCCTTTTTCGCAAACTTGTTAACCAGATCCTGGGTTTTTTCCGTGTTTGAATCACGTACTAATGTGGTACCACACAGAGGCAGTCAATTAAACCTGGTTTCGATCAATATTTTAGAGGATAACACCGGTTAGGTCTGGGTTAGGTCTGGGTTATGCCCGCATCTGGCTCATGATTTTGCCTTCCTCGCATACTTGTTGGCCAGATCCTGGGTTTTTTTCGTGTTTGAATCATGTAGTAATGTGGTAACACACAGAAGCAGTCAATTAAACCTGGTTTCGATCAATATTTTAGAGGATAACACCGGTTAGGTCTGGGTTAGATCTGGGTTATGCCCGCATCTGGCTCATGATTTTGCCTTCTTCGCATACTTGTTGGCCAGATCCTGGGATTTTTTCGTGTTTGAATCACGCAGTAATGTGGTAACACACTGAGGCAGTCAATTAAACCTGGTTTCGATCAATTTTTTTAGGGGATGACACCGGTTAGGTCTGGGTTATGCCCGCATCTGGATCATGATTTTGCCTTCTTCGCATACTTGTTGGTCAGATCCTGGATTTTTTTCGTGTTTGAATCACGTAGTAATGTGGTAACACACTGAAGCAGTCAATTTAACCTGGTTTCGATCAATATTTTAGAGGATAACACCCGTTAGGTCTGGGTTAGGTCTGGGTTATGCCCGCATCTGGCTCATGATTTTGCCTTCTTCGCATACTTGTTGGCCAGATCCTGGGATTTTTTCGTGTTTGAATCATGTAGTAATGTGGTAACACACAGAAGCAGTCAATTAAACCTGGTTTCGATCAATATTTTAGAGGATAACACCGGTTAGGTCTGGGTTAGGTCTGGGTTATGCCCGCATCTGGCTCATGATTTTGCCTTCTTCGCATACTTGTTGGCCAGATCCTGGGTTTTTTTCGTGTTTGAATCACGTAGTAATGTGGTAACACACTGAAGCAGTCAATTAAACCTGGTTCCGATCAATATTTTAGAGGATAACACCGGTTAGGTCTGGGTTAGGTCTGGGTTATGACCGCTTCTGGCTCATGATTTTACCTTCTTCGCATACTTGTGGGCCAGATCCTGGGTTTTTTTCGTGTTTGAATCACGTTGTAATGTGGTAACACACTGAAGCAGTCAATTAAACCTGGTTTCGATCAATATTTTAGAGGATAACACCGGTTAGGTCTGGGTTAGGTCTGGGTTATGCGCGCATCTGGCTTATACTTTCGCCTTTTTCGCAAACTTGTTGGCCAGATCCTGGGTTTTTTTCGTGTTTGAATCACGTAGTAATACTGTAATTCACTGAAGCAGTCAATTAAACCTGGTTTCGGTCAATATTTTAGAGGATAACACCGGTTAGGTCTGGGTTAGGTCTGAGTTATGCCCGCATCTGGCTCATGATTTTGCCTTTTTCGCAAACTTGTAGGCCAGATCCTGGGTTTTTTCCGTGTTTGAATCACGTAGTAATGTTGTAGCACACTGAAGCAGTCAATTAAACCTGGTTTCGATCAATATTTTAGAGGATAACACCGGTTAGGTCTGGGTTAGGTCTGGGATATGTGCGCATCTGGCTTATACTTTCGCCTTTTTCGCAAACTTGTTGGCCAGATCCTGGGTTTTTTCCATGTTTGAATCACGTAGTAATGTGGTAATTCACTGAAGCAGTCAATTAAACCTGGTTTCGATCAATATTTTAGAGGATAACACCGGTTAGGTCTGGGTTAGGTCTGGGTTATGCCCGCATCTGGCTCATGATTTTGCCTTCTTCGCATACTTGTTGGCCAGATCCGGTTTTTTTTGTGTTTGAATCACGTAGTAATGTGGTAACACACTGAAGCAGTCAATTAAACCTGGTTTCGATCAATATTTTAGAGGATAACACCGGCTAGGTCTGGGTTAGGTCTGAGTTATGCCCGCATCTGGCTCATGATTTTGCCTTCTTCGCATACTTGTTGGCCAGATCCTGGATTTTTTTCGTGTTTGAAACACGTAGTAATGTGGTAACACACGGAAGCAGTCAATTTAACCTGGTTTCGATCAATTTTTTTAGGAAATGACACCGGTTAGGTCTGGGTTAGGTCTGGGTTATGCCCGCATCTGGCTCATGATTTTGCCTTCTTCGCATACTTGTTGGCCAGATCCTGGATTTTTTTCGTGTTTGAAACACGTAGTAATGTGGTAACACACTGAAGCAGTCAATTTAACCTGGTTTCGATCAATATTTTAGAGGATAACACCGGTTAGGTCTGGGTTAGGTCTGGGATACGCGCGCATCTGGCTTATACTTTCGCCTTTTTCGCAAACTTGTTGGCCAGATCCTGGGTTTTTCCGTGTTTGAATCACGTAGTAATGTGGTAACATAATGAAGCAGTCAATTAACCCTGGATTCGATCAATATTTTGGAGGATGACACCGGTTAGGTCTGGGTTAGGTCTGGGTTATGCCCGCATCTGGCTCATGATTTTGCCTTCTTCGCATACTTGTTGGCCAGATCCTGGATTTTTTTCGAGTTTGAATCACGTAGTAATGTGGTAACACACTGAAGCAGTCAATTTAACCTGGTTTCGATCAATATTTTAGAGGATAACACCGGTTAGGTCTGGGTTAGGTCTGGGATACGCGCGCATCTGGCTTATACTTTCGCCTTTTTCGCAAACTTGTTGGCCGGATCCTGGGTTTTTTCCGTGTTTGTATCACGTAGTAATGTGGTAACACACTGAAGCAGTCAATTAAACCTGGTTTCGATCAATATTTTAGAGGATAACACCGGTTAGGTCTGGGTTAGGTCTGGGTTATGCCCGCATCTGGCTCATGATTTTGCCTTCTTCGCATACTTGTTGGCCAGATCCTGGGTTTTTTTCGTGTTTGAATCACGCAGTAATGTGGTAACACACTGAAGCAGTCAATTAAACCTGGTTTCGATCAATTTCTTTAGGGGATGACACCGGTTAGGTCTGTGTTAGGTCTGGGTTATGCCCGCATCTGGCTCATGATTTTGCCTTCTTCGCATACTTGTTGGTCAGATCCTGGATTTTTTTCGTGTTTGAATCACGTAGTAATGTGGTAACACACTGAAGCAGTCAATTTAACCTGGTTTCGATCAATATTTTAGAGGATAACACCGGTTAGGTCTGGGTTAGGTCTGAGTTATGCCCGCATCTGGCTCATGATTTTGCCTTCTTCGCATACTTGTTGGCCAGATCCTGGGTTTTTTTCGTGTTTGAATCACGTAGTAATGTGGTAACACACTGAAGCAGTCAATTAAACCTGGTTTCGATCAATATTTTAGAGGATAACACCGGTTAGGTCTGGGTTAGATCTGGGTTATGCCCGCATCTGGCTCATGATTTTGCCTTCTTCGCATACTTGTTGGCCAGATCCTGGGATTTTTTCGTGTTTGAATCACGCAGTAATGTGGTAACACACTGAGGCAGTCAATTAAACCTGGTTTCGATCAATTTTTTTAGGGGATGACACCGGTTAGGTCTGGGTTATGCCCGCATCTGGCTCATGATTTTGCCTTCTTCGCATACTTGTTGGTCAGATCCTGGATTTTTTTCGTGTTTGAATCACGTAGTAATGTGGTAACACACTGAAGCAGTCAATTTAACCTGGTTTCGATCAATATTTTAGAGGATAACACCGGTTAGGTCTGGGTTAGGTCTAGGATACGCGCGCATGTGGCTTATACTTTCGCCTTTTTCGCAAACTTGTTGGCCAGATCCTGGGTTTTTTCCGTGTTTGAATCACGTAGTAATGTGGTAACTCACAGAAGCAGTCAATTAAACCTGGTTTCGATCAATATTTTAGAGGATAACACCGGTTAGGTCTGGGTTAGGTCTGGGTTATGCCCGCATCTGGCTCATGATTTTGCCTTCCTCGCATACTTGTTGGCCAGATCCTGGGTTTTTTTCGTGTTTGAATCATGTAGTAATTTGGTGACACACAGAAGCAGTCTATTAAACCTGGTTTCGATCAATATTTTAGAGGATAACACCGGTTAGGTCTGGGTTAGGTCTGGGTTATGCCCGCATCTGGCTCATGATTTTGCCTTCTTCGCATACTTGTTGGCCAGATCCTGGGTTTTTTTCGTGTTTGAATCACGTAGTAATGTGGTAACACACTGAAGCAGTCAATTAAACCTGGTTCCGATCAATATTTTAGAGGATAACACCGGTTAGGTCTGGGTTAGGTCTGGGTTATGACCGCTTCTGGCTCATGATTTTGCCTTCTTCGCATACTTGTGGGCCAGATCCTGGGTTTTTTTCGTGTTTGAATCACGTTGTAATGTGGTAACACACTGGAGCAGTCAATTAAACCTGGTTTCGATCAATATTTTAGAGGATAACACCGGTTAGGTCTGAGTTAGGTCTGGGTTATGCGCGCATCTGGCTTATACTTTCGCCTTTTTCGCAAACTTGTTGGCCAGATCCTGGGTTTTTTCCATGTTTGAATCACGTAGTAATGTGGTAATTCACTGAAGCAGTCAATTAAACCTGGTTTCGATCAATATTTTAGAGGATAACACCGGTTAGGTCTGGGTTAGGTCTGGGTTATGCCCGCATCTGGCTCATGATTTTGCCTTCTTCGCATACTTGTTGGCCAGATCCGGTTTTTTTTGTGTTTGAATCACGTAGTAATGTGGTAACACACTGAAGCAGTCAATTAAACCTGGTTTCGATCAATATTTTAGAGGATAACACCGGTTAGGTCTGGGTTAGGTCTGGGTTATGCCCGCATCTGGCTCATGATTTTGCCTTCTTCGCATACTTGTTGGCCAGATCCTGGGTTTTTTCCGTGTTTGTATCACGTAGTAATGTTGTACCACACTGAGGCAGTCAATTAAACCTGGTTTCGATCAATATTTCAGAGGATAACACCGGTTAGGTCTGGGTTAGGTCCGGGAAATGCACGCACCTGGCTCATGATTTCGCCTTTTTCGCAAACTTGTTGGCCAGATGCTGGGTTTTTTCCGTGTTTGTATCACGTAGTAATGTGGTAATTCACTGAACCACTCAATTACACCTGGTTTCGATCAATATTTTAGAGGATAACACCGGTTAGGTCTGGGTTAGGTCTGGGATATGCGTGCATCTGGCTTATACTTTCGCCTTTTTCGCAAACTTGTTGGCCAGATCCTGGGTTTTTTCCGTGTTTGAATCACGTAGTAATGTGGTAATACACTGAAGCAGTCAATTAAACCTGGTTTCGATCAATATTTTAGAGGATAACACCGGTTAGGTCTGGGTTAGGTCTGGGATATGCGCGCATCTGGCTTACACTTTCGCCATTTTCGCAAACTTGTTGGCCAGATCCTGGGTTTTTTTCGTGTTTGAATCACGCAGTAATGTGGTAACACACTGATGCAGTCAATTAAACCTGGTTTCGATCAATATTTTAGAGGATAACACCGGTTAGGTCTGGGTTAGATCTGGGTTATGCCCGCATCTGGCTCATGATTTTGCCTTCTTCGCATACTTGTTGGCCAGATCCTGGGATTTTTTCGTGTTTGAATCACGCAGTAATGTGGTAACACACTGAGGCAGTCAATTAAACCTGGTTTCGATCAATTTTTTTAGGGGATGACACCGGTTAGGTCTGGGTTATGCCCGCATCTGGCTCATGATTTTGCCTTCTTCGCATACTTGTTGGTCAGATCCTGGATTTTTTTCGTGTTTGAATCACGTAGTAATGTGGTAACACACTGAAGCAGTCAATTTAACCTGGTTTCGATCAATATTTTAGAGGATAACACCGGTTAGGTCTGGGTTAGGTCTAGGATACGCGCGCATGTGGCTTATACTTTCGCCTTTTTCGCAAACTTGTTGGCCAGATCCTGGGTTTTTTCCGTGTTTGAATCACGTAGTAATGTGGTAACTCACAGAAGCAGTCAATTAAACCTGGTTTCGATCAATATTTTAGAGGATAACACCGGTTAGGTCTGGGTTAGGTCTGGGTTATGCCCGCATCTGGCTCATGATTTTGCCTTCCTCGCATACTTGTTGGCCAGATCCTGGGTTTTTTTCGTGTTTGAATCATGTAGTAATTTGGTAACACACAGAAGCAGTCTATTAAACCTGGTTTCGATCAATATTTTAGAGGATAACACCGGTTAGGTCTGGGTTAGGTCTGGGTTATGCCCGCATCTGGCTCATGATTTTGCCTTCTTCGCATACTTGTTGGCCAGATCCTGGGTTTTTTTCGTGTTTGAATCACGTAGTAATGTGGTAATACACTGAAGCAGTCAATTAAACCTGGTTTCGATCAATATTTTAGAGGGTAACACCGGTTAGGACTGGGTTCGGTCCGGGAAATGCACGCATCTGGCTTATGATTTCGCCTTTTTCGCAAACTTGTTAACCAGATCCTGGGTTTTTTCCGTGTTTGAATCACGTAGTAATGTGGTACCACACTGAGGCAGTCAATTAAACCTGGTTTCGATCAATATTTTAGAGGATAACACCGGTTAGGTCTGGGTTAGGTCTGGGTTATGCCCGCATCTGGCTCATGATTTTGCCTTCCTCGCATACTTGTTGGCCAGATCCTGGGTTTTTTTCGTGTTTGAATCATGTAGTAATGTGGTAACACACAGAAGCAGTCAATTAACCCTGGTTTCGATCAATATTTTAGAGGATAACACCGGTTAGGTCTGGGTTAGGTCTGGGTTATGCCCGCATCTGGCTCATGATTTTGCCTTCTTCACATACTTGTTGGCCAGATCCTGGGTTTTTTTCGTGTTTGAATCACGCAGTAATGTGGTAACACACTGAAGCAGTCAATTAAACCTGGTTTCGATCAATTTTTTTAGGGGATGACACCGGTTAGGTCTGGGTTAGGTCTGGGTTATGCCCGCATCTGGCTCATGATTTTGCCTTCTTCGCATACTTGTTGGTCAGATCCTGGATTTTTTTCGTGTTTGAATCACGTAGTAATGTGGTAACACACTGAAGCAGTCAATTTAACCTGGTTTCGATCAATATTTTAGAGGATAACACCGGTTAGGTCTGGGTTAGGTCTGAGTTATGCCCGCATCTGGCTCATGATTTTGCCTTCTTCGCATACTTGTTGGCCAGATCCTGGGTTTTTTTCGTGTTTGAATCACGTAGTAATGTGGTAACACACTGAAGCAGTCAATTAAACCTGGTTTCGATCAATATTTTAGAGGATAACACCGGTTAGGTCTGGGTTAGGTCTGGGATATGCGCGCATCTGGCTCATGATTTCGCCTTTTTCGCAAACTTGTTGGCCAGATCCTGGGTTTTTTCCGTGATTGAATCACGTAGTAATGTGGTAATTCACTGAAGCAGTCAATTAAACCTGGTTTCGATCAATATTTTAGAGGATAACACCGGTTAGGTCTGGGTTAGGTCTGAGTTATGCCCGCATCTGGCTCATGATTTTGCCTTTTTCGCAAACTTGTTGGCCAGATCCTGGGTTTTTTTCGTATTTGAATCACGTAGTAATGTTGTACCACACTGAGGCGGTCAATTAAACCTGGTTTCGATCAATATTTCAGAGGATAACACCGGTTAGGTCTGGGTTAGGTCCGGGAAATGCGCGCACCTGGCTCATGATTTCGCCTTTTTCGCAAACTTGTTGGCCAGATGCTGGGTTTTTTCCGTGTTTGTATCACGTAGTAATGTGGTAATTCACTGAACCACTCAATTACACCTGGTTTCGATCAATATTTTAGAGGATAACACCGGTTAGGTCTGGGTTAGGTCTGGGATATGCGCGCATCTGGCTTATACTTTCGCCTTTTTCGCAAACTTGTTGGCCAGATCCTGGGTTTTTTCCGTGTTTGAATCACGTAGTAATGTGGTAATACACTGAAGCAGTCAATTAAACCTGGTTTCGATCAATATTTTAGAGGGTAACACCGGTTAGGACTGGGTTCGGTCCGGGAAATGCACGCATCTGGCTTATGATTTCGCCTTTTTCGCAAACTTGTTAACCAGATCCTGGGTTTTTTCCGTGTTTGAATCACGTAGTAATGTGGTAATTCACTGAAGCAGTCAATTAAACCTGGTTTCGATCAATATTTTAGAGGATAACACCGGTTAGGTCTGGGTTAGGTCTGGGTTATGCCCGCATCTGGCTCATGATTTTGCCTTCTTCGCATACTTGTTGGCCAGATCCGGTTTTTTTTGTGTTTGAATCACGTAGTAATGTGGTAACACACTGAGGCAGTCAATTAAACCTGGTTTCGATCAATATTTTAGAGGATAACACCGGTTAGGTCTGGGTTAGGTCTGGGTTATGCCCGCATCTGGCTCATGATTTTGCCTTCTTCGCATACTTGTTGGCCAGATCCTGGGTTTTTTTCGTGTTTGAATCACGTAGTAATGTGGTAACACACTGAAGCAGTCAATTAAACCTGGTTTCGATCAATATTTTAGAGGATAACACCGGTTAGGTCTGGGTTAGGTCTGGGTTATGCGCGCATCAAGCTCATGATTTTGCCTTCTTCGCATACTTGTTGGCCAGATCCTGGGTTTATTTCGTATTAGAATCACGTAGTAATGTTGTACCACACTGAGGCAGTCAATTAAACCTGGTTTCGATCAATATTTCAGAGGATAACACCGGTTAGGTCTGGGTTAGGGCCGGGAAATGCACGCACCTGGCTCATGATTTCGCCTTTTTCGCAAACTTGTTGGCCAGATGCTGGGTTTTTTCCGTGTTTGTATCACGTAGTAATGTGGTAATTCACTGAAACTCTCAATGAAACCTGGTTTTGATCAATATTTTAGAGGATAACACCGGTTAAGTCTGGGTTAGGTCTGGGACATGCGCGCATCTGGCTTATACTTTCGCCTTTTTCGCAAACTTGTTGGCCAGATCCTGGGTTATTTCCGTGTTTGAATCACGTAGTAATGTGGTAATACACTGAAGCAGTCAATTAAACCTGGTTTCGATCAATATTTTAGAGGGTAACACCGGTTAGGACTGGGTTCGGTCCGGGAAATGCACGCATCTGGCTTATGATTTCGCCTTTTTCGCAAACTTGTTAACCAGATCCTGGGTTTTTTCCGTGTTTGAATCACGTAGTAATGTGGTACCACACTGAGGCAGTCAATTAAACCTGGTTTCGATCAATATTTTAGAGGATAACACCGGTTAGGTCTGGGTTAGGTCTGGGTTATGCCCGCATCTGGCTCATGATTTTGCCTTCCTCGCATACTTGTTGGCCAGATCCTGGGTTTTTTTCGTGTTTGAATCATGTAGTAATGTGGTAACACACAGAAGCAGTCAATTAAACCTGGTTTCGATCAATATTTTAGAGGATAACACCGGTTAGGTCTGGGTTAGGTCTGGGTTATGCCCGCATCTGGCTCATGATTTTGCCTTCTTCGCATACTTGTTGGCCAGATCCTGGGTTTTTTTCGTGTTTGAATCACGCAGTAATGTGGTAACACACTGAGGCAGTCAATTAAACCTGGTTTCGATCAATTTTTTTAGGGGATGACACCGGTTAGGTCTGGGTTAGGTCTGGGTTATGCCCGCATCTGGCTCATGATTTTGCCTTCTTCGCATAATTGTTGGCCAGATCCGGTTTTTTTTGTGTTTGAATCACGTAGTAATGTGGTAACACACTGAGGCAGTCAATTAAACCTGGTTTCGATCAATATTTTAGAGGATAACACCGGTTAGGTCTGGGTTAGGTCTGGGTTATGCCCGCATCTGGCTCATGATTTTGCCTTCTTCGCATACTTGTTGGCCAGATCCTGGGTTTTTTTCGTGTTTGAATCACGTAGTAATGTGGTAACACACTGAAGCAGTCAATTAAACCTGGTTTCGATCAATATTTTAGAGGATAACACCGGTTAGGTCTGGGTTAGGTCTGGGTTATGCCCGCATCAAGCTCATGATTTTGCCTTCTTCGCATACTTGTTGGCCAGATCCTGGGTTTTTTTCGTATTTGAATCACGTAGTAATGTTGTACCACACTGAGGCAGTCAATTAAACCTGGTTTCGATCAATATTTCAGAGGATAACACCGGTTAGGTCTGGGTTAGGTCCGGGAAATGCACGCACCTGGCTCATGATTTCGCCTTTTTCGCAAACTTGTTGGCCAGATGCTGGGTTTTTTCCGTGTTTGTATCACGTAGTAATGTGGTAATTCACTGAAACACTCAATTAAACCTGGTTTCGATCAATATTTTAGAGGATAACACCGGTTAGGTCTGGGTTAAGTCTGGGATATGCGCGCATCTGGCTTATACTTTCGCCTTTTTCGCATACTTGTTGGCCAGATCCTGGGGTTTTTCCGTGTTTGAATCACGTAGTAATGTGGTAATACACTGAAGCAGTCAATTAAACCTGGTTTCGATCAATATTTTAGAGGGTAACACCGGTTAGGACTGGGTTCGGTCCGGGAAATGCACGCATCTGGCTTATGATTTCGCCTTTTTCGCAAACTTGTTAACCAGATCCTGGGTTTTTTCCGTGTTTGAATCACGTACTAATGTGGTACCACACAGAGGCAGTCAATTAAACCTGGTTTCGATCAATATTTTAGAGGATAACACCGGTTAGGTCTGGGTTAGGTCTGGGTTATGCCCGCATCTGGCTCATGATTTTGCCTTCCTCGCATACTTGTTGGCCAGATCCTGGGTTTTTTTCGTGTTTGAATCATGTAGTAATGTGGTAACACACAGAAGCAGTCAATTAAACCTGGTTTCGATCAATATTTTAGAGGATAACACCGGTTAGGTCTGGGTTAGATCTGGGTTATGCCCGCATCTGGCTCATGATTTTGCCTTCTTCGCATACTTGTTGGCCAGATCCTGGGATTTTTTCGTGTTTGAATCACGCAGTAATGTGGTAACACACTGAGGCAGTCAATTAAACCTGGTTTCGATCAATTTTTTTAGGGGATGACACCGGTTAGGTCTGGGTTATGCCCGCATCTGGATCATGATTTTGCCTTCTTCGCATACTTGTTGGTCAGATCCTGGATTTTTTTCGTGTTTGAATCACGTAGTAATGTGGTAACACACTGAAGCAGTCAATTTAACCTGGTTTCGATCAATATTTTAGAGGATAACACCCGTTAGGTCTGGGTTAGATCTGGGTTATGCCCGCATCTGGCTCATGATTTTGCCTTCTTCGCATACTTGTTGGCCAGATCCTGGGATTTTTTCGTGTTTGAATCATGTAGTAATGTGGTAACACACAGAAGCAGTCAATTAAACCTGGTTTCGATCAATATTTTAGAGGATAACACCGGTTAGGTCTGGGTTAGGTCTGGGTTATGCCCGCATCTGGCTCATGATTTTGCCTTCTTCGCATACTTGTTGGCCAGATCCTGGGTTTTTTTCGTGTTTGAATCACGTAGTAATGTGGTAACACACTGAAGCAGTCAATTAAACCTGGTTCCGGTCAATATTTTAGAGGATAACACCGGTTAGGTCTGGGTTAGGTCTGGGTTATGACCGCTTCTGGCTCATGATTTTGCCTTCTTCGCATACTTGTGGGCCAGATCCTGGGTTTTTTTCGTGTTTGAATCACGTTGTAATGTGGTAACACACTGAAGCAGTCAATTAAACCTGGTTTCGATCAATATTTTAGAGGATAACACCGGTTAGGTCTGGGTTAGGTCTGGGTTATGCGCGCATCTGGCTTATACTTTCGCCTTTTTCGCAAACTTGTTGGCCAGATCCTGGGTTTTTTTCGTGTTTGAATCACGTAGTAATACTGTAATTCACTGAAGCAGTCAATTAAACCTGGTTTCGGTCAATATTTTAGAGGATAACACCGGTTAGGTCTGGGTTAGGTCTGAGTTATGCCCGCATCTGGCTCATGATTTTGCCTTTTTCGCAAACTTGTAGGCCAGATCCTGGGTTTTTTCCGTGTTTGAATCACGTAGTAATGTTGTAGCACACTGAAGCAGTCAATTAAACCTGGTTTCGATCAATATTTTAGAGGATAACACCGGTTAGGTCTGGGTTAGGTCTGGGATATGTGCGCATCTGGCTTATACTTTCGCCTTTTTCGCAAACTTGTTGGCCAGATCCTGGGTTTTTTCCATGTTTGAATCACGTAGTAATGTGGTAATTCACTGAAGCAGTCAATTAAACCTGGTTTCGATCAATATTTTAGAGGATAACACCGGTTAGGTCTGGGTTAGGTCTGGGTTATGCCCGCATCTGGCTCATGATTTTGCCTTCTTCGCATACTTGTTGGCCAGATCCGGTTTTTTTTGTGTTTGAATCACGTAGTAATGTGGTAACACACTGAAGCAGTCAATTAAACCTGGTTTCGATCAATATTTTAGAGGATAACACCGGCTAGGTCTGGGTTAGGTCTGAGTTATGCCCGCATCTGGCTCATGATTTTGCCTTCTTCGCATACTTGTTGGCCAGATCCTGGATTTTTTTCGTGTTTGAAACACGTAGTAATGTGGTAACACACGGAAGCAGTCAATTTAACCTGGTTTCGATCAATTTTTTTAGGAAATGACACCGGTTAGGTCTGGGTTAGGTCTGGGTTATGCCCGCATCTGGCTCATGATTTTGCCTTCTTCGCATACTTGTTGGCCAGATCCTGGATTTTTTTCGTGTTTGAAACACGTAGTAATGTGGTAACACACTGAAGCAGTCAATTTAACCTGGTTTCGATCAATATTTTAGAGGATAACACCGGTTAGGTCTGGGTTAGGTCTGGGATACGCGCGCATCTGGCTTATACTTTCGCCTTTTTCGCAAACTTGTTGGCCAGATCCTGGGTTTTTCCGTGTTTGAATCACGTAGTAATGTGGTAACATAATGAAGCAGTCAATTAACCCTGGATTCGATCAATATTTTGGAGGATGACACCGGTTAGGTCCGGGTTAGGTCTGGGTTATGCCCGCATCTGGCTCATGATTTTGCCTTCTTCGCATACTTGTTGGCCAGATCCTGGATTTTTTTCGAGTTTGAATCACGTAGTAATGTGGTAACACACTGAAGCAGTCAATTTAACCTGGTTTCGATCAATATTTTAGAGGATAACACCGGTTAGGTCTGGGTTAGGTCTGGGATACGCGCGCATCTGGCTTATACTTTCGCCTTTTTCGCAAACTTGTTGGCCGGATCCTGGGTTTTTTCCGTGTTTGTATCACGTACTAATGTGGTAACACACTGAAGCAGTCAATTAAACCTGGTTTCGATCAATATTTTAGAGGATAACACCGGTTAGGTCTGGGTTAGGTCTGGGTTATGCCCGCATCTGGCTCATGATTTTGCCTTCTTCGCATACTTGTTGGCCATATCCTGGGTTTTTTTCGTGTTTGAATCACGCAGTAATGTGGTAACACACTGAAGCAGTCAATTAAACCTGGTTTCGATCAATTTCTTTAGGGGATGACACCGGTTAGGTCTGGGTTAGGTCTGGGTTATGCCCGCATCTGGCTCATGATTTTGCCTTCTTCGCATACTTGTTGGTCAGATCCTGGATTTTTTTCGTGTTTGAATCACGTAGTAATGTGGTAACACACTGAAGCAGTCAATTTAACCTGGTTTCGATCAATATTTTAGAGGATAACACCGGTTAGGTCTGGGTTAGGTCTGAGTTATGCCCGCATCTGGCTCATGATTTTGCCTTCTTCGCATACTTGTTGGCCAGATCCCGGGTTTTTTTCGTGTTTGAATCACGTAGTAATGTGGTAACACACTGAAGCAGTCAATTAAACCTGGTTTCGATCAATATTTTAGAGGATAACACCGGTTAGGTCTGGGTTAGGTCTGGGATATGCGCGCATCTGGCTTACACTTTCGCCATTTTCGCAAACTTGTTGGCCAGATCCTGGGTTTTTTTCGTGTTTGAATCACGCAGTAATGTGGTAACACACTGAAGCAGTCAATTAAACCTGGTTTCGATCAATATTTTAGAGGATAACACCGGTTAGGTCTGGGTTAGGTCTGAGTTATGCCCGCATCTGGCTCATGATTTTGCCTTCTTCGCATACTTGTTGGTCAGATCCTGGATTTTTTTCGTGTTTGAATCACGTAGTAATGTGGTAACACACTGAAGCAGTCAATTTAACCTGGTTTCGATCAATATTTTAGAGGATAACACCGGTTAGGTCTGGGTTAGGTCTGAGTTATGCCCGCATCTGGCTCATGATTTTGCCTTCTTCGCATACTTGTTGGCCAGATCCTGGGTTTTTTTCGTGTTTGAATCACGTAGTAATGTGGTAACACACTGAAGCAGTCAATTAAACCTGGTTTCGATCAATATTTTAGAGGATAACACCGGTTAGGTCTCGGTTAGGTCTGGGATATGCGCGCATCTGGCTTACACTTTCGCCATTTTCGCAAACTTGTTGGCCAGATCCTGGGTTTTTCTCGTGGGTGAATCACGTAGTAATGTTGTACCAGCCTGAGGCAGTCAATTTAACCTGGTTTCGATCAATATTTCAGAGGATAACACCGGTTAGGTCTGGGTTAGGTCCGGGAAATGCACGCATCTGGCTCATGATTTCGCCTTGTTCGCAAACTTGTTGGCCAGATCCTGGGTTTTTTCCGTGTTTGAATCACGTAGTAATGTGGTAATTCACTGAGGCAGTCAATTAAACCTGGTTTCGATCAATATTTTAGAGGATAACACCGGTTAGGTCTGGGTTAGGTCTGGGTTATGCCCGCATCTGGCTCATGATTTTGCCTTCTTCGCATACTTGTTGGCCAGATCCTGGGTTTTTTTCGTGTTTGAATCACGTAGTAATGTGGTAACACACTGAAGCAGTCAATTAAACCTGGTTTCGATCAATATTTTAGAGGATAACACCGGTTAGGTCTGGGTTAGGTCTGGGTTATGCCCGCATCTGGCTCATGATTTTGCCTTCTTCGCATACTTGTTGGCCAGATCCTGGGGTTTTTCCGTGTTTGAATCACGTAGTAATGTGGTAATACACTGAAGCAGTCAATTAAACCTGGTTTCGATCAATATTTTAGAGGGTAACACCGGTTAGGACTGGGTTCGGTCCGGGAAATGCACGCATCTGGCTTATGATTTCGCCTTTTTCGCAAACTTGTTAACCAGATCCTGGGTTTTTTCCGTGTTTGAATCACGTACTAATGTGGTACCACACTGAGGCAGTCAATTAAACCTGGTTTCGATCAATATTTTAGAGGATAACACCGGTTAGGTCTGGGTTAGGTCTGGGTTATGCCCGCATCTGGCTCATGATTTTGCCTTCCTCGCATACTTGTTGGCCAGATCCTGGGTTTTTTTCGTGTTTGAATCATGTAGTAATGTGGTAACACACAGAAGCAGTCAATTAAACCTGGTTTCGATCAATATTTTAGAGGATAACACCGGTTAGGTCTGGGTTAGATCTGGGTTATGCCCGCATCTGGCTCATGATTTTGCCTTCTTCGCATACTTGTTGGCCAGATCCTGGGATTTTTTCGTGTTTGAATCACGCAGTAATGTGGTAACACACTGAGGCAGTCAATTAAACCTGGTTTCGATCAATTTTTTTAGGGGATGACACCGGTTAGGTCTGGGTTATGCCCGCATCTGGCTCATGATTTTGCCTTCTTCGCATACTTGTTGGTCAGATCCTGGATTTTTTTCGTGTTTGAATCACGTAGTAATGTGGTAACACACTGAAGCAGTCAATTTAACCTGGTTTCGATCAATATTTTAGACGATAACACCGGTTAGGTCTGGGTTAGGTCTAGGATACGCGCGCATGTGGCTTATACTTTCGCCTTTTTCGCAAACTTGTTGGCCAGATCCTGGGTTTTTTCCGTGTTTGAATCACGTAGTAATGTGGTAACACACTGAAGCAGTCAATTAAACCAGGTTCCGATCAATATTTTAGAGGATAACACCGGTTAGGTCTGGGTTAGATCTGGGTTATGCCCGCATCTGGCTCATGATTTTGCCTTCTTCGCATACTTGTTGGCCAGATCCTGGGATTTTTTCGTGTTTGAATCACGCAGTAATGTGGTACCACACTGAGGCAGTCAATTAAACCTGGTTTCGATCAATATTTTAGAGGATAACACCGGTTAGGTCTGGGTTAGGTCTGGGTTATGCGCGCATCTGGCTTATACTTTCGCCTTTTTCGCAAACTTGTTGGCCAGATCCTGGGTTTTTTTCGTGTTTGAATCACGTAGTAATGTGGTAACACACAGAAGCAGTCAATTAAACCTGGTTTCGATCAATATTTTAGAGGATAACACCGGTTAGGTCTGGGTTAGGTCTGGGTTATGCCCGCATCTGGCTCATGATTTTGCCTTCCTCGCATACTTGTTGGCCAGATCCTGGGTTTTTTTCGTGTTTGAATCATGTTGTAATGTGGTAACACACAGAAGCAGTCAATTAAACCTGGTTTCGATCAATATTTTAGAGGATAACACCGGTTAGGTCTGGGTTAGGTCTGGGTTATGCCCGCATCTGGCTCATGATTTTGCCTTCTTCGCATACTTGTTGGCCAGATCCTGGGTTTTTTTCGTGTTTGAATCACGTAGTAATGTGGTAACACACTGAAGCAGTCAATTAAACTTGGTTCCGATCAATATTTTAGAGGATAACACCGGTTAGGTCTGGGTTAGGTCTGGGTTATGACCGCATCTGGCTCATGATTTTGCCTTCTTCGCATACTTGTGGGCCAGATCCTGGGTTTTTTTCGTGTTTGAATCACGTAGTAATGTGGTAACACACTGAAGCAGTCAATTAAACCTGGTTTCGATCAATATTTTAGAGGATAACACCGGTTAGGTCTGGGTTAGGTCTGGGTTATGCGCGCATCTGGCTTATACTTTCGCCTTTTTCGCAAACTTGTTGGCCAGATCCTGGGTTTTTTTCGTGTTTGAATCACGTAGTAATACTGTAATTCACTGAAGCAGTCAATTAAACCAGGTTTCGGTCAATATTTTAGAGGATAACACCGGTTAGGTCTGGGTTAGGTCTGAGTTATGCCCGCATCTGGCTCATGATTTTGCCTTTTTCGCAAACTTGTAGGCCAGATCCTGGGTTTTTTCCGTGTTTGAATCACGTAGTAATGTTGTAGCACACTGAAGCAGTCAATTAAACCTGGTTTGGATCAATATTTTAGAGGATAACACCGGTTAGGTCTGGGTTAGGTCTGGGATATGTGCGCATCTGGCTTATACTTTCGCCTTTTTCGCAAACTTGTTGGCCAGATCCTGGGTTTTTTCCATGTTTGAATCACGTAGTAATGTGGTAATTCACTGAAGCAGTCAATTAAACCTGGTTTCGATCAATATTTTAGAGGATAACACCGGTTAGGTCTGGGTTAGGTCTGGGTTATGCCCGCATCTGGCTCATGATTTTGCCTTCTTCGCATACTTGTTGGCCAGATCCGGTTTTTTTTGTGTTTGAATCACGTAGTAATGTGGTAACACACTGAAGCAGTCAATTAAACCTGGTTTCGATCAATATTTTAAAGGATAACACCGGCTAGGTCTGGGTTAGGTCTGAGTTATGCCCGCATCTGGCTCATGATTTTGCCTTCTTCGCATACTTGTTGGCCAGATCCTGGATTTTTTTCGTTTTTGAAACACGTAGTAATGTGGTAACACACTGAAGCAGTCAATTTAACCTGGTTTCGATCAATTTTTTTAGGAAATGACACCGGTTAGGTCTGGGTTAGGTCTGGGTTATGCCCGCATCTGGCTCATGATTTTGCCTTCTTCGCATACTTGTTGGCCAGATCCTGGACTTTTTTCGTGTTTGAAACACGTAGTAATGTGGTAACACACTGAAGCAGTCAATTTAACCTGGTTTCGATCAATATTTTAGAGGATAACACCGGTTAGGTCTGGGTTAGGTCTGGGATACGCGCGCATCTGGCTTATACTTTCGCCTTTTTCGCAAACTTGTTGGCCAGATCCTGGGTTTTTCCGTGTTTGAATCACGTAGTAATGTGGTAACATAATGAAGCAGTCAATTAACCCTGGATTCGATCAATATTTTGGAGGATGACACCGGTTAGGTCTGGGTTAGGTCTGGGTTATGCCCGCATCTGGCTCATGATTTTGCCTTCTTCGCATACTTGTTGGCCAGATCCTGGATTTTTTTCGAGTTTGAATCACGTAGTAATGTGGTAACACACTGAAGTAGTCAATTAAACCTGGTTCCGATCAATTTCTTTAGGGGATGACACCGGTTAGGTCTGGGTTAGGTCTGGGATATGCGCGCATCTGGCTTACACTTTCGCCATTTTCGCAAACTTGTTGGCCAGATCCTGGGTTTTTTTCGTGGGTGAATCACGTAGTAATGTTGTACCAGCCTGAGGCAGTCAATTAAACCTGGTTTCGATCAATATTTCAGAGGATAACACCGGTTAGGTCTGGGTTAGGTCTGGGTTATGCCCGCATCTGGCTCATGATTTTGCCTTCTTCGCATACTTGTTGGCCAGATCCTGGGGTTTTTCCGTGTTTGAATCACGTAGTAATGTGGTAATACACTGAAGCAGTCAATTAAACCTGGTTTCGATCAATATTTTAGAGGGTAACACCGGTTAGGACTGGGTTCGGTCCGGGAAATGCACGCATCTGGCTTATGATTTCGCCTTTTTCGCAAACTTGTTAACCAGATCCTGGGGTTTTTCCGTGTTTGAATCACGTACTAATGTGGTACCACACTGAGGCAGTCAATTAAACCTGGTTTCGATCAATATTTTAGAGGATAACACCGGTTAGGTCTGGGTTAGGTCTGGGTTATGCCCGCATCTGGCTCATGATTTTGCCTTCTTCGCATACTTGTTGGCCAGATCCTGGGTTTTTTTCGTGTTTGAATCACGCAGTAATGTGGTAACACACTGAAGCAGTCAATTAAACCTGGTTTCGATCAATTTCTTTAGGGGATGACACCGGTTAGGTCTGGGTTAGGTCTGGGTTATGCCCGCATCTGGCTCATGATTTTGCATTCTTCGCATACTTGTTGGTCAGATCCTGGATTTTTTTCGTGTTTGAATCACGTAGTAATGTGGTAACACACTGAAGCAGTCAATTTAACCTGGTTTCGATCAATATTTTAGAGGATAACACCGGTTAGGTCTGGGTTAGGTCTGAGTTATGCCCGCATCTGGCTCATGATTTTGCCTTCTTCGCATACTTGTTGGCCAGATCCTGGGTTTTTTTCGTGTTTGAATCACGTAGTAATGTGGTAACACACTGAAGCAGTCAATTAAACCTGGTTCCGATCAATATTTTAGAGGATAACACCGGTTAGGTCTGGGTTAGGTCTGGGTTATGACCGCATCTGGCTCATGATTTTGCCTTCTTCGCATACTTGTTGGTCAGATCCTGGATTTTTTTCGTGTTTGAATCACGTAGTAATGTGGTAACACACTGAAGCAGTCAATTTAACCTGGTTTCGATCAATATTTTAGAGGATAACACCGGTTAGGTCTGGGTTAGGTCTGGGATACGCGCGCATCTGGCTTATACTTTCGCCTTTTTCGCAAACTTGTTGGCCAGATCCTGGGTTTTTCCGTGTTTGAATCACGTAGTAATGTGGTAACATAATGAAGCAGTCAATTAACACTGGATTCGATCAATATTTTGGAGGATGACACCGGTTAGGTCTGGGTTAGGTCTGGGTTATGCCCGCATCTGGCTCATGATTTTGCCTTCTTCGCATACTTGTTGGCCAGATCCTGGGTTTTTTTCGTGTTTGAATCACGCAGTAATGTGGTAACACACTGAAGCAGTCAATTAAACCTGGTTTCGATCAATTTCTTTAGGGGATGACACCGGTTAGGTCTGGGTTAGGTCTGGGTTATGCCCGCATCTGGCTCATGATTTTGCCTTCTTCGCATACTTGTTGGTCAGATCCTGGATTTTTTTCGTGTTTGAATCACGTAGTAATGTGGTAACACACTGAAGCAGTCAATTAAACCTGGTTCCGATCAATATTTTAGAGGATAACACCGGTTAGGTCTGGGTTAGGTCTGGGTTATGACCGCATCTGACTCATGATTTTGCCTTCTTCGCATACTTGTTGGTCAGATCCTGGATTTTTTTCGTGTTTGAATCACGCAGTAATGTGGTACCACACTGAGGCAGTCAATTAAACCTGGTTTCGATCAATATTTTAGAGGATAACACCGGTTAGGTCTGGGTTAGGTCTGGGTTATGCGCGCATCTGGCTTATACTTTCGCCTTTTTCGCAAACTTGTTGGCCAGATCCTGGGTTTTTTTCGTGTTTGAATCACGTAGTAATGTGGTAACACACAGAAGCAGTCAATTAAACCTGGTTTCGATCAATATTTTAGAGGATAACACCGGTTAGGTCTGGGTTAGGTCTGGGTTATGCCCGCATCTGGCTCATGATTTTGCCTTCCTCGCATACTTGTTGGCCAGATCCTGGGTTTTTTTCGTGTTTGAATCATGTTGTAATGTGGTAACACACAGAAGCAGTCAATTAAACCTGGTTTCGATCAATATTTTAGAGGATAACACCGGTTAGGTCTGGGTTAGGTCTGGGTTATGCCCGCATCTGGCTCATGATTTTGCCTTCTTCGCATACTTGTTGGCCAGATCCTGGGTTTTTTTCGTGTTTGAATCACGTAGTAATGTGGTAACACACTGAAGCAGTCAATTAAACTTGGTTCCGATCAATATTTTAGAGGATAACACCGGTTAGGTCTGGGTTAGGTCTGGGTTATGACCGCATCTGGCTCATGATTTTGCCTTCTTCGCATACTTGTGGGCCAGATCCTGGGTTTTTTTCGTGTTTGAATCACGTAGTAATGTGGTAACACACTGAAGCAGTCAATTAAACCTGGTTTCGATCAATATTTTAGAGGATAACACCGGTTAGGTCTGGGTTAGGTCTGGGTTATGCGCGCATCTGGCTTATACTTTCGCCTTTTTCGCAAACTTGTTGGCCAGATCCTGGGTTTTTTTCGTGTTTGAATCACGTAGTAATACTGTAATTCACTGAAGCAGTCAATTAAACCAGGTTTCGGTCAATATTTTAGAGGATAACACCGGTTAGGTCTGGGTTAGGTCTGAGTTATGCCCGCATCTGGCTCATGATTTTGCCTTTTTCGCAAACTTGTAGGCCAGATCCTGGGTTTTTTCCGTGTTTGAATCACGTAGTAATGTTGTAGCACACTGAAGCAGTCAATTAAACCTGGTTTGGATCAATATTTTAGAGGATAACACCGGTTAGGTCTGGGTTAGGTCTGGGATATGTGCGCATCTGGCTTATACTTTCGCCTTTTTCGCAAACTTGTTGGCCAGATCCTGGGTTTTTTCCATGTTTGAATCACGTAGTAATGTGGTAATTCACTGAAGCAGTCAATTAAACCTGGTTTCGATCAATATTTTAGAGGATAACACCGGTTAGGTCTGGGTTAGGTCTGGGTTATGCCCGCATCTGGCTCATGATTTTGCCTTCTTCGCATACTTGTTGGCCAGATCCGGTTTTTTTTGTGTTTGAATCACGTAGTAATGTGGTAACACACTGAAGCAGTCAATTAAACCTGGTTTCGATCAATATTTTAAAGGATAACACCGGCTAGGTCTGGGTTAGGTCTGAGTTATGCCCGCATCTGGCTCATGATTTTGCCTTCTTCGCATACTTGTTGGCCAGATCCTGGATTTTTTTCGTTTTTGAAACACGTAGTAATGTGGTAACACACTGAAGCAGTCAATTTAACCTGGTTTCGATCAATTTTTTTAGGAAATGACACCGGTTAGGTCTGGGTTAGGTCTGGGTTATGCCCGCATCTGGCTCATGATTTTGCCTTCTTCGCATACTTGTTGGCCAGATCCTGGACTTTTTTCGTGTTTGAAACACGTAGTAATGTGGTAACACACTGAAGCAGTCAATTTAACCTGGTTTCGATCAATATTTTAGAGGATAACACCGGTTAGGTCTGGGTTAGGTCTGGGATACGCGCGCATCTGGCTTATACTTTCGCCTTTTTCGCAAACTTGTTGGCCAGATCCTGGGTTTTTCCGTGTTTGAATCACGTAGTAATGTGGTAACATAATGAAGCAGTCAATTAACCCTGGATTCGATCAATATTTTGGAGGATGACACCGGTTAGGTCTGGGTTAGGTCTGGGTTATGCCCGCATCTGGCTCATGATTTTGCCTTCTTCGCATACTTGTTGGCCAGATCCTGGATTTTTTTCGAGTTTGAATCACGTAGTAATGTGGTAACACACTGAAGTAGTCAATTAAACCTGGTTCCGATCAATTTCTTTAGGGGATGACACCGGTTAGGTCTGGGTTAGGTCTGGGATATGCGCGCATCTGGCTTACACTTTCGCCATTTTCGCAAACTTGTTGGCCAGATCCTGGGTTTTTTTCGTGGGTGAATCACGTAGTAATGTTGTACCAGCCTGAGGCAGTCAATTAAACCTGGTTTCGATCAATATTTCAGAGGATAACACCGGTTAGGTCTGGGTTAGGTCTGGGTTATGCCCGCATCTGGCTCATGATTTTGCCTTCTTCGCATACTTGTTGGCCAGATCCTGGGGTTTTTCCGTGTTTGAATCACGTAGTAATGTGGTAATACACTGAAGCAGTCAATTAAACCTGGTTTCGATCAATATTTTAGAGGGTAACACCGGTTAGGACTGGGTTCGGTCCGGGAAATGCACGCATCTGGCTTATGATTTCGCCTTTTTCGCAAACTTGTTAACCAGATCCTGGGTTTTTTCCGTGTTTGAATCACGTACTAATGTGGTACCACACTGAGGCAGTCAATTAAACCTGGTTTCGATCAATATTTTAGAGGATAACACCGGTTAGGTCTGGGTTAGGTCTGGGTTATGCCCGCATCTGGCTCATGATTTTGCCTTCTTCGCATACTTGTTGGCCAGATCCTGGGTTTTTTTCGTGTTTGAATCACGCAGTAATGTGGTAACACACTGAAGCAGTCAATTAAACCTGGTTTCGATCAATTTCTTTAGGGGATGACACCGGTTAGGTCTGGGTTAGGTCTGGGTTATGCCCGCATCTGGCTCATGATTTTGCATTCTTCGCATACTTGTTGGTCAGATCCTGGATTTTTTTCGTGTTTGAATCACGTAGTAATGTGGTAACACACTGAAGCAGTCAATTTAACCTGGTTTCGATCAATATTTTAGAGGATAACACCGGTTAGGTCTGGGTTAGGTCTGAGTTATGCCCGCATCTGGCTCATGATTTTGCCTTCTTCGCATACTTGTTGGCCAGATCCTGGGTTTTTTTCGTGTTTGAATCACGTAGTAATGTGGTAACACACTGAAGCAGTCAATTAAACCTGGTTCCGATCAATATTTTAGAGGATAACACCGGTTAGGTCTGGGTTAGGTCTGGGTTATGACCGCATCTGGCTCATGATTTTGCCTTCTTCGCATACTTGTTGGTCAGATCCTGGATTTTTTTCGTGTTTGAATCACGTAGTAATGTGGTAACACACTGAAGCAGTCAATTTAACCTGGTTTCGATCAATATTTTAGAGGATAACACCGGTTAGGTCTGGGTTAGGTCTGGGATACGCGCGCATCTGGCTTATACTTTCGCCTTTTTCGCAAACTTGTTGGCCAGATCCTGGGTTTTTCCGTGTTTGAATCACGTAGTAATGTGGTAACATAATGAAGCAGTCAATTAACACTGGATTCGATCAATATTTTGGAGGATGACACCGGTTAGGTCTGGGTTAGGTCTGGGTTATGCCCGCATCTGGCTCATGATTTTGCCTTCTTCGCATACTTGTTGGCCAGATCCTGGGTTTTTTTCGTGTTTGAATCACGCAGTAATGTGGTAACACACTGAAGCAGTCAATTAAACCTGGTTTCGATCAATTTCTTTAGGGGATGACACCGGTTAGGTCTGGGTTAGGTCTGGGTTATGCCCGCATCTGGCTCATGATTTTGCCTTCTTCGCATACTTGTTGGTCAGATCCTGGATTTTTTTCGTGTTTGAATCACGTAGTAATGTGGTAACACACTGAAGCAGTCAATTAAACCTGGTTCCGATCAATATTTTAGAGGATAACACCGGTTAGGTCTGGGTTAGGTCTGGGTTATGACCGCATCTGACTCATGATTTTGCCTTCTTCGCATACTTGTTGGTCAGATCCTGGATTTTTTTCGTGTTTGAATCACGTAGTAATGTGGTAACACACTGAAGCAGTCAATTTAACCTGGTTTCGATCAATATTTTAGAGGATAACACCGGTTAGGTCTGGGTTAGGTCTGGGATACGCGCGCATCTGGCTTATACTTTCGCCTTTTTCGCAAACTTGTTGGCCAGATCCTGGGTTTTTCCGTGTTTGAATCACGTAGTAATGTGGTAACATAATGAAGCAGTCAATTAACACTGGATTCGATCAA
This sequence comes from Colletes latitarsis, assembly GCF_051014445.1. Lineage (NCBI taxonomy): Eukaryota > Metazoa > Arthropoda > Insecta > Hymenoptera > Colletidae > Colletes > Colletes latitarsis. The sequence continues at coordinate 4,174,234 of NC_135145.1, read as the reverse complement.
TATTTTGGAGGATGACACCGGTTAGGTCTGGGTTAGGTCTGGGTTAGGTCTGGGTTAGGTCTGGGTTAGTATTTGCCATCAACTGGCTCATACTTTCGCATTTTTCGCATAGTTGTTGTCCAGATCCTGGGCGTTTTCTGGTTTGCATCATGTAGTAATGTGGTTCCACACTGCATCAGTGAGTTGAACCTGGATACAATCTATATTTTAAGGGATAACACCGGTTAGGTCAGGGTTAGGTCTGGTATTTGCCATCATCTGGCTCATACATTCGCATTTTTCGCATACTTGTTGGCCAGATCCTGGGCGCTTTCTGGTTTGGATCACGTAGTAATGTAGCACCACTCTGAAACAGTGAGTTAAACCTGGCTTGAATGTATATTTTAGAGGATAACACCGGTTAGGTCCGGGTCAGGTCTGGTATTTGCCATCATCTGGCTCATACATTCGCATTTTTCGCATACTTGTTGGCCAGATCCTGGGCGTTTTCTGGTTTGGATCACATAGTAATGTGGTACCACACTCAAACAGTGAGTTAAACCTGGATCCAATCTATATTTAAGAAGAACAACACTGGTTAGGTCAGGGTTAGTTCCGGTATTTGCCATCATCTGGCTCATACTTTCGCATTTTTCGCATACTTGTTGGCCATATCCTGGGCGTTTTCTGGTTTGGATCACGTAGTAATGTGGCACCACACTGCAACAGTGAGTTAAACCTGGATTCAATCTATATTTTAGAGAATAACACTGGTTAGGTCAGGGTTAGGTCTGGTATTTGCCATCATCTGGCTTATTCTTTCGCCTTTTTCCCCTACTTGTTGGCCAGATCCTGGGCGTTTTCTGGGTTGGATCGGGTAGTAGTGTGGTACCGCACTGAAACAGTGAAGTAATCCTGGATTCGATATATATATTAGAGGGTGACACTGGTTAGGTCAGGGTTAGGTCCGGTATTTGCCATCATCTGGCTCATACTTTCGCATTTTTCGCATACTTGTTGGCCAGATCCTGGGCGCTTTCTCGTTTGGATCACGTAGTAATGTAGCACCACTCTGAAACAGTGGGTTAAACCTGGATTCAATCTATATTTTAGAGGATAACACCGGTTAGGTCAGGGTTAGGTCTGGTATTTGCCATCATCTGGCTCATACTTTCGCATTTTTCGCATACTTGTTGGCCAGATCCTGGGCGCTTTCTCGTTTGGATCACGTAGTAATGTAGCACCACTCTGAAACAGTGGGTTAAACCTGGATTCAATCTATATTTTAGAGGATAACACCGGTTAGGTCAGGGTTAGGTCTGGTATTTGCCATCATCTGGCTTATTCTTTCGCCTTTTTCCCCTACTTGTTGGCCAGATCCTGGGCGTTTTCTGGGTTGGATCGGGTAGTAGTGTGGTACCGCACTGAAACAGTGGAGTAATCCTGGATTCGATATATATATTAGAGGGTGACACTGGTTAGGTCAGGGTTAGGTCCGGTATTTGCCATCATCTGGCTCATACTTTCGCATTTTTCGCATACTTGTTGGCCAGATCCTGGGCGTTTTCTGGTTTGGGTTACGTAGTAATGTAGCACCACTCTGAAACAGTGAGTTAAACCTGGATTCAATCTATATTTTAGAGGATAACACCGGTTAGGTCAGGGTTAGGTCTGGTATTTGCCATCATCTGGCTCATACATTCGCATTTTTCGCATACTTGTTGGCCAGATCCTGGGCGCTTTCTCGTTTGGATCACGTAGTAATGTAGCACCACTCTGAAACAGTGGGTTAAACCTGGATTCAATCTATATTTTAGAGGATAACACCGGTTAGGTCAGGGTTAGGTCTGGTATTTGCCATCATCTGGCTTATTCTTTCGCCTTTTTCACCTACTTGTTGGCCAGATCCTGGGCGTTTTCTGGGTTGGATCAGGTAGTAGTGTGGTACCTCACTGAAACAGTGAAGTAATCCTGGATTCGATCTATATATTAGAGGGTGACACCGGTTAGGTCAGGGTTAGGTCTGGTGTTTGCCATCATCTGGCTCATACTTTCGCATTTTTCGCATACTTGTTGGCCAGATCCTGGGCGCTTTCTGGTTTGGATCACGTAGTAATGTAGCACCACTCTGAAACAGTGAGTTAAACCTGTATTCAATCTATATTTTACTGGATAACACCGGTTAGGTCAGGGTTAGGTCTGGTATTTGCCATCATCTGGCTCATAGTTTCGCCTTTTTCACCTACTTGATGGCCTGATCCTGGGCGTTTTCTGATTTGGATCACGTAGTAATGTGGTACCACACTGAAAGAGTGTGTTAAACCTGTGTCCGATCTATATTTTAAAGGATAACACCGGCTAGGTCGGGCTGAGGCCTGGGAGTAGCCATCATCTGGCTCATAGTTTCGCATTTTTCGCATACTTATTGGTCAGATACTTGGCGTTTTCTGGTTTGCATAATGTAGTAATGTGGTTCCACACTGCATCAGTGAGTTGAACCTGGATACAATCTATATTTTAAGGGATAACACCGGTTAGGTCAGGGTTAGGTCTGGTATTTGCCATCATCTGGCTCATACATTCGCATTTTTCGCATACTTGTTGGCCAGATCCTGGGCGCTTTCTGGTTTGGATCACGTAGTAATGTAGCACCACTCTGAAACAGTGAGTTAAACCTGGCTTGAATGTATATTTTAGAGGATAACACCGGTTAGGTCCGGGTCAGGTCTGGTATTTGCCATCATCTGGCTCATACATTCGCATTTTTCGCATACTTATTGGCCAGATCCTGGGCGTTTTCTGGTTTGGATCACATAGTAATGTGGTACCACACTCAAACAGTGAGTTAAACCTGGATTCAATCTATATTTTAGAGGATAACACTGGTTAGGTCAGGGTTAGGTCTGGTATTTGCCATCATCTGGCTTATTCTTTCGCCTTTTTCCCCTACTTGTTGGCCAGATCCTGGGCGTTTTCTGGGTTGGATCGGGTAGTAGTGTGGTACCGCACTGAAACAGTGAAGTAATCCTGGATTCGATATATATATTAGAGGGTGACACTGGTTAGGTCAGGGTTAGGTCCGGTATTTGCCATCATCTGGCTCATACTTTCGCATTTTTCGCATACTTGTTGGCCAGATCCTGGGCGCTTTCTCGTTTGGATCACGTAGTAATGTAGCACCACTCTGAAACAGTGGGTTAAACCTGGATTCAATCTATATTTTAGAGGATAACACCGGTTAGGTCAGGGTTAGGTCTGGTATTTGCCATCATCTGGCTTATTCTTTCGCCTTTTTCACCTACTTGTTGGCCAGATCCTGGGCGTTTTCTGGGTTGGAACAGGTAGTAGTGTGGTACCTCACTGAAACAGTGAAGTAATCCTGGATTCGATCTATATATTAGAGGGTGACACCGGTTAGGTCAGGGTTAGGTCCGGTATTTGCCATCATCTGGCTCATACTTTCGCATTTTTCGCATACTTGTTGGCCAGATCCTGGGCGCTTTCTCGTTTGGATCACGTAGTAATGTAGCACCACTCTGAAACAGTGAGTTAAACCTGAATTCAATCTATATTTTAGAGGATAACAACGGTTAGGTCAGGGCTAGGTCTGGTATTTGCCATATCTGGTTCATACTTTCGCATTTTTCGAATACTTGTTGGCCAGATCCTGGGCGCTTTCTGGTTTGGATCACGTAGTAATGTAGCACCACTCTGAAACAGTGAGTTAAACCTGGATTCAATCTATATTTTAGAGGATAACACCGGCTAGGTCAGGGTTAGGTCTGGTATTTGCCATCATCTGGCTTATTCTTTCGCCTTTTTCAACTACTTGTTGGCCAGATCCTGTGCGTTTTCTGGGTTGGATCAGGTAGTAGTGTGGTACCTCACTGAAACAGTGAAGTAATCCTGGATTCGATCTATATATTAGAGGGTGACACCGGTTAGGTCAGGGTTAGGTCTGGTGTTTGCCATCATCTGGCTCATACTTTCGCCTTTTTCACCTACTTGTTGGCCAGATCCTGGGCGTTTTCTGGGTTGGATCAGGTAATAGTGTGGTACCGCACTGAAACAGTGAAGTAATCCTGGATTCGATCTTTATATTAGAGGGTGACACCGGTTAGGTCAGGGTTAGGTCTGGTATTTGCCATCATCTGGCTCATACATTCGCATTTTTCGCATACTTGTTGGCCAGATCCCGGGCGTTTTCTGGTTTGGATCACGTAGTAATGTAGCACCACTCTGAAGCAGTGAGTTAAACCTGGATTCAATCTATATTTTAGAGGATAACACCGGTTAGGTCAGGGTTAGGTCTGGTATTTGCCATCATCTGGCTCAAACAATCGCCATTTTCACCTACTTGATGGCCTGATCCTGGGCGTTTTCTGGTTTGGATCACGTAGTAATGTGGTACCACACTCAAACAGTTAGTTAAACCTGTGTCCGATCTATATTTTAAAGGATAACGCCGGTTAGGTCGGGCTGAGGCCTGGGAGTTGCCATCATGTGGCTCATAGTTTCGCATTTTTCGCATACTTATTCGACAGATACTTGGCGTTTTCTCGTTTGGATCATGTAGTAATGTGGTTCCACACTGCATCAGTGTGTTAAACCTGGATACAATCTATGTTTTAGAGGATAACACTGGTTAGGTCAGGGTTAGGTCCGGTATTTGCCATCATCTGGATCATACTTTCGCATTTTTCGTATACTTGTTGGCCAGATCCTGGGCGTTTTCTGGTTTGGATCACGTAGTAATGTGGCACCACACTGCAACAGTGAGTTAAACCTGGATTCAATCTATATTTTAGAGGATAACACTGGTTAGGTCAGGGTTAGGTCTGGTATTTGCCATCATCTGGCTTATTCTTTCGCCTTTTTCACCTACTTGTTGGCCAGATCCTGGGCGTTTTCTGTGTTGGATCAGGTAGTAGTGTGGTACCGCACTGAAACAGTGAAGTAATCCTGGATTCGATCTATATATTAGAGGGTGACACCGGTTAGGTCAGGGTTAGGTCTGGTGTTTGCCATCATCTGGCTCATACTTTCGCATTTTTCGCATACTTGTTGGCCAGATCCTGGGTGTTTTCTGGTTTGGGTTACGTAGTAATGTAGCACCACTCTGAAACAGTGAGTTAAACCTGGATTCAATCTTTACTTTACTGGATAACACCGGTTAGGTCAGGGTTAGGTCTGACATTTGCCATCATGTGGCTCATACTTTCGCATTTTTCGCATACTTGTTGGCCAGATCCTGGGCGCTCTCTGGTTTGGATCACGTAGTAATGTAGCACCACTCTGAAACAGTGAGTTAAACCTGGATTCAATCTATATTTTAGAGGATAACACCGGTTAGGTCAGGGTTAGGTCTGGTATTTGCCATCATCTGGCTCATAGTTTCGCATTTTTCGCATACTTGTTGGCCAGATTCTGCGCGTTTTCTGGTTTGGATCACGTTGTAATGTGGGACCACACTCAAACAGTGAGTTAAACCTGGATCCAATCTATATTTTAGAAGAATAACAACAGTTAGGTCAGTGTTAGGTCTGGTATTTGCCATCAACTGGCTCATACCTTCGCATTTTGCACCTACATGTTGGCCAGATCCTGGGCGTTTTCTGGGTTGGATCACGTAGTAATGTGGTACCACACTGAAACAGTGTGTTAAACCTGGTTTCAATGTATATTTTAGAGGATAACAACAGTAAGGTCAGTGTTAGGTCTGGTATTTGCCATCAATTGGCTCATACTTTCGCATTTTTCACCTACTTGTTGGCCAGATCCTGGGCGTTTTCTGGGTTGGATCACGTAGTAATGTGGTACCACACTGAAACATTGAGTTAAACCTGGTTTCAATGTATATTTTAGAGGATAACACCCGTTAGGTCAGGGTTAGGTCTGGTATTTGCCATCATCTGGCTCATAGTTTCGCCTTTATCACCTACTTGATGGCCTGATCCTGGGCGTATTCTGGTTTGGCTCACGTAGTAATGTGGTACCACACTGAAACAGTGAGTTAAACCTGTGTCCGATCTATATTTTAAAGGATAACGCCGGTTAGGTCGGGCTGAGGCCTGGGAGTTGCCATCATCTGGCTCATACTTTCGCATTTTTCGCATACTTGTTCGCCAGATCCTGGGCGATTTCAGGATTGGATCACGTAGTAATGTGGCACCACACTGCACCAGTGAGTTAAACCTGGATTCAATCTATATTTTAGAGGATAACACTGGTTAGGTCAGGGTTTGGTCTGGTATTTGCCATCATCTGGCATATACTTTCGAATTTTTCACCTACTTGTTGGCCAGATCCTGGGCGTTTTCTGGGTTGGATCAGGTAGTAGTGTGGTACCGCACTGAAACAGTGAAGTGATCCTGGATTCGATCTATATATTAGAGGGTGACACCGGTTAGGTTTGGGTTAGGTCTGGTATTTGCCATCATCTGGCTCATACTTTCGCATTTTTCGCATACTTGTTGGCCATATCCTGGGCGCTTTCTGGTTTGGATCACGTAGTAATGTAGCACCACTCTGAAACAGTGAGTTAAACCTGGATTCAATCTATATTTTAGAGGATAACACCGGTTAGGTCAGGGTGAGGTCTGGTATTTGCCATCATCTGGCTCAAACATTCGCATTTTTCGCATACTTGTTGGCCAGATCCTGCGCGTTTTCTGGTTTGGACCACGTAGTACTGTGGGACCACACTCAAGCAGTGAGTTAAACCTGGATCCAATCTATATTTTAGAAGAATAACAACAGTTAGGTCAGTGTTAGGTCCGGTATTTGCCATCAATTGGCTCATACTTTCGCATTTTTCACCTACTTGTTGGCCAGATCCTGGGCGTTTTCTGGGTTGGATCACGTAGTAATGTGGTACCACACTGAAACATTGAGTTAAACCTGGTTTCAATGTATATTTTAGAGGATAACACCCGTTAGGTCAGGGTTAGGTCTTGTATTTGCCATCATCAGGCTCATAGTTTCGCCTTTTTCACCTACTTGATTGCCTGACCCTGGGCGTTTTCTGGTTTGGATCACGTAGTAATGTGTTACCACACTGAAACAGTGAGTTAAACCAGTGTCCGATCTATATTTTAAAGGATAACACCGGTTAGGTTTGGGTTAGGTCTGGTGTTTGCCATCATCTGGCTCATGCTTTCGCATTTTTCGCATACTTGTTGGCCAGATCCTGGGCGTTTTCTGGTTGGGATCACGCAGCAATGTGGTACCACGTTGAAACAGTGAGTAAATGCTGGATTCGATCTATACATTAGAGGATGACACCGGTTAGGTCAGGGTTAGGTCTGGTATTTACCTTCCACTGGCATATACTTTCGACTTTTTCACCTACTTGTTGGCCAGATCCTGGGCGTTTTCTGGTTTGGATCACGTAGTAATGTGGTACCACACTGAAACAGTGAGTTAAACCAGTGTCCGATCTATATTTTAAAGGATAACACCGGCTAGGTTTGTGTTAGGTTTGGTATTTGCCATCATCTGACTCATACTTTCGCATTTTTCGTATAGTTGTTGTCCAGATCCTGGGCGTTTTCTGTTTTCGATCACGTAGTAGTGTGTGACCACACTGAAACTGTGAGTTAATCTTGGATTCAATCTATACATTAGAGGATGACACCGGTTAGGTCAGGGTTAGGTCTGGTATTTACCTTCCACTGGCATATACTTTCGACTTTTTCACCTACTTGTTGGCCAGATCCTGGGCGTTTTCTAGGTTGGATCAGGTAGTAGTGTGGTACCGCACTGAAACAGTGAAGTAATCCTGGATTCGATCTATATATTAGAGGGTGACACCGGTTAGGTTTAGGTTAGGTCTGGTATTTGCCATTATCTGGCTCATAGTTTCGCATTTTTCGCATACTTGTTCGCCACATCCTGGGCGCTTTCTGGTTTGGATCACGTAGTAATGTAGCACCACTCTGAAACAGTGAAGTAATCCTGGATTCGATCTATATATAAGAGGGTAACACCGGTTAGGTTTGGGTTAGGTCCGGTATTTGCCATCATCTGGCTCTTACTTTCGCATTTTTCGCATACTTGTTGGTCAGATCCTGGGCGTTTTCTGGGTTGGATCAGGTAGTAGTGTGGTACCGCACTGAAACAGTGAGTTAAACCTGGTTTCAATGTATATTTTAGAGGATAACACCCGTTAGGTCAGGGTTAGGTCTGGTATTTGCCATCATCTGGCTCATACATTCGCACTTTACGCATACTTGTTGGCCAGATCCTGCACGTTTTCTGGTTTGGATCACGTAATAATGTGGGACCACACTCAAACAGTGAGTTCAACCGGGATCCAATCTATATTTTAGAAGAATAACAACAGTTAGGTCAGCGTTATGTCTGGTATTTGCCATCAACTGGCTCATACTTTCGCATTTTGCACCTATTTGCTGGCCAGATCCTGGGCGTTTTCTGGGTTGGATCACGTAGTAATGTGGTACCACACTGAAACAGTGAGTTAAACCTGGTTTCAATGTATATTTTAGAGGATAACACCCGTTAGGCCAGGGTTAGGTCTGGTATTTGCCATCATCTGGCTTATTCTTTCGCCTTTTTCACCTACTTGTTGGCCAGATCCTGGGCGTTTTCTGGGTTGGATCAGGTAGTAGTGTGGTACCTCACTGAAACAGTGAAGTAATCCTGGATTCGATCTATATATTAGAGGGTGACACCGGTTAGGTCAGGGTTAGGTCTGGTGTTTGCCATCATCTGGCTCATACTTTCGCATTTTTCGCATACTTGTTGGCCAGATCCTGGGCGCTTTCTGGTTTGGATCACGTAGTAATGTAGCACCACTCTGAAACAGTGAGTTAAACCTGGATTCAATCTATATTTTACTGGATAACACCGGTTAGGTCAGGGTTAGGTCTGGTATTTGCCATCATCTGGCTCATAGTTTCGCCTTTTTCACCTACTTGATGGCCTGATCCTGGCCGTTTTCTGATTTGGATCACGTAGTAATGTGGTACCACACTGAAAGAGTGTGTTAAACCTGTGTCCGATCTATATTTTAAAGGATAACACCGGCTAGGTCGGGCTGAGGCCTGGGAGTAGCCATCATCTGGCTCATAGTTTCGCATTTTTCGCATACTTATTGGTCAGATACTTGGCGTTTTCTGGTTTGCATAATGTAGTAATGTGGTTCCACACTGCATCAGTGAGTTGAACCTGGATACAATCTATATTTTAAGGGATAACACCGGTTAGGTCAGGGTTAGGTCTGGTATTTGCCATCATCTGGCTCATACATTCGCATTTTTCGCATACTTGTTGGCCAGATCCTGGGCGCTTTCTGGTTTGGATCACGTAGTAATGTAGCACCACTCTGAAACAGTGAGTTAAACCTGGCTTGAATGTATATTTTAGAGGATAACACCGGTTAGGTCCGGGTCAGGTCTGGTATTTGCCATCATCTGGCTCATACATTCGCATTTTTCGCATACTTATTGGCCAGATCCTGGGCGTTTTCTGGTTTGGATCACATAGTAATGTGGTACCACACTCAAACAGTGAGTTAAACCTGGATCCAATCTATATTTAAGAAGAACAACACTGGTTAGGTCAGGGTTAGTTCCGGTATTTGCCATCATCTGGCTCATACTTTCGCATTTTTCGCATACTTGTTGGCCATATCCTGGGCGTTTTCTGGTTTGGATCACGTAGTAATGTGGCACCACACTGCAACAGTGAGTTAAACCTGGATTCAATCTATATTTTAGAGGATAACACTGGTTAGGTCAGGGTTAGGTCTGGTATTTGCCATCATCTGGCTTATTCTTTCACCTTTTTCCCCTACTTGTTGGCCAGATCCTGGGCGTTTTCTGGGTTGGATCGGGTAGTAGTGTGGTACCGCACTGAAACAGTGAAGTAATCCTGGATTCGATATATATATTAGAGGGTGACACTGGTTAGGTCAGGGTTAGGTCCGGTATTTGCCATCATCTGGCTCATACTTTCGCATTTTTCGCATACTTGTTGGCCAGATCCTGGGCGCTTTCTCGTTTGGATCACGTAGTAATGTAGCACCACTCTGAAACAGTGGGTTAAACCTGGATTCAATCTATATTTTAGAGGATAACACCGGTTAGGTCAGGGTTAGGTCTGGTATTTGCCATCATCTGGCTTATTCTTTCGCCTTTTTCACCTACTTGTTGGCCAGATCCTGGGCGTTTTCTGGGTTGGAACAGGTAGTAGTGTGGTACCTCACTGAAACAGTGAAGTAATCCTGGATTCGATCTATATATTAGAGGGTGACACCGGTTAGGTCAGGGTTAGGTCTGGTGTTTGCCATCATCTGGCTCATACTTTCGCATTTTTCGCATACTTGTTGGCCAGATCCTGGGCGTTTTCTGGTTTGGATCACGCGGCAATGTGGTACCACACTGAAACAGTGAGTTTATGCTGGATTCGATCTATATATTAGAGGGTAACACCGGTTAGGTTTGTGTTAGGTTGGGTATTTGCCATCATTTGGCTCATACTTTCGCATTTTTCGCATACATGTTGGCGAGATCCTGGGCGCCTTCTGGTTTGGGTTACGTAGTAGTGTGGTACCACACTGGAACAGTGAGTTAAACCTGAATTCAATCTATATTTTAGAGGATAACAACGGTTAGGTCAGGGCTAGGTCTGGTATTTGCCATATCTGGTTCATACTTTCGCATTTTTCGAATACTTGTTGGCCAGATCCTGGGCGCTTTCTGGTTTGGATCACGTAGTAATGTAGCACCACTCTGAAACAGTGAGTTAAACCTGGATTCAATCTATATTTTAGAGGATAACACCGGCTAGGTCAGGGTTAGGTCTGGTATTTGCCATCATCTGGCTTATTCTTTCGCCTTTTTCAACTACTTGTTGGCCAGATCCTGTGCGTTTTCTGGGTTGGATCAGGTAGTAGTGTGGTACCTCACTGAAACAGTGAAGTAATCCTGGATTCGATCTATATATTAGAGGGTGACACCGGTTAGGTCAGGGTTAGGTCTGGTGTTTGCCATCATCTGGCTCATACTTTCGCCTTTTTCACCTACTTGTTGGCCAGATCCTGGGCGTTTTCTGGGTTGGATCAGGTAATAGTGTGGTACCGCACTGAAACAGTGAAGTAATCCTGGATTCGATCTTTATATTAGAGGGTGACACCGGTTAGGTCAGGGTTAGGTCTGGTATTTGCCATCATCTGGCTCATACATTCGCATTTTTCGCATACTTGTTGGCCAGATCCCGGGCGTTTTCTGGTTTGGATCACGTAGTAATGTAGCACCACTCTGAAGCAGTGAGTTAAACCTGGATTCAATCTATATTTTAGAGGATAACACCGGTTAGGTCAGGGTTAGGTCTGGTATTTGCCATCATCTGGCTCAAACAATCGCCATTTTCACCTACTTGATGGCCTGATCCTGGGCGTTTTCTGGTTTGGATCACGTAGTAATGTGGTACCACACTCAAACAGTTAGTTAAACCTGTGTCCGATCTATATTTTAAAGGATAACGCCGGTTAGGTCGGGCTGAGGCCTGGGAGTTGCCATCATGTGGCTCATAGTTTCGCATTTTTCGCATACTTATTCGACAGATACTTGGCGTTTTCTCGTTTGGATCATGTAGTAATGTGGTTCCACACTGCATCAGTGTGTTAAACCTGGATACAATCTATGTTTTAGAGGATAACACTGGTTAGGTCAGGGTTAGGTCCGGTATTTGCCATCATCTGGATCATACTTTCGCATTTTTCGTATACTTGTTGGCCAGATCCTGGGCGTTTTCTGGTTTGGATCACGTAGTAATGTGGCACCACACTGCAACAGTGAGTTAAACCTGGATTCAATCTATATTTTAGAGGATAACACTGGTTAGGTCAGGGTTAGGTCTGGTATTTGCCATCATCTGGCTTATTCTTTCGCCTTTTTCACCTACTTGTTGGCCAGATCCTGGGCGTTTTCTGTGTTGGATCAGGTAGTAGTGTGGTACCGCACTGAAACAGTGAAGTAATCCTGGATTCGATCTATATATTAGAGGGTGACACCGGTTAGGTCAGGGTTAGGTCTGGTGTTTGCCATCATCTGGCTCATACTTTCGCATTTTTCGCATACTTGTTGGCCAGATCCTGGGTGTTTTCTGGTTTGGGTTACGTAGTAATGTAGCACCACTCTGAAACAGTGAGTTAAACCTGGATTCAATCTTTACTTTACTGGATAACACCGGTTAGGTCAGGGTTAGGTCTGACATTTGCCATCATGTGGCTCATACTTTCGCATTTTTCGCATACTTGTTGGCCAGATCCTGGGCGCTCTCTGGTTTGGATCACGTAGTAATGTAGCACCACTCTGAAACAGTGAGTTAAACCTGGATTCAATCTATATTTTAGAGGATAACACCGGTTAGGTCAGGGTTAGGTCTGGTATTTGCCATCATCTGGCTCATAGTTTCGCATTTTTCGCATACTTGTTGGCCAGATTCTGCGCGTTTTCTGGTTTGGATCACGTTGTAATGTGGGACCACACTCAAACAGTGAGTTAAACCTGGATCCAATCTATATTTTAGAAGAATAACAACAGTTAGGTCAGTGTTAGGTCTGGTATTTGCCATCAACTGGCTCATACCTTCGCATTTTGCACCTACATGTTGGCCAGATCCTGGGCGTTTTCTGGGTTGGATCACGTAGTAATGTGGTACCACACTGAAACAGTGTGTTAAACCTGGTTTCAATGTATATTTTAGAGGATAACAACAGTTAGGTCAGTGTTAGGTCTGGTATTTGCCATCAATTGGCTCATACTTTCGCATTTTTCACCTACTTGTTGGCCAGATCCTGGGCGTTTTCTGGGTTGGATCACGTAGTAATGTGGTACCACACTGAAACATTGAGTTAAACCTGGTTTCAATGTATATTTTAGAGGATAACACCCGTTAGGTCAGGGTTAGGTCTTGTATTTGCCATCATCTGGCTCATAGTTTCGCCTTTTTCACCTACTTGATGGCCTGACCCTGGGCGTTTTCTGGTTTGGATCACGTAGTAATGTGGTACCACACTGAAACAGTGAGTTAAACCTGTGTCCGATCTATATTTTAAAGGATAACACCGGTTAGGTTTGGGTTAGGTCTGGTGTTTACCATCATCTGGCTCATGCTTTCGCATTTTTCGCATACTTGTTGGCCAGATCCTGGGCGTTTTCTGGTTGGGATCACGCAGCAATGTGGTACCACGTTGAAACAGTGAGTTAATGCTGGATTCGATCTATATATTAGACGGTAACACCGGCTAGGTTTGTGTTAGGTTTGGTATTTGCCATCATCTGACTCATACTTTCGCATTTTTCGCATAGTTGTTGTCCAGATCCTGGGCGTTTTCTGGTTTGCATCACGTAGTAGTGTGTGACCACACTGAAACTGTGAGTTAATCTTGGATTCAATCTATACATTAGAGGATGACACCGGTTAGGTCAGGGTTAGGTCTGGTATTTACCTTCCACTGGCATATACTTTCGACTTTTTCACCTACATGTTGGCCAGATCCTGGGCGTTTTCTAGGTTGGATCAGGTAGTAGTGTGGTACCGCACTGAAACAGTGAAGTAATCCTGGATTCGATCTATATATTAGAGGGTAACACCGGTTAGGTTTGGGTTAGGTCCGGTATTTGCCATCATCTGGCTCATACTTTCGCATTTTTCGCATACTTGTTGTCCAGATCCTGGGCGTTTTCTGGTTTGGATCACGTAGTAATGTGGCACCACACTGCACCAGTGAGTTAAACCTGGATTCAATCTATATTTTGGAGGGTAACACTGGTTAGGTCAGGGTTAGGTCTGGTATTTGCCATCATCTGGCTCATAGTTTCGCCTTTATCACCTACTTGATGGCCTGATCCTGGGCGTATTCTGGTTTGGCTCACGTAGTAATGTGGTACCACACTGAAACAGTGAGTTAAACCTGTGTCCGATCTATATTTTAAAGGATAACGCCGGTTAGGTCGGGCTGAGGCCTGGGAGTTGCCATCATCTGGCTCATACTTTCGCATTTTTCGCATACTTGTTCGCCAGATCCTGGGCGATTTCAGGATTGGATCACGTAGTAATGTGGCACCACACTGCACCAGTGAGTTAAACCTGGATTCAATCTATATTTTAGAGGATAACACTGGTTAGGTCAGGGTTTGGTCTGGTATTTGCCATCATCTGGCATATACTTTCGAATTTTTCACCTACTTGTTGGCCAGATCCTGGGCGTTTTCTGGGTTGGATCAGGTAGTAGTGTGGTACCGCACTGAAACAGTGAAGTGATCCTGGATTCGATCTATATATTAGAGGGTGACACCGGTTAGGTTTGGGTTAGGTCTGGTATTTGCCATCATCTGGCTCATACTTTCGCATTTTTCGCATACTTGTTGGCCATATCCTGGGCGCTTTCTGGTTTGGATCACGTAGTAATGTAGCACCACTCTGAAACAGTGAGTTAAACCTGGATTCAATCTATATTTTAGAGGATAACACCGGTTAGGTCAGGGTGAGGTCTGGTATTTGCCATCATCTGGCTCAAACATTCGCATTTTTCGCATACTTGTTGGCCAGATCCTGCGCGTTTTCTGGTTTGGACCACGTAGTACTGTGGGACCACACTCAAGCAGTGAGTTAAACCTGGATCCAATCTATATTTTAGAAGAATAACAACAGTTAGGTCAGTGTTAGGTCCGGTATTTGCCATCAATTGGCTCATACTTTCGCATTTTTCACCTACTTGTTGGCCAGATCCTGGGCGTTTTCTGGGTTGGATCACGTAGTAATGTGGTACCACACTGAAACATTGAGTTAAACCTGGTTTCAATGTATATTTTAGAGGATAACACCCGTTAGGTCAGGGTTAGGTCTTGTATTTGCCATCATCAGGCTCATAGTTTCGCCTTTTTCACCTACTTGATTGCCTGACCCTGGGCGTTTTCTGGTTTGGATCACGTAGTAATGTGTTACCACACTGAAACAGTGAGTTAAACCAGTGTCCGATCTATATTTTAAAGGATAACACCGGTTAGGTTTGGGTTAGGTCTGGTGTTTGCCATCATCTGGCTCATGCTTTCGCATTTTTCGCATACTTGTTGGCCAGATCCTGGGCGTTTTCTGGTTGGGATCACGCAGCAATGTGGTACCACGTTGAAACAGTGAGTAAATGCTGGATTCGATCTATACATTAGAGGATGACACCGGTTAGGTCAGGGTTAGGTCTGGTATTTACCTTCCACTGGCATATACTTTCGACTTTTTCACCTACTTGTTGGCCAGATCCTGGGCGTTTTCTGGTTTGGATCACGTAGTAATGTGGTACCACACTGAAACAGTGAGTTAAACCAGTGTCCGATCTATATTTTAAAGGATAACACCGGCTAGGTTTGTGTTAGGTTTGGTATTTGCCATCATCTGACTCATACTTTCGCATTTTTCGTATAGTTGTTGTCCAGATCCTGGGCGTTTTCTGTTTTCGATCACGTAGTAGTGTGTGACCACACTGAAACTGTGAGTTAATCTTGGATTCAATCTATACATTAGAGGATGACACCGGTTAGGTCAGGGTTAGGTCTGGTATTTACCTTCCACTGGCATATACTTTCGACTTTTTCACCTACTTGTTGGCCAGATCCTGGGCGTTTTCTAGGTTGGATCAGGTAGTAGTGTGGTACCGCACTGAAACAGTGAAGTAATCCTGGATTCGATCTATATATTAGAGGGTGACACCGGTTAGGTTTAGGTTAGGTCTGGTATTTGCCATTATCTGGCTCATAGTTTCGCATTTTTCGCATACTTGTTCGCCACATCCTGGGCGCTTTCTGGTTTGGATCACGTAGTAATGTAGCACCACTCTGAAACAGTGAAGTAATCCTGGATTCGATCTATATATAAGAGGGTAACACCGGTTAGGTTTGGGTTAGGTCCGGTATTTGCCATCATCTGGCTCTTACTTTCGCATTTTTCGCATACTTGTTGGTCAGATCCTGGGCGTTTTCTGGGTTGGATCAGGTAGTAGTGTGGTACCGCACTGAAACAGTGAGTTAAACCTGGTTTCAATGTATATTTTAGAGGATAACACCCGTTAGGTCAGGGTTAGGTCTGGTATTTGCCATCATCTGGCTCATACATTCGCACTTTACGCATACTTGTTGGCCAGATCCTGCACGTTTTCTGGTTTGGATCACGTAATAATGTGGGACCACACTCAAACAGTGAGTTCAACCGGGATCCAATCTATATTTTAGAAGAATAACAACAGTTAGGTCAGCGTTATGTCTGGTATTTGCCATCAACTGGCTCATACTTTCGCATTTTGCACCTATTTGCTGGCCAGATCCTGGGCGTTTTCTGGGTTGGATCACGTAGTAATGTGGTACCACACTGAAACAGTGAGTTAAACCTGGTTTCAATGTATATTTTAGAGGATAACACCCGTTAGGTCAGGGTTAGGTCTGGTATTTGCCATCATCTGGCTTATTCTTTCGCCTTTTTCACCTACTTGTTGGCCAGATCCTGGGCGTTTTCTGGGTTGGATCAGGTAGTAGTGTGGTACCTCACTGAAACAGTGAAGTAATCCTGGATTCGATCTATATATTAGAGGGTGACACCGGTTAGGTCAGGGTTAGGTCTGGTGTTTGCCATCATCTGGCTCATACTTTCGCATTTTTCGCATACTTGTTGGCCAGATCCTGGGCGCTTTCTGGTTTGGATCACGTAGTAATGTAGCACCACTCTGAAACAGTGAGTTAAACCTGGATTCAATCTATATTTTACTGGATAACACCGGTTAGGTCAGGGTTAGGTCTGGTATTTGCCATCATCTGGCTCATAGTTTCGCCTTTTTCACCTACTTGATGGCCTGATCCTGGCCGTTTTCTGATTTGGATCACGTAGTAATGTGGTACCACACTGAAAGTGTGTGTTAAACCTGTGTCCGATCTATATTTTAAAGGATAACACCGGTTAGGTCGGGCTGAGGCCTGGGAGTAGCCATCATCTGGCTCATAGTTTCGCATTTTTCGCATACTTATTGGTCAGATACTTGGCGTTTCCTGGTTTGCATCATGTAGTAATGTGGTTCCACACTGCATCAGTGAGTTGAACCTGGATACAATCTATATTTTAAGGGATAACACCGGTTAGGTCAGGGTTAGGTCTGGTATTTGCCATCATCTGGCTCATACATTCGCATTTTTCGCATACTTGTTGGCCAGATCCTGGGCGCTTTCTGGTTTGGATCACGTAGTAATGTAGCACCACTCTGAAACTGTGAGTTAAACCTGGCTTGAATGTATATTTTAGAGGATAACACCGGTTAGGTCCGGGTTAGGTCTGGTATTTGCCATCATCTGGCTCATACATTCGCATTTTTCGCATACTTGTTGGCCAGATCCTGGGCGTTTTCTGGTTTGGATCACATAGTAATGTGGTACCACACTCAAACAGTGAGTTAAACCTGGATCCAATCTATATTTTAGAAGAACAACACTGGTTAGGTCAGGGTTAGGTCTGGTATTTGCCATCATCTGGCTTATTCTTTCGCCTTTTTCCCCTACTTGTTGGCCAGATCCTGGGCGTCTTCTGGGTTGGATCGGGTAGTAGTGTGGTACCGCACTGAAACAGTGAAGTAATCCTGGATTCGATATATATATTAGAGGGTGGCACCGGTTAGGTCAGGGTTAGGTCCGGTATTTGCCATCATCTGGCTCATACTTTCGCATTTTTCGCATACTTGTTGGCCAGATCCTGGGCGTTTTCTGGTTTGGATCACGTAGTAATGTAGCACCACTCTGAAACAGTGAGTTAAACCTGGATCCAATCTATATTTTAGAAGAATAACACCAGTTAGGTCAGCGTTACGTCTGGTCTTTGCCATCAACTGGCTCATAGTTTCGCATTTTTCACCTACTTGTTGGCCAGATCCTGGGCGTTTTCTGGGTTGGATCACGTAGTAATGTTGTGCCACACTGAAACAGTGAGTTAAACCTGGCTTGAATGTATATTTTAGAGGATAACACCGGTTAGGTCAGGGTTAGGTCTGGTATTTGCCATCATCTGGCTCAAACATTCGCCTTTTTCACCTACTTGATGGCCTGATGCTGGGCGTTTTCTGGTTTGGATCATGTAGTAATGTGGTTCCACACTGCATCAGTGAGTTAAACCTGGATACAATCTATGTTTTAGAGGATAACTCTGGTTAGGTCAGGGTTAGGTCTGGTATTTGCCATCATCTGGCTCATACTTTCGCATTTTTCGCATACTTGTGGGCCAGATCCCGGGCCCTTTCTGGTTTGGATCACGTAGTAGTATAGCACCACTCTGAAACAGTGAGTTAAACCTGTATTCAATCTATATTTTAGGAGATAACACCGGTTAGGTCAGGGTTAGGTCTGGTATTTGCGATCATCTGGCTCATACTTTCGCATTTTTCGCATACTTGTTGGCCAGATCCTGGGCGTTTTCTGGTTTGGATTACGTAGTAATGTAGCACCACTCTGAAACAGTGAGTTAAACCTGGATTCAATCTATATTTTAGAGGATAACACCGGTTAGGTCAGGGTTAGGTCTGGTATTTGCGATCATCTGGCTCATACATTCGCATTTTTCGCATACTTGTTGGCCAGATCCTGGGCGCTTTCTCGTTTGGATCACGTAGTAATGTAGCACCACTCTGAAACAGTGGGTTAAACCTGGATCCAATCTATATTTTAAAGGATAACACCGGTTAGGTCAGGGTTAGGTCTGGTATTTGCCATCATCTGGCTTATTCTTTCGCCTTTTTCACCTACTTGTTGGCCAGATCCTGGGCGTTTTCTGGGTTGGATCAGGTAGTAGTGTGGTACCTCACTGAAACAGTGAAGTAATCCTGGATTCGATCTATATATTAGAGGGTAACACCGGTTAGGTTTGTGTTAGGTTGGGTATTTGCCATCATCTGGCTCATACTTTCGCATTTTTCGCATACATGTTGGCCAGATCCTGGGCGCCTTCTGGTTTGGGTTACGTAGTAGTGTGGTACCACACTGGAACAGTGAGTTAAACCTGAATTCAATCTATATTTTAGAGGATAACATCGGTTAGGTCAGGGCTAGGTCTGGTATTTGCCATATCTGGTTCATACTTTCGCATTTTTCGCATACTTGTTGGCCAGATCCTGGGCGCTTTCTGGTTTGGATCACGTAGTAATGTAACACCACTCTGAAACAGTGAGTTAAACCTGGATTCAATCTATATTTTAGAGGATAACACCGGCTAGGTCAGGGTTAGGTCTGGTATTTGCCATCATCTGGCTTATTCTTTCGCCTTTTTCACCTACTTGTTGGCCAGATCCTGGGCGTTTTCTGGGTTGGATCAGGTAGTAGTGTGGTACCTCACTGAAACAGTGAAGTAATCCTGGATTCGATCTATATATTAGAGGGTGACACCGGTTAGGTCAGGGTTAGGTCTGGTGTTTGCCATCATCTGGCTCATGCTTTCGCATTTTTCGCATACTTGTTGGCCAGATCCTGGGCGTTTTCTGGTTGGGATCACGCAGCAATGTGGTACCACGTTGAAACAGTGAGTAAATGCTGGATTCGATCTATACATTAGAGGATGACACCGGTTAGGTCAGGGTTAGGTCTGGTATTTACCTTCCACTGGCATATACTTTCGACTTTTTCACCTACTTGTTGGCCAGATCCTGGGCGTTTTCTGGTTTGGATCACGTAGTACTGTGGTACCACACTGAAACAGTGAGTTAAACCAGTGTCCGATCTATATTTTAAAGGATAACACCGGCTAGGTTTGTGTTAGGTTTGGTATTTGCCATCATCTGACTCATACTTTCGCATTTTTCGCATAGTTGTTGTCCAGATCCTGGGCGTTTTCTGTTTTGGATCACGTAGTAGTGTGTGACCACACTGAAACTGTGAGTTAATCTTGGATTCAATCTATACATTAGAGGATGACACCGGTTAGGTCAGGGTTAGGTCTGGTATTTACCTTCCACTGGCATATACTTTCGACTTTTTCACCTACTTGTTGGCCAGATCCTGGGCGTTTTCTAGGTTGGATCAGGTAGTAGTGTGGTACCGCACTGAAACAGTGAAGTAATCCTGGATTCGATCTATATATTAGAGGGTGACACCGGTTAGGTTTAGGTTACGTCTGGTATTTGCCATTATCTGGCTCATAGTTTCGCATTTTTCGCATACTTGTTCGCCACATCCTGGGCGCTTTCTGGTTTGGATCACGTAGTAATGTAGCACCACTCTGAAACAGTGAAGTAATCCTGGATTCGATCTATATATAAGAGGGTAACACCGGTTAGGTTTGGGTTAGGTCCGGTATTTGCCATCATCTGGCTCTTACTTTCGCATTTTTCGCATACTTGTTGGTCAGATCCTGGGCGTTTTCTGGGTTGGATCAGGTAGTAGTGTGGTACCGCACTGAAACAGTGAGTTAAACCTGGTTTCAATGTATATTTTAGAGGATAACACCCGTTAGGTCAGGGTTAGGTCTGGTATTTGCCATCATCTGGCTCATACATTCGCACTTTACGCATACTTGTTGGCCAGATCCTGCACGTTTTCTGGTTTGGATCACGTAATGATGTGGGACCACACTCAAACAGTGAGTTCAAGCGGGATCCTATCTATATTTTAGAAGAATAACAACAGTTAGGTCAGCGTTATGTCTGGTATTTGCCATCAACTGGCTCATACTTTCGCATTTTGCACCTATTTGCTGGCCAGATCCTGGGCGTTTCTGGGTTGGATCACGTAGTAATGTGGTACCACACTGAAACAGTGAGTTAAACCTGGTTTCAATGTATATTTTAGAGGATAACACGCGTTAGGTCAGGGTTAGGTCTGGTATTTGCCATCATCTGGCTTATTCTTTCGCCTTTTTCACCTACTTGTTGGCCAGATCCTGGGCGTTTTCTGGGTTGGATCAGGTAGTAGTGTGGTACCTCACTGAAACAGTGAAGTAATCCTGGATTCGATCTATATATTAGAGGGTGACACCGGTTAGGTCAGGGTTAGGTCTGGTGTTTGCCATCATCTGGCTCATACTTTCGCATTTTTCGCATACTTGTTGGCCAGATCCTGGGCGCTTTCTGGTTTGGATCACGTAGTAATGTAGCACCACTCTGAAACAGTGAGTTAAACCTGGATTCAATCTATATTTTACTGGATAACACCGGTTAGGTCAGTGTTAGGTCTGGTATTTGCCATCATCTGGCTCATAGTTTCGCCTTTTTCACCTACTTGATGGCCTGATCCTGGGCGTTTTCTGATTTGGATCACGTAGTAATGTGGTACCACACTGAAAGAGTGTGTTAAACCTGTGTCCGATCTATATTTTAAAGGATAACACCGGTTAGGTCGGGCTGAGGCCTGGGAGTAGCCATCATCTGGCTCATAGTTTCGCATTTTTCGCATACTTATTGGTCAGATACTTGGCGTTTCCTGGTATGCATCATGTAGTAATGTGGTTCCACACTGCATCAGTGAGTTGAACCTGGATACAATCTATATTTTAAGGGATAACACCGGTTAGGTCAGGGTTAGGTCTGGTATTTGCCATCATCTGGCTCATACATTCGCATTTTTCGCATACTTGTTGGCCAGATCCTGGGCGCTTTCTGGTTTGGATCACGTAGTAATGTAGCACCACTCTGAAACTGTGAGTTAAACCTGGCTTGAATGTATATTTTAGAGGATAACACCGGTTAGGTCCGGGTTAGGTCTGGTATTTGCCATCATCTGGCTCATACATTCGCATTTTTCGCATACTTGTTGGCCAGATCCTGGGCGTTTTCTGGTTTGGATCACATAGTAATGTGGTACCACACTCAAACAGTGAGTTAAACCTGGATCCAATCTATATTTTAGAAGAACAACACTGGTTAGGTCAGGGTTAGGTCTGGTATTTGCCATCATCTGGCTTATTCTTTCGCCTTTTTCCCCTACTTGTTGGCCAGATCCTGGGCGTCTTCTGGGTTGGATCGGGTAGTAGTGTGGTACCGCACTGAAACAGTGAAGTAATCCTGGATTCGATATATATATTAGAGGGTGGCACCGGTTAGGTCAGGGTTAGGTCCGGTATTTGCCATCATCTGGCTCATACTTTCGCATTTTTCGCATACTTGTTGGCCAGATCCTGGGCGTTTTCTGGTTTGGATCACGTAGTAATGTAGCACCACTCTGAAACAGTGAGTTAAACCTGGATCCAATCTATATTTTAGAAGAATAACACCAGTTAGGTCAGCGTTACGTCTGGTCTTTGCCATCAACTGGCTCATAGTTTCGCATTTTTCACCTACTTGTTGGCCAGATCCTGGGCGTTTTCTGGGTTGGATCACGTAGTAATGTTGTGCCACACTGAAACAGTGAGTTAAACCTGGCTTGAATGTATATTTTAGAGGATAACACCGGTTAGGTCAGGGTTAGGTCTGGTATTTGCCATCATCTGGCTCAAACATTCGCCTTTTTCACCTACTTGATGGCCTGATGCTGGGCGTTTTCTGGTTTGGATCATGTAGTAATGTGGTTCCACACTGCATCAGTGAGTTAAACCTGGATACAATCTATGTTTTAGAGGATAACTCTGGTTAGGTCAGGGTTAGGTCTGGTATTTGCCATCATCTGGCTCATACTTTCGCATTTTTCGCATACTTGTGGGCCAGATCCCGGGCCCTTTCTGGTTTGGATCACGTAGTAGTATAGCACCACTCTGAAACAGTGAGTTAAACCTGTATTCAATCTATATTTTAGGAGATAACACCGGTTAGGTCAGGGTTAGGTCTGGTATTTGCGATCATCTGGCTCATACTTTCGCATTTTTCGCATACTTGTTGGCCAGATCCTGGGCGTTTTCTGGTTTGGATTACGTAGTAATGTAGCACCACTCTGAAACAGTGAGTTAAACCTGGATTCAATCTATATTTTAGAGGATAACACCGGTTAGGTCAGGGTTAGGTCTGGTATTTGCGATCATCTGGCTCATACATTCGCATTTTTCGCATACTTGTTGGCCAGATCCTGGGCGCTTTCTCGTTTGGATCACGTAGTAATGTAGCACCACTCTGAAACAGTGGGTTAAACCTGGATCCAATCTATATTTTAAAGGATAACACCGGTTAGGTCAGGGTTAGGTCTGGTATTTGCCATCATCTGGCTTATTCTTTCGCCTTTTTCACCTACTTGTTGGCCAGATCCTGGGCGTTTTCTGGGTTGGATCAGGTAGTAGTGTGGTACCTCACTGAAACAGTGAAGTAATCCTGGATTCGATCTATATATTAGAGGGTAACACCGGTTAGGTTTGTGTTAGGTTGGGTATTTGCCATCATCTGGCTCATACTTTCGCATTTTTCGCCTACATGTTGGCCAGATCCTGGGCGCCTTCTGGTTTGGGTTACGTAGTAGTGTGGTACCACACTGGAACAGTGAGTTAAACCTGAATTCAATCTATATTTTAGAGGATAACATCGGTTAGGTCAGGGCTAGGTCTGGTATTTGCCATATCTGGTTCATACTTTCGCATTTTTCGCATACTTGTTGGCCAGATCCTGGGCGCTTTCTGGTTTGGATCACGTAGTAATGTAACACCACTCTGAAACAGTGAGTTAAACCTGGATTCAATCTATATTTTAGAGGATAACACCGGCTAGGTCAGGGTTAGGTCTGGTATTTGCCATCATCTGGCTTATTCTTTCGCCTTTTTCACCTACTTGTTGGCCAGATCCTGGGCGTTTTCTGGGTTGGATCAGGTAGTAGTGTGGTACCTCACTGAAACAGTGAAGTAATCCTGGATTCGATCTATATATTAGAGGGTGACACCGGTTAGGTCAGGGTTAGGTCTGGTGTTTGCCATCATCTGGCTCATACTTTCGCATTTTTCGCATACTTGTTGGCCTGATCCTGGGCGTTTTCTGGTTTGGGTTACGTAGTAATGTAGCACCACTCTGAAACAGTGAGTTAAACCTGGATTCAATCCATATTTTAGAGGATAACACCGGTTAGGTCAGGGTTAGGTCTGGTATTTGCCATCATCTGGCTCGTACATTCGCATTTTTCGCATACTTGTTGGCCAGATCCTGGGCTCTTTCTCGTTTGGATCACGTAGTAATGTAGCACCACTCTGAAACAGTGAGATAAAAACCTGGATTCAATCTATATTTTAGAGGATAACACCGGTTAGGTTTGGGTTAGGTCTGGTATTTGCCATCATCTGGCTCATACTTTCGCATTTTTCGCATACTTGTTGGCCATATCCTGGGCGCTTTCTCGTTTGGATCACGTAGTAATGTAGCACCACTCCGAAACAGTGAGTTAAACCTGGATTCAATCTATATTTTAGAGGATAACACCGGTTAGGTTTGTGTTAGGTTTGGTATTTGCCATCATCTGGCTCATACTTTCGCATTTTTCGCATAGTTGTTGGCCAGATCCTAGGCGCCTTCTGGTTTGGATCACGTAGCAATGTAGCACCACTCTGAAACAGTGAGTTAAACCTGGATTCAATCTATATTTTAGAGGATAACACCGGCTAGGTCCGGGTTAGGTCTGGTATTTGCTATCATCTGGCTCATACATTCGCATTTTTCGTATACTTGTTTGCCAGATCCTAGGCGTTTTCTGGTTTGGATCGCGTAGTAATGTGGCACCACACTGCAACAGTGAGTTAAACCTGGATTCAATCTGTATTTTAGGGGATCACACTGGTTAGGTCAGGGTTAGGTCTGGTATTTGCCATCATCTGGCTCAAACATTCGCCTTTTTCGCATACTTGTTGGCCATATCCTGGGCGTTTTCTGGTTTGGATCACGTAGTAATGTGGTACCACACTCAAACAGTGAGTTAAACCTGGATCCAATCTATAGTTTAGAAGAATAACACTGGTTAGGTCAGCGTTAGTTCTGGTATTTGCCATCAACTGGTTCATACGTTCGCATTTTTCACCTACTTGTTGGACAGATCCTGGGCGTTTTCTGGGTTGGATCACGTAGTAATGTGGGACCACACTGCAACAGTGAGTTAAACCTGGATTCAATCTATATTTTAGAGGATAACACTGGTTAGGTCAGGGTTAGGTCTGGTATTTGCCATCATCTGGCTTATTCTTTCGCCTTTTTCACCTACTTGTTGGCCAGATCCTGGGCGTTTTCTGTGTTGGATCAGGTAGTAGTGTGGTACCGCACTGAAACAGTGAAGTGATCCTGGATTCGATCTATATATTAGAGGGTGACACCGGTTAGGTCAGGGTTAGGTCTGGTGTTTGCCATCATCTGGCTCATACTTTCGCATTTTTCGCATACTTGTTGGCCAGATCCTGGGCGTTTTCTGGTTTTGGTTACGTAGTAATGTAGCACCACTCTGAAACAGTGAGTTAAACCTGGATTCAATCTTTACTTTACTGGATAACACCGGTTAGGTCAGGGTTAGGTCTGACATTTGCCATCATGTGGCTCATACTTTCGCATTTTTCGCATACTTGTTGGCCAGATCCTGGGCGCTCTCTGGTTTGGATCACGTAGTAATGTAGCACCACTCTGAAACAGTGAGTTAAACCTGGATTCAATCTATATTTTAGAGGATAACACCGGTTAGGTCAGGGTTAGGTCTGGTATTTGCCATCATCTGGCTCATAGTTTCGCATTTTTCGCATACTTGTTGGCCAGATCCTGCGCGTTTTCTGGTTTGGATCACGTTGTAATGTGGGACCACACTCAAACAGTGAGTTAAACCTGGATCCAATCTATATTTTAGATGAATAACAACAGTTAGGTCAGTGTTAGGTCTGGTATTTGCCATCAACTGGCTCATACCTTCGCATTTTGCACCTACATGTTGGCCAGATCCTGGGCGTTTTCTGGGTTGGATCACGTAGTAATGTGGTACCACACTGAAACAGTGTGTTAAACCTGGTTTCAATGTATATTTTAGAGGATAACACCCGTTAGGTCAGGGTTAGTTCTGGTATTTGCCATCATCTGGCTCATAGTTTCGCCTTTTTCACCTACTTGATGGCCTGATCCTGGGCGTTTTCTGGTTTGGATCACGTAGTAATGTGGGACCACACTGAAACAGTGAGTTAAACCTGTGTCCAATCTATATTTTGAAGGATAACACCGTTTAGGTCGGGCTGAGGCCTGGGAGTTGCCATCATCTGGCTCATAGTTTCGCATTTTTCGCATACTTATTGGCCAGATACTTGGCGTTTTCTGGTTTGGATCATGTAGTAATGTGGTTCCACACTGCATCAGTGAGATAACCTGGATACAATCTATGTTTTAGTGGATAACACTGGTTAGGTCAGGGTTAGGTCCGGTATTTGCCATCATCTGGCTCATAGTTTCGCCTTTTTCACCTACTTGATGGCCTGATCCTGGGCGTTTTCTGATTTGGATCACGTAGTAATGTGGTACCACACTGAAAGAGTGTGTTAAACCTGTGTCCGATCTATATTTTAAAGGATAACACCGGTTAGGTCGGGCTGAGGCCTGGGAGTAATCGTCATCTGGCTCATAGTTTCGCATTTTTCGCATACTTATTGGTCAGATACTTGGCGTTTCCTGGTTTGCATCATGTAGTAATGTGGTTCCACACTGCATCAGTGAGTTGAACCTGGATACAATCTATATTTTAAGGGATAACACCGGTTAGGTCAGGGTTAGGTCTGGTATTTGCCATCATCTGGCTCATACATTCGCATTTTTCGCATACTTGTTGGCCAGATCCTGGGCGCTTTCTGGTTTGGATCACGTAGTAATGTAGCACCACTCTGAAACTGTGAGTTAAACCTGGCTTGAATGTATATTTTAGAGGATAACACCGGTTAGGTCCGGGTTAGGTCTGGTGTTTGCCATCATCTGGCTCATACATTCGCATTTTTCACCTACTTGATGGCCTGATCCTGGGCGTTTTCTGATTTGGATCACGTAGTAATGTGGTACCACACTGAAAGAGTGTGTTAAACCTGTGTCCGATCTATATTTTAAAGGATAACACTGGTTAGGTCAGGGTTAGGTCTGGTATTTGCCATCATCTGGCTTATTCTTTCGCCTTTTTCCCCTACTTGTTGGCCAGATCCTGGGCGTTTTCTGGGTTGGATCGGGTAGTAGTGTGGTACCGCACTGAAACAGTGAAGTAATCCTAGATTCGATATATATATTAGAGGGTGGCACCGGTTAGGTCAGGGTTAGGTCCGGTATTTGCCATCATCTGGCTCATACTTTCGCATTTTTCGCATACTTGTTGGCCAGATCCTGGGCGTTTTCTGGTTTGGATCACGTAGTAATGTAGCACCACTCTGAAACAGTGAGTTAAACCTGGATCCAATCTATATTTTAGAAGAATAACACCAGTTAGGTCAGCGTTACGTCTGGTCTTTGCCATCAACTGGGCTCATAGTTTCGCATTTTTCACCTACTTGTTGGCCAGATCCTGGGCGTTTTCTGGGTTGGATCACGTAGTAATGTTGTGCCACACTGAAACAGTGAGTTAAACCTGGCTTGAATGTATATTTTAGAGGATAACACCGGTTAGGTCAGGGTTAGGTCTGGTATTTGCCATCATCTGGCTCATACTTTCGCATTTTTCGCATACTTGTTGGCCAGATCCTGGGCGTTTTCTGTTTTGGGTTACGTAGTAATGTAGCACCACTCTGAAACAGTGAGTTAAACCTGGATTCAATCTATATTTTAGAGGATAACACCGGTTAGGTCAGGGTTAGGTCTGGTATTTGCGATCATCTGGCTCATACATTCGCATTTTTCGCATACTTGTTGGCCAGATCCTGGGCGCTTTCTCGTTTGGATCACGTAGTAATGTAGCACCACTCTGAAACAGTGGGTTAAACCTGGATCCAATCTATATTTTAAAGGATAACACCGGTTAGGTCAGGGTTAGGTCTGGTATTTGCCATCATCTGGCTTATTCTTTCGCCTTTTTCACCTACTTGTTGGCCAGATCCTGGGCGTTTTCTGGGTTGGATCAGGTAGTAGTGTGGTACCTCACTGAAACAGTGAAGTAATCCTGGATTCGATCTATATATTAGAGGGTAACACCGGTTAGGTTTGTGTTAGGTTGGGTATTTGCCATCATCTGGCTCATACTTTCGCATTTTTCGCATACATGTTGGCCAGATCCTGGGCGCCTTCTGGTTTGGGTTACGTAGTAGTGTGGTACCACACTGGAACAGTGAGTTAAACCTGAATTCAATCTATATTTTAGAGGATAACAACGGTTAGGTCAGGGCTAGCTCTGGTATTTGCCATATCTGGTTCATACTTTCGCATTTTTCGCATACTTGTTGGCCAGATCCTGGGCGCTTTCTGGTTTGGATCACGTAGTAATGTAGCACCACTCTGAAACAGTGAGTTAAACCTGGATTCAATCTATATTTTAGAGGATAACACCGGCTAGGTCAGGGTTAGGTCTGGTATTTGCCATCATCTGGCTTATTCTTTCGCCTTTTTCACCTACTTGTTGGCCAGATCCTGGGCGTTTTCTGGGTTGGATCAGGTAGTAGTGTGGTACCTCACTGAAACAGTGAAGTAATCCTGGATTCGATCTATATATTAGAGGGTGACACCGGTTAGGTCAGGGTTAGGTCTGGTGTTTGCCATCATCTGGCTCATACTTTCGCATTTTTCGCATACTTGTTGGCCTGATCCTGGGCGTTTTCTGGTTTGGGTTACGTAGTAATGTAGCACCACTCTGAAACAGTGAGTTAAACCTGGATTCAATCCATATTTTAGAGGATAACACCGGTTAGGTCAGGGTTAGGTCTGGTATTTGCCATCATCTGGCTCGTACATTCGCATTTTTCGCATACTTGTTGGCCAGATCCTGGGCGCTTTCTCGTTTGGATCACGTAGTAATGTAGCACCACTCTGAAACAGTGAGATAAAAACCTGGATTCAATCTATATTTTAGAGGATAACACCGGTTAGGTTTGGGTTAGGTCTGGTATTTGCCATCATCTGGCTCATACTTTCGCATTTTTCGCATACTTGTTGGCCATATCCTGGGCGCTTTCTCGTTTGGATCACGTAGTAATGTAGCACCACTCCGAAACAGTGAGTTAAACCTGGATTCAATCTATATTTTAGAGGATAACACCGGTTAGGTCAGGGTTAGGTCTGGTATTTGCCATCATCTGGCTCATGCTTTCGCATTTTTCGCATGCTTGTTGGCCAGATCCTGGGCGTTTTCTGGTTGGGATCACGCGCCAATGTGGTACCACACTGAAGCAGTGAGTTTATGCTGGATTCGATCTATATATTAGAGGGTAACACCGGTTAGGTTTGTGTTAGGTTTGGTATTTGCCATCATCTGGCTCATACTTTCGCATTTTTCGCATAGTTGTTGGCCAGATCCTAGGCGCCTTCTGGTTTGGGTTACGTAGTAATGTGGTACCACACTGGAACAGTGAGTTAAACCTGAATTCAATTTATATTTTAGAGGATAACAACGGGTAGGTCAGGGCTAGGTCTGGTATTTGCCATCATCTGGTTCATACTTTCGCATTTTTCGCATACTTGTTGGCCAGATCCTGGGCGCTTTCTGGTTTGGATCACGTAGTAATGTAGCACCACTCTGAAACAGTGAGTTAAACCTGGATTCAATCTATATTTTAGAGGATAACACCGGCTAGGTCCGGGTTAGGTCTGGTATTTGCTATCATCTGGCTCATACATTCGCATTTTTCGTATACTTGTTTGCCAGATCCTAGGCGTTTTCTGGTTTGGATCGCGTAGTAATGTGGCACCACACTGCAACAGTGAGTTAAACCTGGATTCAATCTATATTTTAGAGGATAACACCGGCTAGGTCAGGGTTAGGTCTGGTATTTGCCATCATCTGGCTTATTCTTTCGTCTTTTTCACCTACTTGTTGGCGAGATCCTGGGCGTTTTCTGGGTTGGATCAGGTAGTAGTGTGGTACCTCACTGAAACAGTGAAGTAATCCTGGATTCGATCTATATATTAGAGGGTGACACCGGTTAGGTCAGGGTTAGGTCTGGTGTTTGCCATCATCTGGCTCATACTTTCGCATTTTTCGCATACTTGTTGGCCTGATCCTGGGCGTTTTCTGGTTTGGGTTACGTAGTAATGTAGCACCACTCTGAAACAGTGAGTTAAACCTGGATTCAATCCATATTTTAGAGGATAACACCGGTTAGGTCAGGGTTAGGTCTGGTATTTGCCATCATCTGGCTCGTACATTCGCATTTTTCGCATACTTGTTGGCCAGATCCTGGGCGCTTTCTCGTTTGGATCACGTAGTAATGTAGCACCACTCTGAAACAGTGAGATAAAAACCTGGATTCAATCTATATTTTAGAGGATAACACCGGTTAGGTTTGGGTTAGGTCTGGTATTTGCCATCATCTGGCTCATACTTTCGCATTTTTCGCATACTTGTTGGCCATATCCTGGGCGCTTTCTCGTTTGGATCACGTAGTAATGTAGCACCACTCCGAAACAGTGAGTTAAACCTGGATTCAATCTATATTTTAGAGGATAACACCGGTTAGGTCAGGGTTAGGTCTGGTATTTGCCATCATCTGGCTCATGCTTTCGCATTTTTCGCATGCTTGTTGGCCAGATCCTGGGCGTTTTCTGGTTGGGATCACGCGCCAATGTGGTACCACACTGAAGCAGTGAGTTTATGCTGGATTCGATCTATATATTAGAGGGTAACACCGGTTAGGTTTGTGTTAGGTTTGGTATTTGCCATCATCTGGCTCATACTTTGGCATTTTTCGCATAGTTGTTGGCCAGATCCTAGGCGCCTTCTGGTTTGGGTTACGTAGTAATGTGGTACCACACTGGAACAGTGAGTTAAACCTGAATTCAATTTATATTTTAGAGGATAACAACGGTTAGGTCAGGGCTAGGTCTGGTATTTGCCATCATCTGGTTCATACTTTCGCATTTTTCGCATACTTGTTGGCCAGATCCTGGGCGCTTTCTGGTTTGGATCACGTAGTAATGTAGCACCACTCTGAAACAGTGAGTTAAACCTGGATTCAATCTATATTTTAGAGGATAACACCGGCTAGGTCCGGGTTAGGTCTGGTATTTGCTATCATCTGGCTCATACATTCGCATTTTTCGTATACTTGTTTGCCAGATCCTAGGCGTTTTCTGGTTTGGATCGCGTAGTAATGTGGCACCACACTGCAACAGTGAGTTAAACCTGGATTCAATCTGTATTTTAGGGGATCACACTGGTTAGGTCAGGGTTAGGTCTGGTATTTGCCACCATCTGGCTTATTCTTTCGCCTTTTTCACCTACTTGTTGGCCAGATCCTGGGCGTTTTCTGGTTTGGATCACGTAGTAATGTGGTACCACACTCAAACAGTGAGTTAAACCTGGATCCAATCTATAGTTTAGAAGAATAACACTGGTTAGGTCAGCGTTAGTTCTGGTATTTGCCATCAACTGGTTCATACTTTCGCATTTTTCACCTACTTGTTGGACAGATCCTGGGCGTTTTCTGGGTTGGATCACGTAGTAATGTGGGACCACACTGCAACAGTGAGTTAAACCTGGATTCAATCTATATTTTAGAGGATAACACTGGTTAGGTCAGGGTTAGGTCTGGTATTTGCCATCATCTGGCTTATTCTTTCGCCTTTTTCACCTACTTGTTGGCCAGATCCTGGGCGATTTCAGTGTTGGATCAGGTAGTAGTGTGGTACCGCACTGAAACAGTGAAGTGATCCTGGATTCGATCTATATATTAGAGGGTGACACCGGTTAGGTCGGGGTTTGGTCTGGTGTTTGCCATCATCTGGCTCATACTTTCGCATTTTTCGCATACTTGTTGGCCAGATCCTGGGCGTTTTCTGGTTTTGGTTACGTAGTAATGTAGCACCACTCTGAAACAGTGAGTTAAACCTGGATTCAATCTTTACTTTACTGGATAACACCGGTTAGGTCAGGGTTAGGTCTGACATTTGCCATCATGTGGCTCATACTTTCGCATTTTTCGCATACTTGTTGGTCAGATCCTGGGCGCTCTCTGGTTTGGATCACGTAGTAATGTAGCACCACTCTGAAACAGTGAGTTAAACCTGGATTCAATCTATATTTTAGAGGATTACACCGGTTAGGTCAGGGTTAGGTCTGGTATTTGCCATCATCTGACTCATAGTTTCGCATTTTTCGTATACTTGTTGGCCAGATCCTGCGCGTTTTCTGGTTTGGATCACGTTGTAATGTGGGACCACACTCAAACAGTGAGTTAAACCTGGATCCAATCTATATTTTAGAAGAATAACAACAGTTAGGTCAGTGTTAGGTCTGGTATTTGCCATCAACTGGCTCATACCTTCGCATTTTGCACCTACATGTTGGCCAGATCCTGGGCGTTTTCTGGGTTGGATCACGTAGTAATGTGGTACCACACTGAAACAGTGTGTTAAACCTGGTTTCAATGTATATTTTAGAGGATAACACCCGTTAGGTCAGGGTTAGTTCTGGTATTTGCCATCATCTGGCTCATAGTTTCGCCTTTTTCACCTACTTGATGGCCTGATCCTGGGCGTTTTCTGGTTTGGATCACGTAGTAATGTGGGACCACACTGAAACAGTGAGTTAAACCTGTGTCCAATCTATATTTTGAAGGATAACACCGTTTAGGTCGGGCTGAGGCCTGGGAGTTGCCATCATCTGGCTCATAGTTTCGCATTTTTCGCATACTTATTGGCCAGATACTTGGCGTTTTCTGGTTTGGATCATGTAGTAATGTGGTTCCACACTGCATCAGTGAGATAACCTGGATACAATCTATGTTTTAGTGGATAACACTGGTTAGGTCAGGGTTAGGTCCGGTATTTGCCATCAACTGGCTCATACCTTCGCATTTTGCACCTACATGTTGGCCAGATCCTGGGCGTTTTCTGGGTTGGATCACGTAGTAATGTGGTACCACACTGCAACATTGAGCTAAACCTGGATTCAATCTATATTTTAAAGTGTTACACCGGTTAGGTTTGGGTTAGAACTGGTATTTGCCATCATCTGGCTCATACGTTCGTATTTTTCGCACACTTGTTGGCCAGATCCTGGGCGTTTTCTGGTTTGGAACACATAGCAATGTGGTATCACACTTAAACAGTGAGTTGAACCTGGATTCAATCTATATTTTAGAGGACAACACCGGTTAGGTCTGGGTTAGGTCTGGTATTTGCCATCATCTGTCTCATACTTTCGCATTTTTCGCCTACTCGTTGGCCAGATACTGGGCGTTTTCTGGGTTGGATCACGTGGTAACGTGGTACCGCACTGAAACAGTGTAGTAATCCTGGATTCGATCTATATATTTGAGGGTAACACCGGTTAGGTTTGGGTTGGGTCTGGTATTTGCCATCATCTGGCTCATACTTTCGCAGTTTTCGCATACTTGTTGGCCAGATCCTGGGCGTTTCCAGGGTTGGATCACGTAGTAATGTGGTACCACACTGAAACAGTGAGTTAATCCTCGATTCGATCTATATATTAGAGGGTAACACCGGTTAGGTTTGGGTTAGGTCTGGTATTTGCCATCATCTGGCTCATACTTTCGCAGTTTTCGCATACTTGTTGGCCAGATCCTGGGCGTTTTCTGGTTTGGATCACATAGCAATGTGGTATCACACTTAAACAGTGAGTTAAACCTGGATTCAATCTATATTTTAGAGGATAACAGCGGTGAGGTCAGGGTTAGGTCTGGTATTTGCCATCATCTGTCTCATACTATCGCATTTTTCGCCAACTTGTTGGCCAGATACTGGGCGTTGTCTGGGTTGGATCACGTAGTAATGTGGCCCCACACTCAAACAGTGAGTTAAACCTGGACTCAATCTATATTTTAGAGGATAACACCGGTTAGGTCAGGGTTAGGTCTGGTATTTGCCATCATCTGCCTCATGCTTTCGCATTTTTCTCCTACTTGTTGGCCAGATCCTGGCCGTTTTCTGGGTCGGATCACGTAGTAATGTGGCACCACACTCAAACAGTGTGTTAAACCTGGATTCAATCTATATTTTAGAGGATAACACCGGTTAGGGCAAGGTTAGGTCTAGTATTTGCCATCATCTGGCTCATACATTCGCATTTTTCGCATAATTGTAGGCCAGAACCTGGGCGTTTTCTGGTTTGGATCATGTCGTAATGTGGTTCCACACTGCATCAGTGAGTTAAACCTGGATACAATCTATATTTTAGAAGAATAACACCGGTTAGGTCAGTGTTAGGTCTGGTATTTGCCATCATGAGGATCATACTTTCGTATTTTTCGCATAATTGTTGGCCAGATCCTGGGCGTTTTCTGGTTTGGATCACGTAGTAATGTAGAACCACTCTGAAGCTCTGAGTTAAACCTGGATTCAATCTATATTTTAGAGGATAACACCGGTTAGGTCAGGGTTGGGTTTGGTATTTGCCATCATCTGCCTCATAGTTTCGCAATTTTCGCATACTTGTTGGCCAGATCCAGGGCGTTTTCTGGTTTGGATCACGTAGTAATGTGGTACCACACAGCCACATGAGTTAAACCTGGATTCAATCTATATTTTAGAGGGTAACACCGGTTAGGTCAGGGTTAGGTCTGGTATTTGCCATCATCTGGCTCATGCTTTCGCATTTGTCGCATACTTGTTGGCCAGATCCTGGGCGTTTTCTGGTTCGTATCACGTAGTAATGTGGTACCACACTCCAACAGTGAGTTAAACCTGGATTCAATCTATATTTTAGAGGATAACACCGGTTAGGTCAGGGTTAGGTCTGCTATTTGCCACCGCCTGCCTCATACTTTCGCATTTTTCGCATACTTGTTGGCCAGATCTAGGGCGTCTTCTGGTTTGGAACACGTAGTAATGTGGTACCACACTGAAACTGTGAGTTAATCCCGTATTCGATCTGTATATTAGAGGGTAACACCGGTTTGGTCAGGGTTAGGTCTGGTATTTGTCATCATCCGGCTCATTCTTTCGCATTTTTCACCTACTTGTTGGCCAGATCCAGCGCGTTTTCTGGTTTGGATCACGTAGTAATGTGGTACCACACTGAAACATTGAGTTAATCCTGGATTCGATCTATATATTAGAGGGTAACACCGGTTAGGTTTGGGTTAGATGTGGTATTTGCCATCATCTGGCTCATACTTTCGCAATTTTTCGCATACTTGTTGGCCAGATCCAGGGCGTTTTCTGGTTTGGATCACATGGTAATGTGGTACCGCACTGAAACAGTGAAGTAATCCTGGATTCGATCTATATATTAGAGCGTAACACCGGTTAGGTTTGGGTTAGGTCTGGTATTTGCCATCATCTGGCCCATGCTATCGCATTTGTCGCATACTTGTTGGCCAGATCCTGGGCGTCTTCTGGTTTGGATCACGTAGTAATGTGGTACCACACTGAAACAGTGTGTTAATCCTGGATTCGATCTATATATTAGAGGGTAACACCGGTTAGGTTTGGGTTAGGTCTGGTATTTGCCATCATGTGGCTCATGATTTCGCATTTGTCGCATACTTGTTGGCCAGATCCTGGGCGTTTTCTGGTTTGGATCACGTAGTAATGTGGTACCACACTGAAACAGTGAAGTAATCCTGGATTCGATCTATATATTAGAGGGTAACACCGGTTAGGTTTGGGTTAGGTCTGGTATTTGCCATCATCTGGCCCATGCTTTCGCATTTTTCGCATACATGTTAGCCAGATCCTGGCCTTTTCTGGTTTGGATCACGTAGTAATGTGGTACCACACTGAAACAGCGAGTTAATCCTGGATTCAATCTATATTTTAGAGGATAACAGCGGTGAGGTCAGGGTTGGGTCTGGTATTTGCCATCGCCTGCCTCATACTTTCGCATTTTTCGCATACTTGTTGGCCAGATCCATGGCGTTTTCTGGTTTGGATCACGTAGTAATGTGGTACCACACTGAAACTGTGAGCTAATCCTGGATTCGATCTATATATTAGAGGGTAACACCGGTTAGGTTTGGGTTAGGTCTGGTATTTGCCATCATCTGGCACATGCTTTCGCATTTTTCGCATACATGTTAGCCAGATCCTGGCCTTTTCTGGTTTGGATCACGTAGTAATGTGGTACCACACTGAAACAGCGAGTTAATCCTGGATTCAATCTATATTTTAGAGGATAACAGCGGTGAGGTCAGGGTTGGGTCTGGTATTTGCCATCATCTGGCTCATACTTTCGCATTTTTCGCATACTTGTTGGCCAGATCCTGGGCGTTTTCTGGGTTGGATCAGGTAGTAGCGTGGTACGGCACTGAAACAGTGCAGTAATCCTGGATTCGATCTATATATTAGAGGGTAACACCGGTTAGGTTTGGGTTAGGTCTGGTATTTGCCATCATCTGGCTCATACCTTCGCATATTTCGCATACTTGTAGGCCAGATCCAGGGCGTTTTCTGGTTTGGATCACGTAGTAATGTGGTACCACACTCAAACAGTGAGTTAAACCTGGATTCAATCTATATTTTAGAGGATAACACCGGTTAGGTCAGGGATAGGTCTGGTATTTGCCATCATGTGGCTCATACTTTGGCATTTTTCGCATACTTGTTGGTCAGATCCTGGGCGTTTTCAGGTTTGGATCACGTAGTAATGTGGTACCACCCTCAAACAGTGAGTTAATCCTGGATCCAATCTATATTTTAGAAGAATAACACCGGTTAGGCCAGCGTTAGGTCTGGTATTTGCCATCATGTGGCATATACTTTCGAATTTTTCACCTACTTGTTGGCCAGATCCTGGGCGTTTTCTGGTTTGGATCACGTAGTAATGTGGTACCACACTGCAGCAGTGAGTTAAACCTGGCTTGAACGTATATTTTAGAGGATAACACCGGTTAGGTCAGGGTTAGGTCTGGTATTTGCCATGATCTGGCTTATACTTTCGCCTTTTTCACCTACTTGTTGGCCAGATCCTGGGCGTTTTCTGGGTTGGATCAGGTAGTAGTGTGATACCGCACTGAAACAGTGAAGTAATCCTGGATTCGATCTATATATTAGAGGGTGACACCGGTTAGGTTTGTTTTAGGTCTGGTATTTGCCATTATCTGGCTCATACATTCGCATTTTTCGCATACTGGTTCGCCATATCCTGGCCGCTTTCA
Source organism: Colletes latitarsis (assembly GCF_051014445.1). Lineage (NCBI taxonomy): Eukaryota > Metazoa > Arthropoda > Insecta > Hymenoptera > Colletidae > Colletes > Colletes latitarsis. Next base: position 4,137,118 of record NC_135145.1, on the reverse strand, counting down.
GGTTTGGATCACGTAGTAATGTAGCACCACTCTGAAACAGTGAGTTAAACCTGGATTCAATCTATATTTTAGAGGATAACACCGGTTAGGTCAGGGATAGGTCTGGTATTTGCCATCATCTGGTTCATACTTTCGCATTTTTCGCATACTTTTTGTCCAGATCCTGGGCGTTTTCTGGTTTGCATCACGTAGTAATGTGGTTCCACACTGCAACATTGAGCTAAACCTGGATTCAATCTATATTTTATAGGATAACACCGGTTAGGATTGGGTTAGGTCTGGTATTTGCCATCATCTGGCTCATACTTTCGCATTTTTCGCATACTTGTTGGCCAGATCCTGGGCGTTTTCTGGTTTGGATCACGTAGTAATGTGGCACCACACTGCAACAGTGAGTTAAACCTGGATTCAATCTATATTTTAGAGGATAACCCCGGTTAGGTCAGGGTTAGGTCTGCTATTTGCCATCATCAGGCTCATACATTCGCATTTTTCGCATACTTGTAGGCCAGATCCAGGGCGTTTTCTGGTTTGGATCACGTAGTAATGTGGTACCACACTCAAACAGTGAGTTAAACCTGGATCCAATCTATATTTTAGACGAATAACACCGGTTAGGTCAGCGTTAGGTCTGGTATTTGCCATCATCTGGCTCATACTTTCGCATTTTTCGCATACTTGTTGGCCAGATCCTGGGCGTTTTCTGGTTTGGATCACGTAGTAATGTGGTTCCACACTGCAACATTGAGCTAAACCTGGATTCAATCTATATTTTATAGGATAACACCGGTTAGGATTGGGTTAGGTCTGGTATTTGCCATCATCTGGCTCATACTTTCGCATTTTTCGCATACTTGTTGGTCAGATCCTGGGCGTTTTCTGGTTTGGATCACGTAGTAATGTAGCACCACTCTGAAACAGTGAGTTAAACCTGGATTCAATCTATATTTTAGAGGATAACACCGGTTAGGGCAAGGTTAGGTCTTGTATTTGCCATCATCTGGCTCATACATTCGCATTTTTCGCATAATTGTAGGCCAGAACCTGGGCGTTTTCTGGATTGGATCACGTAGTAATGTGGTACCACACTCAAACAGTGAGTTAAACCTGGCTTGAATGTATATTTTAGGGGATAACACCGGTTAGGTCAGGGTTATGTCTGGTATTTGCGATCATCTGGCTCATACTTTCGCATTTTTCGCATACTTGTTGGCCAGATCCTGGGCGTATTCTGGTTTGGATCACGTAGTAACGTGGCACCACACTGCAACAGTGAGTTAAACCTGGATTCAATCTATATTTTAGAGGATAACACTGGTTAGGTCAGGGTTACGTCTGGTATTTGCCATGATCTGGCTTATACTTTCGCCTTTTTCACCTACTTGTTGGCCAGATTCTGGGCGTCTTCTAGGTTGGATCAGGTAGTAGTGTGGTACCACACTGAAACAGTGAAGTAATCCAGGATTCGATCTATATATTAGAGGGTGACGCCGGTTAGGTTTGTGTTAGGTCTGGTATTTGCCATTATCTGGCTCATACTTTCGCATTTTTCGCATACTTGTTGTCCAGATCCTGGGCGTTTTCTGGTTTGGATCACGCAGTAATGTGGTTCCACACTGCAACATTGAGCTAAACCAGGATTCAATCTATATTTTATAGGATAACACCGGTTAGGATTGGGTTAGGTCTGGTATTTGCCATCATCTGGCTCATACTTTCGCATTTTTCGCATACTTGTTGGCCAGATCCTGGGCGTTTTCTGGGTTGGATCACGTAGTAATGTGGCACCACACTGCAACAGTGAGAGAAACCTGGATTCAATCTATATTTTAGAGGATAACACTGGTTAGGTCAGGGTTAGGTCTGGTATTTGCCATCATCTGGCTTATTCTTTCGCCTTTTTCACCTACTTGTTGGCCAGATCCTGGGCGTTTTCTGGGTTGGATCAGGTAGTAGTGTGGTACCGCACTGAAACAGTGAAGTAATCCTGGATTTGATCTATATATTAGAGGGTGACACCGGTTAGGTCAGGATTAGGTCCGGTATTTGCCATCCACTGGCTCATACTTTCGCATTTTTCGCATACTTGTTGGCCAGATCCTGGGCGCTATCTGGTTTGGATCACGTAGTAATGTAGCACCACTCTGAAGCAGTGAGTTAAACCTGGATTCAATCTATACTTTACTGGATAACACCGGTTAGGTCAGGGTTAGGTCTGGTATTTGCCATCATCTGGCTCATACTTTCGCATTTTTCGCATACTTGTTGGCCAGATCCTGGGCGTTTTCTAGGTTGGATCAGGTAGTAGTACGGTACCGCACTGAAACAGTGAAGTAATCCTGGATTCGATCTATATATTAGATGGTGACACCGATTAGGTCAGGATTAGGTCCGGTATTTGCCATCCACTGGCTCATACTTTCGCATTTTTCGCATACTTGTTGGCCAGATCCTGGGCGCTATCTGGTTTGGATCACGTAGTAATGTAGCACCACTCTGAAGCAGTGAGTTAAACCTGGATTCAATCTATACTTTACTGGATAACACCGGTTAGGTCAGGGTTAGGTCTGGTATTTGCCATCATCTGGCTCATACTTTCGCATTTTTCGCATACTTGTTGGCCAGATCCTGGGCGTTTTCTGGGTTGGATCACGTAGTAATGTGGCACCACACTGCAACAGTGAGTTAAACCTGGATTCAATCTATATTTTAGAGGATAACACCGGTTAGGTCAGGGTTAGGTCTGGTATTTGCCATCATCTGCCTCATACTTTCGCATTTTTCGCACACTTGTTGGCCAGATCCAGGGCGTTTTCTGGATTGTATCACGTAGTAATGTGGTACCACACTGAAACAGTGTTAATCCTGGATTTGATCTATATATTAGAGGGTTACACCGGTTAGGTTTGGGTTAGATATGGTATTTGCCATCATCTGGCTCATACTTTCGCAATTTTTCGCATACTTCTTGGCCAGATCCAGGGCGTTTTCTGCTTTGGATCACGTAGTAATGAGGTACCACACTGAAACGGTGAGTTAATCCTGGATTCGGTCTATATTTTAAAGTGTTACACCGGTTAGGTTTGGGTTAGAACTGGTATTTGCCATCATCTGGCTCATACGTTCGTATTTTTCGCACACTTGTTGGCCAGATCCTGGGCGTTTTCTGGTTTGGAACACATAGCAATGTGGTATCACACTTAAACAGTGAGTTGAACCTGGATTCAATCTATATTTTAGAGGACAACACCGGTTAGGTCTGGGTTAGGTCTGGTATTTGCCATCATCTGTCTCATACTTTCGCATTTTTCGCCTACTCGTTGGCCAGATACTGGGCGTTTTCTGGGTTGGATCACGTGGTAACGTGGTACCGCACTGAAACAGTGTAGTAATCCTGGATTCGATCTATATATTTGAGGGTAACACCGGTTAGGTTTGGGTTGGGTCTGGTATTTGCCATCATCTGGCTCATACTTTCGCAGTTTTCGCATACTTGTTGGCCAGATCCTGGGCGTTTCCAGGGTTGGATCACGTAGTAATGTGGTACCACACTGAAACAGTGAGTTAATCCTCGATTCGATCTATATATTAGAGGGTAACACCGGTTAGGTTTGGGTTAGGTCTGGTATTTGCCATCATCTGGCTCATACTTTCGCAGTTTTCGCATACTTGTTGGCCAGATCCTGGGCGTTTTCTGGTTTGGATCACATAGCAATGTGGTATCACACTTAAACAGTGAGTTAAACCTGGATTCAATCTATATTTTAGAGGATAACAGCGGTGAGGTCAGGGTTAGGTCTGGTATTTGCCATCATCTGTCTCATACTATCGCATTTTTCGCCAACTTGTTGGCCAGATACTGGGCGTTGTCTGGGTTGGATCACGTAGTAATGTGGCCCCACACTCAAACAGTGAGTTAAACCTGGACTCAATCTATATTTTAGAGGATAACACCGGTTAGGTCAGGGTTAGGTCTGGTATTTGCCATCATCTGCCTCATGCTTTCGCATTTTTCTCCTACTTGTTGGCCAGATCCTGGCCGTTTTCTGGGTCGGATCACGTAGTAATGTGGCACCACACTCAAACAGTGTGTTAAACCTGGATTCAATCTATATTTTAGAGGATAACACCGGTTAGGGCAAGGTTAGGTCTAGTATTTGCCATCATCTGGCTCATACATTCGCATTTTTCGCATAATTGTAGGCCAGAACCTGGGCGTTTTCTGGTTTGGATCATGTCGTAATGTGGTTCCACACTGCATCAGTGAGTTAAACCTGGATACAATCTATATTTTAGAAGAATAACACCGGTTAGGTCAGTGTTAGGTCTGGTATTTGCCATCATGAGGATCATACTTTCGTATTTTTCGCATAATTGTTGGCCAGATCCTGGGCGTTTTCTGGTTTGGATCACGTAGTAATGTAGAACCACTCTGAAGCTCTGAGTTAAACCTGGATTCAATCTATATTTTAGAGGATAACACCGGTTAGGTCAGGGTTGGGTTTGGTATTTGCCATCATCTGCCTCATAGTTTCGCAATTTTCGCATACTTGTTGGCCAGATCCAGGGCGTTTTCTGGTTTGGATCACGTAGTAATGTGGTACCACACAGCCACATGAGTTAAACCTGGATTCAATCTATATTTTAGAGGGTAACACCGGTTAGGTCAGGGTTAGGTCTGGTATTTGCCATCATCTGGCTCATGCTTTCGCATTTGTCGCATACTTGTTGGCCAGATCCTAGGCGTTTTCTGGTTCGTATCACGTAGTAATGTGGTACCACACTCCAACAGTGAGTTAAACCTGGATTCAATCTATATTTTAGAGGATAACACCGGTTAGGTCAGGGTTAGGTCTGCTATTTGCCACCGCCTGCCTCATACTTTCGCATTTTTCGCATACTTGTTGGCCAGATCTAGGGCGTCTTCTGGTTTGGAACACGTAGTAATGTGGTACCACACTGAAACTGTGAGTTAATCCCGTATTCGATCTGTATATTAGAGGGTAACACCGGTTTGGTCAGGGTTAGGTCTGGTATTTGTCATCATCCGGCTCATTCTTTCGCATTTTTCACCTACTTGTTGGCCAGATCCAGCGCGTTTTCTGGTTTGGATCACGTAGTAATGTGGTACCACACTGAAACATTGAGTTAATCCTGGATTCGATCTATATATTAGAGGGTAACACCGGTTAGGTTTGGGTTAGATGTGGTATTTGCCATCATCTGGCTCATACTTTCGCAATTTTTCGCATACTTGTTGGCCAGATCCAGGGCGTTTTCTGGTTTGGATCACATGGTAATGTGGTACCGCACTGAAACAGTGAAGTAATCCTGGATTCGATCTATATATTAGAGCGTAACACCGGTTAGGTTTGGGTTAGGTCTGGTATTTGCCATCATCTGGCCCATGCTATCGCATTTGTCGCATACTTGTTGGCCAGATCCTGGGCGTCTTCTGGTTTGGATCACGTAGTAATGTGGTACCACACTGAAACAGTGTGTTAATCCTGGATTCGATCTATATATTAGAGGGTAACACCGGTTAGGTTTGGGTTAGGTCTGGTATTTGCCATCATGTGGCTCATGATTTCGCATTTGTCGCATACTTGTTGGCCAGATCCTGGGCGTTTTCTGGTTTGGATCACGTAGTAATGTGGTACCACACTGAAACAGTGAAGTAATCCTGGATTCGATCTATATATTAGAGGGTAACACCGGTTAGGTTTGGGTTAGGTCTGGTATTTGCCATCATCTGGCCCATGCTTTCGCATTTTTCGCATACATGTTAGCCAGATCCTGGCCTTTTCTGGTTTGGATCACGTAGTAATGTGGTACCACACTGAAACAGCGAGTTAATCCTGGATTCAATCTATATTTTAGAGGATAACAGCGGTGAGGTCAGGGTTGGGTCTGGTATTTGCCATCGCCTGCCTCATACTTTCGCATTTTTCGCATACTTGTTGGCCAGATCCATGGCGTTTTCTGGTTTGGATCACGTAGTAATGTGGTACCACACTGAAACTGTGAGCTAATCCTGGATTCGATCTATATATTAGAGGGTAACACCGGTTAGGTTTGGGTTAGGTCTGGTATTTGCCATCATCTGGCCCATGCTTTCGCATTTTTCGCATACATGTTAGCCAGATCCTGGCCTTTTCTGGTTTGGATCACGTAGTAATGTGGTACCACACTGAAACAGCGAGTTAATCCTGGATTCAATCTATATTTTAGAGGATAACAGCGGTGAGGTCAGGGTTGGGTCTGGTATTTGCCATCATCTGGCTCATACTTTCGCATTTTTCGCATACTTGTTGGCCAGATCCTGGGCGTTTTCTGGGTTGGATCAGGTAGTAGCGTGGTACGGCACTGAAACAGTGCAGTAATCCTGGATTCGATCTATATATTAGAGGGTAACACCGGTTAGGTTTGGGTTAGGTCTGGTATTTGCCATCATCTGGCTCATACCTTCGCATATTTCGCATACTTGTAGGCCAGATCCAGGGCGTTTTCTGGTTTGGATCACGTAGTAATGTGGTACCACACTCAAACAGTGAGTTAAACCTGGATTCAATCTATATTTTAGAGGATAACACCGGTTAGGTCAGGGATAGGTCTGGTATTTGCCATCATGTGGCTCATACTTTGGCATTTTTCGCATACTTGTTGGTCAGATCCTGGGCGTTTTCAGGTTTGGATCACGTAGTAATGTGGTACCACCCTCAAACAGTGAGTTAATCCTGGATCCAATCTATATTTTAGAAGAATAACACCGGTTAGGCCAGCGTTAGGTCTGGTATTTGCCATCATGTGGCATATACTTTCGAATTTTTCACCTACTTGTTGGCCAGATCCTGGGCGTTTTCTGGTTTGGATCACGTAGTAATGTGGTACCACACTGCAGCAGTGAGTTAAACCTGGCTTGAACGTATATTTTAGAGGATAACACCGGTTAGGTCAGGGTTAGGTCTGGTATTTGCCATGATCTGGCTTATACTTTCGCCTTTTTCACCTACTTGTTGGCCAGATCCTGGGCGTTTTCTGGGTTGGATCAGGTAGTAGTGTGATACCGCACTGAAACAGTGAAGTAATCCTGGATTCGATCTATATATTAGAGGGTGACACCGGTTAGGTTTGTTTTAGGTCTGGTATTTGCCATTATCTGGCTCATACATTCGCATTTTTCGCATACTGGTTCGCCATATCCTGGCCGCTTTCAGGTTTGGATCACGTAGTAATGTAGCACCACTCTGAAACAGTGAGTTAAACCTGGATTCAATCTATATTTTAGAGGATAACACCGGTTAGGTCAGGGATAGGTCTGGTATTTGCCATCATCTGGTTCATACTTTCGCATTTTTCGCATACTTTTTGTCCAGATCCTGGGCGTTTTCTGGTTTGCATCACGTAGTAATGTGGTTCCACACTGCAACATTGAGCTAAACCTGGATTCAATCTATATTTTATAGGATAACACCGGTTAGGATTGGGTTAGGTCTGGTATTTGCCATCATCTGGCTCATACTTTCGCATTTTTCGCATACTTGTTGGCCAGATCCTGGGCGTTTTCTGGTTTGGATCACGTAGTAATGTGGCACCACACTGCAACAGTGAGTTAAACCTGGATTCAATCTATATTTTAGAGGATAACCCCGGTTAGGTCAGGGTTAGGTCTGCTATTTGCCATCATCAGGCTCATACATTCGCATTTTTCGCATACTTGTAGGCCAGATCCAGGGCGTTTTCTGGTTTGGATCACGTAGTAATGTGGTACCACACTCAAACAGTGAGTTAAACCTGGATCCAATCTATATTTTAGACGAATAACACCGGTTAGGTCAGCGTTAGGTCTGGTATTTGCCATCATCTGGCTCATACTTTCGCATTTTTCGCATACTTGTTGGCCAGATCCTGGGCGTTTTCTGGTTTGGATCACGTAGTAATGTGGTTCCACACTGCAACATTGAGCTAAACCTGGATTCAATCTATATTTTATAGGATAACACCGGTTAGGATTGGGTTAGGTCTGGTATTTGCCATCATCTGGCTCATACTTTCGCATTTTTCGCATACTTGTTGGTCAGATCCTGGGCGTTTTCTGGTTTGGATCACGTAGTAATGTAGCACCACTCTGAAACAGTGAGTTAAACCTGGATTCAATCTATATTTTAGAGGATAACACCGGTTAGGGCAAGGTTAGGTCTTGTATTTGCCATCATCTGGCTCATACATTCGCATTTTTCGCATAATTGTAGGCCAGAACCTGGGCGTTTTCTGGATTGGATCACGTAGTAATGTGGTACCACACTCAAACAGTGAGTTAAACCTGGCTTGAATGTATATTTTAGGGGATAACACCGGTTAGGTCAGGGTTATGTCTGGTATTTGCGATCATCTGGCTCATACTTTCGCATTTTTCGCATACTTGTTGGCCAGATCCTGGGCGTATTCTGGTTTGGATCACGTAGTAACGTGGCACCACACTGCAACAGTGAGTTAAACCTGGATTCAATCTATATTTTAGAGGATAACACTGGTTAGGTCAGGGTTACGTCTGGTATTTGCCATGATCTGGCTTATACTTTCGCCTTTTTCACCTACTTGTTGGCCAGATTCTGGGCGTCTTCTAGGTTGGATCAGGTAGTAGTGTGGTACCACACTGAAACAGTGAAGTAATCCAGGATTCGATCTATATATTAGAGGGTGACGCCGGTTAGGTTTGTGTTAGGTCTGGTATTTGCCATTATCTGGCTCATACTTTCGCATTTTTCGCATACTTGTTGTCCAGATCCTGGGCGTTTTCTGGTTTGGATCACGCAGTAATGTGGTTCCACACTGCAACATTGAGCTAAACCAGGATTCAATCTATATTTTATAGGATAACACCGGTTAGGATTGGGTTAGGTCTGGTATTTGCCATCATCTGGCTCATACTTTCGCATTTTTCGCATACTTGTTGGCCAGATCCTGGGCGTTTTCTGGGTTGGATCACGTAGTAATGTGGCACCACACTGCAACAGTGAGAGAAACCTGGATTCAATCTATATTTTAGAGGATAACACTGGTTAGGTCAGGGTTAGGTCTGGTATTTGCCATCATCTGGCTTATTCTTTCGCCTTTTTCACCTACTTGTTGGCCAGATCCTGGGCGTTTTCTGGGTTGGATCAGGTAGTAGTGTGGTACCGCACTGAAACAGTGAAGTAATCCTGGATTTGATCTATATATTAGAGGGTGACACCGGTTAGGTCAGGATTAGGTCCGGTATTTGCCATCCACTGGCTCATACTTTCGCATTTTTCGCATACTTGTTGGCCAGATCCTGGGCGCTATCTGGTTTGGATCACGTAGTAATGTAGCACCACTCTGAAGCAGTGAGTTAAACCTGGATTCAATCTATACTTTACTGGATAACACCGGTTAGGTCAGGGTTAGGTCTGGTATTTGCCATCATCTGGCTCATACTTTCGCATTTTTCGCATACTTGTTGGCCAGATCCTGGGCGTTTTCTAGGTTGGATCAGGTAGTAGTACGGTACCGCACTGAAACAGTGAAGTAATCCTGGATTCGATCTATATATTAGATGGTGACACCGATTAGGTCAGGATTAGGTCCGGTATTTGCCATCCACTGGCTCATACTTTCGCATTTTTCGCATACTTGTTGGCCAGATCCTGGGCGCTATCTGGTTTGGATCACGTAGTAATGTAGCACCACTCTGAAGCAGTGAGTTAAACCTGGATTCAATCTATACTTTACTGGATAACACCGGTTAGGTCAGGGTTAGGTCTGGTATTTGCCATCATCTGGCTCATACTTTCGCATTTTTCGCATACTTGTTGGCCAGATCCTGGGCGTTTTCTGGGTTGGATCACGTAGTAATGTGGCACCACACTGCAACAGTGAGTTAAACCTGGATTCAATCTATATTATAGAGGATAACACCGATTAGGTTTGTGTTAGGTCTGGTATTTGTCATCATCTGGCGCATACTTTCGCAATTTTCGCATACTTGTTGGCCAGATCCTGGGCGTTTTCTGGTTTGGATCACATAACAATGTGGTACCACACTTAAGCAGTGAGTTAAACCTGGATTCAATCTATATTTTAGAGGATAACACCGGTTAGGGCAAGGTTAGGTCTTGTATTTGCCATCATCTGGCTCATACATTCGCATTTTTCGCATAATTGTAGGCCAGAACCTGGGCGCTTTCTGGTTTGGATCACGTAGTAATGTAGCACCACTTTGAAACAGTGAGTTAAACCTGGATTCAATCTATATTATAGAGGATAACACCGATTAGGTTTGTGTTAGGTCTGGTATTTGTCATCATCTGGCGCATACTTTCGCAATTTTCGCATACTTGTTGGCCAGATCCTGGGCGTTTTCTGGTTTGGATCACATAACAATGTGGTACCACACTTAAGCAGTGAGTTAAACCTGGATTCAATCTATATTTTAGAGGATAATACCGGTTAGATCTGGGTTAGGTCTGGTATTTGCCATCATCCGACTCATGCTTTCGCATTTTTCGCATACTTATTGGCCAGATCCTGGGCGTTTTCTGGTTTGGATCACGTAGTAATGTGGTACCACACTGAAACAGTGAGTTAATCCTGGATTCGATCTATATATTCGAGGGTAACACCGATTAGGTTTGTGTTAGGTCTGGTATTTGCCATCATCTGGCTCATACTTTCGCATTTTTCGCATACTTGTTGGCCAGATCCTGGTCGTTTTCTGGGTTGGATCTGGTAGTAGTGTGGTAACCCACTAAAACAGTGAAGTAATCCTGGATTCGATCTATATATTAGAGGGTAACACCGGGTAGGTTTGGGTTAGGTCTGGTATTTGCCATCATCTGGCTCATGCTTGCGCATTTTTCGCCAACTTGTTGGCCAGATCCTGGGCGTTTTCTGGGTTGGATCAGGTAGTAGTGTGGTACCGCACTGAAACTGTGAAGTAATCCTAGATTCGATCTATATATTAGAGGGTAACACCGGTTAGGTTTGGGTTAGGTCTGGTATTTGCCATCATCTGGCTCATACTTTCGCAATTTTCGCATACTTGTTGGCCACATCCTGGGCGTTTTCTAGGTTGGATCAGGTAGTAGTACGGTACCGCACTGAAACAGTGAAGTAATCCTGGATTCGATCTATATATTAGATGGTGACACCGATTAGGTCAGGATTAGGTCCGGTATTTGCCATCCACTGGCTCATACTTTCGCATTTTTCGCATACTTGTTGGCCAGATCCTGGGCGCTATCTGGTTTGGATCACGTAGTAATGTAGCACCACTCTGAAGCAGTGAGTTAAACCTGGATTCAATCTATACTTTACTGGATAACACCGGTTAGGTCAGGGTTAGGTCTGGTATTTGCCATCATCTGGCTCATACTTTCGCATTTTTCGCATACTTGTTGGCCAGATCCTGGGCGTTTTCTGGGTTGGATCACGTAGTAATGTGGCACCACACTGCAACAGTGAGAGAAACCTGGATTCAATCTATATTTTAGAGGATAACACTGGTTAGGTCAGGGTTAGGTCTGGTATTTGCCATCATCTGGCTTACTCTTTCGCCTTTTTCACCTACTTGTTGGCCAGATCCTGGGCGTTTTCTGGGTTGGATCAGGTAGTAGTGTGGTACCGCACTGAAACAGTGAAGTAATCCTGGATTCGATCTATATATTAGAGGGAGACACCGGTTAGGTTTGGGTTAGGTCTGGTATTTGCCATTATCTGGCTCATACTTTCGCATTTTTCGCATACTTGTTCGCCATATCCTGGGCGCTTTCAGGTTTGGATCACGTAGTAATGTGGTTCCACACAGCAACAGTGAGTTAAACCTGGATTCAATCAATATTTTAGAGGATAACACCGGTTACGTCAGGGATAGGTCTGGTATTTGCCATCATCTGGCTCATACTTTCGCATTTTTCGCATACTTGTTGGCCAGATCCTGGGCGATTTCTGGGTTGGATCAGGTAGTAGTACGGTACCGCACTGAAACAGTGAAGTAATCCTGGATTCGATCTATATATTAGATGGTGACACCGATTAAGTCAGGGTTAGGTCTGGTATTTGCCATCCACTGGCTCATACTTTCGCATATTTCGCACACTTGTTGGCCAGATCCTGGGCGCTTTCTGGTTTGGATCACGTAATAATGTAGCACCACTCTGAAACAGTGAGATAAACCTAGATTCAATCTTTACTTTACTGGATAACACCGGTTAGGTCAGGGTTAGGTCTGGTATTTGCCATCATGTGGCTCATACTTTCGCATTTTTCGCATACTTGATGGTCAGATCCTGGGCGTTTTCTGGTTTGGATCACGTAGTAATGTAGCACCACTCTGAAACAGTGAGTTTAACCTGGATTCAATCTATATTTTAGAGGATAACACCGGTTAGGGCAAGGTTAGGTCTAGTATTTGCCATCATCTGGCTCATACATTCGCATTTTTCGCATAATTGTAGGCCAGAACCTGGGCGTTTTCTGGTTTGGATCATGTCGTAATGTGGTTCCACACTGCATCAGTGAGTTAAACCTGGATACAATCTATATTTTAGAAGAATAACACCGGTTAGGTCTGTGTTAGGTCTGGTATTTGCCATCATGAGGATCATACTTTCGTATTTTTCGCATTATTGTTGGCCAGATCCTGGGCGTTTTCTGGTTTGGATCACGTAGTAATGTGGCACCACACTGCAACAGTGAAGTAATCCTGGATTCGATCTATATATTAGAGGGTGACACCGGTTAGGTTTGTTTTAGGTCTGGTATTTGCCATTATCTGGCTCATACTTTCGCATTTTTCGCATACTGGTTCGCCATATCCTGGCCGCTTTCAGGTTTGGATCACGTAGTAATGTAGCACCACTCTGAAACAGTGAGTTAAACCTGGATTCAATCTATATTTTAGAGGATAACACCGGTTAGGTCAGGGATAGGTCTGGTATTTGCCATCATCTGGTTCATACTTTCGCATTTTTCGCATACTTTTTGTCCAGATCCTGGGCGTTTTCTGGTTTGCATCACGTAGTAATGTGGTTCCACACTGCAACATTGATCTAAACCTGGATTCAATCTATATTTTAGAGGACAACACCGGTTAGGATTGGGTTAGGTCTGGTATTTGCCATCAACTGGGTCATACTTTCGCATTTTTCACCTACTTGTTGGCCTGATCCTGGGCGTTTTCTGGTTTGGATCACGTAGTAATGTGGGACCACACTGAAACAGTGAGTTAAACCTGGATCAATCTATATTTTAGAGGATAACACCGGTTAGGTCAGAGTTAGGTCTGGTATTTGCCATCATCTGGCTCATACATTCGCATTTTTCGCATACTTGTTGGCCAGATCCTGCGCGTTTTCTGGTTTGGATCACGTAGTAATGTGGGACCACACTCAAACAGTGAGTTAAACCTGGATCCAATCTATATTTTAGAAGAATAACAACAGTTAGGTCAGTGTTAGGTCTGGTATTTGCCATCATCTGGCTCATACATTCGCATTTTTCGCATACTTGTTGGCCAGATCCTGGGCGTTTTCTGGGTTGGATCACGTAGTAATGTGGTACCACACTGAAACAGTGAGTTAAACCTGGTTTCAATGTATATTTTAGAGGATAACACCCGTTAGGTCAGGGTTAGGTCTGGTATTTGCCATCATCTGGCTCATAGTTTCGCCTTTTTCACCTACTTGATGGCCTGATCCTTGGCGTTTTCTGGTTTGGATCACGTAGTAATGTGGTTCCACACTGCAACATTGAGCTAAACCTGGATTCAATCTATATTTTATAGGATAAAACCGGTTAGGATTGGGTTAGGGTCGGTATTTGCCATCATCAGGCTCATACATTCGCATTTTTCGCATACTTGTTGGCCATATCCTGGGCGCTTTCTGGTTTGGATCACGTAGTAATGTAGCACCACTTTGAAACAGTGAGTTAAACCTGGATTCAATCTATATTATAGAGGATAACACCGATTAGGTTTGTGTTAGGTCTGGTATTTGTCATCATCTGGCGCATACTTTCGCAATTTTCGCATACTTGTTGGCCAGATCCTGGGCGTTTTCTGGTTTGGATCACATAACAATGTGGTACCACACTTAAGCAGTGAGTTAAACCTGGATTCAATCTATATTTTAGAGGATAATACCGGTTAGATCTGGGTTAGGTCTGGTATTTGCCATCATCCGACTCATGCTTTCGCATTTTTCGCATACTTATTGGCCAGATCCTGGGCGTTTTCTGGTTTGGATCACGTAGTAATGTGGTACCACACTGAAACAGTGAGTTAATCCTGGATTCGATCTATATATTCGAGGGTAACACCGATTAGGTTTGTGTTAGGTCTGGTATTTGCCATCATCTGGCTCATACTTTCGCATTTTTCGCATACTTGTTGGCCAGATCCTGGTCGTTTTCTGGGTTGGATCTGGTAGTAGTGTGGTAACCCACTAAAACAGTGAAGTAATCCTGGATTCGATCTATATATTAGAGGGTAACACCGGGTAGGTTTGGGTTAGGTCTGGTATTTGCCATCATCTGGCTCATGCTTGCGCATTTTTCGCCAACTTGTTGGCCAGATCCTGGGCGTTTTCTGGGTTGGATCAGGTAGTAGTGTGGTACCGCACTGAAACTGTGAAGTAATCCTAGATTCGATCTATATATTAGAGGGTAACACCGGTTAGGTTTGGGTTAGGTCTGGTATTTGCCATCATCTGGCTCATACTTTCGCAATTTTCGCATACTTGTTGGCCACATCCTGGGCGTTTTCTGGTTTGGATCACATAGCAATGTGGTATCACACTTAAACAGTGAGGTAAACCTGGATTCAATCTATATTTTAGAGGATAACAGCGGTGAGGTCAGGGTTAGGTCTGGTATTTGCCATCATCTGTCTCATACTTTCGCATTTTTCGCCTACTTGTTGGCCAGATACTGGGCGTTTTCTGGGTTGGATCACGTAGTAATGTGGCCCCACACTCAAACAGTGAGTTAAACCTGGATTCAATCTATATTTTAGAGGATAACACCGGTTAGGTCAGGGTTAGGTCTGGTATTTGCCATCATCTGCCTCATACTTTCGCATTTTTCGCACACTTGTTGGCCAGATCCAGGGCGTTTTCTGGATTGTATCACGTAGTAATGTGGTACCACACTGAAACAGTGTTAATCCTGGATTTGATCTATATATTAGAGGGTAACACCGGTTAGGTTTGGGTTAGATATGGTATTTGCCATCATCTGGCTCATACTTTCGCAATTTTTCGCATACTTCTTGGCCAGATCCAGGGCGTTTTCTGCTTTGGATCACGTAGTAATGTGGTACCACACTGAAACAGTGAGTTAATCCTGGATTCGGTCTATATTTTAGAGTGTTACACCGGTTAGGTTTGGGTTAGAACTGGTATTTGCCATCATCTGGCTCATACGTTCGTATTTTTCGCACACTTGTTGGCCAGATCCTGGGCGTTTTCTGGTTTGGAACACATAGCAATGTGGTATCACACTTAAACAGTGAGTTGAACCTGGATTCAATCTATATTTTAGAGGACAACACCGGTTAGGTCTGGGTTAGGTCTGGTATTTGCCATCATCTGTCTCATACTTTCGCATTTTTCGCCTACTTGTTGGCCAGATACTGGGCGTTTTCTGGGTTGGATCACGTGGTAACGTGGTACCGCACTGAAACAGTGTAGTAATCCTGGATTCGATCTATATATTTGAGGGTAACACCGGTTAGGTTTGGGTTGGGTCTGGTATTTGCCATCATCTGGCTCATACTTTCGCAGTTTTCGCATACTTGTTGGCCAGATCCTGGGCGTTTCCAGGGTTGGATCACGTAGTAATGTGGTACCACACTGAAACAGTGAGTTAATCCTCGATTCGATCTATATATTAGAGGGTAACACCGGTTAGGTTTGGGTTAGGTCTGGTATTTGCCATCATCTGGCTCATACTTTCGCAGTTTTCGCATACTTGTTGGCCAGATCCTGGGCGTTTTCTGGTTTGGATCACATAGCAATGTGGTATCACACTTAAACAGTGAGTTAAACCTGGATTCAATCTATATTTTAGAGGATAACAGCGGTGAGGTCAGGGTTAGGTCTGGTATTTGCCATCATCTGTCTCATACTATCGCATTTTTCGCCAACTTGTTGGCCAGATACTGGGCGTTGTCTGGGTTGGATCACGTAGTAATGTGGCCCCACACTCAAACAGTGAGTTAAACCTGGACTCAATCTATATTTTAGAGGATAACACCGGTTAGGTCAGGGTTAGGTCTGGTATTTGCCATCATCTGCCTCATGCTTTCGCATTTTTCTCCTACTTGTTGGCCAGATCCTTGCCGTTTTCTGGGTCGGATCACGTAGTAATGTGGCACCACACTCAAACAGTGTGTTAAACCTGGATTCAATCTATATTTTAGAGGATAACACCGGTTAGGGCAAGGTTAGGTCTAGTATTTGCCATCATCTGGCTCATACATTCGCATTTTTCGCATAATTGTAGGCCAGAACCTGGGCGTTTTCTGGTTTGGATCATGTCGTAATGTGGTTCCACACTGCATCAGTGAGTTAAACCTGGATACAATCTATATTTTAGAAGAATAACACCGGTTAGGTCAGTGTTAGGTCTGGTATTTGCCATCATGAGGATCATACTTTCGTATTTTTCGCATAATTGTTGGCCAGATCCTGGGCGTTTTC
The DNA here is from genome assembly GCF_051014445.1 of Colletes latitarsis. NCBI lineage: Eukaryota > Metazoa > Arthropoda > Insecta > Hymenoptera > Colletidae > Colletes > Colletes latitarsis. Next base: position 4,120,397 of record NC_135145.1, on the reverse strand, counting down.
TGGTTTGGATCACGTAGTAATGTAGAACCACTCTGAAGCTCTGAGTTAAACCTGGATTCAATCTATATTTTAGAGGATAACACCGGTTAGGTCAGGGTTGGGTTTGGTATTTGCCATCATCTGCCTCATACTTTCGCAATTTTCGCATACTTGTTGGCCAGATCCAGGGCGTTTTCTGGTTTGGATCACGTAGTAATGTGGTACCACACAGCCACATGAGTTAAACCTGGATTCAATCTATATTTTAGAGGGTAACACCGGTTAGGTCAGGGTTAGGTCTGGTATTTGCCATCATCTGGCTCATGCTTTCGCATTTGTCGCATACTTGTTGGCCAGATCCTGGGCGTTTTCTGGTTCGTATCACGTAGTAATGTGGTACCACACTCCAACAGTGAGTTAAACCTGGTTTCAATCTATATTTTAGAGGATAACACCGGTTAGGTCAGGGTTAGGTCTGCTATTTGCCACCGCCTGCCTCATACTTTCGCATTTTTCGCATACTTGTTGGCCAGATCTAGGGCGTCTTCTGGTTTGGAACACGTAGTAATGTGGTACCACACTGAAACTGTGAGTTAATCCCGTATTCGATCTATATATTAGAGGGTAACACCGGTTTGGTCAGGTTTAGGTCTGGTATTTGTCATCATCCGGCTCATTCTTTCGCATTTTTCACCTACTTGTTGGCCAGATCCAGCGCGTTTTCTGGTTTGGATCACGTAGTAATGTGGTACCACACTGAAACATTGAGTTAATCCTGGATTCGATCTATATATTAGAGGGTAACACCGGTTAGGTTTGGGTTAGATGTGGTATTTGCCATCATCTGGCTCATACTTTCGCAATTTTTCGCATACTTGTTGGCCAGATCCAGGGCGTTTTCTGGTTTGGATCACATGGTAATGTGGTACCGCACTGAAACAGTGAAGTAATCCTGGATTCGATCTATATATTAGAGCGTAACACCGGTTAGGTTTGGGTTAGGTCTGGTATTTGCCATCATCTGGCCCATGCTATCGCATTTGTCGCATACTTGTTGGCCAGATCCTGGGCGTCTTCTGGTTTGGATCACGTAGTAATGTGGTACCACACTGAAACAGTGTGTTAATCCTGGATTCGATCTATATATTAGAGGGTAACACCGGTTAGGTTTGGGTTAGGTCTGGTATTTGCCATCATGTGGCTCATGATTTCGCATTTGTCGCATACTTGTTGGCCAGATCCTGGGCGTTTTCTGGTTTGGATCACGTAGTAATGTGGTACCACACTGAAACAGTGAAGTAATCCTGGATTCGATCTATATATTAGAGGGTAACACCGGTTAGGTTTGGGTTAGGTCTGGTATTTGCCATCATCTGGCCCATGCTTTCGCATTTTTCGCATACATGTTAGCCAGATCCTGGCCTTTTCTGGTTTGGATCACGTAGTAATGTGGTACCACACTGAAACAGCGAGTTAATCCTGGATTCAATCTATATTTTAGAGGATAACAGCGGTGAGGTCAGGGTTGGGTCTGGTATTTGCCATCGCCTGCCTCATACTTTCGCATTTTTCGCATACTTGTTGGCCAGATCCATGGCGTTTTCTGGTTTGGATCACGTAGTAATGTGGTACCACACTGAAACTGTGAGCTAATCCTGGATTCGATCTATATATTAGAGGGTAACACCGGTTAGGTTTGGGTTAGGTCTGGTATTTGCCATCATCTGGCCCATGCTTTCGCATTTTTCGCATACATGTTAGCCAGATCCTGGCCTTTTCTGGTTTGGATCACGTAGTAATGTGGTACCACACTGAAACAGCGAGTTAATCCTGGATTCAATCTATATTTTAGAGGATAACAGCGGTGAGGTCAGGGTTGGGTCTGGTATTTGCCATCATCTGGCTCATACTTTCGCATTTTTCGCATACTTGTTGGCCAGATCCTGGGCGTTTTCTGGGTTGGATCAGGTAGTAGCGTGGTACGGCACTGAAACAGTGAAGTAATCCTGGATTCGATCTGTATATTAGAAGGTAACACCGGTTAGGTTTGGGTTAGGTCTGGTATTTGCCATCATCTGGCTCATACCTTCGCATATTTCGCATACTTGTAGGCCAGATCCAGGGCGTTTTCTGGTTTGGATCACGTAGTAATGTGGTACCACACTCAAACAGTGAGTTAAACCTGGATTCAATCTATATTTTAGAGGATAACACCGGTTAGGTCAGGGATAGGTCTGGTATTTGCCATCATGTGGCTCATACTTTGGCATTTTTCGCATACTTGTTGGTCAGATCCTGGGCGTTTTCAGGTTTGGATCACGTAGTAATGTGGTACCACCCTCAAACAGTGAGTTAATCCTGGATCCAATCTATATTTTAGAAGAATAACACCGGTTAGGCCAGCGTTAGGTCTGGTATTTGCCATCATGTGGCATATACTTTCGAATTTTTCACCTACTTGTTGGCCAGATCCTGGGCGTTTTCTGGTTTGGATCACGTAGTAATGTGGTACCACACTGCAGCAGTGAGTTAAACCTGGCTTGAACGTATATTTTAGAGGATAACACCGGTTAGGTCAGGGTTAGGTCTGGTATTTGCCATGATCTGGCTTATACTTTCGCCTATTTCACCTACTTGTTGGCCAGATCCTGGGCGTTTTCTGGGTTGGATCAGGTAGTAGTGTGATACCGCACTGAAACAGTGAAGTAATCCTGGATTCGATCTATATATTAGAGGGTGACACCGGTTAGGTTTGTTTTAGGTCTGGTATTTGCCATTATCTGGCTCATACTTTCGCATTTTTCGCATACTGGTTCGCCATATCCTGGCCGCTTTCAGGTTTGGATCACGTAGTAATGTAGCACCACTCTGAAACAGTGAGTTAAACCTGGATTCAATTTATATTTTAGAGGATAACACCGGTTAGGTCAGGGATAGGTCTGGTATTTGCCATCATCTGGTTCATACTTTCGCATTTTTCGCATACTTTTTGTCCAGATCCTGGGCGTTTTCTGGTTTGCATCACGTAGTAATGTGGTTCCACACTGCAACATTGATCTAAACCTGGATTCAATCTATATTTTAGAGGACAACACCGGTTAGGATTGGGTTAGGTCTGGTATTTGCCATCAACTGGGTCATACTTTCGCATTTTTCACCTACTTGTTGGCCAGATCCTGGGCGTTTTCTGGTTTGGATCACGTAGTAATGTGGGACCACACTGAAACAGTGAGTTAAACCTGGATCAATCTATATTTTAGAGGATAACACCGGTTAGGTCAGAGTTAGGTCTGGTATTTGCCATCATCTGGCTCATACATTCGCATTTTTCGCATACTTGTTGGCCAGATCCTGCGCGTTTTCTGGTTTGGATCACGTAGTAATGTGGGACCACACTCAAACAGTGAGTTAAACCTGGATTCAATCTATATTATAGAGGATAACACCGATTAGGTTTGTGTTAGGTCTGGTATTTGCCATCATCTGGCTCATACATTCGCATTTTTCGCATACTTGTTGGCCAGATCCTGGGCGTTTTCTGGGTTGGATCACGTAGTAATGTGGTACCACACTGAAACAGTGAGTTAAACCTGGTTTCAATGTATATTTTAGAGGATAACACCCGTTAGGTCAGGGTTAGGTCTGGTATTTGCCATCATCTGGCTCATAGTTTCGCCTTTTTCACCTACTTGATGGCCTGATCCTTGGCGTTTTCTGGTTTGGATCACGTAGTAATGTGGTTCCACACTGCAACATTGAGCTAAACCTGGATTCAATGTATATTTTATAGGATAACACCGGTTAGGATTGGGTTAGGGTCGGTATTTGCCATCATCAGGCTCATGCTTTCGCATTTGTCGCATACTTGTTGGCCAGATCCTGGGCGTTTTCTGGTTCGTATCACGTAGTAATGTGGTACCACACTCCAACAGTGAGTTAAACCTGGATTCAATCTATATTTTAGAGGATAACACCGGTTAGGTCAGGGTTAGGTCTGCTATTTGCCACCGCCAGCCTCATACTTTCGCATTTTTCGCATACTTGTTGGCCAGATCTAGGGCGTCTTCTGGTTTGGAACACGTAGTAATGTGGTACCACACTGAAACTGTGAGTTAATCCCGTATTCGATCTATATATTAGAGGGTAACACCGGTTTGGTCAGGGTTAGGTCTGGTATTTGTCATCATCCGGCTCATTCTTTCGCATTTTTCACCTACTTGTTGGCCAGATCCTGGCCGTTTTCTGGGTCGGATCACGTAGTAATGTGGTACCACACTGAAACATTGAGTTAATCCTGGATTCGATCTATATATTAGAGGGTAACACCGGTTAGGTTTGGGTTAGGTCTGGTATTTGCCATCATCTGGCCCATGCTTTCGCATTTTTCGCATACATGTTAGCCAGATCCTGGGCGTTTTCTGGTTTGGATCATGTCGTAATGTGGTTCCACACTGCATCAGTGAGTTAAACCTGGATACAATCTATATTTTAGAAGAATAACACCGGTTAGGTCAGTGTTAGGTCTGGTATTTGCCATCATGAGGATCATACTTTCGTATTTTTCGCATAATTGTTGGCCAGATCCTGGGCGTTTTCTGGTTTGGATCACGTAGTAATGTAGAACCACTCTGAAGCTCTGAGTTAAACCTGGATTCAATCTATATTTTAGAGGATAACACCGGTTAGGTCAGGGTTGGGTTTGGTATTTGCCATCATCTGCCTCATACTTTCGCAATTTTCGCATACTTGTTGGCCAGATCCAGGGCGTTTTCTGGTTTGGATCACGTAGTAATGTGGTACCACACAGCCACATGAGTTAAACCTGGATTCAATCTATATTTTAGAGGGTAACACCGGTTAGGTCAGGGTTAGGTCTGGTATTTGCCATCATCTGGCTCATGCTTTCGCATTTGTCGCATACTTGTTGGCCAGATCCTGGGCGTTTTCTGGTTCGTATCACGTAGTAATGTGGTACCACACTCCAACAGTGAGTTAAACCTGGATTCAATCTATATTTTAGAGGATAACACCGGTTAGGTCAGGGTTAGGTCTGCTATTTGCCACCGCCTGCCTCATACTTTCGCATTTTTCGCATACTTGTTGGCCAGATCTAGGGCGTCTTCTGGTTTGGAACACGTAGTAATGTGGTACCACACTGAAACTGTGAGTTAATCCCGTATTCGATCTATATATTAGAGGGTAACACCGGTTTGGTCAGGGTTAGGTCTGGTATTTGTCATCATCCGGCTCATTCTTTCGCATTTTTCACCTACTTGTTGGCCAGATCCAGCGCGTTTTCTGGTTTGGATCACGTAGTAATGTGGTACCACACTGAAACATTGAGTTAATCCTGGATTCGATCTATATATTAGAGGGTAACACCGGTTAGGTTTGGGTTAGATGTGGTATTTGCCATCATCTGGCTCATACTTTCGCAATTTTTCGCATACTTGTTGGCCAGATCCAGGGCGTTTTCTGGTTTGGATCACATGGTAATGTGGTACCGCACTGAAACAGTGAAGTAATCCTGGATTCGATCTATATATTAGAGCGTAACACCGGTTAGGTTTGGGTTAGGTCTGGTATTTGCCATCATCTGGCCCATGCTATCGCATTTGTCGCATACTTGTTGGCCAGATCCTGGGCGTCTTCTGGTTTGGATCACGTAGTAATGTGGTACCACACTGAAACAGTGTGTTAATCCTGGATTCGATCTATATATTAGAGGGTAACACCGGTTAGGTTTGGGTTAGGTCTGGTATTTGCCATCATGTGGCTCATGATTTCGCATTTGTCGCATACTTGTTGGCCAGATCCTGGGCGTTTTCTGGTTTGGATCACGTAGTAATGTGGTACCACACTGAAACAGTGAAGTAATCCTGGATTCGATCTATATATTAGAGGGTAACACCGGTTAGGTTTGGGTTAGGTCTGGTATTTGCCATCATCTGGCCCATGCTTTCGCATTTTTCGCATACATGTTAGCCAGATCCTGGCCTTTTCTGGTTTGGATCACGTAGTAATGTGGTACCACACTGAAACAGCGAGTTAATCCTGGATTCAATCTATATTTTAGAGGATAACAGCGGTGAGGTCAGGGTTGGGTCTGGTATTTGCCATCGCCTGCCTCATACTTTCGCATTTTTCGCATACTTGTTGGCCAGATCCATGGCGTTTTCTGGTTTGGATCACGTAGTAATGTGGTACCACACTGAAACTGTGAGCTAATCCTGGATTCGATCTATATATTAGAGGGTAACACCGGTTAGGTTTGGGTTAGGTCTGGTATTTGCCATCATCTGGCCCATGCTTTCGCATTTTTCGCATACATGTTAGCCAGATCCTGGCCTTTTCTGGTTTGGATCACGTAGTAATGTGGTACCACACTGAAACAGCGAGTTAATCCTGGATTCAATCTATATTTTAGAGGATAACAGCGGTGAGGTCAGGGTTGGGTCTGGTATTTGCCATCATCTGGCTCATACTTTCGCATTTTTCGCATACTTGTTGGCCAGATCCTGGGCGTTTTCTGGGTTGGATCAGGTAGTAGCGTGGTACGGCACTGAAACAGTGAAGTAATCCTGGATTCGATCTATATATTAGAGGGTAACACCGGTTAGGTTTGGGTTAGGTCTGGTATTTGCCATCATCTGGCTCATACCTTCGCATATTTCGCATACTTGTAGGCCAGATCCAGGGCGTTTTCTGGTTTGGATCACGTAGTAATGTGGTACCACACTCAAACAGTGAGTTAAACCTGGATTCAATCTATATTTTAGAGGATAACACCGGTTAGGTCAGGGATAGGTCTGGTATTTGCCATCATGTGGCTCATACTTTGGCATTTTTCGCATACTTGTTGGTCAGATCCTGGGCGTTTTCAGGTTTGGATCACGTAGTAATGTGGTACCACCCTCAAACAGTGAGTTAATCCTGGATCCAATCTATATTTTAGAAGAATAACACCGGTTAGGCCAGCGTTAGGTCTGGTATTTGCAATCATGTGGCATATACTTTCGAATTTTTCACCTACTTGTTGGCCAGATCCTGGGCGTTTTCTGGTTTGGATCACGTAGTAATGTGGTACCACACTGCAGCAGTGAGTTAAACCTGGCTTGAACGTATATTTTAGAGGATAACACCGGTTAGGTCAGGGTTAGGTCTGGTATTTACCATGATCTGGCTTATACTTTCGCCTTTTTCACCTACTTGTTGGCCAGATCCTGGGCGTTTTCTGGGTTGGATCAGGTAGTAGTGTGATACCGCACTGAAACAGTGAAGTAATCCTGGATTCGATCTATATATTAGAGGGTGACACCGGTTAGGTTTGTTTTAGGTCTGGTATTTGCCATTATCTGGCTCATACTTTCGCATTTTTCGCATACTGGTTCGCCATATCCTGGCCGCTTTCAGGTTTGGATCACGTAGTAATGTAGCACCACTCTGAAACAGTGAGTTAAACCTGGATTCAATCTATATTTTAGAGGATAACACCGGTTAGGTCAGGGATAGGTCTGGTATTTGCCATCATCTGGTTCATACTTTCGCATTTTTCGCATACTTTTTGTCCAGATCCTGGGCGTTTTCTGGTTTGCATCACGTAGTAATGTGGTTCCACACTGCAACATTGATCTAAACCTGGATTCAATCTATATTTTAGAGGACAACACCGGTTAGGATTGGGTTAGGTCTGGTATTTGCCATCAACTGGGTCATACTTTCGCATTTTTCACCTACTTGTTGGCCAGATCCTGGGCGTTTTCTGGTTTGGATCACGTAGTAATGTGGGACCACACTCAAACAGTGAGTTAAACCTGGATTCAATCTATATTATAGAGGATAACACCGATTAGGTTTGTGTTAGGTCTGGTATTTGCCATCATCTGGCTCATACATTCGCCTTTTTCACCTACTTGATGGCCTGATCCTTGGCGTTTTCTGGTTTGGATCACGTAGTAATGTGGTTCCACACTGCAACATTGAGCTAAACCTGGATTCAATGTATATTTTATAGGATAACACCGGTTAGGATTGGGTTAGGGTCGGTATTTGCCATCATCAGGCTCATACATTCGCATTTTTCGCATACTTGTTGGCCATATCCTGGGCGCTTTCTGGTTTGGATCACGTAGTAATGTAGCACCACTTTGAAACAGTGAGTTAAACCTGGATTCAATCTATATTATAGAGGATAACACCGATTAGGTTTGTGTTAGGTCTGGTATTTGTCATCATCTGGCGCATACTTTCGCAATTTTCGCATTCTTGTTGGCCAGATCCTGGGCGTTTTCTGGGTTGGATCTGGTAGTAGTGTGGTAACCTACTAAAACAGTGAAGTAATCCTGGATTCGATCTATATATTAGAGGGTAACACCGATTAGGTTTGTGTTAGGTCTGGTATTTGCCATCATCTGGCTCATGCTTGCGCATTTTTCGCCAACTTGTTGGCCAGATCCTGGGCGTTTTCTGGGTTGGATCAGGTAGTAGTGTGGTACCGCACTGAAACTGTGAAGTAATCCTAGATTCGATCTATATATTAGAGGGTAACACCGGTTAGGTTTGGGTTAGGTCTGGTATTTGCCATCATCTGGCTCATACTTTCGCAATTTTCGCATACTTGTTGGCCACATCCTGGGCGTTTTCTGGTTTGGATCACATAGCAATGTGGTATCACACTTAAACAGTGAGGTAAACCTGGATTCAATCTATATTTTAGAGGATAACAGCGGTGAGGTCAGGGTTAGGTCTGGTATTTGCCATCATCTGTCTCATACTTTCGCATTTTTCGCCTACTTGTTGGCCAGATACTGGGCGTTTTCTGGGTTGGATCACGTAGTAATGTGGCCCCACACTCAAACAGTGAGTTAAACCTGGATTCAATCTATATTTTAGAGGATAACACCGGTTAGGTCAGGGTTAGGTCTGGTATTTGCCATCATCTGTCTCATACTTTCGCATTTTTCGCATACTTGCTGGCCAGATCCTGGGCGTTTTCTGGTTTGGAACACATAGCAATGTGGTATCACACTTAAACAATGAGTTAAACCTGGATTCAATCTATATTTTAGAGGATAACACCGGTTAGGTCTGGGTTAGGTCTGGTATTTGCCATCATCTGTCTCATACTTTCGCATTTTTCGCCTACTTGTTGGCCAGATACTGGGTGTTTTCTGGGTTGGATCACGTGGTAATGTGGTACCGCACTGAAACAGTGTAGCAATCCTGGATTCCATCTATATATTAGAGGGTAACACCGGTTTGGTCAGGGTTAGGTCTGGTATTTGCCATCATCTGCCTCATGCTTTCGCTTTTTTCACCTACTTGTTGGCCAGATCCTGGGCGTTTTCTGGGTCGGATCACGTAGTAATGTGGGACCACACTCAAACAGTGAGTTAAACCTGGATTCAATCTATATTATAGAGGATAACACCGATTAGGTTTGTGTTAGGTCTGGTATTTGCCATCATCTGGCTCATACATTCGCATTTTTCGCATACTTGTTGGCCAGATCCTGGGCGTTTTCTGGGTTGGATCACGTAGTAATGTGGTACCACACTGAAACAGTGAGTTAAACCTGGTTTCAATGTATATTTTAGAGGATAACACCCGTTAGGTCAGGGTTAGGTCTGGTATTTGCCATCATCTGGCTCATAGTTTCGCCTTTTTCACCTACTTGATGGCCTGATCCTTGGCGTTTTCTGGTTTGGATCACGTAGTAATGTGGTTCCACACTGCAACATTGAGCTAAACCTGGATTCAATGTATATTTTATAGGATAACACCGGTTAGGATTGGGTTAGGGTCGGTATTTGCCATCATCAGGCTCACGCTTTCGCATTTGTCGCATACTTGTTGGCCAGATCCTGGGCGTTTTCTGGTTCGTATCACGTAGTAATGTGGTACCACACTCCAACAGTGAGTTAAACCTGGATTCAATCTATATTTTAGAGGATAACACCGGTTAGGTCAGGGTTAGGTCTGCTATTTGCCACCGCCTGCCTCATACTTTCGCATTTTTCGCATACTTGTTGGCCAGATCTAGGGCGTCTTCTGGTTTGGAACACGTAGTAATGTGGTACCACACTGAAACTGTGAGTTAATCCCGTATTCGATCTATATATTAGAGGGTAACACCGGTTTGGTCAGGGTTAGGTCTGGTATTTGTCATCATCCGGCTCATTCTTTCGCATTTTTCACCTACTTGTTGGCCAGATCCAGCGCGTTTTCTGGTTTGGATCACGTAGTAATGTGGTACCACACTGAAACATTGAGTTAATCCTGGATTCGATCTATATATTAGAGGGTAACACCGGTTAGGTTTGGGTTAGATGTGGTATTTGCCATCATCTGGCTCATACTTTCGCAATTTTTCGCATACTTGTTGGCCAGATCCAGGGCGTTTTCTGGTTTGGATCACATGGTAATGTGGTACCGCACTGAAACAGTGAAGTAATCCTGGATTCGATCTATATATTAGAGCGTAACACCGGTTAGGTTTGGGTTAGGTCTGGTATTTGCCATCATCTGGCCCATGCTATCGCATTTGTCGCATACTGGTTGGCCAGATCCTGGGCGTCTTCTGGTTTGGATCACGTAGTAATGTGGTACCACACTGAAACAGTGTGTTAATCCTGGATTCGATCTATATATTAGAGGGTAACACCGGTTAGGTTTGGGTTAGGTCTGGTATTTGCCATCATGTGGCTCATGATTTCGCATTTGTCGCATACTTGTTGGCCAGATCCTGGGCGTTTTCTGGTTTGGATCACGTAGTAATGTGGTACCACACTGAAACAGTGAAGTAATCCTGGATTCGATCTATATATTAGAGGGTAACACCGGTTAGGTTTGGGTTAGGTCTGGTATTTGCCATCATCTGGCCCATGCTTTCGCATTTTTCGCATACATGTTAGCCAGATCCTGGCCTTTTCTGGTTTGGATCACGTAGTAATGTGGTACCACACTGAAACAGCGAGTTAATCCTGGATTCAATCTATATTTTAGAGGATAACAGCGGTGAGGTCAGGGTTGGGTCTGGTATTTGCCATCGCCTGCCTCATACTTTCGCATTTTTCGCATACTTGTTGGCCAGATCCATGGCGTTTTCTGGTTTGGATCACGTAGTAATGTGGTACCACACTGAAACTGTGAGCTAATCCTGGATTCGATCTATATATTAGAGGGTAACACCGGTTAGGTTTGGGTTAGGTCTGGTATTTGCCATCATCTGGCCCATGCTTTCGCATTTTTCGCATACATGTTAGCCAGATCCTGGCCTTTTCTGGTTTGGATCACGTAGTAATGTGGTACCACACTGAAACAGCGAGTTAATCCTGGATTCAATCTATATTTTAGAGGATAACAGCGGTGAGGTCAGGGTTGGGTCTGGTATTTGCCATCATCTGGCTCATACTTTCGCATTTTTCGCATACTTGTTGGCCAGATCCTGGGCGTTTTCTGGGTTGGATCAGGTAGTAGCGTGGTACGGCACTGAAACAGTGAAGTAATCCTGGATTCGATCTATATATTAGAGGGTAACACCGGTTAGGTTTGGGTTAGGTCTGGTATTTGCCATCATCTGGCTCATACCTTCGCATATTTCGCATACTTGTAGGCCAGATCCAGGGCGTTTTCTGGTTTGGATCACGTAGTAATGTGGTACCACACTCAAACAGTGAGTTAAACCTGGATTCAATCTATATTTTAGAGGATAACACCGGTTAGGTCAGGGATAGGTCTGGTATTTGCCATCATGTGGCTCATACTTTGGCATTTTTCGCATACTTGTTGGTCAGATCCTGGGCGTTTTCAGGTTTGGATCACGTAGTAATGTGGTACCACCCTCAAACAGTGAGTTAATCCTGGATCCAATCTATATTTTAGAAGAATAACACCGGTTAGGCCAGCGTTAGGTCTGGTATTTGCAATCATGTGGCATATACTTTCGAATTTTTCACCTACTTGTTGGCCAGATCCTGGGCGTTTTCTGGTTTGGATCACGTAGTAATGTGGTACCACACTGCAGCAGTGAGTTAAACCTGGCTTGAACATATATTTTAGAGGATAACACCGGTTAGGTCAGGGTTAGGTCTGGTATTTGCCATGATCTGGCTTATACTTTCGCCTTTTTCACCTACTTGTTGGCCAGATCCTGGGCGTTTTCTGGGTTGGATCAGGTAGTAGTGTGATACCGCACTGAAACAGTGAAGTAATCCTGGATTCGATCTATATATTAGAGGGTGACACCGGTTAGGTTTGTTTTAGGTCTGGTATTTGCCATTATCTGGCTCATACTTTCGCATTTTTCGCATACTGGTTCGCCATATCCTGGCCGCTTTCAGGTTTGGATCACGTAGTAATGTAGCACCACTCTGAAACAGTGAGTTAAACCTGGATTCAATCTATATTTTAGAGGATAACACCGGTTAGGTCAGGGATAGGTCTGGTATTTGCCATCATCTGGTTCATACTTTCGCATTTTTCGCATACTTTTTGTCCAGATCCTGGGCGTTTTCTGGTTTGCATCACGTAGTAATGTGGTTCCACACTGCAACATTGATCTAAACCTGGATTCAATCTATATTTTAGAGGACAACACCGGTTAGGATTGGGTTAGGTCTGGTATTTGCCATCAACTGGGTCATACTTTCGCATTTTTCACCTACTTGTTGGCCAGATCCTGGGCGTTTTCTGGTTTGGATCACGTAGTAATGTGGGACCACACTGAAACAGTGAGTTAAACCTGGATCAATCTATATTTTAGAGGATAACACCGGTTAGGTCAGAGTTAGGTCTGGTATTTGCCATCATCTGGCTCATACATTCGCATTTTTCGCATACTTGTTGGCCAGATCCTGCGCGTTTTCTGGTTTGGATCACGTAGTAATGTGGGACCACACTCAAACAGTGAGTTAAACCTGGATTCAATCTATATTATAGAGGATAACACCGATTAGGTTTGTGTTAGGTCTGGTATTTGCCATCATCTGGCTCATACATTCGCATTTTTCGCATACTTGTTGGCCAGATGCCGGGTCGGACCGGTTGGGGGTAGGAGTGCCTCCCCCTACCGGTCCGACGCAAGGGGAGGCACCCTCGGCGGTCTGGTGCGGTCATGAACGCCCGGCCGCCGAGGGGTGGAAACGGGGTCGCGGGCGGTTGCGAGTTGGGGCTCGCAGCCGCCACTAAACGCGGCCCCGGGACGGATAGCGGCGGGATGGAGTGGCCCCGTCCCGCCGCTATGAGGCAGTGTGTCTACTGGGGGGACCGATTGTCCCCCCGGGGGATGGGCGCGAAAGCGCGGGCACGGGGAGGATACCGGAAGAATGCTTCGAGCGATTCCCGGTATCCTCCCAAAGCGTGCCGAAGGGTCACCGTGGGGTTTTTAGTGGGTAGGTCCCGCGCCTGTCGTTGTACGGGCGCGGGGAATCCCACACACCCCTCCCACCTCTCCCCAAGGAGGTGGGAGGGAGTCTTTCGAAGATTTTCCCCACGACAAAAAAAAAAAAAAAAAAAAAAAAAAAAAAAAAAAAAAAAAAAAAACTTGTTGGCCAGATCCTGGGCGTTTTCTGGGTTGGATCACGTAGTAATGTGGTACCACACTGAAACAGTGAGTTAAACCTGGTTTCAATGTATATTTTAGAGGATAACACCCGTTAGGTCAGGGTTAGGTCTGGTATTTGCCATCATCTGGCTCATAGTTTCGCCTTTTTCACCTACTTGATGGCCTGATCCTTGGCGTTTTCTGGTTTGGATCACGTAGTAATGTGGTTCCACACTGCAACATTGAGCTAAACCTGGATTCAATGTATATTTTATAGGATAACACCGGTTAGGATTGGGTTAGGGTCGGTATTTGCCATCATCAGGCTCATACATTCGCATTTTTCGCATACTTGTTGGCCATATCCTGGGCGCTTTCTGGTTTGGATCACGTAGTAATGTAGCACCACTTTGAAACAGTGAGTTAAACCTGGATTCAATCTATATTATAGAGGATAACACCGATTAGGTTTGTGTTAGGTCTGGTATTTGTCATCATCTGGCGCATACTTTCGCAATTTTCGCATTCTTGTTGGCCAGATCCTGGGCGTTTTCTGGGTTGGATCTGGTAGTAGTGTGGTAACCTACTAAAACAGTGAAGTAATCCTGGATTCGATCTATATATTAGAGGGTAACACCGATTAGGTTTGTGTTAGGTCTGGTATTTGCCATCATCTGGCTCATGCTTGCGCATTTTTCGCCAACTTGTTGGCCAGATCCTGGGCGTTTTCTGGGTTGGATCAGGTAGTAGTGTGGTACCGCACTGAAACTGTGAAGTAATCCTAGATTCGATCTATATATTAGAGGGTAACACCGGTTAGGTTTGGGTTAGGTCTGGTATTTGCCATCATCTGGCTCATACTTTCGCAATTTTCGCATACTTGTTGGCCACATCCTGGGCGTTTTCTGGTTTGGATCACATAGCAATGTGGTATCACACTTAAACAGTGAGGTAAACCTGGATTCAATCTATATTTTAGAGGATAACAGCGGTGAGGTCAGGGTTAGGTCTGGTATTTGCCATCATCTGTCTCATACTTTCGCATTTTTCGCCTACTTGTTGGCCAGATACTGGGCGTTTTCTGGGTTGGATCACGTAGTAATGTGGCCCCACACTCAAACAGTGAGTTAAACCTGGATTCAATCTATATTTTAGAGGATAACACCGGTTAGGTCAGGGTTAGGTCTGGTATTTGCCATCATCTGTCTCATACTTTCGCATTTTTCGCATACTTGCTGGCCAGATCCTGGGCGTTTTCAGGTTTGGAACACATAGCAATGTGGTATCACACTTAAACAATGAGTTAAACCTGGATTCAATCTATATTTTAGAGGATAACACCGGTTAGGTCTGGGTTAGGTCTGGTATTTGCCATCATCTGTCTCATACTTTCGCATTTTTCGCCTACTTGTTGGCCAGATACTGGGTGTTTTCTGGGTTGGATCACGTGGTAATGTGGTACCGCACTGAAACAGTGTAGCAATCCTGGATTCCATCTATATATTAGAGGGTAACACCGGTTTGGTCAGGGTTAGGTCTGGTATTTGCCATCATCTGCCTCATGCTTTCGCTTTTTTCACCTACTTGTTGGCCAGATCCTGGGCGTTTTCTGGGTCGGATCACGTAGTAATGTGGCACCACACTCAAACAGTGAGTTAAACCTGGATTCAATCTATATTTTAGAGGATAACACCGGTTAGGTCAGGGTTAGGTCTGGTATTTGCCATCGCCTGCCTCATACTTTCGCATTTTTCGCACACTTGTTGGCCAGATCCAGGGCGTTTTCTGGATTGTATCACGTAGTAATGTGGTACCACACTGAAACAGTGTTAATCCTGGATTTGATCTATATATTAGAGGGTAACACCGGTTAGGTTTGGGTTAGATATGGTATTTGCCGTCATCTGGCTCATACTTTCGCAATTTTTCGCATACTTCTTGGCCAGATCCAGGGCGTTTTCTGCTTTGGATCACGTAGTAATGTGGTACCACACTGAAACAGTGAGTTAATCCTGGATTCGGTCTATATTTTAGAGTGTTACACCGGTTAGGTTTGGGTTAGAACTGGTATTTGCCATCATCTGGCTCATACGTTCGTATTTTTCGCACACTTGTTGGCCAGATCCTGGGCGTTTTCTGGTTTGGAACACATAGCAATGTGGTATCACACTTAAACAGTGAGTTGAACCTGGATTCAATCTATATTTTAGAGGACAACACCGGTTAGGTCTGGGTTAGGTCTGGTATTTGCCATCATCTGTCTCATAATTTCGCATTTTTCGCCTACTTGTTGGCCAGATACTGGGCGTTTTCTGGGTTGGATCACGTGGTAACGTGGTACCGCACTGAAACAGTGTAGTAATCCTGGATTCGATCTATATATTTGAGGGTAACACCGGTTAGGTTTGGGTTGGGTCTGGTATTTGCCATCATCTGGCTCATACTTTCGCAGTTTTCGCATACTTGTTGGCCAGATCCTGGGCGTTTCCAGGGTTGGATCACGTAGTAATGTGGTACCACACTGAAACAGTGAGTTAATCCTCGATTCGATCTATATATTAGAGGGTAACACCGGTTAGGTTTGGGTTAGGTCTGGTATTTGCCATCATCTGGCTCATACTTTCGCAGTTTTCGCATACTTGTTGGCCAGATCCTGGGCGTTTTCTGGTTTGGATCACATAGCAATGTGGTATCACACTTAAACAGTGAGTTAAACCTGGATTCAATCTATATTTTAGAGGATAACAGCGGTGAGGTCAGGGTTAGGTCTGGTATTTGCCATCATCTGTCTCATACTATCGCATTTTTCGCCAACTTGTTGGCCAGATACTGGGCGTTGTCTGGGTTGGATCACGTAGTAATGTGGCCCCACACTCAAACAGTGAGTTAAACCTGGATTCAATCTATATTTTAGAGGATAACACCGGTTAGGTCAGGGTTAGGTCTGGTATTTGCCATCATCTGCCTCATGCTTTCGCATTTTTCTCCTACTTGTTGGCCAGATCCTGGCCGTTTTCTGGGTCGGATCACGTAGTAATGTGGCACCACACTCAAACAGTGTGTTAAACCTGGATTCAATCTATATTTTAGAGGATAACACCGGTTAGGGCAAGGTTAGGTCTAGTATTTGCCATCATCTGGCTCATACATTCGCATTTTTCGCATAATTGTAGGCCAGAACCTGGGCGTTTTCTGGTTTGGATCATGTCGTAATGTGGTTCCACACTGCATCAGTGAGTTAAACCTGGATACAATCTATATTTTAGAAGAATAACACCGGTTAGGTCAGTGTTAGGTCTGGTATTTGCCATCATGAGGATCATACTTTCGTATTTTTCGCATAATTGTTGGCCAGATCCTGGGCGTTTTCTGGTTTGGATCACGTAGTAATGTAGAACCACTCTGAAGCTCTGAGTTAAACCTGGATTCAATCTGTATTTTAGAGGATAACACCGGTTAGGTCAGGGTTGGGTTTGGTATTTGCCATCATCTGCCTCATACTTTCGCAATTTTCGCATACTTGTTGGCCAGATCCAGGGCGTTTTCTGGTTTGGATCACGTAGTAATGTGGTACCACACAGCCACATGAGTTAAACCTGGATTCAATCTATATTTTAGAGGGTAACACCGGTTAGGTCAGGGTTAGGTCTGCTATTTGCCACCGCCTGCCTCATACTTTCGCATTTTTCGCATACTTGTTGGCCAGATCTAGGGCGTCTTCTGGTTTGGAACACGTAGTAATGTGGTACCACACTGAAACTGTGAGTTAATCCCGTATTCGATCTATATATTAGAGGGTAACACCGGTTTGGTCAGGGTTAGGTCTGGTATTTGTCATCATCCGGCTCATTCTTTCGCATTTTTCACCTACTTGTTGGCCAGATCCAGCGCGTTTTCTGGTTTGGATCACGTAGTAATGTGGTACCACACTGAAACATTGAGTTAATCCTGGATTCGATCTATATATTAGAGGGTAACACCGGTTAGGTTTGGGTTAGATGTGGTATTTGCCATCATCTGGCTCATACTTTCGCAATTTTTCGCATACTTGTTGGCCAGATCCAGGGCGTTTTCTGGTTTGGATCACATGGTAATGTGGTACCGCACTGAAACAGTGAAGTAATCCTGGATTCGATCTATATATTAGAGGGTAACACCGGTTAGGTTTGGGTTAGGTCTGGTATTTGCCATCATCTGGCCCATGCTATCGCATTTGTCGCATACTTGTTGGCCAGATCCTGGGCGTCTTCTGGTTTGGATCACGTAGTAATGTGGTACCACACTGAAACAGTGTGTTAATCCTGGATTCGATCTATATATTAGAGGGTAACACCGGTTAGGTTTGGGTTAGGTCTGGTATTTGCCATCATGTGGCTCATGATTTCGCATTTGTCGCATACTTGTTGGCCAGATCCTGGGCGTTTTCTGGTTTGGATCACGTAGTAATGTGGCCCCACACTCCAACAGTGAGTTAAACCTGGATTCAATCTATATTTTAGAGGATAACACAGGTCATGTCAGGGTTAGGCCTGGTATTTGCCATCATCCTGCTCATACTTTCGCATTTTTCGCATACTTGTTGGCCAGATCCTGGGCGTTTTCTGGTTTGGATCAGGTAGTAATATGGTACCACACTGAAACTGTGAGCTAATCCTGTATTCGATCTATATATTAGAGGGTAACACAGGTTAGGTCAGGGTTAGGCCTGGTATTTGCCATCATCAGGCTCATACTTTCGCATTTTTCGCATACTTGTTGGCCAGATACTGGGCGTTTCCTGGTTTGGATCACGTAGTAATGTGGTACCACACAGCCACATGAGTTAAACCTGGATTCAATCTATATTTTAGAGGATAACACCTGTTAGGTCAGGGTTAGGTCTGGTATTTGCCATCATCTGGCTCATACTTTCGCATTTTTCGCATACTTGTTAGCCAGATCCTGGCCTTTTCTGGTTTGGATCACGTAGTAATGTGGTACCACACTGAAACAGCGAGTTAATCCTGGATTCAATCTATATTTTAGAGGACAACAGCGGTGAGGTCCAGGGTTGGGTCTGGTATTTGGCATCGCCTGCCTCATACTTTCGCATTTTTCGCATACTTGTTGGCCAGATCCATGGCGCTTTCTCGTTTGGATCACGTAGTAATGTGGTACCACACTGAAACTGTGAGCTAATCCTGTATTCGATCTATATATTCGAGGGTAACCCCGGTTAGGTCAGGGTTAGGCCTGGTATTTGCCATCATCTGGCTCATACTTTCGCATTTTTCGCATACTTGTTGGCCAGATACTGGGCGTTTCCTGGTTTGGATCACGTAGTAATGCGGTACCACACAGCCACATGAGTTAAACCTGGATTCAATCTATATTTTAGAGGATAACACCGGTTAGGTCAGGGTTAGGTCTGGTATTTGCCATCATCTGGCTCATACTTTCGCATTTTTCGCATACTTGTTGGCCAGATCCATGGCGTTTTCTGGTTTGGATCACGTAGTAAAGTGGTACCACACTGAAACTGTGAGTTACTCCTGTATTCGATCTATATATTAGAGGGTAACACCGGTTAGGTCAGGGTTAGGCCTGGTATTTGCCATCATCTGGCTTATACTTTCGCATTTTTCGCATACTTGTTGGCCAGATCCAGGGCGTTTCCTGGTTTGGATCACGTAGTAATGTGTGTTACCACACAGCCACATGAGTTAAACCTGGACTCAATCTATATTTTAGAGGATAACACCGGTTAGGTCAGGGTTAGGTCTGGTATTTGCCATCATCTGGCTCATACTTTCGCATTTTTCACCTACTTGTTGGCCAGATACTGGGCGTTTTCTGGGTTGGATCACGTGGTAATGTGGTACCGCACGGAAACAGTGAGTTAATCCTGGATTCGATCTATATATTAGAGGGTAACACCGGTTAGGTTTGCGTTAGGTCTGGTATTTGCCATCATCTGGCTCATACTTTCGCCATTTTCGCATACTTGTTGGCCAGATCCTGGGCGTTTTCTTGTTTGGATCACGTAGTAATGTCGTACCACACTGAAACAGTGAGTTAATCCTGGATTCGATCTATGTATTACAAGGTAACACTGGTTAGGTTTGGGTTAGGTCTGGTATTTGCCATCATCTGGCTCATACGTTCGCATTTTTCGCATACTTGTTGGCCAGATACTGGGCGTTTCCTGGTTTGGATCACGTAGTAATGTGGTACCACACAGCCACATGAGTTAAACCTGGATTCAATCTATATTTTAGAGGATAACACCGGTTAGGTCAGGGTTAGGTCTGGTATTTGCCATCATCTGGCTCATACTTTCGCATTTTTCGCATACTTGTTGGCCAGATCCATGGCGTTTTCTGGTTTGGATCACGTAGTAAAGTGGTACCACACTGAAACTGTGAGTTACTCCTGTATTCGATCTATATATTAGAGGGTAACACCGGTTAGGTCAGGGTTAGGCCTGGTATTTGCCATCATCTGGCTTATACTTTCGCATTTTTCACCTACTTGTTGGCCAGATCCAGGGCGTTTCCTGGTTTGGATCACGTAGTAATGTGGTACCACACAGCCACATGAGTTAAACCTGGATTCAATCTATATTTTAGAGGATAACACCGGTTAGGTCAGGGTTAGGTCTGGTATTTGCCATCATCTGGCTCATACTTTCGCATTTTTCACCTACTTGTTGGCCAGATACTGGGCGTTTTCTGGGTTGGATCACGTGGTAATGTGGTACCGCACGGAAACAGTGAGTTAATCCTGGATTCGATCTATATATTAGAGGGTAACACAGGTTAGGTTTGCGTTAGGTCTGGTATTTGCCATCATCTGGCTCATACTTTCGCCATTTTCGCATACTTGTTGGCCAGATCCTGGGCGTTTGCTTGTTTGGATCACGTAGTAATGTCGTACCCCACTGAAACAGTGAGTTAATCCTGGATTCGATCTATGTATTACAAGGTAACACTGGTTAGGTTTGGGTTAGGTCTGGTATTTGCCATCATCTGGCTCATACGTTCGCATATTTCGCATACTTGTTGGCCAGATCCTGTGCGTTTTCTGGTTTGGATCACGTAGTAATGTGGTACCACACTGAAACAGTGAGTTAATCGTGGATTCGATCTATATATTAGAGGGTGACACCGGTTAGGTTTGGGTTAGGTCTTGTATTTGCCATCATCTGGCTCATACTTTCGCATTTTTCGCATACTTGTTGACCAGATCCTGGGCGTTTTCTAGTTTGGATCACGTAGTAATGTGGTACCACACTGAAACAGTGAGTTAATCCTGGATTCAATCTATATTTTAGAGGTTAACACCGGCTAGGTCAGGGTTAGGTCTGGTATTTGCCATCATCTGTCTCATACTTTCGCATTTTTCACCTACTTGTTGGCCAGATCCTGGGCGTTTTCTGGGTTGGATCACGTACTAATGGGGCACCACACTGCAACAGTGAGTTAAACCTGGATTCGATCTATATATTAGAGGGTAACACCGGTTAGGTTTGGGTTAGGTCTGGTATTTGCCATCATCTGGCACATACTTTCGCAATTTTCGCATAGTTTTTGGCCATATTCTGGGCGTTTTCGGGGTTGGATCACGTAGTAGTGTGATGCCACACTGAAACAGTGAATTAATCCTGGATTCGATCTATATATTAGTGGGTAACACCGGTTAGGTTTGGGTTATGTCTGGTATGTAATAGTATCTCGCCAATACTTTCGCATATTTCGTATAAATATTGGCCAGATCCTGGGCGTTTTCTGGTTTCGATCACGTAGTAATGTGGTACCACACTGAAACAGCGAGCTAAACCTGGGTCCGATCGATATTTTAAAGGATAACACCGGTTAGGCCGGGATTAGGTCTGGCATTTGCCATCATCTGGCTCATACTTTCGCATTTTTTGCATACTTGTTGGTCAGATCCTGGGCATTTTCTGGCTTGGATCACGTAGTAATGTGGTACCACACTGCAGCAGTGAGTTAAACCTGGGTCCGATCTATATTTTAAAGGATAGGACCGGTTAGGTCGGCGTGAGGCCTGGGGTTTGTCATCATCTGGCTCCTACTTTCGCATTTTTCGCCTACTTGTTGGCCAGATCCTGGGCGTTTTCTGGATCGGATCATGTAGTAATGTGGTACCACACTGAAACAGTGAGTTAGACCTGGGTCCGATGAGTATTTTAGAGTGTAACACCGCTTAGGTTTGGTTAGGTCTGGTATTTGCCATCATCTGTCTCATACTTTCGCATTTTTCCCATACTTGTTGGTCAGATCCTGGGCATTTTCTGGTTTGGATCACGTAGTAATGTGGTACCACACTGCAGCAGTGAGTTAGACCTGGGTCCGATCTATATTTTAAAGGATAGCACCGGTTAGGTCGGTCTGAGTTCTGGGATTCGTCATCATCTGGCTCATACTTTCGCATTTTTCGCCTACTTGTTGGCCAGATCCTGGGCGTTTTCTGGTTCGGATCATGTAGTAATGTGGTACCACACTGAAACAGTGAGTTAAACCTGGGTCCGATGAGTATTTTAGAGTGTAACACCGGTTAGGTTTGGTCAGGTCTGGTATTTGCCATCATCTGGCTCATACTTTCGCATTTTTCGCATACTTGTTGGCCAGATCCTGGGCGTTTTCTGGTTTGGATCACGTAGTAATGTGGTACCACACTGCAGCAGTGAGTTAGACCTGGGTCCGATCTATATTTTAAAGGATAGCACCGGTTAGGTCGGTGTGAGTTCTGGGATTCGTCATCATCTGGCTCATACTTTCGCATTTTTCGCCTACTTGTTGGCCAGATCCTGGGCGTTTTCTGGTTTGGATCACGTAGTAAAGTGTTACCACACTGAAACTGTGAGTTACTCCTGTATTCGATCTATATATTAGAGGGTAACACCGGTTAGGTCAGGGTTAGGCCTGGTATTTGGCATCATCTGGCTCATACTTTCGCATTTTTCGCATACTTGTTGGCCAGATCCTGTGCGTTTTCTGGTTTGGATCACGTTGTAATGTGGTACCACACTGAAACAGTGAGTTAATCCTGGATTCAATCTATATATTAGAGGGTAACACCGGTTAGGTTTGGGATAGGTCTGGTATTTGATATTATCTGGCCCATTCTTTCGCATATTTGGAAAATGTTGGCCAGATGCTGGGCTTTTTCTGGTATAGCTCACATAGCATTGTGGTACCACAATGAAACAGCGGGCTAAACCGGGGCCCGATCAATTCTTTAGAGGGTAACACCGGTAAGATCTGGGTAAGGTCTGGGGTTCGCCATCATCTCGCTCATACTTTCACTTTTTTCGCATATTTGTTGGCTAAACGCTGGCTTTTTCTTGGTTGAATCACGTAGTAATGTGGTACCGCACTGAAACAGTGAAGTAATCCAGGGTCCGATCTATATTTTAAAGGATAGCACCGGTCAGGTCGGCGTGAGGCCTGGGATTTGTCATCATCTGGCTCCTACTTTCGCATTTTTCGCCTACTTGTTGGCCAGATCCTGGGCGTTTTCTGGATCAGATCATGTAGTAATGTGGTACCACACTGAAACAGTGAGTTAAACCTGGGTCCGATGAGTATTTTAGAGTGTAACACCGGTTAGGTTTGGTTAGGTCTGGTATTTGCCATCATCTGGCTCATACTTTCGCATTTTTCGCATACTTGTTGACCAGATCCTGGGCGTTTTCTAGTTTGGATCACGTAGTAATGTGGTACCACACTGAAACAGTGAGTTAATCCTGTATTCGATCTATATATTAGAGGATAACACCGGTTAGGTCAGGGCTAGGTCTGGTATTCGCCATCATCTGGCTCATACTTTCGCATTTTTCGCATACTTGTTGGCCAGATCCTGGGCGTTTTCAGGTTTGGATCACGTAGTAAGGTGGTAACACACTGAAACAGTGTGTTAAACCAGGATTCAATCTATATTACAGAAGATAACACAGTTTAGGTCTGGGTTAGGTCTGGCATTTTCCATCATCTGGCACATACTTTCGCAATTTTCGCATAGTTTTTGGCCATATCCTGGGCGTTTTCTGGGTTGGATCACGTAGTGATGTGGCACCACACTCAAACAGTGTGTTAAACCTGGATTCAATCTATATTTTAGAGGATAACTCCAGTTAGGTCACGGTTAGGACTGGTACTTGCCATCGTCTGCCTCATACTTACGCATTTTTCGCATAGTTGTTGGCCAGATCCAGGGCGTTTTCTGGTTTGGATCACGTACTAATGGGGCGCCACACTGCAACAGTGAGTTAAACCTGGATTAAATCTTTATTTTGGAGGATAACACCGGCTAGGTCTGGGTTAGGTCTGGTATTTGCCATCATCTGGCTCATAGTTTCGCATTTTTCGCATACTTGTTGGCCAGATCCTGGGCGTTTTCTGGGCTGGATCAGGTAGTGGTGCGGTACCGCACTGAAACAGTGAAGTAACCCTGGATTCGATCTATATATTAGAGGGTAACACCGGTTAGGTTTGGGTTAGGTCCGGTATTTGCCATCATCTGGCTTATAGTTTCGCATTTTTCGCATACTTGTTGGCCAGATCCTGGGCGTTTTCTGGTTTGGATCACGTAGTAATGTGGTACCACACTGAAACAGTGAGTAAATCCTGGATTTAATCTATATTTTAGAGGATAACACCGGTTAGGTCAGGGTTAGGTCTGGTATTTGCCATCATCTGGCACATAGTTTCACATTTTTCGCATACTTGTTGGCCAGATCCTGGGCGTTTTCTGGGCTGGATCAGGTAGTGGTGCGGTACCGCACTGAAACAGTGAATTAATCCTGGATTCGATCTACATATTAGAGGATAACACGTGTTAGGTCAGGGTTAGGTCTGGTGTTTGCCATCGTCTGCCTCATACTTTCGCATTTTTCGCATACTTGTTGGCCAGATCCTGGGCGTTTTCTGGTTTGGATCACGTAGTAATGTGGTACCACACTGAAACAGTGCGTTTATCTTGGATCCAATCTATATTTTGGAGGATGACACCGGTTATGTCAGGTTTGGGTCTGGTATTTGCCATCATCTGGCTCATACTTTCGCATTTTTCGCATACTTCTGGCCAGATCGTGGGCGTTTTCTGGTTTGGATCACGTAGTGATGTTGAACCACTCTGAAGCAGTGTGTAAAGCCCAGATTCAATCTATATTTTAGAGGATAACACCGGTTAGGTCAGGGCTAGGTCTGGTATTCGCCATCATCTGGCTCATACTTTCGCATTTTTCGCATACTTGTTGGCCAGATCCTGGGCGTTTTCAGGTTTGGATCACGTAGTAAGGTGGTAACACACTGAAACAGTGTGTTAAACCAGGATTCAATCTATATTACAGAAGATAACACAGTTTAGGTCTGGGTTAGGTCTGGCATTTTCCATCATCTGGCACATACTTTCGCAATTTTCGCATAGTTTTTGGCCATATCCTGGGCGTTTTCTGGGTTGGATCACGTAGTGATGTGGCACCACACTCAAACAGTGTGTTAAACCTGGATTCAATCTATATTTTAGAGGATAACTCCAGTTAGGTCACGGTTAGGACTGGTACTTGCCATCGTCTGCCTCATACTTACGCATTTTTCGCATAGTTGTTGGCCAGATCCAGGGCGTTTTCTGGTTTGGATCACGTACTAATGGGGCGCCACATTGCAACAGTGAGTTAAACCTGGATTAAATCTTTATTTTGGAGGAAAACACCGGCTAGGTCTGGGTTAGGTCTGGTATTTGCCATCAGCTGGCTCATAGTTTCGCATTTTTCGCATACTTGTTGGCCAGATCCTGGGCGTTTTCTGGGCTGGATCAGGTAGTGGTGCGGTACCGCACTGAAACAGTGAAGTAACCCTGGATTCGATCTATATATTAGAGGGTAACACCGGTTAGGTTTGGGTTAGGTCTGGTATTTGCCATCATCTGGCTTATAGTTTCGCATTTTTCGCATACTTGTTGGCCAGATCCTGGGCGTTTTCAGGTTTGGATCACGTAGTAGTGTGGTACCACACACAAACAGTGAGTTAAGCCTGGATTCAGTCTATATTTTAGAAGAATAACTCCAGTTAGGTCAGGGTTAGGTCTGGTATTTGCCATCATCTGGCTCATACTTTCGCATTTTTCGCATACTTGTTACCCAGCTCCTGGGCGTTTTCTGGGTTGGATCACGTAGTAAGGTGGTAACACACTGAAACAGTGTGTTAAACCAGGATTCAATCTATATTACAGAAGATAACACAGTTTAGGTCTGGGTTAGGTCTGGCATTTTCCATCATCTGGCACATACTTTCGCAATTTTCGCATAGTTTTTGGCCATATCCTGGGCGTTTTCTGGGTTGGATCACGTAGTAGTGTGATGCCACACTGAAACAGTGAATTAATCCTGGATACGATCTATATATTAGTGGGTAACACCGGTTAGGTTTGGGTTAGGTCTGGTATTTGATAGTATCTCGCCCATACTTTCGCATATTTCGTATAAATATCGGCCAGATCCTGTGCGTTTTCTGGTTTCGATCACGTAGTAATGTGGTACCACATTGAAACAGTGGGTTAAACCTGGATACAATCTATATTTTAGAGGATAACACTGGTTAGGTCAGGGTTAGGTCTGGTATTTGCCATCATCTGGCTCATACTTTCGCATTTTTCGCATACTTGTTGGCCAGATCCTGGGCATTTTCTGGTTTGGATCACGTACTAATGTAGAACCACTCTGAAACTGTGAGATAAACCTGGATTCAATCTATATTTTAGAGGATAACACCGGTTAGGTCAGGGTTATGTCTGGTATTTGGCATCATCTGGCTCACACTTTCGCATTTTTCGCATACTTGTTGGCCAGATCCTGGGCGTTTTCTGGTTTGGATCACGTAGTAATGTGGTACCACACTGAAACAGTGAGTTAATCTTGGATTCAATCTATATTTTAGAGGATAACACTGGTTAGGTCAGGGTTAGGTCTGGTATTTGCCATCATCTGTCTCATACTTGCGCATTTTTCGCATACTTGTTGGCCAGATCCTGGGCGTTTTCTGGTTTGGATCACGTAGTAATGAGGTACCACACTCAAGCAGTGAGTTAAACCTGGATTCAATCTATATAATAGAAGAATAACACCAGTTAGGTCAGGGTTAGATCTGGTATTTGCCATCATCTGGCACATACTTTCGCATTTTTCGCATAATTGTTGGCCAGATCCTGGGCGTTTTCTGGTTTGGATCACGTAGTAGTGTGGTACCACACTGAAACAGTGAATTAATCCTGGATTCGATCTACATATTAGAGGATAACACGTGTTAGGTCAGGGTTAGGTCTGGTGTTTGCCATCGTCTGCCTCATACTTTCGCATTTTTCGCATACTTGTTGGCCAGATCCTGGGCGTTTTCTGGTTTGGATCACGTAGTAATGTGGTACCACACTGAAACAGTGCGTTTATCTTGGATTCAATCTATATTTTAGAGGATAACACCGGTTAGGTCAGGGTTAGGCCTGGTATTTTCCATCATCTGGCACATACTTTCGCATTTTTCGCATACTTTTTGGACAGATCCCGGGCGTTTTCTCGGGTGTATCACGTAGTAGTGTGATGGCGCACTGAAACAGTGAGTAAATCCTGGATTTAATCTATATTTTAGAGGATAACACCGGTTAGGTCAGGGTTAGGTCTGGTATTTGCCATCATCTGGCACATACTTTCGCATTTTTCGCATACTTGTTGGCCAGATCCTGGGCGTTTTCTGGTTTGGATCACGTAGTAATGTGGTACCACACTGAAACAGTGAGTTTATCTTGGATCCAATCTATATTTTGGAGGATGACACCGGTTATGTCAGGTTTGGGTCTGGTATTTGCCATCATCTGGCTCATACTTTCGCATTTTTCGCATACTTCTGGCCAGATCGTGGGCGTTTTCTGGTTTGGATCACGTAGTGATGTTGAACCACTCTGAAGCAGTGTGTAAAGCCCAGATTCAATCCATATTTTAGAGGATAACACCGGTTAGGTCAGGGCTAGGTCTGGTATTCGCCATCATCTGGCTCATACTTTCGCAATTTTCGAATACTTGTTGGCCAGATCCTGGGCGTTCTCTGGGTTCGATCAGGTAGTAGTGTGGAACCGCACTGAAACAGTAAAGTAATCCTGGATTCGATCTATATATTAGAGGGTAACACCTGTTAGGTTTGGGTTAGGTCTGGTATTTGCCATCATCTGGCTCATGCTTCCGCATTTTTCGCATACTTGTTGGCCAGATCCTGGGCGTTTTCTGGGTTGGATCAGGTAGTAGTGTGGTAACCCACTAAAACGGTGAAGTAATCCTGGATTCGATCTATATATTAGAGGGTAACACCGGATAGGTTTGGGTTAGGTCTGGTATTTGCCATCATCTGGCTCATGCTTCCGCATTTTTCGCATACTTGTTGGCCAGATCCTGGGCGTTTTCTGGGTTGGATCAGGTAGTAGTGTGGTACCGCACTGAAACAGTGAAGTAATCCTGGATTCGATCTATATATTAGAGGGTAACACCGTTTAGGTTTGGGTTACATCTGATATTTGCCATCATCTGGCTCATACTTTCGCAATTTTTCGCATACTTGTTGGCCAGATACAAGGACGTTTTCTGGTTAGGATCACGCAGTAATGTGGTACCACTCAGCCACATGAGTTAAACCTGGATTCAATCTATATTTTAGAGGATAACAACGGTTAGGTTTGAGTTTGGTCTGGTATTTGCCATCATCTGGCTCATACTTTCGCAATTTTCGAATACTTGTTGGCCAGATCCTGGGCGTTTTCTGGGTTGGATCAGGTAGTAGTGTGGTACCGCACTGAAACAGTGAAGTAATCCTGGATTCGGTCTATATATTAGAGGGTAACACCGGTTAGGTTTGGGTTAGGTCTGGTATTTGCCATCATCTGGCTCATACTTTCGCATTTTTCGCATACTTGTTGGCCAGATCCAGGGCGTCTTCTGGTTTGGATCACGTAGTAATATGGTACCACACTGAGACACTGAGTTAATCCTAGATTCAATCTATATTTTAGAGGATAACAGCAGTGAGATCAGGGTTGGTTCTGGTATTTGCCATCGCCTGCCTCATTCTTTCGCTTTTTTCGCATACTTGTTGGCCAGATCCAGGGCGTTTTCTGGTTTGGATCACGTAGTAATGTGGTACCACACTGAAACAGTCAGTTAATCCTGGATTCGAGCTATATATTAGAGGGTAACACCGGTTAGGTTTGGGTTAGGACTGGTATTTGTCATCATCCGGCTCATACTTTCGCATTTTTCGCCTACTTGTTGGCCAGATACTGGGCGTTCTCTGGTTTAGATCACGCAGTAATGTGGTACCACTCAGCCACATGAGTTAAACCTGGATTCAATCTATATTTTAGAGGATAACAACGGTTAGGTTTGTGTTAGGTCTGGCATTTGCCATCATCTGGCTCATACTTTCGCAATTTTCGAATACTTGTTGGCCAGATCCTGGGCGTTTTCTGGGTTGGATCAGGTAGTAGTGTGGTACCGCACTGAAACAGTGAAGTAATCCTGGATTCGATCTATATATTAGAGGGTAACACCGGCTAGGTCAGGGTTAGGTCTGGTACTTGCCATCATCTGGCTCATGCTTCCGCATTTTTCGCATACTTGTTGGCCAGATCCTGGGCGTTTTCTGGGTTGGATCAGGTAGTAGTGTGCTCCCCGCACTGAAACAGTGAAGTAATCCTGGATTCGAGCTATATATTAGAGGGTAACACCGGTTAGGTCAGGGTTAGGTCTGGTATTTGTCATCATCCGGCTCATACTTTCGCATATTTCGCATACTTGTTGGCCAGATCCTGGGCGTTTTCTGGTTTGGATCACGTAGTAATGTAGAACCACTCTGAAGCTGTGAGTTAAACCTATATTCAATCTATATTTTAGAGGATAACACCGGTTAGGTCAGGGTTGGGTTTGGTATTTGCCATCATCTGCCTCATGCTTTCGCTTTTTTCACCTACTTGTTGGCCAGATCCTGGGCGTTTTCTGGGTCGGATCACGTAGTAATGTTGCACCACACTCAAACAGTGAGTTAAACCTGGATTCAATCTATATTTTAGAGGATAACACCGGTTAGGTCAGGGTTAGGTCTGGTACTTGCCATCATCTGGCTCATGCTTCCGCATTTTTCGCATACTTGTTGGCCAGATCCTGGGCGTTTTCTGGGTTGGATCAGGTAGTAGTGTGCTCCCCGCACTGAAACAGTGAAGTAATCCTGGATTCGATCTATATATTAGAGGGTAACACCGGCTAGGTCAGGGTTAGGTCTGGTACTTGCCATCATCTGGCTCATGCTTCCGCATTTTTCTCCTACTTGTTGGCCAGATCCTGGGCGTTTTCTGGTTTGGATCACATAGCAATGTGGTATCACACTTAAACAGTGAGTTAATCCTAGATTCAATCTATATTTTAGAGGATAACAGCAGTGAGATCAGGGTTGGGTCTGGTATTTGCCATCGCCTGCCTCATACTTTCGCATTTTTCGCATACTTGTTGGCCAGATCCTGGGCGTTTTCTGGTTTGGATCACGTAGTAATGTGGTACCACACTGAAACAGTGAGTTAATCCTGGATTCCATCTATATATTAGAAGGTAACGCCGGTTAGGTTTGGGTTAGGTCTGGTATTTGCCATCATCTGCCTCATGCTTTCGCATTTTTCTCCTACTTGTTGGCCAGATCCTGGGCGTTTTCTGGTTTGGATCACGTAGTAATGTGGTACCACACTGAAACAGTGAGTTAATCCTGGATTCGATCTATATATTAGAGGGTAACGCCGGTTAGGTTTGGGTTAGGTCTGGTATTTGCCATCATCTGCCTCATGCTTTCGCATTTTTCTCCTACTTGTTGGCCAGATCCTGGGCGTTTTCTGGGTCGGATCACTTAGTAATGTGGCACCACACTCAAACAGTGAGTTAGACCTGGAGTCAATCGATATTTTAGAGGATAACGCCGGTTAGGTCAGGGTTAGGTCTGGTATTTGCCATCGTCTGCCTCATACTTTCGCACTTTTCGCATACTTGTTGGCCAGATCCAGCGCGTTTTCTGGTTTGGATCACGTAGTAATGTGGTACCACACTGAAACAGTGAGTTAATCCTGGATTCGAGCTATATATTAGAGGGTAACACCGGTTATGTCAGGGTTAGGTCTGGTATTTGTCATCATCCGGCTCATACTTTCGCATATTTCGCATACTTGTTGGCCAGGTCCAGGGCGTTTTCCGGTTTGGATCACGTAGTAATGTGGTACCACGCAGCCACATGAGTTAAACCTGGATTCAATCTATTTTTTAGAGGATAACACCGGTTAGGTTTTGGTTAGGTCTGGTATTTGCCATCATCTGGCTCATACTTTCGCAATTTTCGAATACTTGTTGGCCAGATCCTGGGCGTTCTCTGGGTTCGATCAGGTAGTAGTGTGGAACCGCACTGAAACAGTAAAGTAATCCTGGATTCGATCTATATATTAGAGGGTAACACCTGTTAGGTTTGGGTTAGGTCTGGTATTTGCCATCATCTGGCTCATGCTTCCGCATTTTTCGCATACTTGTTGGCCAGATCCTGGGCGTTTTCTGGGTTGGATCAGGTAGTAGTGTGGTAACCCACTAAAACGGTGAAGTAATCCTGGATTCGATCTATATATTAGAGGGTAACGCCGGATAGGTTTGGGTTAGGTCTGGTATTTGCCATCATCTGGCTTATGCTTCCGCATTTTTCGCATACTTGTTGGCCAGATCCTGGGCGTTTTCTGGGTTGGATCAGGTAGTAGTGTGGTACCGCACTGAAACAGTGAAGTAATCCTGGATTCGATCTATATATTAGAGGGTAACACCGTTTAGGTTTGGGTTACATCTGATATTTGCCATCATCTGGCTCATACTTTCGCAATTTTTCGCATACTTGTTGGCCAGATACAAGGACGTTTTCTGGTTAGGATCACGCAGTAATGTGGTACCACTCAGCCACATGAGTTAAACCTGGATTCAATCTATATTTTAGAGGATAACAACGGTTAGGTTTGAGTTTGGTCTGGTATTTGCCATCATCTGGCTCATACTTTCGCAATTTTCGAATACTTGTTGGCCAGATCCTGGGCGTTTTCTGGGTTGGATCAGGTAGTAGTGTGGTACCGCACTGAAACAGTGAAGTAATCCTGGATTCGGTCTATATATTAGAGGGTAACACCGGTTAGGTTTGGGTTAGGTCTGGTATTTGCCATCATCTGGCTCATACTTTCGCATTTTTCGCATACTTGTTGGCCAGATCCTGGGCGTCTTCTGGTTTGGATCACGTAGTAATAAGGTACCACACTGAAACACTGAGTTAATCCTAGATCCAATCTATATTTTAGAGGATAACAGCAGTGAGATCAGGGTTGGTTCTGGTATTTGCCATCGCCTGCCTCATTCTTTCGCTTTTTTCGCATACTTGTTGGCCAGATCCAGGGCGTTTTCTGGTTTGGATCACGTAGTAATGTGGTACCACACTGAAACAGTGAGTTAATCCTGGATTCGAGCTATATATTAGAGGGTAACACCGGTTAGGTTTGGGTTAGGTCTGGTATTTGTCATCATCCGGCTCATACTTTCGCAATTTTTCGCATACTTGTTGGCCAGATCCTGGGCGTTTTCTGGTTTGGATCACGTAGTAATATAGAACCACTCTGAAGCTGTGAGTTAAACCTATATTCAATCTATATTATAGAGGATAACACCGGTTAGGTCAGGGTTGGGGTTGGTATTTGCCATCATCTGCCTCATGCTTTCGCTGTTTTCACCTACTTGTTGGCCAGATCCTGGGCGTTTTCTGGATTGTATCACGTAGTAATGTGGTACCACACTGAAACAGTGAGTTAATCCTGGATTCGATCTATATATTAGAGGGTAACACCGGTTAGGTTTGGGTTAGAACTGGTATTTGCCATCATCTGGCTCATACTTTCGCATTTTTCGCCTACTTGTTGGCCAGATACTGGGCGTTTTCTGGGTTGGATCACGTGGTAATGTGGTACCGCACTGAAACAGTGTAGTAATCCTGGATTCGAGCTATATATTAGGGGGTAACACCGGTTAGGTTTGGGTTAGGTCTGGTATTTGCCATCATCTGGCTCATACTTTCGCAATTTTCGCATACTTGCTGGCCAGATCCTGGGCGTTTTCTGGTTTGGATCACATAGCAATGTGGTATCACACTTAAACAATGAGTTAAACCTGGATTCAATCTATATTTTAGAGGATAACAGCGGTGAGGTCAGGGTTAGGTCTGGTATTTGCCATCATCTGTCTCATACTTTCGCATTTTTCGCCTACTTGTTGGCCAGATACTGGGCGTTTTCTGGGTTGGATCACGTAGTAATGTGGCCCCACACTCAAACGGTGAGTTAAACCTGGATTCAATCTATATTTTAGAGGATAACACCGGTTAGTTCAGGGTTAGGTCTGGTATTTGCCATCATCTGACTCATACTTTCGCATTTTTCGCCTACTTGTTGTTCAGATACTGGGCGCTTCCTGGGTTGGATCACGTGGTAATGTGGTACAGCACTGAAACAGTGTAGTAATCCTGGATTCGATCTATATATTAGAGGGTAACACCGGTTAGGTTTGGGTTAGGTCTGGTATTTGCCATCATCTGGCTCATACTTTCGCAATTTTCGCATACTTGTTGGCCAGATCCTGTGCGTTTTCTGGCTTGGATCACATAGCAATGTGGTATCACACTTAAACAGTGAGTTAAACCTGGGTTCAATCTATATTTTAGAGGATAACAGCGGTGAGGTCAGGGTTAGGTCTGGTATTTGCCATCATCTGTCTCATACTTTCGCATTTTTCGCCTACTTGTTGGCCAGATACTGGGCGTTGTATGGGTTGGATCACGTAGTAATGTAGCCCCACACTCAAACAGTGAGTTAAACCTGGATTCAATCTATATTTTAGAGGATAACACCGTTTAGGTCAGGGTTAGGTCTGGTATTTGCCATCATCTGCCTCATGCTTTCGAATTTTTCTCCTACTTGTTGGCCAGATCCTGGCCGATTTCTGGGTCGGATCACGTAGTAATGTGGCACCACACTCAAACAGTGTGTTAAACCTGGATTCAATCTATATTTTAGATGATAACACCGGTTAGGTCAGGGTTAGATCTGGTATTTGCCATCGTCTGCATCATGCTTTCGCATTTTTCTCCTACTTGTTGGCCAGATCCTGTGCGTTTTCTGGGTCGGATCATTTAGTAATGTGGCACCACACTCAAACAGTGAGTTAAACCTGGAGTCAATCGATATTTTAGAGGATAACGCCGGTTAGGTCAGGGTTAGGTCTGGTATTTGCCATCATCTGCCTCATACTTTCGCACTTTTCGCATACTTGTTGGCCAGATCCAGCGCGTTTTCTGGTTTGGATCACGTAGTAATGTGGTACCACACTGAAACAGTGAGTTAATCCTGGATTCGAGCTATATATTAGAGGGTAACACCGGTTATGTCAGGGTTAGGTCTGGTATTTGTCATCATCCGGCTCATACTTTCGCATATTTCGCATACTTGTTGGCCAGGTCCAGGGCGTTTTCCGGTTTGGATCACGTAGTAATGTGGTACCACGCAGCCACATGAGTTAAACCTGGATTCAATCTATTTTTTAGAGGATAACACCGGTTAGGTTTGGGTTAGGTCTGGTATTTGCCATCATCTGGCTCATACTTTCGCAATTTTCGAATACTTGTTGGCCAGATCCTGGGCGTTCTCTGGGTTGGATCAGGTAGTAGTGTGGAACCGCACTGAAACAGTAAAGTAATCCTGGATTCGATCTATATATTAGAGGGTAACACCTGTTAGGTTTGGGTTAGGTCTGGTATTTGCGATCATCTGGCTCATGCTTCCGCATTTTTCGCATACTTGTTGGCCAGATCCTGGGCGTTTTCTGGGTTGGATCAGGTAGTAGTGTGGTACCGCACTGAAACAGTGAAGTAATCCTGGATTCGATCTATATATTAGAGGGTAACACCGTTTAGGTTTGGGTTACATCTGATATTTGCCATCATCTGGCTCATACTCTCGCAATTTTTCGCATACTTGTTGGCCAGATACAAGGACGTTTTCTGGTTAGGATCACGCAGTAATGTGGTACCACTCAGCCACATGAGTTAAACCTGGATACAATCTATATTTTAGAGGATAACAACGGTTAGGTTTGAGTTTGGTCTGGTATTTGCCATCATCTGGCTCATACTTTCGCAATTTTCGAATACTTGTTGGCCAGATCCTGGGCGTTTTCTGGGTTGGATCAGGTAGTAGTGTGGTACCGCACTGAAACAGTGAAGTAATCCTGGATTCGGTCTATATATTAGAGGGTAACACCGGTTAGGTTTGGGTTAGGTCTGGTATTTGCCATCATCTGGCTCATACTTTCGCATTTTTCGCATACTTGTTGGCCAGATCCTGGGCGTCTTCTGGTTTGGATCACGTAGTAATAAGGTACCACACTGAAACACTGAGTTAATCCTAGATCCAATCTATATTTTAGAGGATAACAGCAGTGAGATCAGGGTTGGTTCTGGTATTTGCCATCGCCTGCCTCATTCTTTCGCTTTTTTCGCATACTTGTTGGCCAGATCCAGGGCGTTTTCTGGTTTGGATCACGTAGTAATGTGGTACCACACTGAAACAGTGAGTTAATCCTGGATTCGAGCTATATATTAGGGGGTAACACCGGTTAGGTTTGGGTTAGGTCTGGTATTTGTCATCATCCGGCTCATACTTTCGCAATTTTTCGCATACTTGTTGGCCAGATCCTGGGCGTTTTCTGGTTTGGATCACGTAGTAATGTAGAACCACTCTGAAGCTGTGAGTTAAACCTATATTCAATCTATATTATAGAGGATAACACCGGTTAGGTCAGGGTTGGGGTTGGTATTTGCCATCATCTGCCTCATGCTTTCGCTTTTTTCACCTACTTGTTGGCCAGATCCTGGGCGTTTTCTGGATTGTATCACGTAGTAATGTGGTACCACACTGAAACAGTGAGTTAATCCTGGATTCGATCTATATATTAGAGGGTAACACCGGTTAGGTTTGGGTTAGAACTGGTATTTGCCATCATCTGCCTCATGCTTTCGAATTTTTCTCCTACTTGTTGGCCAGATCCTGGCCGATTTCTGGGTCGGATCACGTAGTAATGTGGCACCACACTCAAACAGTGTGTTAAACCTGGATTCAATCTATATTTTAGATGATAACACCGGTTAGGTCAGGGTTAGATCTGGTATTTGCCATCGTCTGCCTCATACTTTCGTACTTTTCGCATACTTGTTGGCCAGATCCAGCGCGTTTTCTGGTTTGGATCACGTAGTAATGTGGTACCACACTGAAACAGTGAGTTAATCCTGGATTCCATCTATATATTAGAGGGTAACGCCGGTTAGGTTTGGGTTAGGTCTGGTATTTGCCATCATCTGCTACATGCTTTCGCATTTTTCTCCTACTTGTTGGCCAGATCCTGGGCGTTTTCTGGTTTGGATCACGTAGTAATGTGGTACCACACTGAAACAGTGAGTTAATCCTGGATTCGATCTATATATTAGAGGGTAACGCCGGTTAGGTTTGGGTTAGGTCTGGTATTTGCCATCATCTGCATCATGCTTTCGCATTTTTCTCCTACTTGTTGGCCAGATCCTGTGCGTTTTCTGGGTTGGATCAGGTAGTAGTGTGGTACCGCACTGAAACAGTGAAGTAATCCTGGATTCGATCTATATATTAGAGGGTAACACCGTTTAGGTTTGGGTTACATCTGATATTTGCCATCATCTGGCTCATACTTTCGCAATTTTTCGCATACTTGTTGGCCAGATACAAGGACGTTTTCTGGTTAGGATCACGCAGTAATGTGGTACCACTCAGCCACATGAGTTAAACCTGGATTCAATCTATATTTTAGAGGATAACAACGGTTAGGTTTGAGTTTGGTCTGGTATTTGCCATCATCTGGCTCATACTTTCGCAATTTTCGAATACTTGTTGGCCAGATCCTGGGCGTTTTCTGGGTTGGATCAGGTAGTAGTGTGGTACCGCACTGAAACAGTGAAGTAATCCTGGATTCGGTCTATATATTAGAGGGTAACACCGGTTAGGTTTGGGTTAGGTCTGGTATTTGCCATCATCTGGCTCATACTTTCGCATTTTTCGCATACTTGTTGGCCAGATCCTGGGCGTCTTCTGGTTTGGATCACGTAGTAATAAGGTACCACACTGAAACACTGAGTTAATCCTAGATCCAATCTATATTTTAGAGGATAACAGCAGTGAGATCAGGGTTGGTTCTGGTATTTGCCATCGCCTGCCTCATTCTTTCGCTTTTTTCGCATACTTGTTGGCCAGATCCAGGGCGTTTTCTGGTTTGGATCACGTAGTAATGTGGTACCACACTGAAACAGTGAGTTAATCCTGGATTCGAGCTATATATTAGAGGGTAACACCGGTTAGGTTTGGGTTAGGTCTGGTATTTGTCATCATCCGGCTCATACTTTCGCAATTTTTCGCATACTTGTTGGCCAGATCCTGGGCGTTTTCTGGTTTGGATCACGTAGTAATATAGAACCACTCTGAAGCTGTGAGTTAAACCTATATTCAATCTATATTATAGAGGATAACACCGGTTAGGTCAGGGTTGGGGTTGGTATTTGCCATCATCTGCCTCATGCTTTCGCTGTTTTCACCTACTTGTTGGCCAGATCCTGGGCGTTTTCTGGATTGTATCACGTAGTAATGTGGTACCACACTGAAACAGTGAGTTAATCCTGGATTCGATCTATATATTAGAGGGTAACACCGGTTAGGTTTGGGTTAGAACTGGTATTTGCCATCATCTGGCTCATACTTTCGCATTTTTCGCCTACTTGTTGGCCAGATACTGGGCGTTTTCTGGGTTGGATCACGTGGTAATGTGGTACCGCACTGAAACAGTGTAGTAATCCTGGATTCGAGCTATATATTAGGGGGTAACACCGGTTAGGTTTGGGTTAGGTCTGGTATTTGCCATCATCTGGCTCATACTTTCGCAATTTTCGCATACTTGCTGGCCAGATCCTGGGCGTTTTCTGGTTTGGATCACATAGCAATGTGGTATCACACTTAAACAATGAGTTAAACCTGGATTCAATCTATATTTTAGAGGATAACAGCGGTGAGGTCAGGGTTAGGTCTGGTATTTGCCATCATCTGTCTCATACTTTCGCATTTTTCGCCTACTTGTTGGCCAGATACTGGGCGTTTTCTGGGTTGGATCACGTAGTAATGTGGCCCCACACTCAAACGGTGAGTTAAACCTGGATTCAATCTATATTTTAGAGGATAACACCGGTTAGTTCAGGGTTAGGTCTGGTATTTGCCATCATCTGACTCATACTTTCGCATTTTTCGCCTACTTGTTGTTCAGATACTGGGCGCTTCCTGGGTTGGATCACGTGGTAATGTGGTACAGCACTGAAACAGTGTAGTAATCCTGGATTCGATCTATATATTAGAGGGTAACACCGGTTAGGTTTGGGTTAGGTCTGGTATTTGCCATCATCTGGCTCATACTTTCGCAATTTTCGCATACTTGTTGGCCAGATCCTGTGCGTTTTCTGGCTTGGATCACATAGCAATGTGGTATCACACTTAAACAGTGAGTTAAACCTGGGTTCAATCTATATTTTAGAGGATAACAGCGGTGAGGTCAGGGTTAGGTCTGGTATTTGCCATCATCTGTCTCATACTTTCGCATTTTTCGCCTACTTGTTGGCCAGATACTGGGCGTTGTATGGGTTGGATCACGTAGTAATGTAGCCCCACACTCAAACAGTGAGTTAAACCTGGATTCAATCTATATTTTAGAGGATAACACCGTTTAGGTCAGGGTTAGGTCTGGTATTTGCCATCATCTGCCTCATGCTTTCGAATTTTTCTCCTACTTGTTGGCCAGATCCTGGCCGATTTCTGGGTCGGATCACGTAGTAATGTGGCACCACACTCAAACAGTGTGTTAAACCTGGATTCAATCTATATTTTAGATGATAACACCGGTTAGGTCAGGGTTAGATCTGGTATTTGCCATCGTCTGCATCATGCTTTCGCATTTTTCTCCTACTTGTTGGCCAGATCCTGTGCGTTTTCTGGGTCGGATCATTTAGTAATGTGGCACCACACTCAAACAGTGAGTTAAACCTGGAGTCAATCGATATTTTAGAGGATAACGCCGGTTAGGTCAGGGTTAGGTCTGGTATTTGCCATCATCTGCCTCATACTTTCGCACTTTTCGCATACTTGTTGGCCAGATCCAGCGCGTTTTCTGGTTTGGATCACGTAGTAATGTGGTACCACACTGAAACAGTGAGTTAATCCTGGATTCGAGCTATATATTAGAGGGTAACACCGGTTATGTCAGGGTTAGGTCTGGTATTTGTCATCATCCGGCTCATACTTTCGCATATTTCGCATACTTGTTGGCCAGGTCCAGGGCGTTTTCCGGTTTGGATCACGTAGTAATGTGGTACCACGCAGCCACATGAGTTAAACCTGGATTCAATCTATTTTTTAGAGGATAACACCGGTTAGGTTTGGGTTAGGTCTGGTATTTGCCATCATCTGGCTCATACTTTCGCAATTTTCGAATACTTGTTGGCCAGATCCTGGGCGTTCTCTGGGTTGGATCAGGTAGTAGTGTGGAACCGCACTGAAACAGTAAAGTAATCCTGGATTCGATCTATATATTAGAGGGTAACACCTGTTAGGTTTGGGTTAGGTCTGGTATTTGCGATCATCTGGCTCATGCTTCCGCATTTTTCGCATACTTGTTGGCCAGATCCTGGGCGTTTTCTGGGTTGGATCAGGTAGTAGTGTGGTACCGCACTGAAACAGTGAAGTAATCCTGGATTCGATCTATATATTAGAGGGTAACACCGTTTAGGTTTGGGTTACATCTGATATTTGCCATCATCTGGCTCATACTCTCGCAATTTTTCGCATACTTGTTGGCCAGATACAAGGACGTTTTCTGGTTAGGATCACGCAGTAATGTGGTACCACTCAGCCACATGAGTTAAACCTGGATACAATCTATATTTTAGAGGATAACAACGGTTAGGTTTGAGTTTGGTCTGGTATTTGCCATCATCTGGCTCATACTTTCGCAATTTTCGAATACTTGTTGGCCAGATCCTGGGCGTTTTCTGGGTTGGATCAGGTAGTAGTGTGGTACCGCACTGAAACAGTGAAGTAATCCTGGATTCGGTCTATATATTAGAGGGTAACACCGGTTAGGTTTGGGTTAGGTCTGGTATTTGCCATCATCTGGCTCATACTTTCGCATTTTTCGCATACTTGTTGGCCAGATCCTGGGCGTCTTCTGGTTTGGATCACGTAGTAATAAGGTACCACACTGAAACACTGAGTTAATCCTAGATCCAATCTATATTTTAGAGGATAACAGCAGTGAGATCAGGGTTGGTTCTGGTATTTGCCATCGCCTGCCTCATTCTTTCGCTTTTTTCGCATACTTGTTGGCCAGATCCAGGGCGTTTTCTGGTTTGGATCACGTAGTAATGTGGTACCACACTGAAACAGTGAGTTAATCCTGGATTCGAGCTATATATTAGGGGGTAACACCGGTTAGGTTTGGGTTAGGTCTGGTATTTGTCATCATCCGGCTCATACTTTCGCAATTTTTCGCATACTTGTTGGCCAGATCCTGGGCGTTTTCTGGTTTGGATCACGTAGTAATGTAGAACCACTCTGAAGCTGTGAGTTAAACCTATATTCAATCTATATTATAGAGGATAACACCGGTTAGGTCAGGGTTGGGGTTGGTATTTGCCATCATCTGCCTCATGCTTTCGCTTTTTTCACCTACTTGTTGGCCAGATCCTGGGCGTTTTCTGGATTGTATCACGTAGTAATGTGGTACCACACTGAAACAGTGAGTTAATCCTGGATTCGATCTATATATTAGAGGGTAACACCGGTTAGGTTTGGGTTAGAACTGGTATTTGCCATCATCTGCCTCATGCTTTCGAATTTTTCTCCTACTTGTTGGCCAGATCCTGGCCGATTTCTGGGTCGGATCACGTAGTAATGTGGCACCACACTCAAACAGTGTGTTAAACCTGGATTCAATCTATATTTTAGATGATAACACCGGTTAGGTCAGGGTTAGATCTGGTATTTGCCATCGTCTGCCTCATACTTTCGTACTTTTCGCATACTTGTTGGCCAGATCCAGCGCGTTTTCTGGTTTGGATCACGTAGTAATGTGGTACCACACTGAAACAGTGAGTTAATCCTGGATTCCATCTATATATTAGAGGGTAACGCCGGTTAGGTTTGGGTTAGGTCTGGTATTTGCCATCATCTGCTACATGCTTTCGCATTTTTCTCCTACTTGTTGGCCAGATCCTGGGCGTTTTCTGGTTTGGATCACGTAGTAATGTGGTACCACACTGAAACAGTGAGTTAATCCTGGATTCGATCTATATATTAGAGGGTAACGCCGGTTAGGTTTGGGTTAGGTCTGGTATTTGCCATCATCTGCATCATGCTTTCGCATTTTTCTCCTACTTGTTGGCCAGATCCTGTGCGTTTTCTGGGTCGGATCACTTAGTAATGTGGCACCACACTCAAACAGTGAGTTAAACCTGGAGTCAATCGATATTTTAGAGGATAACGCCGGTTAGGTCAGGGTTAGGTCTGGTATTTGCCATCGTCTGCCTTATACTTTCGCACTTTTCGCATACTTGTTGGCCAGATCCTGGGCGTTTTCTGGGTTGGATCAGGTAGTAGTGTGGTACCGCACTGAAACAGTGAAGTAATCCTGGATTCGATCTATATATTAGAGGGTAACACCGTTTAGGTTTGGGTTACATCTGATATTTGCCATCATCTGGCTCATACTTTCGCAATTTTTCGCATACTTGTTGGCCAGATACAAGGACGTTTTCTGGTTAGGATCACGCAGTAATGTGGTACCACTCAGCCACATGAGTTAAACCTGGATTCAATCTATATTTTAGAGGATAACAACGGTTAGGTTTGAGTTTGGTCTGGTATTTGCCATCATCTGGCTCATACTTTCGCAATTTTCGAATACTTGTTGGCCAGATCCTGGGCGTTTTCTGGGTTGGATCAGGTAGTAGTGTGGTACCGCACTGAAACAGTGAAGTAATCCTGGATTCGGTCTATATATTAGAGGGTAACACCGGTTAGGTTTGTGTTAGGTCTGGTATTTGCCATCATCTGGCTCATACTTTCGCATATTTCGCATACTTGTTGGCCAGATCCTGGGCGTCTTCTGGTTTGGATCACGTAGTAATAAGGTACCACACTGAAACACTGAGTTAATCCTAGATTCAATCTATATTTTAGAGGATAACAGCAGTGAGATCAGGGTTGGTTCTGGTATTTGCCATCGCCTGCCTCATTCTTTCGCTTTTTTCGCATACTTGTTGGCCAGATCCAGGGCGTTTTCTGGTTTGGATCACGTAGTAATGTGGTACCACACTGAAACAGTGAGTTAATCCTGGAGTCAATCGATATTTTAGAGGATAACGCCGGTTAGGTCAGGGTTAGGTCTGGTATTTGCCATCGTCTGCCTCATACTTTCGCACTTTTCGCATACTTGTTGGCCAGATCCAGCGCGTTTTCTGGTTTGGATCACGTAGTAATGTGGTACCACACTGAAACAGTGAGTTAATCCTGGATTCGAGCTATATATTAGAGGGTAACACCGGTTAGGTTTGGGTTAGGTCTGGTATTTGCCATCATCTGGCTCATACTTTTTTTTTTTTTTTTTTTTTTTTTTTTTGTCGTGGGGAAAATCTTCGAAAGACTCCCTCCCACCTCCTTGGGGAGAGGTGGGAGGGGTGTGTGGGATTCCCCGCGCCCGTACAACGACAGGCGCGGGACCTACCCACTAAAAACCCCACGGTGACCCTTCGGCACGCTTTGGGAGGATACCGGGAATCGCTCGAAGCATTCTTCCGGTATCCTCCCCGTGCCCGCGCTTTCGCGCCCATCCCCCGGGGGGACAATCGGTCCCCCCAGTAGACACACTGCCTCATAGCGGCGGGACGGGGCCACTCCATCCCGCCGCTATCCGTCCCGGGGCCGCGTTTAGTGGCGGCTGCGAGCCCCAACCCGCAACCGCCCGCGACCCCGTTTCCACCCCTCGGCGGCCGGGCGTTCATGGCCGCACCAGACCGCCGAGGGTGCCTCCCCTTGCGTCGGACCGGTAGGGGGAGGCACTCCTACCCCCAACCGGTCCCCTCAGGACCCCCCTCCCAGCCTAGGTCATCCGCCACGCCGAGGCGGCCGCCCGCGACGCCTCGCGACCGGGCGACGACCATCTGGCTCATACTTCCGCATTTTTCGCGTACTTGTTGGCCAGATCCAGGGCGTTTTCTGGTTTGGGTCGCGTAATAGTGTGGTACCACACAGCCTCATGAGTTAAACCTGTATTCGATCTATATATTAGAGGGTAACACCGGTTATGTCAGGGTTAGGTCTGGTATTTGTCATCATCCGGCTCATACTTTCGCATATTTCGCATACTTGTTGGCCAGATCCAGGGCGTTTTCCGGTTTGGATCACGTAGTAATGTGGTACCACGCAGCCACATGAGTTAAACCTGGATTCAATCTATTTTTTAGAGGATAACACCGGTTAGGTTTGGGTTAGGTCTGGTATTTGCCATCATCTGGCTCATACTTTCGCAATTTTCGAATACTTGTTGGCCAGATCCTGGGCGTTCTCTGGGTTGGATCAGGTAGTAGTGTGGTACCGCACTGAAACAGTAAAGTAATCCTGGATTCGATCTATACAGGGTGGGGCAGTAACTATTAGCACCTCAGATATCTTGGAAACTATAAGTTTCACAGAAATATTTGCTAAAGTAAATTGCACAATACGAAGGGTGCTATTGGGTGGCGATAATAGTTTTTTTTGCAGGTGGAGGTACTTCGGACATTTGAAGGTCACATCCATTTTTTTAAATGGATCGGTATGTTTTTGCTTCCGTATCACGATAGAGGATCTTAAAACGAGTTCAACGACCTATTACACAAGGTCATTGAAGGTCATAGAAAGTAGAGAAAGGCGATAATACTTACGGTTTTGCTAGTAAATGAAACATGTTTATAGTAGGTGTTCGAAATGATGACCATCACTGTCAATGCACCGTTGGATTCTTTTTACGATTGATAGACTTGCAAGTCTTACAGCGTCAGAACTTATTGATGCACAGGCTGCAATAATTCGCTGTTGCATATCGTGAGATGTAGTTGGTACTTCTTTGTACACTTTCTCTTTCAGTGTTCCCCACAGAAAGAAATCTAAAGGTGTTATGTCTGGTGAACGAGCTGGCCACGATATTGGACCGCCGCATCCAATCCAACGATTTCGAAATTTTTCATCGAGTTCCCTTCGCGCAATCGATGAATAATGTGCTGGGCATCCATCATGTTGATACCACATGGTTTGTCATGAAAATAAAGGTAACTCTTCTAGCAAAAGACCCAATGTATCCTTCATAAAATTAGCATAGACGTTGCCATTCAAATTTCCATTGATAAAATAAGGTCCAATAATTTGATCACCTATGATACCGCGCCATACATTCACAGACCATTGTTTTTGATGTTCAACCTGTCGCAGCCAATGTGGATTTTCCGCTGCCCATAAATGCATGTTATGCAAATTAACATTCCCATGATTTGTGAATGTTGCTTTATCAGTAAATAAGACGGTATTAAAAAAAAGCTCATTGTTTTGAATCTGACGTATAGCCCATCGACAAAACTCAACGCGATTCATGAAGTTGTTCCCATGCAATTCTTGGTGAAGATTAACGTGATACGGATGAAATTTGTGACGGTGCAAAATGCGAAGTACGCTCCTCCTACTAAGGCCAGATTCGCGTTCAATTTATCGCGAACTAATATGAGAATTTCTAGACACACTAGCGAGCACACCGATTTCCATTTCTTCGTTAATTACTCGTTTCTGGCGTTCACTTTTACGAACACTTAAACTACCGGTTTGCCTAAGTTTATCGTACACATTTTTAAATGTTTGACGCGAAGGCTGAGACCGATGTGGATATCGTTCAGCATACAAGTTTTTTGCCCTTACAGAATTTTGTTGGCATTCGCCATAAATAAGAAGCATATCAACCTGCTCTTCAAACGGATACATCGTGCCGGATTGACCGATTTATCGATACTAATCTTATGATGTTTATCTTACTCTGCAAACTATTAAAGTGTCCTTCAAGCAGTGTTTA
The DNA here is from genome assembly GCF_051014445.1 of Colletes latitarsis. Taxonomy (NCBI): domain Eukaryota; kingdom Metazoa; phylum Arthropoda; class Insecta; order Hymenoptera; family Colletidae; genus Colletes; species Colletes latitarsis. Next base: position 4,075,527 of record NC_135145.1, on the reverse strand, counting down.
TTCTCAGTGAAGTAAACGGTAAGCATTACGCATTCCTCTACTGTTGACAATACGTATGTTTCATTTACTACCAAAACCGTAAGTATTATCGCCTTTCTCTACTTTCTATGACCTTCAATGACCTTGTGTAACAGGTCGTTGAACTCGTTTTAAGATCCTCTATCGTGATACGGAAGCAAAAACATACCGATCCATTTAAAAAAATGGATGTGACCTTGAAATGTCCGAAGTACCTCCACCTGCAAAAAAACTATTATCGCCACCCAATAGCGCCCTTCGTACTGTGCAATTTACTTTAGCAAACATTTCTGTGAAACTTATAGTTTCCAAGATATCTGAGGTGCTAATAGTTACTGCCCCACCCTGTATATTAGAGGGTAACACCGTTTAGGTTTGGGTTAGATCTGATATTTGCCATCATCTGGCTCATACTTTCGCAATTTTTCGCATACTTGTTGGCCAGATCCAGGACGTTTTCTGGTTTGGATCACGCAGTAATGTGGTACCACTCAGCCACATGAGTTAAACCTGGATTCAATCTATATTTTAGAGGATAACAACGGTTAGGTTTGAGTTTGGTCTGGTATTTGCCATCATCTGGCTCATACTTTCGCAATTTTCGAATACTTGTTGGCCAGATCCTGGGCGTTTTCTGGGTTGGATCAGGTAGTAGTGTAGTACCGCACTGAAACAGTGAAGTAATCCTGGATTCGGTGTATATATTAGAGGGTAACAACGGTTAGGTTTGGGTTAGGTCTGGTATTTGCCATCATCTGGCTCATACTTTCGCATTTTTCGCATACTTGTTGGCCAGATCCTGGGCGTCTTCTGGTTTGGATCACGTAGTAATAAGGTACCACACTGAAACACTGAGTTAATCCTAGATTCAATCTATATTTTAGAGGATAACAGCAGTGAGATCAGGGTTGGGTCTGGTATTTGCCATCGCCTGCCTCATACTTTCGCTTTTTTCGCATACTTGTTGGCCAGATCCAGGGCGTTTTCTGGTTTGGATCACGTAGTAATGTGGTACCACACTGAAACAGTGAGTTAATCCTGGATTCGATCTATATATTAGTGGGTAACACCGGTTAGGTTTGGGTTAGGTCTGGTATTTGCCATCATCTGCCTCATGCTTTCGCATTTTTCTCCTACTTGTTGGCCAGATCCTGGGCGTTTTCTGGGTCGGATCACTTAGTAATGTGGCACCACACTCAAACAGTGTGTTAGACCAGGAGTCAATCGATATTTTAGAGGATAACGCCGGTTAGGTCAGGGTTAGGTCTGGTATTTGCCATCATCTGCCTCATACTTTCGCACTTTTCGCATACTTGTTGGCCAGATCCAGCGCGTATTCTGGTTTGGATCACGTAGTAATGTGGTACCACACTGAAACAGTGAGTTAATCCTGGATTCGAGCTATATATTAGAGGGTAACACCGGTTAGGTTTGGGTTAGGTCTGGTATTTGTCATCATCCGGCTCATACTTTCGCAATTTTTCGCATACTTGTTGGCCAGATCCTGGGCGTTTTCTGGTTTGGATCACGTAGTAATGTAGAACCACTCTGAAGCTGTGAGTTAAACCTATATTCAATCTATATTTTAGAGGATAACACCGGTTAGGTCAGGGTTGGGGTTGGTATTTGCCATCATCTGCCTCATGCTTTCGCTTTTTTCACCTACTTGTTGGCCAGATCCTGGGCGATTTCTGGGTCGAATCACGTAGTAATGTGGCACCACACTCAAACAGTGAGTTAAACCTGGATTCAATCTATATTTTAGAGGATAACACCGGTTAGGTCAGGGTTAGGTCTGGTATTTGCCATCGCCTGCCTCATACTTTCGCATTTTTCACATACTTGTTGGCCAGATCCAGGGCGTTTTCTGGATTGTATCACGTAGTAATGTGGTACCACACTGAAACAGTGAGTTAATCCTGGATTTGATCTATATATTAGAGGGTAACACCGGTTAGGTTTGGGTTAGATATGGTATTTGCCATCATCTGGCTCATACTTTCGCAATTTTTCGCATACTTCTTGGCCAGATCCTGGGCGTTTTCTGCTTTGGATCACGTAGTAATGTGGTACCGCACTGAAACAGTGTAGTAATCCTGGATTCGATCTATATATTAGAGGGTAACACCGGTTAGGTTTGGGTTAGGTCTGGTATTTGCCATCATCTGTCTCATACTTTCGCATTTTTCGCCTACTTGTTGGCCAGATACTGGGTGTTCTCTGGGTTGGATCACGTGGTAATGTGGTACCGCACTGAAACAGTGAAGTAATCCTGGATTCGATCTATATATTAGAGGGTAACACCGGTTAGGTTTGGGTTAGGTCTGGTATTTGCCATCATCTGGCTCATACTTTCGCAATTTTCGCATACTTGTTGGCCACATCCTGGGCGTTTTCTGGTTTGGATCACATAGCAATGTGGTATCACACTTAAACAGTGAGTTAAACCTGGATTCGATCTATATATTAGAGGGTAACACCGGTTAGGTTTAGGTTTGGTCTGGTATTTGCCATCATGTGGCTCATGCTTTCGCATTTGTCGCATACTTGTTGGCCAGATCCTGGGCGTTTTCTGGTTTGGATCACGTAGTAATGTGGTACCACACTGAAACTGTGAGTTAGTCCAGTATTCGATCTATATATTAGAGGGTAACACCGGTTAGGTTTGGGTTAGGTCTGGTATTTGCCATCATCTGGCTCATACTTTCGCAATTTTCGCATACTTGTTGGCCACATCCTGGGCGTTTTCTGGTTTGGATCACATAGCAATGTGGTATCACACTTAAACAGCGTGTTAAACCTGGATTCAATCTATATTTTAGAGGATAACACCGGTTAGGTCAGGGTTAGGTCTGGTATTTGCCATCATCTGGCTCATGCTTTCGCATTTGTCGCATACTTGTTGGCCAGATCCTGGGCGTTTTCTGGTTCGGATCACGTAGTAATGTGGTACCACACTGAAACAGTGAGTTAATCCTGGATTCGATCTATATATTAGAGGGTAACACCGGTTAGGTTTGGGTTAGGTCTGGTATTTGGCATCAACTGGCTCATACTTTCGCAATTTTTCGCATACTTGTTGGCCAGATCCAGGACGTTTTCTGGTTTGGATCACGCAGTAATGTGGTACCACTCAGCCACATGAGTTAAACCTGGATTCAATCTATATTTTAGAGGATAACAACGGTTAGGTTTGAGTTTGGTCTGGTATTTGCCATCATCTGGCTCATACTTTCGCAATTTTCGAATACTTGTTGGCCAGATCCTGGGCGTTTTCTGGGTTGGATCAGGTAGTAGTGTAGTACCGCACTGAAACAGTGAAGTAATCCTGGATTCGGTGTATATATTAGAGGGTAACAACGGTTAGGTTTGGGTTAGGTCTGGTATTTGCCATCATCTGGCTCATACTTTCGCATTTTTCGCATACTTGTTGGCCAGATCCTGGGCGTCTTCTGGTTTGGATCACGTAGTAATAAGGTACCACACTGAAACACTGAGTTAATCCTAGATTCAATCTATATTTTAGAGGATAACAGCAGTGAGATCAGGGTTGGGTCTGGTATTTGCCATCGCCTGCCTCATACTTTCGCTTTTTTCGCATACTTGTTGGCCAGATCCAGGGCGTTTTCTGGTTTGGATCACGTAGTAATGTGGTACCACACTGAAACAGTGAGTTAATCCTGGATTCGATCTATATATTAGTGGGTAACACCGGTTAGGTTTGGGTTAGGTCTGGTATTTGCCATCATCTGCCTCATGCTTTCGCATTTTTCTCCTACTTGTTGGCCAGATCCTGGGCGTTTTCTGGGTCGGATCACTTAGTAATGTGGCACCACACTCAAACAGTGTGTTAGACCAGGAGTCAATCGATATTTTAGAGGATAACGCCGGTTAGGTCAGGGTTAGGTCTGGTATTTGCCATCATCTGCCTCATACTTTCGCACTTTTCGCATACTTGTTGGCCAGATCCAGCGCGTATTCTGGTTTGGATCACGTAGTAATGTGGTACCACACTGAAACAGTGAGTTAATCCTGGATTCGAGCTATATATTAGAGGGTAACACCGGTTAGGTTTGGGTTAGGTCTGGTATTTGTCATCATCCGGCTCATACTTTCGCAATTTTTCGCATACTTGTTGGCCAGATCCTGGGCGTTTTCTGGTTTGGATCACGTAGTAATGTAGAACCACTCTGAAGCTGTGAGTTAAACCTATATTCAATCTATATTTTAGAGGATAACACCGGTTAGGTCAGGGTTGGGGTTGGTATTTGCCATCATCTGCCTCATGCTTTCGCTTTTTTCACCTACTTGTTGGCCAGATCCTGGGCGATTTCTGGGTCGAATCACGTAGTAATGTGGCACCACACTCAAACAGTGAGTTAAACCTGGATTCAATCTATATTTTAGAGGATAACACCGGTTAGGTCAGGGTTAGGTCTGGTATTTGCCATCGCCTGCCTCATACTTTCGCATTTTTCACATACTTGTTGGCCAGATCCAGGGCGTTTTCTGGATTGTATCACGTAGTAATGTGGTACCACACTGAAACAGTGAGTTAATCCTGGATTTGATCTATATATTAGAGGGTAACACCGGTTAGGTTTGGGTTAGATATGGTATTTGCCATCATCTGGCTCATACTTTCGCAATTTTTCGCATACTTCTTGGCCAGATCCTGGGCGTTTTCTGCTTTGGATCACGTAGTAATGTGGTACCGCACTGAAACAGTGTAGTAATCCTGGATTCGATCTATATATTAGAGGGTAACACCGGTTAGGTTTGGGTTAGGTCTGGTATTTGCCATCATCTGGCTCATACTTTCGCAATTTTCGCATACTTGTTGGCCACATCCTGGGCGTTTTCTGGTTTGGATCACATAGCAATGTGGTATCACACTTAAACAGCGTGTTAAACCTGGATTCAATCTATATTTTAGAGGATAACACCGGTTAGGTCATTGTTAGGTCTGGTATTTGCCATCATCTGGCTCATGCTTTCGCATTTGTCGCATACTTGTTGGCCAGATCCTGGGCGTTTTCTGGTTTGGATCACATAGCAATGTTGTATCACACTTAAACAGTGAGTTAAACCTGGATTCAATCTATATTTTCGAGGATAACACCGGTTAGGTCTGGGTTAGGTCTGGTATTTGGCATCATCCGACTCATACTTTCGCATTTTTCGCATACTTATTGGCCAGGTCCTGGGCGTCTTCTGGTTTGGATAACGTAGTAATATGGTACCACACTGAAACAGTGAGTTAACCCTGGATTCAATCTATATTTTAGAGGATAACAGCGGTGAGGTCAGGGTTAGGTCTGGTATTTGTCATCATCTGTCTCATATGTTTCGCATCTTTCGCCTACTTGTTGGACAGATACTGGGCGTTTTCTGGGTTGGATCACGTAGTAATGTGGCCCCACACTCCAACAGTGAGTTAAACCTGGATTCAATCTATATTTTAGAGGATAACACCGGTTAGGTCAGGGTTAGGTCTGCTATTTGCCACAGCCTGCCTCATACTTTCGCATTTTTCGCATACTTGTTGGCCAGATCTAGGGCGTCTTCTGGTTTGGAACACGTAGTAATGTGGTACCACACTGAAACTGTGAGTTAATCCTGTATTCGATCTATATATTAGAGGGTAACACCGGTTTGGTCAGGGTTAGGTCTGGTATTTGTCATCATCCGGCTCATTCTTTCGCATTTTTCACCTACTTGTTGGCCAGATCCAGCGCGTTTTCTGGTTTGGATCACGTAGTAACGTGGTACCACACTGAAACATTTAGTTAATCCTGGATTCGATCTATATATTAGAGGGTAACACCGGTTAGGTTTGGGTTAGGTCTGGTATTTGCCATCATGTGGCTCATGCTTTCGCATTTGTCGCATACTTGTTGGCCAGATCCTGGGCGTTTTCTGGTTTGGATCACGTAGTAATGTGGTACCAAACTGAAACTGTGAGTTAGTCCAGTATTCGATCTATATATTAGAGGGTAACACCGGTTAGGTCAGGGTTAGTTCTGGTATTTGCCATCATCCGGCTCATACTTTCGCATTTGACGCATACTTGTTGGCCAGATCCTGGGCGTTTTCTGGTTTGGATCACGTAGTAATGTGGTACCACGCTGAAACAGTGAGTTAATCCTGGATTCAATCTATATTTTAGAGGATAACAGCGGTGAGGTCAGGGTTAGGTCTGGTATTTGCCATCATCCGGCTCATACTTTCGCATTTTTCGCATACTTGTTGGCCAGATCCAGGGCGTTTTCTGGATTGGATCACGTAGTAATGTGGTACCACACTGAAACAGCGAGTTAATCCTGGATTCGATCTATATATTAGAAGGTAACACCGGTTAGGTCAGGGTTAGGTCTGGTATTTGCCATCATCCGGCTCATACTTTTGCATATTTCGCATACTCGGTGGCCAGATCCTGGGCGTTTTCTGGTTTGGATCACGTAGTAATATGGTACCACACTGAAAGAGTGAGTTAATCCTGGATTCGATCTATATATTAGAGGGTAACACCGGTTAGGTTTGTGTTAGGTCTGGTATTTGCCATCATCTGGCTCATACTTTCGCATTTTTCGCATACATGTTAGCCAGATCCAGGGCGTTTTCTGGTTTGGATCACGTGGTAATGTGGTACCGCACTGAAACAGTGAAGTAATCCTGGATTCGATCTATATATTAGAGCGTAACACCGGTTAGGTTTTGGTTAGGTCTGGTATTTGCCATCATCTGGCCCATGCTATCGCATTTGTCGCATACTTGTTGGCCAGATCCTGGGCGTTTTCTGGTTTGGATCACGTAGTAATGTGGTACCACGCTGAAACAGCGAGTTAATCCTGGATTCAATCTATATATTAGAGGGTAACACCGGTTTGGTCAGGGTTAGGTCTGGTATTTGTCATCATCCGGCTCATTCTTTCGCATTTTTCACCTACTTGTTGGCCAGATCCAGCGCGTTTTCTGGTTTGGATCACGTGGTAATGTGGTACCGCACTGAAACATTGAGTTAGTCCTGGATTCGATCTATATATTAGAGGGTAACACCGGTTAGGTTTGGGTTAGATATGGTATTTGCCATCATCTGGCTCATACTTTCGCAATTTTTCGCATACTTGTTGGCCAGATCCAGGGCGTTTTCTGGTTTGGATCACGTGGTAATGTGGTACCGCACTGAAACAGTGAAGTAATCCTGGATTCGATCTATATATTAGAGGATAACACCGGTTAGGTCAGGGTTAGGTCTGCTATTTGCCACCGCCTGCCTCATACTTTCGCATTTTTCGCATACTTGTTGGCCAGATCTAGGGCGTCTTCTGGTTTGGAACACGTAGTAATGTGGTACCACACTGACACTGTGAGTTAATCCTGTATTCGATCTATATATTAGAGGGTAACACCGGTTTGGTCAGGGTTAGGTCTGGTATTTGTCATCATCCGGCTCATTCTTTCGCATTTTTCACCTACTTGTTGGCCAGATCCAGCCCGTTTTCTGGTTTGGATCACGTGGTAATGTGGTACCACACTGAAACATTGAGTTAGTCCTGGATTCGATCTATATATTAGAGGGTAACACCGGTTAGGTTTGGGTTAGATATGGTATTTGCCATCATCTGGCTCATACTTTCGCAATTTTTCGCATACTTGTTGGCCAGACCCAGGCCGTTTTCTGGTTTGGATCACGTGGTAATGTGGTACCGCACTGAAACAGTGAAGTAATCCTGGATTCGATCTATATATTAGAGCGTAACACCGGTTAGGTTTGGGTTAGGTCTGGTATTTGCCATCATCTGGCCCATGCTATCGCATTTGTCGCATACTTGTTGGCCAGATCCTGGGCGTCTTCTGGTTTGGATCACGTAGTAATGTGGTACCACACTGAAACAGTGTGTTAATCCTGGATTCGATCTATATTTTAGAGGATAACAGCGGTGAGGTCAGGGTTGGGTCTGGTATTTGCCATCGCCTGCCTCATACTTTCGCATTTTTCGCATACTTGTTGGCCAGATCCATGGCGTTTTCTGGTTTGGATCACGTAGTAATGTGGTACCACACTGAAAGTGTGAGCTAATCCAGTATTCGATCTATATATTAGAGGGTAACACCGGTTAGGTCAGGGTTAGGCCTGGTATTTGCCATCATCTGGCTCATACTTTCGCATTTTTCGCATACTTGTTGGCCAGATACTGGACGTTTCCTGGTTTGGATCACGTAGTAATGTGGTACCACACAGCCACATGAGTTAAACCTGGATTCAATCTATATTTTAGAGGATAACACCGGTTAGGTCAGGGTTAGGTCTGGTATTTGCCATCATCTGGCTCATGCTTTCGCATTTTTCGCATACTTGTTAGCCAGATCCTGGCCTTTTCTGGTTTGGATCACGTAGTAATGTGGTACCACACTGAAACAGCGAGTTAATCCTCGATTCAATCTATATTTTACAGGATAACAGCGGTGAGGTCAGGGTTGGGTCTGGTATTTGCCATCGCCTGCCTCATACTTTCGCATTTTTCGCATACTTATTGGCCAGATGCTGGGCGTCTTCTGGTTTGGAACACGTAGTAATATGGTACCACGCTGAAACAGTGTGTAAAACCTGGATTCAATCTATATTTTAGAGGATAACACCGGTTAGGTCAGGGTTAGGTCTGGTATTTGCCATCATCTGGCTCATACTTTCGCATTTTTCACCTACTTGTTGGCCAGATACTGGGCGTTTTCTGGGTTGGATCACGTGGTAATGTGGTACCGCACGGAAACAGTGAAGTAATCCTGGATTCGATCTGTATATTAGAGTGTAGCACCGGTTAGGTTTGGGTTAGGTCTGGTATTTGCCATCAACTGGCTCATATTTTCGCATTTTTCGCATACTTGTTGGCCAGATCCAGGGCGTTTTCTGGGTTGGATCACGTAGTAATGTGGCCCCACACTCCAACAGTGAGTTAAACCTGGATTCAATCTATATTTTAGAGGGTAACACCGGTTAAGTTTGGGTTAGGTCTGGTATTTGCCATCATGTGGCTCATGCTTTCGCATTTGTCGCATACTTGTTGGCCAGATCCTGGGCGTTTTCTGGTTTGGATCACGTAGTAATGTGGTACCACACTGAAACTGTGAGTTAGTCCAGTATTCGATCTATATATTAGAGGGTAACACCGGTTAGGTCAGGGTTAGTTCTGGTATTTGCCATCATCCGGCTCATACTTTCGCATTTGACGCATACTTGTTGGCCAGATCCTGGGCGTTTTCTGGTTTGGATCACGTAGTAATGTGGTACCACGCTGAAACAGTGAGTTAATCCTGGATTCAATCTATATTTTAGAGGATAACAGCGGTGAGGTCAGGGTTAGGTCTGGTATTAGCCATCGTCTGCCTCATACTTTCGCATTTTTCGCATACTTCTTGGCCAGATCCTGGGCGTTTTCTGGTTTGGATCACGTAGTAATGTGGTACCACACTGAAACAGCGAGTTAATCCTGTATTCGATCTATATATTAGAGGGTAACACCGGTTAGGTCAGGGTTAGGCCTGGTATTTGCCATCATCTGGCTCATACTTTCGCATATTTCGCATACTCGGTGGCCAGATCCTGCGCGTTTTCTGGTTTGGATCACGTAGTAATGTGGTACCACACAGCCACATGAGTTAAACCTGGATGCAATCTATATTTTAGAGGCTAACACCGGTTAGGTCAGGGTTAGGTCTGGTATTTGCCATCATATGGCTCATGCTTTCGCATTTTTCGCATACTTGTTAGCCAGATCCTGGCCTTTTCTGGGTTGGATCACGTGGTAATGTGGTACCGCACGGAAACAGTGAAGTAATCCTGGATTCGATCTGTATATTAGAGTGTAGCACCGGTTAGGTCAGGGTTAGGTCTGGTATTTGCCATCATCCGGCTCATACTTTTGCATTTTTCGCATTCTAGTTGGCCAGATCCTGGGCATTTTCTGGTTTGGATCACGTCGTAATGTGGTTCCACACTGCAACAGTGAGTTAAACCTGGATTCAATCTATATTTTAGAGGATAACACCGGTTAGGTCTGGGTTAGGTCTGGTATTTGCCATCATTCGGCTCACACTTCCGCATTTCTCGCATACTTGTTGGCCAGATCCTGGGCATTTTCTGGTTTGGATCACGTCGTAATGTGGTTCCACACTGCAACAGTGAGTTAAACCTGGATTCAATCTATATTTTAGAGGATAACACCGGTTAGGTCTGGGTTAGGTCTGGTATTTGCCATCATTCGGCTCACACTTCCGCATTTCTCGCATACTTGTTGGCCAGATCCTGGGCGTTTTCTGGTTTGGATCACGCAGTAATGTGGTACCACACTGCCACATGAGTTTAACCTGGATTCAATCTATATTTTAGAGGATAACACCGGTTAGGTCAGGGTTAGGCCTGGTATTTGCCATCATCCGGCTCATACTTTCGCATTTTTCGCATACTTGTTGGCCAGATCCTGGGCGTTTTCTGGTTTGGATCACGCAGTAATGTAGAACCACTCTGAAACAGTGAGCTAAACCTGGATACAATCTATATTATGGAGGATAACACCGGTTAGGTCAGGGTTAGGTCTGGTATTTGCCATCATCCGGCTCATACTTTTGCATTTTTCGCATTCTAGTTGGCCAGATCCTGGGCATTTTCTGGTTTGGATCACGTCGTAATGTGGTTCCACACTGCAACAGTGAGTTAAACCTGGATTCAATCTATATTTTAGAGGATAACACCGGTTAGGTCTGGGTTAGGTCTGGTATTTGCCATCATTCGGCTCACACTTCCGCATTTCTCGCATACTTGTTGGCCAGATCCTGGGCGTTTTCTGGTTTGGATCACGCAGTAATGTGGTACCACACTGCCACATGAGTTTAACCTGGATTCAATCTATATTTTAGAGGATAACACCGGTTAGGTCAGGGTTAGATACGGTATTTGCCATCGTCTGCCTCATACTTTCGCATTTTTCGCATACTTGATGGCCAGATCCAGGGCGTTTTCTGGATTGGATCACGTAGTAATGTGGTACCACACTGAAACAGTGAGTTAATCCTGGATTCGATCTATATATTAGAAGGTAACACCGGTTAGGTTTGGGTTAGGTCTGGTATTTGCCATCATCTGGCTCATACTTTCGCATTTTTCGCATACTTGTTGGCCAAATCCAGGGCGTTTCCTGGTTTGGATCACGTAGTAATGTGGTACCACACAGCCACATGAGTTAAAGCTGGATTCAATCTATATTTTAGAGGATAACACCGGTTAGGTCAGGGTTAGGTCTGGTATTTGGCATCATCTGGCTCATACTTTCGCATTTTTCGCATACTTGTTGGCCAGATCCTGGGCGTTTTCTGGTTTGGATCACGTAGTAATGTGGTACCACACTCAAACAGTGAGCTAAACCTGGATTCGATCTATATATTAGAGGGTAACACCGGTTACGTTTGGGTTAGGTGTGGTATTTGCTGGCAGGGCCTGGGCTCTAGCGGTGGGCACTCTGGGGGCCGGGCTGATAAGCGTCTTTGACGCGTGCCTGCGGACCGGTCAGTTCCCCCCCATATGGAAGGTGGCGAGGTTGGTCCTCCTCCACAAGCCAGGGAAGCCCGTGGATTCTCCGTCCGCGTTCCGCCCGATATGCTTGTTGGACGAGGCTGGGAAGCTCCTCGAGCGGGTCATTGTATCCCGTCTCGAGGGTCATCTGTCCCGCGTCGGCCCCGATCTGGCCGACCGACAGTTCGGCTTTCGCCGGGGCCGTTCCACGGTCGACGCCATAGCGACCGTACGGACCCTGGCGGAATCGGCAATCTCCCGGGGGGGTGTGGCGTTGGCAGTCTCATTAGACATTGCCAACGCCTTTAATACCGTCTCCTGGGGGTCGATAGGTCGGGCACTTCAATACCACCGGGTGCCCGCCTATCAATGCCGACTGATCGGGGATTATCTGCGGGGCAGAGTAGTCCAATATCCGGGTCGGAACGGGATGGAGCAGAGAGCGGTGCACCGAGGAGTTCCACAGGGGTCGGTCCTCGGGCCGCTCCAGTGGAACTTGGCGTATGACGCGGTGCTGCGGGCTGACCTCCCCGTCGGCGTGTCGTTGGTTTGTTATGCCGACGACACCCTGGTGATAGCCGGCGGGGATACGTGGAGGAGGGCCGTGGCCCTCGCGGAGGAAGGGACGGCACGAGTCGTCGCCGAGGTAGAGCGTCTGGGGTTGCGCGTGGCACCCCAGAAGACCGAGGCCATCTGGCTGTGTAACGTCAGTGGCCGTGGGGTGCCGCGCCAGGCGTCTCTACGGGTGGGTGGAGCCCAAGTCGAGGTGGGTCGCCGGATGAAGTATCTGGGCCTCACACTCGACAGCTACTGGCGCTTCGGGCATCACTTGGAAGGGTTGGGTCCCCGTATTGAAAGGGCAGCGGCCGCGTTAGGCCGCATAATGCCCAATCTCGGGGGGCCCAACATGGCGGCACGGCGGCTGTATTTGGGAGTCGTCCGGTCCATGGCGCTTTATGGCGCGCCAATATGGGCCGACGGTCTGATGGCCAATCGGCGGGGTGCATTTGTACTCCGTCGGTTACAGAGGTTGGTCGCCATCAGAGTCGTGCGGGGTTATCGCACGATCTCCTACACAGCCGCCACCTTGCTGGCGGGTTCCGCACCGTTTCACCTGCTGGCGAAAATGGACGCAGAGGTCTATCAAAACCTCTGCGACCTTCGCCAGCGGGGCGTGGACCCACACGGCGAGGAGGCCGCCAGGGCCCGAAGCCAGGCGCGGCGACGCGTCTATAGTCGGTGGCTGGTCTGGTTATCGAAGCCAGATCAGCGGGATGATCGCGTTGCCGCGGCGGTCCGCCCAGTGTTTTATGCCTGGGTGGGCCGTAGCTGGGGTACGCCCACCTATCGCCTGACACAGGTACTGACCGGACACGGTTGCTTCGGTCGGTACCTGCATCGGATAGGGCGGGAGGCGACGGCTGCGTGCCGTCACTGCAGGGGAAGGGAGGACTCCGCGCAGCACACGCTGCAGTTTTGCCCGGCGTGGGCAGCGCAGCGCGGTGTCCTCGTTGGAGTAGTTGGAGCGGACCTCTCGCTGCCGCCCGTCATTCGTGCGATGGTCGGCAGTGAGGAGGCGTGGGCGGCCATGGCCTTGTTTTGTGAAGAGGTCATGGCCGCCAAGGAGGACGCCGAAAGGGCGCGTGAAGAGGTGGGGGGCAGGCGGCGACGCCGACCGTAAGACCCTCCACCGCTCCCCGTGGCAGGGGGAGCGCGAAGGGGTCGGTGATGGTGTTTGTGGTGCGGAGCGAGGGACTTTATCCCCTCATTCCCCCTCGCACCCAGCCCATCACCGGACCGGGGGCCCGTGGCAGGGGCCCCGTCTAGCGGGGGCGGCAGTGATAGTCGGCCCCGCAGCCGTGGTCGCGATCGGGTGGGGGCCCGAACGCGGCTAGTAGCAACGGCACGAGTGGGGCGACGTCGCCGGGGGGCAATCAATCATGTTTGCCCCCCATTGGGGGAGGAGATACTATTCCTCCCCCGGGAAGGGCCCGTAGTAGGGCGTTGCGCCAGCGGGGAGAGTCACGGTAGTATCGCTAGTTTGGTTCCCGTGACTCTCCCCAGATAAAGGGTGCAGGCGGTCACCGTGGTGTTTTAGCCGGTAAGAGTCCGGCACTACCCCGGCCTCCCCCCCAGGGAGCCGGGGTGTCCATGAGGATTTCACCACGTTAAAAAAAAAAAAAAAAAAAAAAAAAAAAAGGTCTGGTATTTGCCATCATCTGGCTCATGCTTTCGCATTTTTCGCATACTTGTTGGCCAGATCCTGGGCGTTTTCTGGGTTGGATCAGGTAGTAGTGTGGTACCGCACTGAAACAGTGAAGTAATCCTGGATTCGATCTATATTTTAGAGGAAAACACCGCTTAGGTCAGGCTTAGGTCTTGTATTTGCCAGCATCTGGCTCATACTTTCGCATTTTTCACATACTTGTTGGCCAGATCCTGGGCGTTTCCCGGTTTGGATCACGTAGTAATGTGGTACCACACAGCCACATGAGTTAAACCTGGATTCAATCTATATTTTAGAGGATAACACCGGTTAGGTCAGGGTTAGGTCTGGTATTTGCCATCATCTGGCTCATACTTTCGCATTTTTCACCTACTTGTTGGCCAGATACTGGGCGTTTTCTGGGTTGGATCACGTGGTAATGTGGTACCGCACGGAAACAGTGAGTTAATCCTGGATTCGATCTATATACTAGAGGGTAACACCGGTTAGGTTTGCGTTAGGTCTGGTATTTGCCATTATCTGGCTCATACTTTCGCCATTTTCGCATACTTATTTGCCAGATACTGGGCGTCTTCTGGTTTGGAACACGTAGTAATATGGTACCACACTGAGACAGTGTGTAAAACCTGGATTCAATCTATATTTTAGAGGATAACACCGGTTAGGTCAGGGTTAGGTCTGGTATTTGCCATCATCTGGCTCATACTTTCGCATTTTTCGCATACTAGTTGGCCAGATCCATGGCGTTTCCTGGTTTGGATCACGTAGTAAAGTGGTACCACACTGAAACTGTGAGTTACACCTGTATTCGATCTATATATTAGAGGATAATACCGGTTAGCTCAGGGTTAGGCCTGGTATTTGCCATCATCTGGCTTATACTTTCCCATTTTTCGCATACTTGTTGGCCAGATCCAGGGCGTTTCCTGGTTTGGATCACGTAGTAATGTGGTACCACACAGCCACATGAGTTAAACCTGGATTCAATCTATATTTTAGAGGATAACACCGGTTAGGTCAGGGTTAGGTCTGGTATTTGCCATCATCTGGCTCATACTTTCGCATTTTTCACCTACTTGTTGGCCAGATACTGGGCGTTTTCTGGGTTGGATCACGTGGTAATGTGGTACCGCACGGAAACAGTGAGTTAATCCTGGATTCGATCTATATATTAGAGGGTAACACCGGTTAGGTTTGCGTTAGGTCTGGTATTTGCCATTATCTGGCTCATACTTTCGCCATTTTCGCATACTTGTTGGCCAGATCCTGGGCGTTTTCTGGTTTGGATCACATAGCAATGTGGTATCACACTTAAACAGTGAGTTAAACCTGGATTCATTCTAAATTTAAGAGGATAACACCGGTTAGGTCTGGGTTAACTCAGGTATTTGCCATCATCCGACTCATACTTTCGCATTTTTCGCATACTTATTTGCCAGATACTGGGCGTCTTCTGGTTTGGAACACGTAGTAATATGGTACCACACTGAAACAGTGTGTAAAACCTGGATTCAATCTATATTTAAGAGGATATCACCGGTTAGGTCTGGGTCAGGTCTGGGATTCGCCATCATCTCGCTCATACTTTCACGTTTTTCGCATACTTGTTGGCGGGATCCTGGGCATTTTCTGGATTGAATCACGTAGTAATGTGGTACCACACTGAAACAGCGAGTTAATCCTGGATTCAATGTATATTTTGGAGGATAACAGCGGTGAGGTCCAGGGTTGGGTCTGGTATTTGCCATCGCCTGCCTCATACTTTTTTTTTTTTTTTTTTTTTTTTTTTTTTTTTGTCGTGGGGAAAATCTTCGAAAGACTCCCTCCCACCTCCTTGGGGAGAGGTGGGAGTCGTGTGTGGGATTCCCCGCGCCCGTACAACGACAGGCGCGGGACCTACCCACTAAAAACCCCACGGTGACCCTTCGGCACGCTTTGGGAGGATACCGGGAATCGCTCGAAGCATTCTTCCGGTATCCCCCCCGTGCCCGCGCTTTCGCGCCCATCCCCCGGGGGGACAATCGGTCCCCCCAGTAGACACACTGCCTCATAGCGGCGGGACGGGGCCACTCCATCCCGCCGCTATCCGTCCCGGGGCCGCGTTTAGTGGCGGCTGCGAACCCCAACTCGCAACCGCCCGCGACCCCGTTTCCATCCCTCGGCGGCCGGGCGTTCATGGCCGCACCAGACCGCCGAGGGTGCCTCCCCTTGCGTCGGACCGGTAGGGGAAGGCACTCCTACCCCCAACCGGTCCGACCCGGCGCCGCCTGGCGGGAGGAGGGTCCCCTCAGGACCCCCCTCCCAGCCTAGGTCATCCGCCACGCCGAGGCGGCCGCCCGTGACGCCTCGCGACCGGGCGACGACCTCGGGCCACCGCACGAGCGCGCGCTTCAGCACGCCGCTGAAGCTCGCGCTCCCTCCCCGCGGCCTCCTTCTGCAACATTACGTTCTCGCAGAAGGAGGCCACGGCCCTCCACTTCTCCTCGCTGCCGAGCATGGCGCGCACCACGCCCGGCAGCGAGACATCCCGCCCGACGACGCCGACCAGGACACGGCGCTCCCCCTCCCACGCGGGGCATACCTCCAGGGTATGATCCGCCGTGTCCTGCTCAGCGTCGCAGTGGCAGCAACGCGCCGTCGGCTCCTTCCCTATCCGGCACAGGTATCTTCCGAAGCTGCCATGCCCGGAAAATACCTGTGCCAGCCGGTAGGTGAGGCTGCCATGGCCTCTGTCCAGCCACTCCTTCAGGAGTGGCCGAACAGCCTCGACAGTCCGGTGCCCCGCGGTTGGCAGAGCCAGCCGCTCCTGCCACGCGAGCAACACGGACTGCCGGGCCTGGCGCTTCAAATCGCCCCAAGCAGGTTCCTGCCCGCCCGGGACCGCCCCCACCCCCGCGCGACGGTCGACGCGGTGCCGGTACATCACCGCGTGCGACCGCGCGAGCAGGTCCATGGGCGGCATCCCCGCTAGAACCGTCGCCGCCTCATGTGACATGGTCCGATACCCGCGGACGACCCTGAGCGCCATGCGCCTCTGCACCCGACGCAGCATAGTCATGCTGCGCCGGGAGGCAGCCAGGTCGTCCGCCCAGACGGGGGCCCCGTATAGGGCCACCGACTGGACCATTGCCACATAGAGGCGACGAACTCGGCCCGCCGGGCCCCCCAGGTTGGGCAGGATCCGGCCCAGAGCCGCAACCATCCTTTCCAACCGGGGGACCAGGCAGCGGAAATGCTTCTCCAAACGCCAGTGGCTATCGAGGATCAGCCCCAGATACCTGATCTGGGGCTTCACCTCGATGTCAGCCCCACCCACCCGAATCAGAGGGGGTGGCGGATCCTGCCGAGGTGAATGAAACGCAATCACCTCGGTCTTATGGACCGCCACCGTCATCCCCATCCCCCTGATCCGGTCGACGACGCGTTGCGACCCCTCCTCCGCGCGATGCATGGCCCTCCCCCAGTGCGCCCCGACGGCCAGCACCAGTGTGTCATCCGCATAACACACCGTGCTGACGCCGTCGGGGAGGCCGGCCCGCAACACCGAGTCGTACGCGATGTTCCACAGGAGTGGCCCGAGGACCGACCCCTGCGGAACACCGCAGTACACCTCCCTCCGCATATCACCATCCCGGCCCGGATACTCGATCCACCTGCCGCGGAGATAATCCCCGACGACCGCCCTGAGACAAGGGGGGACTCGATGATATTCGAGTCCCCTCCTTATCTCTTCCCAGGGGAGGGTGTTAAAGGCATTGGCAATATCCAAGGATATTGCCAATGCCACCCCTCCCCGGGAGACGGCCGCCTCCGAGAGGGCCCTCACACGACCTATCGCGTCGATAGTCGATCGGCCCCCCCGGAAACCGAACTGGCAGTCGGCCAGACCGGGATCACCCCGCGACAGGTGCTCGACGAGGCGGGCAGCAATCACACGCTCGAAGAGCTTGCCCACCTCGTCGAGGAGACAAATGGGCCGGTATGCGGAGGGAGACTCCGCGGGCCGACCCTCCTTCCGGAGGAGGACCATCCTTGCCACCTTCCAACTGGGGGGGAATCGCCCGTCCCTCAGGCAGCGGTCGAACAACCGCCTGAGGTCGGCCCCAAGGACGCCCTGGGTCAAGACCCAAACCCGGCCGGGCACACCATCCGGACCCGGGGCCGTGTTACGAACCCCGAGCCGTCTGATGGCCGCTGCCAGCTCCTCCTGCGTGACCCCCAGCTCGGCCGTCCACTCCACTGGGACAGCCGCCGCCGCCGGAGGACGCGGTCCCCTCTCCCCAATTGGGAAGAGTGTATTGACCACGTCCTCCAGCAGCCGGGGGTCAAGACCCTCGGTGACGGGGGGCGCCCACGGGCGGAGCTTATTCAGCACCACCTTATATGGGCGCCCCCATGGATCGTCATCAAGGGTCTGGAGGAGCTCCTTCCATGCCTGGGTCTTGGCCCGTTTGATGGCGACCTGCAGAGCAACCCGCGCCACGCGGTATGCTCCATACAGGTCATCAGCTGCCCTCGCTCGCGCCACGCCGTCGCCTGTACGTTGACGACGGCGCGCGCGGGTGTACTGGCGTCGGGCGCGGACAGTCGCGACTCGCAACTCCGCGATCGCGTCCGACCACCAGTACACCGCCCGGCGAGGAGAAGCCCGCCCGACCCGAGGCATCGCCGCGTCGCAAATACCCGCGACCAATGCTCCGAGCCGGGCGACCTCCTCCTCTATGCTCGGCAACTCGGCCGCTCCCTGCGGCCAAGTTGCAGCGAGGGCAGCTGCCATCAGGGCGTCCTTGTCCAGGCGCCGAAGCGCCCAGCGGCGTGGTGGGGTGCCACGCAGGCGGCCGTGTCGGGATGCACTCGCGGCGGCAGGGACCTCCATCCGGATGTACCGGTGATCGGAGAGTGTCTCTGCCCCCGCGACCACGTGCCAACCCGACACCATGCGCACGGCGTTGGGGGTCGCGAATCCAACATCCACGATGGACCCCCCATATCGCCGCACGCATGTGTTCTCCGACCCCCGGTTCAATACCCGGAGGTCGAGCCCCGCCGCCCAATCGCCCAGGATCCCGCCGCGAACGGAGGTCCTGGGGGATCCCCAAGCCACCGACTTGGCATTAAAATCCCCCAGGACCAGCACCGGCCGGGCCGCGTAGCGCTGCACGCATGCCGCGACCTCGGCCAAGTACAGCTCGAACGCAGCGTGACCGCTACGGGGCGAAATGTAGCACCCCACCACAGCGACTCCCCCCCAGTCCACGACGACGAATCCCCGACCGCGCTCCAACAAGGAGAACGGTGGGGACCCGTCGCCCCCTCCCCATACCGTCGCCACCAAGCCGTCCGCGTCGCCCACCCAATGAGGGTGATCAGGGACGCGGTACGGCTCGGCGGCGACCGCCAGGCCAACCCCCCACTCCGCGAGGACTTGGGACATCAAGTCCTGTGCCGCGCGGCAGTGGTTGAGGTTGGCCTGGAGGAGGAGGCGGGGCGGCATTAATTAATGGCCGCGCCAGCCTCCTCCCGGCCGTCCGTCCCCGTAGCACCGTCCACCTCCATGGAGGACGATGCCACCGCCCTCGGCACCGGAGCCGGTGCAGCCCGCCTCTTCCTCTCCTTCCGGGAGGGGGGGGAGCACTTCTTGCTCCCCACCCTGTGATCGGCTGGCCTCCCCATGTCCGCACACAGCGGGCAGTGGGGGGCCGCCGAGCACTGGCTCGCACGGTGCTCTTTGGCACCGCAGCGGTAACACTGACCGCTGCGGTCCACCGGCGAGGTGCACCACTGCCTCACGTGCCCCAATTCGAGGCAGCGGTGACACTGGAGCGGGCGCGGCGCGAGGATTTCCACTCGCGCCGAAACCCACCCCACCAACACCCTCCCGGATTCCGCCACCTTACGGGCGGCGGAGAGGGGGCACCGGGCCCACACCGACCCGAGGCCGGAGGGCGACCTGCGGATCTCTCCGATCCGCAGGTCCTCCACAGGACAGTCCCCCGCCCTCGCAAGGGCACGGGACACATCCTGTGCGCTGACCGAGTCGTCCAGCCCACAAATGCGCATCTCCGTGCGCTTCGTGGGCCGGGCGACCCGGACACCTCGCTCGCCCAGCTGCTCCCGGAGCCTCTGGGCGAGACGATCCGCCTTCGCGCCGCCTTCTGCACCGGGGATCTCCAGCAAGAGACCCCCGGTCACGGCCCTCTTCGCCCTCACGGAGGCGATGCCCAGCTCTTCCAGGGAGATATTCTCCCTGGCGAGCCGCATCGCCTCCGCGAGGGTCAGGTCGCCCCCCTGCGCAACAGTCAGCGTCACCGCTGCCGTTTTTGGGGGACGACCTGGTCGTGCCTTCCCGACCTTCGCGGCCTTTACCTTGGCCGCCGGCGGCGGAGGCGGAGGCTGCGGTTGCGAGGCCTTCCTCGCCGCCCGCTTCGCCTTCCGCCCCACCACCTCACTCCACGCCACCCCCCCTTGGGAGGGTGCTGTGGAGGACGCGACCACCGCGACCACGGGTACACCACCCCCCTTGGGGGTCGCGACCCGGGGCCCTGGTGCCGCAACGCTGGGCGGAGCCTTCACTCCGCCCTTCTTTGCCTTCCCCGACTGTACCGGAACAGGTCGGGGAGGCACCGCCTTCCTGCTGACCGCTCTTCCGGCGAGGAGCTCCTCCCGGAAGGCAGCCAGCTTGCCATCAATCATGTCCCCAATCCTCCTCAGAAGATCGTCTTCTGAGGAGGACGGGGACTTCTTCACGGGCGGAGTGCGGGTGGAGGGGCCCGCGGTGCCCCGCACCACTGCCGCCGCACCCCGTTTAGTTACCTCCGCCGAGGGACGCGGCGGTGGAGGAGGAGGGAGGATGGGAGGGAGGGCCGCGCTGTTCCACAGCGCCTCTGCCCTCCTCCTCCCCTGTCGCTCCTCCTCCAACAGGAGCTGCAGACGGGCGTTCCGCCCTCTGAGCTCCCGCGCCGCCTCCCTCATTTCCTCCGCCGCGGCCTTCAGGGCCTCCGCGCCACCGCTTTTCTGCCCCTTAAAGGCGCAGGCAGCGGCGACTTTCTCCACCCGCCTCAGGGACGAGGAGATCCTCTCCGATATCTCCTCGGTCACCTCGTCCCTGAGGCAACTCAGCCTCACCGACGGGCTCATCGCCCCGCCCACCTCGACGACGGCCTGCCCCGTCCTCTTCCTCTTAGAGCCTATGTGGCTCGTGCTGGAGGAGAAGGACGAGACCGACGCCGTCTCGTCGTCCTCCTCCACCCTCCACGAAGCCGGACCTGACGCTGAGTGGGGCGCGAGCGCCGCCACCCTAACCCCAACCCCGTCTCCGTCCTCCCCAACCGACAAAACCCGCCCCATCCCCATTTTATTTTCTGTGTCCATAATAGTCCCACGAGATGGTCGGAAATAAAGGTCCACCCGGGCAGAGCCGCCTTACCCGGGTAAGCCTAATACTCCGGGGGTTCGGCAGGTTCCCCGGAGGTGGTCGCTTGGGATTGGGCCTTCTCCCCCAACCATGCATCCCATCGCCGCGCACCATAGCTTAGGATTGGAGGGCGATTTTATAGAGTCGCCATACTCGTGGCCCAGGCGGTTAAGCCAAGACCCCCGTTCCTCCTGCCGTCACGTACCATTCACAAAACCAATAGGGAATTGTGAATGGGTCGTTGTGACGACCAACAGGAGGCTTACGGTGTGTGTATGACTCGGGTACCCCGGGTTCGTTAAGCCCGTACTGCAGCTGAAAGGCTGGCAGCCCCTGAGGGAGCCTGCCTCATACTTTCGCATTTTTCGCATACTTGTTGGCCAGATCCAGGGCGTTTTCTGGTTTGGATCACGTAGTAATGTGGTACCACACTGCCACATGAGTTAAACCTGGATTCAATCTATATTTTAGAGGATAACACCGGTTAGGTCAGGGTTAGTTCTGGTATTTGCCTTCATCCGGCTCATACTTTCGCATTTGTCGCATACTTGTTGGCCAGATCCTGGGCGTTTTCTGGTTTGGATCACGTAGTGATGTGGTACCACGCTGAAACAGTGAGTTAATCCAGGATTCAATCTATATTTTAGAGGATAACAGCGGTGAGGTCAGGGTTAGGTCTGGTATTTGCCACCGCCTGCCTCATACTTTCGCATTTTTCGCACACTTGTTGGCCAGATCCTGGGCGTTTTCTGGTTTGGATCACGCAGTAATATAGAACCACTCTGAAACAGTGAGCTAAACCTGGATACAATGTATATTTTGGAGGATAACACCGGTTAGGTCAGGGTTAGGTCTGGTATTTGCTATCATCCGGCTCATACTTTTGCATTTTTCGCATACTTGTTGGCCAGATCCTGGGCATTTTCTGGTTTGGATCACGTAGTAATGTGGTTCCACACTGCAACACTGAGTTACACCCGGATTCAATCTATATTTTAGAGGATAACACCGGTTAGGCCAGGGTTAGGTCTGGTATTTGCCATCGTCTGCCTCATACTTTCGCATTTTTCGCATACTTGGTGGCCAGATCCAGCGCGTTTTCCGGTTTAGATCACGTAGTAATGTGGTACCACACTGAAAGGGTGAGTTAATCCTGGATTCGATCTATATATTAGAGGGTAACACCGGTTAGGTTTGGGTTTGGTCTGGTATTTGCCATCATCTGGCTCATACTTTCGCAATTTTCGCATACTTGTTGGCCAGATCCTGGGCGTTTTCTGGTTTGGATCACATAGCAATGTGGTATCACACTTAAACAGTGAGTTAAACCTGGATTCATTCTAAATTTTAGAGGATAACACCGGTTAGGTCTGGGTTAGGTCTGGTATTTGCCATCATCCGACACATACTTTCGCATTTTTCGCATACTTGTTGGCCAGATACTGGGCGTTTCCTGGTTTGGATCACGTAGTAATGTGGTACCACACAGCCACATGAGTTAAAACTGGATTCAATCTATATTTTAGAGGATAACACCGGTTAGGTCAGGGTTAGGTCTGGTATTTGCCATCATCTGACTCATACTTTCGCATTTTTCGCATACTTGTTAGCCAGATCCTGGCCTTTTCTGGTTTGGATCACGTAGTAATGTGGTACCACACTGAAACAGCGAGTTAATCCTGGATTCAATGTATATTTTGGAGGATAACAGCGGTGAGGTCCAGGGTTGGGTCTGGTATTTGCCATCGCCTGCCTCATACTTTCGCATTTTTCGCATACTTGTTGGCCAGATCCATGGCGTTTTCTGGTTTGGATCACGTAGTAATGTGGTACCACACTGAAACTGTGAGTTAATCCTGTATTCGATCTATATATTAGAGGGTAACCCCGGTTAGGTCAGGGTTAGGTCTGGTATTTGCCATCATCTGGCTCATACTTTCGCATTTTTCACCTACTTGTTGGCCAGATACTGGGCGTTTTCTGGGTTGGATCACGTGGTAATGTGGTACCGCACGGAAACAGTGAGTTAATCCTGGATTCGATCTATATATTAGAGGGTAACACCGGTTAGGTTTGCGTTAGGTCTGGTATTTGCCATTATCTGGCTCATACTTTCGCCATTTTCGCATACTTATTTGCCAGATACTGGGCGTCTTCTGGTTTGGAACACGTAGTAATATGGTACCACACTGAGACAGTGTGTAAAACCCGGATTCAATCTATATTTTAGAGGATAACACCGGTTAGGTCAGGGTTAGGTCTGGTATTAGCCATCGTCTGCCTCATACTTTCGCATTTTTCGCATACTTGGTGGCCAGATCCAGCGCGTTTCCTGGTTTGGATCACGTAGTAATGTGGTACCACACAGCCACATGAGTTAAACCCGGATTCAATCTATATTTTAGAGGATAACACCGGTTAGGTCAGGGTTAGGTCTGGTATTTGCCATCATCTGGCTCATACTTTCGCATTTTTCGCATACTTGTTGGCCAGATCCATGGCGTTTCCTGGTTAAGATCACGTAGTAAAGTGGTACCACACTGAAACTGTGAGTTACTCCTGTATTCGATCTATATATTAGAGGGTAACACCGGTTAGGACAGGGTTAGGCCTGGTATTTGCCATCATCTGGCTTATACTTTCGCATTTTTCGCATACTTGTTGGCCAGATCCAGGGCGTTTCCTGGTTTGGATCACGTAGTAATGTGGTACCACACAGCCACATGAGCTAAACCTGGATTCAATCTATATTTTAGAGGATAACACCGGTTAGGTCAGGGTTAGGTCTGGTATTTGCCATCATCTGGCTCATACTTTCGCATTTTTCACCTACTTGTTGGCCAGATACTGGGCGTTTTCTGGGTTGGATCACGTGGTGTTGTGGTACCGCACGGAAACAGTGAGTTAATCCTGGATTCGATCTATATATTAGAGGGTAACACCGGTTAGATTTGCGTTAGGTCTGGTATTTGCCATTATCTGGCTCATACTTTCGCCATTTTCGCATACTTATTTGCCAGATACTGGGCGTCTTCTGGTTTGGAACACGTAGTAATATGGTACCACACTGAGACAGTGTGTAAAACCTGGATTCAATCTATATTTTAGAGGATAACACCGGTTAGGTCAGGGTTAGGTCTGGTATTTGCCATCATCTGGCTCATACTTTCGCATTTTTCGCATACTTGTTGGCCAGATCCATGGCGTTTCCTGGTTTGGATCACGTAGTAAAGTGGTACCACACTGAAACTGTGAGTTACACCTGTATTCGATCTATATATTAGAGGGTAACACCGGTTAGGTCAGGGTTAGGCCTGGTATTTGCCATCATCTGGCTTATACTTTCGCATTTTTCGCATACTTGTTGGCCAGATCCAGGGCGTTTCCTGGTTTGGATCACGTAGTAATGTGGTACCACACAGCCACATGAGTTAAACCTGGATTCAATGTATATTTTAGAGGATAACACCGGTTAGGTCAGGGTTAGGTCTGGTATTTGCCATCATCTGGCTCATACTTTCGCATTTTTCACCTACTTGTTGGCCAGATACTGGGCGTTTTCTGGGTTGGATCACGTGGTAATGTGGTACCGCACGGAAACAGTGAGTTAATCCTGGATTCGATCTATATATTAGAGGGTAACACCGGTTAGGTTTGCGTTAGGTCTGGTATTTGCCATTATCTGGCTCATACTTTCGCCATTTTCGCATACTTGTTGGCCAGATCTTGGGCGTTTTCTGGTTTGGATCACATAGCAATGTGGTATCACACTTAAACAGTGAGTTAAACCTGGATTCATTCTAAATTTTAGAGGATAACACCGGTTAGGTCTGGGTTAACTCAGGTATTTGCCATCATCCGACTCATACTTTCGCATTTTTCGCATACTTATTTGCCAGATACTGGGCGTCTTCTGGTTTGGAACACGTAGTAATATGGTACCACACTGAAACAGTGTGTAAAACCTGGATTCAATCTATATTTTAGAGGATATCACCGGTTAGGTCTGGGTCAGGTCTGGGATTCGCCATCATCTCGCTCATACTTTCACGTTTTTCGCATACTTGTTGGCCAGATCCTGGGCGTTTTCTGGTTTGGATCACATAGCAATGTGGTATCACACTTAAACAGTGAGTTAAACCTGGATTCATTCTAAATTTTAGAGGATAACACCGGTTAGGTCTGGGTTAACTCAGGTATTTGCCATCATCCGACTCATACTTTCGCATTTTTCGCATACTTATTTGCCAGATACTGGGCGTCTTCTGGTTTGGAACACGTAGTAATATGGTACCACACTGAAACAGTGTGTAAAACCTGGATTCAATCTATATTTTAGAGGATATCACCGGTTAGGTCTGGGTCAGGTCTGGGATTCGCCATCATCTCGCTCATAGTTTCGCATTTTTCGCATACTTGTTGGCCAGATCCTGGGCGTTTTCAGGTTTGTGTCACGTAGCAATGTGGTACCACACTGCAACTGTGAGTTAAACCTGGAATCAATCTATATTTAAGAAGAAAACACCGCTTAGGTCAGGGTTAGGTCTGGTATTTGTTATCATCTGGCTCATACTTTCACCTTTTTCACCTACTTGTTGGCCTGATCCTGGGCGTTTTCTGGTATCGATCACGTAGTAATGTGGTACCACAATGAAACAGCGGGTTAAACCGGGGTCCGATCACTTCTTTAGAGGATAACACCGGTTAGGTCTGGGTCAGGTCTGGGATTCGCCATCATCTCGCTCATACTTTCACCTTTTTCTCATAATTGTTGGCCAAATGCTGGCATTTTCTGGTTTGGATCACGTAGTAATGTGGTACCACACTGAAACAGTAAGATAATCCAGGATTCGATCTATATATAAGAGGGTAACACCGGTTAGGTTTGGGTTAGGTCTGGTATTTGCCATCATCTGGCTCATTCGTTTGCATTTTTCGCATACTTTTTGGCCAGATCCTGGGCGTTTTCTGGTTTGGGTCACGTAGTAATATGGTGCCACACTCAAACATTGAGTTAAACCTGGATTCAATCTATATTTTAGAGGATAACA
The DNA here is from genome assembly GCF_051014445.1 of Colletes latitarsis. NCBI lineage: Eukaryota > Metazoa > Arthropoda > Insecta > Hymenoptera > Colletidae > Colletes > Colletes latitarsis. The sequence goes on along the minus strand of NC_135145.1, from coordinate 4,049,248 downwards.
CCTGTTAGGTCAGGGTTTGGTCTGGTATTTGCCATCATCCGGCTCATACTTTCGCATTTTTCGCATACTTGTTGGCCAGATCCTGGGCGTTTTCTGGGTTGGATCAGGTAGTAGAGTGGTACTGCACTGAAACAGTAAAGAAATCCTGGATTCGATCTATATATTGGAGGGTAACACCGGTTAGGTCAGGGTTAGGTCTGGTATTTGCCATCATCCGGCTCATACTTTCGCATTTTTCGCATACTTGTTGGCCAGATCCTGGGCGTCTTCTGGGTTGGATCAGGTAGTAATGTGGTACCACACTGAAACAGTAAGATAATCCTGGATTCGATCTATATATAAGAGGGTAACACCGGTTAGGTTTGGGTTAGGTCTGGGATTCGCCATCATCTCGCTCATACTTTCACGTTTTTCGCATACTTGTTGGCGAGATCCTGGGCGTTTTCTGGATTGAATCACGTAGTAATGTAGAACCACTTTGAAACAGTGAGTTAAACCTGGATTCAATCTATATTTCAGTGGCTAACACCGGTTAGGTTTGGGTTAGGTCTGGTATTTGCCATCATCTGGCTCATACTATCGTATTTTTCGCATACTTGTTGGCCAGATCCTGAACGTTTTCTGGTTTGTATGACGTGGTAATATGGTACCACACTGAATCAGTGAGTTAATCCTGGATTCAATCTATATTTTAGAGGATAACAGCGGTTAGGTCAGGGTTAGGTCTGGCATTTGCCATCATCTGTCTCATACTTTCGCATTTTTCAGCTACTTGTTGGCCAGATACTGGGCGTTTTCTGGTTTGGATCACGTAGTAATGTGGCACCACACTGAAACAGTGAGTTAATCCTGGATTCGATCTATATATTAGAGGGTAACACCGGTTAGGTCAGGATTAGGTCTGGTATTTGCCATCATCCGGCTCATACTTTCGCATATTTCGGATACTTGTTGGCCAGCTCCTGTGCGTTTTCTTGTTTGGATCACGTAGTAATGTGGTTCCACACTGCAACACTGAGTTAAACCTGGATTCAATCTATATTTTAGAGGATAACAGCGGTTAGGTGAGGGTTCGGTCTGGTATTTGCCATCATCTGGCTCATACTTTCGCATTTTTCGCATACTTGTTGGCCAGATCCAGGGAGTTTTCTGGGTTGGATCAGGTAGTAATGTGGCACCACACTGCAACCGTGAGTTAAACCTGGATTCAACCTATATTTTAGAGGATAACACCGGCTAGGTCTGGGTGAGGTCTGGTATTTGCCATCATCTGGCTCATAGTTTCGCATTTTTCGCATACTTATTGGCCAGATCCTGGGCGTTTTCTCGTTTGGATCACGTAGTAATGTGGTTCCACACTGCAACAGTGAATTAATCCTGGATTCGATCTATATATTAGAGGGTAACACCGATTAGGTTTGGGTTAGGTCTGGTATTTGATATTACATGGCCCATACTTTCGCATGTTTCGTATAAATTTTGGCCAGATCTTGGGCGTTTTCTGGTTTGGATCACATAGCAATGTGGTATCACACTTAAACAGTGAGTTAAACCTGGATTCATTCTAAATTTTAGAGGATAACACCGGTTAGGTCTGGGTTAACTCAGGTATTTGCCATCATCCGACTCATACTTTCGCATTTTTCGCATAATTGTTGGCCAAATGCTGGCTTTTTCTGGTTTGGATCACGCAGTAATGTGGTACCACACGGAAACAGTGTGTTAATCCTGGATTCGATCTATATATTAGAGGGTAACACCGGTTAGGTTTGGGTTAGGTCTGGTATTTGCCATCATCTGGCTCATACTTTCGCATTTTTCGCATACTTGTTGGCCAGATCCAGGGCGTTTTCTGGTTTGGATCACGTAGTAATGTGGTACCACACTGCCACATGAGTTAAACCTGGATTCAATCTATATTTTAGAGCATAACACTGGTTAGGTCAGGGTTAGTTCTGGTGTTTGCCATCATCCGGCTAATACTTTCGCATTTTTCGCATACTTGTTGGCCAGATCCTGGGCGTTTTCTGGGTTGGATCAGCTAGTAGTGTGGTACCGCACTGAAACAGTGAAGTAACCCTGGATTCGATCTATATATTGGAGGGTAACACCGGTTAGGTCAGGGTTAGGTCTGGTATTTGCCATCATCCGGCTCATACTTTCGCATTTTTCGCATACTTGTTGGCCAGATCCTGGGCGTCATCTGGGTTGGATCAGGTAGTAATGTGGTACCACACTGAAACCGTGAGTTAAACCTGGATTCAATCTATATTTTAGAGGAAAACACCGCTTAGGTCAGGGTTTGGTCTGGTATTTCCCATCGACTGGCTCATACTTTCGCCTTTTTCACCTACTTGTTGGCCTGATCCTTGGTGTTTTCTGGGTTGGATCACGTAGTAATGTGGAACCACACAGAAACAATGGGTTAAACCGGGGTCCGATCAATCCTTTAGAGGATAACACCGGTTAGGTCTGGGTCAGGTCTGGTATTCGCCATCATCTCGCTCATACTTTCACCTTTTTCGCATAATTGTTGGCCAAATGCTGGCTTTTTCTGGTTTGGATCACGCAGTAATGTGGTACCACACGGAAACAGTGAGTTAATCCTGGATTCGATCTATATATTAGAGGGTAACACCGGTTAGGTTTGGGTTAGGTCTGGTATTTGCAATCATCTGGCTCATACTTTCGCATTTTTCGCATACTTGTTGGCCAGATCCAGGGCGTTTTCTGGTTTGGATCACGTAGTAATGTGGTACCACACTGAAACAGTGGGTTAAATCAGGATTCAATCTATATTTTAGAGGATCACACCGGTTAGGTCATGGTTAGGTCTGGTATTTTCCATCATATGGATCATACTTTCGCATTTTTCGGATACTTTTTGGCCAGATCCTGGGCGTTTTCAGGGTTGGATCACGTAGTAGTGTGATGCCACACTGAAACAGTGAATTAATCCTGGATTCGATCAATATATTAGAGGGTAACACCGGTTAGGTTTGGGTTAGGTCTGGTATCTGCTATTACCTGGCCCATACTTTCGCATATTTCGTAAAAATGTTGGCCAGATCCTGGGCTTTTTCTGGTATGGATCACGTAGTAATCTGGTACCACAATGAAACAGCGGGTTAAACCGGGGTCCGATCAATTCCTTAGAGGATAACACCGGTTAGGTCAGGGTTAGGTCTGGGATTCGCCTTCATCTCGCTCATACTTTCACCTTTTTCGTATAATTGTTGACCAAATGCTGGCTTTTTCAGGCTTGGGTCACGTAGTAATGTGGTACCACACTGAAACAGTGTGATAATCCTGGATTCGATCTATATATTAGAGGGTAACACCGGTTAGGTTTGGGTTAGGTCTGGTACTTGCCATCATCTGGCTCATACTTTCGCATTTTTCGCATACTTGTTGGCCAGTTCCAGGGCGTTTTCTGGTTTGGATCACGTAGTAATGTGGTACCACACTGAAACAGTGTGTTAAACCAGGAGTCGATCTTTATATTAGAGGGTAACACCGGTTAGGTCTGGGTCAGGTCTGGGATTCGCCATCATCTCGCTCATACTTTCACCTTTTTTGCATAATTGTTGGCCAAATGCTGGCTTTTTCTGGTTTGGATCACGTAGTAATGTGTCACCACACTGCAACCGCGAGTTAAACCTGGATTCAAACTATATTTTAGAGGATAACACCGGCTAGGTCAGGGTTAGGTTTGGTATTTGCCATCATCTGGCTCATAGTTTCGCATTTTTCGCATACTTATTGGCCAGATCCTGGGCGTATTCTGGTTTGGATCACGTAGTAATGTGGTTCCACACTGCAACAGTGAGTTAACCCTGGATACAATCTATATTTTAGAGGATAACACCGGTTAGGTCAGGGTTAGGTCTGGTATTTGCCATCATCTGGCTCATATTTTCGCATTTTTCGCATACTTATTGGCCAGATCCTGGGCGATTTCTAGTTTGGGTCACGTAGTAATGTGGTTCCGCACTGCAACAGTGAGTTAAACCTTCATACAATCTATATCTTAGAGGGTAACCCCGGTTAGGTCAGGGTTAGGTCTGGTATTTGCCATCATCTGGCTCATACTTTCGCATTTTTCACCTACTTGTTGGCCAGATACTGGGCGTTTTCTGGGTTGGATCACGTGGTAATGTGGTACCGCACGGAAACAGTGAGTTAATCCTGGATTCGATCTATATATTAGAGGGTAACACCGGTTAGGTTTGCGTTAGGTCTGGTATTTGCCATTATCTGGCTCATACTTTCGCCATTTTCGCATACTTATTTGCCAGATACTGGGCGTCTTCTGGTTTGGAACACGTAGTAATATGGTACCACACTGAGACAGTGTGTAAAACCCGGATTCAATCTATATTTTAGAGGATAACACCGGTTAGGTCAGGGTTAGGTCTGGTATTAGCCATCGTCTGCCTCATACTTTCGCATTTTTCGCATACTTGGTGGCCAGATCCAGCGCGTTTCCTGGTTTGGATCACGTAGTAATGTGGTACCACACAGCCACATGAGTTAAACCCGGATTCAATCTATATTTTAGAGGATAACACCGGTTAGGTCAGGGTTAGGTCTGGTATTTGCCATCATCTGGCTCATACTTTCGCATTTTTCGCATACTTGTTGGCCAGATCCATGGCGTTTCCTGGTTAAGATCACGTAGTAAAGTGGTACCACACTGAAACTGTGAGTTACTCCTGTATTCGATCTATATATTAGAGGGTAACACCGGTTAGGACAGGGTTAGGCCTGGTATTTGCCATCATCTGGCTTATACTTTCGCATTTTTCGCATACTTGTTGGCCAGATCCAGGGCGTTTCCTGGTTTGGATCACGTAGTAATGTGGTACCACACAGCCACATGAGCTAAACCTGGATTCAATCTATATTTTAGAGGATAACACCGGTTAGGTCAGGGTTAGGTCTGGTATTTGCCATCATCTGGCTCATACTTTCGCATTTTTCACCTACTTGTTGGCCAGATACTGGGCGTTTTCTGGGTTGGATCACGTGGTGTTGTGGTACCGCACGGAAACAGTGAGTTAATCCTGGATTCGATCTATATATTAGAGGGTAACACCGGTTAGATTTGCGTTAGGTCTGGTATTTGCCATTATCTGGCTCATACTTTCGCCATTTTCGCATACTTATTTGCCAGATACTGGGCGTCTTCTGGTTTGGAACACGTAGTAATATGGTACCACACTGAGACAGTGTGTAAAACCTGGATTCAATCTATATTTTAGAGGATAACACCGGTTAGGTCAGGGTTAGGTCTGGTATTTGCCATCATCTGGCTCATACTTTCGCATTTTTCGCATACTTGTTGGCCAGATCCATGGCGTTTCCTGGTTTGGATCACGTAGTAAAGTGGTACCACACTGAAACTGTGAGTTACACCTGTATTCGATCTATATATTAGAGGGTAACACCGGTTAGGTCAGGGTTAGGTCTGGTATTTGCCATCATCTGGCTCATACTTTCGCATTTTTCACCTACTTGTTGGCCAGATACTGGGCGTTTTCTGGGTTGGATCACGTGGTAATGTGGTACCGCACGGAAACAGTGAGTTAATCCTGGATTCGATCTATATATTAGAGGGTAACACCGGTTAGGTTTGCGTTAGGTCTGGTATTTGCCATTATCTGGCTCATACTTTCGCCATTTTCGCATACTTGTTGGCCAGATCCTGGGCGTTTTCTGGTTTGGATCACATAGCAATGTGGTATCACACTTAAACAGTGAGTTAAACCTGGATTCATTCTAAATTTTAGAGGATAACACCGGTTAGGTCTGGGTTAACTCAGGTATTTGCCATCATCCGACTCATACTTTCGCATTTTTCGCATACTTATTTGCCAGATACTGGGCGTCTTCTGGTTTGGAACACGTAGTAATATGGTACCACACTGAAACAGTGTGTAAAACCTGGATTCAATCTATATTTTAGAGGATATCACCGGTTAGGTCTGGGTCAGGTCTGGGATTCGCCATCATCTCGCTCATAGTTTCGCATTTTTCGCATACTTGTTGGCCAGATCCTGGGCGTTTTCAGGTTTGTGTCACGTAGCAATGTGGTACCACACTGCAACTGTGAGTTAAACCTGGAATCAATCTATATTTAAGAAGAAAACACCGCTTAGGTCAGGGTTAGGTCTGGTATTTGTTATCATCTGGCTCATACTTTCACCTTTTTCACCTACTTGTTGGCCTGATCCTGGGCGTTTTCTGGTATCGATCACGTAGTAATGTGGTACCACAATGAAACAGCGGGTTAAACCGGGGTCCGATCACTTCTTTAGAGGATAACACCGGTTAGGTCTGGGTCAGGTCTGGGATTCGCCATCATCTCGCTCATACTTTCACCTTTTTCTCATAATTGTTGGCCAAATGCTGGCATTTTCTGGTTTGGATCACGTAGTAATGTGGTACCACACTGAAACAGTAAGATAATCCAGGATTCGATCTATATATAAGAGGGTAACACCGGTTAGGTTTGGGTTAGGTCTGGTATTTGCCATCATCTGGCTCATTCGTTTGCATTTTTCGCATACTTTTTGGCCAGATCCTGGGCGTTTTCTGGTTTGGGTCACGTAGTAATATGGTGCCACACTCAAACATTGAGTTAAACCTGGATTCAATCTATATTTTAGAGGATAACACCTGTTAGGTCAGGGTTTGGTCTGGTATTTGCCATCATCCGGCTCATACTTTCGCATTTTTCGCATACTTGTTGGCCAGATCCTGGGCGTTTTCTGGGTTGGATCAGGTAGTAGAGTGGTACTGCACTGAAACAGTAAAGAAATCCTGGATTCGATCTATATATTGGAGGGTAACACCGGTTAGGTCAGGGTTAGGTCTGGTATTTGCCATCATCCGGCTCATACTTTCGCATTTTTCGCATACTTGTTGGCCAGATCCTGGGCGTCTTCTGGGTTGGATCAGGTAGTAATGTGGTACCACACTGAAACAGTAAGATAATCCTGGATTCGATCTATATATAAGAGGGTAACACCGGTTAGGTTTGGGTTAGGTCTGGGATTCGCCATCATCTCGCTCATACTTTCACGTTTTTCGCATACTTGTTGGCGAGATCCTGGGCGTTTTCTGGATTGAATCACGTAGTAATGTAGAACCACTTTGAAACAGTGAGTTAAACCTGGATTCAATCTATATTTCAGTGGCTAACACCGGTTAGGTTTGGGTTAGGTCTGGTATTTGCCATCATCTGGCTCATACTATCGTATTTTTCGCATACTTGTTGGCCAGATCCTGAACGTTTTCTGGTTTGTATGACGTGGTAATATGGTACCACACTGAATCAGTGAGTTAATCCTGGATTCAATCTATATTTTAGAGGATAACAGCGGTTAGGTCAGGGTTAGGTCTGGCATTTGCCATCATCTGTCTCATACTTTCGCATTTTTCAGCTACTTGTTGGCCAGATACTGGGCGTTTTCTGGTTTGGATCACGTAGTAATGTGGCACCACACTGAAACAGTGAGTTAATCCTGGATTCGATCTATATATTAGAGGGTAACACCGGTTAGGTCAGGATTAGGTCTGGTATTTGCCATCATCCGGCTCATACTTTCGCATATTTCGGATACTTGTTGGCCAGCTCCTGTGCGTTTTCTTGTTTGGATCACGTAGTAATGTGGTTCCACACTGCAACACTGAGTTAAACCTGGATTCAATCTATATTTTAGAGGATAACAGCGGTTAGGTGAGGGTTCGGTCTGGTATTTGCCATCATCTGGCTCATACTTTCGCATTTTTCGCATACTTGTTGGCCAGATCCAGGGAGTTTTCTGGGTTGGATCAGGTAGTAATGTGGCACCACACTGCAACCGTGAGTTAAACCTGGATTCAACCTATATTTTAGAGGATAACACCGGCTAGGTCTGGGTGAGGTCTGGTATTTGCCATCATCTGGCTCATAGTTTCGCATTTTTCGCATACTTATTGGCCAGATCCTGGGCGTTTTCTCGTTTGGATCACGTAGTAATGTGGTTCCACACTGCAACAGTGAATTAATCCTGGATTCGATCTATATATTAGAGGGTAACACCGATTAGGTTTGGGTTAGGTCTGGTATTTGATATTACATGGCCCATACTTTCGCATGTTTCGTATAAATTTTGGCCAGATCCTGGGCTCTCTCTGGTATGGATCACGTAGTAATGTGGTACCACAATGAAACGGTGGGTTAAACCTGGGTCCGATCAATTCTTTAGAGGATAACACCGGTTAGGTCTGGGTCAGGTCTGGTATTCGCCATCATCTCGCTCATACTTTCACCTTTTTCGCATAATTGTTGGCCAAATGCTGGCTTTTTCTGGTTTGGATCACGCAGTAATGTGGTACCACACGGAAACAGTGTGTTAATCCTGGATTCGATCTATATATTAGAGGGTAACACCGGTTAGGTTTGGGTTAGGTCTGGTATTTGCCATCATCTGGTTCATACTTTCGCATTTTTCGCATACTTGTTGGCCAGATCCAGGGCGTTTTCTGGTTTGGATCACGTAGTAATGTGGTACCACACTGCCACATGAGTTAAACCTGGATTCAATCTATATTTTAGAGCATAACACTGGTTAGGTCAGGGTTAGTTCTGGTGTTTGCCATCATCCGGCTAATACTTTCGCATTTTTCGCATACTTGTTGGCCAGATCCTGGGCGTTTTCTGGGTTGGATCAGCTAGTAGTGTGGTACCGCACTGAAACAGTGAAGTAACCCTGGATTCGATCTATATATTGGAGGGTAACACCGGTTAGGTCAGGGTTAGGTCTGGTATTTGCCATCATCCGGCTCATACTTTCGCATTTTTCGCATACTTGTTGGCCAGATCCTGGGCGTCATCTGGGTTGGATCAGGTAGTAATGTGGTACCACACTGAAACCGTGAGTTAAACCTGGATTCAATCTATATTTTAGAGGAAAACACCGCTTAGGTCAGGGTTTGGTCTGGTATTTCCCATCGACTGGCTCATACTTTCGCCTTTTTCACCTACTTGTTGGCCTGATCCTTGGTGTTTTCTGGGTTGGATCACGTAGTAATGTGGAACCACACAGAAACAATGGGTTAAACCGGGGTCCGATCAATCCTTTAGAGGATAACACCGGTTAGGTCTGGGTCAGGTCTGGTATTCGCCATCATCTCGCTCATACTTTCACCTTTTTCGCATAATTGTTGGCCAAATGCTGGCTTTTTCTGGTTTGGATCACGCAGTAATGTGGTACCACACGGAAACAGTGAGTTAATCCTGGATTCGATCTATATATTAGAGGGTAACACCGGTTAGGTTTGGGTTAGGTCTGGTATTTGCAATCATCTGGCTCATACTTTCGCATTTTTCGCATACTTGTTGGCCAGATCCAGGGCGTTTTCTGGTTTGGATCACGTAGTAATGTGGTACCACACTGAAACAGTGGGTTAAATCAGGATTCAATCTATATTTTAGAGGATCACACCGGTTAGGTCATGGTTAGGTCTGGTATTTTCCATCATATGGATCATACTTTCGCATTTTTCGGATACTTTTTGGCCAGATCCTGGGCGTTTTCAGGGTTGGATCACGTAGTAGTGTGATGCCACACTGAAACAGTGAATTAATCCTGGATTCGATCAATATATTAGAGGGTAACACCGGTTAGGTTTGGGTTAGGTCTGGTATCTGCTATTACCTGGCCCATACTTTCGCATATTTCGTAAAAATGTTGGCCAGATCCTGGGCTTTTTCTGGTATGGATCACGTAGTAATCTGGTACCACAATGAAACAGCGGGTTAAACCGGGGTCCGATCAATTCTTTAGAGGATAACACCGGTTAGGTCAGGGTTAGGTCTGGGATTCGCCTTCATCTCGCTCATACTTTCACCTTTTTCGTATAATTGTTGACCAAATGCTGGCTTTTTCAGGCTTGGGTCACGTAGTAATGTGGTACCACACTGAAACAGTGTGATAATCCTGGATTCGATCTATATATTAGAGGGTAACACCGGTTAGGTTTGGGTTAGGTCTGGTACTTGCCATCATCTGGCTCATACTTTCGCATTTTTCGCATACTTGTTGGCCAGTTCCAGGGCGTTTTCTGGTTTGGATCACGTAGTAATGTGGTACCACACTGAAACAGTGTGTTAAACCAGGAGTCGATCTTTATATTAGAGGGTAACACCGGTTAGGTCTGGGTCAGGTCTGGGATTCGCCATCATCTCGCTCATACTTTCACCTTTTTTGCATAATTGTTGGCCAAATGCTGGCTTTTTCTGGTTTGGATCACGTAGTAATGTGTCACCACACTGCAACCGCGAGTTAAACCTGGATTCAAACTATATTTTAGAGGATAACACCGGCTAGGTCAGGGTTAGGTTTGGTATTTGCCATCATCTGGCTCATAGTTTCGCATTTTTCGCATACTTATTGGCCAGATCCTGGGCGTATTCTGGTTTGGATCACGTAGTAATGTGGTTCCACACTGCAACAGTGAGTTAACCCTGGATACAATCTATATTTTAGAGGATAACACCGGTTAGGTCAGGGTTAGGTCTGGTATTTGCCATCATCTGGCTCATATTTTCGCATTTTTCGCATACTTATTGGCCAGATCCTGGGCGATTTCTAGTTTGGGTCACGTAGTAATGTGGTTCCGCACTGCAACAGTGAGTTAAACCTTTATACAATCTATATCTTAGAGGATAACACCGGTTAGGTCAGGGTTAGGTTTGGTATTTGCCATCACCTGGCTCATACTTTCGCATTTTTCGCATACTTGTTGGCCAGATCCTGGGCGTTTTCTGGGTTGGATCAGGTAGTAGTGTCACCGCACTGAAAAAGTAAAGTAATCCTGGATTCGATGTATATATTAGAGGTTAACACCGGTTAGGTTTGGGTTAGGTCTGGTATTTGCCATCATCTGGCTCATACTTTCGCATTTTTCGCATACTTGTTGGTCAGATCCTGGGCGTTTTCTGGGTTGCATCAGGTAGTAGTGTGGTACCGCACTGAAACAGTGAAGTAATCCTGGATTCGATCTATATATTGGAGTGTAACACCGGTTAAGCTTGGGTTAGTTCTGGTATTTACCATCATCTGGCAAATACTTTCGCATTTTTCGCATACTTGTTGGCCAGATCCAGGGCGTTTTCTGGTTTGGGTCACGTAGTAATGTGGTACCTCACTGCCACATGGGTTAAACCTGGATTCAATCTATATTTTAGAGGATAACACCGGTTAGGTCAGGGTTAGGTCTGGTATTTGCCATCATCTGGCACATACTTTCGCATTTTTCGCATACTTGTTGGCCAGATCCTGGGCGTTTTCTGGGTTGGATCAGGTAGTAGTGTGGTACCGCACTGAAACAGTGAAGTAATCCGGGATTCGATCTATATATTAGAGGGTAACACCGGTTAGGTCTGGGTCATGTCTGGGATTCGCCATCACCTCGCTCATACTTTCACCTTTTTTGCATAATTGTTGGCCAAATGCTGGCTTTTTCTGGTTTGGATCACGTAGTAATGTGACACCACACTGCAAGCGTGAGTTAAACCTGGATTCAAACTATATTTTAGAGGATAACACCGGCTAGGTCAGGGTTAGGTCTGGTATTTGCCATCATCTGGCTCATAGTTTCGCATTTTTCGCATACTTATTGGCCAGATCCTGGGCGTTTTCTGGTTTGGATCACGTAGTAATGTGGTTCCATACTGCAACAGTGAGTTAAACCTGGAATCAATCTATATTTTAGAGGAAAACACCGCTTAGGTCAGGGTTAGGTCTGGTATTTGTTATCATCTGGCTCATACTTTCACCTTTTTCACCTACTTGTTGGCCTGATCCTGGGCGTTTTCTGGTATCGATCACGTAGTAATGGGGTACCACAATGAAACAGCGGGTTAAACCGGGGTCCGATCATTTCTTTAGAGGATAACACCGGTTAGGTCTGGGTCAGGTCTGGGATTCGCCATCATCTCGCTCATACTTTCACCTTTTTCTCATAATTGTTGGCCAAATGCTGGCTTTTTCTGGTTTGGATCACGTAGTAATGTGGTACCACACTGAAACATTAAGATAATCCTGGGTTCGATCTATATATAAGAGGGCAACACCGGTTAGGTTTGGGTTAGGTCTGGTATTTGCCATCATCTGGCTCATTCGTTCGCATTTTTCGCATACTTTTTGGCCAGATCCTGGGTGTTTTCTGGTTTGGGTCACGTGGTAATATGGTGCCACACTCAAACATTGAGTTAAACCTGGATTCAATCTATATTTTAGAGGATAACACCTGTTAGGTCAGGGTTTAGTCTGGTATTTGCCATCATCCGGCTCATACATTCGCATTTTTCGCATACTTGTTGGCCAGATCCTGGGCGTTATCTGGGTTGGATCAGGTAGTAGAGTGGTACTGCACTGAAACAGTAAAGAAATCCTGGATTCGATCTATATATTGGAGGGTAACACCGGTTAGGTCAGGGTTAGGTCTGGTATTTGCCATCATCCGGCTCATACTTTCGCATTTTTCGCATACTTGTTGGCCAGATCCTGGGCGTCATCTGGGTTGGATCAGGCAGTAATGTGGTACCACACTGAAACAGTAAGATAATCCTGGATTCGATCTATATATAAGAGGGTAACACCGGTTAGGTTTGGGTTAGGTCTGGGATTCGCCATCATCTCGCTCATACTTTCACGTTTTTCGCATACTTGTTGGCGAGATCCTGGGCGTTTTCTGGATTGAATCACGTAGTAATGTAGAACCACTCTGAAACAGTGAGTTAAACCTGGATTCAATCTATATTTCAGTGGCTAACACCGGTTAGGTCAGGGTTAGGTCTGGTATTTGCCATCATCTGTCTCATACTTTCGCATTTTTCAGCTACTTGTTGGCCAGATACTGGGCGTTTTCTGGTTTGGGTCACGTAGTAATATGGTGCCACACTCAAACATTGAGTTAAACCTGGATTCAATCTATATTTTAGAGGATAACAGCGGTTAGGTCAGGGTTGGGTCTGGTATTTGCCATCATCTGTCTCATACTTTCGCATTTTTCAGCTACTTGTTGGCCAGATCCTGGGCGTTTTCTGGTTTGGACCACGTAGTAATGTGGTACCACACTGCCACATGAGTTAAACCTGGATTCAATCAATATTTTAGAGGATAACACCGGTCAGGTGAGGGTTAGGTCTGGTATTTGCCATCATCCGGCTCATACTTTCGCATTTTTCCCATACTTGTTGGCCAGATCCCGGGCGTTTTCTGGTTTGGATCACGTACTAATGTAGAACCACTCTGAAACATCGAGTTAAACCTGGATACAATCTATATTTTAGAGGATAACACCGGTTAGGTCAGGGTTAGGTCTGGTATTTGCCATCATCTGGCTCATACTTTCGCATTTTTCGCATACTTGTTGGCCAGATCCAGGGAGTTTTCTGGGTTGGATCAGGTAGTAATGTGGTTCCACACTGCAACAGTGAATTAATCCTGGATTCGATCTATATATTAGAGGGTAACACCGGTTAGGTCAGGATTAGGTCTGGTATTTGCCATCATCCGGCTCATACTTTCGCATATTTCGGATACTTGTTGGCATGACCCTGGGCGTTTTCTGGGTTGGATCACGTAGTAATGTGGTACCACACTGCCACATGAGTTAAACCTGGATTCAATCTATATTTTAGAGGATAACACCGCTTAGGTCAGGGTTAGGACTGGCATTTGTCATCATCTGGCTAATACTTTCGCATTTTTCGCATACTTGTTGGCATGACCCTGGGCGTTTTCTGGGTTGGATCACGTAGTAATGTGGTACCACACTGAAACACTGGTTTAAACCAGGATTGAATCTATATTTTAGAGGATAACTCCGGTTAGGTCAGGGTTAGGTCTGGTATTTGCCATCATCTGTCTCATACTTTCGCATTTTTCGCATACTTGTTGGCCAGATCCCGGGCGTTTTCTGGTTTGGATCACGTACTAATGTAGAACCACTCTGAGACATCGAGTTAAACCTGGATACAATCTATATTTTAGAGGATAACACCGGTTAGGTCAGGGTTAGGTCTGGTATTTGCCATCATCTGGCTCATACTTTCGCATTTTTCGCATACTTGTTGGCCAGATCCAGGGAGTTTTCTGGGTTGGATCAGGTAGTAATGTGGCACCACACTGCAACCGTGAGTTAAACCTGGATTCAACCTATATTTTAGAGGATAACACCGGCTAGGTCATGGTGAGGTCTGGTATTTGCCATCATCTGGCTCATAGTTTCGCATTTTTCGCATACTTATTGGCCAGATCCTGGGCGTTTTCTGGTTTGGATCACGTAGTAATGTGGTTCCACACTGCAACAGTGAATTAATCCTGGATTCGATCTATATATTAGAGGGTAACACCGATTAGGTTTGGGTTAGGTCTGGTATTTGATATTACATGGCCCATACTTTCGCATGTTTCGTATAAATTTTGGCCAGATCCTGGGCTCTTTCTGGTATGGATCACGTAGTAATGTGGTACCACAATGAAACGGCGGGTTAAACCTGGGTCCGATCAATTCTTTAGAGGATAACACCGGTTAGGTCTGGGTCAGGTCTGGTATTCGCCATCATCTCGCTCATACTTTCACCTTTTTCGCATAATTGTTGGCCAAATGCTGGCTTTTTCTGGTTTGGCTCACGCAGTAATGTGGTACCACACGGAAACAGTGTGTTAATCCTGGATTCGATCTATATATTAGAGGGTAACACCGGTTAGGTTTGGGTTAGGTCTGGTATTTGCCAACATCTGGCTCATACTTTCGCATTTTTCGCATACTTGTTGGCCAGATCCAGGGCGTTTTCTGGTTTGGATCACGCAGTAATGTGGTACCACACTGCCACATGAGTTAAACCTGGATTCAATCTATATTTTAGAGGATAACACCGGTTAGGTCAGGGTTAGTTCTGGTGTTTGCCATCATCCGGCTCATACTTTCGCATTTTTCGCAACTTGTTGGCCAGATCCTGGGCGTTTTCTGGGTTGGATCAGCTTGTAGTGTGGTACCGCACTGAAACAGTGAAGTAATCCTGGATTCGATCTATATATTGGAGGGTAACACCGGTTAGGTCAGGGTTAGGTCTGGTATTTGCCATCATCCGGCTCATACTTTCGCATTTTTCGCATACTTGTTGGCCAGATCCAGGGCGTTTTCTGGTTTGGATCACGTAGTAATGTGGTACCACACTGCCACATGAGTTAAACCTGGATTCAATCTATATTTTAGACGATAACACCGGTTAGGTCTGGGTCAGGTCTGGTATTCGCCATCATCTCGCTCATACTTTCACCTTTTTCGCATAATTTTTGGCCAAATGCTGGCTTTTTCTGGTTTGGATCACGCAGTAATGTGGTACCACACGGAAACAGTGAGTTAATCCTGGATTCGATCTATATATTGGAGGGTAACACCGGTTAGGTTTGGGTTAGGTCTGGTATTTGCCATTATCTGGCTCATACTTTCGCATTTTTCGCATACTTGTTGGCCAGATCCAGGGCGTTTTCTGGTTTGGATCACGTAGTAATGTGGTACCACACTGCCACATGAGTTAAACCTGGATTCAATCTATATTTTAGACGATAACACCGGTTAGGTCTGGGTCAGGTCTGGTATTCGCCATCATCTCGCTCATACTTTCACCTTTTTCGCATAATTTTTGGCCAAATGCTGGCTTTT
The DNA here is from genome assembly GCF_051014445.1 of Colletes latitarsis. Taxonomy (NCBI): domain Eukaryota; kingdom Metazoa; phylum Arthropoda; class Insecta; order Hymenoptera; family Colletidae; genus Colletes; species Colletes latitarsis. The sequence goes on along the minus strand of NC_135145.1, from coordinate 4,033,519 downwards.
TCTGGTTTGGATCACGCAGTAATGTGGTACCACATGGAAACAGTGAGTTAATCCCGGATTCGATGTATATAGTAGGGGGTAACACCGGTTAGGTCTGGGTCAGGTCTGGGATTCGCCATCATGTCGCTCATACTTTCACCTTTTTTGCATAATTGTTGGCCAGATCCTGGGCGTTTTCTGGGTTGGATCAGGTAGTAGAGTGGTACCGCACTGAAACAGTGAAGTAATCCTGGATTCGATCTATATTTTAGAGGAAAACACTGGTTAGGTTTGGGTTAGGTCCGGTATTTGCCATCATCTGGCTCATACTTTCGCATTTTTCGCATACTTGTTGGCCAGATCCTGGGCGTTTTCTGGGTTGGATCAGGTAGTAGTGTGGTACCGCACTGAAACAGTGAAGAAATCCTGGATTCGATCTATATTTTAGAGGAAAACACCGGTTAGGCTTGGGTTTGGTCTGGTATTTGCCATCATCTGGCTCATACTTTCGCATTTTTCGCATACTTCTTGGCCAGATCCAGGACGTTTTCTGGTTTGGATCACGTAGTAATGTGGTACCACACTGAAACAGTGTGTTAAACCAGGAGTCGATCTATATATTAGAGGGTAACACCGGTTAGGTTTGGGTTAGGTCTGGTATTTGCCATCATCCGGCTCATACTTTCGCATTTTTGGCATACTTGTTGGCCAGATCCTGGGCGTTTTCAGGGTTAGATCACGTAGTAGTGTGGTACCGCACTGAAACAGTGAAGTAATCCTGGATTCGATCTATATATTAGAGGGTAACACCGGTTAGGTCTGGGTCAGGTCTGGGATTCGCCATCATCTCGCTCATACTTTCACCTTTTTTGCATAATTGTTGGCCAAATGCTGGCTTTTTCTGGTTTGGATCACGTAGTAATGTGGCACCACACTGCAACCGTGAGTTAAACCTGGATTCAAACTATATTTTAGAGGATAACTCCGGCTAGGTCAGGGTTAGGTTTGGTATTTGCCATCATCTGGCACATAGTTTCGCATTTCTCGCATACTTATTGGCCAGATCCTGGGCGTTTTCTGGTTTGGATCACGTAGTAATGTGGTTCCACACTGCAACAGTGAGTTAAACCTGGATACAATCTATATTTTAGAGGATAACACCGGTTAGGTCAGGGTTAGGTCTGGTATTTGCCATCATCTGGCTCATATTTTCGCATTTTTCGCATACTTATTGGCCAGATCCTGGGCGTTTTCTAGTTTGGGTCAAGTAGTAATGTGGTTCCGCACTGCAACAGTGAGTTAAACCTGCATACAATCTATATTTTAGAGGATAACACCGGTTAGGTCAGGGTTAGGTTTGGTATTTGCAATCACCTGGCTCATACTTTCGCATTTTTCGCATACTTGTTGGCCAGATCCTGGGCGTTTTCTGGGTTGGATCAGGTAGTAGTGTGGCACCGCACTGAAAAAGTAAAGTAATCCTGGATTCGATGTATATATTAGAGGTTAACACCGGTTAGGTTTGGGTTAGGTCTGGTATATGCCATCATCCGGCTCATACTTTCGCATTTTTCGCATACTTGTTGGCCAGATCCTGGGCGTTTTCTGGGTTGGATCAGGTAGTAGTGTGGTACCGCACTGAAACAGTGAAGTAATCCTGGATTCGATCTATATATTAGAGGGTAACACCGGTTAGGTCTGGGTCATGTCTGGGATTCGCCATCATCTCGCTCATATTTTCGCATTTTTCGCATACTTATTGGCCAGATCCTGGGCGTTTTCTAGTTTGGATCACGTAGTAATGTGGTTGCGCACTGCAACAGTGAGTTAAACCTGGATACAATCTATATTTTAGAGGATAACACCGGTTAGGTCAGGGTTAGGTTTGGTATTTGCCATCACCTGGCTCATACTTTCGCATTATTCGCATACTTGTTGGCCAGATCCTGGGCGTTTTCTGGGTTGGATCAGGTAGTAGTGTGGCACCGCACTGAAAAAGTAAAGTAATCCTGGATTCGATGTATATATTAGAGGGTAACACCGGTTAGGTTTGGGTTAGGTCTGGTATTTGCCATCATCTGGCTCATACTTTCACCTTTTTCGCATAATTGTTGGCCAAATGCTGGCTTTTTCTGGTTTGGATCACGCAGTAATGTGGTACCACACGGAAACAGTGTGTTAATCCTGGATTCGATCTATATATTAGAGGGTAACACCGGTTAAGTTTGGTTTAGGTCTGGTATTTGCCATCATCTGGCAAATACTTTCGCATTTTTCGCATACTTTTTGGCCAGATCCTGGGCTTTTTCTGGTTTGGATCACGTAGTAATGTGATACTACACTGAAACATTGAGTTAATCCTGCATTCGATCTATATATTAGAGGGTAACACCGGTTAGTCTTGGGTTAGGTCTGGTATTTGCCATCATCTGGCTCATACTTTCGCTTTTTTCGCATACTTGTTGGCCAGATCCAGGGCGTTTTCTGGTTTGAGTCACGTAGTAATGTGGTACTTCACAGCCACATGGGTTAAACCTGGATTCAATCTATATTTTAGAGGATAACACCGGTTAGGTCACGGTTAGGTCTGGTATTTGCCATCATCTGGCACATACTTTCGCATTTTTCGCATACATTTTGGCCAGTTCCTGGGCTTTTTCTGGTTTGGATCACGTAGTAATGTGATACTACACTGAAACAGTGAGTTAATCCTGGATTCGATCTATATATTAGAGGGTAACACCGGTTAGGCTTGGGTTAGTTCTGGTATTTGCTATTACCTGGCCCATACTTTGTCATATTTCGTATAAATGTTGGCCAGATCCTGGGCTTTTTCTGGTATGGATCACGTAGTAATGTGGTACCATAATGAAACAGCGGGTTGAACCGGGGTTCGATCAATTTTTTAGAGGATATCACCGGTTAGGTCTGGGTCAGGTCTGGGCTTCGCCATCATCTCGCTCATACTTTCACCTTTTTCGCATACTTGTTGGCGAGATCCTGGGCGTTCTTTGGATTGGATCACGTAGTAATGTGGTACCACACTGCAACTGTGAGTTAAACCTGGATTCAATCTATATTTTAGAGGATAACACCGATTAGGTCAGGGTTAGATCTGGTATTTGCCATCATCCGGCTCATACTTTCGCATTTTTCGCATACTTCTTGGCTAGATCCTGGGCGTTTTCTGGGTTGGATCACGTAGTAGTGTGATGCCACACTGAAACAGTGAATTAATCCTGAATTCGATCTATATATTGGAGGGTAACACCGGTTAGGTTTGGGTTAGGTCAGGTATTTGCTATTACCTGGCCCATACTTTGTCATATTTCGTATAAATGTTGGCCAGATCCTGGGCTTTTTCTGGTATGGATCACGTAGTAATGTGGTACCACAATGAAACAGCGGGTTAGACCGGGGTCCGATCAATTTTTTAGAGGATATCACCGGTTAGGTCTGGGTCAGGTCTGGGATTCGCCATCATCTCGCTCATACTTTCACCTTTTTCGCATACTTGTTGGCGAGATCCTGAGCGTTTTTTGGATTGGATCACGTAGTAATGTGGTACCACACTGCAACTGTGAGTTAAACCTGGATTCAATCTATATTTTAGAGGAAAACACCGGTTAGGCTTCCGTTTGGTCTGGTATTTGCCATCATCTGGCTCATACTTTCGCATTTTTCACATAATTGTTGGCCTGATCCTGGGCGTTTTCTGGGTTGGGTCACGTACTAATGTGGTACCTCACTGCCACATGGGTTAAACCTGGATTCAATCTATATTTTAGAGGATAACGCCGGTTAGGTCAGGGTTAGGTCTGGTATTTGCCATCATCCGGCTCATACTTTCGCATTTTTCGCATACTTCTTGGCTAGATCCTGGGCGTTTTCTGGGTTGGATCACGTAGTAGTGTGATGCCACACTGAAACAGTGAATTAATCCTGGGTTCGATCTATATATTGGAGGCTAACACCGGTTAGGTTTGGGTTAGGTCTGGTATTTGCCATCATCCGGCTCATACTTTCGCATTTTTCGCATACTTGTTGGCCAGATCCTGGGCTTTTTCTGGTATGGATCACGTAGTAATGTGGTACCACAATGAAACAGCGGGTTGAACCGGGGTCCGATCAATTTTTTAGAGGATATCACCGGTTAGGTCTGGGTCAGGTCTGGGATTCGCCATCATCTCGCTCATACTTTCACCTTTTTCGCATACTTGTTGGCGAGATCCTGGGCGTTTTCTAGGTTGGATCAGGTAGTAGTGTGGTACCGCACTGAAACAGTGAAGTAATCCTGGATTCGATCTATATATTGGAGGGTAACACAGGTTAGGTCAGGGTTAGGTCTGGTATTTGCCATCATCTGGCTCATACTTTCGCATTTTTCGCATACTTGTTGGCCAGATCCTGGGCGTCTTCTGGGTTGGATCAGGTAGTAGTGTGGTACCGCAATGAAACAGTGAAGTAATCCTGGATTCGATCTATATATTGGAGGGTAACACCGGTTAGGTCAGGGTTAGGTCTGGTATTTGCTATCATCCGTCTCATACTTTCGCATTTTTCGCATACTTGCTGGCCAGATCCTGGGCGTCTTCTGTGTTGGATCAGGTAGTAGTGTGATGCCACACTGAAACAGTGAATTAATCCTGGATTCGTTCTATATATTAGAGGGTAACACCAGTTAGGTTTGGGTTAGGTCTGGTATTTGATATTACCTGGCCTATACTTTCGCATATTTCGTATAAATGTTGGCCAGATCCTGGGCTTTTTCTGGTATGGATCACGTAGTAATGTGGTACCACAATGAAACAGCGGGTTAAACCGTGGTCCGATCAATTCTTTAGAGGATAACACCGGTTAGGTCTGGGTCAGGTCTGGGATTCGCCATCATCTCGCTCATACATCCACCTTTTTCGCATACTTGTTGGCCAGATCCTGGGCGTTTTCTGGGTTGGATCAGGTAGTAGTTTGGTACCGCACTGAAACAGTGAAGTAATCCTGGATTCGATCTATATATTGGAGGGTAACACAGGTTAGGTCAGGGGTAGGTCTGGTATTTGCCATCATCTGGCTCATACTTTCGCATTTTTCGCATACTTGTTGGCCAGATCCTGAGCGTTTTCTGGTTTGGATCACGTAGTAATATGGTACCACAGTGAAACAGTGAGTTAATCCGGGATTCAATCTATATTTTAGAGGATAACAGCGGTTAGGTCAGGGTTAGGTCTGGTATTTGCCATCATCTGTCTCATACTTTCGCATTCTTCACATACTTGTTGGCCAGATCCTGGGCGTTTTCTGGGTTGGATCAGGTAGTAGTGTGGTACCGCACTGAAACAGTGAAGTAATCCTGGATTCGATCTATATATTGGAGGGTAACACCGGTTAGGTCAGGGTTAGGTCTGGTATTTGCCATCATCCGGCTCATACTTTCGCATTTTTCGCATACATGTTGGCCAGATCCTGGGCGTTTTCTGGGTTGGATCAGGTAGTAGTGTGGTACCGCACTGAAACAGTGAAGTAATCCTGGATTCGATCTATATATTGGAGGCTAACACCGGTTAGGTTTGGGTTAGGTCTGGTATTTGCTATTACCTGGCCCATACTTTGTCATATTTCGTATAAATGTTGGCCAGATCCTGGGCTTTTTCTGGTATGGATCACGTAGTAATGTGGTACCACAATGAAACAGCGGGTTGAACCGGGGTCCGATCAATTTTTTAGAGGATATCACCGGTTAGGTCTGGGTCAGGTCTGGGATTCGCCATCATCTCGCTCATACTTTCACCTTTTTCGCATACTTGTTGGCGAGATCCTGGGCGTTTTCTGGGTTGGATCAGGTAGTAGTTTGGTACCGCACTGAAACAGTGAAGTAATCCTGGATTCGATCTATATATTGGAGGGTAACACAGGTTAGGTCAGGGTTAGGTCTGGTATTTGCCATCATCTGGCTCATACTTTCGCATTTTTCGCATACTTGTTGGCCAGATCCTGAGCGTTTTCTGGTTTGGATCACGTAGTAATATGGTACCACACTGAAACAGTGAGTTAATCCGGGATTCAATCTATATTTTAGAGGATAACAGCGGTTAGGTCAGGGTTAGGTCTGGTATTTGCCAGCATCTGGCTCATACTTTCACATTTTTCGCATACATTTTGGCCAGTTCCAGGGCTTTTTCTGGTTTGGATCACGTAGTAATGTGATACTACACTGAAACAGTGAGTTAATCCAGGATTCGATCTATATATTAGAGGGTAACACCGGTTAGGCTTGGGTTAGTTCTGGTATTTGCTATTACCTGGCCCATACTTTGTCATATTTCGTATAAATGTTGGCCAGATCCTGGGCTTGTTCTGGTATCGATCACGTAGTAATGTGGTACCACAATGAAACAGCGGGTTGAACCGGGGTTCGATCAATTTTTTAGAGGATATCACCGGTTAGGTCTGGGTCAGGTCTGGGCTTCGCCATCATCTCGCTCATACTTTCACCTTTTTCGCATACTTGTTGGCGAGATCCTGGGCGTTTGTTGGATTGGATCACGTAGTAATGTGGTACCACACTGCAACTGTGAGTTAAACCTGGATTCAATCTATATTTTAGAGGAAAACACCGGTTAGGCTTGTGTTTGGTCTGGTATTTGCCATCGTCTGGCTCATACTTTCGCATTTTTCACATAATTGTTGGCCTGATCCTGGGCGTTTTCTGGGTTGGGTCACGTACTAATGTGGTACCTCACTGCCACATGGGTTAAACCTGGATTCAATCTATATTTTAGAGGGTAACACCGGTTAGGTCAGGGTTAGGTCTGGTATTTGCCATCATCCGGCTCATACTTTCGCATTTTTCGCATACTTCTTGGCTAGATCCTGGGCGTTTTCTGGGTTGGATCACGTAGTAATATGGTACCACACTGAGACAGTGTGTAAAACCCGGATTCAATCTATATTTTAGAGGGTAACACAGGTTAGGTCAGGGTTAGGTCTGGTATTTGCCATCATCTGGCTCATACTTTCACCTTTTTCGCATACTTGTTGGCGAGATCCTGGGCGTTTTCTGGGTTGGATCAGGTAGTAGTTTGGTACCGCACTGAAACATTGAGTTAATCCTGGATTCGATCTATATATTAGAAGGTAACACCGGTTAGGTCTGTGTTAGCTCAGGTATTTGCCATCATCCGACTCATACTTTCGCATTTTTCGCATACTTATTTGCCAGATACTGGGCGTCTTCTGGTTTGGAACACGTAGTAATATGGTACCACACTGAGACAGTGTGTAAAACCCGGATTCAATCTATATTTTAGAGGGTAACACAGGTTAGGTCAGGGTTAGGTCTGGTATTTGCCATCATCTGGCTCATACTTTCGCATTTTTCGCATACTTGTTGGCCAGATCCTGAGCGTTTTCTGGTTTGGATCACGTAGTAATATGGTACCACACTGAAACAGTGAGTTAATCCGGGATTCAATCTATATTTTAGAGGATAACAGCGGTTAGGTCAGGGTTAGGTCTGGTATTTGCCATCATCTGTCTCATACTTTCGCATTTTTCACATACTTGTTGGCCAGATCCTGGGCGTTTTCTGGGTTGGGTCACGTACTAATGTGGCACCTCACTGCCACATGGGTTAAACCTGGATTCAATCTATATTTTAGAGGGTAACACCGGTTAGGTCAGGGTTAGGTCTGGTATTTGCCATCATCCGGCTCATACTTTCGCATTTTTCGCATACTTCTTGGCTAGATCCTGGGCGTTTTCTGGGTTGGATCACGTAGTAGTGTGGTGCCACACTGAAACAGTGAATTAATCCTGGATTCGATCTATATATTGGAGGCTAACACCGGTTAGGTTTGGGTTAGGTCTGGTATTTGCTATTACCTGGCCCATACTTTGTCATATTTCGTATAAATGTTGGCCAGATCCTGGGCTTTTTCTGGTATGGATCACGTAGTAATGTGGTACCACAATGAAACAGCGGGTTGAACCGGGGTCCGATCAATTTTTTAGAGGATATCACTGGTTAGGTCTGGGTCAGGTCTGGGATTCGCCATCATCTCGCTCATACTTTCACCTTTTTCGCATACTTCTTGGCGAGATCCTGGGCGTTTTCTGGGTTGGATCAGGTAGTAGTTTGGTACCGCACTGAAACAGTGAAGTAATCCTGGATTCGATCTATAAATTGGAGGGTAACACAGGTTAGGTCAGGGTTAGGTCTGGTATTTGCCATCATCTGGCTCATACTTTCGCATTTTTCGCATACTTGTTGGCCAGATCCTGAGCGTTTTCTGGTTTGGATCACGTAGTAATATGGTACCACACTGAAACAGTGAGTTAATCCGGGATTCAATCTATATTTTAGAGGATAACAGCGGTTAGGTCAGGGTTAGGTCTGGTATTTGCCATCATCTGGCTCATACTTTCGCATTTTTCGCATACTTGTTGGCCAGATCCTGAGCGTTTTCTGGTTTGGATCACGTAGTAATATGGTACCACACTGAAACAGTGAGTTAATCCGGGATTCAATCTATATTTTAGAGGATAACAGCGGTTAGGTCAGGGTTAGGTCTGGTATTTGCCATCATCTGTCTCATACTTTCGCATTTTTCACATACTTGTTGGCCAGATCCTGGGCGTTTTCTGGGTTGGGTCACGTACTAATGTGGCACCTCACTGCCACATGGGTTAAACCTGGATTCAATCTATATTTTAGAGGATAACACCGGTTAGGTCAGGGTTAGGTCTGGTATTTGCCATCATCCGGCTCATACTTTCGCATTTTTCGCATACTTCTTGGCTAGATCCTGGGCGTTTTCTGGGTTGGATCACGTAGTAGTGTGGTGCCACACTGAAACAGTGAATTAATCCTGGATTCGATCTATATATTGGAGGCTAACACCGGTTAGGTTTGGGTTAGGTCTGGTATTTGCTATTACCTGGCCCATACTTTGTCATATTTCGTATAAATGTTGGCCAGATCCTGGGCTTTTTCTGGTATGGATCACGTAGTAATGTGGTACCACAATGAAACAGCGGGTTGAACCGGGGTCCGATCAATTTTTTAGAGGATATCACTGGTTAGGTCTGGGTCAGGTCTGGGATTCGCCATCATCTCGCTCATACTTTCACCTTTTTCGCATACTTCTTGGCGAGATCCTGGGCGTTTTCTGGGTTGGATCAGGTAGTAGTTTGGTACCGCACTGAAACAGTGAAGTAATCCTGGATTCGATCTATAAATTGGAGGGTAACACAGGTTAGGTCAGGGTTAGGTCTGGTATTTGCCATCATCTGGCTCATACTTTCGCATTTTTCGCATACTTGTTGGCCAGATCCTGAGCGTTTTCTGGTTTGGATCACGTAGTAGTATGGTACCACACTGAAACAGTGAGTTAATCCGGGATTCAATCTATATTTTAGAGGATAACAGCGGTTAGGTCAGGGTTAGGTCTGGTATTTGCCATCATCTGTCTCATACTTTCGCATTTTTCACATACTTGTTGGCCAGATCCTGGGCGTTTTCTGGGTTGGATCAGGTAGTAGTGTGGTACCGCACTGAAACAGTGAAGTAATCCTGGATTCGATCTATATATTGGAGGGTAACACCGGTTAGGTCAGGGTTAGGTCTGGTATTTGCCATCATCCGGCTCATACTTTCGCATTTTTCGCATACTTGTTGGCTAGATCCTGGGCGTTTTCTGGGTTGGATCAGGTAGTAGTGTGGTACAGCACTGAAACAGTGAAGTAATCCTGGATTCGATCTATATTTTAGAGGAAAACACCGCTTAGGTCAGGCTTAGGTCATGTATTTGCCAGCATCTGGCTCATACTTTCGCATTTTTCACATACTTGTTGGCCAGATCCTGGGCGTTTTCTGGGTTGGATCAGGTAGTAGTGTGGTACCGCACTGAAACAGTGAAGTAATCCTGGATTCGATCTATATATTGGAGGGTAACACCGGTTAGGTCAGGGTTAGGTCTGGTATTTGCCATCATCCGGCTCATACTTTCGCATTTTTCGCATACTTGTTGGCCAGATCCTGGGCGTTTTCTGGGTTGGATCAGGTAGTAGTGTGGTACCGCACTGAAACAGTGAAGTAATCCTGGATTCGATCTATATATTGGAGGGTAACACCGGTTAGGTCAGGGTTAGGTCTGGTATTTGCTATCATCCGTCTCATACTTTCGCATTTTTCGCATACTTGTTGGCCAGATCCTGGGCGTCTTCTGTGTTGGATCAGGTAGTAGTGTGATGCCACACTGAAACAGTGCATTAATCCTGGATTCGATCTATATATTAGAGGGTAACACCAGTTAGGTTTGGGTTAGGTCTGGTATTTGATATTACCTGGCCTATACTTTCGCATATTTCGTATAAATGTTGGCCAGATCCTGGGCTTTTTCTGGTATGGATCACGTAGTAATGTGGTACCACAATGAAACTGCGAGTTAAACCGTGGTCCGATCAATTCTTTAGAGGATAACACCGGTTAGGTCTGGGTCAGGTCTGGGATTCGCCATCATCTCGCTCATACTTCCACCTTTTTCGCATACTTGTTGGCCAGATCCTGGGCGTTTTCTGGGTTGGAGCAGGTAGTAATGTGGCACCACACTCAAACTGTGATTTAAACCTGGATGCAATCTATATTTTAGGGGATAACACCGGTTAGGTCAGGGATAGGTCTGGTATTTGCCATCATCCGGCTCATACTTTCGCATTTTTCGCATACTTGTTGGCCAGATCCTGGGCGTTTTCTGGGTTGGATCAGGTAGTAGTGTGCTACCGCACTGAAACAGTGAAGTAATCCTGGATTCGATCTATATATTGGAGGGTAACACCGGTTAGGTCAGGGTTAGGTCTGGTATTTCCCATTATCCGGCTCATACTTTCGCATTTTTCGCATACTTGTTGGCCAGATCCTGGGCGTTTCCTCGTTTGGGTCACGTAGTAATGTGGTGCCACACTGCAACAGTGAGTTCAACCTGGATTCAATCTGTATTTTAGAGGATAACACCGGTTAGGTCAGGGTTACGTCTGGTATTTGCCATTATCTGGCTCATACTTTCGCCTTTTTCACCTACTTTTTGGCCAGATCCTGGGCGTTTTCTGGGTTGGATCACGTAGTAGTGTGATGCCACACTGAAACAGTGAGTTAAACCTGGATTCAATCTATATTTTAGAGGATAACACCGGTTAGGTCACGGTTAGGTCTGGTATTTGCCATCATCTGGCACATACTTTCGCATTTTTCGCATACATTTTGGCCAGTTCCTGGGCTTTTTCTGGTTTGGATCACGTAGTAATGTGATACTACACTGAAACAGTGAGTTAATCCTGGATTCGATCTATATATTAGAGGGTAACACCGGTTAGGCTTGGGTTAGTTCTGGTATTTGCTATTACCTGGCCCATACTTTGTCATATTTCGTATAAATGTTGGCCAGATCCTGGGCTTTTTCTGGTATGGATCACGTAGTAATGTGGTACCATAATGAAACAGCGGGTTGAACCGGGGTTCGATCAATTTTTTAGAGGATATCACCGGTTAGGTCTGGGTCAGGTCTGGGCTTCGCCATCATCTCGCTCATACTTTCACCTTTTTCGCATACTTGTTGGCGAGATCCTGGGCGTTCTTTGGATTGGATCACGTAGTAATGTGGTACCACACTGCAACTGTGAGTTAAACCTGGATTCAATCTATATTTTAGAGGATAACACCGATTAGGTCAGGGTTAGATCTGGTATTTGCCATCATCCGGCTCATACTTTCGCATTTTTCGCATACTTCTTGGCTAGATCCTGGGCGTTTTCTGGGTTGGATCACGTAGTAGTGTGATGCCACACTGAAACAGTGAATTAATCCTGAATTCGATCTATATATTGGAGGGTAACACCGGTTAGGTTTGGGTTAGGTCAGGTATTTGCTATTACCTGGCCCATACTTTGTCATATTTCGTATAAATGTTGGCCAGATCCTGGGCTTTTTCTGGTATGGATCACGTAGTAATGTGGTACCACAATGAAACAGCGGGTTAGACCGGGGTCCGATCAATTTTTTAGAGGATATCACCGGTTAGGTCTGGGTCAGGTCTGGGATTCGCCATCATCTCGCTCATACTTTCACCTTTTTCGCATACTTGTTGGCGAGATCCTGAGCGTTTTTTGGATTGGATCACGTAGTAATGTGGTACCACACTGCAACTGTGAGTTAAACCTGGATTCAATCTATATTTTAGAGGAAAACACCGGTTAGGCTTCCGTTTGGTCTGGTATTTGCCATCATCTGGCTCATACTTTCGCATTTTTCACATAATTGTTGGCCTGATCCTGGGCGTTTTCTGGGTTGGGTCACGTACTAATGTGGTACCTCACTGCCACATGGGTTAAACCTGGATTCAATCTATATTTTAGAGGATAACACCGGTTAGGTCAGGGTTAGGTCTGGTATTTGCCATCATCCGGCTCATACTTTCGCATTTTTCGCATACTTCTTGGCTAGATCCTGGGCGTTTTCTGGGTTGGATCACGTAGTAGTGTGATGCCACACTGAAACAGTGAATTAATCCTGGGTTCGATCTATATATTGGAGGCTAAAACCGGTTAGGTTTGGGTTAGGTCTGGTATTTGCTATTACCTGGCCCACACCTTGTCATATTTCGTATAAATGTTGGCCAGATCCTGGGCTTTTTCTGGTATGGATCACGTAGTAATGTGGTACCACAATGAAACAGCGGGTTGAACCGGGGTCCGATCAATTTTTTAGAGGATATCACCGGTTAGGTCTGGGTCAGGTCTGGGATTCGCCATCATCTCGCTCATACTTTCACCTTTTTCGCATACTTGTTGGCGAGATCCTGGGCGTTTTCTAGGTTGGATCAGGTAGTAGTTTGGTACCGCACTGAAACAGTGAAGTAATCCTGGATTCGATCTATATATTGGAGGGTAACACAGGTTAGGTCAGGGTTAGGTCTGGTATTTGCCATCATCTGGCTCATACTTTCGCATTTTTCGCATACTTGTTGGCCAGATCCTGAGCGTTTTCTGGTTTGGATCACGTAGTAATATGGTACCACACTGAAACAGTGAGTTAATCCGGGATTCAATCTATATTTTAGAGGATAACAGCGGTTAGGTCGGGGTTAGGTCTGGTATTTGCCATCATCTGTCTCATACTTTCGCATTTTTCACATACTTGTTGGCCAGATCCTGGGCGTTTTCTGGGTTGGATCAGGTAGTAGTGTGGTACCGCACTGAAACAGTGAAGTAATCCTGGATTCGATCTATATTTTGGAGGGTAACACCGGTTAGGTCAGGGTTAGGTCTGGTATTTGCCATCATCCGGCTCATACTTTCGCATTTTTCGCATACTTGTTGGCCAGATCCTGGGCGTTTTCTGGGTTGGATCAGGCAGTAGTGTGGTACCGCACTGAAACAGTGAAGTAATCCTGGATTCGATCTATATTTTAGAGGAAAACACCGCTTAGGTCAGGCTTAGGTCTTGTATTTGCCAGCATCTGGCTCATACTTTCGCATTTTTCGCATACTTGTTGGCCAGATCCTGGGCGTCTTCTGGGTTGGATCAGGTAGTAGTGTGGTACCGCAATGAAACAGTGAAGTAATCCTGGATTCGATCTATATATTGGAGGGTAACACCGGTTAGGTCAGGGTTAGGTCTGGTATTTGCTATCATCCGTCTCATACTTTCGCATTTTTCGCATACTTGTTGGCCAGATCCTGGGCGTCTTCTGTGTTGGATCAGGTAGTAGTGTGATGCCACACTGAAACAGTGAATTAATCCTGGATTCGTTCTATATATTAGAGGGTAACACCAGTTAGGTTTGGGTTAGGTCTGGTATTTGATATTACCTGGCCTATACTTTCGCATATTTCGTATAAATGTTGGCCAGATCCTGGGCTTTTTCTGGTATGGATCACGTAGTAATGTGGTACCACAATGAAACAGCGGGTTAAACTGTGGTCCGATCAATTCTTTAGAGGATAACACCGGTTAGGTCTGGGTCAGGTCTGGGATTCGCCATCATCTCGCTCATACATCCACCTTTTTCGCATACTTGTTGGCCAGATCCTGGGCGTTTTCTGGGTTGGATCAGGTAGTAGTTTGGTACCGCACTGAAACAGTGAAGTAATCCTGGATTCGATCTATATATTGGAGGGTAACACAGGTTAGGTCAGGGGTAGGTCTGGTATTTGCCATCATCTGGCTCATACTTTCGCATTTTTCGCATACTTGTTGGCCAGATCCTGAGCGTTTTCTGGTTTGGATCACGTAGTAATATGGTACCACAGTGAAACAGTGAGTTAATCCGGGATTCAATCTATATTTTAGAGGATAACAGCGGTTAGGTCAGGGTTAGGTCTGGTATTTGCCATCATCTGTCTCATACTTTCGCATTCTTCACATACTTGTTGGCCAGATCCTGGGCGTTTTCTGGGTTGGATCAGGTAGTAGTGTGGTACCGCACTGAAACAGTGAAGTAATCCTGGATTCGATCTATATATTGGAGGGTAACACCGGTTAGGTCAGGGTTAGGTCTGGTATTTGCCATCATCCGGCTCATACTTTCGCATTTTTCGCATACATGTTGGCCAGATCCTGGGCGTTTTCTGGGTTGGATCAGGTAGTAGTGTGGTACCGCACTGAAACAGTGAAGTAATCCTGGATTCGATCTATATATTGGAGGCTAACACCGGTTAGGTTTGGGTTAGGTCTGGTATTTGCTATTACCTGGCCCATACTTTGTCATATTTCGTATAAATGTTGGCCAGATCCTGGGCTTTTTCTGGTATGGATCACGTAGTAATGTGGTACCACAATGAAACAGCGGGTTGAACCGGGGTCCGATCAATTTTTTAGAGGATATCACCGGTTAGGTCTGGGTCAGGTCTGGGATTCGCCATCATCTCGCTCATACTTTCACCTTTTTCGCATACTTGTTGGCGAGATCCTGGGCGTTTTCTGGGTTGGATCAGGTAGTAGTTTGGTACCGCACTGAAACAGTGAAGTAATCCTGGATTCGATCTATATATTGGAGGGTAACACAGGTTAGGTCAGGGTTAGGTCTGGTATTTGCCATCATCTGGCTCATACTTTCGCATTTTTCGCATACTTGTTGGCCAGATCCTGAGCGTTTTCTGGTTTGGATCACGTAGTAATATGGTACCACACTGAAACAGTGAGTTAATCCGGGATTCAATCTATATTTTAGAGGATAACAGCGGTTAGGTCAGGGTTAGGTCTGGTATTTGCCAGCATCTGGCTCATACTTTCACATTTTTCGCATACATTTTGGCCAGTTCCAGGGCTTTTTCTGGTTTGGATCACGTAGTAATGTGATACTACACTGAAACAGTGAGTTAATCCAGGATTCGATCTATATATTAGAGGGTAACACCGGTTAGGCTTGGGTTAGTTCTGGTATTTGCTATTACCTGGCCCATACTTTGTCATATTTCGTATAAATGTTGGCCAGATCCTGGGCTTGTTCTGGTATCGATCACGTAGTAATGTGGTACCACAATGAAACAGCGGGTTGAACCGGGGTTCGATCAATTTTTTAGAGGATATCACCGGTTAGGTCTGGGTCAGGTCTGGGCTTCGCCATCATCTCGCTCATACTTTCACCTTTTTCGCATACTTGTTGGCGAGATCCTGGGCGTTTGTTGGATTGGATCACGTAGTAATGTGGTACCACACTGCAACTGTGAGTTAAACCTGGATTCAATCTATATTTTAGAGGAAAACACCGGTTAGGCTTGTGTTTGGTCTGGTATTTGCCATCGTCTGGCTCATACTTTCGCATTTTTCACATAATTGTTGGCCTGATCCTGGGCGTTTTCTGGGTTGGGTCACGTACTAATGTGGTACCTCACTGCCACATGGGTTAAACCTGGATTCAATCTATATTTTAGAGGGTAACACCGGTTAGGTCAGGGTTAGGTCTGGTATTTGCCATCATCCGGCTCATACTTTCGCATTTTTCGCATACTTCTTGGCTAGATCCTGGGCGTTTTCTGGGTTGGATCACGTAGTAATATGGTACCACACTGAGACAGTGTGTAAAACCCGGATTCAATCTATATTTTAGAGGGTAACACAGGTTAGGTCAGGGTTAGGTCTGGTATTTGCCATCATCTGGCTCATACTTTCACCTTTTTCGCATACTTGTTGGCGAGATCCTGGGCGTTTTCTGGGTTGGATCAGGTAGTAGTTTGGTACCGCACTGAAACATTGAGTTAATCCTGGATTCGATCTATATATTAGAAGGTAACACCGGTTAGGTCTGTGTTAGCTCAGGTATTTGCCATCATCCGACTCATACTTTCGCATTTTTCGCATACTTATTTGCCAGATACTGGGCGTCTTCTGGTTTGGAACACGTAGTAATATGGTACCACACTGAGACAGTGTGTAAAACCCGGATTCAATCTATATTTTAGAGGGTAACACAGGTTAGGTCAGGGTTAGGTCTGGTATTTGCCATCATCTGGCTCATACTTTCGCATTTTTCGCATACTTGTTGGCCAGATCCTGAGCGTTTTCTGGTTTGGATCACGTAGTAATATGGTACCACACTGAAACAGTGAGTTAATCCGGGATTCAATCTATATTTTAGAGGATAACAGCGGTTAGGTCAGGGTTAGGTCTGGTATTTGCCATCATCTGTCTCATACTTTCGCATTTTTCACATACTTGTTGGCCAGATCCTGGGCGTTTTCTGGGTTGGGTCACGTACTAATGTGGCACCTCACTGCCACATGGGTTAAACCTGGATTCAATCTATATTTTAGAGGATAACACCGGTTAGGTCAGGGTTAGGTCTGGTATTTGCCATCATCCGGCTCATACTTTCGCATTTTTCGCATACTTCTTGGCTAGATCCTGGGCGTTTTCTGGGTTGGATCACGTAGTAGTGTGGTGCCACACTGAAACAGTGAATTAATCCTGGATTCGATCTATATATTGGAGGCTAACACCGGTTAGGTTTGGGTTAGGTCTGGTATTTGCTATTACCTGGCCCATACTTTGTCATATTTCGTATAAATGTTGGCCAGATCCTGGGCTTTTTCTGGTATGGATCACGTAGTAATGTGGTACCACAATGAAACAGCGGGTTGAACCGGGGTCCGATCAATTTTTTAGAGGATATCACTGGTTAGGTCTGGGTCAGGTCTGGGATTCGCCATCATCTCGCTCATACTTTCACCTTTTTCGCATACTTCTTGGCGAGATCCTGGGCGTTTTCTGGGTTGGATCAGGTAGTAGTTTGGTACCGCACTGAAACAGTGAAGTAATCCTGGATTCGATCTATAAATTGGAGGGTAACACAGGTTAGGTCAGGGTTAGGTCTGGTATTTGCCATCATCTGGCTCATACTTTCGCATTTTTCGCATACTTGTTGGCCAGATCCTGAGCGTTTTCTGGTTTGGATCACGTAGTAATATGGTACCACACTGAAACAGTGAGTTAATCCGGGATTCAATCTATATTTTAGAGGATAACAGCGGTTAGGTCAGGGTTAGGTCTGGTATTTGCCATCATCTGTCTCATACTTTCGCATTTTTCACATACTTGTTGGCCAGATCCTGGGCGTTTTCTGGGTTGGGTCACGTACTAATGTGGCACCTCACTGCCACATGGGTTAAACCTGGATTCAATCTATATTTTAGAGGATAACACCGGTTAGGTCAGGGTTAGGTCTGGTATTTGCCATCATCCGGCTCATACTTTCGCATTTTTCGCATACTTCTTGGCTAGATCCTGGGCGTTTTCTGGGTTGGATCACGTAGTAGTGTGGTGCCACACTGAAACAGTGAATTAATCCTGGATTCGATCTATATATTGGAGGCTAACACCGGTTAGGTTTGGGTTAGGTCTGGTATTTGCTATTACCTGGCCCATACTTTGTCATATTTCGTATAAATGTTGGCCAGATCCTGGGCTTTTTCTGGTATGGATCACGTAGTAATGTGGTACCACAATGAAACAGCGGGTTGAACCGGGGTCCGATCAATTTTTTAGAGGATATCACTGGTTAGGTCTGGGTCAGGTCTGGGATTCGCCATCATCTCGCTCATACTTTCACCTTTTTCGCATACTTCTTGGCGAGATCCTGGGCGTTTTCTGGGTTGGATCAGGTAGTAGTTTGGTACCGCACTGAAACAGTGAAGTAATCCTGGATTCGATCTATAAATTGGAGGGTAACACAGGTTAGGTCAGGGTTAGGTCTGGTATTTGCCATCATCTGGCTCATACTTTCGCATTTTTCGCATACTTGTTGGCCAGATCCTGAGCGTTTTCTGGTTTGGATCACGTAGTAATATGGTACCACACTGAAACAGTGAGTTAATCCGGGATTCAATCTATATTTTAGAGGATAACAGCGGTTAGGTCAGGGTTAGGTCTGGTATTTGCCATCATCTGTCTCATACTTTCGCATTTTTCACATACTTGTTGGCCAGATCCTGGGCGTTTTCTGGGTTGGATCAGGTAGTAGTGTGGTACCGCACTGAAACAGTGAAGTAATCCTGGATTCGATCTATATATTGGAGGGTAACACCGGTTAGGTCAGGGTTAGGTCTGGTATTTGCCATCATCCGGCTCATACTTTCGCATTTTTCGCATACTTGTTGGCCAGATCCTGGGCGTTTTCTGGGTTGGATCAGGTAGTAGTGTG
The DNA here is from genome assembly GCF_051014445.1 of Colletes latitarsis. Lineage (NCBI taxonomy): Eukaryota > Metazoa > Arthropoda > Insecta > Hymenoptera > Colletidae > Colletes > Colletes latitarsis. The sequence continues at coordinate 4,014,848 of NC_135145.1, read as the reverse complement.
GTACCGCACTGAAACAGTGAAGTAATCCTGGATTCGATCTATATATTGGAGGGTAACACCGGTTAGGTCAGGGTTAGGTCTGGTATCTGCTATCATCCGTCTCATACTTTCGCATTTTTCGCATACTTGTTGGCCAGATCCTGGGCGTCTTCTGTGTTGGATCAGGTAGTAGTGTGATGCCACACTGAAACAGTGAATTAATCCTGGATTCGATCTATATATTAGAGGGTAACACCAGTTAGGTTTGGGTTAGGTCTGGTATTTGATATTACCTGGCCTATACTTTCGCATATTTCGTATAAATGTTGGCCAGATCCTGGGCTTTTTCTGGTATCGATCACGTAGTAATGTGGTACCACAATGAAACAGCGGGTTGAACCGGGGTTCGATCAATTTTTTAGAGGATATCACCGGTTAGGTCTGGGTCAGGTCTGGGCTTCGCCATCATCTCGCTCATACTTTCACCTTTTTCGCATACTTGTTGGCGAGATCCTGGGCGTTTTTTGGATTGGATCACGTAGTAATGTGGTACCACACTGCAACTGTGAGTTAAACCTGGATTCAATCTATGTTTTAGAGGAAAACACCGGTTTGGCTTGTGTTTGGTCTGGTATTTGCCATCATCTGGCTCATACTTTCGCATTTTTCACATAATTGTTGGCCTGATCCTGGGCGTTTTCTGGGTTGGGTCACGTACTAATGTGGTACCTCACTGCCACATGGGTTAAACCTGGATTCAATCTATATTTTAGAGGGTAACACCGGTTAGGTCAGGGTTAGGTCTGGTATTTGCCATCATCCGGCTCATACTTTCGCATTTTTCGCATACTTCTTGGCTAGATCCTGGGCGTTTTCTGGGTTGGATCACGTAGTAGTGTGATGCCACACTGAAACAGTGAATTAATCCTGGATTCGATCTATATATTGGAGGCTAACACCGGTTAGGTTTGGGTTAGGTCTGGTATTTGCAATTACCTGGCCCATACTTTGTCATATTTCGTATAAATGTTGGCCAGATCCTGGGCTTTTTCTGGTATGGATCACGTAGTAATGTGGTACCACAATGAAACAGCGGGTTGAACCGGGGTCCGATCAATTTTTTAGAGGATATCACCGGTTAGGTCTGGGTCAGGTCTGGGATTCGCCATCATCTCGCTCATACTTTCACCTTTTTCGCATACTTGTTGGCGAGATCCTGGGCGTTTTCTGGGTTGGATCAGGTAGTAGTTTGGTACCGCACTGAAACATTGAGTTAATCCTGGATTCGATCTATATATTAGAAGGTAACACCGGTTAGGTCTGGGTTAGCTCAGGTATTTGCCATCATCCGACTCATACTTTCGCATTTTTCGCATACTTATTTGCCAGATACTGGGCGTCTTCTGGTTTGGAACACGTAGTAATATGGTACCACTCTGAGACAGTGTGTAAAACCCGGATTCAATCTATATTTTAGAGGGTAACACAGGTTAGGTCAGGGTTAGGTCTGGTATTTGCCATCATCTGGCTCATACTTTCGCATTTTTCGCATACTTGTTGGCCAGATCCTGAGCGTTTTCTGGTTTGGATCACGTAGTAATATGGTACCACACTGAAACAGTGAGTTAATCCGGGATTCAATCTATATTTTAGAGGATAACAGCGGTTAGGTCAGGGTTAGGTCTGGTATTTGCCATCATCTGTCTCATACTTTCGCATTTTTCACATACTTGTTGGCCAGATCCTGGGCGTTTTCTGGGTTGGGTCACGTACTAATGTGGCACCTCACTGCCACATGGGTTAAACCTGGATTCAATCTATATTTTAGAGGATAACACCGGTTAGGTCAGGGTTAGGTCTGGTATTTGCCATCATCCGGCTCATACTTTCGCATTTTTCGCATACTTCTTGGCTAGATCCTGGGCGTTTTCTGGGTTGGATCACGTAGTAGTGTGGTGCCACACTAAAACAGTGAATTAATCCTGGATTCGATCTATATATTGGAGGCTAACACCGGTTAGGTTTGGGTTAGGTCTGGTATTTGCTATTACCTGGCCCATACTTTGTCATATTTCGTATAAATGTTGGCCAGATCCTGGGCTTTTTCTGGTATGGATCACGTAGTAATGTGGTACCACAATGAAACAGCGGGTTGAACCGGGGTCCGATCAATTTTTTAGAGGATATCACTGGTTAGGTCTGGGTCAGGTCTGGGATTCGCCATCATCTCGCTCATACTTTCACCTTTTTCGCATACTTCTTGGCGAGATCCTGGGCGTTTTCTGGGTTGGATCAGGTAGTAGTTTGGTACCGCACTGAAACAGTGAAGTAATCCTGGATTCGATCTATAAATTGGAGGGTAACACAGGTTAGGTCAGGGTTAGGTCTGGTATTTGCCATCATCTGGCTCATACTTTCGCATTTTTCGCATACTTGTTGGCCAGATCCTGAGCGTTTTCTGGTTTGGATCACGTAGTAGTATGGTACCACACTGAAACAGTGAGTTAATCCGGGATTCAATCTATATTTTAGAGGATAACAGCGGTTAGGTCAGGGTTAGGTCTGGTATTTGCCATCATCTGTCTCATACTTTCGCATTTTTCACATACTTGTTGGCCAGATCCTGGGCGTTTTCTGGGTTGGATCAGGTAGTAGTGTGGTACCGCACTGAAACAGTGAAGTAATCCTGGATTCGATCTATATATTGGAGGGTAACACCGGTTAGGTCAGGGTTAGGTCTGGTATTTGCCATCATCCGGCTCATACTTTCGCATTTTTCGCATACTTGTTGGCTAGATCCTGGGCGTTTTCTGGGTTGGATCAGGTAGTAGTGTGGTACCGCACTGAAACAGTGAAGTAATCCTGGATTCGATCTATATTTTAGAGGAAAACACCGCTTAGGTCAGGCTTAGGTCATGTATGTGCCAGCATCTGGCTCATACTTTCGCATTTTTCACATACTTGTTGGCCAGATCCTGGGCGTTTTCTGGGTTGGATCAGGTAGTAGTGTGGTACCGCACTGAAACAGTGAAGTAATCCTGGATTCGATCTATATATTGGAGGGTAACACCGGTTAGGTCAGGGTTAGGTCTGGTATTTGCCATCATCCGGCTCATACTTTCGCATTTTTCGCATACTTGTTGGCCAGATCCTGGGCGTTTTCTGGGTTGGATCAGGTAGTAGTGTGGTACCGCACTGAAACAGTGAAGTAATCCTGGATTCGATCTATATATTGGAGGGTAACACCGGTTAGGTCAGGGTTAGGTCTGGTATTTGCTATCATCCGTCTCATACTTTCGCATTTTTCGCATACTTGTTGGCCAGATCCTGGGCGTCTTCTGTGTTGGATCAGGTAGTAGTGTGATGCCACACTGAAACAGTGAATTAATCCTGGATTCGATCTATATATTAGAGGGTAACACCAGTTAGGTTTGGGTTAGGTCTGGTATTTGATATTACCTGGCCTATACTTTCGCATATTTCGTATAAATGTTGGCCAGATCCTGGGCTTTTTCTGGTATGGATCACGTAGTAATGTGGTACCACAATGAAACTGCGAGTTAAACCGTGGTCCGATCAATTCTTTAGAGGATAACACCGGTTAGGTCTGGGTCAGGTCTGGGATTCGCCATCATCTCGCTCATACTTCCACCTTTTTCGCATACTTGTTGGCCAGATCCTGGGCGTTTTCTGGGTTGGAGCAGGTAGTAATGTGGCACCACACTCAAACTGTGATTTAAACCTGGATGCAATCTATATTTTAGGGGATAACACCGGTTAGGTCAGGGATAGGTCTGGTATTTGCCATCATCCGGCTCATACTTTCGCATTTTTCGCATACTTGTTGGCCAGATCCTGGGCGTTTTCTGGGTTGGATCAGGTAGTAGTGTGCTACCGCACTGAAACAGTGAAGTAATCCTGGATTCGATCTATATATTGGAGGATAACACCGGTTAGGTCAGGGTTACGTCTGGTATTTGCCATTATCTGGCTCATACTTTCGCCTTTTTCACCTACTTTTTGGCCAGATCCTGGGCGTTTTCTGGGTTGGATCACGTAGTAGTGTGATGCCACACTGAAACAGTGAATTAATCCTGCATTCGATCTATATATTAGAGGGTAACTCCGGTTAGGTGTGGGTTAGGTCTGGTATTTGATATTACCTGGCCCATACTTTCGCATATTTCGTATAAATGTTGGCCAGATCCTGGGCTTTTTCTGGTATGGATCACGTAGTAATGTAGTACCACAATGAAACAGCGGGTTAAACCGGGGTCCGATCAATTCTTTAGAGGATAACACCGGTTAGGTCTGGGTCAGGTACTGGGATTCGCCATCATCTCGCTCATACTTTCACCTTTTTCGCATAATTGTTGGCCAAATGCTGGCTTTTTCTGGTTTGGATCACGTAGTAATGTGGTACCGCACTGAAACAGTGAAGTAATCCTGGATTCGATCTATATATTAGAGGGTAACACCGGTTAGGTTTGGGTTAGGTCTGGTATTTGCCATCATCTGTCTCATACTTTCGCATTTTTCACCTACTTGTTGGCCAGACACTGGGCGTTTTCCGGGTTGGATCACGTAGTAATGTGGCACCACACTCAAACAGTGACTTAAACCTGCATGCAATCTATATTTTAGAGGATAACACCGGTTAGGTCAGGGTTAGGTCTTGTATTTGCCATCATCCGGCTCATACTTTCGCATTTTTCGCATACTTGTTGGCCAGATCGTGGGCGTCTTCTGGGTTGGAACAGGTAGTAGTGTGGTACCGCACTGAAATAGTGAAGTAATCCAGGATTCGATCTATATATTGGTGGGTCACACCGGTTAGGTCAGGGTTAGTTCTGGTATTTGCCATCATCCGGCTCATACTTACGCATTTTTCGCATACTTGTTGGCCAGATCCTGGGCGTCTTCTGGGTTCGATCAGGTAGTAGTGTGGTACCGCACTGAAACAGTGAAGTAATCCTGGATTCGATCAATATAGTAGAGGGTAACACCGGTTAGGTTTTTGTTGGGTCTTGTATTTGCCATCATCTGGCTCATACTTTCGCATTTATCGCATACTTTTTGGCCAGATCCTGGGCGTTTTCTGGTTTGGGTCACGTAGTAATGTGGTACCACACTGAAACCGTGAGTTAATCCTGGACTCAATCTATATTTTAGAGGATAACAGCGGTTAGGTATGGGTTAGGTCTGGTATTTGATATTACCTGGGCCATACTTTCGCATTTTTCGCATACTTGTTGGCCAGAACCAGGGCTTTTTCTGGTATGGACCACGTAGTAATGTGGTATCACAATGAAGCAGCGGGTTAAACCGGGGTCCGATCAATTCTTTAGAGGATAACACCGGTTAGGCCTGGGTCAGGTCTGGGATTCGCCATCATCTCGCTCATACTTTCGCATTTTTCGCATACTTGTTGACCAGATCCAGGGCGTTTTCTGGTTTGGATCACGTAGTGATGTGGTACCACACTGAAACAGTGAGTTAATCCTGGATTCGATCTATATATTAGAGGGTAACACCGGTTAGGTTTGGGTTAGGTCTGGTATTTGCCATCATCTGGCTCATACATTCGCATTTTTCGCATACTTGTTGGCCAGATCCAGGGCGTTTTCTGGTTTGGGTCACGTAGTAATGTGGTACCAAACTGCAACTGTGAGTTAAACCTGGATTCAATCTATATTTTAGAGGATAACACCGGTTAGGTCAGGGTTAGGTCTAGTATTTGCCATCGTCTGCCTCATACTTTCGCATTTTTCGCATACTTGTTGGCCAGCTCCAGGGCGTTTTCAGGTTTGGATCACGTAGTAATGTGGTACCATACTGAAACAGTGAGTTAATTCTGGATTCGATCTATATATTAGAGGGTAACACCGGTTAGGTTTGGGTTAGGTCTGGTATTTGCCATCATCTGGCTCATACTTTCGCCTTTTTCACCTACTTCTTGGCCTGATCCTGGGCGTTTTCTGGGTTGGATCACGTAGTAATGTGGCACCACACTTAAACAGTGAGTTAAATCTGGATTCAATCTATATATTAGAGGGTAACACCGGTTAGGTTTGGGTTAGGTCTGGGATTCGCCATCATCTCGCTCATACTTTCGCATTTTTCGCATACTTGTTGGCCAGCTCCAGGGCGTTTTCAGGTTTGGATCACGTAGTAATGTGGTACCACACTGAAACAGTGAGTTAATCCTGGATTCGATCTATATATTAGAGGGTAACACCGGTTAGGTTTGGGTTAGGTCTGGCATTTGCCATCATCTGGCTAATACTTTCGCATTTTTCGCATACTTGTTGGCCAGATCCAGGGCGTTCTCTGGTTTGGATCACGTAGTAATGTGGTACCACACTGCCAGATGAGTTAAACATGGATTCAATCTATATTTTAGAGGATAACAACGGTTAGGTCAGGGTTAGGTCTGGCATTTGCCATCATCTGGCTCATGCTTTCGCATTTTTCGCATACTTTTTGGCCAGATCCAGGGCGTTTTCTGGTTTGGGTCACGTAGTAATATGGTGCCACACTGCCAGATGAGTTAAACATGGATTCAATCTATATTTTAGAGGATAACAATGGTTAGGTCAGGGTTAGTTCTGGTATTTGCCATCATCTGGCTCATACATTCGCATTTTTCGCATACTTGTTGGCCAGATCCTGGGCGTTTTCTGGTTTGGGTCACGTAGTAATGTGGTACCAAATTGCAACTGTGAGTTACACCTGGATTCAATCTATATTTTAGAGGATAACACCGGTTAGGTCAGGGTTAAGTCTAGTATTTGCAATCGTCTGCCTTTACTTTCGCATTTTTCGCATACTTGTTGGCCAGCTCCAGGGCGTTTTCAGGTTTGGATCACGTAGTAATGTGGTACCACACTGAAACAGTGAGTTAATCCTGGGTTCGATCTATATATTAGAGGGTAACACCGGTTAGGTCAGGGTTAGGTCTGGTATTTTCCACCATCTGGCCCATACTTTCGCATTTTTCGTATACTTGTTGGCCAGATCCTGGGCGTTTTCTGGGTTGGATCAGGTAGCAGTGTGGTACCGCACTGAAGTAGTGAAGTAATCCTGGATTCGATCTATATATTAGAGGGTAACACCGGTTAGGTTTTGATTAGGTCTGGTATTTGCCATCACGTGGCTCATACTTTCGCATTTTTCGCATACTTGTTGGCCAGATCCTGGGCGTTTTCTGGTTTGGGTCACGTAGTAATGTGGTGCCACACTGCAACAGTGAGTTAATCCTGGATTCAATCTATATTTTAGAGGATAACACCGGTTAGGTCAGAGTTAGGTCTGGTATTTTCCATCATCTGGCTCATACTTTCGCCTTTTTCACCTACTTGTTGGCCTGATCCTGGGCGTTTTCTGGGTTGGATCACGTAGTAATGTGGTACCACACTGCCACATGAGTTAAACCTGGGTTCAATCTATATTTTAGAGGATAACACCGGTTAGGTCAGGGTTAGGACTGGCATTTGCCATCATCTGGCAAATACTTTCGCATTTTTCGCATACTTGTTCGCCAGATCCAGGGCGTTTTCTGCTTTGGGTCACGTAGTAATGTGGTACCACACTGCCACATGAGTTAAACCTGGATTCAATCTATATTTTAGTGGATAACACCGCTTAGGTCAGGGTTAGGACTGGCATTTGTCATCATCTGGCTAATACTTTCGCATTTTTCGCATACTTGTTGGCCAGATCCAGGGCGTCTTCTGGTTTGGATCACGTAGTAATGTGGTACCACACTGCCAGATGAGTTAAACCTGGATTCAATCTATATTTTAGAGGATAACACCGGTTAGGTCAGGGTTAGGTCTGGTATTTGCCATCATCCGGCTCATATATTCGCATTTTTCGCGTACTTGTTGGCCAGATCCAGGGCGTTTTCTGCTTTGGGTCACGTAGTAATGTGGTACCACACTGCCACATGAGTTAAACCTGGATTCAATCTATATTTTAGAGGATAACACCGCTTAGGTCAGGGTTAGGACTGGCATTTGTCATCATCTGGCTCATACTTTCGCATATTTCGCATACTTGTTGGCCAGATCCTGGGCGTTTTCTGGTTTGGATCACGTAGTAATGTGGCACCACACTGCAACCGTGAGTTAAACCTGGATTCAATCTATATTTTAGAGGATAACACCGGTTAGGTCAGGGTTAGGTCTGGTATTTGCCATCATCCGGCTCATACTTTCGCATTTTTCGCATACTTGTTCGCCAGATCCAGGGCGTTTTCTGGTTTGGATCACGTAGTAATGTGGTACCACACTGCCACATGAGTTAAACCTGGATTCAATCTATATTTTAGAGGATAACACCGGTTAGGTCAGGGTTAGGACTGGCATTTGCCATCATCTGGCTAATACTTTCGCATTTTTCGTATACTTGTTGGCCAGATCCAGGGCGTTTTCTGGTTTGGATCACGTAGTAATGTGGTACCACACTGCCAGATGAGTTAAACCTGGATTCACTCTATATTTTAGAGGATAACACCGGTTAGGTCAGGGTTAGGTCTGGTATTTGCCATCATCCGGCTCATATATTCGCATTTTTCGCGTACTGGTTTGCCAGATCCAGGGCGTTTTCTGCTTTGGTTCACGTAGTAATGTGGTGCCACACTGCAACAGTGAGTTAAACCTGGATTCAATCTATATTTTAGAGGATAACACCGGTTAGGTCAGGGTTAAGTCTAGTATTTGCCATCATCTGCATCATACTTTCGCATTTTTCGCATACTTGTTGGCCAGCTCCAGGGTGTTTTCTGGTTTGTATCACGTAGTAATGTGGTACCACACTGAAACAGTGAGTTAATCCTGGATTCGATCTATATATTAGAGGGTAACACCGGTTAGGTCAGGGTTAGGTCTGGTATTTCCTATTATCTGGCACATACTTTCGTATTTTTCGCATACTTTTTGGCCAGATCCTGTGCGTTTTCTGGTTTGGGTCACGTAGTAATGTGGTGCCACACTGAAACCGTGAGTTTATCCTGTATTCAATCTATATTTTAGAGGATAGCAGCGGTTAGGTCAGGGTTAGGTCTGGTATTTGCCATCTTCTGGCCCATACTTTCGCATTTTTCGCATACTTGTTGGCCAGATCCTGGGCGTTTTCTGGTTAGGGTCACGTAGTAATATGGTGCCACACGGCAACAGTGAGTTAAACCTGGATTCAATCTATATTTTAGAGGATAACACCGGTTAGGTCAGGGTTAGGTCTGGTATTTGCCATCATCCGGCTCATATATTCGCATTTTTCGCGTACTTGTTGGCCAGATCCAGGGCGTTTTCTGCTTCGGGTCACGTAGTAATGTGGTGCCACTCTGCAACAGTGAGTTAAACCTGGATTCAATCTATATAATAGAAGAATAACACCAGTTAGGTCAGGGTTAGGACTGGCATTTGCCATCATCTGGCTAATACTTTCGCATTTTTCGTATACTTGTTGGCCAGATCCAGGGCGTTTTCTGGTTTGGATCACGTAGTAATGTGGTACCACACTGCCAGATGAGTTAAACCTGGATTCAATCTATATTTTAGAGGATAACACCGGTTAGGTCAGGGTTAGGTCTGGTATTTGCCATCATCCGGCTCATATATTCGCATTTTTCGCGTACTGGTTCGCCAGATCCAGGGCGTTTTCTGCTTTGGTTCACGTAGTAATGTGGTGCCACACTGCAACAGTGAGTTATACCTGGATTCAATCTATATTTTAGAGGATAACACCGGTTAGGTCAGGGTTAAGTCTAGTATTTGCCATCGTCTGCCTCATACTTTCGCATTTTTCGCATACTTGTTGGCCAGCTCCAGGGTGTTTTCTGGTTTGTATCACGTAGTAATGTGGTACCACACTGAAACAGTGAGTTAATCCTGGATTCGATCTATATATTAGAGGGTAACACCGGTTAGGTCAGGGTTAGGTCTGGTATTTCCTATTATCTGGCACATACTTTCGTATTTTTCGCATACTTTTTGGCCAGATCCTGTGCGTTTTCTGGTTTGGGTCACGTAGTAATGTGGTGCCACACTGAAACCGTGAGTTTATCCTGTATTCAATCTATATTTTAGAGGATAGCAGCGGTTAGGTCAGGGTTAGGTCTGGTATTTGCCATCTTCTGGCCCATACTTTCGCATTTTTCGCATACTTGTTGGCCAGATCCTGGGCGTTTTCTGGTTAGGGTCACGTAGTAATATGGTGCCACACGGCAACAGTGAGTTAAACCTGGATTCAATCTATATTTTAGAGGATAACACCGGTTAGGTCAGGGTTAGGTCTGGTATTTGCCATCATCCGGCTCATATATTCGCATTTTTCGCGTACTTGTTGGCCAGATCCAGGGCGTTTTCTGCTTCGGGTCACGTAGTAATGTGGTGCCACTCTGCAACAGTGAGTTAAACCTGGATTCAATCTATATAATAGAAGAATAACACCAGTTAGGTCAGGGTTAGGACTGGCATTTGCCATCATCTGGCTAATACTTTCGCATTTTTCGTATACTTGTTGGCCAGATCCAGGGCGTTTTCTGGTTTGGATCACGTAGTAATGTGGTACCACACTGCCAGATGAGTTAAACCTGGATTCAATCTATATTTTAGAGGATAACACCGGTTAGGTCAGGGTTAGGTCTGGTATTTGCCATCATCCGGCTCATATATTCGCATTTTTCGCGTACTGGTTCGCCAGATCCAGGGCGTTTTCTGCTTTGGTTCACGTAGTAATGTGGTGCCACACTGCAACAGTGAGTTATACCTGGATTCAATCTATATTTTAGAGGATAACACCGGTTAGGTCAGGGTTAAGTCTAGTATTTGCCATCGTCTGCCTCATACTTTCGCATTTTTCGCATACTTGTTGGCCAGCTCCAGGGTGTTTTCTGGTTTGTATCACGTAGTAATGTGGTACCACACTGAAACAGTGAGTTAATCCTGGATTCGATCTATATATTAGAGGGTAACACCGGTTAGGTCAGGGTTAGGTCTGGTATTTCCTATTATCTGGCACATACTTTCGTATTTTTCGCATACTTTTTGGCCAGATCCTGTGCGTTTTCTGGTTTGGGTCACGTAGTAATGTGGTACCACACTGAAACAGTGAGTTAATCCTGGGTTCGATCTATATATTAGAGGGTAACACCGGTTAGGTCAGGGTTAGTTCTGGTATTTGCCATCATCCGGCTCATATATTCGCATTTTTCGCGTACTTGTTGGCCAGATCCTGGGCGTTTTCTGGTTAGGGTCACGTAGTAATATGGTGCCACACGGCAACAGTGAGTTAAACCTGGATTCAATCTATATTTTAGAGGATAACACCGGTTAGGTCAGGGTTAGGTCTGGTATTTGCCATCATCCGGCTCATATATTCGCATTTTTCGCGTACTTGTTGGCCAGATCCAGGGCGTTTTCTGCTTCGGCTCACGTAGTAATGTGGTGCCACTCTGCAACAGTGAGTTAAACCTGGATTCAATCTATATAATAGAAGAATAACACCAGTTAGGTCAGGGTTAGGACTGGCATTTGCCATCTTCTGGCCCATACTTTCGCATTTTTCGCATACTTGTTGGCCAGATCCTGGGCGTTTTCTGGTTAGGGTCACGTAGTAATATGGTGCCACACGGCAACAGTGAGTTAAACCTGGATTCAATCTATATTTTAGAGGATAACACCGGTTAGGTCAGGGTTAGGTCTGGTATTTGCCATCATCCGGCTCATATATTCGCATTTTTCGCGTACTTGTTGGCCAGATCCAGGGCGTTTTCTGCTTTGGGTCACGTAGTAATGTGGTGCCACACTGCAACAGTGAGTTAAACCTAGATTCAATCTATACTTTAGAGGATAACACCGGTTAGGTCAGGGTTAAGTCTAGTATTTGCCATCGTCTGCCTCATACTTTCGCATTGTTCGCATACTTGTTGGCCAGCTCCAGGGCGTTTTCAGGTTTGGATCACGTAGTAATGTGGTACCACACTGAAACAGTGAGTTAATCCTGGGTTCGATCTATATATTAGAGGGTAACACCGGTTAGGTCAGGGTTAGTTCTGGTATTTTCCACCATCTGGCCCATACTTTCGCATTTTTCGTATACTTGTTGGCCAGATCCTGGGCGTTTTCTGGGTTGGATCAGGTAGTAGTGTGGTACCGCACTGAAATAGTGAAGTAATCCTGGATTCGATCTATATATTAGAGGGTAACACCGGTTAGGTTTGGGTTAGGTCTGGTATTTGCCATCACGTGGCTCATACTTTCGCATTTTTCGCATACTTGTTGGCCAGATCCTTGGCGTTTTCTGGTTTGGGTCACGTAGTAATGTGGTGCCACACTGCAACAGTGAGTTAATCCTGGATTCAATCTATATTTTAGAGGATAACACCGGTTAGGTCAGAGTTAGGTCTGGTATTTTCCATCATCTGGCTCATGCTTTCGCCTTTTTCACCTACTTGTTGGCCTGATCCTGGGCGTTTTCTGGTTTGGGTCACGTAGTAATGTGGTATCACACTGAAACCGCGATTTTATCCTGTATTCAATCTATATTTTAGAGGATAACAGCGGTTAGGTCAGGGTTAGTTCTGGTATTTGCCATCATCTGGCCCATACTTTCGCATTTTTCGCATACTTGTTGGCTAGATCCAGGGCGTTTTCTGCTTTGGGTCACGTAGTAATGTGGTACCACACTGTCACATGAGTTAAACCTGGATTCAATCTATATTTTAGAGGATAACACCGCTTAGGTCAGGGTTAGGACTGGCATTTGTCATCATCTGGCTAATACTTTCGCATTTTTCGCATACTTGTTGGCCAGATCCAGGGTGTCTTCTGGTTTGGATCACGTAGTAATGTGGTACCACACTGCCAGATGAGTTAAACCTGGATTCAATCTATATTTTAGAGGATAACACCGGTTAGGTCAGGGTTAGGTCTGGTATTTGCCATCATCCGGCTCATATATTCGCATTTTTCGCGTACTTGTTGGCCAGATCCAGGGCGTTTTCTGCTTCGGGGCACGTAGTAATGTGGTGCCACTCTGCAACAGTGAGTTAAACCTGGATTCAATCTATACTTTAGAGGATAACACCGGTTAGGTCAGGGTTAAGTCTAGTATTTGCCATCGTCTGCCTCATACTTTCGCATTGTTCGCATACTTGTTGGCCAGCTCCAGGGCGTTTCAGGTTTGGATCACGTAGTAATGTGGTACCACACTGAAACAGTGAGTTAATCCTGGATTCGATCTATATATTAGAGGGTAACACCGGTTAGGTCAGGGTTAGGTCTGGTATTTGCCATCAACCGGCTCATACTTTCGCATATTTCGCATACTTGTTGGCCAGATCCTGGGCGTTTTCTGGTTTGGATCACGTAGTAATGTGGCACCACACTGCAACCGTGACTTAAACCTGGATTCAATCTATATTTTAGAGGATAACACCGGTTAGGTCAGGGTTAGGTCTGGTATTTGCCATCATCCGGCTCATATATTCGCATTTTTCGCGTACTTGTTGGCCAGATCCAGGGCGTTTTCTGCTTCGGGTCACGTAGTAATGTGGTGCCACTCTGCAACAGTGAGTTAAACCTGGATTCAATCTATATATTAGAGGGTAACACCGGTTAGGTCAGGGTTAGGTCTGGTATTTGCCATCAACCGGCTCATACTTTCGCATATTTCGCATACTTGTTGGCCAGATCCTGGGCGTTTTCTGGTTTGGATCACGTAGTAATGTGGCACCACACTGCAACCGTGAGTTAAACCTGGATTCAATCTATATTTTAGAGGATAACACCGGTTAGGTCAGGGTTAGGTCTGGTATTTGCCATCATCCGGCTCATACTTTCGCATTTTTCGCATACTTGTTGGCCAGATCCTGTGCGTTTTCTGGTTTGGATCACGTAGTAATGTGGTACCACACTGCCACATGAGTTAAACCTGGGTTCAATCAATATTTTAGAGGATAACACCGGTTAGGTCAGGGTTAGGACTGGCATTTGCCATCATCTGGCTAATACTTTCGCATTTTTCGCATACTTGTTCGCCAGATCCAGGGCGTTTTCTGGTTTGGATCACGTAGTAATGTGGTACCACACTGCCACATCAGTTAAACCTGGATTCAATCTATATTTTAAAGGATAACACCGGTTAGGTCAGGGTTGGGACTGGCATTTGCCATCATCTGGCTAATACTTTCGCATTTTTCGTATACTTGTTGGCCAGATCCAGGGCGTTTTCTGGTTTGGATCACGTAGTAATGTGGTACCACACTGCCAGATGAGTTAAACCTGGATTCAATCTATATTTTAGAGGATAACACCGGTTAGGTCAGGGTTAGGTCAGGGTTAGGTCTGGTATTTGCCATCAACCGGCTCATACTTTCGCATATTTCGCATACTTGTTGGCCAGATCCTGGGCGTTTTCTGGTTTGGATCACGTAGTAATGTGGCACCACACTGCAACCGTGAGTTAAACCTGGATTGAATCTATATTTTAGAGGATAACACCGGTTAGGTCAGGGTTAGGTCTGGTATTTGCCATCATCCGGCTCATACTTTCGCATTTTTCGCATACTTTTTGGCCAGATCCTGGGCGTTTTCTGGTTTGGGTCACGTAGTAATGTGGTATCACACTGAAACCGTGATTTTATCCTGTACTCAATCTATATTTTAGATGATAACAGCGGTTAGGTCAGGGTTAGTTCTGGTATTTGCCATCATCTGGCCCATACTTTCGCATTTTTCGCATACTTGTTGGCCAGATCCTGGGCGTTTTCTGGTTTGGGTCACGTAGTAATATGGTGCCACACTGCAACAGTGAGTTAAACCTGGATTCAATCTATATTTTAGAGGATAACACCGGTTAGGTCAGGGTTAGGTCTGGTATTTTCAATCATCTGGCTCATGCTTTCGCTTTTTTCGCATACTTTTTGGCCAGATCCTGGGCGTTTTCTGGGTTGGATCACGTAGTAGTGTGATGCCACACTGAAACAGTGAATTAATCCTGGATTCGATCTATAAATTTGAGGGCAACACCGGTTAGGTTTGGGTTAGGCCTGGTGTTTGCCATCATCTGGCTCATACATTCGCATTTTTCGTATACTTGTTGGCCAGATCCAGGTCGTTTTCTGGTATGGATCACGTAGTAATGTGGTACCACACTGCCACATGAGTTAAACCTGGATTCAATCTATATTTTAGAGGATATCAACGGTTAGGTCAGGGTTAGGTCTGGTATTTGCCATCATCCAGCTCATATATTCGCATTTTTCGCGTACTTGTTGGCCAGATCCAGGGCGTTTTCAGGTTTGGATCAGGTAGTAATGTGGTGCCACACTGCAACAGTGAGTTAAACATGGATTCAATCTATATTTTAGAGGATAACACCGGTTAGGTCAGGGATAGGTCTGGTATTTGCCATCATCTCGCTCATACTTTCGCCTTTTTCGCATAATTGTAGGCCAAATGCTGGCTTTTTCTGGCTTGGATCACGTAGTAATGTGGTACCACACTGAAGCCGTGAGTTTATCCTGTATTCAATCTATATTTTAGAGGATAGCAGCGGTTAGGTCAGGGTTAGGTCTGGTATTTGCCATCTTCTGGCCCATACTTTCGCATTTTTCGCATACTTGTTGGCCAGATCCTGGGCGTCTGGTTAGGGTCACGTAGTAATATGGTGCCACACGGCAACAGTGAGTTAAACCTGGATTCAATCTATATTTTAGAGGATAACACCGGTTAGGTCAGGGTTAGGTCTGGTATTTGCCATCTTCTGGCCCATACTTTCGTATTTTTCGCATACTTTTTGGCCAGATCTTGGGCGTTTTCTGGTTTGGGTCACGTAGTAATGTGGTGCCACACTGAAACCGTGAGTTTATCCTGTATTCAATCTATATTTTAGAGGATAGCAGCGGTTAGGTCAGGGTTAGGTCTGGTATTTGCCATCTTCTGGCCCATACTTTCGCATTTTTCGCATACTTGTTGACCAGATCCTGGGCGTTTTCTGGTTAGGGTCACGTAGTAATATGGTGCCACACGGCAACAGTGAGTTAAACCTGGATTCAATCTATATTTTAGAGGATAACACCGGTTAGGTCAGGATTAGGTCTGCTATATGCCATCATCAGGTTCATACTTTCGCATTTTTCGCATACTTGTTGGCCAGCTCCAGGGCGTTTTCAGGTTTGGATCACGTAGTAATGTGGTACCACACTGAAACAGTGAGTTAATCCTGGGTTCGATCTATATATTAGAGGGTAACACCGGTTAGGTCAGGGTTAGTTCTGGTATTTTCCACCATCTGGCCCATACTTTCGCATTTTTCGTATACTTGTTGGCCAGATCCTGGGCGTTTTCTGGGTTGGATCAGGTAGTAGTGTGGTACCGCACTGAAATAGTGAAGTAATCCTGGATTCGCTCTATATATTAGAGGGTAACACCGGTTAGGTTTGGGTTAGGTCTGGTATTTGCCATCACGTGGCTCATACTTTCGCATTTTTCGCATACTTGTTGGCCAGATCCTGGGCGTTTTCTGGTTTGGGTCACGTAGTAATGTGGTGCCACACTGCAACAGTGAGTTAATCCTGGATTCAATCTATATTTTAGAGGATAACACCGGTTAGGTCAGAGTTAGGTCTGGTATTTTCCATCATCTGGCTCATACTTTCGCCTTTTTCACCTACTTGTTGGCCTGATCCTGGGCGTTTTCTGGGTTGGATCACGTAGTAATGTGGTACCACACTGCCACATGAGTTAAACCTGGGTTCAATCTATATTTTAGAGGATAACACCGGTTAGGTCAGGGTTAGGACTGGCATTTGCCATCATCTGGCTAATACTTTCGCATTATTCGCATACTTGTTCGCCAGATCCAGGGCGTTTTCTGCTTTGGGTCACGTAGTAATGTGGTACCACACTGCCACATGAGTTAAACCTGGATTCAATCTATATTTTAGAGGATAACACCGCTTAGGTCAGGGTAAGGACTGGCATTTGTCATCATCTGGCTAATACTTTCGCATTTTTCGCATACTTGTTGGCCAGATCCAGGGTGTCTTCTGGTTTGGATCACGTAGTAATGTGGTACCACACTGCCAGATGAGTTAAACCTGGATTCAATCTATATTTTAGAGGATAACACCGGTTAGGTCAGGGTTAGGTCTGGTATTTGCCATCATCCGGCTCATATATTCGCATTTTTCGCGTACTTGTTGGCCAGATCCAGGGCGTTTTCTGCTTCGGGTCACGTAGTAATGTGGTACCACACTGCCACATGAGTTAAACCTGGATTCAATCTATACTTTAGAGGATAACACCGGTTAGGTCAGGGTTAAGTCTAGTATTTGCCATCGTCTGCCTCATACTTTCGCATTGTTCGCATACTTGTTGGCCAGCTCCAGGGCGTTTTCTGGTTTGGATCACGTAGTAATGTGGCACCACACTGCAACCGTGAGTTAAACCTGGATTCAATCTATATTTTAGAGGATAACACCGGTTAGGTCAGGGTTAGGTCTGGTATTTGCCATCATCCGGCTCATACTTTCGCATTTTTCGCATACTTGTTGGCCAGATCCTGGGCGTTTTCTGGTTTGGATCACGTAGTAATGTGGTACCGCACTGCCACATGAGTTAAACCTGGGTTCAATCTATATTTTAGAGGATAACACCGGTTAGGTCAGGGTTAGGACTGGCATTTGCCATCATCTGGCTAATACTTTCACATTTTTCGCATACTTGTTCGCCAGATCCAGGGCGTTTTCTGGTTTGGATCACGTAGTAATGTGGTACCACACTGCCAGATGAGTTAAACCTGGATTCAATCTATATTTTAGAGGATAACACCGGTTAGGTCAGGGTTAGGTCTGGTATTTGCCATCATCCGGCTCATATATTCGCATTTTTCGCGTACTTGTTGGCCAGATCCAGGGCGTTTTCTGCTTTGGGTCACGTAGTAATGTGGTGCCACACTGCAACAGTGAGTTAAACCTGGATTCAATCTATATTTTAGAGGATAACACCGGTTAGGTCAGGGTTAAGTCTAGTATTTGCCATCGTCTGCCTCATACTTTCGCATTTTTCGCATACTTGTTGGCCAGCTCCAGGGCGTTTTCTGGTTTGGATCACGTAGTAATGTGGTACCACACTGAAACAGTGAGTTAATCCTGGATTCGATCTATATATTAGAGGGTAACACCGGTTAGTTCAGGGTTAGGTCTGGTATTTCCTATTGTCTGGCACATACTTTCGTATTTTTCGCATACTTCTTGGCCAGATCCTGGGCGTTTTCTGGTTTGGGTCACGTAGTAATGTGGTGCCACACTGAAACCGTGAGTTTATCCTGTATTCAATCTATATTTTAGAGGATAGCAGCGGTTAGGTCAGGGTTAGGTCTGGTATTTGCCATCTTCTGGCCCATACTTTCGCATTTTTCGCATACTTGTTGGCCAGATCCTGGGCGTTTTCTGGTTAGGGTCACGTAGTAATATGGTGCCACGCGGCGACAGTGAGTTAATCCTGGGTTCGATCTATATATTAGAGGGTAACACCGGTTAGGTCAGGGTTAGGTCTGGTATTTTCCACCATCTGGCCCATACTTTCGCATTTTTCGTATACTTGTTGGCCAGATCCTGGGCGTTTTCTGGGTTGGATCAGGTAGTAGTGTGGTACCGCACTGAAATAGTGAAGTAATCCTGGATTCGATCTATATATTAGAGGGTAACACCGGTTAGGTCAGGGTTAGGTCTGGTATTTGCCATCATCCGGCTCATACTTTCGAATTGTTCGGATACTTGTTGGCCAGCTCCAGGGCGTTTTCAAGTTTGGATCACGTAGTAATATGGTACCACACTGAAACAGTGAGTTAATCCTGGATTCGATCTATATATTAGAGGGTAACACCGGTTAGGTCAGGGTTAGGTCTGGTATTTGCCATCATCCGGCTCATACTTTCGCATGTTTCGCATACTTGTTGGCCAGATCCTGGGCGTTTTCTGGTTTGGATCACGTAGTAATGTGGCACCACACTGCAACCGTGAGTTAAACCTGGATTCAATCTATATTTTAGAGGATAACACCGGTTAGGTCAGGGTTAGGTCTGGTATTTGCCATCATCCGGCTCATACTTTCGCATTTTTCGCATACTTGTTGGCCAGATCCTGGGCGTTTTCGGGTTTGAATCACGTAGTAATGTGGTACCACACTGTAACAGTCAATTAAACCTGGTTTCGATCAATATTTTAGAGGATAAAACCGGTTAGGTCTGGATTAGGTCTGGGTTATGTCCACATCTGGCTCATGATTTTGCCTTTTTCGCATTCCTGTTGGTCAGAACCTCGGTTTTCTCTTGTTTGAATCAGGTAGTAGTGTGGTACCACACTGAAACAGACAATTTAACTTGTTTTCGATGAATATCTTACAGGATAAAACCGCTTAGGTCTGGGTTAGGTCTGGGTTATGCCCGCATCTGGCTCATGATTTTACCTTCTTCGCATACTTGTTGGACAGATCCTGGGGGTTTTCGGGTTTGAATCACGTAGTAATGTGGTACCACATTGAAACAGTCAATTAAACCTGATTTCGATGAATATTTTAGAGGATAAAACCGGTTAGGTCTGGGTTAGGTCTGGGTTATGCCCGCTTCTGGCTCATGATTTTGCCTTCTTCTCATACTTGTTGGCCAGATCCTTGGTTTTTTTCGGGTTTGAATCACGTAGTAATGTGGTACCACGAAGTAACAGTGAATTAAACCTGGATTCGGTCAGTATTTTAGTCGGTAACACCGGTTAGGCCTGGGTTAGGTCTGGGTTATGCCCCCATCTAACTCATGATTATACCATCTTCGCATACTTGTTGGACAGATCCTGGGTTTTTTCGGGTTTGAATCACGTAGTAATGTGGTACCACACAAAACAGTCAATTAAACCTGGTTTCGATCAATATTTTGGAGGATAAAACCGATTAGGTCTGGGTTAGGTCTGGGTTATGTCCGCATCTGGCTCATGATTTTGCCTTCTTCGCATACTTGTTGGCCACATCCTGGGTTTTTTCGGATTTGAATCACGTAGTAAAGTGGTACCACACTGTAACAGTCAATTAAACCTGGTTTCGATCAATATTTTAGAGGATAAAACCGGTTAGGTCTGGATTAGGTCTGGGTTATGTCCACATCTGGCTCATGATTTTGCCTTTTTCGCATCCCTGTTGGTCAGAACCTCGGTTTTCTCTTGTTTGAATCAGGTAGTAATGTGGTACCACACTGAAACAGACAATTTAACTTGTTTTCGATGAATATCTTAGCGGATAAAACCGATTAGGTCTGGGTTAGGTCTGGGTTATGCCCGCATCTGGCTCATGATTTTACCTTCTTCGCATACTTGTTCGACAGATCCTGGGGTTTTTCGGGTTTGAATCACGTAGTAATGTGGTACCACACTGAAACAGACAATTAAACCTGGTTTCGATCAATATCTTAGAGGATAACACCGGTTAGGTCTGGGTTAGGTCTGGGTTATGCCCGCATCTGGCTCATGATTTTGCCTTTTCCGCATTCTTGTTGGCCAGATCCTTGGTTTTCTCTGGTTCGAATCGCGTAGTAATGTGGTACCACACTGAAACAGACAATTAAACCTGGTTTCGATCAATATTTTAGAGGATAACACCGATTAGGTCTGGGTTAGGTCTGGGTTATGGCCGCATCTGGCTCATGATTTTACCTTTTTCGCATTCCTGTTGGTCAGAACCTCGGTTTTCTCTTGTTTGAATCAGGTAGTAATGTGGTACCACACTGAAACAGACAATAAAACTTGTTTTCGATCAATATTTTAGAGGATAAAACCGGTTAGGTCTGGGTTAGGTCTGGGTTATGCCCGCTTCTGGCCCATGATTTTTCCTTCTTCTCATACTTGTTGGCCAGATCCTTGGTTTTTTCGGGTTTGAATCCCATAGTAATGTGGTACCACACTGTAGCAGTCAATTAAACCTGGTTTCGATCAATATTTTAGAGGATAAAACCGGTTGGGTCTGGATTAGGTCTGGATTATGTCCACATCTGGCTCATGATTTTGCCTTTTTCGCATTCCTGTTGGTCAGAACCTCGGTTTTCTCTTGTTTGAATCAGGTAGTAGTGTGGTACCACACTGCAACAGACAATTTAACTTGTTTTCGATGAATATCTTAGAGGATAAAACCGATTAGGTCTGGGTTAGGTCTGGGTTATGCCCGCATCTGGCTCATGATTTTGCCTTCTTCGCATACTTGTTGGCCAGATCCTTGGTTTTTTAGGATTTGAATCACGTATTAATGTGGTACCACGAAGTAACAGTGAATTAAACCTGGATTCGGTCAGTATTCTAGTCGGTAACACCGGTTAGGCCTGGGTTAGGTCTGGGTTATGCCCCCATCTAACTCATGATTTTACCATCTTCGCATACTTGTTGGACAGATCCTGGGTTTTTTCGGGTTTGAATCACGTAGTAATGTGGTACCACAGCGAAACAGTCAATGAAACCTGGTTTCGATCAATATTTTAGAGGATAAAACCGGTTAGGTCTGGGTTAGGTATGGGTTATGCCCACATCTGGCTCATGATTTTGCCTTTTCCGCATTCCTGTTGAGCAGAACCTTGGTTTTATCTTGTTTGAATCAGGTAGTAATGTGGTACCACACTGAAACAGACAATTAAACCTGGTTACGATCCACATTTTAGAACATAACACCGGTTAGGTCTGGATTAGGTCTGGGTTATGCCCGCATCTGGCTCATGATTTTGCCTTCTTCGCATACTTGTTGGCCAGATCCTGGGTTTTTTCGCGTTTGAATCACGTAGTAATGTGGAACCACACAGTAACAGTCAATTAAACCTGATTTCCATGAATATTTTAGAGGATAAAACCGGTTAGGTCTGAGTTAGGTGTGGGTAATGCCCGCATCTGGCTCATGATTTTGCCTTCTTCGCATACTTGTTGGCCAGATCCTGGGTTTTTTCGGATTTGAATCACGTAGTAATGTGGTGCGACACTGTAACAGACAATTAAACCTGGTTTCGATCCACATTTTAGAACATAACACCGGTAAGGTCTGGGTTAGGTCTGGGTTTGCCCGCATCTGGCTCATGATTTTACATTCTTCGCATACTTGTTGGACAGATCCTAGGACTTTTCGGGTTTGAATCACGTAGTAATGTGGTACCACACTGAAACAGTCAATTAAACCTGGTTTTGATCAATATTTTAGAGGATAACACCGGTCAGTTCTGGGTTAGGACTGGATTATGTCCACATCTGGCTCATGATTTTGGCTTTTTCGCATTCCTGTTGGTCAGAACCTCGGCATTCTCTTGTTTGAATCAGGTAGTAATGTGGTACCACACTGAAACAGACAATTAAACTTGTTGTCGATGAATATCTTAGAGGATAAAACGGATTAGGTCTGGGTTAGGTCTGGGTTATACCCGCATCTGGCTCATGATTTTGCCTCCTTCGCATACTTGTTGGCCACATCCTTGGTTTTTTCGGATTTGAATCACGTAGTAAAGTGGTACCACACTGTAACAGTCAACTAAACCTGGTTTCGATCAATATTTTACAGAATAAAACCGTTTAGGTCTGGGTGAGGTATGGGTAATGTCCACATCTGGCTCACGATTTTGCCTTTTCCGCATTCCTGTTGACCAGAACCTTGGCCTTATCTTGTTTGATTCAGGCAGTAATGTGGTACCACACTGAAACAGACAATAAAACTTGTTTTCGATCAATATTTTAGAGGTTAAAACCGGTTAGGTCTGGGTTAGGTCCGGGTTATGCCCGCATCTGTCTCATGATTTTGCCTTCTTCGCATACTTGTTGGCCAGATCCTGGGTTTTTTCGGGTTTGAATCATGTAGTAATGTGTTACCACATTGAAACAGACAATTAAACCTGGTTTCGATCAATATCTTAGAGGATAACACCGGTTAGGTCTGGGATTGGTCTGGGTTGTGGCCGCATCTGGCTCATGATTTTGCCTTTTCCGCATTCTTGTTGGCCAGATCCTTGGTTTTCTCTGGTTCGAATCACGTAGTAATGTGGTACCACACTGAAACAGACAATTAAACCTGGTTTCGATCAATATTTTAGAGGATAAAGCCGGTTAGGTCTGGGTTAGGTCTGGGTTATGCCCGCATCTGGCTCATGATTTTACCTTCTTCGCAAATTTGTTGGCCAGATCCTTGGTTTTCACTGGTTTGAATCACGTAGTAATGTGGTTCCACGAAGCAACAGTCAATTAAACCTGGATTCGGTCAGTATTTTAGTCGGTAACACCGGTTAGGTCTGGGATAGGTCTAGGTTATGCCCGAGTCTGGCTAATGATTTTGCATTCTCCGCATACTTGTTGGTCAGAACCTTGGTTTTCTCTGGTTTGAATCAGGTAGTAATGTGGTACCACACTGAAACAGACAATTAAACTTGTTTTCGATGAATATTTTAGAGGATAAAACCGATTAGGTCTGGGTTAGGTCTGGGTTATGCCCGCATCTGCCTCATGATTTTACCTTCCTCGCATACTTGTTGGCCAGATCCTTGGTTTTTTCGGGTTTGAATCACGTATTAATGTGGTACCACGAAGTAACAGTGAATTAAACCTGGATTCGGTGAGTATTTTAGTCGGTAACACCGGTTAGGCCTGGGTTAGGTCTGGGTTATGCCCCCATCTAACTCATGATTTTACCATCTTCGCATACTTGTTGGACAGATCCTGGGTTTTTTCGAGTTTGAATCACGTAGTAATGTGGTACCACACTGAAACAGTCAATTAAACCTGGTTTCGATCAATATTTTAGAGGATAACACCGGTTAGGTCTGGGTTATGCCCGCTTCTGGCTCATGATTTTGCCTTCTTCGCATACTTGTTGGACACATCCTGGGGTTTTTCGGGTTTGAATCACGTAGTAATGTGGTACCACATTGAAACAGTCAATTAAACCTGATTTCGATGAATATTTTAGAGGATAAATCCGGTTAGGTCTGGGTTAGGTCTGGGTTATGCCCGCTTCTGGCTCATGATTTTGCCTTCTTCTCATACTTGTTGGCCAGATCCTTGGTTTTTTCGGGTTTGAATCACGTAGTAATGTGGTACCACACTGTAACAGACAATTTAACTTGTTTTCGATGAATATCTTAGCGGATAAAACCGATTAGGTCTGGGTTAGGTCTGGGTTATGCCCGCATCTGGCTCATGATTTTACCTTCTTCGCATACTTGTTCGACAGATCCTGGGGTTTTTCGGGTTTGAATCACGTAGTAATGTGGTACCACACTGAAACAGACAATTAAACCTGGTTTCGATCAATATTTTAGTGGATAACACCGGTTAGGTCTGGGTTATGCCGCTTCTGGCTCATGATTTTGCCTTCTTCTCATACTTGTTGGACAGATCCTTGGTTTTTTCGGGTTTGAATCACGTAGTAATGTGGTACCACGAAGTAACAGTGAATTAAACCTGGATTCGGTCAGTATTTTAGTCGGTAACACCGGTTAGGCCTGGGTTAGGTCTGGGATATGCCCCCATCTAACTCATGATTTTACCATCTTCGCATACTTGTTGGACAGATCCTGGGTTTTTTCGGGTTTGAATCACGTAGTAATGTGGTACCACACTGAAACAGTCAATTAAACCTGGTTTTGATCAATATTTTAGAGGATAACACCGGTCAGTTCTGGGTTAGGACTGGATTATGTCCACATCTGGCTCATGATTTTGGCTTTTTCGCATTCCTGTTGGTCAGAACCACGGCTTTCTCTTGTTTGAATCAGGTAGTAATGTGGTACCACACTGAAACAGACAATAAAACTTGTTTTCGATCAATATTTTAGAGGTTAAAACCGGTTAGATCTGGGTTAGGTCCGGGTTATGCCCGCATCTGTCTCATGATTTTGCCTTCTTCGCATACTTGTTGGCCAGATCCTGGGTTTTTTCGGGTTTGAATCATGTAGTAATGTCTTACCACATTGAAACAGACAATTAAACCTGGTTTCGATCAATATCTTAGAGGATAACACCGGTTAGGTCTGGGTTAGGTCTGGGTTATGCCCGCATCTGGCTCATGATTTTGCCTTTTCCGCATTCTTGTTGGCCAGATCCTTGGTTTTCTCTGGTTCGAATCGCGTAGTAATGTGGTACCACACTGAAACAGACAATTAAACCTGGTTTCGATCAATATTTTAGAGGATAACACCGGGGGGTGGGTCTGGGTTATGCCGCATCTGGCTCATGATTTTGCCTTTTCCGCATTCTTGTTGGCCAGATGCTTGGTTTTCTCTGGTTCGAATCGCGTAGTAATGTGGTACCACACTGAAACCGACAATTAAACCTGGTTTCGATCAATATTTTAGAGGATAACACCGGTTAGGTCTGGGTTATGCCGCATCTGGCTCATGATTTTGCCTTCTGCGCATACTTGTTGGCCAGGTCTTGGGTTTTTTCGGGTTTGAATCATGTAGTAATGTGTTACCACATTGAAACAGTCAATTAAACCTGGTTTCGATCAATATTTCAGATCATAAAACCGGTTAGGTCTGGGATTGGTCTGGGTTGTGACCGCATCTGGCTCATGATTTTGCCTTTTCCGCATTCTTGTTGGCCAGATCCTTGGTTTTCTCTGGTTCGAATCACGTAGTAATGTGGTACCACACTGAAACAGACAATTAAACCTGGTTTCGATCAATATTTTAGAGGATAACACCGGTTAGTTCTGGGTTAGGTCTGGGTTATGCCCGCATCTGGCTCATGTTTTTGCCTTCTTCGCAAATTTGTTGGCCAGATCCTTGGTTTTCACTGGTTTGAATCACGTAGTAATGTGGTTCCACGAAGCAACAGTCAATTAAACCTGGATTCGGTCAGTATTTTAGTCGGTAACACCGGTTAGGTCTGGGATAGGTCTAGGTTATGCCCGAGTCTGGCTAATGATTTTGCATTCTCCGCATACTTGTTGGTCAGAACCTTGGTTTTCTCTGGTTTGAATCAGGTAGTAATGTGGTACCACACTGAAACAGACAATTAAACTTGTTTTCGATGAATATTTTAGAGGATAAAACCGATTAGGTCTGGGTTAGGTCTGGGTTATGCCCGCATCTGCCTCATGATTTTACCTTCCTCGCATACTTGTTGGCCAGATCCTTGGTTTTTTCGGGTTTGAATCACGTATTAATGTGGTACCACGAAGTAACAGTGAATTAAACCTGGATTCGGTGAGTATCTTAGTCGGTAACACCGGTTAGGCCTGGGTTAGGTCTGGGTTATGCCCCCATCTAACTCATGATTTTACCATCTTCGCATACTTGTTGGACAGATCCTGGGTTTTTTCGAGTTTGAATCACGTAGTAATGTGGTACCACACTGAAACAGTCAATTAAACCTGGTTTCGATCAATATTTTAGAGGATAACACCGGTTAGGTCTGGGTTATGCCCGCTTCTGGCTCATGATTTTGCCTTCTTCGCATACTTGTTGGACACATCCTGGGGTTTTTCGGGTTTGAATCACGTAGTAATGTGGTACCACATTGAAACAGTCAATTAAACCTGATTTCGATGAATATTTTAGAGGATAAAACCGGTTAGGTCTGGGTTAGGTCTGGGTTATGCCCGCTTCTGGCTCATGATTTTGCCTTCTTCTCATACTTGTTGGCCAGATCCTTGGTTTTTTCGGGTTTGAATCACGTAGTAATGTGGTACCACACTGTAACAGACAATTTAACTTGTTTTCGATGAATATCTTAGCGGATAAAACCGATTAGGTCTGGGTTAGGTCTGGGTTATGCCCGCATCTGGCTCATGATTTTACCTTCTTCGCATACTTGTTCGACAGATCCTGGGGTTTTTCGGGTTTGAATCACGTAGTAATGTGGTACCACACTGAAACAGACAATTAAACCTGGTTTCGATCAATACTTTAGAGGATAAAACCGGTTAGGTCTGGGTTAGGTCTGGGTTATGCCCGCATCTGGCTCATGATTTTACCTTCTTCGCAAATTTGTTGGCCAGATCATGGATTTTTTCGGGTTTGAATCACGTAGTATTGTGGTACCACACTGAAACAGACAATTAAACCTGGTTTCGATCAATATCTTAGAGGATAACACCGGTTAGGTCTGGGTTAGGTCTGGGTTATGCCCGCATCTGGCTCATGATTTTGCCTTTTCCGCATTCTTGTTGGCCAGATCCTTGGTTTTCTCTGGTTCGAATCGCGTAGTAATGTGGTACCACACTGAAACAGACAATTAAACCTGGTTTCGATCAATATTTTAGAGGATAACACCGGTTAGGTCTGGGTCATGCCGCATCTGGCTCATGATTTTGCCTTCTGCGCATACTTGTTGGCCAGATCTTGGGTTTTTTCGGGTTTGAATCACGTAGTAATGTGGCACCACATTGAAACAGTCAATTAAACCTGGTTTCGATCAATATTTCAGATGATAAAACCGGTTAGGTCTGGGTTATGCCGCTTCTGGCTCATGATTTTGCCTTCTTCTCATACTTGTTGGACAGATCCTTGGTTTTTTCGGGTTTGAATCACGTAGTAATGTGGTACCACGAAGTAACAGTGAATTAAACCTGGATTCGGTCAGTATTTTAGTCGGTAACTCCGGTTAGGCCTGGGTTAGGTCTGGGATATGCCCCCATCTAACTCATGATTTTACCATCTTCGCATACTTGTTGGACAGATCCTGGGTTTTTTCGGGTTTGAATCACGTAGTAATGTGGTACCACACTGAAACAGTCAATTAAACCTGGTTTTGATCAATATTTTAGAGGATAACACCGGTCAGTTCTGGGTTAGGACTGGATTATGTCCACATCTGGCTCATGATTTTGGCTTTTTCGCATTCCTGTTGGTCAGAACCACGGCTTTCTCTTGTTTGAATCAGGTAGTAATGTGGTACCACACTGAAACAGACAATAAAACTTGTTTTCGATCAATATTTTAGAGGTTAAAACCGGTTAGATCTGGGTTAGGTCCGGGTTATGCCCGCATCTGTCTCATGATTTTGCCTTCTTCGCATACTTGTTGGCCAGATCCTGGGTTTTTTCGGGTTTGAATCATGTAGTAATGTCTTACCACATTGAAACAGACAATTAAACCTGGTTTCGATCAATATCTTAGAGGATAACACCGGTTAGGTCTGGGTTAGGTCTGGGTTATGCCCGCATCTGGCTCATGATTTTGCCTTTTCCGCATTCTTGTTGGCCAGATGCTTGGTTTTCTCTGGTTCGAATCGCGTAGTAATGTGGTACCACACTGAAACCGACAATTAAACCTGGTTTCGATCAATATTTTAGAGGATAACACCGGTTAGGTCTGGGTTATGCCGCATCTGGCTCATGATTTTGCCTTCTGCGCATACTTGTTGGCCAGATCTTGGGTTTTTTCGGGTTTGAATCATGTAGTAATGTGTTACCACATTGAAACAGTCAATTAAACCTGGTTTCGATCAATATTTCAGATCATAAAACCGGTTAGGTCTGGGATTGGTCTGGGTTGTGACCGCATCTGGCTCATGATTTTGCCTTTTCCGCATTCTTGTTGGCCAGATCCTTGGTTTTCTCTGGTTCGAATCACGTAGTAATGTGGTACCACACTGAAACAGGCAATTAAACCAGGTTTCGATCAATATTTTAGAGGATAACGCCGGTTAGGTCTGGGTTAGGTCTGGGTTATGCCCGCATCTGGCTCATGATTTTGCCTTCTGCGCATACTTGTTGGCCAGATCTTGGGTTTTTTCGGGTTTGAATCATGTAGTAATGTGTTACCACATTGAAACAGTCAATTAAACCTGGTTTCGATCAATATTTCAGATCATAAAACCGGTTAGGTCTGGGATTGGTCTGGGTTGTGACCGCATCTGGCTCATGATTCTGCCTTTTCCGCATTCTTGTTGGCCAGATCCTTGGTTTTCTCTGGTTCGAATCGCGTAGTAATGTGGTACCACACTGAAACAGACAACTAAACCTGGTTTCGATCAATATTTTAGAGGATAAAACCGGTTAGGTCTGGATTAGGTCTGGGTTATGTCCACATCTGGCTCATGATTTTGCCTTTTTCGCATTCCTGTTGGTCAGAACCTCGGTTTTCTCTTGTTTGAATCAGGTAGTAATGTGGTACCACACTGAAACAGACAATAAAACTTGTTTTCGATCAATATTTTAGAGGTTAAAACCGGTTAGGTCTGGGTTAGGTCCGGGTTATGCCCGCATCTGTCTCATGATTTTGCCTTCTTCGCATACTTGTTGGCCAGATCCTGGGTTTTTTCAGGTTTGAATCATGTAGTAATGTGTTACCACATTGAAACAGACAATTAAACCTGGTTTCGATCAATATCTTAGAGGATAACACCGGTTAGGTCTGGGTTAGGTCTGGGTTATGCCCGCATCTGGCTCATGATTTTACCATCTTCGCATACTTGTTGGACAGATCCTGGGTTTTTTCGGGTTTGAATCACGTAGTAATGTGGTACCACACTGAAACAGTC
The DNA here is from genome assembly GCF_051014445.1 of Colletes latitarsis. Lineage (NCBI taxonomy): Eukaryota > Metazoa > Arthropoda > Insecta > Hymenoptera > Colletidae > Colletes > Colletes latitarsis. The sequence continues at coordinate 3,985,369 of NC_135145.1, read as the reverse complement.
AATTAAACCTGGTTTTGATCAATATTTTAAAGGATAACACCGGTCAGTTCTGGGTTAGGACTGGATTATGTCCACATCTGGCTCATGATTTTGGCTTTTTCGCATTCCTGTTAGTCAGAACCACGGCTTTCTCTTGTTTGAATCAGGTAGTAATGTGGTACCACACTGAAACAGACAATAAAACTTGTTTTCGATCAATATTTTAGAGGTTAGAACCGGTTAGGTCTGGGTTAGGTCCGGGTTATGCCCGCATCTGTCTCATGATTTTGCCTTCTTCGCATACTTGTTGGCCAGATCCTGGGTTTTTTCGGGTTTGAATCATGTAGTAATGTGTTACCACATTGAAACAGACAATTAAACCTGGTTTCGATCAATATCTTAGAGGATAACACCGGTTAGGTCTGGGTTAGGTCTGGGTTATGCCCGCATCTGGCTCATGATTTTGCCTTTTCCGCATTCTTGTTGGCCAGATCCTTGGTTTTCTCTGGTTCGAATCGCGTAGTAATGTGGTACCACACTGAAACAGACAATTAAACCTGGTTTCGATCAATATTTTAGAAGATAACACCGGTTAGGTCTGGGTTATGCCGCATCTGGCTCATGATTTTGCCTTCTGCGCATACTTGTTGGCCAGGTCTTGGGTTTTTTCGAGTTTGAATCATGTAGTAATGTGTTACCACATTGAAACAGTCAATTAAACCTGGTTTCGATCAATATTTCAGATCATAAAACCGGTTAGGTCTGGGATTGGTCTGGGTTGTGACCGCATCTGGCTCATGATTTTGCCTTTTCCGCATTCTTGTTGGCCAGATCCTTGGTTTTCTCTGGTTCGAATCACGTAGTAATGTGGTACCACACTGAAACAGACAATTAAACCTGGTTTCGATCAATATTTTAGAGGATAACGCCGGTTAGATCTGGGTTAGGTCTGGGTTATGCCCGCATCTGGCTCATGATTTTACCTTCTTCGCAAATTTGTTGGCCAGATCCTGGATTTTTTCGGGTTTGTATCACGTAGTATTGTGGTACCACACTGAAGCAGACCATTAAACCTGGTTTCGATCAATATCTTAGAGGATAACACCGGTTAGGTCTGGGTTAGGTCTGGGTTATGCCCGCATCTGGCTCATGATTTTGCCTTCTTCGCATACTTGTTTGCCAGATTCTGGGTTTTTTCGGGTTTGAATCACGTAGTAATGTGGTTCCACGCGGAAACAGACCACTTAACTTGGTTTCGATCAATATTTTAGAGGATAACACAGGTTAGGTCTGGGTTACGTCTGGGTTATACCCGCATCTGGCTCATGATTTTGCATTGTCCGCATTCTTGTTTGCCAGATCCATGGTTTTCTCTGGTTTGAATCACGTAGTAATGTGGTACCACACTGAAACAGTCCATTAAACTTGGTTTCGATCAATATTTTAGAGGATAACACCGGTTAGTTCTGGGTTAGGTCTGGGTTATGCCCGCATCTGGCTCATGTATTTGCCTTCTTCGCAAATTTGTTGGCCAGATCCTTGGTTTTCACTGGTTTGAATCACGTAGTAATGTGGTTCCACGAAGCAACAGTCAATTAAACCTGGATTCGGTCAGTATTTTAGTCGGTAACACCGGTTAGGTCTGGGATAGGTCTAGGTTATGCCCGAGTCTGGCTAATGATTTTGCATTCTCCGCATACTTGTTGGTCAGAACCTTGGTTTTCTCTGGTTTGAATCAGGTAGTAATGTGGTACCACACTGAAACAGACAATTAAACTTGTTTTCGATGAATATTTTAGAGGATAAAACCGATTAGGTCTGGGTTAGGTCTGGGTTATGGCCGCATCTGGCTCATGATTTTGCCTTCTTCTCATACTTGTTGGCCAGATCCTTGGTTTTTTCGGGTTTGAATCACGTAGTAATGTGGTACCACGAAGTAACAGTGAATTAAACCTGGATTCGTTCAGTATTTTAGTCGGTAACACCGGTTAGGCCTGGGTTTGGTCTGGGTTATGCCCCATCTAACTCATTATTTTACCATCTTCGCATACTTGTTGGACAGATCCTGGGTTTTTTCGAGTTTGAATCACGTAGTAATGTGGTACCACACTGAAACAGTCAATTAAACCTGGTTTCGATCAATATTTTAGAGTATATCACCGGTTAGGTCTGGGTTATGCCCGCTTCTGGCTCATGATTTTGCCTTCTTCGCATACTTGTTGGGCAGATCCTGGGGTTTTTCGGGTTTGAATCACGTAGTAATGTGGTACCACATTGAAACAGTCAATTAAACCTGATTTCGATGAATATTTTAGAGGATAAAACCGGTTAGGTCTGGGTTAGGTCTGGGTTATGCCCGCTTCTGGCTCATGATTTTGCCTTCTTCTCATACTTGTTGGCCAGATCCTTGGTTTTTTCGGGTTTGAATCACGTAGTAATGTGGTACCACGATGTAACAGTGAATTAAACCTGGATTCGTTCAGTATTTTAATCGGTAACACCGGTTAGGCCTGGGTTAGGTCTGGGTTATGCCCGAGTCTGGCAAATGATTTTGCATTCTCCGCATACTTGTTGGTCAGAACTTCGGTTTTCTCTTGTTTAAATCAGGTAGTAGTCTGGTACCACACTGAAACAGACAATTGAACTTGTTTTCGATGAATATCTTAGAGGATAAAACCGATTAGGTCTGGGTTAGGTCTGGTTTATGCCCGCATCTGGCTCATGATTTTACCTTCTTCACATACTTGTTGGACAGATCCTGGGGTTTTTCGGATTTGAATCACGTAGTAATGTGGTAGCACATTGAAACAGTCAATTAAACCTGATTTCGATGAATATTTTAGAGGATAAAACCGGTTAGGTCTGGGTTAGGTCTGGGTTATGCCCGCTTCTGGCTCATGATTTGGCTTCTTCTCATACTTGTTGGCCAGATCCTGGGTTTTTTCGGGTTTGAATCACGTAGTAATGTGGTACCACACTGAAACAGTCAATTAAACCTGGTTTCGATCAATATTTTAGATGATAAAACCGGTTAGGTCTGGATTAGGTCTGGGTTATGTCCACATCTGGCTCATGATTTTGCCTTTTCCGCATTCCCGTTGACCAGAACCTTGGTTTTCTCTGGTTCGAATCGCGTAGTAATGTGGTACCACACTGAAACAGACAAATAAACCTGGTTTCGATCAATATTTTAGAGGATAACACCGGTTAGGTCTGGGTTATGCCGCATCTGGCTCATGATTTTGCCTTCTGCGCATACTTGTTGGCCAGGTCTTGGCTTTTTTCGAGTTTGAATCATGTAGTAATGTGTTACCACATTGAAACAGTCAATTAAACCTGGTTTCGATCAATATTTCAGATCATAAAACCGGTTAGGTCTGGGATTGGTCTTGGTTGTGACCGCATCTGGCTCATGATTTTGCCTTTTCCGCATTCTTGTTGGCCAGATCCTTGGTTTTCTCTGGTTCGAATCACGTAGTAATGTGGTACCACACTGAAACAGACAATTAAACCTGGTTTCGATCAATATTTTAGAGGATAACGCCGGTTAGATCTGGGTTAGGTCTGGGTTATGCCCGCATCTGACTCATGATTTTACCTTCTTCGCAAATTTGTTGGCCAGATCCTGGATTTTTTCGGGTTTGTATCACGTAGTATTGTGGTGCCACACTGAAGCAGACCATTAAACCTGGTTTCGATCAATATCTTAGAGGATAACACCGGTTAGGTCTGGGTTAGGTCTGGGTTATGCCCGCATCTGGCTCATGATTTTGCCTTCTTCGCATACTTGTTTGCCAGATTCTGGGTTTTTTCGGGTTTGAATCACGTAGTAATGTGGTTCCACGCGGAAACAGACCACTTAACTTGGTTTCGATCAATATTTTAGAGGATAACACAGGTTAGGTCTGGGTTACGTCTGGGTTATACCCGCATCTGGCTCATGATTTTGCATTGTCCGCATTCTTGTTTGCCAGATCCATGGTTTTCTCTGGTTTGAATCACGTAGTAATGTGGTACCACACTGAAACAGTCCATTAAACTTGGTTTCGATCAATATTTTAGAGGATAACACCGGTTAGTTCTGGGTTAGGTCTGGGTTATGCCCGCATCTGGCTCATGTTTTTGCCTTCTTCGCAAATTTGTTGGCCAGATCCTTGGTTTTCACTGGTTTGAATCACGTAGTAATGTGGTTCCACGAAGCAACAGTCAATTAAACCTGGATTCGGTCAGTATTTTAGTCGGTAACACCGGTTAGGTCTGGGATAGGTCTAGGTTATGCCCGAGTCTGGCTAATGATTTTGCATTCTCCGCATACTTGTTGGTCAGAACCTTGGTTTTCTCTGGTTTGAATCAGGTAGTAATGTGGTACCACACTGAAACAGACAATTAAACTTGTTTTCGATGAATATTTTAGAGGATAAAACCGATTAGGTCTGGGTTAGGTCTGGGTTATGGCCGCATCTGGCTCATGATTTTGCCTTCTTCTCATACTTGTTGGCCAGATCCTTGGGTTTTTCGGGTTTGAATCACGTAGTAATGTGGTACCACGAAGTAACAGTGAATTAAACCTGGATTCGTTCAGTATTTTAGTCGGTAACACCGGTTAGGCCTGGGTTTGGTCTGGGTTATGCCCCATCTAACTCATGATTTTACCATCTTCGCATACTTGTTGGACAGATCCTGGGTTTTTTCGAGTTTGAATCACGTAGTAATGTGGTACCACACTGAAACAGTCAATTAAACCTGGTTTCGATCAATATTTTAGAGGATAACACCGGTTAGGTCTGGGTTATGCCCGCTTCTGGCTCATGATTTTGCCTTCTTCGCATACTTGTTGGACAGATCCTGGGTTTTTTCGGGTTTGAATCACGTAGTAATGTGGTACCACACTGAAACAGTCAATTAAACCTGGTTTCGATCAATATTTTAGATGATAAAACCGGTTAGGTCTGGATTAGGTCTGGGTTATGTCCACACCTGGCTCATGATTTTGCCTTTTCCGCATTCCCGTTGACCAGAACCTTGGTTTTCTCTGGTTCGAATCGCGTAGTAATGTGGTACCACACTGAAACAGACAAATAAACCTGGTTTCGATCAATATTTTAGAGGATAACACCGGTTAGGTCTGGGTTATGCCGCATCTGGCTCATGATTTTGCCTTCTTCGCATACTTGTTGGGCAGAACCTCGGTTTTTTCAGATTTGAATCACGTAGTAATGTGGTACCACACTGAAACAGACAATTAAACCTGGTTTCGATCAATATTTTAGAGGATAAAACCGGTTAGGTCTGGGTTAGGTCTGGGTTATGCCCGCATCTGGCTCATGATTTTGCCTTTTCCGCATTCTTGTTGGCCAGATCCTTGGTTTTCTCTGGTTCGAATCGCGTAGTAATGTGGTACCACACTGAAACAGACAATTAAACCTGGTTTCGATCAGTATTTTAGAGGATAACACCGGTTAGGTTTGGGTTATGCCGCATCTGGCGCATGATTTTGCCTTCTGCGCATACTTGTTGGCCAGATCTTGGGTTTTTTCGGGTTTGAATCATGTAGTAATGTGTTACCACATTGAAACAGTCAATTAAACGTGGTTTCGATCAATATTTCAGATCATAAAACCGGTTAGGTCTGGGATTGGTCTGGGTTGTGACCGCATCTGGCTCATGATTTTGCCTTTCCGCATTCTTGTTGGCCAGATCCTTGGTTTTCTCTGGTTCGAATCACGTAGTAATGTGGTACCACACTGAAACAGACAATTAAACCTGGTTTCGATCAATATTTTAGAGGATAACGCCGGATAGGTCTGGGTTAGGTCTGGGTTATGCCCGCATCTGGCTCATGATTTTACCTTCTTCGCATTCCTGTTGGTCAGAACCTCGGTTTTCTCTTGTTTGAATCAGGTAGTAATGTGGTACCACAATGAAGCAGACAATTAAACCTGGTTTCGATCAATATCTTAGAGGATAACACCGGTTAGGTCTGCGTTAGGTCTGGGTTATGCCCGCATCTGGCTCATGATTTTGCCTTCTTCGCATACTTGTTTGCCAGATTCTGGGTTTTTTCGGGTTTGAATCACGTAGTAATGTGGTACCACAGCGAAACAGTCAATGAAACCTGGTTTCGATCAATATTTTAGAGGATAAAACCGGTTAGGTCTGGGATAGGTATGGGTTATGTCCACATCTGGCTCATGATTTTGCCTTTTCCGCATTCCTGTTGAGCAGAACCTTGGTTTTATCTTGTTTGAATCAGGTAGTAATGTGGTACCACACTGAACAGACAATTAAACCTGGTTACGATCCACATTTTAGAACATAACACCGGTTAGGTCTGGATTAGGTCTGGGTTATGCCCGCATCTGGCTCATGATTTTGCCTTCTTCGCATACTTGTTGGCCAGATCCTGGGTTTTTTCGGATTTGAATCACGTAGTAATGTGGTGCGACACTGTAACAGTCAATTAAACCTGGTTTCGATCAATATTTTAGAGGATAAAACGGGTTAGGTCTGGATTAGGTATGGGTTATGTCCACATCTGGCCCATGATTTTGCCTTTTCCGCATTCCTGTTGGTCAGAACCTCGGTTTTCTCTTGTTTGAATCAGGTAGTAATGTGGTACCACACTGAAACAGACAATTAAACCTGGTTTCGATCAATATTTTAGAGGATAACGCCGGTTAGGTCTGGGTTAGGTCTGGGTTATGCCCGCATCTGGCTCATGATTTTACCTTCTTCGCAAATTTGTTGGCCAGATCCTGGATTTTTTCGGGTTTGAATCACGTAGTATTGTGGTACCACACTGAAGCAGACAATTAAACCTGGTTTCGATCAATATCTTAGAGGATAACACCGGTTACGTCTGGGTTAGGTCTGGGTTATGCCCGCATCTGGCTCATGATTTTGCCTTCTTCGCATACTTGTTTGCCAGATTCTGGGTTTTTTCGGGTTTGAGTCACGTAGTAATGTGGTTCCACGCGGAAACAGACCACTTAACTTGGTTTCGATCAATATTTTAGAGGATAACACAGGTTAGGTCTGGGTTACGTCTGGGTTATACCCGCATCTGGCTCATGATTTTGCATTGTCCGCATTCTTGTTTGCCAGATCCATGGTTTTCTCTGGTTTGAATCACGTAGTAATGTGGTACCACACTGAAACAGTCCATTAAACTTGGTTTCGATCAATATTTTAGAGGATAACACCGGTTAGTTCTGGGTTAGCTCTGGGTTATGCCCGCATCCGGCTCATGTTTTTGCCTTCTTCGCAAATTTGTTGGCCAGATCCTTGGTTTTCACTGGTTTGAATCACGTAGTAATGTGGTTCCACGAAGCAACAGTCAATTAAACCTGGATTCGGTCAGTATTTTAGTCGGTAACACCGGTTAGGTCTGGGATAGGTCTAGGTTATGCCCGAGTCTGGCTAATGATTTTGCATTCTCCGCATACTTGTTGGTCAGAACCTTGGTTTTCTCTGGTTTGAATCAGGTAGTAATGTGATACCACACTGAAACAGACAATTAAACTTGTTTTCGATGAATATTTTAGAGGATAAAACCGATTAGGTCTGGGTTAGGTCTGGGTTATGGCCGCATCTGGCTCATGATTTTGCCTTCTTCTCATACTTGTTGGCCAGATCCTTGGTTTTTTCGGGTTTGAATCACGAAGTAGTGTGGCACCACACTGTAACAGTCAATTAAACCTGGTTTCGATCAATATTTTAGAGGATAAAACCGGTTACGTCTGGGTTAGGTATGGGTTATGTCCACATCTGGCTCATGATTTTGCCTTTTCCGCGTTCCTGTTGAGCAGAACCTTGGTTTTATCTTGTTTGAATCAGGTAGTAATGTGGTACCACACTGAAACAGACAATTAAACCTGGTTACGATCCACATTTTAGAACATAACACCGGTTAGGTCTGGATTAGGTCTGGGTTATGCCCGCATCTGGCTCATGATTTTGCCTTCTTCGCATACTTGTTGGCCAGATCCTGGGTTTTTTCGGATTTGAATCACGTAGTAATGTGGTGCGACACTGTAACAGTCAATTAAACCTTGTTTCGATCAATATTTTAGAGGATAAAACGGGTTAGGTCTGGATTAGGTATGGGTTATGTCCACATCTGGCCCATGATTTTGCCTTTTCCGCATTCCTGTTGGTCAGAACCTCGGTTTTCTCTTGTTTCAATCAGGTAGTAATGTGGTACCACACTGAAACAGACAATTAAACCTGGTTTCGATCAATATTTTAGAGGATAACGCCGGTTAGGTCTGGGTTAGGTCTGGGTTATGCCCGCATCTGGCTCATGATTTTACCTTCTTCGCAAATTTGTTGGCCAGATCCTGGATTTTTTCGGGTTTGAATCACGTAGTATTGTGGTACCACACTGAAGCAGACAATTAAACCTGGTTTCGATCAATATCTTAGAGGATAACACCGGTTACGTCTGGGTTAGGTCTGGGTTATGCCCGCATCTGGCTCATGATTTTGCCTTCTTCGCATACTTGTTTGCCAGATTCTGGGTTTTTTCGGGTTTGAGTCACGTAGTAATGTGGTTCCACGCGGAAACAGACCACTTAACTTGGTTTCGATCAATATTTTAGAGGATAACACAGGTTAGGTCTGGGTTACGTCTGGGTTATACCCGCATCTGGCTCATGATTTTGCATTGTCCGCATTCTTGTTTGCCAGATCCATGGTTTTCTCTGGTTTGAATCACGTAGTAATGTGGTACCACACTGAAACAGTCCATTAAACTTGGTTTCGATCAATATTTTAGAGGATAACACCGGTTAGTTCTGGGTTAGCTCTGGGTTATGCCCGCATCCGGCTCATGTTTTTGCCTTCTTCGCAAATTTGTTGGCCAGATCCTTGGTTTTCACTGGTTTGAATCACGTAGTAATGTGGTTCCACGAAGCAACAGTCAATTAAACCTGGATTCGGTCAGTATTTTAGTCGGTAACACCGGTTAGGTCTGGGATAGGTCTAGGTTATGCCCGAGTCTGGCTAATGATTTTGCATTCTCCGCATACTTGTTGGTCAGAACCTTGGTTTTCTCTGGTTTGAATCAGGTAGTAATGTGATACCACACTGAAACAGACAATTAAACTTGTTTTCGATGAATATTTTAGAGGATAAAACCGATTAGGTCTGGGTTAGGTCTGGGTTATGGCCGCATCTGGCTCATGATTTTGCCTTCTTCTCATACTTGTTGGCCAGATCCTTGGTTTTTTCGGGTTTGAATCACGAAGTAGTGTGGCACCACACTGTAACAGTCAATTAAACCTGGTTTCGATCAATATTTTAGAGGATAAAACCGGTTACGTCTGGGTTAGGTATGGGTTATGTCCACATCTGGCTCATGATTTTGCCTTTTCCGCGTTCCTGTTGAGCAGAACCTTGGTTTTATCTTGTTTGAATCAGGTAGTAATGTGGTACCACACTGAAACAGACAATTAAACCTGGTTACGATCCACATTTTAGAACATAACACCGGTTAGGTCTGGATTAGGTCTGGGTTATGCCCGCATCTGGCTCATGATTTTGCCTCCTTCGCATACTTGTTGGCCAGATTCTGGGTTTTTTCGCGTTTGAATCACGTAGTAATGTGGAACCACACAGTAACAGTCAAATAAACCTGATTTCGATGAATATTTTAGAGGATAAAACCGGTTAGGTCTGAGTTAGGTGTGGGTAATGCCCGCATCTGGCTCATGATTTTGCCTTCTTCGCATACTTGTTGGCCAGATCCTGGGTTTTTTCGGATTTGAATCACGTAGTAATGTGGTACCACACTGAAACTGACTATTAAACCTGGTTTCGATCCACATTTTAGAACATAACACCGGTAAGGTCTGGGTTAGGTATGGGTTATGCCCGCATCTGGCTCATGATTTTACCTTCTTCGCATACTTGTTGGACAGATCCTAGGGTTTTTCGGGTTTGAATCACGTAGTAATGTGGTACCACATTGAAACAGTCAATTAAACCTGGTTTCGATGAATATTTTAGAGGATAAAACCGGTTAGGTCTGGGTTAGGTCTGGGTTATGCCCGCTTCTGGTTCATGATTTTGCCTTCTGCGCATACTTGTTTGCCAGATCTTGGGTTTATTCGGATTTGAATCACGTAGTAATGTGGTACCACGAAGTAACAGTGAATTAAACCTGGATTCGGTCAGTATTTTAGACAGTAACACCGGTTAGGCCTGGGTTAGGTCTGGGTTATGCCCCCATCTGACTCATGATTTTACCTTCTTCGCATACTTGTTGGACAGATCCTGGGTTTTTTCGGGTTTGAATCACGTAGTAATGTGGTACCACACAGAAACAGTCCATTAAACTTGGTTTCGATCAATATTTTAGAGGATAACACCGGTAAGGTCTGGGTTATGCCGCATCTGGCTCATGATTTTGCATTCTTCGCATACTTGTTGGCCAGATCCTTGGTTTTTTCGGATTTGAATCACGTAGTAATGTGGTACCACGATGTAACAGTGAATTAAACCTGGATACGGTCAGTATTTTAGACAGTAACACCGGTTAGGCCTGGGTTAGGTCTGGGTTATGCCCCCATCTGACTCATGATTTTACCTTCTTCGCATACTTGTTGGACAGATCCTTGGTTTTTTCGGATTTGAATCACGTAGTAATGTGGTACCACGATGTAACAGTGAATTATACCTGGATTCGGTCAGTATTTTAGACAGTAACACCGGTTAGGCCTGGGTTAGGTCTGGGTTATGCCCCCATCTGACTCATGATTTTACCTTCTTCACATACTTGTTGGACAGATCCTGTGTTTTTTCGGGTTTGAATCACGTAGTTATGTGGAACCACACGGTAACAGTCAATTATACCTGGTTTCGATCCACATTTTTGAGGTTACCAACGGTTAGGTCTGGGGTTTGCCCGCATCTGGCGCATGATTTTGCCTTCTTCGCATACTTGTTGGCCAGATTCTGGGTTTTTTCGGATTTGAATCACGTAGTGTGGTACCACACAGTAACAGTCAATTAAACCTGGATTCGGTCAGTATGTTAGTCGGTAACACTGGTTAGGTCTGGGTTAGGTCTGGGTTATGCCCGCATCTGCCTCATGATTTTGCCTTTTCCGCATTCTTGTTGGCCAGATCCTTGGTTTTCTCTGGTTTGAATCAGGGAGTAATGTGGTACCACTCTGAAACAGTCCATTAAACTTGGTTTCGATCAATATTTTAGAGGATAACATCGGTCAGGTCTGGGTTAGGTCTGGGTTATGCCCGCATCTGGCTCAAGATTTTGCCTTCGGCGCATACTTGTTGGCCAGATCCTGGGTTTTTACGGGTTTGAATCACGTAGTAATGTGGTACCACATTGAAACAGTCAATTAAACCTGGTTTCGATCAATATTTTAGAGGATAACACCGGTTAGGTCTGAGTTAGGTCTGGGTTATGCACGCATCTGGCTCATGATTTTACCATCTTCGCATACTTGTTGGACAGATCCTGGGTTTTTTCGGGTTTGAATCACGTAGTAATGTGGCACCACACTGAAACAGTCCATTAAACTTGGTTTCGATCAATATTTTAGAGGATAACACCGGTTAGGTCTGTGTTAGGTCTGGGTTATGCCCGCATCTGACTCATGATTTTGCCTTCTTCGCAAACTTGTTGGCCAGATCCTGGGTTTTTTAGGGTTAGAATCACGTAGTAATGTGGTTCCACGCGGAAACAGACCACTAAACTTGGTTTTGATCAATATTTTAGAGGATAACACAGGTTAGGTCTGGGTTACGTCTGGGTTATACCCGCATCTGGCTCATGATTTTGCCTTGTCCGCATTCTTGTTGGCCAGATCCTTGGTTTTCTCTGGTTTGAATCACGTAGTAATGTGGTACCACACTGAAACAGTCCATTAAACTTGGTTTCGATCAATATTTTAGAGGATAACACCGGTTAGGTCTGGGGTAGGTCTGGGATATGCCCGCATCTGGCTCATGATTTTGCCTTCTGCGCATACTTGTTGGCCAGATCTTGGGTTTATTCGGGTTTGAATCACGTAGTAATGTGGCACCACATTGAAACAGTCAATTAAACCTGGTTTTGATCAATATTTTAGAGGATAACACCGGTTAGGTCTGGGTTATGCCGCATCTGGCTCATGATTTTGCCTTCTTCGCAAAATTGTTGGCCAGATCCTTGGTTTTTTCGGATTTGAATCACGTAATAATGTGGTACCACGAAGTAACAGTGAATTAAACCTGGATTCGGTCAGTATTTTAGTCGGTAACACTGGTTAGGTCTGGGTTAGGTCTGGGTTATGCCCGCATCTGCCTCATGATTTTGCCATTTCCGCATTATTGTTTGCCAGATCCTTGGTTTTCTCTGGTTTGAATCACGTAGCAATGGGGTACCACACTGAAACAGACGATTAAACCTGGTATCGATGAATATTTTAGAGTATAAAACCGGTTTGGTTTGGGATAGGCCTGGTTTATGCCCGCATCTGGCTCATGATTTTGCTTCTTCCAATACTTGTTGGCCAGATCCTTGGTTTTCTCTGGTTTGAACCACGTAGTAATGTGGTACCACTCTGAAACAGTCCATTAAACTTGGTTTCGATCAATATTTTAGAGGATAACATCGGTCAGGTCTGGGTTAGGTCTGGGTTATGCCCGCATCTGGCTCAAGATTTTGCCTTCGGCGCATACTTGTTGGCCAGATCCTGGTTTTTACGGGTTTGAATCACGTAGTAATGTGGTACCTCATTGAAACAGTCAATTAAACCTGGTTTCGATCATTATTTTAGAGGATAACACCGGTTAGGTCTGAGTTAGGTCTGGGTTATGCCCGCATCTGGCTCATGATTTTACCATCTTCGCATACTTGTTGGACAGATCCTGGGTTTTTTCGGGTTTGAATCACGTAGTAATGTGGCACCACACTGAAACAGTCCATTAAACTTGGTTTCGATCAATATTTTAGAGGATAACACCGGTTAGGTCTGTGTTAGGTCTGGGTTATGCCCGCATCTGACTCATGATTTTGCCTTCTTCGCAAACTTGTGGGCCAGATCCTGGGTTTTTTAGGGTTAGAGTCACGTAGTAATGTGGTTCCACGCGGAAACAGACCACTAAACTTGGTTTCGATCAATATTTTAGAGGATAACACAGGTTAGGTCTGGGTTACGTCTGGGTTATACCCGCATCTGGCTCATGATTTTGCCTTGTCCGCATTCTTGTTGGCCAGATCCTTGGTTTTCTCTGGTTCGAATCACGTAGTAATGTGGTACCACACTGAAACAGTCCATTAAACTCGGTTTCGATCAATATTTCAGATGATAAAACCGGTTAGGTCTGGGATTGGTCTGGGTTATGCCCGCATCTGCTGATGATTTTGCCTTTTCCGCATTCTTGTTGGCCAGATCCTTGGTTTTCTCTGGTTCGAATCGCGTAGTAATGTGGTACCACACTGAAACAGACAATTAAACCTGGTTTCGATCAATATTTTAGAGGATAACACCGGTTAGGTCTGGGTTATGCCGCATCTGGCTCATGATTTTGCCTTCTTCGCAAAATTGTTGGCCAGATCCTTGGTTTTTTCGGATTTGAATCACGTAATAATGTGGTACCACGAAGTAACAGTGAATTAAACCTGGATTCGGTCAGTATTTTAGACAGTAACACCGGTTAGGCCTGGGTTAGGTCTGGGTTATGCCCCCATCTGACTCATGATTTTACCTTCTTCGCATACTTGTTGGACAGATCCTGGGTTTTTTCGGGTTTGAATCACGTAGTAATGTGGAACCACACGGTAGCAGTCAATTATACCTGGAGTCGGTCAGTATTTTAGACGGTAACACCGGTTAGGACTGGGTTAGGTCTGGGTTATGCCCGCATCTGGCTCACGATTTTGCCTATTCCGCATTCTTGTTGGCCAGATCCTTGGTTTTCTCTGGTTTGAAACACGTAGTAATGTGGTACCACTCTGAAACAGTCCATTAAACTTGGTTTCGATCAATATTTTAGAGGATAACATCGGTCAGGTCTGGGTTAGGTCTGGGTTATGCCCGCATCTGGCTCAAGATTTTGCCTTCGGCGCATACTTGTTGGCCAGATCCTGGGTTTTTACGGGTTTGAATCAGGTAGTAATGTGGTACCACATTGAAACAGTCAATTAAACCTGGTTTCGATCAATATTTTAGAGGATAACACCGGTTAGGTCTGAGTTAGGTCTGGGTTATGCACGCATCTGGCTCATGATTTTACCATCTTCGCATACTTGTTGGACAGATCCTGGGTTTTTTCGGGTTTGAATCACGTAGTAATGTGGCACCACACTGAAACAGTCCATTAAACTTGGTTTCGATCAATATTTTAGAGGATAACACCGGTTAGGTCTGTGTTAGGTCTGGGTTATGCCCGCATCTGACTCATGATTTTGCCTTCTTCGCAAACTTGTTGGCCAGCTCCTGGGTTTTTTAGGGTTAGAATCACGTAGTAATGTGGTTCCACGCGGAAACAGACCACTAAACTTGGTTTTGATCAATATTTTAGAGGATAACACAGGTTAGGTCTGGGTTACGTCTGGGTTATACCCGCATCTGGCTCATGATTTTGCCTTGTCCGCATTCTTGTTGGCCAGATCCTTGGTTTTCTCTGGTTTGAATCACGTAGTAATGTGGTACGACACTGAAACAGTCCATTAAACTTGGTTTCGATCAATATTTTAGAGGATAACACCGGTTAGGTCTGGGGTAGGTCTGGGATATGCCCGCATCTGGCTCATGATTTTGCCTTCTGCGCATACTTGTTGGCCAGATCTTGGGTTTATTCGGGTTTGAATCACGTAGTAATGTGGCACCACATTGAAACAGTCAATTAAACCTGGTTTTGATCAATATTCCAGATGATAAAACCGGTTAGGTCTGGGATTGGTCTGGGTTATGCCCGCATCTGCTGATGATTTTGCCTTTTCCGCATTCTTGTTGGCCAGATCCTTGGTTTTCTCTGGTTCGAATCGCGTAGTAATGTGGTACCACACTGAAACAGACAATTAAACCTGGTTTCCATCAATATTTTAGAGGATAACACTGGTTAGGTCTGGGTTAGGTCTGGGTTATGCCCGCATCTGCCTCATGATTTTGCCTTTTCCGCATTCTTGTTGGCCAGATCCTTGGTTTTCTCTGGTTTGAATCACGGAGTAATGGGGTACCACACTGAAAGAGTCAATTAAACCTGGTTTCGATCCACATTTTAGAGGATAACAACGGTTAGGTCTGGGGTTTGCCCGCATCTGGCGCATGATTTTGCCTTCTTCGCATACTTGTTGGCCAGATTCTGGGTTTTTTCGGATTTGAACCACGTAGTGTGGTAGCACACAGTAACAGTCAACTAAACCTGGATTCGGTCAGTATTTTAGTCGGTAACACTGGTTAGGTCTGGGTTAGGTCTGGGTTATGCCCGCATCTGCCTCATGATTTTGCCATTTCCGCATTATTGTTTGCCAGATCCTTGGTTTTCTCTGGTTTGAATCACGTAGCAATGGGGTACCACACTGAAACAGACGATTAAACCTGGTATCGATGAATATTTTAGAGTATAAAACCGGTTAGGTTTGGGATAGGCCTGGTTTATGCCCGCATCTGGCTCATGATTTTGCTTCTTCCAATACTTGTTGGCCAGATCCTTGGTTTTCTCTGGTTTGAACCACGTAGTAATGTGGTACCACTCTGAAACAGTCCATTAAACTTGGTTTCGATCAATATTTTAGAGGATAACATCGGTCAGGTCTGGGTTAGGTCTGGGTTATGCCCGCATCTGGCTCAAGATTTTGCCTTCGGCGCATACTTGTTGGCCAGATCCTGGGTTTTTACGGGTTTGAATCACGTAGTAATGTGGTACCACATTGAAACAGTCAATTAAACCTGGTTTCGATCATTATTTTAGAGGATAACACCGGTTAGGTCTGAGTTAGGTCTGGGTTATGCACGCATCTGGCTCATGATTTTACCATCTTCGCATACTTGTTGGACAGATCCTGGGTTTTTTCGGGTTTGAATCACGTAGTAATGTGGCACCACACTGAAACAGTCCATTAAACTTGGTTTCGATCAATATTTTAGAGGATAACACCGGTTAGGTCTGTGTTAGGTCTGGGTTATGCCCGCATCTGACTCATGATTTTGCCTTCTTCGCAAACTTGTGGGCCAGATCCTGTGTTTTTTAGGGTTAGAATCACGTAGTAATGTGGTTCCACGCGGAAACAGACCACTAAACTTGGTTTCGATCAATATTTTAGAGGATAACACAGGTTAGGTCTGGGTTACGTCTGGGTTATACCCGCATCTGGCTCATGATTTTGCCTTGTCCGCATTCTTGTTGGCCAGATCCTTGGTTTTCTCTGGTTTGAATCACGTAGTAATGTGGTACCACACTGAAACAGTCCATTAAACTCGGTTTCGATCAATATTTTAGAGGATAACACCGGTTAGGTCTGGGGTAGGTCTGGGATATGCCCGCATCTGGCTCATGATTTTGCCTTCTGCGCATACTTGTTGGCCAGATCTTGGGTTTATTCGGGTTTGAATCACGTAGTAATGTGGCACCACATTGAAACAGTCAATTTAACCTGGTTTCGATCAATATTTCAGATGATAAAACCGGTTAGGTCTGGGATTGGTCTGGGTTATGCCCGCATCTGCTGATGATTTTGCCTTTTCCGCATTCTTGTTGGCCAGATCCTTGGTTTTCTCTGGTTCGAATCGCGTAGTAATGTGGTACCACACTGAAACAGACAATTAAACCTGGTTTCGATCAATATTTTAGAGGATAACACCGGTTAGGTCTGGGTTATGCCGCATCTGGCTCATGATTTTGCCTTCTTCGCAAAATTGTTGGCCAGATCCTTGGTTTTTTCGGATTTGAATCACGTAATAATGTAGTACCACGAAGTAACAGTGAATTAAACCTGGATTCGGTCAGTATTTTAGACAGTAACACCGGTTAGGCGTGGGTTAGGTCTGGGTTATGCCCCCATCTGACTCATGATTTTACCTTCTTCGCATACTTGTTGGACAGATCCTGGGTTTTTTCGGGTTTGAATCACGTAGTAATGTGGAACCACACGGTAGCAGTCAATTATACCTGGATTCGGTCAGTATTTTAGACGGTACCACCGGTTAGGACTGGGTTAGGTCTGGGTTATGCCCGCATCTGGCTCACGATTTTGCCTATTCCGCATTCTGGTTGGCCAGATCCTTGGTTTTCTCTGGTTTGAAACACGTAGTAATGTGGTACCACTCTGAAACAGTCCATTAAACTTGGTTTCGATCAATATTTTAGAGGATAACATCGGTCAGGTCTGGGTTAGGTCTGGGTTATGCCCGCATCTGGCTCAAGATTTTGCCTTCGGCGCATACTTGTTGGCCAGATCCTGGGTTTTTACGGGTTTGAATCAGGTAGTAATGTGGTACCACATTGAAACAGTCAATTAAACCTGGTTTCGATCAATATTTTAGAGGATAACACCGGTTAGGTCTGAGTTAGGTCTGGGTTATGCACGCATCTGGCTCATGATTTTACCATCTTCGCATACTTGTTGGACAGATCCTGGGTTTTTTCGGGTTTGAATCACGTAGTAATGTGGCACCACACTGAAACAGTCCATTAAACTTGGTTTCGATCAATATTTTAGAGGATAACACCGGTTAGGTCTGTGTTAGGTCTGGGTTATGCCCGCATCTGACTCATGATTTTGCCTTCTTCGCAAACTTGTTGGCCAGATCCTGGGTTTTTTAGGGTTAGAATCACGTAGTAATGTGGTTCCACGCGGAAACAGACCACTAAACTTGGTTTCGATAAATATTTTAGAGGATAACACAGGTTAGGTCTGGGTTACGTCTGGGTTATACCCGCATCTGGCTCATGATTTTGCCTTGTCCGCATTCTTGTTGGCCAGATCCTTGGTTTTTCTCTGGTTTGAATAACGTAGTAATGTGGTACCACACTGAAACAGTCCATTAAACTTGGTTTCGATCAATATTTTAGAGGATAACACCGGTTAGGTCTGGTGTAGGTCTGGGATATGCCCGCATCTGGCTCATGATTTTGCCTTCTGCGCATACTTGTTGGCCAGATCTTGGGTTTATTCGGGTTTGAATCACGTAGTAATGTGGCACCACATTGAAACAGTCAATTAAACCTGGTTTTGATCAATATTCCAGATGATAAAACCGGTTAGGTCTGGGATTGGTCTGGGTTATGCCCGCATCTGCTGATGATTTTGCCTTTTCCGCATTCTTGTTGGCCAGATCCTTGGTTTTCTCTGGTTCGAATCGCGTAGTAATGTGGTACCACACTGAAACAGACAATTAAACCTGGTTTCCATCAATATTTTAGAGGATAACACCGGTTAGGTCTGGGTTATGCCGCATCTGGCTCATGATTTTGCCTTCTTCGCATACTTGTTGGCCAGATCCTTGGTTTTTTCGGATTTGAATCACGTAGTGTGGTACCACACAGTAACAGTCAATTAAACCTGGATTCGGTCAGTATTTTTGTCGGTAACACTGGTTAGGTCTGGGTTAGGTCTGGGTTATGCCCGCATCTGCCTCATGATTTTGCCTTTTCCGCATTCTTGTTGGCCAGATCCTTGGTTTTCTCTGGTTTGAATCACGGAGTAATGGGGTACCACACTGAAAGAGTCAATTAAACCTGGTTTCGATCCACATTTTAGAGGATAACAACGGTTAGGTCTGGGGTTTGCCCGCATCTGGCGCATGATTTTGCCTTCTTCGCATACTTGTTGGCCAGATTCTGGGTTTTTTCGGATTTGAACCACGTAGTGTGGTACCACACAGTAACAGTCAACTAAACCTGGATTCGGTCAGTATTTTAGTCGGTAACACTGGTTAGGTCTGGGTTAGGTCTGGGTTATGCCCGCATCTGCCTCATGATTTTGCCATTTCCGCATTATTGTTTGCCAGATCCTTGGTTTTCTCTGGTTTGAATCACGTAGCAATGGGGTACCACACTGAAACAGACGATTAAACCTGGTATCGATGAATATTTTAGAGTATAAAACCGGTTAGGTTTGGGATAGGCCTGGTTTATGCCCGCATCTGGCTCATGATTTTGCTTCTTCCAATACTTGTTGGCCAGATCCTTGGTTTTCTCTGGTTTGAACCACGTAGTAATGTGGTACCACTCTGAAACAGTCCATTAAACTTGGGTTCGATCAATATTTTAGAGGATAACATCGGTCAGGTCTGGGTTAGGTCTGGGTTATGCCCGCATCTGGCTCAAGATTTTGCCTTCGGCGCATACTTGTTGGCCAGATCCTGGGTTTTTACGGGTTTGAATCACGTAGTAATGTGGTACCACATTGAAACAGTCAATTAAACCTGGTTTCGATCATTATTTTAGAGGATAACACCGGTTAGGTCTGAGTTAGGTCTGGGTTATGCACGCATCTGGCTCATGATTTTACCATCTTCGCATACTTGTTGGACAGATCCTGGGTTTTTTCGGGTTTGAATCACGTAGTAATGTGGCACCACACTGAAACAGTCCATTAAACTTGGTTTCGATCAATATTTTAGAGGATAACACCGGTTAGGTCTGTGTTAGGTCTGGGTTATGCCCGCATCTGACTCATGATTTTGCCTTCTTCGCAAACTTGTTGGCCAGATCCTGGGTTTTTTAGGGTTAGAATCACGTAGTAATGTGGTTCCACGCGGAAACAGACCACTAAACTTGGTTTCGATCAATATTTTAGAGGATAACACAGGTTAGGTCTGGGTTACGTCTGGGTTATACCCGCATCTGGCTCATGATTTTGCCTTGTCCGCATTCTTGTTGGCCAGATCCTTGGTTTTCTCTGGTTTGAATCACGTAGTAATGTGGTACCACACTGAAACAGTCCATTAAACTTGGTTTCGATCAATATTTTAGAGGATAACACCGGTTAGGTCTGGGGTAGGTCTGGGATATGCCCGCATCTGGCTCATGATTTTGCCTTCTGCGCATACTTGTTGGCCAGATCTTGGGTTTATTCGGGTTTGAATCACGTAGTAATGTGGCACCACATTGAAACAGTCAATTAAACCTGGTTTCGATCAATATTTCAGATGATAAAACCGGTTAGGTCTGGGATTGGTCTGGGTTATGCCCGCATCTGCTGATGATTTTGCCTTTTCCGCATTCTTGTTGGCCAGATCCTTGGTTTTCTCTGGTTCGAATCGCGTAGTAATGTGGTACCACACTGAAACAGACAATTAAACCTGGTTTCCATCAATATTTTAGAGGATAACACCGGTTAGGTCTGGGTTATGCCGCATCTGGCTCATGATTTTGCCTTCTTCGCAATACTTGTTGGCCAGATCCTTGGTTTTTTCGGATTTGAATCACGTAGTGTGGTACCACACAGTAACAGTCAATTAAACCAGGATTCGGTCAGTATTTTTGTCGGTAACACTGGTTAGGTCTGGGTTAGGTCTGGGTTATGCCCGCATCTGCCTCATGATTTTGCCTTTTCCGCATTCTTGTTGGCCAGATCCTTGGTTTTCTCTGGTTTGAATCACGGAGTAATGGGGTACCACACTGAAAGAGTCAATTAAACCTGGTTTCGATCCACATTTTAGAGGATAACAACAGTTAGGTCTGGGGTTTGCCCGCATCTGGCGCATGATTTTGCCTTCTTCGCATACTTGTTGGCCAGATTCTGGGTTTTTTCGGATTTGAATCACGTAATAATGTGGTACCACGAAGTAACAGTGAATTAAACCTGGATTCGGTCAGTATTTTAGACAGTAACACCGGTTAGGCGTGGGTTAGGTCTGGGTTATGCCCCCATCTGACTCATGATTTTACCTTCTTCGCATACTTGTTGGACAGATCCTGGGTTTTTTCGGGTTTGAATCACGTAGTAATGTGGAACCACACGGTAGCAGTCAATTATACCTGGTTTCGATCCACATTTTAGAGGATAACAACGGTTAGGTCTGGGGTTTGCCCGCATCTGGCGCATGATTTTGCCTTCTTCGCATACTTGTTGGCCAGATTCTGGGTTTTTTCGGATTTGAATCACGTAATAATGTGGTACCACGAAGTAACAGTGAATTAAACCTGGATTCGGTCAGTATTTTAGACGGTAACACCGGTTAGGACTGGGTTAGGTCTGGGTTATGCCCGCATCTGGCTCACGATTTTGCCTATTCCGCATTCTTGTTGGACAGATCCTGGGTTTTTTCGGGTTTGAATCACGTAGTAATGTGGCACCACACTGAAACAGTCCATTAAACTTGGTTTCGGTCAGTATTTTAGACGGTAACACCGGTTAGGACTGGGTTAGGTCTGGGTTATGCCCGCATCTGGCTCACGATTTTGCCTATTCCGCATTCTTGTTGGACAGATCCTGGGTTTTTTCGGGTTTGAATCACGTAGTAATGTGGCACCACACTGAAACAGTCCATTAAACTTGGTTTCGATCAATATTTTAGAGGATAACACCGGTTAGGTCTGTGTTAGGTCTGGGTTATGCCCGCATCTGACTCATGATTTTGCCTTCTTCGCAAACTTGTTGGCCAGATCCTGGGTTTTTTAGGGTTAGAATCACGTAGTAATGTGGTTCCACGCGGAAACAGACCACTAAACTTGGTTTCGATCAATATTTTAGAGGATAACACAGGTTAGGTCTGGGTTACGTCTGGGTTATACCCGCATCTGGCTCATGATTTTGCCTTGTCCGCATTCTTGTTGGCCAGATCCTTGGTTTTCTCTGGTTTGAATCACGTAGTAATGTGGTACCACACTGAAACAGTCCATTAAACTTGGTTTCGATCAATATTTTAGAGGATAACACCGGTTAGGTCTGGGATATGCCCGCATCTGGCTCATGATTTTGCCTTCTGCGCATACTTGTTGGCCAGATCTTGGGTTTATTCGGGTTTGAATCACGTAGTAATGTGGCACCACATTGAAACAGCCAATTAAACCTGGTTTCGATCAATATTTCAGATGATAAAACCGGTTAGGTCTGGGATTGGTCTGGGTTATGCCCGCATCTGCTGATGATTTTGCCTTTTCCGCATTCTTGTTGGCCAGATCCTTGGTTTTCTCTGGTTCGAATCGCGTAGTAATGTGGTACCACACTGAAACAGACAATTAAACCTGGTTTCCATCAATATTTTAGAGGATAACACCGGTTAGGTCTGGGTTATGCCGCATCTGGCTCATGATTTTGCCTTCTTCGCATACTTGTTGGCCAGATCCTTGGTTTTTTCGGATTTGAATCACGTAGTGTGGTACCACACAGTAACAGTCAATTAAACCAGGATTCGGTCAGTATTTTTGTCGGTAACACTGGTTAGGTCTGGGTTAGGTCTGGGTTATGCCCGCATCTGCCTCATGATTTTGCCTTTTCCGCATTCTTGTTGGCCAGATCCTTGGTTTTCTCTGGTTTGAATCACGGAGTAATGGGGTACCACACTGAAAGAGTCAATTAAACCTGGTTTCGATCCACATTTTAGAGGATAACAACAGTTAGGTCTGGGGTTTGCCCGCATCTGGCGCATGATTTTGCCTTCTTCGCATACTTGTTGGCCAGATTCTGGGTTTTTTCGGATTTGAATCACGTAATAATGTGGTACCACGAAGTAACAGTGAATTAAACCTGGATTCGGTCAGTATTTTAGACAGTAACACCGGTTAGGCGTGGGTTAGGTCTGGGTTATGCCCCCATCTGACTCATGATTTTACCTTCTTCGCATACTTGTTGGACAGATCCTGGGTTTTTTCGGGTTTGAATCACGTAGTAATGTGGAACCACACGGTAGCAGTCAATTATACCTGGTTTCGATCCACATTTTAGAGGATAACAACGGTTAGGTCTGGGGTTTGCCCGCATCTGGCGCATGATTTTGCCTTCTTCGCATACTTGTTGGCCAGATTCTGGGTTTTTTCGGATTTGAATCACGTAATAATGTGGTACCACGAAGTAACAGTGAATTAAACCTGGATTCGGTCAGTATTTTAGACGGTAACACCGGTTAGGACTGGGTTAGGTCTGGGTTATGCCCGCATCTGGCTCACGATTTTGCCTATTCCGCATTCTTGTTGGACAGATCCTGGGTTTTTTCGGGTTTGAATCACGTAGTAATGTGGCACCACACTGAAACAGTCCATTAAACTTGGTTTCGGTCAGTATTTTAGACGGTAACACCGGTTAGGACTGGGTTAGGTCTGGGTTATGCCCGCATCTGGCTCACGATTTTGCCTATTCCGCATTCTTGTTGGACAGATCCTGGGTTTTTTCGGGTTTGAATCACGTAGTAATGTGGCACCACACTGAAACAGTCCATTAAACTTGGTTTCGATCAATATTTTAGAGGATAACACCGGTTAGGTCTGTGTTAGGTCTGGGTTATGCCCGCATCTGACTCATGATTTTGCCTTCTTCGCAAACTTGTTGGCCAGATCCTGGGTTTTTTAGGGTTAGAATCACGTAGTAATGTGGTTCCACGCGGAAACAGACCACTAAACTTGGTTTCGATCAATATTTTAGAGGATAACACAGGTTAGGTCTGGGTTACGTCTGGGTTATACCCGCATCTGGCTCATGATTTTGCCTTGTCCGCATTCTTGTTGGCCAGATCCTGGGTTTTTTCGGGTTTGAATCACGTAGTAATGTGGCACCACACTGAAACAGTCCATTAAACTTGGGTTCGATCAATATTTTAGAGGATAACATCGGTCAGGTCTGGGTTAGGTCTGGGTTATGCCCGCATCTGGCTCAAGATTTTGCCTTCGGCGCATACTTGTTGGCCAGATCCTGGGTTTTTACGGGTTTGAATCACGTAGTAATGTGGTACCACATTGAAACAGTCAATTAAACCTGGTTTCGATCATTATTTTAGAGGATAACACCGGTTAGGTCTGAGTTAGGTCTGGGTTATGCACGCATCTGGCTCATGATTTTACCATCTTCGCATACTTGTTGGACAGATCCTGGGTTTTTTCGGGTTTGAATCACGTAGTAATGTGGCACCACACTGAAACAGTCCATTAAACTTGGTTTCGATCAATATTTTAGAGGATAACACAGGTTAGGTCTGGGTTACGTCTGGGTTATACCCGCATCTGGCTCATGATTTTGCCTTGTCCGCATTCTTGTTGGCCAGATCCTTGGTTTTCTCTGGTTTGAATCACGTAGTAATGTGGTACCACACTGAAACAGTCCATTAAACTTGGTTTCGATCAATATTTTAGAGGATAACACCGGTTAGGTCTGGGGTAGGTCTGGGATATGCCCGCATCTGGCTCATGATTTTGCCTTCTGCGCATACTTGTTGGCCAGATCTTGGGTTTATTCGGGTTTGAATCACGTAGTAATGTGGCACCACATTGAAACAGTCAATTAAACCTGGTTTCGATCAATATTTCAGATGATAAAACCGGTTAGGTCTGGGATTGGTCTGGGTTATGCCCGCATCTGCTGATGATTTTGCCTTTTCCGCATTCTTGTTGGCCAGATCCTTGGTTTTCTCTGGTTCGAATCGCGTAGTAATGTGGTACCACACTGAAACAGACAATTAAACCTGGTTTCCATCAATATTTTAGAGGATAACACCGGTTAGGTCTGGGTTATGCCGCATCTGGCTCATGATTTTGCCTTCTTCGCATACTTGTTGGCCAGATCCTTGGGTTTATTCGGGTTTGAATCACGTAGTAATGTGGCACCACATTGAAACAGTCAATTAAACCTGGTTTCGATCAATATTTCAGATGATAAAACCGGTTAGGTCTGGGATTGGTCTGGGTTATGCCCGCATCTGCTGATGATTTTGCCTTTTCCGCATTCTTGTTGGCCAGATCCTTGGTTTTCTCTGGTTCGAATCGCGTAGTAATGTGGTACCACACTGAAACAGACAATTAAACCTGGTTTCGATCAATATTTTAGAGGATAACACCGGTTAGGTCTGGGTTATGCCGCATCTGGCTCATGATTTTGCCTTCTTCGCATACTTGTTGGCCAGATTCTGGGTTTTTTCGGATTTGAATCACGTAATAATGTGGTACCACGAAGTAACAGTGAATTAAACCTGGATTCGGTCAGTATTTTAGACAGTAACACCGGTTAGGCGTGGGTTAGGTCTGGGTTATGCCCCCATCTGACTCATGATTTTACCTTCTTCGCATACTTGTTGGACAGATCCTGGGTTTTTTCGGGTTTGAATCACGTAGTAATGTGGAACCACACGGTAGCAGTCAATTATACCTGGTTTCGATCCACATTTTAGAGGATAACAACGGTTAGGTCTGGGGTTTGCCCGCATCTGGCGCATGATTTTGCCTTCTTCGCATACTTGTTGGCCAGATTCTGGGTTTTTTCGGATTTGAATCACGTAATAATGTGGTACCACGAAGTAACAGTGAATTAAACCTGGATTCGGTCAGTATTTTAGACGGTAACACCGGTTAGGACTGGGTTAGGTCTGGGTTATGCCCGCATCTGGCTCACGATTTTGCCTATTCCGCATTCTTGTTGGACAGATCCTGGGTTTTTTCGGGTTTGAATCACGTAGTAATGTGGCACCACACTGAAACAGTCCATTAAACTTGGTTTCGGTCAGTATTTTAGACGGTAACACCGGTTAGGACTGGGTTAGGTCTGGGTTATGCCCGCATCTGGCTCACGATTTTGCCTATTCCTCATTCTTGTTGGACAGATCCTGGGTTTTTTCGGGTTTGAATCACGTAGTAATGTGGCACCACACTGAAACAGTCCATTAAACTTGGTTTCGATCAATATTTTAGAGGATAACACCGGTTAGGTCTGTGTTAGGTCTGGGTTATGCCCGCATCTGACTCATGATTTTGCCTTCTTCGCAAACTTGTTGGCCAGATCCTGGGTTTTTTAGGGTTAGAATCACGTAGTAATGTGGTTCCACGCGGAAACAGACCACTAAACTTGGTTTCGATCAATATTTTAGAGGATAACACAGGTTAGGTCTGGGTTACGTCTGGGTTATACCCGCATCTGGCTCATGATTTTGCCTTGTCCGCATTCTTGTTGGCCAGATCCTTGGTTTTCTCTGGTTTGAATCACGTAGTAATGTGGTACCACACTGAAACAGTCCATTAAACTTGGTTTCGATCAATATTTTAGAGGATAACACCGGTTAGGTCTGGGGTAGGTCTGGGATATGCCCGCATCTGGCTCATGATTTTGCCTTCTGCGCATACTTGTTGGCCAGATCTTGGGTTTATTCGGGTTTGAATCACGTAGTAATGTGGCACCACATTGAAACAGTCAATTAAACCTGGTTTCGATCAATATTTCAGATGATAAAACCGGTTAGGTCTGGGATTGGTCTGGGTTATGCCCGCATCTGCTGATGATTTTGCCTTTTCCGCATTCTTGTTGGCCAGATCCTTGGTTTTCTCTGGTTCGAATCGCGTAGTAATGTGGTACCACACTGAAACAGACAATTAAACCTGGTTTCCATCAATATTTTAGAGGATAACACCGGTTAGGTCTGGGTTATGCCGCATCTGGCTCATGATTTTGCCTTCTTCGCATACTTGTTGGCCAGATCCTTGGTTTTTTCGGATTTGAATCACGTAGTGTGGTACCACACAGTAACAGTCAATTAAACCAGGATTCGGTCAGTATTTTTGTCGGTAACACTGGTTAGGTCTGGGTTAGGTCTGGGTTATGCCCGCATCTGCCTCATGATTTTGCCTTTTCCGCATTCTTGTTGGCCAGATCCTTGGTTTTCTCTGGTTTGAATCACGGAGTAATGGGGTACCACACTGAAAGAGTCAATTAAACCTGGTTTCGATCCACATTTTAGAGAATAACAACAGTTAGGTCTGGGGTTTGCCCGCATCTGGCGCATGATTTTGCCTTCTTCGCATACTTGTTGGCCAGATTCTGGGTTTTTTCGGATTTGAATCACGTAATAATGTGGTACCACGAAGTAACAGTGAATTAAACCTGGATTCGGTCAGTATTTTAGACAGTAACACCGGTTAGGCGTGGGTTAGGTCTGGGTTATGCCCCCATCTGACTCATGATTTTACCTTCTTCGCATACTTGTTGGACAGATCCTGGGTTTTTTCGGGTTTGAATCACGTAGTAATGTGGAACCACACGGTAGCAGTCAATTATACCTGGTTTCGATCCACATTTTAGAGGATAACAACGGTTAGGTCTGGGGTTTGCCCGCATCTGGCGCATGATTTTGCCTTCTTCGCATACTTGTTGGCCAGATTCTGGGTTTTTTCGGATTTGAATCACGTAATAATGTGGTACCACGAAGTAACAGTGAATTAAACCTGGATTCGGTCAGTATTTTAGACGGTAACACCGGTTAGGACTGGGTTAGGTCTGGGTTATGCCCGCATCTGGCTCACGATTTTGCCTATTCCGCATTCTTGTTGGACAGATCCTGGGTTTTTTCGGGTTTGAATCACGTAGTAATGTGGCACCACACTGAAACAGTCCATTAAACTTGGTTTCGGTCAGTATTTTAGACGGTAACACCGGTTAGGACTGGGTTAGGTCTGGGTTATGCCCGCATCTGGCTCACGATTTTGCCTATTCCGCATTCTTGTTGGACAGATCCTGGGTTTTTTCGGGTTTGAATCACGTAGTAATGTGGCACCACACTGAAACAGTCCATTAAACTTGGTTTCGATCAATATTTTAGAGGATAACACCGGTTAGGTCTGTGTTAGGTCTGGGTTATGCCCGCATCTGACTCATGATTTTGCCTTCTTCGCAAACTTGTTGGCCAGATCCTGGGTTTTTTAGGGTTAGAATCACGTAGTAATGTGGTTCCACGCGGAAACAGACCACTAAACTTGGTTTCGATCAATATTTTAGAGGATAACACAGGTTAGGTCTGGGTTACGTCTGGGTTATACCCGCATCTGGCTCATGATTTTGCCTTGTCCGCATTCTTGTTGGCCAGATCCTTGGTTTTTCTCTGGTTTGAATCACGTAGTAATGTGGTACCACACTGAAACAGTCCATTAAACTTGGTTTCGATCAATATTTTAGAGGATAACACCGGTTAGGTCTGGTGTAGGTCTGGGATATGCCCGCATCTGGCTCATGATTTTGCCTTCTGCGCATACTTGTTGGCCAGATCTTGGGTTTATTCGGGTTTGAATCACGTAGTAATGTGGCACCACATTGAAACAGTCAATTAAACCTGGTTTTGATCAATATTCCAGATGATAAAACCGGTTAGGTCTGGGATTGGTCTGGGTTATGCCCGCATCTGCTGATGATTTTGCCTTTTCCGCATTCTTGTTGGCCAGATCCTTGGTTTTCTCTGGTTCGAATCGCGTAGTAATGTGGTACCACACTGAAACAGACAATTAAACCTGGTTTCCATCAATATTTTAGAGGATAACACCGGTTAGGTCTGGGTTATGCCGCATCTGGCTCATGATTTTGCCTTCTTCGCATACTTGTTGGCCAGATCCTTGGTTTTTTCGGATTTGAATAACGTAGTGTGGTACCACACAGTAACAGTCAATTAAACCTGGATTCGGTCAGTATTTTTGTCGGTAACACTGGTTAGGTCTGGGTTAGGTCTGGGTTATGCCCGCATCTGCCTCATGATTTTGCCTTTTCCGCATTCTTGTTGGCCAGATCCTTGGTTTTCTCTGGTTTGAATCACGGAGTAATGGGGTACCACACTGAAAGAGTCAATTAAACCTGGTTTCGATCCACATTTTAGAGGATAACAACGGTTAGGTCTGGGGTTTGCCCGCATCTGGCGCATAATTTTGCCTTCTTCGCATACTTGTTGGCCAGATTCTGGGTTTTTTCGGATTTGAACCACGTAGTGTGGTACCACACAGTAACAGTCAACTAAACCTGGATTCGGTCAGTATTTTAGTCGGTAACACTGGTTAGGTCTGGGTTAGGTCTGGGTTATGCCCGCATCTGCCTCATGATTTTGCCATTTCCGCATTATTGTTTGCCAGATCCTTGGTTTTCTCTGGTTTGAATCACGTAGCAATGGGGTACCACACTGAAACAGACGATTAAACCTGGTATCGATGAATATTTTAGAGTATAAAACCGGTTAGGTTTGGGATAGGCCTGGTTTATGCCCGCATCTGGCTCATGATTTTGCTTCTTCCAATACTTGTTGGCCAGATCCTTGGTTTTCTCTGGTTTGAACCACGTAGTAATGTGGTACCACTCTGAAACAGTCCATTAAACTTGGGTTCGATCAATATTTTAGAGGATAACATCGGTCAGGTCTGGGTTAGGTCTGGGTTATGCCCGCATCTGGCTCAAGATTTTGCCTTCGGCGCATACTTGTTGGCCAGATCCTGGGTTTTTACGGGTTTGAATCACGTAGTAATGTGGTACCACATTGAAACAGTCAATTAAACCTGGTTTCGATCATTATTTTAGAGGATAACACCGGTTAGGTCTGAGTTAGGTCTGGGATATGCACGCATCTGGCTCATGATTTTACCATCTTCGCATACTTGTTGGACAGATCCTGGGTTTTTTCGGGTTTGAATCACGTAGTAATGTGGCACCACACTGAAACAGTCCATTAAACTTGGTTTCGATCAATATTTTAGAGGATAACACCGGTTAGGTCTGTGTTAGGTCTGGGTTATGCCCGCATCTGACTCATGATTTTGCCTTCTTCGCAAACTTGTTGGCCAGATCCTGGGTTTTTTAGGGTTGGAATCACGTAGTAATGTGGTTCCACGCGGAAACAGACCACTAAACTTGGTTTCGATCAATATTTTAGAGGATAACACAGGTTAGGTCTGGGTTACGTCTGGGTTATACCCGCATCTGGCTCATGATTTTGCCTTGTCCGCATTCTTGTTGGCCAGATCCTTGGTTTTCTCTGGTTTGAATCACGTAGTAATGTGGTACCACACTGAAACAGTCCATTAAACTTGGTTTCGATCAATATTTTAGAGGATAACACCGGTTAGGTCTGGGGTAGGTCTGGGATATGCCCGCATCTGGCTCATGATTTTGCCTTCTGCGCATACTTGTTGGCCAGATCTTGGGTTTATTCGGGTTTGAATCACGTAGTAATGTGGCACCACATTGAAACAGTCAATTAAACCTGGTTTCGATCAATATTTCAGATGATAAAACCGGTTAGGTCTGGGATTGGTCTGGGTTATGCCCGCATCTGCTGATGATTTTGCCTTTTCCGCATTCTTGTTGGCCAGATCCTTGGTTTTCTCTGGTTCGAATCGCGTAGTAATGTGGTACCACACTGAAACAGACAATTAAACCTGGTTTCCATCAATATTTTAGAGGATAACACCGGTTAGGTCTGGGTTATGCCGCATCTGGCTCATGATTTTGCCTTCTTCGCATACTTGTTGGCCAGATCCTTGGTTTTTTCGGATTTGAATCACGTAGTGTGGTACCACACAGTAACAGTCAATTAAACCTGGATTCGGTCAGTATTTTTGTCGGTAACACTGGTTAGGTCTGGGTTAGGTCTGGGTTATGCCCGCATCTGCCTCATGATTTTGCCTTTTCCGCATTCTTGTTGGCCAGATCCTTGGTTTTCTCTGGTTTGAATCACGGAGTAATGGGGTACCACACTGAAAGAGTCAATTAAACCTGGTTTCGATCCACATTTTAGAGGATAACAACGGTTAGGTCTGGGGTTTGCCCGCATCTGGCGCATGATTTTGCCTTCTTCGCATACTTGTTGGCCAGATTCTGGGTTTTTTCGGATTTGAACCACGTAGTGTGGTACCACACAGTAACAGTCAACTAAACCTGGATTCGGTCAGTATTTTAGTCGGTAACACTGGTTAGGTCTGGGTTAGGTCTGGGTTATGCCCGCATCTGCCTCATGATTTTGCCATTTCCGCATTATTGTTTGCCAGATCCTTGGTTTTCTCTGGTTTGAATCACGTAGCAATGGGGTACCACACTGAAACAGACGATTAAACCTGGTATCGATGAATATTTTAGAGTATAAAACCGGTTAGGTTTGGGATAGGCCTGGTTTATGCCCGCATCTGGCTCATGATTTTGCTTCTTCCAATACATGTTGGCCAGATCCTTGGTTTTCTCTGGTTTGAACCACGTAGTAATGTGGTACCACTCTGAAACAGTCCATTAAACTTGGTTTCGATCAATATTTTAGAGGATAACATCGGTCAGGTCTGGGTTAGGTCTGGGTTATGCACGCATCTGGCTCATGATTTTACCATCTTCGCATACTTGTTGGACAGATCCTGGGTTTTTTCGGGTTTGAATCACGTAGTAATGTGGCACCACACTGAAACAGTCCATTAAACTTGGTTTCGATCAATATTTTAGAGGATAACACCGGTTAGGTCTGTGTTAGGTCTGGGTTATGCCCGCATCTGACTCATGATTTTGCCTTCTTCGCAAACTTGTTGGCCAGATCCTGGGTTTTTTAGGGTTAGAATCACGTAGTAATGTGGTTCCACGCGGAAACAGACCACTAAACTTGGTTTCGATCAATATTTTAGAGGATAACACAGGTTAGGTCTGGGTTACGTCTGGGTTATACCCGCATCTGGCTCATGATTTTGCCTTGTCCGCATTCTTGTTGGCCAGATCCTTGGTTTTCTCTGGTTTGAATCACGTAGTAATGTGGTACCACACTGAAACAGTCCATTAAACTTGGTTTCGATCAATATTTTAGAGGATAACACCGGTTAGGTCTGGGGTAGGTCTGGGATATGCCCGCATCTGGCTCATGATTTTGCCTTCTGCGCATACTTGTTGGCCAGATCTTGGGTTTATTCGGGTTTGAATCACGTAGTAATGTGGCACCACATTGAAACAGTCAATTAAACCTGGTTTCGATCAATATTTCAGATGATAAAACCGGTTAGGTCTGGGATTGGTCTGGGTTATGCCCGCATCTGCTGATGATTTTGCCTTTTCCGCATTCTTGTTGGCCAGATCCTTGGTTTTCTCTGGTTCGAATCGCGTAGTAATGTGGTACCACACTGAAACAGACAATTAAACCTGGTTTCGATCAATATTTTAGAGGATAACACCGGTTAGGTCTGGGTTATGCCGCATCTGGCTCATGATTTTGCCTTCTTCGCATACTTGTTGGCCAGATCCTTGGTTTTTTCGGATTTGAATCACGTAATAATGTGGTACCACGAAGTAACAGTGAATTAAACCTGGATTCGGTCAGTATTTTAGACAGTAACACCGGTTAGGCCTGGGTTAGGTCTGGGTTATGCCCCCATCTGACTCATGATTTTACCTTCTTCGCATACTTGTTGGACAGATCCTGGGTTTTTTCGGGTTTGAACCACGTAGTAATGTGGAACCACACGGTAGCAGTCAATTATACCTGGATTCGGTCAGTATTTTAGTCGGTAACACCGGTTAGGACTGGGTTAGGTCTGGGTTATGCCCGCATCTGGCTCACGATTTTGCCTATTCCGCATTCTTGTTGGCCAGATCCTTGGTTTTCTCTGGTTTGAAACACGTAGTAATGTGGTACCACTCTGAAACAGTCCATTAAACTTGGTTTCGATCAATATTTTAGAGGATAACATCGGTCAGGTCTGGGTTAGGTCTGGGTTATGCCCGCATCTGGCTCAAGATTTTGCCTTCGGCGCATACTTGTTGGCCAGATCCTGGGTTTTTACGGGTTTGAATCAGGTAGTAATGTGGTACCACATTGAAACAGTCAATTAAACCTGGTTTCGATCAATATTTTAGAGGATAACACCGGTTAGGTCTGAGTTAGGTCTGGGTTATGCACGCATCTGGCTCATGATTTTACCATCTTCGCATACTTGTTGCACAGATCCTGGGTTTTTTCGGGCTTGAATCACGTAGTAATGTGGCACCACTCTGAAACAGTCCATTAAACTTGGTTTCGATCAATATTTTAGAGGATAACATCGGTCAGGTCTGGGTTAGGTCTGGGTTATGCACGCATCTGGCTCATGATTTTACCATCTTCGCATACTTGTTGGACAGATCCTGGGTTTTTTCGGGTTTGAATCACGTAGTAATGTGGCACCACACTGAAACAGTCCATTAAACTTGGTTTCGATCAATATTTTAGAGGATAACACCGGTTAGGTCTGTGTTAGGTCTGGGTTATGCCCGCATCTGACTCATGATTTTGCCTTCTTCGCAAACTTGTTGGCCAGATCCTCGGTTTTTTAGGGTTAGAATCACGTAGTAATGTGGTTCCACGCGGAAACAGACCACTAAACTTGGTTTCGATCAATATTTTAGAGGATAACACAGGTTAGGTCTGGGTTACGTCTGGGTTATACCCGCATCTGGCTCATGATTTTGCCTTGTCCGCATTCTTGTTGGCCAGATCCTTGGTTTTCTCTGGTTGGAATCACGTAGTAATGTGGTACCACACTGAAACAGTCCATTAAACTTGGTTTCGATCAATATTTTAGAGGATAACACCGGTTAGGTCTGGGGTAGGTCTGGGATATGCCCGCATCTGGCTCATGATTTTGCCTTCTGCGCATACTTGTTGGCCAGATCTTGGGTTTATTCGGGTTTGAATCACGTAGTAATGTGGCACCACATTGAAACAGTCAATTAAACCTGGTTTCGATCAATATTTCAGATGATAAAACCGGTTAGGTCTGGGATTGGTCTGGGTTATGCCCGCATCTGCTGATGATTTTGCCTTTTCCGCATTCTTGTTGGCCAGATCCTTGGTTTTCTCTGGTTCGAATCGCGTAGTAATGTGGTACCACACTGAAACAGACAATTAAACCTGGTTTCGATCAATATTTTAGAGGATAACACCGGTTAGGTCTGGGTTATGCCGCATCTGGCTCATGATTTTGCCTTCTTCGCATACTTGTTGGCCAGATCCTTGGTTTTTTCGGATTTGAATCACGTAATAATGTGGTACCACGAAGTAACAGTGAATTAAACCTGGATTCGGTCAGTATTTTAGACAGTAACACCGGTTAGGCCTGGGTTAGGTCTGGGTTATGCCCCCATCTGACTCATGATTTTACCTTCTTCGCATACTTGTTGGACAGATCCTGGGTTTTTTCGGGTTTGAATCACGTAGTAATGTGGAACCACACGGTAGCAGTCAATTATACCTGGATTCGGTCAGTATTTTAGTCGGTAACACCGGTTAGGACTGGGTTAGGTCTGGGTTATGCCCGCATCTGGCTCACGATTTTGCCTATTCCGCATTCTTGTTGGCCAGATCCTTGGTTTTCTCTGGTTTGAAACACGTAGTAATGTGGTACCACTCTGAAACAGTCCATTAAACTTGGTTTCGATCAATATTTTAGAGGATAACATCGGTCAGGTCTGGGTTAGGTCTGGGTTATGCCCGCATCTGGCTCAAGATTTTGCCTTCGGCGCATACTTGTTGGCCAGATCCTGGGTTTTTACGGGTTTGAATCAGGTAGTAATGTGGTACCACATTGAAACAGTCAATTAAACCTGGTTTCGATCAATATTTTAGAGGATAACACCGGTTAGGTCTGAGTTAGGTCTGGGTTATGCACGCATCTGGCTCATGATTTTACCATCTTCGCATACTTGTTGCACAGATCCTGGGTTTTTTCGGGCTTGAATCACGTAGTAATGTGGCACCACACTGAAACAGTCCATTAAACTTGGTTTCGATCAATATTTTAGAGGATAACACCGGTTAGGTCTGTGTTAGGTCTGGGTTATGCCCGCATCTGACTCATGATTTTGCCTTCTTCGCAAACTTGTTGGCCAGATCCTGGGTGTTTTAGGGTTAGAATCACGTAGTAATGTGGTTCCACGCGGAAACAGACCACTAAACTTGGTTTCGATCAATATTTTAGAGGATAACACAGGTTAGGTCTGGGTTACGTCTGGGTTATACCCGCATCTGGCTCATGATTTTGCCTTGTCCGCATTCTTGTTGGCCAGATCCTTGGTTTTCTCTGGTTTGAATCACGTAGTAATGTGGTACCACACTGAAACAGTCCATTAAACTTGGTTTCGATCAATATTTTAGAGGATAACACCGGTTAGGTCTGGGGTAGGTCTGGGATATGCCCGCATCTGGCTCATGATTTTGCCTTCTGCGCATACTTGTTGGCCAGATCTTGGGTTTATTCGGGTTTGAATCACGTAGTAATGTGGCACCACATTGAAACAGTCAATTAAAGCTGGTTTCGATCAATATTTCAGATGATAAAACCGGTTAGGTCTGGGATTGGTCTGGGTTATGCCCGCATCTGCTGATGATTTTGCCTTTTCCGCATTCTTGTTGGCCAGATCCTTGGTTTTCTCTGGTTCGAATCGCGTAGTAATGTGGTACCACACTGAAACAGACAATTAAACCTGGTTTCGATCAATATTTTAGAGGATAACACCGGTTAGGTCTGGGTTATGCCGCATCTGGCTCATGATTTTGCCTTCTTCGCATACTTGTTGGCCAGATCCTTGGTTTTTTCGGATTTGAATCACGTAATAATGTGGTACCACGAAGTAACAGTGAATTAAACCTGGATTCGGTCAGTATTCTAGACAGTAACACCGGTTAGGCCTGGGTTAGGTCTGGGTTATGCCCCCATCTGACTCATGATTTTACCTTCTTCGCATACTTGTTGGACAGATCCTGGGTTTTTTCGGGTTTGAATCACGTAGTAATGTGGAACCACACAGTAGCAGTCAATTATACCTGGATTCGGTCAGTATTTTAGTCGGTAACACCGGTTAGGACTGGGTTAGGTCTGGGTTATGCCCGCATCTGGCTCACGATTTTGCCTATTCCGCATTCTTGTTGGCCAGATCCTTGGTTTTCTCAGGTGTGAATCACGGAGTAATAGGGTACCACACTGAAAAAGTCAATGAAACCTGGTTTCGATTCACATTTTAGAGGTTAACAACGGTTAGGTCTGGGGTTTGCCCGCATCTGGCGCATGATTTTGCCTTCTTCGCATACTTGTTGGCCAGATTCTGGGTTTTTTCGGATTTGAATCACGTCGTGTGGTACCACACAGTAACAGTCAATTAAACCTGGATTCGGTCAGTATTTTAGTCGGTAACACTGGTTAGGTCTGGGTTAGGTCTGGGTTATGCCCGCATCTGCCTCATGATTTTGCCTTTTCCGCATTCTTGTTGGCCAGATCCTTGGTTTTCTCTGGTTTGAATCTCGGAGTAATGGGGTACAACACTGAAAGAGTCAATTAAACCTGGTTTCGATCCACATTTTAGAGGATAACAACGGTTAGGTCTTGGGTTTGCCCGCATCTGGCACATGATTTTGTCTTCTTCGCATACTTGTTGGCCAGATTCTGGGTTTTTTCGGATTTGAATCACGTAGTTGTGGTACCACACAGTAACAGTCAATTAAACCTGGATTCGGTCAGTATTTTAGTCGGTAACACTGGTTAGGTCTGGGTTAGGTCTGGGTTATGCCCGCATCTGCCTCATGTTTTTGCCATTTCCGCATTCTTGTTTGCCAGATCCTTGGTTTTCTCTGGTTTGAATCAGGCAGTAATGTGGTACCACACTGAAACAGACAATTAAACCTGGTTTCGATCAATATTTTAGAGGATAACGCCGGTTAGATCTGGGTTAGGTCTGGGTTATGCCCGCATCTGGCTCATGATTTTGCTTCTTCCAATACTTGTTGGCCAGATCCTGGGTTTTTTCGGGTTTGAGTCACGTAGTAAAGTGGAACCACACAGTAACAGTCAATTATACCTCGATTCGGTCAGTATTTTAGTCGGTAACACCGGTTAGGGCTGGGTTAGGTCAGGGTTATGCCCGCATCTGGCTCACGATTTTGCCTATCCCGCATACTTGTTTGCCAGATCCTTGGTTTTCTCTGGTTTGAATCACGTAGTAATGTGGTACCACACTGAAACAGACAATTAAACCTGGTTTCGATCAATATTTTGGTGGATAAAACCGGTTAGGTCTGGGTGAGGTATGGGATGTGCCCGCATCCGGCTCATGATTTTGCCCTCTGCGCATACTTATTGACCAGAACCTTGGTCTTATCTTGTTTGAATCAGGCAGTAATGTGGTACCACACTGAAACAGACAATAAAACTTGTTTTCGATCAATATTTTGGTGGATAAAACCGGTTAGGTCTGGGTTAGGTCTGGGATATGCCCGCATCTGGCTCATGATTTTGCCTTCTGCGCATACTTGTTGGCCAGATCTTGGGTTTTCTCGGGTTTGAATCACGTAGTAATGTGGTACCACACTGAAACAGACAATAAAACTTGTTTTCGATCAATATTTTGGTGGATAAAACCGGTTAGGTCTGGGTTAGGTCTGGGTTATGCCCGCATCTGGCTCATGATTTTGCCTTATCCGCATACTTGTTGGCCAGATCCTTGGTTTTTTCGGATTTGAATCACGTAGTAATGTGGTACCACACTGAAACAGACCATTAAACTTCGTTTCGATCAATATTTTAGAGGATAACACCGGTTCGGTCTGGGGTAGGTCTGGGATATGCCCGCATCTGGCTCATGATTTTGCCTTCTGCGCATACTTGTTGGCCAGATCTTGGGTTTTCTCGGGTTTGAATCACGTAGTAATGTGGCACCACATTGAAACAGTCAATTAAACCTGGTTTCGATCAATATTTTAGAGGATAAAACCGGTTAGGTCTGGGTTAGGTATGGGTTTTGTCCACATCTGGCTCATGATTTTGCCTTGTGCGCATACTTGTTGTCCAGATCCTGGGTTTTTTCGGGTTTGAATCA
This sequence comes from Colletes latitarsis, assembly GCF_051014445.1. NCBI lineage: Eukaryota > Metazoa > Arthropoda > Insecta > Hymenoptera > Colletidae > Colletes > Colletes latitarsis. The sequence goes on along the minus strand of NC_135145.1, from coordinate 3,947,683 downwards.
CGTAGTAATGTGGTGCCACATTGAAACAGTCAATGACACCTGGTCTGAATCAATATTTTAGAGTATAACACCGGTTAGGTCTGGGTTAGGTCTGGGATATGCCCGCATCTGGCTCATGATTTTGCCTTCTGCGCATACTTGTAGGCCAGATCCTTGGTTTTTTCGGGTTTGAATCACGTAGTAATGTGGAACCACGAAATAACAGTGAATTAAACCTGGATTCGGTCAGTACTTTAGTCGGTAACACCGGTTAGGTCTGGGTTAGGTCCGGGTTATGCCCGCATCTGGCTCATGATTTTGCCTTCTTCGCATACTTGTAGGCCAGATCCTTGGTTTCCTCTGGTTTGAATCACGTAGTAATGTGGTACCACAGCGAAACAGTCAACTAAACCTGGTTTCGATCAATATTTTAGAGGATAACACCGGTTAGGTCTGGGTTATGCCGCATCTGGCTCATGATTTTGCCTTCGTCGCATACTTGTAGGCCAGATCCTTGGTTTCCTCTGGTTTGAATCACGTAGTAATGTGGTACCACAGCGAAACAGTCAACTAAACCTGGTTTCGATCAATATTTTAGAGGATAACACCGGTTAGGTCTGGGTTATGCCGCATCTGGCTCATGATTTTGCCTTCGTCGCATACTTGTAGGCCAGATCCTTGGTTTTCTCTGGTTTGAATCACGTAGTAATATGGTACCACACTGAAACAGACCATTAAACTTCGTTTCGATCAATATTTTAGAGGATAACACCGGTTAGGTCTGGGGTAGGTCTGGGTTATGCCGCATCTGGCTCATGATTTTGCCTTCTTCGCATACTTGTTGGCCAGATCTTTGGTTTTCTCTGGTTCGAATCGCGTAGTAATGTGGTACCACACTGAAACAGACAATTAAACCTGGTTTCGATCAATATTTTAGAGGATAACACCGGTTAGGTCTGGGTTATGCCGCATCTGGCTCATGATTTTGCCTTCTTCGCATACTTGTTGGCCAGATCCTTGGTTTTTTCGGATTTGAATCACGTAATAATGTGGTACCACGAAGTAACAGTGAATTAAACCTGGATTCGGTCAGTATTTTAGACAGTAACACCGGTTAGGCCTGGGTTAGGTCTGGGTTATGCCCCCATCTGACTCATGATTTTACCTTCTTCGCATACTTGTTGGACAGATCCTGGGTTTTTTCGGGTTTGAATCACGTAGTAATGTGGAACCACACGGTAGCAGTCAATTATACCTGGATTCGGTCAGTATTTTAGTCGGTAACACCGGTTAGGACTGGGTTAGGTCTGGGTTATGCCCGCATCTGGCTCACGATTTTGCCTATTCCGCATTCTTGTTGGCCAGATCCTTGGTTTTCTCTGGTTTGAAACACGTAGTAATGTGGTACCACTCTGAAACAGTCCATTAAACTTGGTTTCGATCAATATTTTAGAGGATAACATCGGTCAGGTCTTGGTTAGGTCTGGGTTATGCCCGCATCTGGCTCAAGATTTTGCCTTCGGCGCATACTTGTTGGCCAGATCCTGGGTTTTTACGGGTTTGAATCAGGTAGTAATGTGGTACCACATTGAAACAGTCAATTAAACCAGGTTTCGATCAATATTTTAGAGGATAACACCGGTTAGGTCTGAGTTAGGTCTGGGTTATGCACGCATCTGGCTCATGATTTTACCATCTTCGCATACTTGTTGGACAGATCCTGGGTTTTTTCGGGCTTGAATCACGTAGTAATGTGGCACCACACTGAAACAGTCCATTAAACTTGGTTTCGATCAATATTTTAGAGGATAACACCGGTTAGGTCTGTGTTAGGTCTGGGTTATGCCCGCATCTGACTCATGATTTTGCCTTCTTCGCAAACTTGTTGGCCAGATCCTGGGTGTTTTAGGGTTAGAATCACGTAGTAATGTGGTTCCACGCGGAAACAGACCACTAAACTTGGTTTCGATCAATATTTTGGAGGATAACACAGGTTAGGTCTGGGTTACGTCTGGGTTATACCCGCATCTGGCTCATGATTTTGCCTTGTCCGCATTCTTGTTGGCCAGATCCTTGGTTTTCTCTGGTTTGAATCACGTAGTAATGTGGTACCACACTGAAACAGACAATTAAACCTGGTTTCGATCAATATTTCAGATGATAAAACCGGTTAGGTCTGGGATTGGTCTGGGTTATGCCCGCATCTGCTGATGATTTTGCCTTTTCCGCATTCTTGTTGGCCAGATCCTTGGTTTTCTCTGGTTCGAATCGCGTAGTAATGTGGTACCACACTGAAACAGACAATTAAACCTGGTTTCGATCAATATTTTAGAGGATAACACCGGTTAGGTCTGGGTTATGCCGCATCTGGCTCATGATTTTGCCTTCTTCGCATACTTGTTGGCCAGATCCTTGGTTTTTTCGGATTTGAATCACGTAATAATGTGGTACCACGAAGTAACAGTGAATTAAACCTGGATTCGGTCAGTATTCTAGACAGTAACACCGGTTAGGCCTGGGTTAGGTCTGGGTTATGCCCCCATCTGACTCATGATTTTACCTTCTTCGCATACTTGTTGGACAGATCCTGGGTTTTTTCGGGTTTGAATCACGTAGTAATGTGGAACCACACGGTAGCAGTCAATTATACCTGGATTCGGTCAGTATTTTAGTCGGTAACACCGGTTAGGACTGGGTTAGGTCTGGGTTATGCCCGCATCTGGCTCACGATTTTGCCTATTCCGCATTCTTGTTGGCCAGATCCTTGGTTTTCTCTGGTGTGAATCACGGAGTAATAGGGTACCACACTGAAAAAGTCAATGAAACCTGGTTTCGATTCACATTTTAGAGGTTAACAACGGTTAGGTCTGGGGTTTGCCCGCATCTGGCGCATGATTTTGCCTTCTTCGCATACTTGTTGGCCAGATTCTGGGTTTTTTCGGATTTGAATCACGTCGTGTGGTACCACACAGTAACAGTCAATTAAACCTGGATTCGGTCAGTATTTTAGTCGGTAACACTGGTTAGGTCTGGGTTAGGTCTGGGTTATGCCCGCATCTGCCTCATGATTTTGCCTTTTCCGCATTCTTGTTGGCCAGATCCTTGGTTTTCTCTGGTTTGAATCTCGGAGTAATGGGGTACAACACTGAAAGAGTCAATTAAACCTGGTTTCGATCCACATTTTAGAGGATAACAACGGTTAGGTCTTGGGTTTGCCCGCATCTGGCACATGATTTTGTCTTCTTCGCATACTTGTTGGCCAGATTCTGGGTTTTTTCGGATTTGAATCACGTAGTTGTGGTACCACACAGTAACAGTCAATTAAACCTGGATTCGGTCAGTATTTTAGTCGGTAACACTGGTTAGGTCTGGGTTAGGTCTGGGTTATGCCCGCATCTGCCTCATGTTTTTGCCATTTCCGCATTCTTGTTTGCCAGATCCTTGGTTTTCTCTGGTTTGAATCAGGCAGTAATGTGGTACCACACTGAAACAGACAATTAAACCTGGTTTCGATCAATATTTTAGAGGATAACGCCGGTTAGATCTGGGTTAGGTCTGGGTTATGCCCGCATCTGGCTCATGATTTTGCTTCTTCCAATACTTGTTGGCCAGATCCTGGGTTTTTTCGGGTTTGAGTCACGTAGTAAAGTGGAACCACACAGTAACAGTCAATTATACCTCGATTCGGTCAGTATTTTAGTCGGTAACACCGGCTAGGGCTGGGTTAGGTCAGGGTTATGCCCGCATCTGCCTCATGTTTTTGCCATTTCCGCATTCTTGTTTGCCAGATCCTTGGTTTTCTCTGGTTTGAATCAGGCAGTAATGTGGTACCACACTGAAACAGACAATTAAACCTGGTTTCGATCAATATTTTAGAGGATAACGCCGGTTAGATCTGGGTTAGGTCTGGGTTATGCCCGCATCTGGCTCACGATTTTGCCTATCCCGCATACTTGTTTGCCAGATCCTTGGTTTTCTCTGGTTTGAATCACGTAGTAATGTGGTACCACACTGAAACAGACAATTAAACCTGGTTTCGATCAATATTTTGGTGGATAAAACCGGTTAGGTCTGGGTGAGGTATGGGATGTGCCCGCATCCGGCTCATGATTTTGCCCTCTGCGCATACTTATTGACCAGAACCTTGGTCTTATCTTGTTTGAATCAGGCAGTAATGTGGTACCACACTGAAACAGACAATAAAACTTGTTTTCGATCAATATTTTAGAGGATAACACCGGTTAGGTCTGGGGTAGGTCTGGGATATGCCCGCATCTGGCTCATGATTTTGCCTTCTGCGCATACTTGTTGGCCAGATCTTGGGTTTTCTCGGGTTTGAATCACGTAGTAATGTGGCACCACATTGAAACAGTCAATTAAACCTGGTTTCGATCAATATTTTAGAGGATAAAACCGGTTAGGTCTGGGTTAGGTCTGGGTTATGCCCGCATCTGGCTCATGATTTTGCCTTGTGCGCATACTTGTTGTCCAGATCCTGGGTTTTTTCGGGTTTGAATCACGTAGTAATGTGGTGCCACATTGAAACAGTCAATTAAACCTGGTTTCGATCAATATTTCAGATCATAAAACCGGTTAGGTCTGGGATTGGTCTGGGTTATACCCGCATCTGGCTCATGATTTTGCCTTCTTCGCAAACTTGTTGGCCAGATCCTGGGTGTTTTAGGGTTAGAATCACGTAGTAATGTGGTTCCACGCGGAAACAGACCACTAAACTTGGTTTCGATCAATATTTTAGAGGATAACACAGGTTAGGTCTGGGTTACGTCTGGGTTATACCCGCATCTGGCTCATGATTTTACCTTCTTCCCAAATTTGTTGGCCAGATCCTGGATTTTTTCGGGTTTGAATCACGTAGTATTGTGGTACCACACTGAAACAGACAAATAAACCTGGTTTCGATCAATATCTTAGAGGATAACACCGGTTAGGTCTGGGTTAGGTCTGGGTTATGCCCGCATCTGGCTCATGATTTTGCCTTCTTTGCATACTTGTTGGCCAGATCCTTGATTTTTTCGGATTTGAATCACGTAGTAATGTGGTACCACACTGAAACAGTCCATTAAACTTGGTTTCGATCAATATTTTAGAGGATAACACGGGTTAGGTCTGGGGTAGGTCTGGGATATGCCCGCATCTGGCTCATGATTTTCCCTTCTGCGCATACTTGTTGGCCAGATCTTGGGTTTTTTCGGGTTTGAATCACGTAGTAATGTGGCACCACATTGAAACAGTCAATTAATCCTGGTTTCGATCAATATTTCAGATGATAAAACCGGTTAGGTCTGGGATTGGTCTGGGTTATGCCCGCATCTGGCTCATGATTTTGCCTTTTCCGCATACTCGTAGGCCAGAGCCTTGGTTTTCTCTGGTTTGAATCACGTAGAAATGTGGTACCACGAAGTAACAGTGAATTAAACCTGGATTTGGTCAGTATGTTAGTCGGTAACACCGGTTAGGCCTGGGTTAGGTCTGGGTTATGCCCTCATCTGACTCATGATTTTACCTTCTTCGCATACTTGTTGGACAGATCCTGGGTTTTTTCGGGTTTGAATCACGTAGTAATGTGGTACCACACTGAAACAGTCCATTAAACCTGGTTTTCGATCAATATTTTACAGGATAGCACCGCTTAGGTCTGGGTTAGGTCTGGGTTATGCCCGCATCTGGCTCATGATTTTGCCATGTCTGCATTCTTGTTGGCCAGATCCTTGGTTTTCTCTGGTTTGAATCACGTAGTAATATGGTACCACACTGAAACAGTCCATTAAACTTGGTTTCGATCAATATTTTAGAGGATAACACCGGTTAGGTCTGGGTTATGCCGCATCTGGCTCATGATTTTGCCTTCTTCGCATACTTGTTGGCCAGATCCTTGGTTTCTACGGGTTTGAATCACGTAGTAATGTGGAACCACGAAATAACAGTGAATTAAACCTGGATTCGGTCAGTACTTTAGTCGGTAACACCGGTTAGGTCTGGGTTAGGTCCGGGTTATGCCCGCATCTGGCTCATGATTTTGCCTTCTTCGCATACTTGTAGGCCAGATCCTTGGTTTCCTCTGGTTTGAATCACGTAGTAATGTGGTACCACAGCGAAACAGTCAACTAAACCTGGTTTCGATCAATATTTTAGAGGATAACACCGGTTAGGTCTGGGTTATGCCGCATCTGGCTCATGATTTTGCCATCGTCGCATACTTGTTGGCCAGATCCTTGGTTTTTTCGGATTTGAATCACGTAGTAATGTGGTACCACGAAGTAACAGTGAATTAAACCTGGATTCGGTCAGTATTTTAGACGGTAACACCGGCTAGGCCTGGGTTAGGTCTGTGTTATGCCCCCATCTGACACATGATTTCACCTTCTTCGCATACTTGTTGGACAGATCCTGGTTTTTTCGGGTTTGAATCACGTAGTAATGTGGTACCACACTGAAACAGTCCATTAAACTTGCTTTCAATCAATATTTTAGAGGATAACACCGGTTAGGTCTGGGTTAGGTCTGGGTTATGCCCGCATCTGGCTCATGATTTTGCCTTCTGCGCATACTTGTTGGCCAGATCCTGTGTTTTTTCGGGTTTGAATCACGTAGTAATGTGGTACCACATTGAAACAGTCAATGACACCTGGTTTCAATCAATATTTTAGAGGATAAAACCGGTTAGGTCTGGGTTAGGTATGGGTTATGTCCACATCTGGCTCATGATTTTGCATTTCCGCATTCCAGTTGACCAGAACCTTGGTTTTATCTTGTTTGAATCAGGCAGTAATGTGGTACCACACTGAAACGGACAATAAAACTTGTTCTCGATCAATTTTTAGAGGATAAAACCGGTTAGGCCTGGGTTAGGTCCGGGTTATGCCCGCATCTGGCTCATGATTTTGCCTTCTTCGCATACTTGTTGGCTTGATCCTGGGTGTTTTCGGGTTTGAATCACGTAGTAATGTGCCACCACATTGAAACAGTCAATTAAACCTGGTTTCGATCAAAATTTTAGATGATAAAACCGGTTAGGTCTGGGATTGGTCTGGGTTATGCCCGCATCTGGCTCATGGTTTTGCCTTTTCCGCATTGTTGTTGGACAGATCCTTGGTTTTATCTTGTTTGAATCAGGTAGTAATGTGGCACCACACTGAAACAGACAATAAAACCTGGTTTCGATCAATATTTTAGAGGATAACGCCGGTTAGGTCTGGATTAGGCCTGGGTTATGCCCCCATATGGCTCATGATTTTGGCTTCTTCGCATACTTGTTGGACAGATCCTGGGTTTTTTCGGGTTTGAATCACGTAGTAATGTGGTACCACAATGAAACAGTCCATTAGACCTGGTTTACGATCAATATTACAGAGGATAACACCGGTTAGGTCTGGGTTATGCCCGCATCTGGCTCATGATTTTGCCTTCTGTGCATACTTGTTGGCCAGATCCTTGGTTTTTTCGCGTTTGAATCACGTAGTAAAGTGGTACCACGAAGTAACAGTGAATTAAACCTGGATTCGGTCAGTATTTTAGTCGGTAAGACCGGTTAGGCCTGGGTTAGGTCTGGGTTATGCCCTCATCTGACTCATGATTTTACCTTCTTCGCATACTTGTTGGACAGATCCTGGGTTTTTTCGGGTTTGAATTACGTAGTAATGTGGTACCACACTGAAACAGTCCATTAAACCTGGTTTTCGATCAATATTTTACAGGATAGCACCGGTTAGGGCTGGGTTAGGTCTGGGTTATGCCCGCATCTGGCTCATGATTTTGCCATTTCCGCATTCTTGTTGGCCAGATCCTTGGTTTTCTCTGGTTTGAATCACGTAGTAATGTGGGACCACACTGAAACAGACCATTAAACTTGGTTTCGATCAATATTTTAGAGGATAACACCGGTTAGGTCTGGGTTATGCCGCATCAGGCTCATGATTTTGCCTTCTTCGCATACTTGTTGGCCAGATCCTTGGTTTTTTCGGGTTTGAATCACGTAGTAATGTGGTACCACGAAGTAACAGTGAATTAAACCTGGATTCGGTCAGTATTTTAGTCGGTAACACCGGTTAGGCCTGGGTTAGGTCTGGGTTATGCCCCCATCTGACTCATGATTTTACCTTCTTCGCATACTTGTTGGCCAGATCCTTGGTTTCTTCGGGTTTGAATCACGTAGTAATGTGGTACCACGAAGTAACAGTGAATTAAACCTGGATTCGGTCAGTATTTTAGTCGGTAACACCGGTTAGGCCTGGGTTAGGTCTGGGTTATGCCCGCATCTGGCTCATGATTTTGCCATTTCCGCATTCTTGTTGGCCAGATCCTTGGTTTTCTCTGGTTTGAATCACGTAGTAATGTGGGACCACACTGAAACAGACCATTAAACTTGGTTTCGATCCACATTTTAGAACATAACACCGGTTAGGTCTGGATTAAGTCTGGGTTATGCACGCATCTGGCTCATGATTTTGCCTTCTTCGCATACTTGTTGGCCAGATCCTTGGTTTTCTCTGGTTTGAAACACGTAGTAATGTGGTACCACTCTGAAACAGTCCATTAAACTTGGTTTCGATCAATATTTTAGAGGATAAAACCGGTTAGGTCTGGATTAGGTCTGGGTTATGCCCGCATCTGGCTCAAGATTTTGGTTTCGGCGCATACTTGTTGGACAGATCCTGGGTTTTTTCGGGTTTGAGTCACGTAGTAATGTGGTACCACACTGAAACAGTCCATTAAACCTGGTTTTCGATCAATATTTTAGAGGATAGCACCGGTTAGGTCTGGGTTCGGTCTGGGTTATGCCCGCATCTGGCTCATGATTTTGCCATTTCCGCATTCTTGTTGGCCAGATCCTTGGTTTTCTCTGGTTTGAATCACGTAGTAATGTGGTACCACACTGAAACAGTCCATTAAACCTGGTTTACGATCAATATTACAGAGGATAACACCGGTTAGGTCTGGGTTATGCCCGCATCTGGCTCATGATTTTGCCTTCTTCGCATACTTGTTGGCCAGATCCTTGGTTTTTTCGGGTTTGAATCACGTAGTAATGTGGTACCACGAAGTAACAGTGAATTAAACCTGGATTCGGTCAGTATTTTAGTCGGTAACACCGGTTAGGCCTGGGTTAGGTCTGGGTAATGCCCCCATCTGACTCATGATTCTACCTTCTTCGCATACTTGTTGGCCAGATCCTTGGTTTTTTCGGGTTTGAATCACGTAGTAATGTGGTACTACGAAGTAACAGTGAATTAAACCTGGATTCGGTCAGTATTTTAGTCGGTAACACCGGTTAGGCCTGGGTTAGGTCTGGGTAATGCCCCCATCTGACTCATGATTTTACCTTCTTCGCATACTTGTTGGCCAGATCCTTGGTTTTTTCGGGTTTGAATCACGTAGTAATGTGGTACTACGAAGTAACAGTGAATTAAACCTGGATTCGGTCAGTATTTTAGTCGGTAACACCGGTTAGGCCTGGGTTAGGTCTGGGTAATGCCCCCATCTGGCTCGTGATTTTGCCTTCTTCGCATACTTGCTGGACAGATCCTGGGTTTGTTCGGGTTTGAATCAGGTAGTAATGTGGCACCACATTGAAACAGTCAATTAAACCTTGTTTCGATCAAAATTTCAGATGATAAAACCGGTTAGGTCTGGGATTGGTCTGGGTTATGCCCGCATCTGGCTCATGGTTTTGCCTTTTCCGCATTCTTGTTGGACAGATCCTTGGTTTTATCTTGTTTGAATCAGGCAGTAATGTGGCACCACACTGAAACGGACAATTAAACCTGGTTTCGATCAATATTTTAGAGGATAACGCCGGTTAGGTCTGGGTTAGGCCTGGGTTATGCCCCCATATGGCTCATGATTTTGGCTTCTTCGCATACTTGTTGGACAGATCCTGGGTTTTTTCGGGTTTGAATGACGTAGTAATGTGGTACCACACTGAAACAGTCCATTAAACCTGGTTTTCGATCAATATTTTACAGGATAGCATCGGTTATGTCTGGGTTAGGTCTGGGTTATGCCCCCATCTAACTCATGATTTTGCATTCTTCTCATACTTGTTGGCCAGATCCTTGGTTTTTTCGGGTTTGAAGCACGTAGTAATGTGGTACCACTAAGTAACAGTGAATTAAACCTGGATTCGGTCAGTATTTTAGTCGGTAACACCGGTTAGGCCTGGGTTAGGTATGGGTTATGTCCACATCTGGCTCATGATTTTGCATTTCCGCATTCCTGTTGACCAGAACCTTGGTTTTATCTTGTTTGAATCAGGTAGTAATGTGGTACCACACTGAAACAGACAATTAAACCTGGTTTCGATCCACATTTTAGAACATAACACCGGTTAGGTCTGGATTAGGTCTGGGTTATGCACGCATCTGGCTCATGATTTTGCCTTCTTCGCATACTTGTTGGCCAGATCCTGGGTTTTTTCGGGTTTGAATCACGTAGTAATGTGGAACCACAGAGTAACAGTCAATTAAACCTGATTTCGATCTATATTTTAGAGGATAAAACCGGTTAGGTCTGAGTTAGGTGTGGGTTATGCCCGCATCTGGCTCATGATTTTGCCTTCTTCGCATACTTGTTGGCCAGATCCTGGGTTTTTCGGATTTGAATCACGTAGTAGTGTGGTACGACACTGCAACAGTCAATTAAACCTGGTTTCGATCAATATTTTAGAGGATAGAACCGGTTAGGTCTGGATTAGGTCTGGGTTATGTCCACATCTGGCTCATGATTTTGCATTTTCCGCATTCCTGTTGGTCAGAACCTCGGTTTTCTCTTGTTTGAATCAGGTAGTAATGTGGTACCACACTGAAACAGACAACTAAACTTGTTTTCGATGAATATTTTAGTGGATAAAACCGGTTAGGTCTGGGTTAGGTCTGGGTTATGTCCACATCTGGCTCATGATTTTGCCTTTTTCGCATTCCTGTTGGTCACCCCTCAGGGGCTGCCAGCCTTTCAGCTGCAGTACGGGCTTAACGAACCCGGGGTACCCGAGTCATACACACACCGTAAGCCTCCTGTTGGTCGTCACAACGACCCATTCACAATTCCCTATTGGTTTTGTGAATGGTACGTGACGGCAGGAGGAACGGGGGTCTTGGCTTAACCGCCTGGGCCACGAGTATGGCGACTCTATAAAATCGCCCTCCAATCCTAAGCTATGGTGCGCGGCGATGGGATGCAAGGTTGGGGGAGAAGGCCCAATCCCAAGCGACCACCTCCGGGGAACCTGCCGAACCCCCGGGGTATTAGGCTTACCCGGGTAAGGCGGCTCTGCCCGGGTGGACCTTTATTTCCGACCATCTCGTGGGATTATTATGGACACAGAATATAAAATGGGGATGGGGCGGGTTTTGTCGGTTGGGGAGGACGGAGACGGGGTTGGGGTTAGGGTGGCGGCGCTCGCGCCCCACTCAGCGCCAGGTCCGGCTTCGTGGAGGGTGGAGGAGGACGACGAGACGGCGTCGGTCTCGTCCTTCTCCTCCAGCACGAGCCACATAGGCTCTAAGAGGAAGAGGACGGGGCAGGCCGTCGTCGAGGTGGGCGGGGCGATGAGCCCGTCGGTGAGGCTGAGTTGCCTCAGGGACGAGGTGACCGAGGAGATATCGGAGAGGATCTCCTCGTCCCTGAGGCGGGTGGAGAAAGTCGCCGCTGCCTGCGCCTTTAAGGGGCAGAAAAGCGGTGGCGCGGAGGCCCTGAAGGCCGCGGCGGAGGAAATGAGGGAGGCGGCGCGGGAGCTCAGAGGGCGGAACGCCCGTCTGCAGCTCCTGTTGGAGGAGGAGCGACAGGGGAGGAGGAGGGCAGAGGCGCTGTGGAACAGCGCGGCCCTCCCTCCCATCCTCCCTCCTCCTCCACCGCCGCGTCCCTCGGCGGAGGTAAATAAACGGGGTGCGGCGGCAGTGGTGCGGGGCACCGCGGGCCCCTCCACCCGCACTCCGCCCGTGAAGAAGTCCCCGTCCTCCTCAGAAGACGATCTTCTGAGGAGGATTGGGGACATGATTGATGGCAAGCTGGCCGCCTTCCGGGAGGAGCTCCTCGCCGGAAGGGCGGTCAGCAGGAAGGCGGTGCCTCCCCGACCTGTTCCGGTACAGTCGGGGAAGGCAAAGAAGGGCGGAGTGAAGGCTCCGCCCAGCGTTGCGGCACCAGGGCCCCGGGTCGCGACCCCCAAGGGGGGTGGTGTACCCGTGGTCGCGGTGGTCGCGTCCTCCACAGCACCCTCCCAAGGGGGGGTGGCGTGGAGTGAGGTGGTGGGGCGGAAGGCGAAGCGGGCGGCGAGGAAGGCCTCGCAACCGCAGCCTCCGCCTCCGCCGCCGGCGGCTAAGGTAAAGGCCGCGAAGGTCGGGAAGGCACGAACAGGTCGTCCCCCAAAAACGGCAGCGGTGACGCTGACCGTTGCGCAGGGGGGCGACCTGACCCTCGCGGAGGCGATGCGGCTCGCCAGGGAGAATATCTCCCTGGAAGAGCTGGGCATCGCCTCTGTGAGGGCGAAGAGGGCCGTGACCGGGGGTCTCTTGCTGGAGATCCCCGGTGCAGAAGGCGGCGCGAAGGCGGATCGTCTCGCCCAGAGGCTCCGGGAGCAGCTGGGCGAGCGAGGTGTCCGGGTCGCCCGGCCCACGAAGCGCACGGAGATGCGCGTTTGTGGGCTGGACGACTCGGTCAGCGCACAGGATGTGTCCCGTGCCCTTGCGAGGGCGGGGGACTGTCCTGTGGAGGACCTGCGGATCGGAGAGATCCACAGGTCGCCCTCCGGCCTCGGGTCGGTGTGGGCCCGGTGCCCCCTCTCCGCCGCCCGTAAGGTGGCGGAATCTGGGAGGGTGTTGGTGGGGCGGGTTTCGGCGCGAGTGGAAATCCTCGCGCCGCGCCCGCTCCAGTGTCACCGCTGCCTCGAGTTGGGGCACGTGAGGCAGTGGTGCACCTCGCCGGTGGACCGCAGCGGTCAGTGTTACCGCTGCGGTGCCAAAGAGCACCGTGCGAGCCAGTGCTCGGCGGCCCCCCACTGCCCGCTGTGTGCGGACATGGGGAGGCCAGCCGATCACAGGGTGGGGAGCAAGAAGTGCTCCCCCCCCTCCCGGAAGGAGAGGAAGAGGCGGGCTGCACCGGCTCCGGTGCCGAGGGCGGTGGCATCGTCCTCCATGGAGGTGGACGGTGCTACGGGGACGGACGGCCGGGAGGAGGCTGGCGCGGCCATTAATTAATGCCGCCCCGCCTCCTCCTCCAGGCCAACCTCAACCACTGCCGCGCGGCACAGGACTTGATGTCCCAAGTCCTCGCGGAGTGGGGGGTTGGCCTGGCGGTCGCCGCCGAGCCGTACCGCGTCCCTGATCACCCTCATTGGGTGGGCGACGCGGACGGCTTGGTGGCGACGGTATGGGGAGGGGGCGACGGGTCCCCACCGTTCTCCTTGTTGGAGCGCGGTCGGGGATTCGTCGCCGTGGACTGGGGGGGAGTCGCTGTGGTGGGGTGCTACATTTCGCCCCGTAGCGGTCACGCTGCGTTCGAGCTGTACTTGGCCGAGGTCGCGGCATGCGTGCAGCGCTACGCGGCCCGGCCGGTGCTGGTCCTGGGGGATTTTAATGCCAAGTCGGTGGCTTGGGGATCCCCCAGGACCTCCGTTCGCGGCGGGATCCTGGGCGATTGGGCGGCGGGGCTCGACCTCCGGGTATTGAACCGGGGGTCGGAGAACACATGCGTGCGGCGATATGGGGGGTCCATCGTGGATGTTGGATTCGCGACCCCCAACGCCGTGCGCATGGTGTCGGGTTGGCACGTGGTCGCGCGGGCAGAGACACTCTCCGATCACCGGTACATCCGGATGGAGGTCTCTGCCGCCGCGAGTGCATCCCGACACGGCCGCGTGCGTGGCACCCCACCACGCCGCTGGGCGCTTCGGCGCCTGGACAAGGACGCCCTGATGGCAGCTGCCCTCGCTGCAACTTGGCCGCAGGGAGCGGCCGAGTTGCCGAGCATAGAGGAGGAGGTCGCCCGGCTCGGAGCATTGGTCGCGGGTATTTGCGACGCGGCGATGCCTCGGGTCGGGCGGGCTTCTCCTCGCCGGGCGGTGTACTGGTGGTCGGACGCGATCGCGGAGTTGCGAGTCGCGACTGTCCGCGCCCGACGCCAGTACACCCGCGCGCGCCGTCGTCAACGTACAGGCGACGGCGTGGCGCGAGCGAGGGCAGCTGATGACCTGTATGGAGCATACCGCGTGGCGCGGGTTGCTCTGCAGCTCGCCATCAAACGGGCCAAGACCCAGGCATGGAAGGAGCTCCTCCAGACCCTTGATGACGATCCATGGGGGCGCCCATATAAGGTGGTGCTGAATAAGCTCCGCCCGTGGGCGCCCCCCGTCACCGAGGGTCTTGACCCCCGGCTGCTGGAGGACGTGGTCAATACACTCTTCCCAATTGGGGAGAGGGGACCGCGTCCTCCGGCGGCGGCGGCAGTCCCAGTGGAGTGGACGGCCGAGCTGGGGGTCACGCAGGAGGAGCTGGCAGCGGCCATCAGACGGCTCGGGGTTCGTAACACGGCCCCGGGTCCGGATGGTGTGCCCGGCCGGGTTTGGGTCTTGACCCAGGGCGTCCTTGGGGCCGACCTCAGGCGGTTGTTCGACCGCTGCCTGAGGGACGGGCGATTCCCCCCCAGTTGGAAGGTGGCGAGGATGGTCCTCCTCCGGAAGGAGGGTCGGCCCGCGGAGTCTCCCTCCGCATACCGGCCCATTTGTCTCCTCGACGAGGTGGGCAAGCTCTTCGAGCGTGTGATTGCTGCCCGCCTCGTCGAGCACCTGTCGCGGGGTGATCCCGGTCTGGCCGACTGCCAGTTCGGTTTCCGGGGGGGCCGATCGACTATCAACGCGATAGGTCGTGTGAGGGCCCTCTCGGAGGCGGCCGTCTCCCGGGGAGGGGTGGCATTGGCAATATCCTTGGATATTGCCAATGCCTTTAACACCCTCCCCTGGGAAGAGATAAGGAGGGGACTCGAATATCATCGAGTCCCCCCTTGTCTCAGGGCGGTCGTCGGGGATTATCTCCGCGGCAGGTGGATCGAGTATCCGGGCCGGGATGGTGATATGCGGAGGGAGGTGTACTGCGGTGTTCCGCAGGGGTCGGTCCTCGGGCCACTCCTGTGGAACATCGCGTACGACTCGGTGTTGCGGGCCGGCCTCCCCGACGGCGTCAGCACGGTGTGTTATGCGGATGACACACTGGTGCTGGCCGTCGGGGCGCACTGGGGGAGGGCCATGCGTCGCGCGGAGGAGGGGTCGCAACGCGTCGTCGACCGGATCAGGAGGATGGGGATGACGGTGGCGGTCCATAAGACCGAGGTGATTGCGTTTCATTCACCTCGGCAGGATCCGCCACCCCCTCTGATTCGGGTGGGTGGGGCTGACATCGAGGTGAAGCCCCAGATCAGGTATCTGGGGCTGATCCTCGATAGCCACTGGCGTTTCGAGAAGCATTTCCGCTGCCTGGTCCCCCGGTTGGAAAGGATGGTTGCGGCTCTGGGCCGGATCCTGCCCAACCTGGGGGGCCCGGCGGGCCGAGTTCGTCGCCTCTATGTGGCAATGGTCCAGTCGGTGGCCCTATACGGGGCCCCCGTCTGGGCGGACGACCTGGCTGCCTCCCGGCGCAGCATGACTATGCTGCGTCGGGTGCAGAGGCGCATGGCGCTCAGGGTCGTCCGCGGGTATCGGACCATGTCACATGAGGCGGCGACGGTTCTAGCGGGGATGCCGCCCATGGACCTGCTCGCGCGGTCGCACGCGGTGATGTACCGGCACCGCGTCGACCGTCGCGCGGGGGTGGGGGCGGTCCCGGGCGGGCAGGAACCTGCTTGGGGCGATTTGAAGCGCCAGGCCCGGCAGTCCGTGTTGCTCGCGTGGCAGGAGCGGCTGGCTCTGCCAACCGCGGGGCACCGGACTGTCGGGGCTGTTCGGCTACTCCTGAAGGAGTGGCTGGACAGAGGCCATGGCAGCCTCACCTACCGGCTGGCACAGGTATTTTCCGGGCATGGCAGCTTCGGAAGATACCTGTGCCGGATAGGGAAGGAGCCGACGGCGCGTTGCTGCCACTGCGACGCTGAGCAGGACACGGCGGATCATACCCTGGAGGTATGCCCCGCGTGGGAGGGGGAGCGCCGTGTCATGGTCGGCGTCGTCGGGCGGGATGTCTCGCTGCCGGACGTGGTGCGCGCCATGCTCGGCAGCGAGGAGAAGTGGAGGGCCGTGGCCTCCTTCTGCGAGAACGTAATGTTGCAGGAGGCCGCGGGGAGGGAGCGCGAGCTTCAGCGGCGTGCTGAAGCGCGCGCTCGTGCGGTGGCCCGAGGTCGTCGCCCGGTCGCGAGGCGTCGCGGGCGGCCGCCTCGGCGTGGCGGATGACCTAGGCTGGGAGGGGGGTCCTGAGGGGACCCTCCTCCCGACAGGCGGCGCCGGGTCGGACCGGTTGGGGGTAGGAGTGCCTTCCCCTACCGGTCCGACGCAAGGGGAGGCACCCTCGGCGGTCTGGTGCGGCCATGAACGCCCGGCCGCCGAGGGATGGAAACGGGGTCGCGGGCGGTTGCGAGTTGGGGCTCGCAGCCGCCACTAAACGCGGCCCCGGGACGGATAGCGGCGGGATGGAGTGGCCCCGTCCCGCCGCTATGAGGCAGTGTGTCTACTGGGGGGACCGATTGTCCCCCCGGGGGATGGGCGCGAAAGCGCGGGCACGGGGAGGATACAGGAAGAATGCTTCGAGCGATTCCCGGTATCCTCCCAAAGCGTGCCGAAGGGTCACCGTGGGGTTTTTAGTGGGTAGGTCCCGCGCCTGTCGTTGTACGGGCGCGGGGAATCCCACACACGCCTCCCACCTCTCCCCAAGGAGGTGGGAGGGAGTCTTTCGAAGATTTTCCCCACGACAAAAAAAAAAAAAAAAAAAAAAAAAAAAAAAAAAAAAAAAAAAAAAAATTCCTGTTGGTCAGAACCTCGGTTTTCTCTTGTTTGAATCAGGTAGTAATGTGGTACCACACTGAAACAGACAATTTAACTTGTTTTCGATGAATATCTTAGAGGATAAAACCGGTTAGGTCTGGGTTAGGACTGGGTTATGCCCGCTTCTGGCTCATGATTTTGCCTTCTTCTCATACTTGTTGGCCAGATCCTTGGTTTTTTCGGGTTTGAATCACGTAGTAATGTGGTACCACGAAGTAACAGTGAATTAAACCTGGATTCGGTCAGTATTTTAGTCGGTAACACCGGTTAGGCCTGGGTTAGGTCTGGGTTATGCCCCCATCTAACTCATGATTTTACCATCTTCGCATACTTGTTGGACAGATCCTGGGTTTTTTCGGGTTTGAATCACGTAGTAATGTGGTACCACACTGAAACAGTCAATTAAACCTGGTTTCGATCAATATTTTAGATGATAAAACCGGTTAGGTCTGGATTAGGTCTGGGTTATGTCCACATCTGGCTCATGATTTTGCCTTTTCCGCATTCCTGTTGACCAGAACCGTGGTTTTATCTTGTTTGAATCAGGTAGTAATGTGGTACCACACTGAAACAGGCAACTAAACCTGGTTTCGATCAATATTTTAGAGGATAACACCGGTTAGTTCTGGGTTAGGTCTGGGTTCTGCCCGCATCTGGCTCATGGTTTTGCCTTCTTCGCAAATTTGTTGGCCGGATCCTGGGTTTTTTCGGGTTTGAATCACGTAGTAATGTGGTTCCACGAAGCAATAGTCAATTAAACCTGTATTCGGTCAGTATTTTAGTCGGTAACACAGGTTAGGTCTGGGTTAGGTCTAGGTTATGCCCGAGTCTGGCTAATGATTTTGCATTCTCCGCATACTTGTTGGTCAGAACCTTGGTTTTCTCTTGTTTGAATCAGGTAGTAATGTGGTACCACACTGAAGCAGACAATTAAACTTGTTTTCGATGAATATTTTAGAGGATAAAACCGGTTAGGTCTGGGTTATACCCGCATCTCGCTCATGATTTTGCCTTTGCCGCATACTTGTTGGCCAGATCGTTGGTTTTCTCTGGTTTGAATCACGTAGAAATGTGGTACCACAGCGAAACAGTCAATGAAACCTGGTTTCGATCAATATTTTAGAGGATAAAACCGGTTAGGTCTGGGTTAGGTATGGGTTATGTCCACATCTGGCTCATGATTTTGCCTTTTCCGCATACTTGTTGGACAGATCCTAGGGTTTTTCGGGTTTGAATCACGTACTAATGTGGTACCACATTGAAACAGTCAATTAAACCTGATTTCGATGAATATTTTAGAGGATAAAACCGATTAGGTCTGGGTTAAGTCTGGGTTATGCCCGCATCAGGCTCATGATTTTGCCTTTTTCGCATTCCTGTTGGCCAGAACCTCGGTTTTCTCTTGTTTGAATCAGGTAGTAGTGTGGTACCACACTGGAACAGTAAATTAAACCTGATTTCGATGAATATTTTAGAGGATAAAACCGGTTAGGTCTGGGCTAGGTCTGGGTTATGCCCGCTTCTGGCTCATGATTTTGCCTTCTTCTCATACTTGTTGGCCAGATCCTGGGTTTATTCGGGTTTGAATCAGGTAGTAATGTGGCACCACATTGAAACAGTCAATTAAACCTGGTTTCGATCAAAATTTCAGATGATAAAACCGGTTAGGTCTGGGATTGGTCTGGGTTATGCCCGCATCTGGCTCATGGTTTTGCCTTTTCCGCATTCTTGTTGGACAGATCCTTGGTTTTATCTTGTTTGAATCAGGTAGTAATGTGGCACCATCCTGAAACAGACAATTAAACCTGGTTTCGATCAATATTATAGAGGATAACGCCGGTTAGGTCTGGGTTAGGCCTGGGTTATGCCCCCATATGGCTCATGATTTTGGCTTCTTCGCATACTTGTTGGACAGATCCTTGGTTTTTTCGGGTTTGAATCACGTAGTAATGTGGTACCACACTGAAACAGTCCATTAAACCTGGTTTACGACCAATATTACAGAGGATAACACCGGTTAGGTCTGGGTTATGCCCGCATCTGGCTCATGATTTTGCCTTCTTCGCATACTTGTTGGCCAGATCCTTGGTTTTTTCGGGTT
This sequence comes from Colletes latitarsis, assembly GCF_051014445.1. Lineage (NCBI taxonomy): Eukaryota > Metazoa > Arthropoda > Insecta > Hymenoptera > Colletidae > Colletes > Colletes latitarsis. The sequence continues at coordinate 3,928,628 of NC_135145.1, read as the reverse complement.
TGAATCACGTAGTAATGTGGTACCACGAAGTAACAGTGAATTAAACCTGGATTCGGTCAGTATTTTAGTCGGTAACACCGGTTAGGCCTGGGTTAGGTATGGGTTATGTCCACATCTGGCTCATGATTTTGCATCTCCGCATTCCTGTTGACCAGAACCTCGGTTTTATCTTGTTTGAATCAGGTAGTAATGTGGTACCACACTGAAACAGACAATTAAAGCTGGTTTCGATCTATATTTTAGAGGATAAAACCGGTTAGGTCTGAGTTAGGTGAGGGTTATGCCCGCATCTGGCTCATGGTTTTGCCTTCTTCGCAAATTTGTTGGCCGGATCCTGGTTTTTTTCGGGTTTGAATCACGTAGTAATGTGGTTCCACGAAGCAACAGTCAATTAAACCTGGATTCGGTCAGTATTTTAGTCGGTAACACCGGTTAGGTCTGGGTTAGGTCTAGGTTATGCCCGAATCTGGCTAATGATTTTGCATTCTCCGCATACTTGTTGGTCAGAACCTTGGTTTTCTCTGGTTTGAATCAGGTAGTAATGTGGTACCACACTGAAGTAGACAATTAAACTTGTTTTCGATGAATATTATAGAGGATAAAACCGGTTAGGTCTGGGTTAGGTCTCGGTTATACCCGAATCTGGCTAATGATTTTGCATTCTCCGCATACTTGTTGGTCAGAACCTTGGTTTTCTCTGGTTTGAATCAGGTAGTAATGTGGTACCACACTGAAACAGACAATTAAACTTGTTTTCGATGAATATTTTATAGGATAAAACCGATTAGGTCTGGGTTAGGTCTCGGTTATGCCCGCATCTGGCTCATGATTTTGCCTTCTTCGCATACTTGTCGGCCACATCCTGGGTTTTTTCGGATTTGAATCACGTAGTAAAGTGGTACCACACTGTAACAGTGAATTAAACCTGGATTCGGTCAGTATTTTAGTCGGTAACACCGGTTAGGACTGGGTTAGGTCTGGGTTATGCCCGCATCTGGCTCACGATTTTGCCTATTCCGCATTCTTGTTGGCCAGATCCTTGGTTTTCTCTGGTTTGAAACACGTAGTAATGTGGTACCACTCTGAAACAGTCCATTAAACTTGGTTTCGATCAATATTTTAGAGGATAACATCGGTCAGGTCTGGGTTAGGTCTGGGTTATGCCCGCATCTGGCTCAAGATTTTGCCTTCGGCGCATACTTGTTGGCCAGATCCTGGGTTTTTACGGGTTTGAATCAGGTAGTAATGTGGTACCACATTGAAACAGTCAATTAAACCTGGTTTCGATCAATATTTTAGAGGATAACACCGGTTAGGTCTGAGTTAGGTCTGGGTTATGCACGCATCTGGCTCATGATTTTACCATCTTCGCATACTTGTTGGACAGATCCTGGGTTTTTTCGGGCTTGAATCACGTAGTAATGTGGCACCACACTGAAACAGTCCATTAAACTTGGTTTCGATCAATATTTTAGAGGATAACACCGGTTAGGTCTGTGTTAGGTCTGGGTTATGCCCGCATCTGACTCATGATTTTGCCTTCTTCGCAAACTTGTTGGCCAGATCCTGGGTGTTTTAGGGTTAGAATCACGTAGTAATGTGGTTCCACGCGGAAACAGACCACTAAACTTGGTTTCGATCAATATTTTAGAGGATAACACAGGTTAGGTCTGGGTTACGTCTGGGTTATACCCGCATCTGGCTCATGATTTTGCCTTGTCCGCATTCTTGTTGGCCAGATCCTTGGTTTTCTCTGGTTTGAATCACGTAGTAATGTGGTACCACACTGAAACAGACAATTAAACCTGGTTTCGATCAATATTTTAGAGGATAACACCGGTTAGGTCTGGGTTATGCCGCATCTGGCTCATGATTTTGCCTTCTTCGCATACTTGTTGACCAGAACCTTGGTCTTATCTTGTTTGAATCACGTAGTAATGTGGTACCACATTGAAACAGTCAATTAAACCTGGTTTCGATCAATATTTTAGAGGATAACACCGGTTAGGTCTGGGTTACGTCTGGGTTATACCCGCATCTGGCTCATGATTTTACCATCTTCGCATACTTGTTGGCCAGATCTTGGGTTTATTCGGGTTTGAATCACGTAGTAATGTGGCACCACATTGAAACAGTCAATTAAAGCTGGTTTCGATCAATATTTCAGATGATAAAACCGGTTAGGTCTGGGATTGGTCTGGGTTATGCCCGCATCTGCTGATGATTTTGCCTTTTCCGCATTCTTGTTGGCCAGATCCTTGGTTTTCTCTGGTTCGAATCGCGTAGTAATGTGGTACCACACTGAAACAGACAATTAAACCTGGTTTCGATCAATATTTTAGAGGATAACACCGGTTAGGTCTGGGTTATGCCGCATCTGGCTCATGATTTTGCCTTCTTCGCATACTTGTTGGCCAGATCCTTGGTTTTTTCGGATTTGAATCACGTAATAATGTGGTACCACGAAGTAACAGTGAATTAAACCTGGATTCGGTCAGTATTCTAGACAGTAACACCGGTTAGGCCTGGGTTAGGTCTGGGTTATGCCCCCATCTGACTCATGATTTTACCTTCTTCGCATACTTGTTGGACAGATCCTGGGTTTTTTCGGGTTTGAATCACGTAGTAATGTGGAACCACACGGTAGCAGTCAATTATACCTGGATTCGGTCAGTATTTTAGTCGGTAACACCGGTTAGGACTGGGTTAGGTCTGGGTTATGCCCGCATCTGGCTCACGATTTTGCCTATTCCGCATTCTTGTTGGCCAGATCCTTGGTTTTCTCTGGTGTGAATCACGGAGTAATAGGGTACCACACTGAAAAAGTCAATGAAACCTGGTTTCGATTCACATTTTAGAGGTTAACAACGGTTAGGTCTGGGGTTTGCCCGCATCTGGCGCATGATTTTGCCTTCTTCGCATACTTGTTGGCCAGATTCTGGGTTTTTTCGGATTTGAATCACGTCGTGTGGTACCACACAGTAACAGTCAATTAAACCTGGATTCGGTCAGTATTTTAGTCGGTAACACTGGTTAGGTCTGGGTTAGGTCTGGGTTATGCCCGCATCTGCCTCATGATTTTGCCTTTTCCGCATTCTTGTTGGCCAGATCCTTGGTTTTCTCTGGTTTGAATCTCGGAGTAATGGGGTACAACACTGAAAGAGTCAATTAAACCTGGTTTCGATCCACATTTTAGAGGATAACAACGGTTAGGTCTTGGGTTTGCCCGCATCTGGCACATGATTTTGTCTTCTTCGCATACTTGTTGGCCAGATTCTGGGTTTTTTCGGATTTGAATCACGTAGTTGTGGTACCACACAGTAACAGTCAATTAAACCTGGATTCGGTCAGTATTTTAGTCGGTAACACTGGTTAGGTCTGGGTTAGGTCTGGGTTATGCCCGCATCTGCCTCATGTTTTTGCCATTTCCGCATTCTTGTTTGCCAGATCCTTGGTTTTCTCTGGTTTGAATCAGGCAGTAATGTGGTACCACACTGAAACAGACAATTAAACCTGGTTTCGATCAATATTTTAGAGGATAACGCCGGTTAGATCTGGGTTAGGTCTGGGTTATGCCCGCATCTGGCTCATGATTTTGCTTCTTCCAATACTTGTTGGCCAGATCCTGGGTTTTTTCGGGTTTGAGTCACGTAGTAAAGTGGAACCACACAGTAACAGTCAATTATACCTCGATTCGGTCAGTATTTTAGTCGGTAACACCGGTTAGGGCTGGGTTAGGTCAGGGTTATGCCCGCATCTGGCTCACGATTTTGCCTATCCCGCATACTTGTTTGCCAGATCCTTGGTTTTCTCTGGTTTGAATCACGTAGTAATGTGGTACCACACTGAAACAGACAATTAAACCTGGTTTCGATCAATATTTTGGTGGATAAAACCGGTTAGGTCTGGGTGAGGTATGGGATGTGCCCGCATCCGGCTCATGATTTTGCCCTCTGCGCATACTTATTGACCAGAACCTTGGTCTTATCTTGTTTGAATCAGGCAGTAATGTGGTACCACACTGAAACAGACAATAAAACTTGTTTTCGATCAATATTTTAGAGGATAACACCGGTTAGGTCTGGGGTAGGTCTGGGATATGCCCGCATCTGGCTCATGATTTTGCCTTCTGCGCATACTTGTTGGCCAGATCTTGGGTTTTCTCGGGTTTGAATCACGTAGTAATGTGGCACCACATTGAAACAGTCAATTAAACCTGGTTTCGATCAATATTTTAGAGGATAAAACCGGTTAGGTCTGGGTTAGGTCTGGGTTATGCCCGCATCTGGCTCATGATTTTGCCTTGTGCGCATACTTGTTGTCCAGATCCTGGGTTTTTTCGGGTTTGAATCACGTAGTAATGTGGTGCCACATTGAAACAGTCAATTAAACCTGGTTTCGATCAATATTTCAGATCATAAAACCGGTTAGGTCTGGGATTGGTCTGGGTTGTGCCCGCATCTGGCTCATGATTTTACCTTCTTCCCGAATTTGTTGGCCAGATCCTGGATTTTTTCGGGTTTGAATCACGTAGTATTGTGGTACCACACTGAAACAGACAAATAAACCTGGTTTCGATCAATATCTTAGAGGATAACACCGGTTAGGTCTGGGTTAGGTCTGGGTTATGCCCGCATCTGGCTCATGATTTTGCCTTCTTTGCATACTTGTTGGCCAGATCCTTGATTTTTTCGGATTTGAATCACGTAGTAATGTGGTACCACACTGAAACAGTCCATTAAACTTGGTTTCGATCAATATTTTAGAGGATAACACGGGTTAGGTCTGGGGTAGGTCTGGGATATGCCCGCATCTGGCTCATGATTTTCCCTTCTGCGCATACTTGTTGGCCAGATCTTGGGTTTTTTCGGGTTTGAATCACGTAGTAATGTGGCACCACATTGAAACAGTCAATTAATCCTGGTTTCGATCAATATTTCAGATGATAAAACCGGTTAGGTCTGGGATTGGTCTGGGTTATGCCCGCATCTGGCTCATGATTTTGCCTTTTCCGCATACTCGTAGGCCAGAGCCTTGGTTTTCTCTGGTTTGAATCACGTAGAAATGTGGTACCACGAAGTAACAGTGAATTAAACCTGGATTTGGTCAGTATGTTAGTCGGTAACACCGGTTAGGCCTGGGTTAGGTCTGGGTTATGCCCTCATCTGACTCATGATTTTACCTTCTTCGCATACTTGTTGGACAGATCCTGGGTTTTTTCGGGTTTGAATTACGTAGTAATGTGGTACCACACTGAAACAGTCCATTAAACCTGGTTTTCGATCAATATTTTACAGGATAGCACCGGTTAGGTCTGGGTTAGGTCTGGGTTATGCCCGCATCTGGCTCATGATTTTGCCATGTCTGCATTCTTGTTGGCCAGATCCTTGGTTTTCTCTGGTTTGAATCACGTAGTAATATGGTACCACACTGAAACAGTCCATTAAACTTGGTTTCGATCAATATTTTAGAGGATAACACCGGTTAGGTCTGGGTTATGCCGCATCTGGCTCATGATTTTGCCTTCTTCGCATACTTGTTGGCCAGATCCTTGGTTTCTACGGGTTTGAATCACGTAGTAATGTGGAACCACGAAATAACAGTGAATTAAACCTGGATTCGGTCAGTACTTTAGTCGGTAACACCGGTTAGGTCTGGGTTAGGTCCGGGTTATGCCCGCATCTGGCTCATGATTTTGCCTTCTTCGCATACTTGTAGGCCAGATCCTTGGTTTCCTCTGGTTTGAATCACGTAGTAATGTGGTACCACAGCGAAACAGTCAACTAAACCTGGTTTCGATCAATATTTTAGAGGATAACACCGGTTAGGTCTGGGTTATGCCGCATCTGGCTCATGATTTTGCCATCGTCGCATACTTGTTGGCCAGATCCTTGGTTTTTTCGGATTTGAATCACGTAGTAATGTGGTACCACGAAGTAACAGTGAATTAAACCTGGATTCGGTCAGTATTTTAGACGGTAACACCGGCTAGGCCTGGGTTAGGTCTGTGTTATGCCCCCATCTGACACATGATTTCACCTTCTTCGCATACTTGTTGGACAGATCCTGGTTTTTTCGGGTTTGAATCACGTAGTAATGTGGTACCACACTGAAACAGTCCATTAAACTTGCTTTCAATCAATATTTTAGAGGATAACACCGGTTAGGTCTGGGTTAGGTCTGGGTTATGCCCGCATCTGGCTCATGATTTTGCCTTCTGCGCATACTTGTTGGCCAGATCCTGTGTTTTTTCGGGTTTGAATCACGTAGTAATGTGGTACCACATTGAAACAGTCAATGACACCTGGTTTCAATCAATATTTTAGAGGATAAAACCGGTTAGGTCTGGGTTAGGTATGGGTTATGTCCACATCTGGCTCATGATTTTGCATTTCCGCATTCCAGTTGACCAGAACCTTGGTTTTATCTTGTTTGAATCAGGCAGTAATGTGGTACCACACTGAAACGGACAATAAAACTTGTTCTCGATCAATTTTTAGAGGATAAAACCGGTTAGGCCTGGGTTAGGTCCGGGTTATGCCCGCATCTGGCTCATGATTTTGCCTTCTTCGCATACTTGTTGGCTTGATCCTGGGTGTTTTCGGGTTTGAATCACGTAGTAATGTGCCACCACATTGAAACAGTCAATTAAACCTGGTTTCGATCAAAATTTTAGATGATAAAACCGGTTAGGTCTGGGATTGGTCTGGGTTATGCCCGCATCTGGCTCATGGTTTTGCCTTTTCCGCATTCTTGTTGGACAGATCCTTGGTTTTATCTTGTTTGAATCAGGTAGTAATGTGGCACCACACTGAAACAGACAATAAAACCTGGTTTCGATCAATATTTTAGAGGATAACGCCGGTTAGGTCTGGATTAGGCCTGGGTTATGCCCCCATATGGCTCATGATTTTGGCTTCTTCGCATACTTGTTGGACAGATCCTGGGTTTTTTCGGGTTTGAATCACGTAGTAATGTGGTACCACACTGAAACAGTCCATTAGACCTGGTTTACGATCAATATTACAGAGGATAACACCGGTTAGGTCTGGGTTATGCCCGCATCTGGCTCATGATTTTGCCTTCTGTGCATACTTGTTGGCCAGATCCTTGGTTTTTTCGCGTTTGAATCACGTAGTAAAGTGGTACCACGAAGTAACAGTGAATTAAACCTGGATTCGGTCAGTATTTTAGTCGGTAAGACCGGTTAGGCCTGGGTTAGGTCTGGGTTATGCCCTCATCTGACTCATGATTTTACCTTCTTCGCATACTTGTTGGACAGATCCTGGGTTTTTTCGGGTTTGAATTACGTAGTAATGTGGTACCACACTGAAACAGTCCATTAAACCTGGTTTTCGATCAATATTTTACAGGATAGCACCGGTTAGGGCTGGGTTAGGTCTGGGTTATGCCCGCATCTGGCTCATGATTTTGCCATTTCCGCATTCTTGTTGGCCAGATCCTTGGTTTTCTCTGGTTTGAATCACGTAGTAATGTGGGACCACACTGAAACAGACCATTAAACTTGGTTTCGATCAATATTTTAGAGGATAACACCGGTTAGGTCTGGGTTATGCCGCATCAGGCTCATGATTTTGCCTTCTTCGCATACTTGTTGGCCAGATCCTTGGTTTTTTCGGGTTTGAATCACGTAGTAATGTGGTACCACGAAGTAACAGTGAATTAAACCTGGATTCGGTCAGTATTTTAGTCGGTAACACCGGTTAGGCCTGGGTTAGGTCTGGGTTATGCCCCCATCTGACTCATGATTTTACCTTCTTCGCATACTTGTTGGCCAGATCCTTGGTTTCTTCGGGTTTGAATCACGTAGTAATGTGGTACCACGAAGTAACAGTGAATTAAACCTGGATTCGGTCAGTATTTTAGTCGGTAACACCGGTTAGGCCTGGGTTAGGTCTGGGTTATGCCCGCATCTGGCTCATGATTTTGCCATTTCCGCATTCTTGTTGGCCAGATCCTTGGTTTTCTCTGGTTTGAATCACGTAGTAATGTGGGACCACACTGAAACAGACCATTAAACTTGGTTTCGATCCACATTTTAGAACATAACACCGGTTAGGTCTGGATTAAGTCTGGGTTATGCACGCATCTGGCTCATGATTTTGCCTTCTTCGCATACTTGTTGGCCAGATCCTTGGTTTTCTCTGGTTTGAAACACGTAGTAATGTGGTACCACTCTGAAACAGTCCATTAAACTTGGTTTCGATCAATATTTTAGAGGATAAAACCGGTTAGGTCTGGATTAGGTCTGGGTTATGCCCGCATCTGGCTCAAGATTTTGCCTTCGGCGCATACTTGTTGGACAGATCCTGGGTTTTTTCGGGTTTGAGTCACGTAGTAATGTGGTACCACACTGAAACAGTCCATTAAACCTGGTTTTCGATCAATATTTTAGAGGATAGCACCGGTTAGGTCTGGGTTCGGTCTGGGTTATGCCCGCATCTGGCTCATGATTTTGCCATTTCCGCATTCTTGTTGGCCAGATCCTTGGTTTTCTCTGGTTTGAATCACGTAGTAATGTGGTACCACACTGAAACAGTCCATTAAACCTGGTTTACGATCAATATTACAGAGGATAACACCGGTTAGGTCTGGGTTATGCCCGCATCTGGCTCATGATTTTGCCTTCTTCGCATACTTGTTGGCCAGATCCTTGGTTTTTTCGGGTTTGAATCACGTAGTAATGTGGTACCACGAAGTAACAGTGAATTAAACCTGGATTCGGTCAGTATTTTAGTCGGTAACACCGGTTAGGCCTGGGTTAGGTCTGGGTAATGCCCCCATCTGACTCATGATTCTACCTTCTTCGCATACTTGTTGGCCAGATCCTTGGTTTTTTCGGGTTTGAATCACGTAGTAATGTGGTACTACGAAGTAACAGTGAATTAAACCTGGATTCGGTCAGTATTTTAGTCGGTAACACCGGTTAGGCCTGGGTTAGGTCTGGGTAATGCCCCCATCTGACTCATGATTTTACCTTCTTCGCATACTTGTTGGCCAGATCCTTGGTTTTTTCGGGTTTGAATCACGTAGTAATGTGGTACCACGAAGTAACAGTGAATTAAACCTGGATTCGGTCAGTATTTTAGTCGGTAACACCGGTTAGGTCTGGGTTAGGTCCGGGTTATGCCCGCATCTGGCTCGTGATTTTGCCTTCTTCGCATACTTGCTGGACAGATCCTGGGTTTGTTCGGGTTTGAATCAGGTAGTAATGTGGCACCACATTGAAACAGTCAATTAAACCTTGTTTCGATCAAAATTTCAGATGATAAAACCGGTTAGGTCTGGGATTGGTCTGGGTTATGCCCGCATCTGGCTCATGGTTTTGCCTTTTCCGCATTCTTGTTGGACAGATCCTTGGTTTTATCTTGTTTGAATCAGGCAGTAATGTGGCACCACACTGAAACGGACAATTAAACCTGGTTTCGATCAATATTTTAGAGGATAACGCCGGTTAGGTCTGGGTTAGGCCTGGGTTATGCCCCCATATGGCTCATGATTTTGGCTTCTTCGCATACTTGTTGGACAGATCCTGGGTTTTTTCGGGTTTGAATGACGTAGTAATGTGGTACCACACTGAAACAGTCCATTAAACCTGGTTTTCGATCAATATTTTACAGGATAGCATCGGTTAGGTCTGGGTTAGGTCTGGGTTATGCCCCCATCTAACTCATGATTTTGCATTCTTCTCATACTTGTTGGCCAGATCCTTGGTTTTTTCGGGTTTGAAGCACGTAGTAATGTGGTACCACTAAGTAACAGTGAATTAAACCTGGATTCGGTCAGTATTTTAGTCGGTAACACCGGTTAGGCCTGGGTTAGGTATGGGTTATGTCCACATCTGGCTCATGATTTTGCATTTCCGCATTCCTGTTGACCAGAACCTTGGTTTTATCTTGTTTGAATCAGGTAGTAATGTGGTACCACACTGAAACAGACAATTAAACCTGGTTTCGATCCACATTTTAGAACATAACACCGGTTAGGTCTGGATTAGGTCTGGGTTATGCACGCATCTGGCTCATGATTTTGCCTTCTTCGCATACTTGTTGGCCAGATCCTGGGTTTTTTCGGGTTTGAATCACGTAGTAATGTGGAACCACAGAGTAACAGTCAATTAAACCTGATTTCGATCTATATTTTAGAGGATAAAACCGGTTAGGTCTGAGTTAGGTGTGGGTTATGCCCGCATCTGGCTCATGATTTTGCCTTCTTCGCATACTTGTTGGCCAGATCCTGGGTTTTTCGGATTTGAATCACGTAGTAGTGTGGTACGACACTGCAACAGTCAATTAAACCTGGTTTCGATCAATATTTTAGAGGATAGAACCGGTTAGGTCTGGATTAGGTCTGGGTTATGTCCACATCTGGCTCATGATTTTGCATTTTCCGCATTCCTGTTGGTCAGAACCTCGGTTTTCTCTTGTTTGAATCAGGTAGTAATGTGGTACCACACTGAAACAGACAACTAAACTTGTTTTCGATGAATATTTTAGTGGATAAAACCGGTTAGGTCTGGGTTAGGTCTGGGTTATGTCCACATCTGGCTCATGATTTTGCCTTTTTCGCATTCCTGTTGGTCACCCCTCAGGGGCTGCCAGCCTTTCAGCTGCAGTACGGGCTTAACGAACCCGGGGTACCCGAGTCATACACACACCGTAAGCCTCCTGTTGGTCGTCACAACGACCCATTCACAATTCCCTATTGGTTTTGTGAATGGTACGTGACGGCAGGAGGAACGGGGGTCTTGGCTTAACCGCCTGGGCCACGAGTATGGCGACTCTATAAAATCGCCCTCCAATCCTAAGCTATGGTGCGCGGCGATGGGATGCAAGGTTGGGGGAGAAGGCCCAATCCCAAGCGACCACCTCCGGGGAACCTGCCGAACCCCCGGGGTATTAGGCTTACCCGGGTAAGGCGGCTCTGCCCGGGTGGACCTTTATTTCCGACCATCTCGTGGGATTATTATGGACACAGAATATAAAATGGGGATGGGGCGGGTTTTGTCGGTTGGGGAGGACGGAGACGGGGTTGGGGTTAGGGTGGCGGCGCTCGCGCCCCACTCAGCGCCAGGTCCGGCTTCGTGGAGGGTGGAGGAGGACGACGAGACGGCGTCGGTCTCGTCCTTCTCCTCCAGCACGAGCCACATAGGCTCTAAGAGGAAGAGGACGGGGCAGGCCGTCGTCGAGGTGGGCGGGGCGATGAGCCCGTCGGTGAGGCTGAGTTGCCTCAGGGACGAGGTGACCGAGGAGATATCGGAGAGGATCTCCTCGTCCCTGAGGCGGGTGGAGAAAGTCGCCGCTGCCTGCGCCTTTAAGGGGCAGAAAAGCGGTGGCGCGGAGGCCCTGAAGGCCGCGGCGGAGGAAATGAGGGAGGCGGCGCGGGAGCTCAGAGGGCGGAACGCCCGTCTGCAGCTCCTGTTGGAGGAGGAGCGACAGGGGAGGAGGAGGGCAGAGGCGCTGTGGAACAGCGCGGCCCTCCCTCCCATCCTCCCTCCTCCTCCACCGCCGCGTCCCTCGGCGGAGGTAAATAAACGGGGTGCGGCGGCAGTGGTGCGGGGCACCGCGGGCCCCTCCACCCGCACTCCGCCCGTGAAGAAGTCCCCGTCCTCCTCAGAAGACGATCTTCTGAGGAGGATTGGGGACATGATTGATGGCAAGCTGGCCGCCTTCCGGGAGGAGCTCCTCGCCGGAAGGGCGGTCAGCAGGAAGGCGGTGCCTCCCCGACCTGTTCCGGTACAGTCGGGGAAGGCAAAGAAGGGCGGAGTGAAGGCTCCGCCCAGCGTTGCGGCACCAGGGCCCCGGGTCGCGACCCCCAAAGGGGGTGGTGTACCCGTGGTCGCGGTGGTCGCGTCCTCCACAGCACCCTCCCAAGGGGGGGTGGCGTGGAGTGAGGTGGTGGGGCGGAAGGCGAAGCGGGCGGCGAGGAAGGCCTCGCAACCGCAGCCTCCGCCTCCGCCGCCGGCGGCTAAGGTAAAGGCCGCGAAGGTCGGGAAGGCACGAACAGGTCGTCCCCCAAAAACGGCAGCGGTGACGCTGACCGTTGCGCAGGGGGGCGACCTGACCCTCGCGGAGGCGATGCGGCTCGCCAGGGAGAATATCTCCCTGGAAGAGCTGGGCATCGCCTCTGTGAGGGCGAAGAGGGCCGTGACCGGGGGTCTCTTGCTGGAGATCCCCGGTGCAGAAGGCGGCGCGAAGGCGGATCGTCTCGCCCAGAGGCTCCGGGAGCAGCTGGGCGAGCGAGGTGTCCGGGTCGCCCGGCCCACGAAGCGCACGGAGATGCGCGTTTGTGGGCTGGACGACTCGGTCAGCGCACAGGATGTGTCCCGTGCCCTTGCGAGGGCGGGGGACTGTCCTGTGGAGGACCTGCGGATCGGAGAGATCCACAGGTCGCCCTCCGGCCTCGGGTCGGTGTGGGCCCGGTGCCCCCTCTCCGCCGCCCGTAAGGTGGCGGAATCTGGGAGGGTGTTGGTGGGGCGGGTTTCGGCGCGAGTGGAAATCCTCGCGCCGCGCCCGCTCCAGTGTCACCGCTGCCTCGAGTTGGGGCACGTGAGGCAGTGGTGCACCTCGCCGGTGGACCGCAGCGGTCAGTGTTACCGCTGCGGTGCCAAAGAGCACCGTGCGAGCCAGTGCTCGGCGGCCCCCCACTGCCCGCTGTGTGCGGACATGGGGAGGCCAGCCGATCACAGGGTGGGGAGCAAGAAGTGCTCCCCCCCCTCCCGGAAGGAGAGGAAGAGGCGGGCTGCACCGGCTCCGGTGCCGAGGGCGGTGGCATCGTCCTCCATGGAGGTGGACGGTGCTACGGGGACGGACGGCCGGGAGGAGGCTGGCGCGGCCATTAATTAATGCCGCCCCGCCTCCTCCTCCAGGCCAACCTCAACCACTGCCGCGCGGCACAGGACTTGATGTCCCAAGTCCTCGCGGAGTGGGGGGTTGGCCTGGCGGTCGCCGCCGAGCCGTACCGCGTCCCTGATCACCCTCATTGGGTGGGCGACGCGGACGGCTTGGTGGCGACGGTATGGGGAGGGGGCGACGGGTCCCCACCGTTCTCCTTGTTGGAGCGCGGTCGGGGATTCGTCGCCGTGGACTGGGGGGGAGTCGCTGTGGTGGGGTGCTACATTTCGCCCCGTAGCGGTCACGCTGCGTTCGAGCTGTACTTGGCCGAGGTCGCGGCATGCGTGCAGCGCTACGCGGCCCGGCCGGTGCTGGTCCTGGGGGATTTTAATGCCAAGTCGGTGGCTTGGGGATCCCCCAGGACCTCCGTTCGCGGCGGGATCCTGGGCGATTGGGCGGCGGGGCTCGACCTCCGGGTATTGAACCGGGGGTCGGAGAACACATGCGTGCGGCGATATGGGGGGTCCATCGTGGATGTTGGATTCGCGACCCCCAACGCCGTGCGCATGGTGTCGGGTTGGCACGTGGTCGCGGGGGCAGAGACACTCTCCGATCACCGGTACATCCGGATGGAGGTCTCTGCCGCCGCGAGTGCATCCCGACACGGCCGCGTGCGTGGCACCCCACCACGCCGCTGGGCGCTTCGGCGCCTGGACAAGGACGCCCTGATGGCAGCTGCCCTCGCTGCAACTTGGCCGCAGGGAGCGGCCGAGTTGCCGAGCATAGAGGAGGAGGTCGCCCGGCTCGGAGCATTGGTCGCGGGTATTTGCGACGCGGCGATGCCTCGGGTCGGGCGGGCTTCTCCTCGCCGGGCGGTGTACTGGTGGTCGGACGCGATCGCGGAGTTGCGAGTCGCGACTGTCCGCGCCCGACGCCAGTACACCCGCGCGCGCCGTCGTCAACGTACAGGCGACGGCGTGGCGCGAGCGAGGGCAGCTGATGACCTGTATGGAGCATACCGCGTGGCGCGGGTTGCTCTGCAGCTCGCCATCAAACGGGCCAAGACCCAGGCATGGAAGGAGCTCCTCCAGACCCTTGATGACGATCCATGGGGGCGCCCATATAAGGTGGTGCTGAATAAGCTCCGCCCGTGGGCGCCCCCCGTCACCGAGGGTCTTGACCCCCGGCTGCTGGAGGACGTGGTCAATACACTCTTCCCAATTGGGGAGAGGGGACCGCGTCCTCCGGCGGCGGCGGCTGTCCCAGTGGAGTGGACGGCCGAGCTGGGGGTCACGCAGGAGGAGCTGGCAGCGGCCATCAGACGGCTCGGGGTTCGTAACACGGCCCCGGGTCCGGATGGTGTGCCCGGCCGGGTTTGGGTCTTGACCCAGGGCGTCCTTGGGGCCGACCTCAGGCGGTTGTTCGACCGCTGCCTGAGGGACGGGCGATTCCCCCCCAGTTGGAAGGTGGCGAGGATGGTCCTCCTCCGGAAGGAGGGTCGGCCCGCGGAGTCTCCCTCCGCATACCGGCCCATTTGTCTCCTCGACGAGGTGGGCAAGCTCTTCGAGCGTGTGATTGCTGCCCGCCTCGTCGAGCACCTGTCACGGGGTGATCCCGGTCTGGCCGACTGCCAGTTCGGTTTCCGGGGGGGCCGATCGACTATCAACGCGATAGGTCGTGTGAGGGCCCTCTCGGAGGCGGCCGTCTCCCGGGGAGGGGTGGCATTGGCAATATCCTTGGATATTGCCAATGCCTTTAACACCCTCCCCTGGGAAGAGATAAGGAGGGGACTCGAATATCATCGAGTCCCCCCTTGTCTCAGGGCGGTCGTCGGGGATTATCTCCGCGGCAGGTGGATCGAGTATCCGGGCCGGGATGGTGATATGCGGAGGGAGGTGTACTGCGGTGTTCCGCAGGGGTCGGTCCTCGGGCCACTCCTGTGGAACATCGCGTACGACTCGGTGTTGCGGGCCGGCCTCCCCGACGGCGTCAGCACGGTGTGTTATGCGGATGACACACTGGTGCTGGCCGTCGGGGCGCACTGGGGGAGGGCCATGCGTCGCGCGGAGGAGGGGTCGCAACGCGTCGTCGACCGGATCAGGAGGATGGGGATGACGGTGGCGGTCCATAAGACCGAGGTGATTGCGTTTCATTCACCTCGGCAGGATCCGCCACCCCCTCTGATTCGGGTGGGTGGGGCTGACATCGAGGTGAAGCCCCAGATCAGGTATCTGGGGCTGATCCTCGATAGCCACTGGCGTTTCGAGAAGCATTTCCGCTGCCTGGTCCCCCGGTTGGAAAGGATGGTTGCGGCTCTGGGCCGGATCCTGCCCAACCTGGGGGGCCCGGCGGGCCGAGTTCGTCGCCTCTATGTGGCAATGGTCCAGTCGGTGGCCCTATACGGGGCCCCCGTCTGGGCGGACGACCTGGCTGCCTCCCGGCGCAGCATGACTATGCTGCGTCGGGTGCAGAGGCGCATGGCGCTCAGGGTCGTCCGCGGGTATCGGACCATGTCACATGAGGCGGCGACGGTTCTAGCGGGGATGCCGCCCATGGACCTGCTCGCGCGGTCGCACGCGGTGATGTACCGGCACCGCGTCGACCGTCGCGCGGGGGTGGGGGCGGTCCCGGGCGGGCAGGAACCTGCTTGGGGCGATTTGAAGCGCCAGGCCCGGCAGTCCGTGTTGCTCGCGTGGCAGGAGCGGCTGGCTCTGCCAACCGCGGGGCACCGGACTGTCGGGGCTGTTCGGCCACTCCTGAAGGAGTGGCTGGACAGAGGCCATGGCAGCCTCACCTACCGGCTGGCACAGGTATTTTCCGGGCATGGCAGCTTCGGAAGATACCTGTGCCGGATAGGGAAGGAGCCGACGGCGCGTTGCTGCCACTGCGACGCTGAGCAGGACACGGCGGATCATACCCTGGAGGTATGCCCCGCGTGGGAGGGGGAGCGCCGTGTCCTGGTCGGCGTCGTCGGGCGGGATGTCTCGCTGCCGGACGTGGTGCGCGCCATGCTCGGCAGCGAGGAGAAGTGGAGGGCCGTGGCCTCCTTCTGCGAGAACGTAATGTTGCAGGAGGCCGCGGGGAGGGAGCGCGAGCTTCAGCGGCGTGCTGAAGCGCGCGCTCGTGCGGTGGCCCGAGGTCGTCGCCCGGTCGCGAGGCGTCGCGGGCGGCCGCCTCGGCGTGGCGGATGACCTAGGCTGGGAGGGGGGTCCTGAGGGGACCCTCCTCCCGCCAGGCGGCGCCGGGTCGGACCGGTTGGGGGTAGGAGTGCCTTCCCCTACCGGTCCGACGCAAGGGGAGGCACCCTCGGCGGTCTGGTGCGGCCATGAACGCCCGGCCGCCGAGGGATGGAAACGGGGTCGCGGGCGGTTGCGAGTTGGGGCTCGCAGCCGCCACTAAACGCGGCCCCGGGACGGATAGCGGCGGGATGGAGTGGCCCCGTCCCGCCGCTATGAGGCAGTGTGTCTACTGGGGGGACCGATTGTCCCCCCGGGGGATGGGCGCGAAAGCGCGGGCACGGGGAGGATACAGGAAGAATGCTTCGAGCGATTCCCGGTATCCTCCCAAAGCGTGCCGAAGGGTCACCGTGGGGTTTTTAGTGGGTAGGTCCCGCGCCTGTCGTTGTACGGGCGCGGGGAATCCCACACACGCCTCCCACCTCTCCCCAAGGAGGTGGGAGGGAGTCTTTCGAAGATTTTCCCCACGACAAAAAAAAAAAAAAAAAAAAAAAAAAATTCCTGTTGGTCAGAACCTCGGTTTTCTCTTGTTTGAATCAGGTAGTAATGTGGTACCACACTGAAACAGACAATTTAACTTGTTTTCGATGAATATCTTAGAGGATAAAACCGGTTAGGTCTGGGTTAGGACTGGGTTATGCCCGCTTCTGGCTCATGATTTTGCCTTCTTCTCATACTTGTTGGCCAGATCCTTGGTTTTTTCGGGTTTGAATCACGTAGTAATGTGGTACCACGAAGTAACAGTGAATTAAACCTGGATTCGGTCAGTATTTTAGTCGGTAACACCGGTTAGGCCTGGGTTAGGTCTGGGTTATGCCCCCATCTAACTCATGATTTTACCATCTTCGCATACTTGTTGGACAGATCCTGGGTTTTTTCGGGTTTGAATCACGTAGTAATGTGGTACCACACTGAAACAGTCAATTAAACCTGGTTTCGATCAATATTTTAGATGATAAAACCGGTTAGGTCTGGATTAGGTCTGGGTTATGTCCACATCTGGCTAATGATTTTGCATTCTCCGCATACTTGTTGGTCAGAACCTTGGTTTTCTCTGGTTTGAATCAGGTAGTAATGTGGTACCACACTGAAGTAGACAATTAAACTTGTTTTCGATGAATATTATAGAGGATAAAACCGGTTAGGTCTGGGTTAGGTCTCGGTTATACCCGCATCTCGCTCATGATTTTGCCTTTTCCGCATACTTGTTGGCCAGATCGTTGGTTTTCTCTGGTTTGAATCACGTAGTAATGTGGTACCACAGCGAAACAGTCAATGAAACCTGGTTTCGATCAATATTTTACAGGTTAAAACCGGTTAGGTCTGGGTTAGGTATGGGTTATGTCCACATCTGGCTCATGATTTTGCCTTTTCCGCATTCCTGCTGACCAGAACTTTGGTTTTTTCGCGTTTGAATCACGTAGTAATGTGGAACCACACAGTAACAGTCAATTAAACCTGATTTCGATGAATATTTTAGAGGATAAAACCGGTTAGGTCTGAGTTAGGTGTGGGTTATGCCCGCATCTGGCTCATGATTTTGCCTTCTTCGCATACTTGTTGGCCAGATCCTGGGTTTTTTCGGATTTGAATCACGTAGTAATGTGGTACGACACGGTAACAGTCAATTAAACCTGGTTTCGATCAATATTTTGGAGGATAAAACCGGTTAGGTCTGGATTAGGTCTGGGTTATGTCCACATCTGGCTCATGATTTTGCCTTTTCCGCATTCCTGTTGGTCAGAAACTCGGTTTTCTCTTGTTTGAATCAGGTAGTAATGTGGTACCACACTGAAACAGACAATTTAACTTGTTTTCGATGAATATTTTAGAGGATAAAACCGATTAGGTCTGGGTTAGGTCTGGGTTATGCCCGCATCTGGCTCATGATTTTGCCTTCTTCGCATACTTGTTGGCCACATCCTGGGTTTTTTCGGATTTGAATCACGTAGTAATGTGGTACCACACTTTAACAGCCAATTAAACCTGGTTTCGATCAATATTTTAGAGGATAAATCCGGTTATCTCTGGATTAGGTCTGGGTTATGTCCACATCTGGCTCATGATTTTGCCTTTTTCGCATTCCTGTTGGTCAGAACCTCGGTTTTCTCTTGTTTGAATCAGGTAGTAATGTGGTACCACACTGAAACAGACAATTTAACTTGTTTTCGATGAATATCTTAGAGGATAAAACCGATTAGGTCTGGGTTAGGTCTGGGTTATGCCCTCATCTGGCTCATGATTTTACCTTCTTCGCATACTTGTTCGACAGATCCTGGGGTTTTTCGGGTTTGAATCACGTAGTAATGTGGTACCACATTGAAACAGTCAACTGAACCTGATTTCGATGAATATTTTAGAGGATAAACCCGGTTAGGTGTGGGTTAGGACTGGGTTATGCCAGCATCTGGCTCATGATTTTGCCTTTTCCGCATTCTTGTTGGCCAGATCCTTGGTTTTCACTGGTTTGAATCACGTAGTAATGTGGTACCACACTGTAACAGACAATTAAACCTGGTTTCGATCAATATTTTAGAGGATAACACCGGTTAGTTCTGGGTTAGGTCTGGGTTCTGCCCGCATCTGGCTCATGGTTTTGCCTTCTTCGCAAATTTGTTGGCCAGATCCTGGTTTTTTTGGGTTTGAATCACGTAGTAATATGGTTCCACGAAGCAACAGTCAATTAAACCTGGATTCGGCCAGTATTTTAGTCGGTAACACCGGTTAGGTCTGGGTTAGGTCTAGGTTATGGCCGAGTCTGGCTAATGATTTTGCATTCTCCGCATACTTGTTGGTCAGAACCTTGGTTTTCTCTGGTTTGAATCAGGTAGTAATGTGGTACCACACTGAAGTAGACAATTAAACTTGTTTTCGATGAATATTATAGAGGATAAAACCGGTTAGGTCTGGGTTAGGTCTCGGTTATACCCGCATCTCGCTCATGATTTTGCCTTTTCCGCATACTTGTTGGCCATATCGTTGGTTTTCTCTGGTTTGAATCACGTAGTAATGTGGTACCACAGCGAAACAGTCAATGAAACCTGGTTTCGATCAATATTTTAGAGGATAAAACCGGTTAGGTCTGGGTTAGGTATGGGTTATGTCCACATCTGGCTCATGATGTTGCCTTTTCCGCATTCCTGTTGACCAGAACCTTGGTTTTATCTTGTTTGAATCAGGTAGTAATGTGGTACCACACTGAAACAGACAATTAAACCTGGTTTCGATCCACATTTTAGAACACAACACCGGTTAGGTCTGGATTAGCTCTGGGTTATGCCCGCATCTGGCTCATGATTTTGCCTTCTTCGCATACTTGTTGGCCAGATCCTGGGTTTTTTCGGGTTTGAATCACGTAGTAATGTGGAACCACACTGTAACAGTCAATTAAACCTGGCTTCGATCAATATTTTAGAGGATAAAACCGGTTAGGTCTGGATTAGGTCTGGGTTATGTCCACATCTGGCTCATGATTTTGCCTTCTTCGCATACTTGTTGGCCACATCCTGGGTTTTTTCGGATTTGAATCACGTAGTAATGTGGAACCACACTGTAACAGTCAATTAAACCTGGCTTCGATCAATATTTTAGAGGATAAAACCGGTTAGGTCTGGATTAGGTCTGGGTTATGTCCACATCTGGCACATGATTTTGCCTTCTTCGCATTCCTGTTGGCCAGAACCACGGTTTTCTCTTGTTTGAATCAGGTAGTAATGTGGTACCACACTGAAACAGACAATTTCACTTGTTTTCGATGAATATCTTAGAGGATAAAACCGATTAGGTCTGGGTTAGGTCTGGGTTATGCCCGCATCTGGCTCATGATTTTACCTTCTTCGCATACTTGTTCGACAGATCCTGGGGTTTTTCGGGTTTGAATCACGTAGTAATGTGGTACCACATTGAAACAGTCAATTAAACTTGTTTTCGATGAATATTTTATAGGATAAAACCGATTAGGTCTGGGTTAGGTCTGGGTTATGCCCGCATCTGGCTCATGATTTTGCCTTCTTCGCATACTTGTTGGCCACATCCTGGGTTTTTTCGGATTTGAATCACGTAGTAATGTGGTACCACAGCGAAACAGTCAATGAAACCTGGTTTCGATCAATATTTTAGAGGATAAAACCGGTTAGGTCTGGGTTAGGTATGGGTTATGTCCACATCTGGCTCATGATTTTGCCTTTTCGCATTCCTGTTGACCAGAACCTTGGTTTTATCTTGTTTGAATCAGGTAGTAATGTGGTACCACACTGAAACAGACAATAAAACCTGGTTTCGATCCACATTTTAGAACCCAACACCGGTTAGGTCTGGATTAGGTCTGGGTTATGCCCGCATCTGGCTCATGTTTTTGCCTTCTTCGCATACTTGTTGGCCAGATCCTGGGTTTTTTCGGGTTTGAATCACGTAGTAATGTGGAACCACACTGTAACAGTCAATTAAACCTGGCTTCGATCAATATTTTAGAGGATAAAACCGGTTAGGTCTGGATTAGGTCTGGGTTATGCCCGCATCTGGCTCATGATTTTACCTTCTTCGCATACTTGTTCGACAGATCCTGGGGTTTTTCGGGTTTGAATCACGTAGTAATGTGGTACCACATTGAAACAGTCAATTAAACTTGTTTTCGATGAATATTTTATAAGATAAAACCGATTAGGTCTGGGTTAGGTCTCGGTTATGCCCGCATCTGGCTCATGATTTTGCCTTCTTCGCATACTTGTTGGCCACATCCTGGGTTTTTTCGGATTTGAATCACGAAGTAAAGTGGTACCACACTGTAACAGTCAATTAAACCTGGTTTCGATTAATATTTTAGAGGATAAAACCGGTTAGGTCTGGATAAGGTCTGGGTTATGTCCACATCTGGCTCATGATTTTGCCTTTTTCGCATTCCCGTTGGTCAGAACTTCGGTTTTCTCTTGTTTGAATCAGGTAGTAATGTGGTACCACACTGAAACAGACAATTTAACTTGTTTTCGATGAATATCATAGAGGATAAAACCGATTAGGTCTGGGTTAGTTCTGGGTTTTGCCCGCATCTGGCTCATGATTTTACCTTCTTCGCATACTTGTTCGACAGATCCTGGGGATTTTCGGGTTTGAATCACGTAGTATAGTGGTACAACACTGTAACAGTCAATTAAACCTGGCTGCGATCAACATTTTAGAGGACAAAACCGGTTAGGTCTGGATTAGGTCTGGGTTATGTCCACATCTGGCTCATGATTTTGCCTTTTTCGCATTCCTGTTGGTCAGAACCTCGGTCTTCTCTTGTTTGAATGAGGTAGTAATGTGGTACCACACTGAAGCAGACAATTTAACATGTTTTCGATGAATATCTTAGAGGATAAAACCGAGTAGGTCTGGGTTAGGTCTGGGTTATGCCCGCTTCTGGCTCATGATTTTGCCTTCTTCTCATACTTGTTGGCCAGATCCTTGGTTTTTTCGGGTTTGAATCACGTAGTAATGTGGTACCACGAAGTAAAAGTGAATTAAACCTGGATTCGGTCAGTATTTTAGTCGGTAACACCGGTTAGGCCTGGGTTAGGTCTGGGTTGTGCCCCCATGTAACTCATGATTTTACCATCTTCGCATACTTGTTGGACAGATCCTGGGTTTTTTCGGGTTTGAATCACGTAGTAATGTGGGACCACACTGAAACAGTCAATTAAACCTGGTTTCGATCAATATTTTAGATGATAAAACCGGTTAGGTCTGGATTAGGCCTGGGTTATGTCCACATCTGGCTCATGATTTTGCCTTTTCCGCATCCCTGTTGACCAGAACCTTGGTTTTATCTTGTTTGAATCAGGCAGTAATGTGGTACCACACTGAAACAGACAATTAAACCTGGTTTCGATCAATATTTTAGAGGATAACACCGGTTAGTTCTGGGTTAGGACTGGGTTATGCTAGCATCTGGCTCATGTTTTTGCATTCTTCGCAAATTTGATGGCCATATCCTTGGTATTCTCTGGTTTGTATCAGGTAATAATGTGGTACCACATTGAAACTGTCAATTAAACCTGGTTTCGATCAATATTTTAGAGGATAACACCGGTTAGTTCTGGGTTAGGTCTGGGTTTGCCCGCATCTGGCTCATGTATTTGTCTTCTTCGCAAATTTGTTGGCCGGATCCTGGGTTTTTTCGGGTTTGAATCACGTAGTAATGTGGTTCCACGAAGCAACAGTCAATTAGACCTGGATTCGGTCAGTATTTTAGTCGGCAACACCGGTTAGGTCTGGGTTAGGTCTAGGTTATGCCCGAGTCTGGCTAATGATTTTGCATTCTTCTCATACTTGTTGGCCAGATCCTGGGTTTTTTCGGGTTTGAATCACGTAGTAATGTGGTACCACGAAGTAACAGTGAATAAAACCTGGATTCGGTCAGTATTTTAGTCCGTAACACCGGTTAGGCCTGGGTTAGGTCTGGGTTATGCCCCCTTCTAACTCATGATTTTACCATCTTCGCATACTTGTTGGACTGATCCTGGGTTTTTTCGGGTTTGAATCACGTAGTAATGTGGTACCACACTGAAACAGTCAATTAAACCTGTTTTCGATCAATATTTTAGAGGATAACACCGGTTAGTACTGGATTAGGAATGGGTTATGCCAGCATCTGGCTCATGATTTTGCATTCTTCGCAAATTTGATGGCCATATCCTTGGTATTCTCTGGTTTGAATCAGGTAATAATGTGGTACCACATTGAAACAGTCAATTAAACCTGGTTTCGATCAATATTTCAGAGGATAACACCGGTTAGTTCTGGGTTAGGTCTGGGTTATGCCCGCATCTGGCTCATGATTTTGCCTTTTCTGCATTCTCGTTGGCCAGGTCCTTGAATTTCACTAGTTTGAATCACGTAGTAATGTGGTACCACACTGAAGCAGACAATTAAACCTGGTTTCGATCAATATTTTAGAGGATAAAACCGGTTAGGTCTGGGTTAGGTATGGGTTATGTCCACATCTGGCTCATGATTTTGCCTTTTCCGCATTCCTGTTGGTCAGTACCTCGGTTTTCTCTCGTTTGAATCAGGTAGTAATGTGGTACCACACTGAAACATACAATTAAACTTGTTTTCGATGAATATTTTAGTGGATAAAACCGATTAGGTCTGGGTTAGGTCTGGGTTATGCCCGCATCTGGCTCATGATTTTGCCTTTTTCGCATTCCTGTTGGTCAGAACCTCGGTTTTCTCTTGTTTGAATCAGGTAGTAGTGTGGTACCACACTGGAACAGTCAATTATACCTGATTTCGATGAATATTTTAGAGGATAAAACCGGTTAGGTCTGGGTTAGGTCTGGGTTATGACCGCTTCTGGCTCATGAATTTGCCTTCTTCTCATAATTGTTGGCCAGATCCTGGGTTTTTTCGGGTTTGAATCACGTAGTAATGTGGTACCACGAAGTAACAGTGAATTAAACCTGGATACGGTCAGTATTTTAGTCGGTAACACCGGTTAGGTCTGGGCTAGGTCTAGGTTATGCCCGAGTCTGGCTAATGATTTTGCATTCTCCGCATACTTGTTGGTCAGAACCTTGGTTTTTTCGGGTTTGAATCACGTAGTAGTGTGGTTCCACGAAGCAATTAAACTTGGATTCGGTCAGTATTTTAGTCGGTAACACCGGTTAGCTCTGGGTTAGGTCTAGGTTATGCCCGAGTCTGGCTAATGGTTTTGCCTTTTCCGCATTCCTGTTGACCAGAACCTTGGTTTTATCTTGTTTGAATCCGGTAGTAATGTGGTACCACACTGAAACAGACAATTAAACCTGGTTTCGATCAATATTTTAGAGGATAACACCGGTTAGTTCTGGGTTAGGACTGGGTTATGCTAGCATCTGGCTCACGATTTTGCATTCTTCGCAAATTTGATGGCCATATCCTTGGTATTCTCTGGTTTGAATCAGGTAATAATGTGGTACCACATTGAAACAGTCAATTAAACCTGGTTTCGATCAATATTTCAGAGGATAACAGCGGTTAGTTCTGGGTTAGGTCTGGGTTATGCCCGCATCTGGCTCATGATTTTGCCTTTTCCGCATTCCTGTTGGCCAGATCCTTGGTTTTCACTGGTTTGAATCACGTAGTAATGTGGTACCACACAGTAACAGACAATTAAACCTGGTTTCGATCAATATTTTAGAGGATAACACCGGTTAGTTGTGGGTTAGGTCTGGGTTCTGCCCGCATCTGGCTCATGGTTTTGCCTTCTTCGCAAATTTGTTGGCCGGATCCTGGTTTTTTTCGGGTTTGAATCACGTAGTAATGTGGTTCCACGAAGCAACAGTCAATTAAACCTGGATTCGGTCAGTATTTTAGTCGGTAACACCGGTTAGGTCTGGGTTAGGTCTAGGTTATGCCCGCATCTGGCTCATGATTTTGCCTTTTTCGCATTCCTGTTGGTCAGAACCTCGGTTTTCTCTTGTTTGAATCAGGTAGTAGTGTAGTACCACACTGGAACAGTCAATTAAACCTGATTTCGATGAATATTTTAGAGGATAAAACCGGTTAGGTCTGGGTTAGGTCTGGGTTATGCCCGCTTCTGGCTCATGATTTTGCCTTCACCTCATACTTGTTGGCCAGATCCTGGGTTTTTTCGGGTTTGAATCACGTAGTAATGTGATTCCACGAAGCAACAGTCAATTAGACCTGGATTCGGTCAGTATTTTAGTCGGTAACACCGGTTAGGTCTGGGCTAGGTCTAGGTTATGCCCGAGTCTGGCTAATGATTTTGCATTCTCCGCATACTTGTTGGTCAGAACCTTGGTTTTTTCGGGTTTGAATCACGTAGTAATGTGGTTCCACGAAGCAATTAAACTTGGATTCGGTCAGTATTTTAGTCGGTAACACCGGTTAGCTCTGGGTTAGGTCTAGGTTATGCCCGAGTCTGGCTAATGATTTTGCGTCTTTCGCATTCCTGTTGACCAGAACCTTGGTTTTATCTTGTTCGAATCCGGTAGTAATGTGGTACCACACTGAAACAGACAATTAAACCTGGTTTCGATCAATATTTTAGAGGATAACACCGGTTAGTTCTGGGTTAGGTCTGGGTTATGCCCGCATCTGGCTCATGTATTTGTCTTCTTCGCAAATTTGTTGGCCGGATCCTGGGTTTTTTCGGGTTTGAATCACGCAGTAATGTGGTTCCACGAAGCAACAGTCAATTAGACCTGGATTCGGTCAGTATTTTAGTCGGTAACACCGGTTAGGTCTGGGCTAGGTCTAGGTTATGCCCGAGTCTGGCTAAAGATTTTGCATTCTCCGCATACTTGTTGGTCAGAACCTTGGTTTTCTCTGGTTTGAATCAGGTAGTAATGTGGTACCACACTGAAGCAGTACAATTAAACTTGTTTTCGATGAATATTTTAGAGGATAAAACCGGTTAGGTCTGGGTTAGGTCTGGGTTATACCCGCAGCTCGCTCATGATTTTGCCTTTTCCGCATACTTGTTGGCCAGATCGTTGGTTTTCTCTGGTTTGAATCACGTAGTAATGTGGTACCACAGCGAAACAGTCAATGAAACCTGGTTTCGATCAATATTTTAGAGGATAAAACCGGTTAGGTCTGGGTTAGGTATGGGTTATGTCCACATCTGGCTCATGATGTTGCCTTTTCCGCATTCCTGCTGACCAGAACCTTGGTTTTTTCGGGTTTGAATCACGTAGTAATGTGGAACCACACAGTAACAGTCAATTAAACCTGATTTCGATGAATATTTTAGAGGATAAAACCGGTTAGGTCTGAGGTTGGTGTGGGGTTATGCCCGCATCTGGCTCATGATTTTGCCTTCTTCGCATACTTGTTGGACAGATCCTGGGTTTTTTCGGATTTGAATCTCGTAGTAATGTGGTATGACACGGTAACAGTCAATTAAACCTGGTTTCGATCAATATTTTAGAGGATAAATCCGGTTAGGTCTGGATTAGGTCTGGGTTATGTCCACATCTGGCTCATGATTTAACCTTTTTCGCATTCCTGTTGGTCAGAACCTCGGTTTTCTCTTGTTTGAATCAGGTAGTAATGTGGTACCACACTGAAACAGACAATTTAACTTGTTTTCGATGAATATCTTAGGGGATAAAACCGATTAGGCCTGGGTTAGGTCTGAGTTATGCCCGCATCTGGCTCATGATTTTACCTTCTTCGCATACTTGTTCGACACATCCTGGGGTTTTTCGGGTTTGTATCACGTAGTAATGTGGTACCACACTGTAACAGACAATTAAACCTGGTTTCGATCAATACTTTAGAGGATAACACCGGTTAGTTCTGGGTTAGGTCTGGGTTCTGCCCGCATCTGGCTCATGGTTTTGCCTTCTCCGCAAATTTGTTGGCCGGATCCTGGTTTTTTTCGGGTTTGAATCACGTAGTAATGTGGTTCCACGAAGCAACAGTCAATTAAACCTGGATTCGGTCAGTATTTTAGTCGGTAACACCGGTTAGGTCTGGGTTAGGTCTAGGTTATGCCCGAGTCTGGCTGATGATTTTGCATTCTCCGCATACTTGTTGGTCAGAACCTTGGTTTTCTCTGGTTTGAATCAGGTAGTAATGTGGTACCACAATGAAGCAGACAATTAAACTTGTTTTCGATGAATATTATAGAGGATAAAACCGGTTAGGTCTGGGTTAGGTCTGGGTTATACCCGCATCTCGCTCATGATTTTGCCTTTTCCGCATGCTTGTTGGCAAGATCGTTGGTATTCTCTGGTTTGAATCACGTAGTAATGTGGTACCACTGCGAAACAGTCAATGAAACCTGGTTTCGATCAATATTTTAGAGGATAAAACCGGTTAGGTCTGGGTTAGGTATGGGTTATGTCCACATCTGGCTCATGATTTTGCCTTTTCCGCATTCCTGTTGACCAGAACCTTGGTTTTATCTTGTTTGAATCAGGTAGTAATGTGGTACCACACTGAAACAGACAATAAAACCTGGTTTCGATCCACATTTTAGAACACAACACCGGTTAGGTCTGGATTAGGTCTGGGTTATGCCCGCATCTGGCTCATGATTTTGCCTTCTTCGCATACTTGTTGGCCAGATCCTGGGTTTTTTCGGGTTCGAATCACGTAGTAATGTGGAACCACACTGTAACAGTCAATTAAACCTGGCTTCGACCAATATTTTAGAGGATAAAACCGGTTAGGTCTGGATTAGGTCTGGGTTATGTCCACATCTGGCTCATGATTTTGCCTTTTTCGCATTCCTGTTGGTCAGAACCACGGTTTTCTCTTGTTTGAATCAGGTAGTAATGTGGTACCACACTGAAACAGACAATTTAACTTGTTTTCGATGAATATCTTAGAGGATAAAACCGATTAGGTCTGGGTTAGGTCTGGGTTATGCCCGCATCTGGCTCATGATTTTACCTTCTTCGCATACTTGTTCGACAGATCCTGGGGTTTTTCGGGTTTGAATCACGTAGTAATGTGCTACCACATTGAAACAGTCAATTAAACTTGTTTTCGATGAATATTTTATAGGATAAAACCGATTAGGTCTGGGTTAGGTCTGGGTTATGCCCGCATCTGGCTCATGATTTTGCCTTCTTCGCATACTTGTTGGCCACATACTGGGTTTTTTCGGATTTGAATCACGTAGTAATGTGGTACCACAGCGAAACAGTCAATGAATCCTGGTTTCGATCAATATTTTAGAGGATAAAACCGGTTAGGTCTGGGTTAGGTATGGGTTATGTCCACATCTGGCTCATGATTTTGCCGTTTCGCATTCCTGTTGACCAGAACCTTGGTTTTATATTGTTTGAATCAGGTAGTAATGTGGTACCACACTGAAACAGACAATTAAACCTGGTTTCGATCCACATTTTAGAACACAACACCGGTTAGGTCTGGATTAGGTCTGGGTTATGCCCGCATCTGGCTCATGATTTTGCCTTCTTCGCATACTTGTTGGCCAGATCCTGGGTTTTTTCGGGTTCGAATCACGTAGTAATGTGGAACCACACTGTAACAGTCAATTAAACCTGGCTTCGATCAATATTTTAGAGGATAAAACCGGTTAGGTCTGGATTAGGTCTGGGTTATGTCCACATCTGGCTCATGATTTTGCCTTTTTCGCATTCCTGTTGGTCAGAACCTCGGTTTTCTCTTGTTTGAATCAGGTAGTAATGTGGTACCACACTGTAACAGACAATTTAACTTGTTTTCGATGAATATCTTAGAGGGTAAAACCGATTAGGTCTGGGTTAGGTATGGGTTATGTCCACATCTGGCTCATGATTTTGCCGTTTCGCATTCCTGTTGACCAGAACCTTGGTTTTATATTGTTTGAATCAGGTAGTAATGTGGTACCACACTGAAACAGACAATTAAACCTGGTTTCGATCCACATTTTAGAACACAACACCGGTTAGGTCTGGATTAGGTCTGGGTTATGCCCGCTTCTGGCTCATGATTTTGCCTTCTTCTCATACTTGTTGGCCAGATCCTTGGTTTTTTCGGATTTGAATCACGTAGTAATGTGGTACCACAGCGAAACAGTCAATGAATCCTGGTTTCGATCAATATTTTAGAGGATAAAACCGGTTAGGTCTGGGTTAGGTATGGGTTATGTCCACATCTGGCTCATGATTTTGCCGTTTCGCATTCCTGTTGACCAGAACCTTGGTTTTATATTGTTTGAATCAGGTAGTAATGTGGTACCACACTGAAACAGACAATTAAACCTGGTTTCGATCCACATTTTAGAACACAACACCGGTTAGGTCTGGATTAGGTCTGGGTTATGCCCGCTTCTGGCTCATGATTTTGCCTTCTTCTCATACTTGTTGGCCAGATCCTTGGTTTTTTCGGGTTTGAATCACGTAGTAATGTGGTACCACGAAGTAAAAGTGAATTAAACCTGGATTCGGTCAGTATTTTAGTCGGTAACACCGGTTAGGCCTGGGTTAGGCCTGGGTTATGCCCCCATGTAACTCATGATTTTACCATCTTCGCATACTTGTTGGACAGATCCTGGGTTTTTTCGGGTTTGAATCACGTAGTAATGTTGTACCACACTGAAACAGTCAATTAAACCTGATTTCGATCAATATTTTAGATGATAAAACCGGTTAGGTCTGGATTAGGTCTGGGTTATGTCCACATCTGGCTCATGATTTTGCCTTTTCCGCATCCCTGTTGACCAGAACCGTGGTTTTATCTTGTTTGAATCAGGCAGTAATGTTGTACCACACTGAAACAGACAATTAAACCTGGTTTCCATCAATATTTTAGAGGATAACACCGGTTAGTTCTGGGTTAGGTCTGGGTTTGCCCGCATCTGGCTCATGTGCTTGTCTTCTTCGCAAATTTGCTGGCCGGATCCTGGGTTTTTTCGGGTTTGAATCACGTAGTAATGTGGTTCCACGATGCAACAGTCAATTAGACCTGGATTCGGTCAGTATTTTAGTCGGCAACACCGGTTAGGTCTGGGCTAGGTCTAGGTTATGCCCGAGTCTGCCTAATGATTTTGCATTCTTCTCATACTTGTTGGCCAGATCCTGGGTTTTTTCGGGTTTGAATCACGTAGTAATGTGGTACCACGAAGTAACAGTGAATTAAACCTGGATTCGGTCAGTATTTTAGTCGGTAACACCGGTTAGGCCTGGGTTAGGTCTGGGTTATGCCCCCATCTAACTCATGATTTTACCATCTTCGCAATTTTGATGGCCATATCCTTGGTATTCTCTGGTTTGAATCAGGTAATAATGTGGTACCACATTGAAACAGTCAATTAAACCTGGTTTCGATCAATATTTCAGAGGATAACACCGGTTAGTTCTGGGTTAGGTCTGGGTTATGCCCGCATCTGGCTCATGATTTTGCCTTTTCCGCATTCTCGTTGGCCAGATCCTTGGTTTTCACTAGTTTGAATCACGTAGTAATGTGGTACCACACTGAAACAGACAATTAAACCTGGTTTCGATCAATATTTTAGAGGATAAAACCGGTTAGGTCTGGGTTAGGTATGGGTTATGTCCACATCTGGCTCATGATTTTGCCTTTTCCGCATTCCTGTTGGTCAGTACCTCGGTTTTCTCTTGTTTGAATCAGGTAGTAATGTGGTACCACACTGAAACAGACAATTAAACCTGGTTTCGATCAATACTTTATAGGATAAAACCGATTAGGTCTGGATTGTCTGGGTTATGCCCGCATCTGGCTCATGATTTTACCTTCTTCGCAACTTGTTCGACAGATCCTGGGGATTTTCGGGTTTGAATCACGTAGTAAAGTGGTACCACACTGTAACAGTCAATTAAACCTGGCTTCGATCAATATTTTAGATGATAAAACCGGTTAGGTCTGGATTAGGTATGGGTTATGCCCACATCTGGCTCATGATTTTGCCTTTTCCGCATTCCTGTTGACCAGAACCTTGGTTTTATCTTGTTTGAATCAGATAGTAATGTGGTACCACACTGAAACAGACAATTAAACCTGGATTCGGTCAGTATTTTAGTCGGTAACACCGGTTAGCTCTGGGTTAGGTCTAGGTTATGCCCGAGTCTGGCTAATGATTTTGCCTTTTCCGCATTCCTGTTGACCAGAACCTTGGTTTTATCTTGTTTGAATCCGGTAGTAATGTGGTACCACACTGAAACAGACAATTAAACCTGGTTTCGATCAATATTTTAGATGATAACACCGGTTAGTTCTGGGTTAGGTCTGGGTTATGCCCGCATCTGGCTCATGTATTTGTCTTCTTCGCAAATTTGTTGGCCGGATCCTGGGTTTTTTCGGGTTTGAATCACGCAGTAATGTGGTTCCACGATGCAATAGTCAATTAGACCTGGATTCGGTCAGTATTTTAGTCGGTAACACCGGTTAGGTCTGGGCTAGGTCTAGGTTATGCCCGAGTTTGGCTAATGATTTTGCATTCTCCGCATACATGTTGGTCAGAACCTTGGTTTTCTCTGGTTTGAATCAGGTAGTAATGTGGTACCACACAGAAGCAGACAATTAAACTTGTTTTCGATGAATATTATGGAGGATAAAACCGGTTAGGTCCGGGTTAGGTCTGGGTTATGTCCACATCTGGCTCATGATTTTGCCTTCTTCGCATACTTGTTGGCCAGATCCTGGGTTTTTTCGGGTTTGAATCACGTAGTAATGTGGAACCACAATGTAACAGTCAATTAAACCTGGCTTCGATCAATATTTTAGAGGATAAAACCGGTTAGGTCTGGATTAGGTCTGGGTTATGTCCACATCTGGCTCATGATTTTGCCTTTTTCGCATTCCTGTTGGTCAGAACCACGGTTTTCTCTTGTTTGAATCAGGTAGTAATGTGGTACCACACTGAAACAGACAATTAAACCTGGTTTCGATCAATATTTTAGAGGATAACACCGGTTAGTTCTGGGTTAGGTCTGGGTTCTGCCAGCATCTGGCTCATGGTTTTGCCTTCTTCGCAAATTTGTTGGCCGGATCCTGGTTTTTTTCGGGTTTGAATCACGTAGTAATGTGGTTCCACGAAGCAACAGTCAATTAAACCTGGATTCGGTCAGTATTTTAGTCGGTAACACCGGTTAGGTCTGGGTTAGGTCTAGGTTATGCCCGAGTCTGGCTGATGATTTTGCATTCTCCGCATACTTGTTGGTCAGAACCTTGGTTTTCCCTGGTTTGAATCAGGTAGTAATGTGGTACCACACTGAAGCAGACAATTAAACTTGTTTTCGATGAATATTATAGAGGATAAAACCGGTTAGGTCTGGGTTAGGTCTGGGTTATACCCGCATCTCGCTCATGATTTTGCCTTTTCCGCATACTTGTTGGCCAGATCGTTGGTTTTCTCTGGTTTGAATCACGTAGTAATGTGGTACCACAGCGAAACAGTCAATGAAACCTGGTTTCGATCAATATTTTCGAGGATAAAACCGGTTAGGTCTGGGTTAGGTATGGGTTATGTCCACATCTGGCTCATGATTTTTCCTTTTCCGCATTCCTGTTGACCAGAACCTTGGTTTTATCTTGTTTGAATCAGGTAGTAATGTGGTACCACACTGAAACAGACAATTAAACCTGGTTTCGATCCACATTTTAGAACACAACACCGGTTAGGTCTGGATTAGGTCTGGGTTATGCCCGCATCTGGCTCATGATTTTGCCTTCTTCGCATACTTGTTGGCCAGATCCTGGGTTTTTTCGGGTTTGAATCACGTAGTAATGTGGAACCACACTGTAACAGTCAATTAAACCTGGCTTCGATCAATATTTTAGAGGATAAAACCGGTTAGGTCTGGATTAGGTCTGGGTTATGTCCACATCTGGCTCATGATTTTGCCTTTTTCGCATTCCTGTTGGTCAGAACCACGGTTTTCTCTTGTTTGAATCAGGTAGTAATGTGGTACCACACTGAAACAGACAATTTAACTTGTTTTCGATGAATATCTTAGAGGATAAAACCGATTAGGTCTGGGTTAGGTCTGGGTTTTGCCCGCATCTGGCCCATGATTTTACCTTCTTCGCATACTTGTTCGACAGATCCTGGGGATTTTCGGGTTTGAATCACGTAGTAAAGTGGTACCACACTGTAACAGTCAATTAAACCTGGCTTCGATCAATATTTTAGAGGATAAAACCGGTTAGGTCTGGATTAGGTCTGGGTTATGTCCACATCTGGCTCCTGATTTTGCCTTTTTCGCAATTCCTGTTGGTCAGAACCTCGGTTTTCTCTTGTTTGAATCAGGTAGTAATGTGGTACCACACTGAAACAGACAATTTAACTTGTTTTCGATGAATATCTTAGAGGATAAAACCGATTAGGTCTGGGTTAGGTCTGGGTTATGCCTGCTTCTGGCTCATGATTTTGCCTTCTTCTCATACTTGTTGGCCAGATCCTTGGTTTCTTCGGGTTTGAATCACGTAGTAATGTGGTACCACGATGTAAAAGTGAATTAAACCTGGATTCGGTCAGTATTTTAGTCGGTAACACCGGTTAGGCCTGGGTTAGGTCTGGGTTATGCCCCCATGTAACTCATGATTTTACCATCTTCGCATACTTGTTGGACAGATCCTGGGTTTTTTCGGGTTTGAATCACGTAGTAATGTGGTACCACACTGAAGCAGTCAATTAAACCTGGTTTCGATCAATATTTTAGATGATAAAACCGGTTAGGTCTGGATTAGGTCTGGGTTATGTCCACATCTGGCTCATGATTTTGCCTTTTCCGCATCCCTGTTGACCAGAACCTTGGTTTTATCTTGTTTGAATCAGGCAGTAATGTGGTACCACACTGAAACAGACAATTAAACCTGGTTTCGATCAATATTTTAGAGGATAACACCGGTTAGTTCTGGGTTAGGTCTGGGTTTGCCCGCATCTGGCTCATGTATTTGTCTTCTTTGCAAATTTGTTGGCCGGATCCTGGGTTTTTTCGGGTTTGAATCACGTAGTAATGTGGTTCCACGAAGCAACAGTCAATTAGATCTGGATTCGGTCAGTATTTTAGTCGGCAACACCGGTTAGGTCTGGGCTAGGTCTAGGTTATGCCCGAGTCTGGCTAATGATTTTGCATTCTTCTCATACTTGTTGGCAAGATCCTGGGTTTTTTCGGGTTTGAATCACGTAGTAATGTGGTACCACGAAGTAACAGTGAATTAAACCTGGATTCGGTCAGTATTTTAGTCGGTAACACCGGTTAGGCCTGGGTTAGGTCTGGGTTATGCCCGCATCTGGCTCATGATTTTTCCTTCTTCGAATACTTGTTGGACAGATCCTAGGGTTTTTCGGGTTTGAATCACGTAGTAATGTGGTACCACATTGAAACAGTCAATTAAACCTGATTTCGATCAATATTTTAGAGGATAACACCGGTTAGTACTGGATTAGGAATGGGTTATGCCAGCATCTGGCTCATGATTTTGCATTCTTCGCAAATTTGATGGCCATATCCTTGGTATACTCTGGTTTGAATCAGGTAATAATGTGGTACCACATTGAAACAGTCAATTAAACCTGGTTTCGATCAATATTTCAGAGGATAACACCGGTTAGTTCTGGGTTAGGTCTGGGTTATGCCCGCATCTGGCTCATGTATTTGTCTTCTTCGCAAATTTGTTGGCCGGATCCTGGGTTTTTTCGGGTTTGAATCACGCAGTAATGTGGTTCCACGAAGCAACAGTCAATTAGACCTGGATTCGGTCAGTATTTTAGTCGGTAACACCGGTTAGGTCTGGGCCAGGTCTAGGTTATGCCCGAGTCTGGCTAATGATTTTGCATTCTCCGCATACTTGTTGGTCAGAACCTTGGTTTTCTCTGGTTTGAATCAGGTAGTAATGCGGTACCACACTGAAACAGACAATTAAACTTGTTTTCGATGAATATTTTAGAGGATAAAACCGATTAGGTCTGGGTTAGGTCTGGGTTATGCCCGCATCTGTCTCATGATTTTGCCTTTTTCGCATTCCTGTTGGTCAGAACCTCGGTTTTCTCTTGTTTGAATCAGGTAGTAGTGTGGTACCACACTGGAACCGTCAATTATACCTGATTTCGATGAATATTTTAGAGGATAAAACCGGTTAGGTCTGGGTTAGGTCTGGGTTATGACCGCTTCTGGCTCATGATTTTGCCTTCTTCTCATACTTCTTGGCCAGATCCAGGGTTTTTTCGGGTTTGAATCACGTAGTAATGTGGTACCACGAAGTAACAGTGAATTAAACCTGGATACGGTCAGTATTTTAGTCGGTAACACCGGTTAGGCCTGGGTTAGGTCTGGGTTATGCCCCCATCTAACTCATGATTTTACCATCTTCGCATACTTGTTGGACAGATCCTGGGTTTTTTCGGGTTTGAATCACGTAGTAATGTGGTACCACACTGAAACAGTCAATTAAACCTGGTTTCGATCAATATTTTAGATGATAAAACCGGTTAGGTCTGGATTAGGTATGGGTTATGTCCACATCTGGCTCATGATTTTGCCTTTTCCGCATTCCTGTTGACCAGAACCTTGGTTTTATCTGGTTTGAATCAGGTAGTAATGTGGTACCACACTGAAACAGACAATTAAACCTGGTTTCGATCCACATTTTAGAACACAACACCGGTTAGGTCTGGATTAGGTCTGGGTTATGCCCGCATCTGGCTCATGATTTTGCCTTCTTCACATACTTGTTGGCCAGATCCTGGGTTTTTTCGGGTTTGAATCACGTAGTAATGAGGAACCACACTGTAACAGTCAATTAAACCTGGCTTCGATCAATATTTTAGAGGATAAAACCGCTTAGGTCTGGATTAGGTCTGGGTTATGTCCACATCTGGCTCATGATTTTGCCTTTTTCGCATTCCTGTTGGTCAGAACCACGGTTTTCTCTTGTTTGAATCAGGTAGTAATGTGGTACCACACTGAAACAGACAATTTAACTTGTTTTCGATGAATATCTTAGAGGATAAAACCGATTAGGTCTGGGTTAGGTCTGGGTTATGCCCGCATCTGGCTCATGATTTTACCTTCTTCGCATACTTGTTCGACAGATCCTGGGGTTTTTCGGGTTTGAATCACGTAGTAATGTGGTACCACATTGAAACAGTCAATTTTAACTTGTTTTCGATGAATATTTTATAGGATAAAACCGATTAGGTCTGGGTTAGGTCTGGGTTATGCCCGCATCTGGCTCATGATTTTGCCTTCTTCGCATACTTGTTGGCCACATCCTGGGTTTTTTCGGATTTGAATCACGTAGTAAAGTGGTACCACACTGTAACAGTCAATTAAACCTGGTTTCGATCAATATTTTAGATGATAAAACCGGTTAGGTCTGGATTAGGTCTGGGTTATGTCCACATTTGGCTCATGATTTTGCCTTTTTCACATTCCTGTTGGTCAGAACCTCGGTTTTCTCTTGTTTGAATCAGGTAGTAATGTGGTACCACACTGAAACACACAATTTAACTTGTTTTCGATGAATATCTTAGAGGATATAACCGATTAGGTCTGGGTTAGGTCTGGGTTATGCCTGCTTCTGGCTCATGATTTTGCCTTCTTCTCATACTTGTTGGCCAGATCCTTGGTTTCTTCGGGTTTGAATCACGTAGTAATGTGGTACCACGATGTAAAAGTGAATTAAACCTGGATTCGGTCAGTATTTTAGTCGGTAACACCGGTTAGGCCTGGGTTAGGTCTGGGTTATGCCCCCATGTAACTCATGATTTTACCATCTTCGCATACTTGTTGGACAGATCCTGGGTTTTTTCGGGTTTGAATCACGTAGTAATGTGGTACCACACTGAAGCAGTCAATTAAACCTGGTTTCGATCAATATTTTAGATGATAAAACCGGTTAGGTCTGGATTAGGTCTGGGTTATGTCCACATCTGGCTCATGATTTTGCCTTTTCCGCATCCCTGTTGACCAGAACCTTGGTTTTATCTTGTTTGAATCAGGCAGTAATGTGGTACCACACTGAAACAGACAATTAAACCTGCTTTCCATCAATATTTTAGAGGATAACACCGGTTAGTTCTGGGTTAGGACTGGGTTATGGTAGCATCTGGCTCATGATTTTGCATTCTTCGCAAATTTGATGGCCATATCCTTGGTATTCTCTGGTTTGTATCAGGTAATAATGTGGTACCACATTGAAACTGTCAATTAAACCTGGTTTCGATCAATATTTTAGAGGATAACACCGGTTAGTTCTGGGTTAGGTCTGGGTTTGCCCGAATCTGGCTCATGTATTTGTCTTCTTCGCAAATTTGTTGGCCGGATCCTGGGTTTTTTCGGGTTTGAATCACGTCGTAATGTGGTTCCACGAAGCAACAGTCAATTAGACCTGGATTCGGTCAGTATTTTAGTCGGCAACACCGGTTAGGTCTGGGCTAGGTCTAGGTTATGCCCGAGTCTGGCTAATGATTTTGCATTCTTCTCATACTTGTTGGCCAGATCCTTGGTTTTTTCGGGTTTGAATCACGTAGTAATGTGGTACCACGAAGTAACAGTGAATTAAACCTGGATTCGGTCAGTATTTTAGTCGGTAACACCGGTTAGGCCTGGGTTAGGTCTGGGTTATGCCCGCATCTGGCTCATGGTTTTTCCTTCTTCGCATACTTGTTGGACAGATCCTAGGGTTTTTCGGGTTTGAATCACGTAGTAATGTGGTACCACATTGAAACAGTCAATTAAACCTGATTTCGATCAATATTTTAGAGGATAACACCGGTTAGTACTGGATTAGGAATGGGTTATGCCAGCATCTGGCTCATGATTTTGCATTCTTCGCAAATTTGATGGCCATATCCTTGGTATTCTCTGGTTTGAATCAGGTAATAATGTGGTACCACATTGAAACAGACAATTAAACCTGGTTTCGATCAATATTTCAGAGGATAACACCGGTTAGTTCTGGGTTAGGTCTGGGTTATGCCCGCATCTGGCTCATGTATTTGTCTTCTTCGCAAATTCGTTGGCCGGATCCTGGGTTTTTTCGGGTTTGAATCACGCAGTAATGTGGTTCCACGAAGCAACAGTCAAT
This sequence comes from Colletes latitarsis, assembly GCF_051014445.1. Lineage (NCBI taxonomy): Eukaryota > Metazoa > Arthropoda > Insecta > Hymenoptera > Colletidae > Colletes > Colletes latitarsis. The sequence continues at coordinate 3,891,043 of NC_135145.1, read as the reverse complement.
TAGACCTGGATTCGGGCAATATTTTAGTCGGTAACACCGGTTAGGTCTGGGCTAGGTCTAGGTTATGCCCGAGTCTGGCTAATGATTTTGCATTCTTCTCATACTTGTTGGCCAGATCCTTGGTTTTTTCGGGTTTGAATCACGTAGTAATGTGGTACCACGAAGTAACAGTGAATTAAACCTGGATTCGGTCAGTATTTTAGTCGGTAACACCGGTTAGGCCTGGGTTAGGTCTGGGTTATGACCGCTTCTGGCTCATGATTTTGCCTTCTTCTCATACTTCTTGGTCAGATCCAGGGTTTTTTCGGGTTTGAATCACGTAGTAATGTGGTACCACGAAGTAACAGTAAATTAAACCTGGATACGGTCAGTATTTTAGTCGGTAACACCGGTTAGGCCTGGGTTAGGTCTGGGTTATGCCCCCATCTAACTCATGATTTTACCATCTTCGCATACTTGTTGGACAGATCCTGGGTTTTTTCGGGTTTGAATCACGTAGTAATGTGGTACCACACTGAAACAGTCAATTAAACCTGGCTTCGATCAATATTTTAGATGATAAAACCGGTTAGGTCTGGATTAGGTATGGGTTATGTCCACATCTGGCTCATGATTTTGCCTTTTCCGCATTCCTGTTGACCAGAACCTTGGTTTTATCTTGTTTGAATCAGGTAGTAATGTGGTACCACACTGAAACAGACAATTAAACCTGGTTTCGATCCACATTTTAGAACACAACACCGGTTAGGTCTGGATTAGGTCTGGGTTATGCCCGCATCTGGCTCATGATTTTGCCTTCTTCGCATACTTGTTGGCCAGATCCTGGGTTTTTTCGGGTTTGAATCACGTAGTAATGTGGAACCACACTGTAACAGTCAATTAAACCTGGCTTCGATCAATATTTTAGAGGATAAAACCGCTTAGGTCTGGATTAGGTCTGGGTTATGTCCACATCTGGCTCATGATTTTGCCTTTTTCGCATTCCTGTTGGTCAGAACCACGGTTTTCTCTTGTTTGAATCAGGTAGTAATGTGGTACCACACTGAAACAGACAATTTAACTTGTTTTCGATGAATATCTTAGAGGATAAAACCGATTAGGTCTGGGTTAGGTCTGGGTTATGCCCGCATCTGGCTCATGATTTTACCTTCTTCGCATACTTGTTCGACAGATCCTGGGGTTTTTCGGGTTTGAATCACGTAGTAATGTGGTACCACATTGAAACAGTCAATTAAACTTGTTTTCGATGAATATTTTATAGGATAAATCCGATTAGGTCTGGGTTAGGTCTGGGTTATGCCCGCATCTGGCTCATGATTTTGCCTTCTTCGCATACTTGTTGGCCACATCCTGGGTTTTTTCGGATTTGAATCACGTAGTAAAGTGGTACCACACTGTAACAGTCAATTAAACCTGGTTTCGATCAATATTTTAGATGATAAAACCGGTTAGGTCTGGATTAGGTCTGGGTTATGTCCACATCTGGCTCATGAGTTTGCCTTTTCCGCATCCCTGTTGACCAGAACCTTGGTTTTATCTTGTTTGAATCAGGCAGTAATGTGGTACCTCACTGAAACAGACAATTAAACCTGCTTTCGATCAATATTTTAGAGGATAACACCGGTTAGGTCTGGATTAGGTCTGGGTTATGTCCACATTTGGCTCATGATTTTGCCTTTTTCACATTCCTGTTGGTCAGAACCTCGGTTTTCTCTTGTTTGAATCAGGTAGTAATGTGGTACCACACTGAAACACACAATTTAACTTGTTTTCGATGAATATCTTAGAGGATAAAACCGATTAGGTCTGGGTTAGGTCTGGGTTATGCCCGCTTCTGGCTCATGATTTTGCATTCTTCTCATACTTGTTGGCCAGATCCTTGGTTTTTTCGGGTTTGAATCACGTAGTAATGTGGTACCACGAAGTAAAAGTGAATTAAACCTGGATTCGGTCAGTATTTTAGTCGGTAACACCGGTTAGGCCTGGGTTAGGTCTGGGTTATGCCCCCATGTAACTCATGATTTTACCATCTTCGCATACTTGTTGGACAGATCCTGGGTTTTTTCGGGTTTGAATCACGTAGTAATGTGGTACCACACTGAAACAGTCAACTAAACCTGGTTTCGATCAATATTTTAGATGATAAAACCGGTTAGGTCTGGATTAGGTCTGGGTTATGTCCACATCTGGCTCATGAGTTTGCCTTTTCCGCATCCCTGTTGACCAGAACCTTAGTTTTATCTTGTTTGAATCAGGCAGTAATGTGGTACCACATTGAAACAGTCAATTAAACCTGGTATCGATCAACATTTTGGAGGATAGCACCGGTTAGGTCTGGGTTAGATCTGGGTTATGCCCGCATCTGGCTCATGGTTTTGCCTGCTTCGCATACTTGTTGGACAGGTCCTGGGATTTTTCGGATTTGAATCACGTAGTAATGTGGTACCACACTGAGACAGACAATTAAACCTGGTTTCGATCAATATTTTAGAAGATAACACCGGTTAGGTCTGGGTTAGGTCTGGGTTTGCCCGCATCTGGCTCATGATTTTACCATCTTCGCATACTTGTTGGCCGGATCCTGGGTTTTTTCGGGTTTGAATCACGTAGTAATGTGGTGTCACGAAGCAACAGTCAATTAGACCTGGATTCGGTCAGTATTTTAGTCGGCAACACCGGTTAGGTCTGGGCTAGGTCTAGGTTATGCCCGAGTCTGGCTAATGATTTTGCATTCTTCTCATACTTGTTGGCCAGATCCTGGGTTTTTTCGGGTTTGAATCACGTAGTAATGCGGTACCACGAAGTAACAGTGAATTAAACCTGGATTCGGTCAGTATTTTACTCGGTAACACCGGTTAGGCCTGGGTTAGTTCTGGGTTATGCCCGCATCTGGCTCATGATTTTAACTTCTTCGCATACTTGTTCGACAGATCCTGGGTTTTTTCGGGTTTGAATCACGTAGTAATGTGGTTCCACACTGAAACAGTCCATTAAACTTGGTTTCGATCCACATTTTAGAGGATAACAACTGCTAGGTCTGGGTTATGCCCGCATCTGGCGCATGATTTTGCCTTCTTCGCATACTTGTTGGCCAGATCCTGGGTTTTTTCGGATTTGAATCACGTAGTAATGTGGTACCACACAGTAACAGTCAATTAAACCTGGATTCGGTCAGTATTTTAGTCGGTAACACCGGTTAGGTCTGGGTTAGGTCTGGGTTATGCCCGCATCTGGCTCATGATTTTGCCTATTCCGCATTCTTGTTGGCCAGATCCTTGGTTTTCTCTGGTTTTAATCACGTAGTAATGTGGTACGACACCGAAACAGTCCATTGAACTTGGTTTCGATCAATATTTTGGAGGATAACAGCGGTTAGGTCTGGGTTAGGTCTGGGTTATGCCCGCATCTGGCTCATGATTTTGCCTTCTTCGCATACTTGTTGGCCAGATCCTTGGTATTCTCTGGTTTGAATCAGGTAATATTGTGGTACCACATTGAAACAGTCAATTAAACCTGGTATCGATCAATATTTTGGAGGATAGCACCGGTTAGGTCTGGGTTAGATCTGGGTTATGCCCGCATCTGGCTCATGGTTTTGCCTGCTTCGCATACTTGTTGGACAGGTCCTGGGATTTTTCGGATTTGAATCACGTAGTAATGTGGTACCACAGCGCAACAGTCAATTAAGCCTGGTTTCGATCAATATTTTAGAGGATAACACCGGTTAGGTCTGGGTTAGGTCTGGGTTATGCCCGCATCTGGCTCATGATTTTGCCTATTCCGCATTCTTGTTGGCCAGATCCTCGGTTTTCTCTGGTTTTAATCACGTAGTAATGTGGTACCACACTGAAACAGTCCATTGAACTTGGTTTCGATCAATATTTTACAGGATAAAACCGGTTAGGTCTGGGTTACGTCTGGGTTATACCCGCATCTGGCTCATGATTTTGCCTTGTCCGCATTCTTGTTGGCCAGACCCTTGGTTTTCTCTGGTTTGAATCACGGAGTAATGGGGTACCACACTGAGACAGTCAATTAAACCTGGTTTCGATCCACATTTTAGAGGATAACAACTGCTAGGTCTGGGTTATGCCCGCATCTGGCGCATGATTTTGCCTTCTTCGCATACTTGTTGGCCAGATCCTGGGTTTTTTCGGATTTGAATCACGTAGTAATGTGGTACCACACAGTAACAGTCAATTAAACCTGGATTCGGTCAGTATTTTAGTCGGTAACACCGGTTAGGTCTGGGTTAGGTCTGGGTTATGCCCGCATCTGGCTCATGATTTTGCCTATTCCGCATTCTTGTTGGCCAGATCCTTGGTTTTCTCTGGTTTTAATCACGTAGTAATGTGGTACCACACTGAAACAGTCCATTGAACTTGGTTTCGATCAATATTTTACAGGATAAAACCGGTTAGGTCTGGGTTAGGTCTGGGTTATGCCCGCATCTGGCTCGTGGTTTTGCCTACTTCGCATACTTGTTGGACAGGTCCTGGGTTTTTTCGGATTTGAATCACGTAGTAATGTGGTACCACACTGAGGCAGACAATTAAACCTGGTTTCGATCAATATTTTATAGGATAACACCGGTTAGGTCTGGGTTAGGTTTGGGTTATGCCCGCATCTCGCTCATGATTTTGCCTTTTTCATGTACTTTTTGGCCAGATCTTGTGTTTTTTCGGGTTTGAATCATATACTAATGTGGTACCACACTGAAACAGACAATTAAACCTGGTTTCGATCAATATTTTACAGGGTAACACCGGTTAGATCTGGGTTAGGTCTGGGTCATGCCCGCATCTGGCTCATTATTTTGCCTTGTCCGCATTCTTGCTGGCCAGATCCTTGGTTTCCTCAGGTTTAAATCACGTAGTAATGTGGTACCACACTGAAACAGACAATTAAACCTGGTTTCGATCAATATTTTAGAGGATAAAAACGGTTAGGTCTGGGTTAGGTCTGGGTTATGCCCGCATCTGCCTCATGATTTTGCCTTTTCCGCATTCTTGTTTGCCAGATCCTTGGTTTTCTCTGGTTTAAATCACGTAGTAATGGGGTACCACACTGAAACAACAATTAAACCTGGTTTCGAAGAATATTTTAGAGGATAAAACCGGTTACGTCTGGGTTAGGCCTGGGTTATGCCCGCATCTGGCACATGATTTTGCCAACTTCGCATACTTGTTGGCCAGATCCTTGGTATTCTCAGGTTTGAATCAGGTAATAATGTGGTACCACATTGAAACAGTCACTTAAACCTGGTTTCGGTCAGTATTTTAGTCGGTAACACCGGTTAGGTCTGGGTTAGGTGTGGGTTATGCCCGCATCTGGCTCATGATTTTGCCTTGTCCGCATTCTTGTTGGCCAGATCCTTGGTTTCCTCTGGTTTGAATCACGGAGTAATGGGGTACCACACTGATACAGTCAATGAAACCTGAATTCGGTCAGTATTTTAGTCGGTAACACCGGTTAGGTCTGTGTTAGGTCTGGGTTATGCCCGCAGCTGCCTCATGATTTTGCCTTTTCCACATTCTTGTTTGCCAGATGCTTGGTTTTATCTGGTTTAAATCACGTAGTAATGCGGTACCACACTGAAACAGACAATTAAACCTGGTTTCGATGAATATTTTAGGGGATAAATCCGGTTAGGTCTGGGTTAGGCCTGGGTTATGCCCGCATCTGGCTCATGATTTTGCCCTCTTCGCATACTTATTGGCCAGATCCTGGGTTTTTTCGGGTTTGAATCACGTAGTAATTTGGAACCACCCAGTAACAGTCAATTATACTTGGATTCGATCAGTATTTCAGTCGGTAACACCGGTTAGGACTGGGTTAGGTCTGGGTTATGCCCGCATCTGGCTCATGATTTTGCCTTTTCCGCATTCTTTTTTGCCAGATCCTTGGTTTTCTCTGGTTTAAATCACGTAGTAATGTGGTACCACACTGAAACAGACCATTAAACTTGGTTTCGATCAATATTTTCGAGGATAAAACCGGTTAGGTCTGGGTTAGGTCTAGGTTATTCCCGCATCTGGGTCATGATTTTGCCTAATTCGCATACTTGTTGGCCAGATCCTGTGTTTTTTCGGGTTTGAATCACGTGGTAATGTGGTACCACACTGAAACAGACAATTAAACCTGGTTTCAATCAATATTTTAGAGGATTATAACCGGTTAGGTCTGGGTTAGGTCTGGGTTATGCCCGCATCTGGCTCATGATTTTGCCTACTTCGCATACTTGTCGGACAGGTCCTGGGTTTTTTCGGGTTTGAATCACGTAGTAATGTGGTACCACACTGAAACAACAATTAAACCTGGTTTCGAAGAATATTTTAGAGGATAAAAACGGTTAGGTCTGTGTTAGGTCTGGGTTATGCCCGCATCTGCCTCATAATTTTGCCTTTTTCGCATTCTTGTTTGCCAGATCAATGGTTTTCTCTGGTTTGAATCACGTAGTAATGGGGTACCACACTGAAACAGACAATTAAACCTGGTTTCGATGAATATTTTAGGGGATAAATCCGGTTAGGTCTGGGTTAGGCCTGGGTTATGCCCGCATCTGGCTCATGATTTTGCCCTCTTCGCATACTTGTTGGCCAGATCCTGGGGTTTTTCGGGTTTGAACCACATAGTAACGTGGTACCAAACAGTTACAGTCAATTAAGCCTGGATTCGGTCAGTATTTTAGAGGATAACACCGGTTAGGTCTGGCTTAGGTCTGGGTTATGTCCAAATCTGGCTCATGATTTTGCCTTTTCCGCATTCCTGTTGACCAGAACCTTGGTTTTATCTTGTTTGGGTCAGGTACTAATGTGGTACCACTCTGAAACAGACAATTAATCTTGTTTCCGATCAATATTTTAGAGGGTAAAACCGGTTAGGTCTGGGATATGTCTGAGTTATGCCCGCATCTGGCTCATGATTTTGCCTTTTCCGCATTCTTGTTGGCCAGATCCTTGGTTTTCTCTGTTTTGAATCACGTAGTAATGTGGTACCACAGCGAAACAGTCAACTAAACCTGGTTTCGATCAATATTTTAAAGGATAACAACGGTTACGTGTGGGTAAGGTCTGGGTTATGCCCGCATCTGGCTCATGATTTTGCCTTCTTGGCATACTTGTTGGCCAGATCCTTGGTTTTCTCTGGTTTGAATCACGTAGTAATGTGGTACCAGAGCGAAACAGACCATTAAACTTGGTTTCGATCAATATTTTAGAGGATAAAACCGGTTAGGTCTCGGTTAGGTCTGGGTTATTCCCGCATGTGGGTCATGATTTTGCCTAATTCGCATACTTGTTGGCCAGATCCTGTGTTTTCTCTGGTTTGAGTCACGTAGTAATTTGGTACCACACTGAAACAGACAATTAAACCTGGTTTCGATAAATATTTTAGAGGATAAAACCGGTTAGGTCTGGGTTAGGCCTGGGTTATGCCCGCGTCTGGCTCATGATTTTGCCTAATTCGCATACTTGTTGGCCAGATCCTGGGTTTTTTCGGGTTTCAATCACGTAGTATTGTGGTACCACACTGAAACAGACAATTAAACCTGGTTTCGAAGAATATTTTAGAGGATAAAACCGGTTAGGTCTGGGTTAGGCCTGGGTTATGCCCGCATCTGGCTCATGATTTTGCCTTTTCCGCTTTCTTGTTGGCCAGATCCTTGGTTTTCTCTGGTTTGAATCACGTAGTAATGTGGTACCACACTGAAACAGACAATTAAACCTGGTTTCGATGAATATTTTAGAGGATAACACCAGTTAGGTCTGGGTTAGGTCTGGGTTATGCCCGCATCTGGCTCATGATTTTGCTTTCTTCACAAATTTGTTGGCCAGATCCTGGATTTTTTCGGGTTTGAATCACGTAGTATTGTGGTACCACACTGAAACAGACAATTAAACCTGGTTTCGATCAATATTTTAGAGGATAACACCGGTTAGGTCTGGGTTAGGTCTGGGTTATGCCCGCATCTGGCTCATGATTTTGCCTTCTTCGCATACTTGTTCGCCAGATCCTGTGTTTTTTCGGGTTTGAACCACGTAGTAACGTGGTACCAAACAGTTACAGTCAATTAAGCCTGAATTAGGTCAGTATTTTAGAGGATAACACCGGTTAGGTCTGGCTTAGGTCTGGGTTATGCCCGCATCGGGCTCATGATTTTGCATTTCCGCATACTTGTTGGCCAGATCCTTGGTTTTCTCTGTTTTGAATCACGTAGTAATGTGGTACCACAGCGAAACAGTCAACTAAACCTGGTTTCGATCAATATTTTAAAGGATAACAACGGTTACGTCTGGGTTAGGTCTGGGTTATGCCCGCATCTGGTTCATGATTTTGCCTTCTTGGCATACTTGTTGGCCAGATCCTTGGTTTTCTCTGGTTTGAATCACGTAGCAATGTGGTACCACAGCGAAACAGACCATTAAACTTGGTTTCGATCAATATTTTCGAGGATAAAACCGGTTAGGTCTGGGTTAGGTCTGGGTTATGCCCGCATCTGGCTCATGATTTTGCCTACTTCGCATACTTGTCGGAGAGGTCCTGGGTTTTTTCGGGTTTGAATCACGTAGTAATGTGGTACCACACTGAAACAGACAATTAAACCTGGTTTCGATCAAAATTTTACAGGGTAACACCGGTTAGGTCTGGGTTAGGTCTCGGTTATTCCCGCATCTGGCTCATGATTTTGCCTTTTCCGCATACTTATTGGCCAGATCCTTGGTATTCTCTGGTTTGAAACAGGTAATAATGTGGTACCACATTGAAACAGTCAATTAAACCTGGTTTCGATCTATATTTTAGAAGATAATACCGGTTAGGTCTAGGTTAGGCCCGGGTTATGCCCGCATCTCGCTCATGATTTTGCCTTTTTCATGTACTTGTTGGCCAGATCTTGTGTTTTTTCGGATTTGAATCATATAGTAATGTGGTACCACACTGATACAGTCAATTAAACCTGGATTCGGTCAGTATTTTAGTCGGTAACACCGGTTAGGTCTGGGTTAGGTCTGGGTTATGCCCGCATCTGGTTCATGATTTTGCCTTTTTCGCATTCTTGTTTGCCAGGTCAATGGTTTTCTCTGGTTTGAATCACGTAGTAATGGGGTACCACACTGAAACAGACAATTAAACCTGGTTTCGATGAATATTTTAGGGGATAAATCCGGTTAGGTCTGGGTTAGGCCTGGGTTATGCCCGCATCTGGCTCATGATTTTGCCCTCTTCGCATACTTGTTGGCCAGATCCTGGGGTTTTTCGGGTTTGAACCACATAGTAACGTGGTACCAAACAGTTACAGTCAATTAAGCCTGGATTCGGTCAGTATTTTAGAGGATAACACCGGTTAGGTCTGGCTTAGGTCTGGGTTATGTCCAAATCTGGCTCATGATTTTGCCTTTTCCGCATTCCTGTTGACCAGAACCTTGGTTTTATCTTCTTTGGGTCAGGTACTAATGTGGTACCACTCTGAAACAGACAATTAATCTTGTTTTCGATCAATATTTTAGAGGGTAAAACCGGTTAGGTCTGGGATATGTCTGAGTTATGCCCGCATCTGGCTCATGATTTTGCCTAATTCGCATACTTGTTGGCCAGATCCTTGGTTTTCTCTGGTTTGAGTCACGTAGTAACGTGGTACCAAACAGTTACAGTAAATTAAGCCTGAATTAGGTCAGTATTTTAGAGGATAACACCGGTTAGGTCTGGCTTAGGTCTGGGTTATGCCCGCATCGGGCTCATGATTTTGCATTTCCGCATACTTGTTGGCCAGATCCTTGGTTTTCTCTGTTTTGAATCACGTAGTAATGTGGTACCACAGCGAAACAGTCAACTAAACCTGGTTTCGATCAATATTTTAAAGGATAACAACGGTTACGTCTGGGTTAGGTCTGGGTTATGCCCGCATCTGGTTCATGATTTTGCCTTCTTGGCATACTTGTTGGCCAGATCCTTGGTTTTCTCTGGTTTGAATCACGTAGCAATGTGGTACCACAGCGAAACAGACCATTAAACTTGGTTTCGATCAATATTTTCGAGGATAAAACCGGTTAGGTCTGGGTTAGGTCTAGGTTATTCCCGCATCTGGGGGTCATGATTTTGCCTAATTCGCATACTTGTTGGCCAGATCCTGTGTTTTTTCGGGTTTGAATCACGTAGTAACGTAGTACCACACTGAAACAGACAATTAAACCTGGTCTCGATCAATATTTTAGAGGACAACACCGGTTCGGTCTGGGTTAGGTCTGGGTTATGCCCGCATCTCGCTCATGATATAGCCTTCTTCGCATACTTGTTGACCAGATCCTGGGTTTTTTCCTGTTTGAATCACATAGTAATGTCATACCACAGCGAAACAGTCCATTAAACTTGGATTCGATCAATATTTTCGAGGATAAAACCGGTTAGGTCTGGGTTAGGTCTGGGTTAGCTCTGGGTTATTCCCGCATGTGGGTCATGATTTTGCCTAATTCGCATACTTGTTGGCCAGATCCTGTGTTTTCTCAGGTTTGAGTCACGTAATAATGTGGTACCACAGTGAAACAGTCAATTAAACCTGGTTTCGATAAATATTTTAGAGGATAACACCGTTTAGGTCTGGGTTAGGTCTGGGTTATGCCCGCATCTGGCTCATGATTTTGCCTTGTCCGCAATCTTGTTGGCCAGATCCTTGGTTATCTCTGGTTTGAATCACGGAGTAATGAGGTACCACACTGAAACTGCCAATTAAACCTGGTTTCGATCCACATTTTAGAGGATAACAACGGTTAGGTCTGGGTTATGCCCGCATCTGGCACATGATTTTGCCTTCTTCGCATACTTATTGGACCGATCCTGGGTTTTTTCGGGTTTGAATAACGTAGTAATGTGGCACCACACTGAAACAGTTCATTAAACTTGGTTTCGATCAATATTTTAGAGGATAACACCGGTTAGGTCTGGGTTAGGTCTGGGTTATGCCCGCATCTGGGTCATGATTTTGCCTAATTCGCATACTTGTTGGCCAGATCCTGTGTTTTTTCGGGTTTGAATCACGTAGTAATCAGGTACCACACTGAAACAGACAATTAAACCTGGTTTCGATCAATATGTTAGAGGATTAAAACCGGTTAGGTCTGGGTTAGGTCTGGGTTATGCCCGCATCTGGCTCATGATTTTGCCTAATTCGCATACTTGTTGGCCAGATCCTGTGTTTTTTCGGGTTTGAATCACGTAGTAATTTGGTAACACACTGAAACTGACAATTAAACCTGGTTTCGATCAATATGTTAGAGGATTAAAACCGGTTAGGTCTGGGTTAGGTCTAGGTTATTCCCGCATCTGGGTCATGATTTTGCCTAATTCGCATACTTGTTGGACAGGTCATGGGTTTTTTCGGGTTTGAATCACGCAGTAATGGGGTACCACACTGAAACAGACAATTAAACCTGGTTTCGAAGAATATTTTAGAGGATAAAGCCGGTTAGGTCTGGGTTAGGCCTGGGTTATGCCCGCATCTGGCTCATGATTTTGCCTTCTTCGCATACCTGTTGGCCAGATCCTGGGTTTTTTCGGGTTTGAATCACGTAGTAATGTGGTGCCACACAGTCACAGTCAATTATACCTGGATTCGGTCAGTATTTTAGTCGGTAACACCGGTTAGGCCTGGGTTAGGTCTGGGTTATGCCCGCATCTGGTTCATGATTTTGCCTTCTACGCAATCTTGTTGGCCAGATCCTTGGTTATCTCTGGTTTGAATCACGGAGTAATGAGGTACCACACTGAAACTGCCAATTAAACCTGGTTTCGATCCACATTTTAGAGGATAACAACGGTTAGGTCTGGGTTATGCCCGCATCTGGCACATGATTTTGCCTTCTTCGCATACTTATTGGACCGATCCTGGGTTTTTTCGGGTTTGAATAACGTAGTAATGTGGCACCACACTGAAACAGTTCATTAAACTTGGTTTCGATCAATATTTTAGAGGATAACACCGGTTAGGTCTGGGTTAGGTCTGGGTTATGCCCGCATCTGGGTCATGATTTTGCCTAATTCGCATACTTGTTGGCCAGATCCTGTGTTTTTTCGGGTTTGAATCACGTAGTAATCAGGTACCACACTGAAACAGACAATTAAACCTGGTTTCGATCAATATGTTAGAGGATTAAAACCGGTTAGGTCTGGGTTAGGTCTGGGTTATGCCCGCATCTGGCTCATGATTTTGCCCTCTTCGAATACTTGTTGGCCAGATCCTGGGTTTTTTCGGGTTTGAACCACATAGTAACGTGGTACCAAACAGTTACAGTCAATTAAGCCTGGATTCGGTCAGTATTTTAGAGGATAACACCGGTTAGGTCTGGCTTAGGTCTGGGATATGTCCACATCTGGCTCATGATTTTGCCTTTTCCGCATTCTTGTTGGCCAGATCCTTGGTTTTCTCTGTTTCGAATCACGTAGTAATGTGGTACCACAGCGAAACAGTCAACTAAACCTGGTTTCGATCAATATTTTAAAGGATAGCAACGGTTACGTCTGGGTAAGGTCTGGGTTATGCCCGCATCTGGCTCATGATTTTGCCTTCTTGGCATACTTGTTGGCCAGATCCTTGGTTTTCTCTGGTTTGAATCACGTAGTAATGTGGTACCAGAGCGAAACAGACAATTAAACCTGGTTTCGAAGAATATTTTAGAGGATAAAACCGGTTAGGTCTGGGTTAGGCCTGGGTTATGCCCGCATCTGGCTCATGATTTTGCCTTTTCCGATTTCTTGTTGGCCAGATCCTTGGTTTTCTCTGGTTTGAATCACGTAGTAATGTGGTACCACACTGAAACAGACAATTAAACCTGGTTTCGATGAATATTTTAGAGGATAACACCAGTTAGGTCTGGGTTAGGTCTGGGTTATGCCCGCATCTGGCTCATGATTTTGCTTTCTTCGCAAATTTGTTGGCCAGATCCTGGATTTTTTCGGGTTTGAATCACGTAGTATTGTGGTACCACACTGAAACAGACAATTAAACCTGGTTTCGATCAATATTTTAGAGGATAACACCGGTTAGGTCTGGGTTAGGTCTGGGTTATGCCCGCATCTGGCTCATGATTTTGCCTTCTTCGCATACTTGTTCGCCAGATCCTGTGTTTTTTCGGGTTTGAACCACGTAGTAACGTGGTACCAAACAGTAACAGTCAATTAAGCCTGAATTAGGTCAGTATTTTAGTCGGTAACACCGGTTAGGTCTGGGTTAGGTCTAGGTTATGCCCGAGTCTGGCTCATGATTTTGCCTTCTTCGCATACTTGTTGGCCAGATCCTGGGTTTTTTCCGTGTTTGAATCACGTAGTAATGTGGTAGCACACAGAAGCAGTCAATTATACCTGGTTTCGATCAATATTTCAGAGGATAACACCGGTTAGGTCTGGGTTAGGTCCGGGAAATGCACGCATCTGGCTCATGATTTCGCCTTTTTCGCAAACTTGTTGGCCAGATCCTGGGTTTTTTCCGTGTTTGAATCACGTAGTAATGTGGTAATTCACTGAAGCAGTCAATTAAACCTGGTTTCGATCAATATTTTAGAGGATAACACCGGTTAGGTCTGGGTTAGGTCTGAGTTATGCCCGCATCTGGCTCATGATTTTGCCTTTTTCGCAAACTTGTTGGCAGATCCTGGGTTTTTTCCGTGTTTGAATCACGTAGTAATGTTGTAGCACACTGAAGCAGTCAATTAAACCTGGTTTCGATCAATATTTTAGAGGATAACACCGGTTAGGTCTGGGTTAGGTCTGGGATATGCGCGCATCTGGCTTATACTTTCGCCCTTTTCGCAAACTTGTTGGCCAGATCCTGGGTTTTTTCCGTGTTTGAATCACGTAGTAATGTGGTAACACACTGAAGCAGTCAATTAAACCTGGTTTCGATCAATATTTTAGAGGATAACACCGGTTAGGTCTGGGTTAGGTCTGGGTTATGGCCGCATCTGGCTCATGATTTTGCCTTCTTCGCATACTTGTTGGCCAGATCCTGGGTTTTTTTCGTGTTTGAATCACGTAGTAATGTGGTAACACACTGAAGCAGTCAATTAGACCTGGTTTCGATCAATATTTCAGAGGATAACACCGGTTAGGTCTGGGTTAGGTCAGGGTTATGCCCGCATCTGGCTCATGATTTTGCCTTCTTCGCATACTTGTTGGCCAGATCCTGGGTTTTTTTCGTGTTTGAATCACGTAGTAATGTGGTACCACACTGAGGCAGTCAATTAAACCTGGTTTCGATCACTATTTCAGAGGATAACACCGGTTAGGTCTGGGTTCGGTCAGGGTTATGCCCGCATCTGGCTCATGATTTTGCCTTCTTCGCATACTTGTTGGCCAGATCCTGGGTTTTTATCGTGTTTGAATCACGTAGTAATGTGGCACCACACTGAGGCAGTCAATTAACCCTGGTTTCGATCAATATTTTGGAGGATAACACCGGTTAGGTCTGGGTTAGGTCTGGGATATGCGCGCATCTGGCTCATGATTTTGCCTTTTTCGCAAACTTTTTGGCCAGATCATGGGTCTTCTACGTGTTTGAATCACATAGTAATGTTGTACCACACTGAGGCAGTCAATTAAACCAGGATTCAGACAGTATTTTAGAGGATAACACCGGTTAGGTCAGGGTTAGGTCTGGGTTATGGCCGCATCTGGCTCATGATTTTGCCTTCTTCGCATACTTGTTGGCCAGATCCTGGGTTTTTTTCGTGTTTGAATCACGTAGTAATGTGGTAACACACTGAAGCAGTCAATTATACCTGGTTTCGATCAATATTTCAGAGGATAACACCGGTTAGGTCTGGGTTAGGTCAGGGTTATGCCCGCATCTGGCTCATGATTTTGCCTTCTTCGCATACTTGTTGGCCAGATCCTGGGTTTTTTTCGTGTTTGAATCACGTAGTAATGTGGTACCACACTGAGGCAGTCAATTAAACCTGGTTTCGATCAATATTTCAGAGGATAACACCGGTTAGGTCTGGGTTCGGTCAGGGTTATGCCCGCATCTGGCTCATGATTTTGCCTTCTTCGCATACTTGTTGGCCAGATCCTGGGTTTTTATCGTGTTTGAATCACGTAGTAATGTGGCACCACACTGAGGCAGTCAATTAACCCTGGTTTCGATCAATATTTTGGAGGATAACCCCGGTTAGGTCTGGGTTAGGTCTGGGATACGCGCGCATCTGGCTCATGATTTTGCCTTTTTCGCAAACTTTTTGGCCAGATCATGGGTCTTCTACGTGTTTGAATCACGTAGTAATGTTGTACCACACTGAGGCAGTCAATTAAACCAGGATTCAGACAGTATTTTAGAGGATAACACCGGTTAGGTCTGGGTTAGGTCTGGGTTATGCCCGCATCTGGCTCATGATTTTGCCTTCTTCGCATACTTGTTGGCCAGATCCTGGGTTTTTTTCGTGTTTGAATCACGTAGTAATGTGGTAACACACTGAAGCAGTCAATTATACCTGGTTTCGATCAATATTTTAGAGGGTAACACCGGTTAGGTCTGGGTTAGGTCTGGGTTATGCCCGCATCTGGCTGATGATTTTGCCTTCTTCGCATACTTGTTGGCCAGATCCTGGGTTTTTTCCGTGTTTGAATCACGTAGTAATGTTGTAGCACACTGAAGCAGTCAATTAAACCTGGTTTCGATCAATATTTTAGAGGATAACACCGGTTAGGTCTGGGTTAGGTCTGGGATATGCGCGCATCTGGCTTATACTTTCGACTTTTTCGCAAACTTGTTGGCCAGATCCTGGGTTTTTTCCGTGTTTGAATCACGTAGTAATGTGGTAACACACTGAAGCAGTCAATTAAACCTGGTTTCGATCAATATTTTAGAGGATAACACCGGTTAGGTCTGGGTTAGGTCTGGGTTATGGCCGCATCTGGCTCATGATTTTGCCTTCTTCGCATACTTGTTGGCCAGATCCTGGGTTTTTTTCGTGTTTGAATCACGTAGTAATGTGGTAACACACTGAAGCAGTCAATTATACCTGGTTTCGATCAATATTTCAGAGGATAACACCGGTTAGGTCTGGGTTAGGTCAGGGTTATGCCCGCATCTGGCTCATGATTTTGCCTTCTTCGCATACTTGTTGGCCAGATCCTGGGTTTTTTTCGTGTTTGAATCACGTAGTAATGTGGTACCACACTGAGGCAGTCAATTAAACCTGGTTTCGATCAATATTTCAGAGGATAACACCGGTTAGGTCTGGGTTCGGTCAGGGTTATGCCCGCATCTGGCTCATGATTTTGCCTTCTTCGCATACTTGTTGGCCAGATCCTGGGTTTTCATCGTGTTTGAATCACGTAGTAATGTGGCACCACACTGAGGCAGTCAATTATACCTGGTTTCGATCAATATTTTAGAGGATAACACCGGTTAGGTCTGGGTTATGCCCGCATCTGGCTGATGATTTTGCCTTCTTCGCATACTTGTTGGCCAGATCCTGGGTTTTTTTCGTGTTTGAATCACGTAGGAATGTGGTAACACACTGAAGCAGTCAATTAAACCTGGTTTCGATCAATATTTTAGAGGATAACACCGGATAGGTCTGGGTTAAGTCTGGGATATGCGCGCATCTGGCTCATACTTTCGCCTTTTTCGCAAACTTGTTGGCCAGATCCTGGGTTTTTTTCGTGTTTGAATCACGTAGTAATGTGGCACCACACTGAGGCAGTCAATTAACCCTGGTTTCGATCAATATTTAGGAGGATAACACCGGTTAGGTCTGGGTTAGGTCTGGGATATGCGCGCATCTGGCTTATACTTTCGCCTTTTTCGCAAACTTGTTGCAGATCCTGGGCTTTTTTCGTGTTTGAATCACGTAGTAATGTGGTAACACACTGAAGGAGTCAATTAAACCTGGTTTCGATCAATATTTTAGAGGATAACACCGGTTACGCCTGGGCTAGGTCTGGGTTATGCCCGCATCTGGCTGATGATTTTGCCTTCTTCGCATACTTGTTGGCCAGATCCTGGGTTTTTTTCGTGTTTGAATCACGTAGGAATGTGGTAACACACTGAAGCAGTCAATTAAACCTGGTTTCGATCAATATTTTTGAGGATAACACCGGTTAGGTCTGGGTTAGGTCCGGTATATGCGCGCATCTGGCTTATACTTTCGCCTTTTTCGCAAACATGTTGCAGATCATGGGTTTCTTCCGTGTTTGAATCACGTAGTAATGTGGCACCACACTGAGGCAGTCAATTAACCCTGGTTTCGATCAATATTTAGGAGGATAACACCGGTTAGGTCTGGGTTAGGTCTGGGATATGCGCGCATCTGGCTTATACTTTCGCCTTTTTCGCAAACTTGTTGCAGATCCTGGGTTTTTTTCGTGTCTGAATCACGTAGTAATGTGGTAACACACTGAAGGAGTCAATTAAACCTGGTCTCGATCTATATTTTAGAGGATAACACCGGTTAGGTCTGGGTTAGGTCTGGGTTATGCCCGCATCTGGCTCATGATTTTGCCTTCTTCGCATACTTGTTGGCCAGATCCTGGGTTTTTTTCGTGTTTGAATCACGTAGTAATGTGGTACCACACTGAGGCAGTCAATTAAACCTGATTTCGATCAATATTTCAGAGGATAACACCGCTTAGGTCTGGGTTAGGTCCGGTATATGCGCGCATCTGGCTTATACTTTCGCCTTTTTCGCAAACATGTTGCAGATCATGGGTTTCTTCCGTGTTTGAATCACGTAGTAATGTGGTAACACACCGAAGGAGTCAATTAAACCTGGTTTCGATCAATATTTTAGAGGATAACACCGGTTAGGCCTGGGTTAGGTCTGGGTTATGCCCGCATCTGGCTCATAATTTTGCCATCTTCGCATACTTGTTGGCCAGATCCCGGGTTTTTACCGTGTTTGAATCACGTAGTAATGTGGTACCACACTGAGGCAGTCAATTAATCCTGGTTTCGATCAACATTTCACAGGATAACACCGGTTAGGTCTGGGTTAGGTCTGGGTTATGCCCGCATCTGGCTCATGATTTTGCCTTCTTCGCATACTTGTTGGCCAGATCCTGGGTTTTTTTCGTGTTTGAATCACATAGTAATGTGGTAACACACTGAAACTGTCAACTAAACCTGGTTTCGATCAATATTTTAGAGGATAACACCGGTTAGGTCTGGGTTAGGTCTGGGTTATGCCCGCATCTGGCTCATGATTTTGCCTTTTTCGCAAACTTGTTGGCCAGATCCTGGGTTTTTCCGTGTTTGAATGACCTAGTAATGTTGTAGCACACTGAGGCAGTCAATTAAACCTGGTTTCGATCAATATTTCAGAGGATAACACCGGTTTGGTCTGGGTTAGGTCTGGGTTATGCCCGCATCTGGCTCATGATTTTGCCTTCTTCGCATACTTGTTGGCCAGATCCTGGGTTTTTTTCGCGTTTGAATCACGTAGTAATGTGGTAACACACTGAAGCAGTCAATTAAACCTGGTTTCGATCAATATTTTGGAGGATAACACCGGTTACGTCTGGGCCAGGTCTGGGTTATGCCCGCATCTGGCTCATGATTTTGCATTCTTCGCATACTTGTTGGCCAGATCCTGGGTTTTTACCGTGTTTCAATCACGTAGTAATGTGGTACCACACTGAGGCAGTCAATTAAACCTGGTTTCGATCAATATTTTAGAGGATAACACCGGTTAGGTCTGGGTTAGGTCTGGGTTAGGTCTGGGTTATGCCCGCATCTGGCTCATGATTTTGCCTTCTTCGTATACTTGTTGGCCAGATCCTGGGTTTTTTTCGTGCTTGAATCACGTAGTAATGTGGTAACACACTGAAGGAGTCAATTAAACCTGGTTTCGATCAATATTTTAGAGGATAACGCCGGTTAGGTCTGGGATAGGTCTGGGTTATGCCCCCCGCCAACCGGGCAGGGATGCACACCCGGCGCCACGCTGGTCCGCCAAGAGGCTGGACCCGGACGCCCTTGCGATGGCAGCCTCCGTTGTGGCATGGCAGGAGATGCCACGCCGGACCCTCGGCAATCCATCTGCCGGGGCGCGTTGGTTCCGGGAGACTATGACGTCGTTGTGTGACGCAGTCATGCCCCGGGCCACCGCCCCGAGCCGAGGGGGGTCCGTGTACTGGTGGTCGGGCGAGATCGAGGATTTACGCACTCGGTGCGTTGTCGCCCGACGCCGGTACACCCGCGCCAGGAGATGGCGCGGGGCGACGGAGGCAGAGGTGGTGGGGCTGCGCGGGGTATTTTCCCTGGCGCGAAGAACCCTCCGCCGGGCCATCGCGACCGCGAAAGCCCAGGCATGGACGGAGCTCCTCGGGTCTCTGGATGCAAATCCATGGGGGCGCCCTTATCATATGGTCGTAGGGAAGATGCGATCATGGGCGCCCCCGATCACAGAGAGCCTCGACCCCCAGCTGCTCGGGGAAACTATGCGCGTCCTCTTCCCCGCTGGGGGAGAGGCGTTCCTGCATCCCCCCGAGCCACAGCCGGATCACCCGCCTTGGTGGTCCGACGAACTGGGGGTCTCCGAGGAGGAGCTAGCTAGGGCCGTCCGGAGAGTGGCTGCCAAGAAGACGGCGCCAGGACCGGACGGCATACCCGGCAAGGCCTGGGCAGTAGCGGTGGGCGTTTTGGGTGGCGGGTTGATACGCGTCTTCGACGCGTGCCTCCAGACCGGTCAGTTCCCCCCCATATGGAAGGTGGCGAGGTTGGTCCTCCTCCACAAGCCAGGGAAGCCCGCGGATTCTCCATCCGCGTTCCGACCCATTTGTCTGTTGGACGAGGCTGGGAAACTCCTCGAGCGGGTCATTGTATCCCGTCTCGAGGGGCATCTGTCCCGCGTCGGCCCTGATCTGGCCGGCCGACAGTTCGGCTTTCGCCGGGGCCGCTCCACTGTCGACGCCATAGCGACCGTGCGGACCCTGGCGGAATCGGCAATCTCCCGGGGGGGTGTGGCGTTGGCAGTCTCGTTGGACATAGCCAACGCCTTTAACACCGTCTCCTGGGGGGCGATAGGTCGGGCACTCCAGTACCACCGGGTGCCCGCCTATCTGTGTCGACTGATCGGGGACTATCTGCGGGGCAGGGTAGTCCAATATCCGGGTCGGAACGGGATGGAGCAGAGAGCGGTGCACCGCGGCGTTCCACAGGGGTCGGTCCTCGGGCCGCTCCTGTGGAACTTGGCGTATGACGCGGTGCTGCGGGCTGACCTCCCCGTCGGCGTGTCGTTGGTTTGTTATGCCGACGACACCCTGGTGATAGCCGGCGGGGATACGTGGTGGAGGGCCGTGGCCCTCGCGGAGGAAGGGACGGCACGAGTCGTCGCCGAGGTAGAGCGTCTGGGGTTGCGCGTGGCACCCCAAAAGACCGAGGCCATCTGGCTGTGTAACGTCAGTGGTCGTGGGGTGCCGCGCCAGGCGTCTCTACGGGTGGGTGGAGCCCAAGTCGGGGTGGGGCGCCGGATGAAGTACCTGGGCCTCACCCTCGACAGCTACTGGCGGTTCGGGCATCATTTGGAAGGGTTGGGTCCCCGTATTGAAAGGGCAGCGGCCGCGTTAGGTCGCATAATGCCCAATCTCGGGGGACCCAACATGGCGGCACGGCGGCTGTATTTGGGAGTCGTCCGGTCCATGGCGCTTTATGGCGCGCCTATATGGGCCGGCGGTCTGATGGCCAATCGGCGGGGTGCATTTGTACTCCGTCGGTTACAGAGGTTGGTCGCCATCAGAGTCGTGCGGGGTTATCGCACGATCTCCTACACAGCCGCCACCTTGCTGGCGGGTTCCGCACCGTTTCACCTGTTGGCGAAAATGGATGCAGAGGTCTATCAAAACCTCTGCGACCTTCGCCAGCGGGGTGTGGACCCGCACGGCGAGGAGGCCGCCAGGGCCCGAAGCCAGGCGCGGCGACGCGTCTATAGTCGGTGGCTGGTCTGGTTATCCAAGCCAGACCAGCGGGATGATCGCGTCGCCGCGGCGGTCCGCCCAGAGTTTTATGCCTGGGTGGGCCGTAGCTGGGGTACGCCCACCTACCGCCTGACACAGGTACTGACCGGACACGGTTGCTTCGGTCGGTACCTGCATCGGATAGGGCGGGAGGCGACGGCTGCGTGCCATCATTGCAGGGGAAGGGAGGACACCGCGCAGCACACGCTGCAGTTTTGCCCGGCGTGGGCAGCGCAGCGCGGTGTCCTTATTAGAGCGATTGGAGCGGACCTCTCGCTGCCGGCCGTCATTCGTGCGATGGTCGG
Organism: Colletes latitarsis; assembly: GCF_051014445.1. NCBI lineage: Eukaryota > Metazoa > Arthropoda > Insecta > Hymenoptera > Colletidae > Colletes > Colletes latitarsis. The sequence continues at coordinate 3,869,798 of NC_135145.1, read as the reverse complement.
CAGTAAGGAGGCGTGGGCGGCCATGGCCTTGTTTTGTGAAGAGGTCATGGCCGCGAAGGAGGACGCCGAAAGGGCGCGAGAGGAGGTGGTGGGCAGGCGGCGACGCCGACCGTAAGACCCTCCACCGCTCCCCGTGGCAGGGGGAGCGCGAAGGGGTCGGTGATGGTGTTTGTGGTGCGAGGTGAGGGACTTTATCCCCTCATTCCCCCTCGCACCCAGCCTATCACCGGACCGGGGGCCCGTGGTAGGGGCCCCGTCTAGCGGGGGCGGCAGTGTTAGCCGGCCCCGCAGCCGTGGTCGCGATCGGGTGGGGGCCCGGTCGCGGCTAGTAGCAACGGCGCGAGTGGGGGCGACGTCGCGTGTGACCGCGCGGCGTCGCCGGGGGGCAATCAGTTTAGTTTGCCCCCCATTGGGGGAGGAGGATCGCTTCTCCTCCCCCGGGAAGGGCCCGTAGTAGGGTGTTGCGCCAACGGGGAGAGTCACGGTAGTATCGCTAGTTTGGTTCCCGTGACTCTCCCCAGATAAAGGGCGCAGGCGGTCACCGTGGTGTTTTAGCCGGTAAGAGTCCGGCACTACCCCGGCCTCCCCCCCAGGGAGCCGGGGTGTCCATGAGGATTTCACCACGTTAAAAAAAAAAAAAAAAAAAAGGTCTGGGTTATGCCCGCATCTGGCTCATGATTTTGCCTTCTTCGCATACTTGTTGGCCAGATCCTGGGTTTTTTTCGTGTTTGAATCACGTAGTAATGTGGTAACACACTGAAGCAGTCAATTAAACCTGGTTTCGATCTCTATTTTAGAGGATAACACCGGTTAGGACTGGGTTAGGTGTGGGTTATGCCCGCATCTGGCTCATGATTTTGCCTTCTTCGCATACTTGTTGGCCAGGTCCTGGGTTTTTTTCGTGTTTGAATCACGTAGTAATGTGGTAACACACTGAAGGAGTCAATTAAACCTGGTTTCGATCAATATTTTAGAGGATAACACCGGTTACGTCTGGGCTAGGTCTGGGTTATGCCCGCATCTGGCTCATGATTTTGCATTCTTCGCATACTTGTTGGCCAGATCCTGGGTTTTTTTCGTGTTTGAATCACGTAGTTATGTGGTAACACACTGAAGGAGTCAATTAAACCTCGTTTAGCTCAGTATTTTAGAGGATAACACCGGTTAAGTCTGGGTTAGGTCTGGGTTATGCCCGCATCTGGCTCATGATTTTGCCTTCTTCGCATACTTGTTGGCCAGATCCTGGGTTTTTTTTGTGTTTGAATCACGTAGTAATGTGGTAACACACTGAAGAAGTCGATTAAACCTGGTTTCGATCAATATTTTAGAGGATAACGCCGGTTAGGTCTGGGATAGGTCTGGGTTATGCCCGCATCTGGCTCATGATTTTGCCTTCTTCGCATACTTGTTGGCCAGATCCTGGGTTTTTTTCGTGTTTGAATCACGTAGTAATGTGGTTACACACTGGAGCAGTCAATTAAACCTGGTTTCGATCTCTATTTTAGAGGATAACACCGGTTAGGACTGGGTTAGGTGTGGGTTATGCCCGCATCTGGCTCATGATTTTGCCTTCTTCGCATACTTGTTGGCCAGGTCCTGGGTTTTTTTCGTGTTTGAATCACGTAGTAATGTGGTAACACACTGAAGGAGTCAATTAAACCTGGTTTCGATCAATATTTTAGAGGATAACACCGGTTACGTCTGGGCTAGGTCTGGGTTATGCCCGCATCTGGCTCATGATTTTGCATTCTTCGCATACTTGTTGGCCAGATCCTGGGTTTTTTTCGTGTTTGAATCACGTAGTTATGTGGTAACACACTGAAGGAGTCAATTAAACCTCGTTTCGCTCAGTATTTTAGAGGATAACACCGGTTAAGTCTGGGTTAGGTCTGGGTTATGCCCGTATCCGGCTCATGATTTTGCCTTTTTCGCAAACTTGTTGGCCAGATCCTGGGTTTTTACCGTGTTTGAATCACGTAGTAATGTGGTACCACACTGAGGCAGTCAATTAAACCTGGTTTCGATCAATATTTTAGAGGATAACACCGGTTAGGTCTGGGTTAGGTCTGGGTTATGCCCGCATCTGGCTCATGATTTTGCCTTCTACGAATACTTGTTGGCCAGATCCTGGGTTTTTTTTGTGTTTGAATCACGTAGTAATGTGGTAACACACTGAAGGAGTCAATTAAACCTGGTTTCGATCAATATTTTAGAGGATAACACCGGTTACGTCTGGGCTAGGTCTGGGTTATGCCCGCATCTTGCTCATAATTTTGCCTTCTTCGCATACCTGTAGGCCAGATCCTGGGTTTTTTTCGTGTTTGAATCACGTAGTAATGTGGTAACACACCGAAGGAGTCAATTAAACCTGGTTTCGATCAATATTTTAGAGGATAACACCGGTTAGGTCTGGGTTAGGTCCGGGAAATGCCCGCATCTGGCTCATGATTTTGCCTTCTTCGCATACTTGTTGGCCAGATCCTGGGTTTTTTTCGTGTTTGAATCACGTAGTAATGTGGTAACACACTGAAGCAGTCAATTAAACCTGGTTTCGATCAATATTTTAGAGGATAACAGCGATTAGGTCTGGGTTAGGTCTGAGTTATGCCCGCATCTGGCTCATGATTTTGCCTTCTTCGCATACTTGTTGGCCAGATCCTGGGTTTTTTTCGTATTTGAATCACGTAGTAATGTGGTAACACACTGAAGCAGTCAATTAAACCTGGTTTCGATCAATTTTTTTAGAGGATGACACCGGTTAGGTCTGGGTTAGGTCTGGGTTATGCCCGCATCTGGCTCATGATTTTGCCTTCTTCGCATACTTGTTGGCCAGATCCTGGGTTTTTTTGGTGTTTGAATCACGTAGTAATGTGGTAACACACTGAAGCAGTCAATTTAACCTGGTTTCGATCAATATTTTAGAGGATAACACCGGTTAGGTCTGGGTTAGGTCTGGGAAATGCGCGCATCTGGCTTACACTTTCGTCATTTTCGCAAACTTGTTGGCCAGATCCTGGGTTTTTTTCGTGTTTGAATCACGTAGTAATGTTGTACCACACTGAGGCAGTCAATTAAACCTGGTTTCGATCAATATTTCAGAGAATAACACCGGTTAGGTCTGGGTTAGGTCCGGGAAATGCACGCATCTGGCTCATGATTTCGCCTTTTTCGCAAACTTGTTGGCCAGATCCTGGGTTTTTTCCGTGTTTGAATCACGTAGTAATGTGGTAACACACTGAAGGAGTCAATTAAACCTGGTTTCGATCAATATTTTAGAGGATAACACCGGTTACGTCTGGGCTAGGTCTGGGTTATGCCCGCATCTGGCTCATGATTTTGCATTCTTCGCATACTTGTTGGCCAGATCCTGGGTTTTTTTCGTGTTTGAATCACGTAGTTATGTGGTAACACACTGAAGGAGTCAATTAAACCTCGTTTCGCTCAGTATTTTAGAGGATAACACCGGTTAAGTCTGGGTTAGGTCTGGGTTATGCCCGCATCTGGCTCATGATTTTGCCTTTTTCGCAAACTTGTTGGCCAGATCCTGGGTTTTTACCGTGTCTGAATCACGTAGTAATGTGGTACCACACTGAGGCAGTCAATTAAACCTGGTTTCGATCAATATTTTAGAGGATAACACCGGTTAGGTCTGGGTTAGGTCTGGGTTATGCCCGCATCTGGCTCATGATTTTGCCTTCTTCGCATACTTGTTGGCCAGATCCTGGGTTTTTTTCGTGTTTGAATCACGTAGTAATGTGGTGACACACTGAAGGAGTCAATTAAACCTGGTTTCGATCAATATTTTAGAGGATAACACCGGTTACGTCTGGGCTAGGTCTGGGTTATGCCCGCATCTTGCTCATAATTTTGCCTTCTTCGCATACCTGTTGGCCAGATCCTGGGTTTTTTTCGTGTTTGAATCACGTAGTAATGTGGTAACACACCGAAGGAGTCAATTAAACCTGGTTTCGATCAATATTTTAGAGGATAACACCGGTTAGCTCTGGGTTAGGTCTGGGTTATGCGCGCATCTGGCTCATGATTTTGCCTTCTTCGCATACCTGTTGGCCAGATCCTGGGTTTTTTTCGTGTTTGAATCACGTAGTAATGTGGTAACACACCGAAGGAGTCAATTAAACCTGGTTTCGATCAATATTTTAGAGGATAACACCGGTTAGCTCTGGGTTAGGTCTGGGTTATGCGCGCATCTGGCTCATGATTTTGCCTTCTTCGCATACTTGTTGGCCAGATCCTGGGTCTTTTTCGTGTTTGAATCACGTAGTAATGTGGTAACACACTGAAGCAGTCAATTAAACCTGGTTTAGATCAATTTTTTTAGAGGATGACACCGGTTAGGTCTGGGTTAGGTCTAGGTTATGCCCGCATCTGGCTCATGATTTTGCCTTCTTCGCATACTTGTTGGCCAGATCCTGGGTTTTTTTCGTGTTTGAATCACGTAGTAATGTGGTAACACACTGAAGCAGTCAATTAAACCTGGTTTCGATCAATTTTTTTAGAGGATGACACCGGTTAGGTCTGGGTTAGGTCTGGGTTATGCCCGCATCTGGCTCATGATTTTGCCTTCTTCGCATACTTGTTGGCCAGATCCTGGGTTTTTTTCGTGTTTGAATCACGTAGTAATGTGGTAACACACTGAAGCAGTCAATTTAACCTGGTTTCGATCAATATTTTAGAGCATAACACCGGTTAGGTCTGGGTTAGGTCCGGGAAATGACCGCATCTGGCTCATGATTTTGCCTTCTTCGCATACTTGTTGGCCAGATCCTGGGTTTTTTTCGTGTTTGAATCACGTAGTAATGTGGTAACACACTGAAGCAATCAATTAAACCTGGTTTCGATCAATATTTTAGAGGATAACACCGATTAGGTCTGGGTTAGGTCTGAGTTATGCTCGCATCTGGCTCATGATTTTGCCTTCTTCGCATACTTGTTGGCCAGATCCTGGGTTTTTTCCGTGTTTGAATCACGTAGTAATGTGGTAATACACTGAAGCAGTCAATTAAACCTGGTTTCGATGAATATTTTAGAGGATAACACCGGTGAGGTCTGGGTAAGGTCCGGGAAATGCACGCATCTGGCTTATGATTTCGCCTTTTTCGCAAACTTGTTGACCAGATCCTGGGTTTTTTCCGTGTTTGAATCACGTAGTAATGTGGTACCACACTGTGGCAGTCAATTAAACCTGGTTTCGATTAATATTTTAGAGGATAACACCAGTTAGGTCTGGGTTAGGTCTGGGATATGCGCGCATCTGGCTTACACTTTCGCCATTTTCGCAAACTTGTTGGCCAGATCCTGGGTTTTTTTCGTGTTTGAATCACGTAGTAATGTTGTACCAGTCTGAGGCAGTCAATTAAACCTGGTTTCGATCAATATTTCAGAGGATAACACCGGTTAGGTCTGGGTTAGGTCTGAGTTATGCCCGCATCTGGCTCATGATTTTGCCTTCTTCGCATACTTGTTGGCCAGATCCTGGCTTTTTTTCGTGTTTGAACCACGTAGAAATGTGGTAACACACTGAAGCAGTCAATTAAACCTGGTTTCGATCAATTTTTTTAGAGGATGACACCGGTTAGGTCTGGGTTAGGTCTGGGTTATGCCCGCATCTGGCTCATGATTTTGCCTTCTTCGCATACTTGTTGGCCAGATCCTGGGTTTTTTTCGTGTTTGAATCACGTAGTAATGTGGTAACACACTGAAGGAGTCAATTAAACCTGGTTTCGATCAATATTTTAGAGGATAACACCGGTTACGTCTGGGCTAGGTCTGGGTTATGCCCGCATCTGGCTCATGATTTTGCATTCTTCGCATACTTGTTGGCCAGATCCTGGGTTTTTTTCGTGTTTGAATCACGTAGTTATGTGGTAACACACTGAAGGAGTCAATTAAACCTCGTTTCGCTCAGTATTTTAGAGGATAACACCGGTTAAGTCTGGGTTAGGTCTGGGTTATGCCCGTATCCGGCTCATGATTTTGCCTTTTTCGCAAACTTGTTGGCCAGATCCTGGGTTTTTACCGTGTTTGAATCACGTAGTAATGTGGTACCACACTGAGGCAGTCAATTAAACCTGGTTTCGATCAATATTTTAGAGGATAACACCGGTTAGGTCTGGGTTAGGTCTGGGTTATGCCCGCATCTGGCTCATGATTTTGCCTTCTACGAATACTTGTTGGCCAGATCCTGGGTTTTTTTTGTGTTTGAATCACGTAGTAATGTGGTAACACACTGAAGGAGTCAATTAAACCTGGTTTCGATCAATATTTTAGAGGATAACACCGGTTACGTCTGGGCTAGGTCTGGGTTATGCCCGCATCTTGCTCATAATTTTGCCTTCTTCGCATACCTGTAGGCCAGATCCTGGGTTTTTTTCGTGTTTGAATCACGTAGTAATGTGGTAACACACCGAAGGAGTCAATTAAACCTGGTTTCGATCAATATTTTAGAGGATAACACCGGTTAGGTCTGGGTTAGGTCCGGGAAATGCCCGCATCTGGCTCATGATTTTGCCTTCTTCGCATACTTGTTGGCCAGATCCTGGGTTTTTTTCGTGTTTGAATCACGTAGTAATGTGGTAACACACTGAAGCAGTCAATTAAACCTGGTTTCGATCAATATTTTAGAGGATAACAGCGATTAGGTCTGGGTTAGGTCTGAGTTATGCCCGCATCTGGCTCATGATTTTGCCTTCTTCGCATACTTGTTGGCCAGATCCTGGGTTTTTTTCGTATTTGAATCACGTAGTAATGTGGTAACACACTGAAGCAGTCAATTAAACCTGGTTTCGATCAATTTTTTTAGAGGATGACACCGGTTAGGTCTGGGTTAGGTCTGGGTTATGCCCGCATCTGGCTCATGATTTTGCCTTCTTCGCATACTTGTTGGCCAGATCCTGGGTTTTTTTGGTGTTTGAATCACGTAGTAATGTGGTAACACACTGAAGCAGTCAATTTAACCTGGTTTCGATCAATATTTTAGAGGATAACACCGGTTAGGTCTGGGTTAGGTCTGGGAAATGCGCGCATCTGGCTTACACTTTCGTCATTTTCGCAAACTTGTTGGCCAGATCCTGGGTTTTTTTCGTGTTTGAATCACGTAGTAATGTTGTACCACACTGAGGCAGTCAATTAAACCTGGTTTCGATCAATATTTCAGAGAATAACACCGGTTAGGTCTGGGTTAGGTCCGGGAAATGCACGCATCTGGCTCATGATTTCGCCTTTTTCGCAAACTTGTTGGCCAGATCCTGGGTTTTTTCCGTGTTTGAATCACGTAGTAATGTGGTAACACACTGAAGGAGTCAATTAAACCTGGTTTCGATCAATATTTTAGAGGATAACACCGGTTACGTCTGGGCTAGGTCTGGGTTATGCCCGCATCTGGCTCATGATTTTGCATTCTTCGCATACTTGTTGGCCAGATCCTGGGTTTTTTTCGTGTTTGAATCACGTAGTTATGTGGTAACACACTGAAGGAGTCAATTAAACCTCGTTTCGCTCAGTATTTTAGAGGATAACACCGGTTAAGTCTGGGTTAGGTCTGGGTTATGCCCGCATCTGGCTCATGATTTTGCCTTTTTCGCAAACTTGTTGGCCAGATCCTGGGTTTTTACCGTGTCTGAATCACGTAGTAATGTGGTACCACACTGAGGCAGTCAATTAAACCTGGTTTCGATCAATATTTTAGAGGATAACACCGGTTAGGTCTGGGTTAGGTCTGGGTTATGCCCGCATCTGGCTCATGATTTTGCCTTCTTCGCATACTTGTTGGCCAGATCCTGGGTTTTTTTCGTGTTTGAATCACGTAGTAATGTGGTGACACACTGAAGGAGTCAATTAAACCTGGTTTCGATCAATATTTTAGAGGATAACACCGGTTACGTCTGGGCTAGGTCTGGGTTATGCCCGCATCTTGCTCATAATTTTGCCTTCTTCGCATACCTGTTGGCCAGATCCTGGGTTTTTTTCGTGTTTGAATCACGTAGTAATGTGGTAACACACCGAAGGAGTCAATTAAACCTGGTTTCGATCAATATTTTAGAGGATAACACCGGTTAGCTCTGGGTTAGGTCTGGGTTATGCGCGCATCTGGCTCATGATTTTGCCTTCTTCGCATACCTGTTGGCCAGATCCTGGGTTTTTTTCGTGTTTGAATCACGTAGTAATGTGGTAACACACCGAAGGAGTCAATTAAACCTGGTTTCGATCAATATTTTAGAGGATAACACCGGTTAGCTCTGGGTTAGGTCTGGGTTATGCGCGCATCTGGCTCATGATTTTGCCTTCTTCGCATACTTGTTGGCCAGATCCTGGGTCTTTTTCGTGTTTGAATCACGTAGTAATGTGGTAACACACTGAAGCAGTCAATTAAACCTGGTTTAGATCAATTTTTTTAGAGGATGACACCGGTTAGGTCTGGGTTAGGTCTAGGTTATGCCCGCATCTGGCTCATGATTTTGCCTTCTTCGCATACTTGTTGGCCAGATCCTGGGTTTTTTTCGTGTTTGAATCACGTAGTAATGTGGTAACACACTGAAGCAGTCAATTAAACCTGGTTTCGATCAATTTTTTTAGAGGATGACACCGGTTAGGTCTGGGTTAGGTCTGGGTTATGCCCGCATCTGGCTCATGATTTTGCCTTCTTCGCATACTTGTTGGCCAGATCCTGGGTTTTTTTCGTGTTTGAATCACGTAGTAATGTGGTAACACACTGAAGCAGTCAATTTAACCTGGTTTCGATCAATATTTTAGAGCATAACACCGGTTAGGTCTGGGTTAGGTCCGGGAAATGACCGCATCTGGCTCATGATTTTGCCTTCTTCGCATACTTGTTGGCCAGATCCTGGGTTTTTTTCGTGTTTGAATCACGTAGTAATGTGGTAACACACTGAAGCAATCAATTAAACCTGGTTTCGATCAATATTTTAGAGGATAACACCGATTAGGTCTGGGTTAGGTCTGAGTTATGCTCGCATCTGGCTCATGATTTTGCCTTCTTCGCATACTTGTTGGCCAGATCCTGGGTTTTTTCCGTGTTTGAATCACGTAGTAATGTGGTAATACACTGAAGCAGTCAATTAAACCTGGTTTCGATGAATATTTTAGAGGATAACACCGGTGAGGTCTGGGTAAGGTCCGGGAAATGCACGCATCTGGCTTATGATTTCGCCTTTTTCGCAAACTTGTTGACCAGATCCTGGGTTTTTTCCGTGTTTGAATCACGTAGTAATGTGGTACCACACTGTGGCAGTCAATTAAACCTGGTTTCGATTAATATTTTAGAGGATAACACCAGTTAGGTCTGGGTTAGGTCTGGGATATGCGCGCATCTGGCTTACACTTTCGCCATTTTCGCAAACTTGTTGGCCAGATCCTGGGTTTTTTTCGTGTTTGAATCACGTAGTAATGTTGTACCAGTCTGAGGCAGTCAATTAAACCTGGTTTCGATCAATATTTCAGAGGATAACACCGGTTAGGTCTGGGTTAGGTCTGAGTTATGCCCGCATCTGGCTCATGATTTTGCCTTCTTCGCATACTTGTTGGCCAGATCCTGGCTTTTTTTCGTGTTTGAACCACGTAGAAATGTGGTAACACACTGAAGCAGTCAATTAAACCTGGTTTCGATCAATTTTTTTAGAGGATGACACCGGTTAGGTTTGGGTTACGTCTGGGTTATGCCCGCATCTGGCTCATGATTTTGCCTTCTTCGCATACTTGTTGGCCAGATCCTGGGTTTTTTTGGTGTTTGAATCACGTAGTAATGTGGTAACACACTGAAGCAGTCAATTTAACCTGGTTTCGATCAATATTTTACAGGATAACACCGGTTAGGTCTGGGTTAGGTCTGGGAAATGCGCGCATCTGGCTTACACTTTCGTCATTTTCGCAAACTTGTTGGCCAGATCCTGGGTTTTTTTCGTGTTTGAATCACGTAGTAATGTTGTACCACACTGAGGCAGTTAATTAAACCTGGTTTCGATCAATATTTCAGAGAATAACACCGGTTAGGTCTGGGTTAGGTCCGGGAAATGCACGCATCTGGCTCATGATTTCGCCTTTTTCGCAAACTTGTTGGCCAGATCCTGGGTTTTTTCCGTGTTTGAATCATGTAGTAATGTTGTAGCACACTGAAGGAGTCAATTAAACCTGGTTTCGATCAATATTTTAGAGGATAACACCGGTTACGTCTGGGCTAGGTCTGGGTTATGCCCGCATCTGGGTCATGATTTTGCATTCTTCGCATACTTGTTGTCCAGATCCTGGGTTTTTTTCGTGTTTGAATCACGTAGTTATGTGGTAACACACTGAAGGAGTCAATTAAACCTCGTTTCGCGCAGTATTTTAGAGGATAACACCGGTTAAGTCTGGGTTAGGTCTGGGTTATGCCCGCATCTGGCTCATGATTTTGCCTTTTTCGCAAACTTGTTGGCCAGATCCTGGGTTTTTACCGTGTCTGAATCACGTAGTAATGTGGTACCACACTGAGGCAGTCAATTAAACCTGGTTACGATCAATATTTTAGAGGATAACACCGGTTAGGTCTGGGTTAGGTTGGGTTATGCCCGCATCTGGCTCATGATTTTGCCTTCTTCGCATACTTGTTGGCCAGATCCTGGGTTTTTTTCGTGTTTGAATCACGTAGTAATGTGGTAACACACTGAAGGAGTCAATTAAACCTGGTTTCGATCAATATTTTAGAGGATAACACCGGTTACGTCTGGGCTAGGTCTGGGTTATGCCCGCATCTTGCTCATAATTTTGCCTTCTTCGCATACCTGTTGGCCAGATCCTGGGTTTTTTTCGTGTTTGAATCACGTAGTAATGTGGTAACACACCGAAGGAGTCAATTAAACCTGGTTTCGATCAATATTTTAGAGGATAACACCGGTTAGCTCTGGGTTAGGTCTGGGTTATGCGCGCATCTGGCTCATGATTTCGCCTTTTTCGCAAACTTGTTGGCCAGATCCTGGGTTTTTTCCGTGTTTGAATCACGTAGTAATGTGGTACCACACTGAGGCAGTCAATTAAACCTGGTTTCGATCAATATTTTAGAGGATAACACCGGTTAGGTCTGGGTTAGGTCTGGGATACGCGCGCATCTGGCTTATACTTTCGGCTTTTTCGCAAACTTGTTGGCCAGATCCTCGGTTTTTTCCGTGTTTGAATCAGGTAGTAATGTGGTAACACACTGAAGCAGTCAATTAAACCTGGTTTCGATCAATTTTTTTAGAGGATGACACCGGTTAGGTCTGGGTTAGGTCTAGGTTATGCCCGCATCTGGCTCATGATTTTGCCTTCTTCGCATACTTGTTGGCCAGATCCTGGGTTTTTTTCGTGTTTGAATCACGTAGTAATGTGGTAACACACTGAAGCAGTCAATTAAACCTGGTTTCGATCAATTTTTTTAGAGGATGACACCGGTTAGGTCTGGGTTAGGTCTGGGTTATGCCCGCATCTGGCTCATGATTTTGCCTTCTTCGCATACTTGTTGGCCAGATCCTGGGTTTTTTTCGTGTTTGAATCACGTAGTAATGTGGTAACACACTGAATTAGTCAATTTAACCTGGTTTCGATCAATATTTTAGAGCATAACACCGGTTAGGTCTGGGTTAGGTCCGGGAAATGACCGCATCTGGCTCATGATTTTGCCTTCTTCGCATACTTGTTGGCCAGATCCTGGGTTTTTTTCGTGTTTGAATCACGTAGTAATGTGGTAACACACTGAAGCAATCAATTAAACCTGGTTTCGATCAATATTTTAGAGGATAACACCGATTAGGTCTGGGTTAGGTCTGAGTTATGCCCGCATCTGGCTCATGATTTTGCCTTCTTCGCATACTTGTTGGCCAGATCCTGGGTTTTTTCCGTGTTTGAATCACGTAGTAATGTGGTAATACACTGAAGCAGTCAATTAAACCTGGTTTCGATGAATATTTTAGAGGATAACACCAGTTAGGTCTGGGTTAGGTCTGGGATATGCGCGCATCTGGCTTACACTTTCGCCATTTTCGCAAACTTGTTGGCCAGATCCTGGGTTTTTTTCGTGTTTGAATCACGTAGTAATGTTGTACCAGTCTGAGGCAGTCAATTAAACCTGGTTTCGATCAATATTTCAGAGGATAACACCGGTTAGGTCTGGGTTAGGTCTGAGTTATGCCCGCATCTGGCTCATGATTTTGCCTTCTTCGCATACTTGTTGGCCAGATCCTGGCTTTTTTTCGTATTTGAACCGCGTAGAAATGTGGTAACACACTGAAGCAGTCAATTAAACCTGGTTTCGATCAATTTTTTTAGAGGATGACACCGGTTAGGTTTGGGTTACGTCTGGGTTATGCCCGCATCTGGCTCATGATTTTGCCTTCTTCGCATACTTGTTGGCCAGATCCTGGGTTTTTTTGGTGTTTGAATCACGTAGTAATGTGGTAACACACTGAAGCAGTCAATTTAACCTGGTTTCGATCAATATTTTAGAGGATAACACCGGTTAGGTCTGGGTTAGGTCTGGGAAATGCGCGCATCTGGCTTACACTTTCGTCATTTTCGCAAACTTGTTGGCCAGATCCTGGGTTTTTTTCGTGTTTGAATCACGTAGTAATGTTGTACCACACTGAGGCAGTCAATTAAACCTGGTTTCGATCAATATTTCAGAGAATAACACCGGTTAGGTCTGGGTTAGGTCCGGGAAATGCACGAATCTGGCTCATGATTTCGCCTTTTTCGCAAACTTGTTGGCCAGATCCTGGGTTTTTTCCGGGTTTGAATCACGTAGTAATGTGGTAATTCACTGAAGCAATCAATTAAACCTGGTTTCGATCAATATTTTAGAGGATAACACCGGTTAGGTCTGGGTTAGGTCTGAGTTATGCCCGCATCTGGCTCATGATTTTGCCTTCTTCGCATACTTGTTGGCCAGATCCGAGGTTTTTTTCGTGTTTGAATCACGTAGAAATGTGGTAACACACTGAAGCAGTCAATTAAACCTGGTTTCGATCAATTTTTTTAGAGGATGACACCGGTTAGGTCTGGGTTAGGTCTGGGTTATGCCCGCATCTGGCTCATGATCTTGCCTTCTTCGCATACTTGTTGGCCAGATCCTGGGGTTTTTTTCGTGTTTGAATCACGTAGTAATGTGGTAACACACTGAAGCAGTCAATTTAACCTGGTTTCGATCAATATTTTAGAGGATAACACCGGTTAGATCTGGGTTAGGTCCGGGATATGCCCGCATCTGGCTCATGATTTTGCCTTCTTCGTATACTTGTTGGCCAGATCCTGGGTTTTTTTCGTGTTTGAATCACGTACTAATGTGGTAACACACTGAAGCAGTCAATTAAGCCTGGTTTCGATCAATATTTTAGAGGATAACACCGGTTAGGTCTGGGTTAGGTCTGAGTAATGCCCGCATCTGGCTCATGATTTTGCTTTTTTCGCAAACTTGTTGGCCAGATCCTGGGTTTTTTCCGTGTTTGAATCACGTAGTAATGTTGTAGCACACTGAAGCAGTCAATTAAACCTGGTTTCGATCAATATTTTAGAGGATAACACCGGTTAGGTCTGGGTTAGGTCTGGGTTATGCTCGCATCTGGCTCATGATTTTGCCTTCTTCGCATACTTGTTGGCCAGATCCTGGATTTTTTTCGTGTTTGAATCACGTAGTAATGTGGTAACACACTGAAGCAATCAATTAAACCTGGTTTCGATCAATATTTTAGAGGATAACACCGGTTAGGTCTGGGTTAGGTCTGGGCTATGCCCGCATCTGGCTCATGATTTTGACTTCTTCGCATACTTGTTGGCCAGATCCTGGGTTTTTTTCGTGTTTGAATGACGTAGTAATGTTGTACCACACTGAGGCAGTCAATTAAACCTGGTTTCGATCAATATTTCAGAGGATAACACCGGTTAGGTCTGGGTTAGGTCCGGGAAATGCACGCATCTGGCTCATGATTTCGCCGTTTTCGCAAACTTGTTGACCAGATCCTGGGTTTTTTCCGTGGTTGAATCACGTAGTAATGTGGTACCACACTGTGGCAGTCAATTAAACCTGGTTTCGATCAATATTTTAGATGATAACACCAGTTAGGTCTGGGTTAGGTCTGGGATATGCGCGCATCTGGCTTACACTTTCGCCATTTTCGTAAACTTGTTGGCCAGATCCTGGGTTTTTTTCGTGTTTGAATCACGTAGTAATGTTGTACCAGTCTGAGGCAGTCAATTAATCCTGGTTTCGATCAATATTTCAGAGGATAACACCGGTTAGGTCTGGGTTAGGTCCGGGAAATGCACGAATCTGGCTCATGATTTCGCCTTTTTCGCAAACTTGTCGGCCAGATCCTGTGTTTTTTCCGTGTTTGAATCACGTAGTAATGTGGTAATTCACTGAAGCAGTCACTTAAACCTGGTTTCGATCAATATTTTAGAGGATAACACCGGTTAGGTCTGGGTTAGGTCTGAGTTATGCCCGCATCTGGCTCATGATTTTGCCTTTTTCGCAAACTTGTTGGCCAGATCCTGGGTTTTTTCCGTGTTTGAATCACGTAGTAATGTGGTAACACACTGAAGCTGTCAATTAAACCTGGTTTCGATCAATATTTTAGAGGATAACACCGGTTAGGTCTGGGTTAGGTCTGGGTTATGCCTGCATCTGGCTCATGATTTTGCCTTCTTCGCATACTTGTTGGCCAGATCCTAGGTTTTTTTCGTGTTTGAATCACGTACTAATGTGGTAACACACTGAAGCAGTCAATTAAACCTGGTTTCGATCAATATTTTAGAGGATAACACCGGTTAGGTCTGGGTTAGGTCCGGGAAATGCACGCATCTGGCTAATGATTTCGCCCTTTTCGCAAACTTGTTGACCAGATCCTGGGTTTTTTCCGTGTTTGAATCACGTAGTAATGTGGTACCACACTGAGGCAGTCAATTAAACCTGGCTTCGATCAATATTTTAGAGGATAACACCGGTTAGCTCTGGGTTAGGTCTGGGATATGCGCGCATCTGGCTTACACTTTCGCCATTTTCACAAACTTGTTGGCCAGATCCTGGGTTTTTTTCGTGTTTGAATCACGTAGTAACGTTGTACCACACTGAGGCAATCAATTAAACCTGGTTTAGATCAATATTTTAGAGGATAACACCGGTTAGGTCTGGGTTAGGTCTGGGCTATTCGCGCATCTGGCTCATGATTTTGACTTCTTCGCATACTTGTTGGCCAGATCCTGGGTTTTTTTCGTGTTTGAATCACGTAGTGATGTTGTACCACACTGAGGCAGTCAATTAAACCTGGTTTCGATCAATATTTCAGAGGATAACACCGGTTAGGTCTGGGTTAGGTCCGGGAAATGCACGCATCTGGCTCATGATTTCGCCTTTTTCGCAAACTTGTTGACCAGATCCTGGGTTTTTTCCGTGTTTGAATCACGTAGTAATGTGGTAATTCACTGAAGCAGTCAATTAAACCTGGTTTCGATCAATATTTTAGAGGATAACACCGGTTAGGTCTGGGTTAGGTCTGAGTTATGCCCGCATCTGGCTCATGATTTTGCCTTTTTCGCAAACTTGTTGGCCAGATCCTGGGTTTTTTCCGTGTTTGAATCACGTAGTAATGTTGTAGCACACTGAAGCAGTCAATTAAACCTGGTTTTGATCAATATTTTAGAGGATAACACCGGTTAGGTCTGGGTTAGGTCTGGGATATGCGCGCATGTGGCTTATACTTGCGCCTTTCCGCAAACTTGTTGGCCAGATCCAGGGTTTTTTCCGTGTTTGAATCGCGTAGTAATGTGGTAATTCACTGAAGCAGTCAATTAAACCTGGTTTCGATCAATATTTTAGAGGATTTCACTGGTTAGGTCTGGGTTAGGTCTGGGTTAGGTCTGGGTTATGCCCGCATCTGGCTCATGATTTTGCCTTCTTCGCATACTTGTTGGCCAGATCCGGTTTTTTTTGTGGTTGAATAACGTAGTAATGTGGTAACACACTGAAGCAGTCAATTGAACCTGGTTTCGATCAATATTTTAGAGGATAACACCGGTTAGGTCTGGGTTAGATCTGGGTAATGCCCACATCTGGCTCATGATTTTGCCTTCTTCGCATACTTGTTGGCCAGATCATGAGTTTTTTTCGTGTTTGAATCACGTAGTAATGTGGTAACACACTGAAGCAGTCAATTAAACCTGGTTTCGATCAATATTTTAGAGGATAACACCGGTTAGGTCTGGGCTAGGTCTGCGTTATGCCCGCATCTGGCTCATGATTTTGCCTTCTTCGCATACTTGTTGGCCAGATCCGGGGATTTTTTCGTGTTTGAATCACGTAGTAATGTGGTAACACACTGAAGCAGTCCATTAAACCTGGTTTCGATCAATTTTTTTAGAGGATGACACCGGTTAGGTCTGGGTTAGGTCTGGGTTATGCCCGCATCTGGCTCATGATTTTGCCTTCTTCGCATACTTGTTGGCCAGATCCTGGGTTTTTTTCGTGTTTGAATCACGTAGTAATGTGGTAACACACTGAAGCAATCAATTAAACCTGGTTTGGATCAATATTTTAGAGGATAACACCGGTTAGGTCTGGGTTAGGTCTGGGCTATGCCCGCATCTGGCTCATGATTTTGACTTCTTCGCATACTTGTTGGCCAGATCCTGGGTTTTTTTCGTGTTTGAATCACGTAGTAATGTTGTACCACACTGAGGCAGTCAATTAAACCTGGTTTCGATCAATATTTCAGAGGATAACACTGGTTAGGTCTGGGTTAGGTCCGGGAAATGCACGCATCTGGCTCATGATTTCGCCTTTTTCGCAAACATGTTGGCCAGATCCTGGGTTTTTTCCGTGTTTGAATCACGTAGTAATGTGGTAATTCACTGAAACACTCAATTAAACCTGGTTTCGATCAATATTTTAGAGGATAACACCGGTTAGGTCTAGGTTAGGTCTGGGATATGCGCGCATCTGGCTTATACTTTCGCCTTTTTCGCAAACTTGTTCGCCAGATCCTGGGTTTTTTCCGTGTTTGAATCACGTAGTAATGTGGTAATACACTGAAGCAGTCAATTAAACCTGGTTTCGATCAATATTTTAGAGGATAACACCGGTAAGGTCTGGGTTAGGTCCGGGAAATGCACGCATCTGGCTTATGATTTCGCCGTTTTCGCAAACTTGTTGGCCAGATCCTGGGTTTTTTCCGTGTTTGAATCACGTAGTAATGTGGTAATACACTGAAGCAGTCAATTAAACCTGGTTTCGATCAATATTTTGGAGGATAACACCGGTGAGGTCTGGGTAAGGTCCGGGAAATGCACGCATCTGGCTTATGATTTCGCCTTTTTCGCAAACTTGTTGACCAGATCCTGGGTTTTTTCCGTGTTTGAATCACGTAGTAATGTGGTACCACACTGTGGCAGTCAATTAAACCTGGTTTCGATCAATATTTTAGAGGATAACACCAGTTAGGTCTGGGTTAGGTCTGGGATATGCGCGCATCTGGCTTACACTTTCGCCATTTTCGCAAACTTGTTGGCCAGATCCTGGGTTTTTTTCGTGTTTGAATCACGTAGCAATGTTGTACCAGTCTGAGGCAGTCAATTAATCCTGGTTTCGATCAATATTTCAGAGGATAACACCGGTTAGGTCTGGGTTAGGTCTGGGTTATGCCCCCTCAGGGGCTGTGTCCGGCCAGGTGTCCGGCGCAGTACGGGGCGTAGCGACCCCGAGGTACCTGATGCTAATCACACCGTAAGCCTCCTGTTGGTCGTCGCAACGACTCATTCACAATTCCAGTCTTGGTTTTGTGAATGGTACGTGACGGCAGGAGGACCGGGGGCCTTGGCTTAACCGCCTGGGCTGCGAGGATGGTAACTCTATAAATTACCCTCTAATCCTAAGTTATGGTGCGCGGCGATGGGATGCATGGTTGGGAGAGAAGGCCCAATCCCTAGCGACCACCTCCGGGGGCACCTGCCGAACCCCCGGAGTATTAGGCTTCCCCAGGCAAGGCGGCTCTGCCTGGGGTGACCTTCCTTCCGACCACACTCGTGGGAACAACAATGGAGCATGATCAAATTAAAACAAACAGGACTGGATATTTTGATAACGGATTGGAACTCGAAACGGCAAACGGCATGGCAACGAATGGACCACTTCCTGGTGGGGTGAAACCCATGGTCAGGAGTGTGGAGGTGGTTAATCCCCAGCTCGGGATCCACCTTGGAGGTGATTTGGACCTCCTTAGGGTCGGCGCCGGCCCAGTGGTCAGCCTGGAGCGGCTGAATGCCTCTGAGTGGCGCAAAGCGGGGAGGGAATCACCTCCCCGCAAAAGGCATGATGCCGAGGAGGCGACGTCGAGCATCGTGGAGGCTGTCGCACTTCTCGACGATGAGTCCCAAGACGGCGACGATTGGGCGCCGGATCGTTCAACTGCCGACGACGTTGAGTGCGTCGATTCAAGCGAGGAGGATATTGAACCCGGGAAGAGGAAGCGGAAGGGCCCAGGGGCGGGGAGACCCCGGGGTATTTTCGTAGACCCTAGAAAGTTGGGGCCCGGTATGAAGCACCTGCCGAAGCAGGCGGACCTCCGTAATATTGCGGAGGTCATGAAGTCAGACGAACTCTTGGGCCGGCTGAAAGAGCAGTTGGAGTCCGTCGTCAGGGTGGCAGATACCGCGAGCCACTTAAAGACGACGGACATCCGCGGCCTACGTTTGGCTGCACGGGTGGCGTTGGTCAGCGCCGAAGAGCTGCACGGCAGAGCTGACCGCGCCGAAAACCCGAACAGGCCGGCCCGGGAAGTCGTCATTCGTCAGGGCGAATGGGAGAGGAGGTCCAAGGCACTAGAGAAGAGGCTGGAGGTGGCGGATAAGACCGCCACCACCCTTTCCGAGACCGTGAGGGTCAAAGACAGGGAGTTGGAGCACCTCAGGCGGGAAGTTGGCCGCCTGAGGTACAAAGAGGAGCAGCGGAGGCTCCAGAGAGCAGGAGACGAGCCGGCCGGCGAGACACCACCGGACCATCTGCTGCCCTGTGTCCCTCGACCGCGGCGGAGGGACCTCCTCCCGCCCACCTTTGACGGGGGGGATCCCGGCATGGAGATCGACACGGCGGTCCCTGGACCGTCATGTCCAGCTAGGCCCGTCCAGCAAGTAGAAGAGTGCCCCGAGTCTGGAAACCCTTTGGTGGCCATGATGGCAGAAGTCGTCAAAAGGGTTTCTGACATGGCCGGGCATATATCGGCCCTGGAGGACCGGTTCCAGGCGCGTTTTGATGCGGTGTGGCGGGCTGTGTCCCGCCCGCCACTGGGGAAGGGTGCCATGACCCTTTCTGCATCCGCAGGAGCGGCCCCGCCGATTAACGCGAAAGGGGCAGATATGCCAAAGGGAAAGGCGAAGGGGACCGTGGCGACGAAACCGGGGGGCACGTGTGCTCCTGTCAAAGCCGCCGCGACAACCCCCAAGGCTACAAACAAAAAGATAGGTGCCACCAAGCCCCATGGTGGCACCTCTACAGCCGGAGTGACGGATAAATCAAAGCCACCCGCCGCGAAATCCAAAGTGTCGGAAAAGGCTGCGCCACTTCTCCCTCCACCATCACCCAAGGCGAAGTCCACCCCTACCCCCACCAGCGAGGGGCAGGGTACTTGGGCTGAGGTGGTTAGGCGTGGCAAAAAGAAGGGGTGTGGAAAGGAGGCGACTGCAGTCACACCCACCACCAAGGCAGGTAAGACCTCCGCGGCAAGTCGGCCAGCCGCCACTACTGCGGCTGGCAGCAGCAAGAAAGGCGGTGCTCAGACTGCGGCGGTCAAATTGCCGAGGTTGCCTAAAAAGGCAGCAGTCTCGGTGACCGCCGCCGTAGGACGCGAAGGAGAACTGGGCCCCCTCCTCAACAGGGTGATGCCGGGTATCTGTAAGGATCTCGGGATCACCGGGATGCAGCCCACCAGAGCGGTCACCGGGGCGCTCCTGTTAGCGATCCCTGGTGAGAAAGGTAAGGAGAAGGCGACCGCTCTGCGTGCGCGTCTTGAGGGGGTCCTCCAGGACGAGGGTGTTCGGGTGGCTTGCCCCCAGAAACAGGCCGAGTTAAGGGTGTCCGGCCTGTCGGAGGCAGCCACCCAGGACGCAGTTAGGGAGGCCCTTGCCACCGCCGGGGGTTGCGGCGCTGCGGAGGTCAACGTTGGTGACCTCCGCAGGGACAGCTCAGGCATGTTTACTGCCTGGGCTCGCTGTCCCCTTCGCGCCGCAACCAAGCTCGCGAAGTCCGGCCGCCTAATGGTCGGCTTCTTCGAGGCCCGGCTGGCGGTGCTTGCCGCGAGGCCGCTGCAGTGCCACCGCTGCCTGGAGTTCGGTCACGTTCGGCAGCGGTGCACCAGCACCGTAGATCGCAGCGGCCTCTGCTACCGCTGCGGAGGGGCCTCCCACACAGCCAGGGAGTGTACGGCCGCCCCAAAATGCCCCCTTTGTGTGGGCCTGGGGCGGCCAGCGGATCACCGAATGGGTGGGGCGGCGTGCCGTCCCCCCAAACGGAAGGGCAAGAAGGCAAAGGGTATGGTTGTGCCCCCATCCACGGTGCCGGCTGGTGTTGAGCCGGCGCCGGTGCCCGTCGCGATGGAGATCCAGGGGGCGGCTTGTTCCCAGCCGTCCCCAGCTGTGGTGTCGGGTGTTACACCCGCCCCAGCCTCTGTCGCGACGGCAGTGAGGGGGGTGGCATGTGTACCCGCCCCGCAACCCATGACGGAGATGATGGAGGTGGATGTGGCGCCTTGCGACTCGGTGCCCTCCACCTCCACGAAATCGGAAGGAGTTTTGTCCGGTGGGGGTGCTGCAGAGCCCCCACCACGGGCGGCAGACCAGACGCCGTGCGGGTCAGAGCCCCTTATTAGGGGGGTGATGGCCTCGTACGGCGGCAATGATCCGGGGCGCGCAGAGGCGCCCCTAAGCGCTGGAAGTGGAGGCCTGGAGGAGGCCGCGGGTGAGATCCGATAATGTCTCAACGCCTCCTCCAGGTCAATTTGAACCACTGCCGGGGGGCTCAGGATCTCATGCTCCAAACCCTCCGGCAGTGGAACATCGGGATGGCCGTGATCGCCGAGCCCTATCGTGTCCCCAAACACCCCGCTTGGGTGGGGGACCTTAACGGGGTCTCGGCGATCACCTGGCAGTACGGGCGCGGCACGTTGCCGTGCTCTGTAGTGGGGCGGGGCCACGGGTTTGTGGCGGTTAAGTGGGGGGAAGTAGTGGTTGCCGGGTGTTATGCGTCGCCCGCCAAGGGCCTCAGCGATTTTGAGGCGTACCTCGACGAGGTGGGGAGATGCATCTCCCCACATCTCGCCAGTGGGGTACTCGTCCTGGGAGATTTTAATGCCCACGCTGCAGCGTGGGGCTGCCCCAGGACGACCGTGAAGGGTGACGCGATGCTCGAATGGGCGGCGGGTCACGGCCTCATAGTTTTGAATGAAGGGGCCGTGAGCACGTGCGTGCACGCGCGGGGCGAGTCGATCGTCGACATATCGTTGGCGAGCCCCGCCATGGCGCGCCGTGTGTCCGACTGGAGGGTCGCGGAAGAGGTGGCCACGTTAAGCGACCACCTCTATATTACGTTTTCCGTATCCGCGACCCCCGGCGTAAATGGACCCCGTCAACCGGGCAGGGAAGCACACCCGGCGCCACGCTGGTCCGCCAAGAGGCTGGACCCGGACGCCCTTGCGATGGCAGCCTCCGTTGTGGCATGGCAGGAGATGCCACGCCGGACCCTCGGCAATCCTTCTGCCGGGGCGCGTTGGTTCCGCGACACTATGACGTCCTTGTGCGACGCAGTCATGCCGCGGGCCACCGCCCCGAGCCGAGGGGGGTCCGTGTACTGGTGGTCGGGCGAGATCGAGGACTTACGCACTCGTTGCGTTGTCGCCCGACGCCGGTACACCCGCGCCAGGAGACGGCGCGGGGCGACGGAGGCAGAGGTGGTGGGGTTGCGCGGGGAATTTTCTCTGGCGCGAAGAACCCTCCGCCGGGCCATCGCGACCGCGAAAGCCCATGCATGGACGGAGCTCCTCGGCTCTCTGGATGCAAATCCATGGGGGCGCCCCTATCATATGGTCGTAGGGAAGATGCGATCATGGGCGCCCCCGGTCACAGAGAGCCTCGACCCCCAGCTGCTCGGGGAAACTATGCGCGTCCTCTTCCCAGTTGGGGGAGAGGCGTTCCTGCATCCCCCCGAGCCACAGCCGGATCACCCGCCTTGGTGGTCCGACGAACTGGGGGTCTCCGAGGAGGAGCTGGCCAGGGCCGTCCGGAGAATGGCTGCCAAAAAGACGGCGCCAGGACCGGACGGCATACCTGGCAGGGCCTGGGCTATAGCGGTGGGTGCTCTGGGGGCTGGCTTGATACGCGTCTTTGACGCGTGCCTGCGGACCGGTCAGTTCCCCCCCATATGGAAGGTGGCGAGGTTGGTCCTCCTCCACAAGCCAGGGAAGCCCGCGGATTCTCCATCTGCGTTCCGACCCATTTGTCTGTTGGACGAGGCTGGAAAGCTCCTCGAGCGGGTCATTGTATCCAGGCTCGAGGGGCACCTGTCCCGCGTCGGCCCTGATCTGGCCGACCGACAGGTCGGCTTTCGCCGGGGCCGCTCCACAGTCGACGCCATAGCGACAGTGCGGACCCTGGCGGAATCGGCAATCTCCCGGGGGGGTGTGGCGTTGGCAGTCTCATTAGACATTGCCAACGCCTTCAATACCGTCTCCTGGGGGGCGATAGGTCGGGCACTGCAGTACCACCGGGTGCCCGCCTATCTATGCCGACTGATCGGGGATTATTTTCGGGGCAGGGTAGTCCAATATCCGGGTCGGAACGGGATGGAGCAGAGAGCGGTGCACCGCGGGGTTCCACAGGGGTCGGTCCTCGGGCCGCTCCTGTGGAACTTGGCCTATGATGCGGTGCTGCGGGCAGAACTCCCCGTCGGCGTGTCGTTGGTTTGTTATGCCGACGACACCCTGGTGATTGCCGGCGGGGATACGTGGAGGAGGGCGGTGGCCCTCGCGGAGGATGGGACGGCACGAGTCGTCGCCGAAGTAGAGCGTCTGGGGTTGCGCGTGGCACCCCAGAAGACCGAGGCCATCTGGCTGTGTAATGTCAGTGGTCGCGGGGTGCCGCGCCAGGCGTCTCTACGGGTGGGTGGAGCCCAAGTCGGGGTGGGGCGCCGGATGAAGTATCTGGGCCTCACCCTCGACAGCTACTGGCGCTTCGGGCATCATTTGGAAGGGTTGGGTCCCCGTATCGAGAGGGCAGCGGCCGCGTTAGGCCGCATAATGCCTAATCTCGGGGGACCCAACATGGCGGCACGGCGGCTGTATTTGGGAGTCGTCCGGTCCATGGCGCTTTATGGCGCGCCGATATGGGCCGGCGGTCTGATGGCCAATCGGCGGGGTGCATTTGTACTCCGTCGGTTACAGAGGTTGGTCGCCATCAGAGTCGTGCGGGGTTATCGCACGATCTCCTACACAGCCGCCACCTTGCTAGCGGGTTCCGCACCGTTTCACCTGCTGGCGAAAATGGACGCAGAGGTGTATCAAAGCCTCTGCGACCTTCGCCAGCGGGGCGTGGACCCGCATGGCGAGGAGGCCGCCAGGGCCCGGAGCCAGGCGCGGCGACGCGTCTATAGTCGGTGGCTGGTCTGGTTATCGAAGCCAGACCAGCAGGATGATCGCGTCGCCGCGGCGGTCCGCCCAGTGTTTTATGCCTGGGTGGGCCGTAGCTGGGGTACGCCCACCTACCGCCTGACACAGGTACTGACCGGACACGGTTGCTTCGGTCGGTACCTGCATCGGATAGGGCGGGAGGCGACGGCTGCGTGCCATCATTGCAGGGGAAGGGAGGACACCGCGCAGCACACGCTGCAGTTTTGCCCGGCGTGGGCAGCTCAGCGCGGTGTCCTCGTTGGAATAGTTGGAGCGGACCTCTCGCTGCCGGCCGTCATTCGTGCAATGGTCGGCAGTGCGGAGGCGTGGGCGGCCATGGCCTTGTTTTGTGAAGAGGTCATGGCCGCGAAGGAGGACGCCGAAAGGGCGCGTGAGGAGGTGGGGGGCAGGCGGCGACGCCGACCGTAAGACCCTCCACCGCTCCCCGTGACAGGGGGAGCGCGAAGGGGTCGGTGATGGTGTTTGGGTGCGAGGTGAGGGTCACTATTCCCTCATTCCCCCTCGCATCCAGCCCATCACCGTACCAGGGGCCCGTGGCAGGGGCCCCGTCTAGCGGGGGCGGCAGTGTTAGCCGGCCCCGCAGCCGTGGTCGCGATCGGGTGGGGGCCCGGTCGCGGCTAGTAGCAACGGCAAGAGCGGGGGCGACGTCGCGTGTGACCGCGTGGCGTCGCCGGGGGGCAATCAGGTTAGTTTGCCCCCCATTGGGGGAGGAGGATCATATCTCCTCCCCCGGGAAGGGCCCGTAGTAGGGCGTTGCGACAACGGGGAGAGTCACGGTAGTATCGCTAGTTTGGTTCCCGTGACTCTCCCCAGATAAAGGGCGCAGGCGGTCACCGTGGTGTTTTAGCCGGTAAGAGTCCGGCACTACCCCGGCCTCCCCCCCAGGGAGCCGGGGTGTCCATGAGGATTTCACCACGTTAAAAAAAAAAAAAAAAAAAAAAAAAAAAAA
This sequence comes from Colletes latitarsis, assembly GCF_051014445.1. Taxonomy (NCBI): domain Eukaryota; kingdom Metazoa; phylum Arthropoda; class Insecta; order Hymenoptera; family Colletidae; genus Colletes; species Colletes latitarsis. Next base: position 3,845,147 of record NC_135145.1, on the reverse strand, counting down.
AAAAAAAAGGTCTGGGTTATGCCCGCATCTGGCTCATGATTTTGCCTTCTTCGCAGACTTGTTGGCCAGATCCTGGATTTTTTTCGTGTTTGAATCACGTAGTAATGTGGTAACACACTGAAGCAATCAATTAAACCTGGTTTAGATCAATATTTTAGAGGATAACACCGGTTAGGTCTGGGTTAGGTCTGGGCTATTCGCGCATCTGGCTCATGATTTTGACTTCTTCGCATACTTGTTGGCCAGATCCTGGGTTTTTTTCGTGTTTGAATCACGTAGTGATGTTGTACCACACTGAGGCAGTCAATTAAACCTGGTTTCGATCAATATTTCAGAGGATAACACCGGTTAGGTCTGGGTTAGGTCCGGGAAATGCACGCATCTGGCTCATGATTTCGCCTTTTTCGCAAACTTGTTGACCAGATCCTGGGTTTTTTCCGTGTTTGAATCACGTAGTAATGTGGTAATTCACTGAAGCAGTCAATTAAACCTGGTTTCGATCAATATTTTAGAGGATAACACCGGTTAGGTCTGGGTTAGGTCTGAGTTATGCCCGCATCTGGCTCATGATTTTGCCTTTTTCGCAAACTTGTTGGCCAGATCCTGGGTTTTTTCCGTGTTTGAATCACGTAGTAATGTTGTAGCACACTGAAGCAGTCAATTAAACCTGGTTTCGATCAATATTTTAGAGGATAACACCGGTTAGGTCTGGGTTAGGTCTGGGTTATGCCCGCATCTGGCTCATGATTTTGCCTTCTTCGCATACTTGTTGGCCAGATCCTGGGTTTTTTTCGTGTTTGAATCACGTAGTAATGTGGTAACACACTGAAGCAGTCAATTAAACCTGGTTTCGATCAATATTTTAGAGGATAACACCGGTTAGGTCTGGGCTAGGTCTGCGTTATGCCCGCATCTGGCTCATGATTTTGCCTTCTTCGCATACTTGTTGGCCAGATCCGGGGATTTTTTCGTGTTTGAATCACGTAGTAATGTGGTAACACACTGAAGCAGTCCATTAAACCTGGTTTCGATCAATTTTTTTAGAGGATGACACCGGTTAGGTCTGGGTTAGGTCTGGGTTATGCCCGCATCTGGCTCATGATTTTGCCTTCTTCGCATACTTGTTGGCCAGATCCTGGGTTTTTTTCGTGTTTGAATCACGTAGTAATGTGGTAACACACTGAAGCAATCAATTAAACCTGGTTTGGATCAATATTTTAGAGGATAACACCGGTTAGGTCTGGGTTAGGTCTGGGCTATGCCCGCATCTGGCTCATGATTTTGACTTCTTCGCATACTTGTTGGCCAGATCCTGGGTTTTTTTCGTGTTTGAATCACGTAGTAATGTTGTACCACACTGAGGCAGTCAATTAAACCTGGTTTCGATCAATATTTCAGAGGATAACACTGGTTAGGTCTGGGTTAGGTCCGGGAAATGCACGCATCTGGCTCATGATTTCGCCTTTTTCGCAAACATGTTGGCCAGATCCTGGGTTTTTTCCGTGTTTGAATCACCTAGTAATGTGGTAATTCACTGAAACACTCAATTAAACCTGGTTTCGATCAATATTTTAGAGGATAACACCGGTTAGGTCTAGGTTAGGTCTGGGATATGCGCGCATCTGGCTTATACTTTCGCCTTTTTCGCAAACTTGTTCGCCAGATCCTGGGTTTTTTCCGTGTTTGAATCACGTAGTAATGTGGTAATACACTGAAGCAGTCAATTAAACCTGGTTTCGATCAATATTTTAGAGGATAACACCGGTAAGGTCTGGGTTAGGTCCGGGAAATGCACGCATCTGGCTTATGATTTCGCCGTTTTCGCAAACTTGTTGGCCAGATCCTGGGTTTTTTCCGTGTTTGAATCACGTAGTAATGTGGTAATACACTGAAGCAGTCAATTAAACCTGGTTTCGATCAATATTTTGGAGGATAACACCGGTGAGGTCTGGGTAAGGTCCGGGAAATGCACGCATCTGGCTTATGATTTCGCCTTTTTCGCAAACTTGTTGACCAGATCCTGGGTTTTTCCGTGTTTGAATCACGTAGTAATGTGGTACCACACTGTGGCAGTCAATTAAACCTGGTTTCGATCAATATTTTAGAGGATAACACCAGTTAGGTCTGGGTTAGGTCTGGGATATGCGCGCATCTGGCTTACACTTTCGCCATTTTCGCAAACTTGTTGGCCAGATCCTGGGTTTTTTTCGTGTTTGAATCACGTAGCAATGTTGTACCAGTCTGAGGCAGTCAATTAATCCTGGTTTCGATCAATATTTCAGAGGATAACACCGGTTAGGTCTGGGTTAGGTCCGGGAAATGCACGAATCTGGCTCATGATTTCGCCTTTTTCACAAACTTGTCGGCCAGATCCTGGGTTTTTTCCGTGTTTGAATCACGTAGTAATGTGGTAATTCACTGAAGCAGTCACTTAAACCTGGTTTCGATCAATATTTTAGAGGATAACACCGGTTAGGTCTGGGTTAGGTCTGAGTTATGCCCGCATCTGGCTCATGATTTTGCCTTTTTCGCAAACTTGTTGGCCAGATCCTGGGTTTTTTCCGTGTTTGAATCACGTAGTAATGTGGTAACACACTGAAGCAGTCAATTAAACCTGGTTTCGATCAATATTTTAGAGGATAACACCGGTTAGGTCTGGGTTAGGTCTGGGTTATGCCTGCATCTGGCTCATGATTTTGCCTTCTTCGCATACTTGTTGGCCAGATCCTAGGTTTTTTTCGTGTTTGAATCACGTACTAATGTTGTAACACACTGAAGCAGTCAATTAAACCTGGTTTCGATCAATATTTTAGAGGATAACACCGGTTAGGTCTGGGTTAGGTCCGGGAAATGCACGCATCTGGCTAATGATTTCGCCCTTTTCGCAAACTTGTTGACCAGATCCTGGGTTTTTTCCGTGTTTGAATCACGTAGTAATGTGGTACCACACTGAGGCAGTCAATTAAACCTGGCTTCGATCAATATTTTAGAGGATAACACCGGTTAGCTCTGGGTTAGGTCTGGGATATGCGCGCATCTGGCTTACACTTTCGCCATTTTCACAAACTTGTTGGCCAGATCCTGGGTTTTTTTCGTGTTTGAATCACGTAGTAACGTTGTACCACACTGAGGCAGTCAATTAAACCTGGTTTCGATCAATATTTCTGAGGATAACACCGGTTAGGTCTGTGTTAGGTCCGGGAAATGCACGCATCTGGCTCATGATTTTGCCTTTTTCGCAAACTTGTTGGCCAGATCCTGGGTTTTTTCCGTGTTTGAATCACGTAGTAATGTTGTAGCACACTGAAGCAGTCAATTAAACCTGGTTTCGATCAATATTTTAGAGGATAACACCGGTTAGGTCAGGGTTAGGTCTGGATTATGCACGCATCTGGCTCATGATTTTGCCTTCTTCGCATACTTCTTGGCCAGATCCGTTTTTTTTGTGTTTGAATCACGTAGTAATGTGGTAACACACTGAAGCAGTCAATTAAACCTGGTTTCGATCCATATTTTAGAGGATAACACCGGTTAGGTCTGGGTTAGGTCTGGGTTATGCCCGCATCTGGCTCATGATTTTGCCTTCTTCGCAGACTTGTTGGCCAGATCCTGGATTTTTTTCGTGTTTGAATCACGTAGTAATGTGGTAACACACTGAAGCAATCAATTAAACCTGGTTTAGATCAATATTTTAGAGGATAACACCGGTTAGGTCTGGGTTAGGTCTGGGCTATTCGCGCATCTGGCTCATGATTTTGACTTCTTCGCATACTTGTTGGCCAGATCCTGGGTTTTTTTCGTGTTTGAATCACGTAGTGATGTTGTACCACACTGAGGCAGTCAATTAAACCTGGTTTCGATCAATATTTCAGAGGATAACACCGGTTAGGTCTGGGTTAGGTCTGGGCTATGCCCGCATCTGGCTCATGATTTTGACTTCTTCGCATACTTGTTGGCCAGATCCTGGGTTTTTTTCGTGTTTGAATCACGTAGTAATGTTGTACCACACTGAGGCAGTCAATTAAACCTGGTTTCGATCAATATTTCAGAGGATAACACTGGTTAGGTCTGGGTTAGGTCCGGGAAATGCACGCATCTGGCTCATGATTTCGCCTTTTTCGCAAACATGTTGGCCAGATCCTGGGTTTTTTCCGTGTTTGAATCACGTAGTAATGTGGTAATTCACTGAAACACTCAATTAAACCTGGTTTCGATCAATATTTTAGAGGATAACACCGGTTAGGTCTAGGTTAGGTCTGGGATATGCGCGCATCTGGCTTATACTTTCGCCTTTTTCGCAAACTTGTTCGCCAGATCCTGGGTTTTTTCCGTGTTTGAATCACGTAGTAATGTGGTAATACACTGAAGCAGTCAATTAAACCTGGTTTCGATCAATATTTTAGAGGATAACACCGGTAAGGTCTGGGTTAGGTCCGGGAAATGCACGCATCTGGCATATGATTTCGCCTTTTTCGCAAACTTGTTGACCAGATCCTGGGTTTTTCCGTGTTTGTATCACGTAGTAATGTGGTACCACACTGTGGCAGTCAATTAAACCTGGTTTCGATCAATATTTTAGAGGATAACACCAGTTAGGTCTGGGTTAGGTCTGGGATATGCGCGCATCTGGCTTACACTTTTGTCATTTTCGCAAACTTGTTGGCCAGATCCTGGGTTTTTTTCGTGTTTGAATCACGTAGTAATGTTGTACCACACTGAGGCAGTCAATTAAACCTGGTTTCGATCAATATTTCAGAGGATAACACCGGTTAGGTCTGGGTTAGGTCCGGGATATGCACGCATCTGGCTCATGATTTCGCCTTTTTCGCAAACTTGTTGGCCAGATCCTGGGTTTTTTCCGTGTTTGAATCACGTAGTAATGTTGTAGCACACTGAAGCAGTCAATTAAACCTGGTTTCGATCAATATTTTAGAGGATAACACCGGTTAGGTCTGGGTTAGGTCTGGATTATGCCCGCATCTGGCTCATAATTTTGCCTTCTTCGCATACTTCTTGGCCAGATCCGGTTTTTTTTGTGTTTGAATCACGTAGTAATGTGGTAACACACTGAAGCAGTCAATTAAACCTGGTTTCGATCAATATTTTAGAGGATAACACCAGTTAGGTCTGGGTTAGGTCTGGGTTATGCCCGCATCTGGCTCATGATTTTGCCTTCTTCGCAGACTTGTTGGCCAGATCCTGGATTTTTTTCGTGTTTGAATGACGTAGTAATGTGGTAACACACTGAAGCAATCAAGTAAACCTGGTTTAGATCAATATTTTAGAGGATAACACCGGTTAGGTCTGGGCTAGGTCTGCGTTATGCCCGCATCTGGCTCATGATTTTGCCTTCTTCGCATACTTGTTGGCCAGATCCGAAAATTTTTTCGTGTTTGAATCACGGAGTAATGTGGTAACACACTGAAGCAGTCAATTAAACCTGGTTTCGATCCATTTTTTTAGAGGATGACACCGGTTAGGTCTGGGTTAGGTCTGGGTTATGCCCGCATCTGGCTCATGATTTTGCCTTCTTCGCATACTTGTTGGCCAGATCCTGGGTTTTTTTCGTGTTTGAATCACGTAGTAATGTGGTAACACACTGAAGCTGTCAATTTAACCTGGTTTCGATCTATATTTTAGAGGATAACACCGGTTATGTCTGGGTTAGGTCTGGGATACGCGCGCATCTGGCTTATACTTTCGCCTTTTTCGCAAACTTGTTGGCCAGTTCCTGGGTTTTCTCCGTGTTTGAATCACGTAGTAATGTGGTAACACAATGAAGCAGTCAATTAACCCTGGTTTCGATCAATATTTTGGAGGATAACACCGGTTAGGTCTGGGTTAGGTCTGGGTTATGCCCGCATCTGGCTCATGATTTTGCCTTTTTCGCAAACTTGTTGGCCAGATCCTGGGTTTTTTCCGTGTTTGAATCACGTAGTAATGTGGTAATACACTGAAGCAGTCAATTAAACCTGGTTTCGATCAATATTTTAGAGGATAACACCGGTTAGGTCTGGGTTAGGTCTGGGATATGCGCGCATCTGGCTTATACTTTCGCCTTTTTCGCAAACTTGTTGACCATATCCTGGGTTTTTTCCGTGTTTGAATCACGTAGTAATGTGGTACCACACTGAGGCAGTCAATTAAACCTGGTTTCGATCAATATTTTAGAGGATAACACCGGTTAGGTCTGGGTTAGGTCTGGGATATGCGCGCATCTGGCTTACACTTTCGCCATTTTCGCGAACTTGTTGGCCAGATCCTGGGTTTTTTTCGTGTTTGAATCACGTAGTAACGTTGTACCACACTGAGGCAGTCAATTAAACCTGGTTTCGATCAATATTTTAGAGGATAACACCGGTTAGGTCTGGGCTAGGTCTGCGTTATGCCCGCATCTGGCTCATGATTTTGCCTTCTTCGCATACTTGTTGGCCAGATCCGAAAATTTTTTCGTGTTTGAATCACGGAGTAATGTGGTAACACACTGAAGCAGTCAATTAAACCTGGTTTCGATCTATATTTTAGAGGATAACACCGGTTAGGTCTGGGTTAGGTCTGGGCTATGCCCGCATCTGGCTCATGATTTTGACTTCTTCGCATACTTGTTGGCCAGATCCTGGGTTTTTTTCGTGTTTGAATCACGTAGTAATGTTGTACCACACTGAGGCAGTCAATTAAACCTGGTTTCGATCAATATTTCAGAGGATAACACTGGTTAGGTCTGGGTTAGGTCCGGGAAATGCACGCATCTGGCTCATGATTTCGCCTTTTTCGCAAACTTGTTGGCCAGATCCTGGGTTTTTCCGTGTTTGAATCACGTAGTAATGTGGTAATTCACTGAAACACTCAATTAAACCTGGTTTCGATCAATATTTTAGGGGATAACACCGGTTAGGTCTGGGTTAGGTCTGGGATATGCGCGCATCTGGCTCATACTTTCGCCTTTTTCGCAAACTTGTTCGCCAGATCCTGGGTTTTTTTCGTGTTTGAATCACGTGGTAATGTTGTACCAGACTGAGGCAGTCAATTAAACCTGGTTTCGATCAATATTTCAGAGGATAACACCGGTTAGGTCTGGGTTAGGTACGGGAAATGCACGCATCTGGCTCATGATTTCGCCTTTTTCGCAAACTTGTTGGCCAGATCCTGGGTTTTTTCCGTGTTTGAATCACGTTGTAATGTGGTAATTCACTGAAGCAGTCAATTAAACCTGGTTTCGATCAATATTTTAGAGGATAGCACCGGTTAGGTCTGGGTTAGGTCTGGGTTATGCCCGCATCTGGCTCATGATTTTGCCTTCTTCGCATACTTGTTGGCCAGATCCTGGGTTTTTTTCGTGTTTGAATCACGTAGTAATGTGGTAACACACTGAAGCAGTCAATTAAACCTGGTTTCGATCAATTTTTTTAGAGGATAACACCGGTTAGGTCTGGGTTAGGTCTGGGTTATGCCCGCATCTGGCTCATGATTTTGCCTTCTTCGCATACTTGTTCGCCAGATACTGGGTTTTTTTCGTGTTTGAATCACGTAGTAATGTGGTAACACACTGAAGCAGTCAATTTAACCTGGTTTCGATCAATATTTTAGAGGATAACACCGGTTATGTCTGGGTTAGGTCTGGGATACGCGCGCATCTGGCTTATACTTTCGCCTTTTTCGCAAACTTGTTGGCCAGTTCCTGGGTTTTCTCCGTGTTTGAATCACGTAGTAATGTGGTAACACAATGAAGCAGTCAATTAATCCCTGGTTTCGATCAATATTTTGGAGGATAACACCGGTTAGGTCTGGGTTAGGTCCGGGTTATGCCCGCATCTGGCTCATGATTTTGCCTTTTTCGCAAACTTGTTGGCCAGATCCTGGGTTTTTTCCGTGTTTGAATCTCGTAGTAATGTGGTAATACACTGAAGCAGTCAATTAAACCTGGTTTCGATCAATATTTTAGAGGATAACACCGGTAAGGTCTGGGTTAGGTCCGGGAAATGCACGCATCTGGCTTATGATTTCGCCTTTTTCGCAAACTTGTTGACCAGATCCTGGGTTTTTCCGTGTTTGAATCACGTAGTAATGTGGTACCACACTGTGGCAGTCAATTAAACCTGGTTTCGATCAATATTTTAGAGGATAACACCAGTTAGGTCTGGGTTAGATCTGGGATATGCGCGCATCTGGCTTACACTTTTGTCATTTTCGCAAACTTGTTGGCCAGATCCTGGGTTTTTTTCGTGTTTGAATCACGTAGTAATGTTGTACCAGACTGAGGCAGTCAATTAAACCTGGTTTCGATCAATATTTCAGAGGATAACACCGGTTAGGTCTGGGTTAGGTACGGGAAATGCACGCATCTGGCTCATGATTTCGCCTTTTTCGCAAACTTGTTGGCCAGATCCTGGGTTTTTTCCGTGTTTGAATCACGTTGTAATGTGGTAATTCACTGAAGCAGTCAATTAAACCTGGTTTCGATCAATATTTTAGAGGATAACACCGGTTAGGTCTGGGTTAGGTCTGGGTTATGCCCGCATCTGGCTCATGATTTTGCCTTCTTCGCATACTTGTTGGCCAGATCCTGGGTTTTTTTCGTGTTTGAATCACGTAGTAATGTGGTAACACACTGAAGCAGTCAATTAAACCTGGTTTCGATCAATTTTTTTAGAGGATAACACCGGTTAGGTCTGGGTTAGGTCTGGGTTATGCCCGCATCTGGCTCATGATTTTGCCTTCTTCGCATACTTGTTCGCCAGATACTGGGTTTTTTTCGTGTTTGAATCACGTAGTAATGTGGTAACACACTGAGGCAGTCAATTTAACCTGGTTTCGATCAATATTTTAGAGGATAACACCGGTTATGTCTGGGTTAGGTCTGGGATACGCGCGCATCTGGCTTATACTTTCGCCTTTTTCGCAAACTTGTTGGCCAGTTCCTGGGTTTTCTCCGTGTTTGAATCACGTAGTAATGTGGTAACACAATGAAGCAGTCAATTAATCCCTGGTTTCGATCAATATTTTGGAGGATAACACCGGTTAGGTCTGGGTTAGGTCCGGGTTATGCCCGCATCTGGCTCATGATTTTGCCTTTTTCGCAAACTTGTTGGCCAGATCCTGGGTTTTTTCCGTGTTTGAATCTCGTAGTAATGTGGTAATACACTGAAGCAGTCAATTAAACCTGGTTTCGATCAATATTTTAGAGGATTACACCGGTTAGGTCTGGGTTAGGTCCGGGAAATGCACGCATCTGGGCTATGATTTCGCCTTTTTCGCAAACTTGTTGGCCAGATCCTGGGGGTTTTTCGTGTTTGAATCACGTAGTAATGTGGTAACACGTTGAAGCAGTCAATTAAACCTGGTTCCGATCAATATTTTAGAGGATAACACCGGTTAGGTCTGGGTTAGGTCTGGGTTATGCCCGCATCTGGCTCATGATTTTGCCTTCTTCGCATACTTGTTGGCCAGATCCTGGGGTTTTTTCGTGTTTGAATCACGTAGTAATGTGGTAACACACTGAAGCAGTCAATTAAACCTGGTTCCGATCAATATTTTAGAGGATAACACCGGTTAGGTCTGGGTTAGGTCTGGGTTATGCCCGCATCTGGCTCATGATTTTGCCTTCTTCGCATACTTGTTGGCCAGATCCTGGGGTTTTTTCGTGTTTGAATCACGTAGTAATGTGGTAACACACTGAAGCAGTCAATTAAACCTGGTTCCGATCAATATTTTAGAGGATAACACCGGTTAGGTCTGGGTTAGGTCTGGGTTATGCCCGCATCTGGCTCATGATTTTGCCTTCTTCGCATACTTGTTGGCCAGATCCTGGGGTTTTTTCGTGTTTGAATCACGTAGTAATGTGGTAACACACTGAAGCAGTCAATTAAACCTGGTTCCGATCAATATTTTAGAGGATAACACCGGTTAGGTCTGGGTTAGGTCTGGGTTATGCCCGCATCTGGCTCATGATTTTGCCTTCTTCGCATACTTGTTGGCCAGACCCTGGGTTTTTTTCGTGTTTGAATCACGTAGTAATGTGGTAACACACTGAAGCAGTCAATTAAACCTGGTTTCGATCAATATTTTAGAGGATAACACCGGTTAGGTCTGGGTTAGGTCTGGGATATGCGCGCATCTGGCTTATACTTTCGCCTTTTTCGCAAACTTGTTGGCCAGATCCTGGGTTTTTTCCGTGTTTGAATCACGTAGTAATGTGGTACCACACTGAGGCAGTCAATTAAACCTGGTTTCGATCAATATTTTAGAGGATAACACCGGTTAGGTCTGGGTTAGGTCTGGGATATGCGCGCATCTGGCTTACACTTTCGCCATTTTCGCATACTTGTTGGCCAGATCCTGGGTTTTTTTCGTGTTTGAATCACGTAGTAATGTGGTAACACACTGAAGCAGTCAATTAAACCTGGTTTCGATCAATATTTTAGAGGATAACACCTGTTAGGTCTGGGTTAAGTCCGGGAAATGCACGCATCTGGCTTATGATTTCGCCTTTTTCGCAAACTTGTTGACCAGATCCTGGGTTTTTTCCGTGTTTGAATCACGTAGTAATGTGGTACCACACTGAGGCAGTCAATTAAACCTGGTTTCGATCAATATTTTAGAGGATAACACCGGTTAGGTCTGGGTTAGGTCTGGGATATGCGCGCATCTGGCTTACACTTTCGCCATTTTCGCATACTTGTTGGCCAGATCCTGGGTTTTTTCGTGTTTGAATCACGTAGTAATGTGGTAACACACTGAAGCAGTCAATTAAACCTGGTTTCGATCAATATTTTAGAGGATAACACCTGTTAGGTCTGGGTTAAGTCCGGGAAATGCACGCATCTGGCTTATGATTTCGCCTTTTTCGCAAACTTGTTGGCCAGATCCTCGGTTTTTTCCGTGTTTGAATCACGTAGTAATGTGGTAACACACTGAAGCAGTCAATTAAACCTGGTTTCGATCAATATTTTAGAGGATAACACCGGTTAGGTCTGGGTTAGGTCTGGGTTATGCCCGCATCTGGCTCATGATTTTGCCTTCTTCGCATACCTGTTGGCCAGATCCTGGGTTTTATTCGTGTTTGAATCACGTAGTAATGTGGTAACACACTGAAGCAGTCAATTAAACCTGGTTTCGATCAATATTTTAGAGGATAACACCGGTTAGGTCTGGGTTAGGTCTGGGTTATGCCCGCATCTGGCTCATGATTTTGCCTTCTTCGCATACTTGTTGGCCAGACCCTGGGTTTTTTTCGTGTTTGAATCACGTAGTAATGTGGTAACACACTGAAGCAGTCAATTAAACCTGGTTTCGATCAATATTTTAGAGGATAACACCGGTTAGGTCTGGGTTAGGTCTGGGATATGCGCGCATCTGGCTTATACTTTCGCCTTTTTCGCAAACTTGTTGGCCAGATCCTGGGTTTTTTCCGTGTTTGAATCACGTAGTAATGTGGTACCACACTGAGGCAGTCAATTAAACCTGGTTTCGATCAATATTTTAGAGGATAACACCGGTTAGGTCTGGGTTAGGTCTGGGATATGCGCGCATCTGGCTTACACTTTCGCCATTTTCGCATACTTGTTGGCCAGATCCTGGGTTTTTTTCGTGTTTGAATCACGTAGTAATGTGGTAACACACTGAAGCAGTCAATTAAACCTGGTTTCGATCAATATTTTAGAGGATAACACCTGTTAGGTCTGGGTTAAGTCCGGGAAATGCACGCATCTGGCTTATGATTTCGCCTTTTTCGCAAACTTGTTGACCAGATCCTGGGTTTTTTCCGTGTTTGAATCACGTAGTAATGTGGTACCACACTGAGGCAGTCAATTAAACCTGGTTTCGATCAATATTTTAGAGGATAACACCGGTTAGGTCTGGGTTAGGTCTGGGATATGCGCGCATCTGGCTTACACTTTCGCCATTTTCGCATACTTGTTGGCCAGATCCTGGGTTTTTTCGTGTTTGAATCACGTAGTAATGTGGTAACACACTGAAGCAGTCAATTAAACCAGGTTTCGATCAATATTTTAGAGGATAACACCTGTTAGGTCTGGGTTAAGTCCGGGAAATGCACGCATCTGGCTTATGATTTCGCCTTTTTCGCAAACTTGTTGGCCAGATCCTCGGTTTTTTCCGTGTTTGAATCACGTAGTAATGTGGTAACACACTGAAGCAGTCAATTAAACCTGGTTTCGATCAATATTTTAGAGGATAACACCGGTTAGGTCTGGGTTAGGTCTGGGTTATGCCCGCATCTGGCTCATGATTTTGCCTTCTTCGCATACCTGTTGGCCAGATCCTGGGTTTTATTCGTGTTTGAATCACGTAGTAATGTGGTAACACACTGAAGCAGTCAATTAAACCTGGTTTCGATCAATATTTTAGAGGATAACACCGGTTAGGTCTGGGTTAGGTCTGGGTTATGCCCGCATCTGGCTCATGATTTTGCCTTCTTCGCATACTTGTTGGCCAGACCCTGGGTTTTTTTCGTGTTTGAATCACGTAGTAATGTGGTAACACACTGAAGCAGTCAATTAAACCTGGTTTCGATCAATATTTTAGAGGATAACACCGGTTAGGTCTGGGTTAGGTCTGGGATATGCGCGCATCTGGCTTATACTTTCGCCTTTTTCGCAAACTTGTTGGCCAGATCCTGGGTTTTTTCCGTGTTTGAATCACGTAGTAATGTGGTACCACACTGAGGCAGTCAATTAAACCTGGTTTCGATCAATATTTTAGAGGATAACACCGGTTAGGTCTGGGTTAGGTCTGGGATATGCGCGCATCTGGCTTACACTTTCGCCATTTTCGCATACTTGTTGGCCAGATCCTGGGTTTTTTTCGTGTTTGAATCACGTAGTAATGTGGTAACACACTGAAGCAGTCAATTAAACCTGGTTTCGATCAATATTTTAGAGGATAACACCTGTTAGGTCTGGGTTAAGTCCGGGAAATGCACGCATCTGGCTTATGATTTCGCCTTTTTCGCAAACTTGTTGACCAGATCCTGGGTTTTTTCCGTGTTTGAATCACGTAGTAATGTGGTACCACACTGAGGCAGTCAATTAAACCTGGTTTCGATCAATATTTTAGAGGATAACACCGGTTAGGTCTGGGTTAGGTCTGGGATATGCGCGCATCTGGCTTACACTTTCGCCATTTTCGCATACTTGTTGGCCAGATCCTGGGTTTTTTCGTGTTTGAATCACGTAGTAATGTGGTAACACACTGAAGCAGTCAATTAAACCAGGTTTCGATCAATATTTTAGAGGATAACACCTGTTAGGTCTGGGTTAAGTCCGGGAAATGCACGCATCTGGCTTATGATTTCGCCTTTTTCGCAAACTTGTTGGCCAGATCCTCGGTTTTTTCCGTGTTTGAATCACGTAGTAATGTGGTAACACACTGAAGCAGTCAATTAAACCTGGTTTCGATCAATATTTTAGAGGATAACACCGGTTAGGTCTGGGTTAGGTCTGGGTTATGCCCGCATCTGGCTCATGATTTTGCCTTCTTCGCATACCTGTTGGCCAGATCCTGGGTTTTATTCGTGTTTGAATCACGTAGTAATGTGGTAACACACTGAAGCAGTCAATTAAACCTGGTTTCGATCAATATTTTAGAGGATAACACCGGTTAGGTCTGGGTTAGGTCTGAGTTATGCCCGCATCTGGCTCATGATTTTGCCTTCTTCGCATACTTGTTGGCCAGATCCTGGGTTTTTTTCGTGTTTGAATCACGTAGTAATGTGGTAACACACTGAAGCAGTCAATTAAACTTGGTTTCGATCAATTTTTTTAGGGGATGACACCGGTTAGGTCTGGGTTAGGTCTGGGTTATGCCCGCATCTGGCTCATGATTAAGCCTTCTTCGCATACTTGTTGGCCAGATCCTGGATTTTTTTCGTGTTTGAATCACGTAGTAATGTGGTAACACACTGAAGCAGTCAATTTAACCTGGTTTCGATCAATATTTTAGAGGATAGCACCGGTTAGGTCTGGGTTAGGTCTGGGATACGCGCGCATCTGGCTTATACTTTCGCCTTTTTCGCAAACTTGTTGGCCAGAACCTCGGTTTTTTCCGTGTTTGAAACACGTAGTAATGTGGTAACACACTGAAGCAGTCAATTAAACCTGGTTTCGATCAATATTTTAGATGATGACACCGGTTAGGTCTGGGTTAGGTCTGGGATATGCGCGCATCTGGCTTATACTTTCTCCTTTTTCGCAAACTTGTTCGCCAGATACTGGGTTTTTTTCGTGTTTGAATCACGTAGTAATGTGGTAACACACTGAAGCAGTCAATTTAACCTGGTTTCGATCAATATTTTAGAGGATAACACCGGTTATGTCTGGGTTAGGTCTGGGATACGCGCGCATCTGGCTTATACTTTCGCATTTTTCGCAAACTTGTTGGCCAGTTCCTGGGTTTTCTCCGTGTTTGAATCACGTAGTAATGTGGTAACACAATGAAGCAGTCAATTAACCCTGGTTTCGATCAGTATTTTGGAGGATAACACCGGTTAGGTCTGGGTTAGGTCTGGGTTATGCCCGCATCTGGCTCATGATTTTGCCTTCTTCGCATACTTGTTGGCCAGATCCTGGATTTTTTTCGTGTTTGAATCACGTAGTAATGTGGTAACACACTGAAGCAGTCAATTAAATCTGGTTCCGATCAATATTTTAGAGGATAACACCGGTTAGGTCTGGGTTAGGTCTGGGTTATGCCCGCATCTGGCTCATGATTTTGCCTTCTTCGCATACTTGTTGGCCAGATCCTGGGGTTTTTTCGTGTTTGAATCACGTAGTAATGTGGTAACACACTGAAGCAGTCAATTAAACCTGGTTCCGATCAATATTTTAGAGGATAACACCGGTTAGGTCTGGGTTAGGTCTGGGAAATGCGCGCATCTGGCTTATACTTTCGCATTTTTCGCAAACTTGTTGGCCAGTTCCTGGGTTTTCTCCGTGTTTGAATCACGTAGTAATGTGGTAACACACTGAAGCAGTCAATTAAACCTGGTTCCGATCAATATTTTAGAGGATAACACCGGTTAGGTCTGGGTTAGGTCTGGGTTATGCCCGCATCTGGCTCATGATTTTGCCTTCTTCGCATACTTGTTGGCCAGATCCTGGGTTTTTTTCGTGTTTGAATCACGTAGTAATGTGGTAACACACTGAAGCAGTCAATTAAACCTGGTTTCGATCAATATTTTAGAGGATAACACCGGTTAGGTCTGGGTTAGGTCTGGGATATGCGCGCATCTGGCTTATACTTTCGCCTTTTTCGCAAACTTGTTGGCCAGATCCTCGGTTTTTTCCGTGTTTGAATCACGTAGTAATGTGGTAACACACTGAAGCAGTCAATTAAACCTGGTTTCGATCAATATTTCAGAGGATAACACCGGTTAGGTCTGGGTTAGGTCCGGGAAATGCACGCATCTGGCTCATGTTTTCGCCTTTTTCGCAAACTTGTTGGCCAGATCCTGGGTTTTTTCCGTGTTTGAATCACGTAGTAATGTGGTAATTCACTGAAACACTCAATTAAACCTGGTTTCGATCAATATTTTAGAGGATAACACCGGTTAGGTCTGGGTTAGGTCTGGGATATGCGCGCATCTGGCTTATACTTTCGCCTTTTTCGCAAACTTGTTCGCCAGATCCTGGGTTTTTTCCGTGTTTGAATCACGTAGTAATGTGGTAATACACTGAAGCAGTCAATTAAACCTGGTTTCGATCAATATTTTAAAGGATAACACCGGTAAGGTCTGGGTTAGGTCCGGGAAATGCACGCATCTGGCTTATGATTTCGCCTTTTTCGCAAACTTGTTGACCAGATCCTGGGTTTTTCCGTGTTTGAATCACGTAGTAATGTGGTACCACACTGTGGCAGTCAATTAAACCTGGTTTCGATCAATATTTTAGAGGATAACACCAGTTAGGTCTGGGTTAGGTCTGGGATATGCGCGCATCTGGCTTACACTTTTGTCATTTTCGCAAACTTGTTGGCCAGATCCTGGGTTTTTTCCGTGTTTGTATCACGTAGTAATGTGGTAATTCACTGAAACACTCAATTAAACCTGGTTTCGATCAATATTTTAGAGGATAACACCGGTTAGGTCTGGGTTAGGTCTGGGCTATGCCCGCATCTGGCTCATGATTTTGACTTCTTCGCATACTTGTTGGCCAGATCCTGGGTTTTTTTCGTGTTTGAATCACGTAGTAATGTTGTACCACACTGAGGCAGTCAATTAAACCTGGTTTCGATCAATATTTTAGAGGATAACACCGGTTAGGTCTGGGTTAGGTCTGGGTTATGCCCGCATCTGGCTCATGATTTTGCCTTCTTCGCATACTTGTTGGCCAGATCCTGGGTTTTTTTCGTGTTTGAATCACGTAGTAATGTGGTAACACACTGAAGCAGTCAATTAAACCTGGTTTCGATCAATATTTTAGAGGATAACACCGGTTAGGTCTGGGCTAGGTCTGAGTTATGCCCGCATCTGGCTCATGATTTTGCCTTCTTCGCATACTTGTTGGCCAGATCCGGGGTTTTTTTCGTGTTTGAATCACGTGGTAATGTGGTAACACACTGAAGCAGTCAATTAAACCTGGTTTCGATCAATATTTTAGAGGATAACACCGGTAAGGTCTGGGTTAGGTCCGGGAAATGCACGCATCTGGCTCATGATTTCGCCTTTTTCGCAAACTTGTTGGCCAGATCCTGGGTTTTTTCCGTGTTTGAATCACGTAGTAATGTGGAAACACACTGAAGCAGTCAATTAAACCTGGTTTCGATCAATATTTTAGAGGATAACACCGGTTAGGTCTGGGTTAGGTCTGGGATATGCGCGCATCTGGCTTACACTTTCGCCATTTTCGCAAACTTGTTGGCCAGATCCTGGGTTTTTCCGTGTTTGAATCACGTAGGAATGTGGTACCACACTGTGGCAGTCAATTAAACCTGGTTTCGATCAATATTTTAGAGGATAACACCAGTTAGGTCTGGGTTAGGTCTGGGATATGCGCGCATCTGGCTTACACTTTTGTCATTTTCGCAAACTTGTTGGCCAGATCCTGGGTTTTTTTTGTGTTTGAATCACGTAGTAATGTTGTACCACACTGAGGCAGTCAATTAAACCTGGTTTCGATCAATATTTCAGAGGATAACACCGGTTAGGTCTGGGTTAGGTCCGGGAAATGCACGCATCTGGCTCATGATTTCGCCTTTTTCGCAAACTTGTTGGCCAGATCCTGGGTTTTTTCCGTGTTTGAATCACGTAGTAATGTGGTAACACACTGAAGCAGTCAATTAAACCTGGTTTCGATCAATAATTTAGAGGATAACACCGGTTAGGTCTGGGTTAGGTCTGGGATATGCGCGCATCTGGCTTACACTTTCGCCATTTTCGCAAACTTGTTGGCCAGATCCTGGGTTTTTTTCGTGTTTGAATCACGTAGTAATGTTGTACCAGACTGAGGCAGTCAATTAAACCTGGTTTCGATCAATATTTCAGAGGATAACACCGGTTAGGTCTGGGTTAGGTCCGGGAAATGCACGCATCTGGCTCATGATTTCGCCTTTTTCGCAAACTTGTTGGCCAGATCCTGGGTTTTTCCGTGTTTGAATCACGTTGTAATGTGGTAATTCACTGAAGCAGTCAATTAAACCTGGTTTCGATCAATATTTTAGAGGATAACACCGGTTAGGTCTGGGTTAGGTCTGGGTTATGCCCGCATCTGGCTCATGATTTTGCCTTCTTCGCATACTTGTTGGCCAGATCCTGGGTTTTTTTCGTGTTTGAATCATGTAGTAATGTGGTAACACACTGAAGCAGTCAATTAAACCTGGTTTCGATCAATATTTTAGAGGATAACACCGGTTAGGTCTGGGCTAGGTCTGAGTTATGCCCGCATCTGGCTCATGATTTTGCCTTCTTCGCATACTTGTTGGCCAGATCCGGGGTTTTTTTCGTGTTTGAATCACGTAGTAATGTGGTAACACACTGAAGCAGTCAATTAAACCTGGTTTCGATCAATTTTTTTAGAGGATAACACCGGTTAGGTCTGGGTTAGGTCTGGGTTATGCCCGCATCTGGCTCATGATTTTGCCTTCTTCGTATACTTGTTCGCCAGATACTGGGTTTTTTTCGTGTTTGAATCACGTAGTAATGTGGTAACACACTGAAGCAGTCAATTTAACCTGGTTTCGATCAATATTTTAGAGGATAACACCGGTTATGTCTGGGTTAGGTCTGGGATACGCGCGCATCTGGCTTATACTTTCGCCTTTTTCGCAAACTTGTTGGCCAGTTCCTGGGTTTTCTCCGTGTTTGAATCACGTAGTAATGTGGTAACACAATGAAGCAGTCAATTAACCCTGGTTTCGATCAATATTTTGGAGGATAACACCGGTTAGGTCTGGGTTAGGTCTGGGTTATGCCCGCATCTGGCTCATGATTTTGCCTTTTTCGCAAACTTGTTGGCCAGATCCTGGGTTTTTTCCGTGTTTGAATCACGTAGTAATGTGGTAATACACTGAAGCAGTCAATTAAACCTGGTTTCGATCAATATTTTAGAGGATTACACCGGTTAGGTCTGGGTTAGGTCCGGGAAATGCACGCATGTGGCTTATGATTTCGCCTTTTTCGCAAACTTGTTGGCCAGATCCTGGGGGTTTTTCGTATTTGAATCACGTAGTAATGTGGTAACACACTGAAGCAGTCAATTAAATCTGGTTCCGATCAATATTTTAGAGGATAACACCGGTTAGGTCTGGGTTAGGTCTGGGTTAGGTCTGGGTTATGCCCGCATCTGGCTCATGATTTTGCCTTCTTCGCATACTTGTTGGCCAGATCCTGGGGTTTTTTCGTGTTTGAATCACGTAGTAATGTGGTAACACACTGAAGCAGTCAATTAAACCTGGTTCCGATCAATATTTTAGAGGATAACACCGGTTAGGTCTGGGTTAGGTCTGGGTTATGCCCGCATCTGGCTCATGATTTTGCCTTCTTCGCATACTTGTTGGCCAGATCCTGGGTTTTTTTCGTGTTTGAATCACGTAGTAATGTGGTAACACACTGAAGCAGTCAATTAAACCTGGTTTCGATCAATATTTTAGAGGATAACACCGGATAGGTCTGGGTTAAGTCTGGTATATGCGCGCATCTGGCTCATACTTTCGCCTTTTTCGCAAACTTGTTGGCCAGATCCTGGGTTTTTTTCGTGTTTGAATCACGTAGTAATGTTGTACCACACTGAGGCAGTCAATTAAACCTGGTTTCGATGAATATTTCAGAGGATAACACCGGTTAGGTCTGGGTTAGGTCCGGGAAATGCACGCATCTGGTTCATGATTTCGCCTTTTTCGCAAACTTGTTGGCCAGATCCTGGGTTTTTTCCGTGTTTGAATCACGAAGTAATGTGGTAATTCACTGAACCAGTCAATTAAACCTGGTTTCGATCAATATTTTAGAGGATAACACCGGTTAGGTCCGGGTTAGGTCTGGGTTATGCCCGCATCTGGCTCATGATTTTGCCTTCTTCGCATACCTGTTGGCCAGATCCTGGGTTTTTTTCGTGTTTGAATCACGGAGTAATGTGGTAACACACTGAAGCAGTCAATTAAACCTGGTTTCGATGAATATTTTAGAGCATAACACCGGTTAGGTCTGGGTTAGGTCTGAGTTATGCCCGCATCTGGCTCATGATTTTGCCTTCTTCGCATACTTGTTGGCCAGATCCTGGGTTTTTTTCGTGTTTGAATCACGTAGTAATGTGGTAACACACTGAAGCAGTCAATTAAACCTGGTTTCGATCAATTTTTTTAGGGGATGACACCGGTTAGGTCTGGGTTAGGTCTGGGTTATGCCAGCATCTGGCTCATGATTTAGCCTTCTTCGCATACTTGTTGGCCAGATCCGGGGTTTTTTTCGTGTTTGAATCACGTTGTAATTTGGTAACACACTGAAGCAGTCAATTAAACCTGGTTTCGATCAATATTTTACAGGATAACACCGGTAAGGTCTGGGTTAGGTCCGGGAAATGCACGCATCTGGCTTATGATTTCGCCTTTTTCGCAAACTTGTTGACCAGATCCTGGGTTTTTCCGTGTTTGAATCACGTAGTAATGTGGTACCACACTGTGGCAGTCAATTAAACCTGGTTTCGATCAATATTTTAGAGGATAACACCAGTTAGGTCTGGGTTAGGTCTGGGATATGCGCGCATCTGGCTTACACTTTTGTCATTTTCGCAAACTTGTTGGCCAGATCCTGGGTTTTTTTTGTGTTTGAATCACGTAGTAATGTTGTACCACACAGAGGCAGTCAATTAAACCTGGTTTCGATCAATATTTCAGAGGATAACACCGGTTAGGTCTGGGTTAGGTCCGGGAAATGCACGCATCTGGCTCACGATTTCGCCTTTTTCGCAAACTTGTTGGCCAGATCCTGGGGTTTTTTCGTGTTTGAATCACATAGTAATGTGGTAACACACTGAAGCAGTCAATTAAACCTGGTTCCGATCAATATTTTAGAGGATAACACCGGTTAGGTCTGGGTTAGGTCTGGGTTATGCCCGCATCTGGCTCATGATTTTGCCTTCTTCGCATACTTGTTGGCCAGATCCTGGGTTTTTTTCGTGTTTGAATCACGTAGTAATGTGGTAACACACCGAAGCAGTCAATTAAACCTGGTTTCGATCAATATTTTAGAGGATAACACCGGTTAGGTCTGGGTTAGGTCCGGGAAATGCACGCATCTGGCTTATGATTTCGCCTTTTTCGCAAACTTGTTGACCAGATCCTGGGTTTTTTCCGTGTTTGAATCACGTAGTAATGTGGTACCACACTGAGGCAGTCAATTAAACCTGGTTTCGATCAATATTTTAGAGGATAACACCGGTTAGGTCTGGGTTAGGTCTGGGATATGCGCGCATCTGGCTTACACTTTCGCCATTTTCGCAAACTTGTTGGCCAGATCCTGGGTTTTTTTCGTGTTTGAATCACGTAGTAATGTGGTAACACACTGAAGCAGTCAATTAAACCTGGTTTCGATCAATATTTTAGAGGATAACACCGGATAGGTCTGGGTTAAGTCTGGGATATGCGCGCATCTGGCTCATACTTTCGCCTTTTTCGCAAACTTGTTGGCCAGATCCTGGGTTTTTTTCGTGTTTGAATCACGTAGTAATGTTGTACCACACTGATGCAGTCAATTAAACCTGGTTTCGATGAATATTTCAGAGGATAACACCGGTTAGGTCTGGGTTAGGTCCGGGAAATGCACGCATCTGGTTCATGATTTCGCCTTTTTCGCAAACTTGTTGGCCAGATCCTGGGTTTTTTCCGTGTTTGAATCACGAAGTAATGTGGTAATTCACTGAACCAGTCAATTAAACCTGGTTTCGATCAATATTTTAGAGGATAACACCGGTTAGGTCCGGGTTAGGTCTGGGTTATGCCCGCATCTGGCTCATGATTTTGCCTTCTTCGCATACCTGTTGGCCAGATCCTGGGTTTTTTTCGTGTTTGAATCACGTAGTAATGTGGTAACACACTGAAGCAGTCAATTAAACCTGGTTTCGATGAATATTTTAGAGGATAACACCGGTTAGGTCTGGGTTAGGTCTGAGTTATGCCCGCATCTGGCTCATGATTTTGCCTTCTTCGCATACTTGTTGGCCAGATCCTGGGTTTTTTTCGTGTTTGAATCACGTAGTAATGTGGTAACACACTGAAGCAGTCAATTAAACCTGGTTTCGATCAATTTTTTTAGGGGATGACACCGGTTAGGTCTGGGTTAGGTCTGGGTTATGCCCGCATCCGGCTCATGATTTAGCCTTCTTCGCATACTTGTTGGCCAGATCCGGGGTTTTTTTCGTGTTTGAATCACGTTGTAATTTGGTAACACACTGAAGCAGTCAATTAAACCTGGTTTCGATCAATATTTTAGAGGATAACACCGGTAAGGTCTGTGTTAGGTCCGGGAAATGCACGCATCTGGCTTATGATTTCGCCTTTTTCGCAAACTTGTTGACCAGATCCTGGGTTTTTCCGTGTTTGAATCACGTAGTAATGTGGTACCACACTGTGGCAGTCAATTAAACCTGGTTTCGATCAATATTTTAGAGGATAACACCAGTTAGGTCTGGGTTAGGTCTGGGATATGCGCGCATCTGGCTTACACTTTTGTCATTTTCGCAAACTTGTTGGCCAGATCCTGGGTTTTTTTTGTGTTTGAATCACGTAGTAATGTTGTACCACACAGAGGCAGTCAATTAAACCTGGTTTCGATCAATATTTCAGAGGATAACACCGGTTAGGTCTGGGTTAGGTCCGGGAAATGCACGCATCTGGCTCATGATTTCGCCTTTTTCGCAAACTTGTTGGCCAGATCCTGGGTTTTTTCCGTGTTTGAATCACGTAGTAATGTGGTAACACACTGAAGCAGTCCATTAAACCTGGTTTCGATCAATATTTTAGAGGATAACACCGGTTAGGTCTGGGTTAGGTCTGGGTTATGCCCGCTTCTGGCTCATGATTTTGCCTTCTTCGCATACTTGTTGGCCAGATCCTGGGTTTTTTTCGTATTTGAATCACGTAGTAATGTTGTACCACACTGAGGCAGTCAATTAAACCTGGATTCGATCAATATTTCAGAGGATAACACCGGTTAGGTCTGGGTTAGGTCTGGGATATGCGCGCATCTGGCTTACACTTTCGCCATTTTCGCAAACTTGTTGGCCAGATCCTGGGTTTTTTTCGTGTTTGAATCACGTAGTAATGTTGTACCAGACTGAGGCAGTCAATTAAACCTGGTTTCGATCAATATTTCAGAGGATAACACCGGTTAGGTCTGGGTTAGGTCCGGGAACTTGTTGGCCAGATCCTGGGTTTTTTTCGTGTTTGAATCACGTAGTAATGTTGTACCAGACTGAGGCAGTCAATTAAACCTGGTTTCGATCAATATTTCAGAGGATAACACCGGTTAGGTCTGGGTTAGGTCCGGGAAATGCACGCATCTGGCTCATGATTTCGCCTTTTTCGCAAACTTGTTGGCCAGATCCTGGGTTTTTTCCGTGTTTGAATCACGTTGTAATGTGGTAATTCACTGAAGCAGTCAATTAAACCTGGTTTCGATCAATATTTTAGAGGATAACACCGGTTAGGTCTGGGTTAGGTCTGGGTTATGCCCGCATCTGGCTCATGATTTTGCCTTCTTCGCATACTTGTTGGCCAGATCCTGGGTTTTTTTCGTGTTTGAATCACGTAGTAATGTGGTAACACACTGAAGCAGTCAATTAAACCTGGTTTCGATCAATATTTTAGAGGATAACACCGGTTAGGTCTGGGCTAGGTCTGAGTTATGCCCGCATCTGGCTCATGATTTTGCCTTCTTCGCATACTTGTTGGCCAGATCCGGGGTTTTTTTCGTGTTTGAATCACGTAGTAATGTGGTAACACACTGAAGCAGTCAATTAAACCTGGTTTCGATCAATTTTTTTAGAGGAAAACACCGGTTAGGTCTGGGTTAGGTCTGGGTTATGCCCGCATCTGGCTCATGATTTTGCCTTCTTCGCATACTTGTTCGCCAGATACTGGGTTTTTTTCGTGTTTGAATCACGTAGTAATGTGGTAAAACACTGATGCAGTCAATTTAACCTGGTTTCGATCAATATTTTAGAGGATAACACCGGTTAGGTCTGGGTTAGGTCTGGGATATGCGCGCATCTGGCTTATACTTTCGCCTTTTTCGCAAACTTGTTGGCCAGATCCTCGGTTTTTTCCGTGTTTGAATCACGTAGTAATGTGGTAACACACTGAAGCAGTCAATTAAACCTGGTTCCGATCAATATTTTAGAGGATAACACCGGTTAGGTCTGGGTTAGGTCCGGGAAATGCACGCATCTGGCTTATGATTTCGCCTTTTTCGCAAACTTGTTGACCAGATCCTGGGTTTTTTCCGTGTTTGAATCACGTAGTAATGTGGTACCACACTGAGGCAGTCAATTAAACCTGGTTTCGATCAATATTTTAGAGGATAACACCGGTTAGGTCTGGGTTAGGTCTGGGATATGCGCCCCATCTGGCTTACACTTTCGCCATTTTCGCAAATTTGTTGGCCAGATCCTGGGTTTTTTTCGTGTTTGAATCACGTAGTAATGTGGTAACACACTGAAGCAGTCAATTAAACCTGGTTTCGATCAATATTTTAGAGGATAACACCGGTTAGGTCTGGGTTAGGTCTGGGATATGCGCGCATCTGGCTCATACTTTCGCCTTTTTCGCAAACTTGTTGGCCAGATCCTTGGTTCTTTTCGTGTTTGAATCACGTAGTAATGTTGTACCACACTGAGGCAGTCAATTAAACCTGGTTTCGATGAATATTTCAGAGGATAACACCGGTTAGGTCTGGGTTAGGTCCGGGAAATGCACGCATCTGGTTCATGATTTCGCCTTTTTCGCAAACTTGTTGGCCAGATCCTGGGTTTTTTCCGTGTTTGAATCACGAAGTAATGTGGTAATTCACTGAACCAGTCAATTAAACCTGGTTTCGATCAATATTTTAGAGGATAACACCGGTTAGGTCTGGGTTAGGTCTGAGTTATGCCCGCATCTGGCTCATGATTTTGCCTTCTTCGCATACTTGTTGGCCAGATCCCGGGTTTTTTTCGTGTTTGAATCACGTAGTAATGTGGTAACACACTGAAGCAGTCAATTAAACCTGGTTTCGATCAATTTTTTTAGGGGATGACACCGGTTAGGTCTGGGTTAGGTCTGGGTTATGCCCGCATCTGGCTCATGATTTAGCCTTCTTCGCATACTTGTTGGCCAGATCCTGGATTTTTTTCGTGTTTGAATCACGTAGTAATGTGGTAACACACTGAAGCAGTCAATTTAACCTGGTTTCGATCAATATTTTAGAGGATAACACCGGTTAGGTCTGGGTTAGGTCTGGGATACGCGCGCATCTGGCTTATACTTTCGCCTTTTTCGCAAACTTGTTGGCCAGATCCTCGGTTTTTTCCGTGTTTGAAACACGTAGTAATGTGGTAACACACTGAAGCAGTCAATTAAACCTGGTTTCGATCAATATTTTAGAGGATGACACCGGCTAGGTCTGTGTTAGGTCTGGGATATGCGCGCATCTGGCTTACACTTTCGCCATTTTCGCAAACTTGTTGGCCAGATCCTGGGTTTTTTTCGTGTTTGAATCACGTAGTAATGTTCTACCACACTGAGGCAGTCAATTAAACCTGGTTTCGATCAATATTTCAGAGGATAACACCGGCTGGGTCTGGGTTAGGTCCGGGAAATGCACGCATCTGGCTCATGATTTCGCCTTTTTCGCAAACTTGTTGGCCAGATCCTGGGTTTTTTCCGTGTTTGAATCACGTAGTAATGTGGTACCACACTGAGGCAGTCAATTAAACCTGGTTTCGATCAATATTTTAGAGGATAACACCGGTTAGGTCTGGGTTAGGTCTGGGATATGCGCGCATCTGGCTTACACTTTCGCAATTTTCGCAAACTTGTTGGCCAGATCCTGGGTTTTTTTCGTGTTTGAATCACGTAGTAACGTTGTACCACACTGAGGCAGTCAATTAAACCTGGTTTCGATCAATATTTTAGAGGATAACACCGGTTAGGTCTGGGTTAGGTCTGGGTTATGCCCGCATCTGGCTCATGATTTTGCCTTCTTCGCATACTAGTTGGCCAGATCCTGGGGTTTTTTCGTGTTTGAATCACGTAGTAATGTGGTAACACACTGAACCAGCCAATTAAACCTGGTTCCGATCAATATTTTAGAGGATAACACCGGTTAGGTCTGGGTTAGGTCTGGGTTATGCCCGCATCTGGCTCATGATTTTGCCTTCTTCACATACTTGTTGGCCAGATCCTGGGTTTTTTTCGTGTTTGAATCACGTAGTAATGTGGTAGCATACTGAAGCAGTCAATTAAACCTGGTTTCGATCAATATTTCAGAGGATAACACCGGTTAGGTCTGGGTTAGGTTTGGGTTATGCCCGCATCTGGCTCATGATTTTGCCTTCTTCGCATACTTGTTGGCCAGATCCTGGGTTTTTTTCGTGTTTGAATCACGTAGTAATGTTGTACCACACTGAGGCAGTCAATTAAACCTGGTTTCGATCAATATTTCAGAGGATAACACCGGTTAGGTCTGGGTTAGGTCTGGGAAATGCACGCATCTGGCTCATGATTTCGCCTTTTTCGCAAACTTGTTGGCCAGATCCTGGGTTTTTTCCGTGTTTGAATCACGTAGTAATGTTGTAGCACACTGAAGCAGTCAATTAAACCTGGTTTCGATCAATATCTTAGAGGATAACACCGGTTAGGTCTGGGTTAGGTTTGGGTTATGCCCGCATCTGGCTCATGATTTTGCATTCTTCGCATACTTGTTGGCCAGATCCTGGGTTTTTTTCGTGTTTGAATCACGTAGTAATGTGGTAACACACTGAAGCATTCAATTAAACCTGGTTTCGATCAATATTTTAGAGGATAACACCGGTTAGGTCTGGGTTAGGTCTGAGTTATGCCCGCATCTGGCTCATGATTTTGCCTTCTTCGCATACTTGTTGGCCAGATCCTGGGATTTTTTCGTGTTTGAATCACGTAGTAATGTGGTAACACACTGAAGCAGTCAATTAAATCTGGTTTCGATCAATATTTTAGAGGATAACACCGGTTAGGTCTGGGTTAGGTCTGGGATATGCGCGCATCTGGCTTACGATTTCGCCTTTTTCGCAAACTTGTTGACCAGATCCTGGGTTTTTTCCGTGTTTGAATCACGTAGTAATGTTGTAGCACACTGTAGCAGACAATTAAACCTGGTTTCGATCAATATTTTAGAGGATAACACCGGTTAGGTCTGGGTTAGGTCTGGGATACGCGCGCATCTGGCTTATACTTTCGCCTTTTTCGCAAACTTGTTGGCCAGATCCTCGGTTTTTTCCGTGTTTGAAACACGTAGTAATGTGGTAACACACTGAAGCAGTCAATTAAACCTGGTTTCGGTCAATATTTTAGAGGATGACACCGGTTAGGTCTGGGTTAGGTCTGGGATATGCGCGCATCTGGCTTACACTTTCGTCATTTTCGCAAACTTGTTGGCCAGATCCTGGGTTTTTTTCGTGTTTGAATCACGTAGTAATGTGGTAACACACTGAAGCAGTCAATTAAACCTGGTTTCGATCAATATTTTAGAGGATAACACCGGTTAGGTCTGGGTTAGGTCTGGGATATGCGCGCATCTGGCTTACACTTTCGCCATTTTCGCAAACTTGTTGGCCAGATCCTGGGTTTTTCCGTGTTTGAATCACGTAGTAATGCGGTACCACACTGTGGCAGTCAATTAAACCTGGTTTCGATCAATATTTCAGAGGATAACACCGGTTAGGTCTGGCTTAGGTCTGGGAAATGCACGCATCTGGCTCATGATTTCGCCTTCTTCGCATACTTGTTGGCCAGATCCTGGGTTTTTTTCGTGTTTGAATCACGTAGTAATGTGGTAACACACTGAAGCATTCAATTAAACCTGGTTTCGATCAATATTTTAGAGGATAACACCGGTTAGGTCTGGGTTAGGTCTGAGTTATGCCCGCATCTGGCTCATGATTTTGCCTTCTTCGCATACTTGTTGGCCAGATCCTGGGTTTTTTTCGTGGGTGAATCACGTAGTAATGTTGTACCAGCCTGAGGCAGTCAATTAAACCTGGTTTCGATCAATATTTCAGAGGATAACACCGGTTAGGTCTGGGTTAGGTCCGGGAAATGCACGCATCTGGCTCATGATTTCGCCATTTTCGCAAACTTGTTGGCCAGATCCTGGGTTTTTTCCGTGTTTGAATCACGTACTAATGTGGTAATTCACTGAAGCAGTCAATTAAACCTGGTTTCGATCAATATTTTAGAGGATAACACCGGTTAGGTCTGGGTTAGGTCTGAGTTATGCCCGCATCTGGCTCATGATTTTGCCATTTTCGCAAACTTGTTGGCCAGATCCTGGGTTTTTTTCGTGTTTGAATCATGTAGTAATGTGGTAACACACTGAAGCAGTCAATTAAGCCTGGTTTCGATCAATATTTTAGAGGATAACACCGGTTAGGTCTGGGTTAGGTCTGGGATATGCGCGCATCTGGCTTATACTTTCGCCTTTTTCGCAAACTTTTTGGACAGATCCTGGGGTTTTTCCGTGTTTGAATCACGTAGTAATGTGGTAATACATTGAAGCAGTCAATTTAACCTGGTTTCGATCAATATTTTAGAGGATAACACCGGTTAGGTCTGGGTTAGGTCTGGGTTATGCCCGCATCTGGCTCATGATTTTGCCTTCCTCGCATACTTGTTGGCCAGATCCTGGGTTTTTTTCGTGTTTGAATCATGTAGTAATGTGGTAACACACTGAAGCAGTCAATTTAACCTGGTTTCGATCAATATTTTAGAGGATAACACCGGTTAGGTCTGGGTTAGGTCTGGGTTATGCCCGCATCTGGCTCATGATTTTGCCTTCCTCGCATACTTGTTGGCCAGATCCTCGGTTTTTTTCGTGTTTGAATCATGTAGTAATGTGGTAACACACAGAAGCAGTCAATTAAACCTCGTTTCGATCAATATTTTAGAGGATAACTCCGGTTAGGTCTGGGTTAGGTCTGGGTTATGCCCGCATCTGGCTCATGATTTTGCCTTCTTCGCATACTTGTTGGCCAGATCCTGGGTTTTTTCCGTGTTCGTATCACGTAGTAACGTGGTAATTCACTGAAACACTCAATTAAGCCTGGTTTCGATCAATATTTTAGAGGATAACACCGGTTAGGTCTGGGTTAGGTCTGGGATATGCGCGCATCTGGCTTATACTTTCGCCTTTTTCGCAAACTTGTTGGCCAGATCCTGGGTTTTTTCCGTGTTTGAATCACGTAGTAATGTTGTAATACACTGAAGCAGTCAATTAAACCTGGTTTCGATCAATATTTTAGAGGATAACACCGGTTAGGTCTGGGTTAGGTCTGGGATACGCGCGCATCTGGCTTATACTTTCGCCTTTTTCGCAAACTTGTTGGCCAGATCCTGGGTTTTTTCCGTGTTTGTATCACGTAGTAATGTGGTAACATAACGAAGCAGTCAATTAAGCCTGGTTTCGATCAATATTTTAGAGGATAACACCGGTTAGGTCTGGGTTAGGTCTGGGATATGCGCGCATCTGGCTTATACTTTCGCCTTTTTCGCAAACTTGTTGGCCAGATCCTGGGTTTTTTCCGTGTTTGAATCACGTAGTAATGTTGTAATACACTGAAGCAGTCAATTAAACCTGGTTTCGATCAATATTTTAGAGGATAACACCGGTTAGGTCTGGGTTAGGTCTGGGATACGCGCGCATCTGGCTTATACTTTCGCCTTTTTCGCAAACTTGTTGGCCAGATCCTGGGTTTTTTCCGTGTTTGTATCACGTAGTAATGTGGTAACATAACGAAGCAGTCAATTAACCCTGGTTTCGATCAATATTTTGGAGGATGACACCGGTTAGGTCTGGGTTAGGTCTGGGTTATGCCCGCATCTGGCTCATGATTTTGCCTTCTTCGCATACTAGTTGGCCAGATCCTGGCTTTTTTTCGTGTTTGAATCACGTAGTAATGTGGTAACACACTGAAGCAGTCAATTAAACCTGGTTTCGATCAATATTTTAGAGGATGACACCGGTTAGGTCTGGGTTAGGTCTGGGATATGCGCGCATCTGGCTTATACTTTCTCCTTTTTCACAAACTTGTTGGCTAGATCCTGGGTTTTTTCGGGTTCGAATCACGTAGTAATGTGGTAACACACTGAAGCAGTCATTTAAACCTGGTTTCGATCAATATTTTAGAGGATAACACCGGTTAGGTCTGGGTTAGGTCTGGGATATGCGCGCATCTGGCTTATACTTTCGCCTTTTTCGCAAACTTTTTGGACAGATCCTGGGGTTTTTCCGTGTTTGAATCACGTAGTCATGTGGTACCACACTGAGGTAGTCAATTAAACCTGGTTTCGATCAATATTTTAGAGGATAACACCGGTTAGGTCTGGGTTAGGTCTGGGTTATGCCCGCATCTGGCTCATGATTTTGCCTTCTTCGCATACTTGTTGGCCAGATCCTGGGTTTTTTCCGTGTTCGTATCACGTAGTAACGTGGTAATTCACTGAAACACTCAATTAAGCCTGGTTTCGATCAATATTTTAGAGGATAACACCGGTTAGGTCTGGGTTAGGTCTGGGATATGCGCGCATCTGGCTTATACTTTCGCCTTTTTCGCAAACTTGTTGGCCAGATCCTGGGTTTTTTCCGTGTTTGAATCACGTAGTAATGTTGTAATACACTGAAGCAGTCAATTAAACCTGGTTTCGATCAATATTTTAGAGGATAACACCGGTTAGGTCTGGGTTAGGTCTGGGTTATGCCCGCATCTGGCTCATGATTTTGCCTTCTTCGTATACTTGTTCGCCAGATACTGGGTTTTTTTCGTGTTTGAATCACGTAGTAATGTGGTAACACACTGAAGCAGTCAATTTAACCTGGTTTCGATCAATATTTTAGAGGATAACACCGGTTATGTCTGGGTTAGGTCTGGGATACGCGCGCATCTGGCTTATACTTTCGCCTTTTTCGCAAACTTGTTGGCCAGTTCCTGGGTTTTCTCCGTGTTTGAATCACGTAGTAATGTGGTAACACAATGAAGCAGTCAATTAACCCTGGTTTCGATCAATATTTTGGAGGATAACACCGGTTAGGTCTGGGTTAGGTCTGGGTTATGCCCGCATCTGGCTCATGATTTTGCCTTTTTCGCAAACTTGTTGGCCAGATCCTGGGTTTTTTCCGTGTTTGAATCACGTAGTAATGTGGTAATACACTGAAGCAGTCAATTAAACCTGGTTCCGATCAATATTTTAGAGGATAACACCGGTTATGTCTGGGTTAGGTCTGGGATACGCGCGCATCTGGCTTATACTTTCGCCTTTTTCGCAAACTTGTTGGCCAGTTCCTGGGTTTTCTCCGTGTTTGAATCACGTAGTAATGTGGTAACACAATGAAGCAGTCAATTAACCCTGGTTTCGATCAATATTTTGGAGGATAACACCGGTTAGGTCTGGGTTAGGTCTGGGTTATGCCCGCATCTGGCTTATACTTTCGCCTTTTTCGCAAACTTGTTGGCCAGATCCTGGGTTTTTTCCGTGTTTGTATCACGTAGTAATGTGGTAACATAACGAAGCAGTCAATTAACCCTGGTTTCGATCAATATTTTGGAGGATGACACCGGTTAGGTCTGGGTTAGGTCTGGGTTATGCCCGCATCTGGCTCATGATTTTGCCTTCCTCGCATACTAGTTGGCCAGATCCTGGCTTTTTTTCGTGTTTGAATCACGTAGTAATGTGGTAACACACTGAAGCAGTCAATTAAACCTGGTTTCGATCAATATTTTAGAGGATGACACCGGTTAGGTCTGGGTTAGGTCTGGGATATGCGCGCATCTGGCTTATACTTTCTCCTTTTTCACAAACTTGTTGGCTAGATCCTGGGTTTTTTCGGGTTCGAATCACGTAGTAATGTGGTAACACACTGAAGCAGTCATTTAAACCTGGTTTCGATCAATATTTTAGAGGATAACACCGGTTAGGTCTGGGTTAGGTCTGGGATATGCGCGCATCTGGCTTATACTTTCGCCTTTTTCGCAAACTTTTTGGACAGATCCTGGGGTTTTTCCGTGTTTGAATCACGTAGTCATGTGGTACCACACTGAGGTAGTCAATTAAACCTGGTTTCGATCAATATTTTAGAGGATAACACCGGTTAGGTCTGGGTTAGGTCTGGGTTATGCCCGCATCTGGCTCATGATTTTGCCTTCTTCGCATACTTGTTGGCCAGATCCTGGGTTTTTTCCGTGTTCGTATCACGTAGTAACGTGGTAATTCACTGAAACACTCAATTAAGCCTGGTTTCGATCAATATTTTAGAGGATAACACCGGTTAGGTCTGGGTTAGGTCTGGGATATGCGCGCATCTGGCTTATACTTTCGCCTTTTTCGCAAACTTGTTGGCCAGATCCTGGGTTT
This sequence comes from Colletes latitarsis, assembly GCF_051014445.1. NCBI lineage: Eukaryota > Metazoa > Arthropoda > Insecta > Hymenoptera > Colletidae > Colletes > Colletes latitarsis. Next base: position 3,813,065 of record NC_135145.1, on the reverse strand, counting down.
TTTCCGTGTTTGAATCACGTAGTAATGTTGTAATACACTGACGCAGTCAATTAAACCTGGTTTCGATCAATATTTTAGAGGATAACACCGGTTAGGTCTGGGTTAGGTCTGGGATACGCGCGCATCTGGCTTATACTTTCGCCTTTTTCGCAAACTTGTTGGCCAGATCCTGGGTTTTTTCCGTGTTTGTATCACGTAGTAATGTGGTAACATAACGAAGCAGTCAATTAACCCTGGTTTCGATCAATATTTTGGAGGATGACACCGGTTAGGTCTGGGTTAGGTCTGGGTTATGCCCGCATCTGGCTCATGATTTTGCCTTCTTCGCATACTAGTTGGCCAGATCCTGGCTTTTTTTCGTGTTTGAATCACGTAGTAATGTGGTAACACACTGAAGCAGTCAATTAAACCTGGTTTCGATCAATATTTTAGAGGATGACACCGGTTAGGTCTGGGTTAGGTCTGGGATATGCGCGCATCTGGCTTATACTTTCTCCTTTTTCACAAACTTGTTGGCTAGATCCTGGGTTTTTTCGGGTTCGAATCACGTAGTAATGTGGTAACACACTGAAGCAGTCATTTAAACCTGGTTTCGATCAATATTTTAGAGGATAACACCGGTTAGGTCTGGGTTAGGTCTGGGATATGCGCGCATCTGGCTTATACTTTCGCCTTTTTCGCAAACTTTTTGGACAGATCCTGGGGTTTTTCCGTGTTTGAATCACGTAGTCATGTGGTACCACACTGAGGTAGTCAATTAAACCTGGTTTCGATCAATATTTTAGAGGATAACACCGGTTAGGTCTGGGTTAGGTCTGGGTTATGCCCGCATCTGGCTCATGATTTTGCCTTCTTCGCATACTTGTTGGCCTGATCCTTGGTTTTTTTCGTGTTTGAATCACGTAGTAATGTGGTAACACACTGAAGCAGTCAATTAAACCTGGTTTCGATCAATATTTTAGAGGATAACACCGGTTAGGTCTGGGTTAGGTCTGGGTTACGCCCGCATCTGGCTCATGATTTTGCCATCTTCGCATACTTGTTGGCCAGATCCTGGGTTTTTTTCGTGTTTGAATGATGTAGTAATGTGGTAACACACTGAAGCAGTCAATTAAACCTGGTTTCGATCAATATTTTAGAGGATAACACCGGTTAGGTCTGGGTTAGGTCTGGGTTATGCCCGCCTCTGGCTCATGATTTTGCCTTCTTCGCATACTTGTTGGCCAGATCCTGGGTTTTTTTCGTATTTGAATCTCGTAGTAATGTTGTACCACACTGAGGCAGTCAATTAAACCTGGATTCGATCAATATTTTAGAGGATAACACCGGTTAGGTCTGGGTTAGGTCTGGGTTATGCCCGCCTCTGGCTCATGATTTTGCCTTCTTCGCATACTTGTTGGCCAGATCCTGGGTTTTTTTCGTATTTGAATCTCGTAGTAATGTTGTACCACACTGAGGCAGTCAATTAAACCTGGATTCGATCAATATTTCAGAGGATAACACCGGTTAGGTCTGGGTTAGGTCTGGGATATGCGCGCATCTGGCTTACACTTTCGCCATTTTCGCAGACTCGTTGGCCAGATCCTGGGTTTTTTTCGTGGGTGAATCACGTAGTAATGTTGTACCAGCCTGAGGCAGTCAATTAAACCTGGTTTCGATCAATATTTCAGAGGATAACACCGGTTAGGTCTGGGTTAGGTCCGGGAAATGCACGCATCTGGCTCATGATTTCGCCATTTTCGCAAACTTGTTGGCCAGATCCTGGGTTTTTTCCGTGTTTGAATCACGTACTAATGTGGTAATTCACTGAAGCAGTCAATTAAACCTGGTTTCGATCAATATTTTAGAGGATAACACCGGTTAGGTCTGGGTTAGGTCTGAGTTATGCCCGCATCTGGCTCATGATTTTGCCATTTTCGCAAACTTGTTGGCCAGATCCTGGGTTTTTTTCGTGTTTGAATCATGTAGTAATGTGGTAACACACTGAAGCAGTCAATTAAGCCTGGTTTCGATCAATATTTTAGAGGATAACACCGGTTAGGTCTGGGTTAGGTCTGGGATATGCGCGCATCTGGCTTATACTTTCGCCTTTTTCGCAAACTTTTTGGACAGATCCTGGGGTTTTTCCGTGTTTGAATCACGTAGTAATGTGGTAATACATTGAAGCAGTCAATTTAACCTGGTTTCGATCAATATTTTAGAGGATAACACCGGTTAGGTCTGGGTTAGGTCTGGGTTATGCCCGCATCTGGCTCATGATTTTGCCTTCCTCGCATACTTGTTGGCCAGATCCTGGGTTTTTTTCGTGTTTGAATCATGTAGTAATGTGGTAACACACTGAAGCAGTCAATTTAACCTGGTTTCGATCAATATTTTAGAGGATAACACCGGTTAGGTCTGGGTTAGGTCTGGGTTATGCCCGCATCTGGCTCATGATTTTGCCTTCCTCGCATACTTGTTGGCCAGATCCTCGGTTTTTTTCGTGTTTGAATCATGTAGTAATGTGGTAACACACAGAAGCAGTCAATTAAACCTCGTTTCGATCAATATTTTAGAGGATAACTCCGGTTAGGTCTGGGTTAGGTCTGGGTTATGCCCGCATCTGGCTCATGATTTTGCCTTCTTCGCATACTTGTTGGCCAGATCCTGGGTTTTTTCCGTGTTCGTATCACGTAGTAACGTGGTAATTCACTGAAACACTCAATTAAGCCTGGTTTCGATCAATATTTTAGAGGATAACACCGGTTAGGTCTGGGTTAGGTCTGGGATATGCGCGCATCTGGCTTATACTTTCGCCTTTTTCGCAAACTTGTTGGCCAGATCCTGGGTTTTTTCCGTGTTTGAATCACGTAGTAATGTTGTAATACACTGAAGCAGTCAATTAAACCTGGTTTCGATCAATATTTTAGAGGATAACACCGGTTAGGTCTGGGTTAGGTCTGGGATACGCGCGCATCTGGCTTATACTTTCGCCTTTTTCGCAAACTTGTTGGCCAGATCCTGGGTTTTTTCCGTGTTTGTATCACGTAGTAATGTGGTAACATAACGAAGCAGTCAATTAAGCCTGGTTTCGATCAATATTTTAGAGGATAACACCGGTTAGGTCTGGGTTAGGTCTGGGATATGCGCGCATCTGGCTTATACTTTCGCCTTTTTCGCAAACTTGTTGGCCAGATCCTGGGTTTTTTCCGTGTTTGAATCACGTAGTAATGTTGTAATACACTGAAGCAGTCAATTAAACCTGGTTTCGATCAATATTTTAGAGGATAACACCGGTTAGGTCTGGGTTAGGTCTGGGATACGCGCGCATCTGGCTTATACTTTCGCCTTTTTCGCAAACTTGTTGGCCAGATCCTGGGTTTTTTCCGTGTTTGTATCACGTAGTAATGTGGTAACATAACGAAGCAGTCAATTAACCCTGGTTTCGATCAATATTTTGGAGGATGACACCGGTTAGGTCTGGGTTAGGTCTGGGTTATGCCCGCATCTGGCTCATGATTTTGCCTTCTTCGCATACTAGTTGGCCAGATCCTGGCTTTTTTTCGTGTTTGAATCACGTAGTAATGTGGTAACACACTGAAGCAGTCAATTAAACCTGGTTTCGATCAATATTTTAGAGGATGACACCGGTTAGGTCTGGGTTAGGTCTGGGATATGCGCGCATCTGGCTTATACTTTCTCCTTTTTCACAAACTTGTTGGCTAGATCCTGGGTTTTTTCGGGTTCGAATCACGTAGTAATGTGGTAACACACTGAAGCAGTCATTTAAACCTGGTTTCGATCAATATTTTAGAGGATAACACCGGTTAGGTCTGGGTTAGGTCTGGGATATGCGCGCATCTGGCTTATACTTTCGCCTTTTTCGCAAACTTTTTGGACAGATCCTGGGGTTTTTCCGTGTTTGAATCACGTAGTCATGTGGTACCACACTGAGGTAGTCAATTAAACCTGGTTTCGATCAATATTTTAGAGGATAACACCGGTTAGGTCTGGGTTAGGTCTGGGTTATGCCCGCATCTGGCTCATGATTTTGCCTTCTTCGCATACTTGTTGGCCAGATCCTGGGTTTTTTCCGTGTTCGTATCACGTAGTAACGTGGTAATTCACTGAAACACTCAATTAAGCCTGGTTTCGATCAATATTTTAGAGGATAACACCGGTTAGGTCTGGGTTAGGTCTGGGATATGCGCGCATCTGGCTTATACTTTCGCCTTTTTCGCAAACTTGTTGGCCAGATCCTGGGTTTTTTCCGTGTTTGAATCACGTAGTAATGTTGTAATACACTGAAGCAGTCAATTAAACCTGGTTTCGATCAATATTTTAGAGGATAACACCGGTTAGGTCTGGGTTAGGTCTGGGTTATGCCCGCATCTGGCTCATGATTTTGCCTTCTTCGTATACTTGTTCGCCAGATACTGGGTTTTTTTCGTGTTTGAATCACGTAGTAATGTGGTAACACACTGAAGCAGTCAATTTAACCTGGTTTCGATCAATATTTTAGAGGATAACACCGGTTATGTCTGGGTTAGGTCTGGGATACGCGCGCATCTGGCTTATACTTTCGCCTTTTTCGCAAACTTGTTGGCCAGTTCCTGGGTTTTCTCCGTGTTTGAATCACGTAGTAATGTGGTAACACAATGAAGCAGTCAATTAACCCTGGTTTCGATCAATATTTTGGAGGATAACACCGGTTAGGTCTGGGTTAGGTCTGGGTTATGCCCGCATCTGGCTCATGATTTTGCCTTTTTCGCAAACTTGTTGGCCAGATCCTGGGTTTTTTCCGTGTTTGAATCACGTAGTAATGTGGTAATACACTGAAGCAGTCAATTAAACCTGGTTCCGATCAATATTTTAGAGGATAACACCGGTTATGTCTGGGTTAGGTCTGGGATACGCGCGCATCTGGCTTATACTTTCGCCTTTTTCGCAAACTTGTTGGCCAGTTCCTGGGTTTTCTCCGTGTTTGAATCACGTAGTAATGTGGTAACACAATGAAGCAGTCAATTAACCCTGGTTTCGATCAATATTTTGGAGGATAACACCGGTTAGGTCTGGGTTAGGTCTGGGTTATGCCCGCATCTGGCTTATACTTTCGCCTTTTTCGCAAACTTGTTGGCCAGATCCTGGGTTTTTTCCGTGTTTGTATCACGTAGTAATGTGGTAACATAACGAAGCAGTCAATTAACCCTGGTTTCGATCAATATTTTGGAGGATGACACCGGTTAGGTCTGGGTTAGGTCTGGGTTATGCCCGCATCTGGCTCATGATTTTGCCTTCTTCGCATACTAGTTGGCCAGATCCTGGCTTTTTTTCGTGTTTGAATCACGTAGTAATGTGGTAACACACTGAAGCAGTCAATTAAACCTGGTTTCGATCAATATTTTAGAGGATGACACCGGTTAGGTCTGGGTTAGGTCTGGGATATGCGCGCATCTGGCTTATACTTTCTCCTTTTTCACAAACTTGTTGGCTAGATCCTGGGTTTTTTCGGGTTCGAATCACGTAGTAATGTGGTAACACACTGAAGCAGTCATTTAAACCTGGTTTCGATCAATATTTTAGAGGATAACACCGGTTAGGTCTGGGTTAGGTCTGGGATATGCGCGCATCTGGCTTATACTTTCGCCTTTTTCGCAAACTTTTTGGACAGATCCTGGGGTTTTTCCGTGTTTGAATCACGTAGTCATGTGGTACCACACTGAGGTAGTCAATTAAACCTGGTTTCGATCAATATTTTAGAGGATAACACCGGTTAGGTCTGGGTTAGGTCTGGGTTATGCCCGCATCTGGCTCATGATTTTGCCTTCTTCGCATACTTGTTGGCCAGATCCTGGGTTTTTTCCGTGTTCGTATCACGTAGTAACGTGGTAATTCACTGAAACACTCAATTAAGCCTGGTTTCGATCAATATTTTAGAGGATAACACCGGTTAGGTCTGGGTTAGGTCTGGGATATGCGCGCATCTGGCTTATACTTTCGCCTTTTTCGCAAACTTGTTGGCCAGATCCTGGGTTTTTTCCGTGTTTGAATCACGTAGTAATGTTGTAATACACTGAAGCAGTCAATTAAACCTGGTTTCGATCAATATTTTAGAGGATAACACCGGTTAGGTCTGGGTTAGGTCTGGGATACGCGCGCATCTGGCTTATACTTTCGCCTTTTTCGCAAACTTGTTGGCCAGATCCTGGGTTTTTTCCGTGTTTGTATCACGTAGTAATGTGGTAACATAACGAAGCAGTCAATTAACCCTGGTTTCGATCAATATTTTGGAGGATGACACCGGTTAGGTCTGGGTTAGGTCTGGGTTATGCCCGCATCTGGCTCATGATTTTGCCTTCTTCGCATACTAGTTGGCCAGATCCTGGCTTTTTTTCGTGTTTGAATCACGTAGTAATGTGGTAACACACTGAAGCAGTCAATTAAACCTGGTTTCGATCAATATTTTAGAGGATGACACCGGTTAGGTCTGGGTTAGGTCTGGGATATGCGCGCATCTGGCTTATACTTTCTCCTTTTTCACAAACTTGTTGGCTAGATCCTGGGTTTTTTCGGGTTCGAATCACGTAGTAATGTGGTAACACACTGAAGCAGTCATTTAAACCTGGTTTCGATCAATATTTTAGAGGATAACACCGGTTAGGTCTGGGTTAGGTCTGGGATATGCGCGCATCTGGCTTATACTTTCGCCTTTTTCGCAAACTTTTTGGACAGATCCTGGGGTTTTTCCGTGTTTGAATCACGTAGTCATGTGGTACCACACTGAGGTAGTCAATTAAACCTGGTTTCGATCAATATTTTAGAGGATAACACCGGTTAGGTCTGGGTTAGGTCTGGGTTATGCCCGCATCTGGCTCATGATTTTGCCTTCTTCGCATACTTGTTGGCCAGATCCTTGGTTTTTTTCGTGTTTGAATCACGTAGTAATGTGGTAACACACTGAAGCAGTCAATTAAACCTGGTTTCGATCAATATTTTAGAGGATAACACCGGTTAGGTCTGGGTTAGGTCTGGGTTACGCCCGCATCTGGCTCATGATTTTGCCATCTTCGCATACTTGTTGGCCAGATCCTGGGTTTTTTTCGTGTTTGAATGATGTAGTAATGTGGTAACACACTGAAGCAGTCAATTAAACCTGGTTTCGATCAATATTTTAGAGGATAACACCGGTTAGGTCTGGGTTAGGTATGGGTTATGCCCGCCTCTGGCTCATGATTTTGCCTTCTTCGCATACTTGTTGGCCAGATCCTGGGTTTTTTTCGTATTTGAATCTCGTAGTAATGTTGTACCACACTGAGGCAGTCAATTAAACCTGGATTCGATCAATATTTTAGAGGATAACACCGGTTAGGTCTGGGTTAGGTCTGGGTTATGCCCGCCTCTGGCTCATGATTTTGCCTTCTTCGCATACTTGTTGGCCAGATCCTGGGTTTTTTTCGTATTTGAATCTCGTAGTAATGTTGTACCACACTGAGGCAGTCAATTAAACCTGGATTCGATCAATATTTCAGAGGATAACACCGGTTAGGTCTGGGTTAGGTCTGGGATATGCGCGCATCTGGCTTACACTTTCGCCATTTTCGCAGACTCGTTGGCCAGATCCTGGGTTTTTTTCGTGTTTGAATCACGTAGTAACGTTGTACCACACTGAGGCAGTCAATTAAACCTGGTTTCGATCAATATTTTAGAGGATAACACCGGTTAGGTCTGGGTTAGGTCTGGGTTATGCCCGCATCTGGCTCATGATTTTGCCTTCTTCGCATACTTGTTGGCCAGATCCTGGGTTTTTTTCGTAGTTGAATCACGTAGTAATGTTGTACCACACTGAGGCAGTCAATTAAACCAGGTTTCGATCAATATTTCAGAGGATAACACCGGTTAGGTCTGGGTTAGGTCTGGGATATGCGCGCATCTGGCTTATACTTTCGCCTTTTTCGCAAACTTGTTGGCCAGATCCTGGGTTTTTTCCGTGTTTGTATCACGTAGTAATGTGGTAATTCACTGAAACACTCAATTAAACCTGGTTTCGATCAATATTTTAGAGGATAACACCGGTTAGGTCTGGGTTAGGTCTGGGATATGCGCGCATCTGGCTTATACTTTCGCCTTTTTCGCAAACTTGTTGGCCAGATCCTGGGTTTTTTCCGTGTTTGAATCACGTAGTAATGTGGTACCACACTGAGGCAGTCAATTAAACCTGGTTTCGATCAATATTTTAGAGGATAACACCGGTTAGGTCTGGGTTAGGTCTGGGTTATGCCCGCATCTGGCTCATGATTTTGCCTTCCTCGCATACTTGTTGGCCAGATCCTGGGATTTTTCCGTGTTTGTATCACGTTGTAATGTGGTAATTCACTGAAACACTCAATTAAACCTGGTTTCGATCAATATTTTAGAGGATAACACCGGTTAGGTCTGGGTTAGGTCTGGGATATGCGCGCATCTGGCTTATACTTTCGCCTTTTTCGCAAACTTGTTGGCCAGATCCTGGGTTTTTTCCGTGTTTGTATCACGTAGTAATGTGGTAATTCACTGAAACACTCAATTAAACCTGGTTTCGATCAATATTTTAGAGGATAACACCGGTTAGGTCTGGGTTAGGTCTGGGATATGCGCGCATCTGGCTTATACTTTCGCCTTTTTCGCAAACTTGTTGGCCAGATCCTGGGTTTTTTCCGTGTTTGAATCACGTAGTAATGTGGTACCACATTGAGGCAGTCAATTAAACCTGGTTTCGATCAATATTTTAGAGGATAACACCGGTTAGGTCTGGGTTAGGTCTGGGTTATGCCCGCATCTGGCTCATGATTTTGCCTTCCTCGCATACTTGTTGGCCAGATCCTGGGTTTTTTTCGTGTTTGAATCATGTAGTAATGTGGCAACACACTGAAGCAGTCAATTAAGCCTGGTTTCGATCAATATTTTAGAGGATAACACCGGTTAGGTCTGGGTTAGGTCTGGGATATGCGCGCATCTGGCTTATACTTTCGCCTTTTTCGCAAACTTTTTGGACAGATCCTGGGGTTTTTCCGTGTTTGAATCACGTAGTAATGTGGTAATACATTGAAGCAGTCAATTTAACCTGGTTTCGATCAATATTTTAGAGGATAACACCGGTTAGGTCTGGGTTAGGTCTGGGTTATGCCCGCATCTGGCTCATGATTTTGCCTTCCTCGCATACTTGTTGGCCAGATCCTGGGTTTTTTTCGTGTTTGAATCATGTAGTAATGTGGTAACACACTGAAGCAGTCAATTTAACCTGGTTTCGATCAATATTTTAGAGGATAACACCGGTTAGGTCTGGGTTAGGTCTGGGTTATGCCCGCATCTGGCTCATGATTTTGCCTTCCTCGCATACTTGTTGGCCAGATCCTGGGTTTTTTTCGTGTTTGAATCATGTAGTAATGTGGTAACACACAGAAGCAGTCAATTAAACCTCGTTTCGATCAATATTTTAGAGGATAACTCCGGTTAGGTCTGGGTTAGGTCTGGGTTATGCCCGCATCTGGCTCATGATTTTGCCTTCTTCGCATACTTGTTGGCCAGATCCTGGGTTTTTTCCGTGTTCGTATCACGTAGTAACGTGGTAATTCACTGAAACACTCAATTAAGCCTGGTTTCGATCAATATTTTAGAGGATAACACCGGTTAGGTCTGGGTTAGGTCTGGGATATGCGCGCATCTGGCTTATACTTTCGCCTTTTTCGCAAACTTGTTGGCCAGATCCTGGGTTTTTTCCGTGTTTGAATCACGTAGTCATGTGGTACCACACTGAGGTAGTCAATTAAACCTGGTTTCGATCAATATTTTAGAGGATAACACCGGTTAGGTCTGGGTTAGGTCTGGGTTATGCCCGCATCTGGCTCATGATTTTGCCTTCTTCGCATACTTGTTGGCCAGATCCTTGGTTTTTTTCGTGTTTGAATCACGTAGTAATGTGGTAACACACTGAAGCAGTCAATTAAGCCTGGTTTCGATCAATATTTTAGAGGATAACACCGGTTAGGTCTGGGTTAGGTCTGGGATATGCGCGCACCTGGCTTATACTTTCGCCTTTTTCGCAAACTTTTTGGACAGATCCTGGGGTTTTTCCGTGTTTGAATCACGTAGTAATGTGGTAATACATTGAAGCAGTCAATTTAACCTGGTTTCGATCAATATTTTAGAGGATAACACCGGTTAGGTCTGGGTTAGGTCTGGGTTATGCCCGCATCTGGCTCATGATTTTGCCTTCCTCGCATACTTGTTGGCCAGATCCTGGGTTTTTTTCGTGTTTGAATCATGTAGTAATGTGGTAACACACTGAAGCAGTCAATTTAACCTGGTTTCGATCAATATTTTAGAGGATAACACCGGTTAGGTCTGGGTTAGGTCTGGGTTATGCCCGCATCTGGCTCATGATTTTGCCTTCCTCGCATACTTGTTGGCCAGATCCTCGGTTTTTTTCGTGTTTGAATCATGTAGTAATGTGGTAACACACAGAAGCAGTCAATTAAACCTCGTTTCGATCAATATTTTAGAGGATAACTCCGGTTAGGTCTGGGTTAGGTCTGGGTTATGCCCGCATCTGGCTCATGATTTTGCCTTCTTCGCATACTTGTTGGCCAGATCCTGGGTTTTTTCCGTGTTCGTATCACGTAGTAACGTGGTAATTCACTGAAACACTCAATTAAGCCTGGTTTCGATCAATATTTTAGAGGATAACACCGGTTAGGTCTGGGTTAGGTCTGGGATACGCGCGCATCTGGCTTATACTTTCGCCTTTTTCGCAAACTTGTTGGCCAGATCCTGGGTTTTTTCCGTGTTTGTATCACGTAGTAATGTGGTAACATAACGAAGCAGTCAATTAACCCTGGTTTCGATCAATATTTTGGAGGATGACACCGGTTAGGTCTGGGTTAGGTCTGGGTTATGCCCGCATCTGGCTCATGATTTTGCCTTCTTCGCATACTAGTTGGCCAGATCCTGGCTTTTTTTCGTGTTTGAATCACGTAGTAATGTGGTAACACACTGAAGCAGTCAATTAAACCTGGTTTCGATCAATATTTTAGAGGATGACACCGGTTAGGTCTGGGTTAGGTCTGGGATATGCGCGCATCTGGCTTATACTTTCTCCTTTTTCACAAACTTGTTGGCTAGATCCTGGGTTTTTTCGGGTTCGAATCACGTAGTAATGTGGAAACACACTGAAGCAGTCATTTAAACCTGGTTTCGATCAATATTTTAGAGGATAACACCGGTTAGGTCTGGGTTAGGTCTGGGATATGCGCGCATCTGGCTTATACTTTCGCCTTTTTCGCAAACTTTTTGGACAGATCCTGGGGTTTTTCCGTGTTTGAACCACGTAGTCATGTGGTACCACACTGAGGTAGTCAATTAAACCTGGTTTCGATCAATATTTTAGAGGATAACACCGGTTAGGTCTGGGTTAGGTCTGGGTTATGCCCGCATCTGGCTCATGATTTTGCCTTCTTCGCATACTTGTTGGCCAGATCCTGGGTTTTTTCCGTGTTCGTATCACGTAGTAACGTGGTAATTCACTGAAACACTCAATTAAGCCTGGTTTCGATCAATATTTTAGAGGATAACACCGGTTAGGTCTGGGTTAGGTCTGGGTTATGCCCGCCTCTGGCTCATGATTTTGCCTTCTTCGCATACTTGTTGGCCAGATCCTGGGTTTTTTTCGTATTTGAATCTCGTAGTAATGTTGTACCACACTGAGGCAGTCAATTAAACCTGGATTCGATCAATATTTCAGAGGATAACACCGGTTAGGTCTGGGTTAGGTCCGGGATATGCACGCACCTGGCTCATGATTTCGCCTTTTTCGCAAACTTGTTGGCCAGATCCTGGGTTTTTTCCGTGTTTGAATCACGTAGTAATGTGGTAATACACTGAAGCAGTCAATTAAACCTGGTTTCGATCAATATTTTAGAGGATAACACCGGTTAGGTCTGGGTTAGGTCTGGGTTATGCCCGCATCTGGCTCATGATTTTGCCTTCTTCACATACTTGTTGGCCAGATCCTGGGTTTTTTTCGTGTTTGAATCACGTAGTATTGTGGTAGCATACTGAAGCAGTCAATTAAACCTGGTTTCGATCAATATTTCAGAGGATAACACCGGCTGGGTCTGGGTTAGGTCCGGGAAATGCACGCATCTGGCTCATGATTTCGCCTTTTTCGCAAACTTGTTGGCCAGATCCTGGGTTTTTTCCGTGTTTGAATCACGTAGTAATGTGGTACCACACTGAGGCAGTCAATTAAACCTGGTTTCGATCAATATTTTAGAGGATAACACCGGTTAGGTCTGGGTTAGGTCTGGGATATGCGCGCATCTGGCTTACACTTTCGCCATTTTCGCAGACTTGTTGGCCAGATCCTGGGTTTTTTTCGTGTTTGAATCACGTAGTAACGTTGTACCACACTGAGGCAGTCAATTAAACCTGGTTTCGATCAATATTTTAGAGGATAACACCGGTTAGGTCTGGGTTAGGTCTGGGTTATGCCCGCATCTGGCTCATGATTTTGCCTTCTTCGCATACTTGTTGGCCAGATCCTGGGTTTTTTTCGTAGTTGAATCACGTAGTAATGTTGTACCACACTGAGGCAGTCAATTAAACCAGGTTTCGATCAATATTTCAGAGGATAACACCGGTTAGGTCTGGGTTAGGTCTGGGATATGCGCGCATCTGGCTTATACTTTCGCCTTTTTCGCAAACTTGTTGGCCAGATCCTGGGTTTTTTCCGTGTTTGTATCACGTAGTAATGTGGTAATTCACTGAAACACTCAATTAAACCTGGTTTCGATCAATATTTTAGAGGATAACACCGGTTAGGTCTGGGTTAGGTCGGGGATATGCGCGCATCTGGCTTATACTTTCGCCTTTTTCGCAAACTTGTTGGCCAGATCCTGGGTTTTTTCCGTGTTTGAATCACGTAGTAATGTGGTACCACACTGAGGCAGTCAATTAAACCTGGTTTCGATCAATATTTTAGAGGATAACACCGGTTAGGTCTGGGTTAGGTCTGGGTTATGCCCGCATCTGGCTCATGATTTTGCCTTCCTCGCATACTTGTTGGCCAGATCCTGGGATTTTTCCGTGTTTGTATCACGTTGTAATGTGGTAATTCACTGAAACACTCAATTAAACCTGGTTTCGATCAATATTTTAGAGGATAACACCGGTTAGGTCTGGGTTAGGTCTGGGATATGCGCGCATCTGGCTTATACTTTCGCCTTTTTCGCAAACTTGTTGGCCAGATCCTGGGTTTTTTCCGTGTTTGTATCACGTAGTAATGTGGTAATTCACTGAAACACTCAATTAAACCTGGTTTCGATCAATATTTTAGAGGATAACACCGGTTAGGTCTGGGTTAGGTCTGGGATATGCGCGCATCTGGCTTATACTTTCGCCTTTTTCGCAAACTTGTTGGCCAGATCCTGGGTTTTTTTCGTAGTTGAATCACGTAGTAATGTTGTACCACACTGAGGCAGTCAATTAAACCAGGTTTCGATCAATATTTCAGAGGATAACACCGGTTAGGTCTGGGTTAGGTCTGGGATATGCGCGCATCTGGCTTATACTTTCGCCTTTTTCGCAAACTTGTTGGCCAGATCCTGGGTTTTTTCCGTGTTTGTATCACGTAGTAATGTGGTAATTCACTGAAACACTCAATTAAACCTGGTTTCGATCAATATTTTAGAGGATAACACCGGTTAGGTCTGGGTTAGGTCTGGGATATGCGCGCATCTGGCTTATACTTTCGCCTTTTTCGCAAACTTGTTGGCCAGATCCTGGGTTTTTTCCGTGTTTGAATCACGTAGTAATGTGGTACCACACTGAGGCAGTCAATTAAACCTGGTTTCGATCAATATTTTAGAGGATAACACCGGTTAGGTCTGGGTTAGGTCTGGGTTATGCCCGCATCTGGCTCATGATTTTGCCTTCCTCGCATACTTGTTGGCCAGATCCTGGGATTTTTCCGTGTTTGTATCACGTTGTAATGTGGTAATTCACTGAAACACTCAATTAAACCTGGTTTCGATCAATATTTTAGAGGATAACACCGGTTAGGTCTGGGTTAGGTCTGGGATATGCGCGCATCTGGCTTATACTTTCGCCTTTTTCGCAAACTTGTTGGCCAGATCCTGGGTTTTTTCCGTGTTTGTATCACGTAGTAATGTGGTAATTCACTGAAACACTCAATTAAACCTGGTTTCGATCAATATTTTAGAGGATAACACCGGTTAGGTCTGGGTTAGGTCTGGGATATGCGCGCATCTGGCTTATACTTTCGCCTTTTTCGCAAACTTGTTGGCCAGATCCTGGGTTTTTTCCGTGTTTGAATCACGTAGTAATGTGGTACCACATTGAGGCAGTCAATTAAACCTGGTTTCGATCAATATTTTAGAGGATAACACCGGTTAGGTCTGGGTTAGGTCTGGGTTATGCCCGCATCTGGCTCATGATTTTGCCTTCCTCGCATACTTGTTGGCCAGATCCTGGGTTTTTTTCGTGTTTGAATCATGTAGTAATGTGGTAACACACTGAAGCAGTCAATTAAGCCTGGTTTCGATCAATATTTTAGAGGATAACATCGGTTAGGTCTGGGTTAGGTCTGGGATATGCGCGCATCTGGCTTATACTTTCGCCTTTTTCGCAAACTATTTGGACAGATCCTGGGGTTTTTCCGTGTTTGAATCACGTAGTAATGTGGTAATACATTGAAGCAGTCAATTTAACCTGGTTTCGATCAATATTTTAGAGGATAACACCGGTTAGGTCTGGGTTAGGTCTGGGTTATGCCCGCATCTGGCTCATGATTTTGCCTTCCTCGCATACTTGTTGGCCAGATCCTGGGTTTTTTTCGTGTTTGAATCATGTAGTAATGTGGTAACACACTGAAGCAGTCAATTTAACCTGGTTTCGATCAATATTTTAGAGGATAACACCGGTTAGGTCTGGGTTAGGTCTGGGTTATGCCCGCATCTGGCTCATGATTTTGCCTTCCTCGCATACTTGTTGGCCAGATCCTGGGTTTTTTTCGTGTTTGAATCATGTAGTAATGTGGTAACACACAGAAGCAGTCAATTAAACCTCGTTTCGATCAATATTTTAGAGGATAACTCCGGTTAGGTCTGGGTTAGGTCTGGGTTATGCCCGCATCTGGCTCATGATTTTGCCTTCTTCGCATACTTGTTGGCCAGATCCTTGGTTTTTTTCGTGTTTGAATCACGTAGTAATGTGGTAACACACTGAAGCAGTCAATTAAGCCTGGTTTCGATCAATATTTTAGAGGATAACACCGGTTAGGTCTGGGTTAGGTCTGGGATATGCGCGCACCTGGCTTATACTTTCGCCTTTTTCGCAAACTTTTTGGACAGATCCTGGGGTTTTTCCGTGTTTGAATCACGTAGTAATGTGGTAATACATTGAAGCAGTCAATTTAACCTGGTTTCGATCAATATTTTAGAGGATAACACCGGTTAGGTCTGGGTTAGGTCTGGGTTATGCCCGCATCTGGCTCATGATTTTGCCTTCCTCGCATACTTGTTGGCCAGATCCTGGGTTTTTTTCGTGTTTGAATCATGTAGTAATGTGGTAACACACTGAAGCAGGCAATTTAACCTGGTTTCGATCAATATTTTAGAGGATAACACCGGTTAGGTCTGGGTTAGGTCTGGGTTATGCCCGCATCTGGCTCATGATTTTGCCTTCCTCGCATACTTGTTGGCCAGATCCTCGGTTTTTTTCGTGTTTGAATCATGTAGTAATGTGGTAACACACAGAAGCAGTCAATTAAACCTCCTTTCGATCAATATTTTAGAGGATAACTCCGGTTAGGTCTGGGTTAGGTCTGGGTTATGCCCGCATCTGGCTCATGATTTTGCCTTCTTCGCATACTTGTTGGCCAGATCCTGGGTTTTTTCCGTGTTCGTATCACGTAGTAACGTGGTAATTCACTGAAACACTCAATTAAGCCTGGTTTCGATCAATATTTTAGAGGATAACACCGGTTAGGTCTGGGTTAGGTCTGGGATATGCGCGCATCTGGCTTATACTTTCGCCTTTTTCGCAAACTTGTTGGCCAGATCCTGGGTTTTTTCCGTGTTTGAATCACGTAGTAATGTTGTAATACACTGAAGCAGTCAATTAAACCTGGTTTCGATCAATATTTTAGAGGATAACACCGGTTAGGTCTGGGTTAGGTCTGGGATACGCGCGCATCTGGCTTATACTTTCGCCTTTTTCGCAAACTTGTTGGCCAGATCCTGGGTTTTTTCCGTGTTTGTATCACGTAGTAATGTGGTAACATAACGAAGCAGTCAATTAACCCTGGTTTCGATCAATATTTTGGAGGATGACACCGGTTAGGTCTGGGTTAGGTCTGGGTTATGCCCGCATCTGGCTCATGATTTTGCCTTCTTCGCATACTAGTTGGCCAGATCCTGGCTTTTTTTCGTGTTTGAATCACGTAGTAATGTGGTAACACACTGAAGCAGTCAATTAAACCTGGTTTCGATCAATATTTTAGAGGATGACACCGGTTAGGTCTGGGTTAGGTCTGGGATATGCGCGCATCTGGCTTATACTTTCTCCTTTTTCACAAACTTGTTGGCTAGATCCTGGGTTTTTTCGGGTTCGAATCACGTAGTAATGTGGTAACACACTGAAGCAGTCATTTAAACCTGGTTTCGATCAATATTTTAGAGGATAACACCGGTTAGGTCTGGGTTAGGTCTGGGATATGCGCGCATCTGGCTTATACTTTCGCCTTTTTCGCAAACTTTTTGGACAGATCCTGGGGTTTTTCCGTGTTTGAATCACGTAGTCATGTGGTACCACACTGAGGTAGTCAATTAAACCTGGTTTCGATCAATATTTTAGAGGATAACACCGGTTAGGTCTGGGTTAGGTCTGGGTTATGCCCGCATCTGGCTCATGATTTTGCCTTCTTCGCATACTTGTTGGCCAGATCCTGGGTTTTTTCCGTGTTCGTATCACGTAGTAACGTGGTAATTCACTGAAACACTCAATTAAGCCTGGTTTCGATCAATATTTTAGAGGATAACACCGGTTAGGTCTGGGTTAGGTCTGGGATATGCGCGCATCTGGCTTATACTTTCGCCTTTTTCGCAAACTTGTTGGCCAGATCCTGGGTTTTTTCCGTGTTTGAATCACGTAGTAATGTTGTAATACACTGAAGCAGTCAATTAAACCTGGTTTCGATCAATATTTTAGAGGATAACACCGGTTAGGTCTGGGTTAGGTCTGGGATACGCGCGCATCTGGCTTATACTTTCGCCTTTTTCGCAAACTTGTTGGCCAGATCCTGGGTTTTTTCCGTGTTTGTATCACGTAGTAATGTGGTAACATAACGAAGCAGTCAATTAACCCTGGTTTCGATCAATATTTTGGAGGATGACACCGGTTAGGTCTGGGTTAGGTCTGGGTTATGCCCGCATCTGGCTCATGATTTTGCCTTCTTCGCATACTAGTTGGCCAGATCCTGGCTTTTTTTCGTGTTTGAATCACGTAGTAATGTGGTAACACACTGAAGCAGTCAATTAAACCTGGTTTCGATCAATATTTTAGAGGATGACACCGGTTAGGTCTGGGTTAGGTCTGGGATATGCGCGCATCTGGCTTATACTTTCTCCTTTTTCACAAACTTGTTGGCTAGATCCTGGGTTTTTTCGGGTTCGAATCACGTAGTAATGTGGTAACACACTGAAGCAGTCATTTAAACCTGGTTTCGATCAATATTTTAGAGGATAACACCGGTTAGGTCTGGGTTAGGTCTGGGATATGCGCGCATCTGGCTTATACTTTCGCCTTTTTCGCAAACTTTTTGGACAGATCCTGGGGTTTTTCCGTGTTTGAATCACGTAGTCATGTGGTACCACACTGAGGTAGTCAATTAAACCTGGTTTCGATCAATATTTTAGAGGATAACACCGGTTAGGTCTGGGTTAGGTCTGGGTTATGCCCGCATCTGGCTCATGATTTTGCCTTCTTCGCATACTTGTTGGCCAGATCCTTGGTTTTTTTCGTGTTTGAATCACGTAGTAATGTGGTAACACACTGAAGCAGTCAATTAAACCCGGTTTCGATCAATATTTTAGAGGATAACACCGGTTAGGTCTGGGTTAGGTCTGGGTTACGCCCGCATCTGGCTCATGATTTTGCCATCTTCGCATACTTGTTGGCCAGATCCTGGGTTTTTTTCGTGTTTGAATGATGTAGTAATGTGGTAACACACTGAAGCAGTCAATTAAACCTGGTTTCGATCAATATTTTAGAGGATAACACCGGTTAGGTCTGGGTTAGGTCTGGGTTATGCCCGCCTCTGGCTCATGATTTTGCCTTCTTCGCATACTTGTTGGCCAGATCCTGGGTTTTTTTCGTATTTGAATCTCGTAGTAATGTTGTACCACACTGAGGCAGTCAATTAAACCTGGATTCGATCAATATTTCAGAGGATAACACCGGTTAGGTCTGGGTTAGGTCCGGGATATGCACGCACCTGGCTCATGATTTCGCCTTTTTCGCAAACTTGTTGGCCAGATCCTGGGTTTTTTCCGTGTTTGAATCACGTAGTAATGTGGTAATACACTGAAGCAGTCAATTAAACCTGGTTTCGATCAATATTTTAGAGGATAACACCGGTTAGGTCTGGGTTAGGTCTGGGTTATGCCCGCATCTGGCTCATGATTTTGCCTTCTTCACATACTTGTTGGCCAGATCCTGGGTTTTTTTCGTGTTTGAATCACGTAGTATTGTGGTAGCATACTGAAGCAGTCAATTAAACCTGGTTTCGATCAATATTTCAGAGGATAACACCGGCTGGGTCTGGGTTAGGTCCGGGAAATGCACGCATCTGGCTCATGATTTCGCCTTTTTCGCAAACTTGTTGGCCAGATCCTGGGTTTTTTCCGTGTTTGAATCACGTAGTAATGTGGTACCACACTGAGGCAGTCAATTAAACCTGGTTTCGATCAATATTTTAGAGGATAACACCGGTTAGGTCTGGGTTAGGTCTGGGATATGCGCGCATCTGGCTTACACTTTCGCCATTTTCGCAGACTTGTTGGCCAGATCCTGGGTTTTTTTCGTGTTTGAATCACGTAGTAACGTTGTACCACACTGAGGCAGTCAATTAAACCTGGTTTCGATCAATATTTTAGAGGATAACACCGGTTAGGTCTGGGTTAGGTCTGGGTTATGCCCGCATCTGGCTCATGATTTTGCCTTCTTCGCATACTTGTTGGCCAGATCCTGGGTTTTTTTCGTAGTTGAATCACGTAGTAATGTTGTACCACACTGAGGCAGTCAATTAAACCAGGTTTCGATCAATATTTCAGAGGATAACACCGGTTAGGTCTGGGTTAGGTCTGGGATATGCGCGCATCTGGCTTATACTTTCGCCTTTTTCGCAAACTTGTTGGCCAGATCCTGGGTTTTTTCCGTGTTTGTATCACGTAGTAATGTGGTAATTCACTGAAACACTCAATTAAACCTGGTTTCGATCAATATTTTAGAGGATAACACCGGTTAGGTCTGGGTTAGGTCTGGGATATGCGCGCATCTGGCTTATACTTTCGCCTTTTTCGCAAACTTGTTGGCCAGATCCTGGGTTTTTTCCGTGTTTGAATCACGTAGTAATGTGGTACCACACTGAGGCAGTCAATTAAACCTGGTTTCGATCAATATTTTAGAGGATAACACCGGTTAGGTCTGGGTTAGGTCTGGGTTATGCCCGCATCTGGCTCATGATTTTGCCTTCCTCGCATACTTGTTGGCCAGATCCTGGGATTTTTCCGTGTTTGTATCACGTTGTAATGTGGTAATTCACTGAAACACTCAATTAAACCTGGTTTCGATCAATATTTTAGAGGATAACACCGGTTAGGTCTGGGTTAGGTCTGGGATATGCGCGCATCTGGCTTATACTTTCGCCTTTTTCGCAAACTTGTTGGCCAGATCCTGGGTTTTTGCCGTGTTTGTATCACGTAGTAATGTGGTAATTCACTGAAACACTCAATTAAACCTGGTTTCGATCAATATTTTAGAGGATAACACCGGTTAGGTCTGGGTTAGGTCTGGGATATGCGCGCATCTGGCTTATACTTTCGCCTTTTTCGCAAACTTGTTGGCCAGATCCTGGGTTTTTTTCGTAGTTGAATCACGTAGTAATGTTGTACCACACTGAGGCAGTCAATTAAACCAGGTTTCGATCAATATTTCAGAGGATAACACCGGTTAGGTCTGGGTTAGGTCTGGGATATGCGCGCATCTGGCTTATACTTTCGCCTTTTTCGCAAACTTGTTGGCCAGATCCTGGGTTTTTTCCGTGTTTGTATCACGTAGTAATGTGGTAATTCACTGAAACACTCAATTAAACCTGGTTTCGATCAATATTTTAGAGGATAACACCGGTTAGGTCTGGGTTAGGTCTGGGATATGCGCGCATCTGGCTTATACTTTCGCCTTTTTCGCAAACTTGTTGGCCAGATCCTGGGTTTTTTCCGTGTTTGAATCACGTAGTAATGTGGTACCACACTGAGGCAGTCAATTAAACCTGGTTTCGATCAATATTTTAGAGGATAACACCGGTTAGGTCTGGGTTAGGTCTGGGTTATGCCCGCATCTGGCTCATGATTTTGCCTTCCTCGCATACTTCTTGGCCAGATCCTGGGATTTTTCCGTGTTTGTATCACGTTGTAATGTGGTAATTCACTGAAACACTCAATTAAACCTGGTTTCGATCAATATTTTAGAGGATAACACCGGTTAGGTCTGGGTTAGGTCTGGGATATGCGCGCATCTGGCTTATACTTTCGCCTTTTTCGCAAACTTGTTGGCCAGATCCTGGGTTTTTTCCGTGTTTGTATCACGTAGTAATGTGGTAATTCACTGAAACACTCAATTAAACCTGGTTTCGATCAATATTTTAGAGGATAACACCGGTTAGGTCTGGGTTAGGTCTGGGATATGCGCGCATCTGGCTTATACTTTCGCCTTTTTCGCAAACTTGTTGGCCAGATCCTGGGTTTTTTCCGTGTTTGAATCACGTAGTAATGTGGTACCACATTGAGGCAGTCAATTAAACCTGGTTTCGATCAATATTTTAGAGGATAACACCGGTTAGGTCTGGGTTAGGTCTGGGTTATGCCCGCATCTGGCTCATGATTTTGCCTTCCTCGCATACCTGTTGGCCAGATCCTGGGTTTTTTTCGTGTTTGAATCATGTAGTAATGTGGTAACACACTGAAGCAGTCAATTAAGCCTGGTTTCGATCAATATTTTAGGGGATAACACCGGTTAGGTCTGGGTTAGGTCTGGGATATGCGCGCATCTGGCTTATACTTTCGCCTTTTTCGCAAACTATTTGGACAGATCCTGGGGTTTTTCCGTGTTTGAATCACGTAGTAATGTGGTAATACATTGAAGCAGTCAATTTAACCTGGTTTCGATCAATATTTTAGAGGATAACACCGGTTAGGTCTGGGTTAGGTCTGGGTTATGGCCGCATCTGGCTCATGATTTTGCCTTCCTCGCATACTTGTTGGCCAGATCCTGGGTTTTTTTCGTGTTTGAATCATGTAGTAATGTGGTAACACACTGAAGCAGTCAATTTAACCTGGTTTCGATCAATATTTTAGAGGATAACACCGGTTAGGTCTGGGTTAGGTCTGGGTTATGCCCGCATCTGGCTCATGATTTTGCCTTCCTCGCATACTTGTTGGCCAGATCCTGGGTTTTTTTCGTGTTTGAATCATGTAGTAATGTGGTAACACACAGAAGCAGTCAATTAAACCTCGTTTCGATCAATATTTTAGAGGATAACTCCGGTTAGGTCTGGGTTAGGTCTGGGTTATGCCCGCATCTGGCTCATGATTTTGCCTTCTTCGCATACTTGTTGGCCAGATCCTGGGTTTTTTCCGTGTTCGTATCACGTAGTAATGTGGTAACACACTGAAGCAGTCAATTAAACCTGGTTTCGATCAATATTTTAGAGGATGACACCGGTTAGGTCTGGGTTAGGTCTGGGATATGCGCGCATCTGGCTTATACTTTCGCCTTTTTCGCAAACTTTTTGGACAGATCCTGGGGTTTTTCCGTGTTTGAATCACGTAGTCATGTGGTACCACACTGAGGTAGTCAATTAAACCTGGTTTCGATCAATATTTTAGAGGATAACACCGGTTAGGTCTGGGTTAGGTCTGGGTTATGCCCGCATCTGGCTCATGATTTTGCCTTCTTCGCATACTTGTTGGCCAGATCCTTGGTTTTTTTCGTGTTTGAATCACGTAGTAATGTGGTAACACACTGAAGCAGTCAATTAAACCTGGTTTCGATCAATATTTTAGAGGATAACACCGGTTAGGTCTGGGTTAGGTCTGGGTTACGCCCGCATCTGGCTCATGATTTTGCCATCTTCGCATACTTGTTGGCCAGATCCTGGGTTTTTTTCGTGTTTGAATGATGTAGTAATGTGGTAACACACTGAAGCAGTCAATTAAACCTGGTTTCGATCAATATTTTAGAGGATAACACCGGTTAGGTCTGGGTTAGGTCTGGGTTATGCCCGCTTCTGGCTCATGATTTTGCCTTCTTCGCATACTTGTTGGCCAGATCCTGGGTTTTTTTCGTATTTGAATCTCGTAGTAATGTTGTACCACACTGAGGCAGTCAATTAAACCTGGATTCGATCAATATTTCAGAGGATAACACCGGTTAGGTCTGGGTTAGGTCCGGGATATGCACGCACCTGGCTCATGATTTCGCCTTTTTCGCAAACTTGTTGGCCAGATCCTGGGTTTTTTCCGTGTTTGAATCACGTAGTAATGTGGTAATACACTGAAGCAGTCAATTAAACCTGGTTTCGATCAATATTTTAGAGGATAACACCGGTTAGGTCTGGGTTAGGTCTGGGTTATGCCCGCATCTGGCTCATGATTTTGCCTTCTTCACATACTTGTTGGCCAGATCCTGGGTTTTTTTCGTGTTTGAATCACGTAGTAATGTGGTAGCATACTGAAGCAGTCAATTAAACCTGGTTTCGATCAATATTTCAGAGGATAACACCGGCTGGGTCTGGGTTAGGTCCGGGAAATGCACGCATCTGGCTCATGATTTCGCCTTTTTCGCAAACTTGTTGGCCAGATCCTGGGTTTTTTCCGTGTTTGAATCACGTAGTAATGTGGTACCACACTGAGGCAGTCAATTAAACCTGGTTTCGATCAATATTTTAGAGGATAACACCGGTTAGGTCTGGGTTAGGTCTGGGATATGCGCGCATCTGGCTTACACTTTCGCCATTTTCGCAGACTTGTTGGCCAGATCCTGGGTTTTTTTCGTGTTTGAATCACGTAGTAACGTTGTACCACACTGAGGCAGTCAATTAAACCTGGTTTCGATCAATATTTTAGAGGATAACACCGGTTAGGTCTGGGTTAGGTCTGGGTTATGCCCGCATCTGGCTCATGATTTTGCCTTCTTCGCATACTTGTTGGCCAGATCCTGGGGTTTTTTCGTGTTTGAATCACGTAGTAATGTGGTAACACACTGAACCAGCCAATTAAACCTGGTTCCGATCAATATTTTAGAGGATAACACCGGTTAGGTCTGGGTTAGGTCTGGGTTATGCCCGCATCTGGCTCATGATTTCGCCTTTTTCGCAAACTTGTTGGCCAGATCCTGGGTTTTTTCCGTGTTTGAATCACGTAGTAATGTTGTAGCACACTGAAGCAGTCAATTAAACCTGGTTTCGATCAATATCTTAGAGGATAACACCGGTTAGGTCTGGGTTAGGTTTGGGTTATGCCCGCATCTGGCTCATGATTTTGCCTTCTTCACATACTTGTTGGCCAGATCCTGGGTTTTTTTCGTGTTTGAATCACGTAGTAATGTGGTAGCATACTGAAGCAGTCAATTAAACCTGGTTTCGATCAATATTTCAGAGGATAACACCGGTTAGGTCTGGGTTAGGTTTGGGTTATGCCCGCATCTGGCTCATGATTTTGCCTTCTTCGCATACTTGTTGGCCAGATCCTGGGTTTTTTTCGTGTTTGAATCACGTAGTAATGTTGTACCACACTGAGGCAGTCAATTAAACCTGGTTTCGATCAATATTTCAGAGGATAACACCGGTTAGGTCTGGGTTAGGTCTGGGAAATGCGCAAATCTGGCTCATGATTTCGCCTTTTTCGCAAACTTGTTGGCCAGATCCTGGGTTTTTTCCGTGTTTGAATCACGTAGTAACGTGGTAATTCACTGAAACACTCAATTAAGCCTGGTTTCGATCAATATTTTAGAGGATAACACCGGTTAGGTCTGGGTTAGGTCTGGGTTATGCCCGCATCTGGCTCATGATTTTGCCTTCTTCGCATACTTGTTGGCCAGATCCTGGGTTTTTTCCGTGTTCGTATCACGTAGTAACGTGGTAATTCACTGAAACACTCAATTAAGCCTGGTTTCGATCAATATTTTAGAGGATAACACCGGTTAGGTCTGGGTTAGGTCTGGGATATGCGCGCATCTGGCTTATACTTTCGCCTTTTTCGCAAACTTTTTGGACAGATCCTGGGGTTTTTCCGTGTTTGAATCACGTAGTAATGTGGTAATACATTGAAGCAGTCAATTAAACCTGGTTTCGATCAATATTTTAGAGGATAACACCGGCTAGGACTGGGTTCGGTCCGGGAAATGCACGCATCTGGCTTATGATTTCGCCTTTTTCGCAAACTTGTTAACCAGATCCTGGGTTTTTTCCGTGTTTGTATCACGTAGTAATGTGGTAATTCACTGAAACACTCAATTAAACCTGGTTTCGATCAATATTTTAGAGGATAACACCGGTTAGGTCTGGGTTAGGTCTGGGATATGCGCGCATCTGGCTTATACTTTCGCCTTTTTCGCAAACTTGTTGGCCAGATCCTGGGTTTTTTCCGTGTTTGAATCACGTAGTAATGTTGTAATACACTGAAGCAGTCAATTAAACCTGGTTTCGATCAATATTTTAGAGGATAACACCGGTTAGGTCTGGGTTAGGTCTGGGATACGCGCGCATCTGGCTTATACTTTCGCCTTTTTCGCAAACTTGTTGGCCAGATCCTGGGTTTTTTCCGTGTTTGTATCACGTAGTAATGTGGTAACATAACGAAGCAGTCAATTAACCCTGGTTTCGATCAATATTTTGGAGGATGACACCGGTTAGGTGTGGGTTAGGTCTGGGTTATGCCCGCATCTGGCTCATGATTTTGCCTTCTTCGCATACTAGTTGGCCAGATCCTGGCTTTTTTTCGTGTTTGAATCACGTAGTAATGTGGTAACACACTGAAGCAGTCAATTAAACCTGGTTTCGATCAATATTTTAGAGGATGACACCGGTTAGGTCTGGGTTAGGTCTGGGATATGCGCGCATCTGGCTTATACTTTCTCCTTTTTCACAAACTTGTTGGCTAGATCCTGGGTTTTTTCGGGTTCGAATCACGTAGTAATGTGGTAACACACTGAAGTAGTCATTTAAACCTGGTTTCGATCAATATTTTAGAGGATAACACCGGTTAGGTCTGGGTTAGGTCTGGGATATGCGCGCATCTGGCTTATACTTTCGCCTTTTTCGCAAACTTGTTGGCCAGATCCTGGGTTTTTTCCGTGTTTGTATCACGTAGTAATGTGGTAATTCACTGAAACACTCAATTAAACCTGGTTTCGATCAATATTTTAGAGGATAACACCGGTTAGGTCTGGGTTAGGTCTGGGATATGCGCGCATCTGGCTTATACTTTCGCCTTTTTCGCAAACTTGCTGGCCAGATCCTGGGTTTTTTCCGTGTTTGAATCACGTAGTAATGTGGTACCACACTGAGGCAGTCAATTAAACCTGGTTTCGATCAATATTTTAGAGGATAACACCGGTTAGGTCTGGGTTAGGTCTGGGTTATGCCCGCATCTGGCTCATGATTTTGCCTTCCTCGCATACTTGTTGGCCAGATCCTGGGTTTTTTTCGTGTTTGAATCATGTAGTAATGTGGTAACACACTGAAGCAGTCAATTTAACCTGGTTTCGATCAATATTTTAGAGGATAACACCGGTTAGGTCTGGGTTAGGTCTGGGTTATGCCCGCATCTGGCTCATGATTTTGCCTTCCTCGCATACTTGTTGGCCAGATCCTGGGTTTTTTTCGTGTTTGAATCATGTAGTAATGTGGTAACACACAGAAGCAGTCAATTAAACCTCGTTTCGATCAATATTTTAGAGGATAACTCCGGTTAGGTCTGGGTTAGGTCTGGGTTATGCCCGCATCTGGCTCATGATTTTGCCTTCTTCGCATACTTGTTGGCCAGATCCTGGGTTTTTTCCGTCTTCGTATCACGTAGTAACGTGGTAATTCACTGAAACACTCAATTAAGCCTGGTTTCGATCAATATTTTAGAGGATAACACCGGTTAGGTCTGGGTTAGGTCTGGGATATGCGCGCATCTGGCTTATACTTTCGCCTTTTTCGCAAACTTTTTGGACAGATCCTGGGGTTTTTCCGTGTTTGAATCACGTAGTAATGTGGTAATACATTGAAGCAGTCAATTAAACCTGGTTTCGATCAATATTTTAGAGGATAACACCGGCTAGGACTGGGTTCGGTCCGGGAAATGCACGCATCTGGCTTATGATTTCGCCTTTTTCGCAAACTTGTTAACCAGATCCTGGGTTTTTTCCGTGTTTGAATCACGTAGTAATGTGGTACCACACTGAGGCAGTCAATTAAACCTGGTTTCGATCAATATTTTAGAGGATAACACCGGTTAGGTCTGGGGTAGGTCTGGGATATGCGCGCATCTGGCTTATACTTTCGCCTTTTTCGCAAACTTGTTGGCCAGATCCTGGGTTTTTTCCGTGTTTGAATCACGTAGTAATGTGGTAATACACTGAAGCAGTCAATTAAACCTGGTTTCGATCAATATTTTAGAGGATAACACCGGTTAGGTCTGGGTTAGGTCTGGGATACGCGCGCATCTGGCTTATACTTTCGCCTTTTTCGCAAACTTGTTGGCCAGATCCTGGGTTTTTTCCGTGTTTGTATCACGTAGTAATGTGGTAACATAACGAAGCAGTCAATTAACCCTGGTTTCGATCAATATTTTGGAGGATGACACCGGTTAGGTCTGGGTTAGGTCTGGGTTATGCCCGCATCTGGCTCATGATTTTGCCTTCTTCGCATACTAGTTGGCCAGATCCTGGCTTTTTTTCGTGTTTGAATCACGTAGTAATGTGGTAACACACTGAAGCAGTCAATTAAACCTGGTTTCGATCAATATTTTAGAGGATGACACCGGTTAGGTCTGGGTTAGGTCTGGGATATGCGCGCATCTGGCTTATACTTTCTCCTTTTTCACAAACTTGTTGGCTAGATCCTGGGTTTTTTCGGGTTCGAATCACGTAGTAATGTGGTAACACACTGAAGCAGTCATTTAAACCTGGTTTCGATCAATATTTTAGAGGATAACACCGGTTAGGTCTGGGTTAGGTCTGGGATATGCGCGCATCTGGCTTATACTTTCGCCTTTTTCGCAAACTTTTTGGACAGATCCTGGGGTTTTTCCGTGTTTGAATCACGTAGTCATGTGGTACCACACTGAGGTAGTCAATTAAACCTGGTTTCGATCAATATTTTAGAGGATGACACCGGTTAGGTCTGGGTTAGGTCTGGGATATGCGCGCATCTGGCTTATACTTTCTCCTTTTTCACAAACTTGTTGGCTAGATCCTGGGTTTTTTCGGGTTCGAATCACGTAGTAATGTGGTAACACACTGAAGCAGTCATTTAAACCTGGTTTCGATCAATATTTTAGAGGATAACACCGGTTAGGTCTGGGTTAGGTCTGGGATATGCGCGCATCTGGCTTATACTTTCGCCTTTTTCGCAAACTTTTTGGACAGATCCTGGGGTTTTTCCGTGTTTGAATCACGTAGTCATGTGGTACCACACTGAGGTAGTCAATTAAACCTGGTTTCGATCAATATTTTAGAGGATAACACCGGTTAGGTCTGGGTTAGGTCTGGGTTATGCCCGCATCTGGCTCATGATTTTGCCTTCTTCGCATACTTGTTGGCCAGATCCTTGGTTTTTTTCGTGTTTGAATCACGTAGTAATGTGGTAACACACTGAAGCAGTCAATTAAACCTGGTTTCGATCAATATTTTAGAGGATAACACCGGTTAGGTCTGGGTTAGGTCTGGGTTACGCCCGCATCTGGCTCATGATTTTGCCATCTTCGCATACTTGTTGGCCAGATCCTGGGTTTTTTTCGTGTTTGAATGATGTAGTAATGTGGTAACACACTGAAGCAGTCAATTAAACCTGGTTTCGATCAATATTTTAGAGGATAACACCGGTTAGGTCTGGGTTAGGTCTGGGTTATGCCCGCTTCTGGCTCATGATTTTGCCTTCTTCGCATACTTGTTGTCCAGATCCTGGGTTTTTTTCGTATTTGAATCACGTAGTAATGTTGTACCACACTGAGGCAGTCAATTAAACCTGGATTCGATCAATATTTCAGAGGATAACACCGGTTAGGTCTGGGTTAGGTCCGGGATATGCACGCACCTGGCTCATGATTTCGCCTTTTTCGCAAACTTGTTGGCCAGATCCTGGGTTTTTTCCGTGTTTGAATCACGTAGTAATGTGGTAATACACTGAAGCAGTCAATTAAACCTGGTTTCGATCAATATTTTAGAGGATAACACCGGTTAGGTCTGGGTTAGGTCTGGGATACGCGCGCATCTGGCTTATACTTTCGCCTTTTTCGCAAACTTGTTGGCCAGATCCTGGGTTTTTTCCGTGTTTGTATCACGTAGTAATGTGGTAACATAACGAAGCAGTCAATTAACCCTGGTTTCGATCAATATTTTGGAGGATGACACCGGTTAGGTCTGGGTTAGGTCTGGGTTATGCCCGCATCTGGCTCATGATTTTGCCTTCTTCGCATACTAGTTGGCCAGATCCTGGCTTTTTTTCGTGTTTGAATCACGTAGTAATGTGGTAACACACTGAAGCAGTCAATTAAACCTGGTTTCGATCAATATTTTAGAGGATGACACCGGTTAGGTCTGGGTTAGGTCTGGGATATGCGCGCATCTGGCTTATACTTT
Source organism: Colletes latitarsis (assembly GCF_051014445.1). Taxonomy (NCBI): domain Eukaryota; kingdom Metazoa; phylum Arthropoda; class Insecta; order Hymenoptera; family Colletidae; genus Colletes; species Colletes latitarsis. The sequence continues at coordinate 3,783,908 of NC_135145.1, read as the reverse complement.
CTCCTTTTTCACAAACTTGTTGGCTAGATCCTGGGTTTTTTCGGGTTCGAATCACGTAGTAATGTGGTAACACACTGAAGCAGTCATTTAAACCTGGTTTCGATCAATATTTTAGAGGATAACACCGGTTAGGTCTGGGTTAGGTCTGGGATATGCGCGCATCTGGCTTATACTTTCGCCTTTTTCGCAAACTTTTTGGACAGATCCTGGGGTTTTTCCGTGTTTGAATCACGTAGTCATGTGGTACCACACTGAGGTAGTCAATTAAACCTGGTTTCGATCAATATTTTAGAGGATAACACCGGTTAGGTCTGGGTTAGGTCTGGGTTATGCCCGCATCTGGCTCATGATTTTGCCTTCTTCGCATACTTGTTGGCCAGATCCTTGGTTTTTTTCGTGTTTGAATCACGTAGTAATGTGGTAACACACTGAAGCAGTCAATTAAACCTGGTTTCGATCAATATTTTAGAGGATAACACCGGTTAGGTCTGGGTTAGGTCTGGGTTACGCCCGCATCTGGCTCATGATTTTGCCATCTTCGCATACTTGTTGGCCAGATCCTGGGTTTTTTTCGTGTTTGAATGATGTAGTAATGTGGTAACACACTGAAGCAGTCAATTAAACCTGGTTTCGATCAATATTTTAGAGGATAACACCGGTTAGGTCTGGGTTAGGTCTGGGTTATTCCCGCTTCTGGCTCATGATTTTGCCTTCTTCGCATACTTGTTGTCCAGATCCTGGGTTTTTTTCGTATTTGAATCACGTAGTAATGTTGTACCACACTGAGGCAGTCAATTAAACCTGGATTCGATCAATATTTCAGAGGATAACACCGGTTAGGTCTGGGTTAGGTCCGGGATATGCACGCACCTGGCTCATGATTTCGCCTTTTTCGCAAACTTGTTGGCCAGATCCTGGGTTTTTTCCGTGTTTGAATCACGTAGTAATGTGGTAATACACTGAAGCAGTCAATTAAACCTGGTTTCGATCAATATTTTAGAGGATAACACCGGTTAGGTCTGGGTTAGGTCTGGGATATGCGCGCATCTGGCTTATACTTTCGCCTTTTTCGCAAACTTGTTGGCCAGATCCTGGGTTTTTTCCGTGTTTGTATCACGTAGTAATGTGGTAATTCACTGAAACACTCAATTAAACCTGGTTTCGATCAATATTTTAGAGGATAACACCGGTTAGGTCTGGGTTAGGTCTGGGATATGCGCGCATCTGGCTTATACTTTCGCCTTTTTCGCAAACTTGTTGGCCAGATCCTGGGTTTTCTCCGTGTTTGAATCACGTAGTAATGTGGTTCCACACTCAGGCAGTCAATTAAACCTGGTTTCGATCAATATTTTAGAGGATAACACCGGTTAGGTCTGGGTTAGGTCTGGGTTATGCCCGCATCTGGCTCATGATTTTGCCTTCCTCGCATACTTGTTGGCCAGATCCTGGGTTTTTTTCGTGTTTGAATCATGTAGTAATGTGGTAACACGCAGAAGCAGTCAATTAAACCTGGTTTCGATCAATATTTTAGAGGATAACACCGGTTAGGTCTGGGTTAGGTCTGGGTTATGCCCGCATCTGGCTCATGATTTTGCCTTCTTCGCATACTTGTTGGCCAGATCCTGGGTTTTTTTCGTGTTTGAATCACGTAGTAAGGTGGTAACACACTGAAGCAGTCAATTAAACCTGGTTTCGATCAATTTTTTTAGGGGATGACACCGGTTAGGTCTGGGTTAGGTCTGGGTTATGCCCGCATCTGGCTCATGATTTTGCCTTCTTCGCATACTTGTTGGTCAGATCCTGGATTTTTTTCGTGTTTGAATCACGTAGTAATGTGGTAACACACTGAGGCAGTCAATTTAACCTGGTTTCGATCAATATTTTAGAGGATAACACCGGTTAGGTCTGGGTTAGGTCTGGGATACGCGCGCATCTGGCTTATACTTTCGCCTTTTTCGCAAACTTGTTGGCCAGATCCTGGGTTTTTTCCGTGTTTGTATCACGTAGTAATGTGGTAATTCACTGAAACACTCAATTAAACTGGTTTCGATCAATATTTTAGAGGATAACACCGGTTAGGTCTGGGTTAGGTCTGGGATATGCGCGCATCTGGCTTATACTTTCGCCTTTTTCGCAAACTTGTTGGCCAGATCCTGGGTTTTCTCCGTGTTTGAATCACGTAGTAATGTGGTTCCACACTGAGGCAGTCAATTAAACCTGGTTTCGATCAATATTTTAGAGGATAACACCGGTTAGGTCTGGGTTAGGTCTGGGTTATGCCCGCATCTGGCTCATGATTTTGCCTTCCTCGCATACTTGTTGGCCAGATCCTGGGTTTTTTTCGTGTTTGAATCATGTAGTAATGTGGTAACACACAGAAGCAGTCAATTAAACCTGGTTTCGATCAATATTTTAGAGGATAACACCGGTTAGGTCTGGGTTAGGTCTGGGATATGCCCGCATCTGGCTCATGATTTTGCCTTCTTCGCATACTTGTTGGCCAGATCCTGGGTTTTTTTCGTGTTTGAATCACGTAGTAATGTGGTAACACACTGAAGCAGTCAATTAAACCTGGTTTCGATCAATTTTTTTAGGGGATGACACCGGTTAGGTCTGGGTTAGGTCTGGGTTATGCCCGCATCTGGCTCATGATTTTGCCTTCTTCGCATACTTGTTGGTCAGATCCTGGATTTTTTTCGTGTTTGAATCACGTAGTAATGTGGTAACACACTGAAGCAGTCAATTTAACCTGGTTTCGATCAATATTTTGGAGGATGACACCGGTTAGGTCTGGGTTAGGTCTGGGTTATGCCCGCATCTGGCTCATGATTTTGCCTTCTTCGCATACTTGTTGGTCAGATCCTGGATTTTTTTCGTGTTTGAATCACGTAGTAATGTGGTAACACACTGAAGCAGTCAATTTAACCTGGTTTCGATCAATATTTTGGAGGATGACACCGGTTAGGTCTGGGTTAGGTCTGGGTTATGCCCGCATCTGGCTCATGATTTTGCCTTCTTCGCATACTTGTTGGTCAGATCCTGGATTTTTTTCGTGTTTGAATCACGTAGTAATGTGGTAACACACTGAAGCAGTCAATTTAACCTGGTTTCGATCAATATTTTAGAGGATAACACCGGTTAGGTCTGGGTTAGGTCTGGGTTATGCCCGCATCTGGCTCATGATTTTGCCTTCTTCGCATACTTGTTGGCCAGATCCTGGGTTTTTTTCGTGTTTGAATCACGTAGTAATGTGGTAACACACTGAAGCAGTCAATTAAACCTGGTTTCGATCAATTCTTTTAGGGGATGACACCGGTTAGGTCTGGGTTAGGTCTGGGTTATGCCCGCATCTGGCTCATGATTTTGCCTTCTTCGCATACTTGTTGGTCAGATCCTGGATTTTTTTCGTGTTTGAATCACGTAGTAATGTGGTAACACACTGAAGCAGTCAATTTAACCTGGTTTCGATCAATATTTTAGAGGATAACACCGGTTAGGTCTGCGTTAGGTCTGGGATACGCGCGCATCTGGCTTATACTTTCGCCTTTTTCGCAAACTTGTTGGCCAGATCCTGGGTTTTTTCCGTGTTTGTATCACGTAGTAATGTGGTAACATAACGAAGCAGTCAATTAACCCTGGTTTCGATCAATATTTTGGAGGATGACACCGGTTAGGTCTGGGTTAGGTCTGGGTTATGCCCGCATCTGGCTCATGATTTTGACTTCTTCGCATACTTGTTGGCCAGATCCTGGGTTTTTTTCGTGTTTGAATCACGTAGTAATGTGGTAACACACTGAAGCCGTCAATTAAACCTGGTTTCGATCAATATTTTAGAGGATGACACCGGTTACGTCTGGGTTAGGTCTGGGATATGCGCGCATCTGGCTCATGATTTTGCCTTCCTCGCATACTTGTTGGCCAGATCCTGGGTTTTTTCCGTGTTTGAATCACGTAGAAAAGTGGTACCACACTGAGGCAGTCAATTAAACCTGGTTTCGATCAATATTTTAGAGGATAACACCGGTTAGGTCTGGGTTAGGTCTGGGTTAGGTCTGGGTTATGCCCGCATCTGGCTCATGATTTTGCCTTCCTCGCATACTTGTTGGCCAGATCCTGGGTTTTTTTCGTGTTTGAATCATGTAGTAATGTGGTAACACACAGAAGCAGTCAATTAAACCTGGTTTCGATCAATATTTTAGAGGATAACACCGGTTAGGTCTGGGTTAGGTCTGGGATATGCGCGCATCTGGCTTATACTTTCGCCTTTTTCGCAAACTTGTTGGCCAGATGCTGGGTTTTTTCCGTGTTTGAATCACGTAGTAATGTGGTACCACACTGAGGCAGTCAATTAAACCTGGTTTCGATCAATATTTTAGAGGATAACACCGGTTAGGTCTGGGTTAGGTCTGGGTTAGGTCTGGGATATGCGCGCATCTGGCTTATACTTTCGCCTTTTTCGCAAACTTGTTGGCCAGATCCAGGGTTTTTTCCGTGTTTGAATCGCGTAGTAATGTGGTAATTCACTGAAGCAGTCAATTAAACCTGGTTTCGATCAATATTTTAGAGGATTTCACTGGTTAGGTCTGGGTTAGGTCTGGGTTATGCCCGCATCTGGCTCATGATTTTGCCTTCTTCGCATACTTGTTGGCCAGATCCGGTTTTTTTTGTGTTTGAATCACGTAGTAATGTGGTAACACACTGAAGCAGTCAACTAAACCTGGTTTCGTTCAATATTTTAGAGGATAACACCGGTTAGGTCTGGGTTAGGTCTGGGATATGCGCGCATCTGGCTTATACTTTCGCCTTTTTCGCAAACTTGTTGGCCAGATCCTGGGTTTTTTCCGTGTTTGAATCACGTAGTAAAGTGGTACCACACTGAGGCAGTCAATTAAACCTGGTTTCGATCAATATTTTAGAGGATAACACCGGTTAGGTCTGGGTTAGGTCTGGGTTAGGTCTGGGTTATGCCCGCATCTGGCTCATGATTTTGCCTTCCTCGCATACTTGTTGGCCAGATCCTGGGTTTTTTTCGTGTTTGAATCATGTAGTAATGTGGTAACACACAGAAGCAGTCAATTAAACCTGGTTTCGATCAATATTTTAGAGGATAACACCGGTTAGGTCTGGGTTAGGTCTGGGATATGCCTGCATCTGGCTCATGATTTCGCCTTTTTCGCAAACTTGTTGGCCAGATCCTGGGTTTTTTCCGTGTTTGAATCACGTAGTAATGTGGTACCACACTGAGGCAGTCAATTAAACCTGGTTTCGATCAATATTTTAGAGGATAACACCGGTTAGGTCTGGGTTAGGTCTGGGTTATGCCCGCATCTGGCTCATGATTTTGCCTTCCTCGCATACTTGTTGGCCAGATCCTGGGTTTTTTTCGTGTTTGAATCATGTAGTAATGTGGTAACACACAGAAGCAGTCAATTAAACCTGGTTTCGATCAATATTTTAGAGGATAACACCGGTTAGGTCTGGGTTAGGTCTGGGTTATGCCCGCATCTGGCTCATGATTTTGCCTTCTTCGCATACTTGTTGGCCAGATCCTGGGTTTTTTTCGTGTTTGAATCACGTAGTAATGTGGTAACACACTGAAGCAGTCAATTAAACCTGGTTTCGATCAATTTTTTTAGGGGATGACACCGGTTAGGTCTGGGTTAGGTCTGGGTTATGCCCGCATCTGGCTCATGATTTTGCCTTCTTCGCATACTTGTTGGTCAGATCCTGGATTTTTTTCGTGTTTGAATCACGTAGTAATGTGGTAACACACTGAAGCAGTCAATTTAACCTGGTTTCGATCAATATTTTAGAGGATAACACCGGTTAGGTCTGGGTTAGGTCTGGGTTATGCCCGCATCTGGCTCATGATTTTGCCTTCTTCGCATACTTGTTGGCCAGATCCTGGGTTTTTTTCGTGTTTGAATCACGTAGTAATGTGGTAACACACTGAAGCAGTCAATTAAACCTGGTTTCGATCAATTCTTTTAGGGGATGACACCGGTTAGGTCTGGGTTAGGTCTGGGTTATGCCCGCATCTGGCTCATGATTTTGCCTTCTTCGCATACTTGTTGGTCAGATCCTGGATTTTTTTTGTGTTTGAATCACGTAGTAATGTGGTAACACACTGAAGCAGTCAATTTAACCTGGTTTCGATCAATATTTTAGAGGATAACACCGGTTAGGTCTGGGTTAGGTCTGGGTTATGCCCGCATCTGGCTCATGATTTTGCCTTCTTCGCATACTTGTTGGCCAGATCCTGGGTTTTTTTCGTGTTTGAATCACGTAGTAATGTGGTAACACACTGAAGCAGTCAATTTAACCTGGTTTCGATCAATATTTTAGAGGATAACACCGGTTAGGTCTGGGTTAGGTCTGGGATACGCGCGCATCTGGCTTATACTTTCGCCATTTTCGCAAACTTGTTGGCCAGATCCTGGGTTTTTTCCGTGTTTGTATCACGTAGTAATGTGGTAACATAACGAAGCAGTCAATTAACCCTGGTTTCGATCAATATTTTGGAGGATGACACCGGTTAGGTCTGGGTTAGGTCTGGGTTATGCCCGCATCTGGCTCATGATTTTGCCTTCTTCGCATACTTGTTGGCCAGATCCTGGGTTTTTTTCGTGTTTGAATCACGTAGTAATGTGGTAACACACTGAAGCCGTCAATTAAACCTGGTTTCGATCAATATTTTAGAGGATGACACCGGTTAGGTCTGGGTTAGGTCTGGGATATGCGCGCATCTGGCTTATACTTTCTCCTTTTTCGCAAACTTGTTGGCTAGATCCTGGGTTTTTTCGGGTTCGAATCACGTAGTAATGTGGTAACACACTCAAGCAGTCATTTATACCTGGTTTCGATCAATATTTTAGAGGATAACACAGGTTAGGTCTGGGTTAGGTCTGGGATATGCGCGCATCTGGCTTATACTTTCGCCTTTTTCGCAAACTTTTTGGCCAGATCCTGGGTTTTTTCCGTGTTTGAATCACGTAGTAATGTGGTACCACACTGAGGTAGTCAATTAAACCTGGTTTCGATCAATATTTCAGAGGATAACACCGGTTAGGTCTGGGTTAGGTCTGGGTTATGCCCGCATCTGGCTCATGATTTTGCCTTCTTCGCATACTTGTTGGCCAGATCCTTGGTTTTTTTCGTGTTTGAATCACGTAGTAATGTGGTAACACACTGAAGCAGTCAATTAAACCTGGTTTCGATCAATATTTTAGAGGATAACACCGGTTAGGTCTGGGTTAGGTCTGGGATATGCGCGCATCTGGCTTATACTTTCTCCTTTTTCGCAAACTTGTTGGCTAGATCCTGGGTTTTTTCGGGTTCGAATCACGTAGTAATGTGGTAACACACTGAAGCAGTCATTTAAACCTGGTTTCGATCAATATTTTAGAGGATAACACCGGTTAGGTCTGGGTTAGGTCTGGGATATGCGCGCATCTGGCTTATACTTTCGCCTTTTTCGCAAACTTTTTGGACAGATCCTGGGTTTTTTCCGTGTTTGAATCACGTAGTCATGTGGTACCACACTGAGGTAGTCAATTAAACCTGGTTTCGATCAATATTTTAGAGGATAACACCGGTTAGGTCTGGGTTAGGTCTGGGTTATGCCCGCATCTGGCTCATGATTTTGCCTTCTTCGCATACTTGTTGGCCAGATCCTTGGTTTTTTTCGTGTTTGAATCACGTAGTAATGTGGTAACACACTGAAGCAGTCAATTAAACCTGGTTTCGATCAATATCTTAGAGGATAACACCGGTTAGGTCTGGGTTAGGTCTGGGTTACGCCCGCATCTGGCTCATGATTTTGCCATCTTCGCATACTTGTTGGCCAGATCCTGGGTTTTTTTCGTGTTTGAATGATGTAGTAATGTGGTAACACACTGAAGCAGTCAATTAAACCTGGTTTCGATCAATATTTTAGAGGATAACACCGGTTAGGTCTGGGTTAGGTCTGGGTTATGCCCGCTTCTGGCTCATGATTTTGCCTTCTTCGCATACTTGTTGGCCAGATCCTGGGTTTTTTTCGTATTTGAATCACGTAGTAATGTTGTACCACACTGAGGCAGTCAATTAAACCTGGTTTCGATCAATATTTCAGAGGATAACACCGGTTAGGTCTGGGTTAGGTCCGGGATATGCACGCACCTGGCTCATGATTTTGCCTTCTTCGCATACTTGTTGGCCAGATCCTTGGTTTTTTTCGTGTTTGAATCACGTAGTAATGTGGTAACACACTGAAGCAGTCAATTAAACCTGGTTTCGATCAATATTTTAGAGGATAACACCGGTTAGGTCTGGGTTAGGTCTGGGTTACGCCCGCATCTGGCTCATGATTTTGCCATCTTCGCATACTTGTTGGCCAGATTCTGGGTTTTTTTCGTGTTTGAATGATGTAGTAAAGTGGTAACACACTGAAGCAGTCAATTAAACCTGGTTTCGATCAATATTTTAGAGGATAACACCGGTTAGGTCTGGGTTAGGTCTGGGTTATGCCCGCTTCTGGCTCATGATTTTGCCTTCTTCGCATACTTGTTGGCCAGATCCTGGGTTTTTTTCGTATTTGAATCACGTAGTAATGTTGTACCACACAGAGGCAGTCAATTAAACCTGGTTTCGATCAATATTTCAGAGGATAACACCGGTTAGGTCTGGGTTAGGTCCGGGATATGCACGCACCTGGCTCATGATTTCGCCTTTTTCGCAAACTTGTTGGCCAGATCCTGGGTTTTTTCCGTGTTTGAATCACGTAGTAATATGGTAATACACTGAAGCAGTCAATTAAACCTGGTTTCGATCAATATTTTAGAGGATCACACCGGTTAGGTCTGGGTTAGGTCTGGGATATTGCGCGCATCTGGCTTATACTTCTTCTTTTTCGCAAACTTGTTGGCCAGATCCTGGGTTTTTTCCGTGTTTGTATCACGTAGTAATGTGGTAATTCACTGAAACACTCAATTAAACCTGGTTTCGATCAATATTTTAGAGGATAACACCGGTTAGGTCTGGGTTAGGTCTGGGATATGCGCGCATCTGGCTTATACTTTCGCCTTTTTCGCAAACTTGTTGGCCAGATCCTGGGTTTTTTCCGTGTTTGAATCACGTAGTAATGTGGTACCACACTGAGGCAGTCAATTAAACCTGGTTTCGATCAATATTTTAGAGGATAACACCGGTTAGGTCTGGGTTAGGTCTGGGTTAGGTCTGGGTTATGCCCGCATCTGGCTCATGATTTTGCCTTCCTCGCATACTTGTTGGCCAGATCCTGGGTTTTTTCCGTGTTTGAATCACGTAGTAAAGTGGTACCACACTGAGGCAGTCAATTAAACCTGGTTTCGATCAATATTTTAGAGGATAACACCGGTTAGGTCTGGGTTAGGTCTGGGTTAGGTCTGGGTTATGCCCGCATCTGGCTCATGATTTTGCCTTCCTCGCATACTTGTTGGCCAGATCCTGGGTTTTTTTCGTGTTTGAATCATGTAGTAATGTGGTAACACACAGAAGCAGTCAATTAAACCTGGTTTCGATCAATATTTTAGAGGATAACACCGGTTAGGTCTGGGTTAGGTCTGGGATATGCGCGCATCTGGCTTATACTTTCGCCTTTTTCGCAAACTTGTTGGCCAGATCCTGGGTTTTTTCCGTGTTTGAATCACGTAGTAATGTGGTACCACACTGAGGCAGTCAATTAAACCTGGTTTCGATCAATATTTTAGAGGATAACACCGGTTAGGTCTGGGTTAGGTCTGGGTTAGGTCAGGGATATGCGCGCATCTGGCTTATACTTTCGCCTTTTTCGCGAACTTGTTGGCCAGATCCAGGGTTTTTTCCGTGTTTGAATCGCGTAGTAATGTGGTAATTCACTGAAGCAGTCAATGAAACCTGGTTTCGATCAATATTTTAGAGGATTTCACTGGTTAGGTCTGGGTTAGGTCTGGGTTATGCCCGCACCTGGCTCATGATATTGCCTTCTTCGCATACTTGTTGGCCAGATCCGGTTTTTTTTGTGTTTGAATCAAGTAGTAATGTGGTAACACACTGAAGCAGTCAACTAAACCTGGTTTCGATCAATATTTTAGAGGATAACACCGGTTAGGTCTGGGTTAGGTCTGGGATATGCGCGCATCTGGCTTATACTTTCGCCTTTTTCGCAAACTTGTTGACCAGATCCTGGGTTTTTTCCGTGTTTGAATAACGTAGTAATGTGGTACCACACTGAGGCAGTCAATTAAACCTGGTTTCGATCAATATTTTAGAGGATAACACCGGTTAGGTCTGGGTTAGGTCTGGGTTAGGTCTGGGATATGCGCGCATCTGGCTTATACTTTCGCCTTTTTCGCAAACTTGTTGGCCAGTTCCTGGGTTTTCTCCGTGTTTGAATCACGTAGTAATGTGGTAACACAATGAAGCAGTCAATTAACCCTGGTTTCGATCAATATTTTGGAGGATAACACCGGTTAGGTCTGGGTTAGGTCTGGGTTATGCCCGCATCTGGCTCATGATTTTGCCTTCTTCGCAAACTTGTTGGCCAGATCCTGGGTTTTTTCCGTGTTTGAATCACGTAGTAATGTGGTAATACACTGAAGCAGTCAATTAAACCTGGTTTCGATCAATATTTTAGAGGATAACACAGGTTAGGTCTGGGTTAGGTCTGGGTTATGCCTGCATCTGGCTCATGATTTTGCCTTCTTCGCATACTTGTTGGCCAGATCCTGGGTTTTTTTCGTGTTTGAATCACGTACTAATGTGGTAACACACTGAAGCAGTCAATTAAACCTGGTTTCGATCAATATTTTAGAGGATAACACCGGTTAGGTCTGGGTTAGGTCCGGGAAATGCACGCATCTGGCTTATGATTTCGCCTTTTTCGCAAACTTGTTGACCAGATCCTGGGTTTTTTCCGTGTTTGAATCACGTAGTAATGTGGTACCACACTGAGGCAGTCAATTAAACCTGGTTTCGATCAATATTTTAGAGGATAACACCGGTTAGGTCTGGGTTAGGTCTGGGATATGCGCGCATCTGGCTTACACTTTCGCCATTTTCGCAAACTTGTTGGCCAGATCCTGGGTTTTTTTCGTGTTTGAATCACGTAGTAATGTTGTACCAGACTGAGGCAGTCAATTAAACCTGGTTTCGATCATTATTTCAGAGGATAACACCGGTTAGGGCTGGGTTAGGTCCGGGAAATGCACGCATCTGGCTCATGATTTCGCCTTTTTCGCAAACTTGTTGGCCAGATCCTGGGTTTTTTCCGTGTTTGAATCACGTTGTAATGTGGTAATTCACTGAAGCAGTCAATTAAACCTGGTTTCGATCAATATTTTAGAGGATAACACCGGTTAGGTCTGGGTTAGGTCTGGGCTATGCCCGCATCTGGCTCATGATTTCGCCTTTTTCGCAAACTTGTTGGCCAGATCCTGGGTTTTTTCCGTGTTTGAATCACGTAGTAATGTGGTAATTCACTGAAACACTCAATTAAACCTGGTTTCGATCAATATTTTAGAGGATAACACCGGTTAGGTCTGGGTTAGGTCTGGGATATGCGCGGATCTGGCTTATACTTTCGCCTTTTTCGCAAACTTGTTCGCCAGATCCTGGGTTTTTTCCGTGTTTGAATCACGTAGTAATGTGGTAATACACTGAAGCAGTCAATTAAACCTGGTTTCGATCAATATTTTAGAGGATAACACCGGTAAGGTCTGGGTTAGGTCCGGGAAATGCACGCATCTGGCTTATGATTTCGCCTTTTTCGCAAACTTGTTGACCAGATCCTGGGTTTTTCCGTGTTTGAATCACGTAGTAATGTGGTACCACACTGTGGCAGTCAATTAAACCTGGTTTCGATCAATATTTTAGAGGATAACACCAGTTAGGTCTGGGTTAGGTCTGGGATATGCGCGCATCTGGCTTTCACTTTTGTCATTTTCGCAAACTTGTTGGCCAGATCCTGGGTTTTTTTCGTGTGTGAATCACGTAGTAATGTTGTACCAGACTGAGGCAGTCAATTAAACCTGGTTTCGATCAATATTTCAGAGGATAACACCGGCTAGGTCTGGGTTAGGTACGGGAAATGCACGCATCTGGCTCATGATTTCGCCTTTTTCGCAAACTTGTTGGCCAGATCCTGGGTTTTTTCCGTGTTTGAATCACGTAGTAATGTGGTAACACACTGAAGCAGTCAATTAAACCTGGTTTCGATCAATTTTTTTAGAGGATAACACCGGTTAGGTCTGGGTTAGGTCTGGGTTATGCCCGCATCTGGCTCATGATTTTGCCTTCTTCGTATACTTGTTCGCCAGATACTGGGTTTTTTTCGTGTTTGAATCACGTAGTAATGTGGTAACACACTGAAGCAGTCAATTTAACCTGGTTTCGATCAATATTTTAGAGGATAACACCGGTTATGTCTGGGTTAGGTCTGGGATACGCGCGCATCTGGCTTATACTTTCGCCTTTTTCGCAAACTTGTTGGCCAGTTCCTGGGTTTTCTCCGTGTTTGAATCACGTAGTAATGTGGTAACACAATGAAGCAGTCAATTAACCCTGGTTTCGATCAATATTTTGGAGGATAACACCGGTTAGGTCTGGGTTAGGTCTGGGTTATGCCCGCATCTGGCTCATGATTTTGCCTTTTTCGCAAACTTGTTGGCCAGATCCTGGGTTTTTTCCGTGTTTGAATCACGTAGTAATGTGGTAATACACTGAAGCAGTCAATTAAACCTGGTTTCGATCAATATTTTAGAGGATTACACCGGTTAGGTCTGGGTTAGGTCCGGGAAATGCACGCATCTGGCTTATGATTTCGCCTTTTTCGCAAACTTGTTGGCCAGATCCTGGGGGTTTTTCGTGTTTGAATCACGTAGTAATGTGGTAACACACTGAAGCAGTCAATTAAATCTGGTTCCGATCAATATTTTAGAGGATAACACCGGTTAGGTCTGGGTTAGGTCTGGGTTAGGTCTGGGTTATGCCCGCATCTGGCTCATGATTTTGCCTTCTTCGCATACTTGTTGGCCAGATCCTGGGGTTTTTTCGTGTTTGAATCACGTAGTAATGTGGTAACACACTGAAGCAGTCAATTAAACCTGGTTCCGATCAATATTTTAGAGGATAACACCGGTTAGGTCTGGGTTAGGTCTGGGTTATGCCCGCATCTGGCTCATGATTTTGCCTTCTTCGCATACTTGTTGGCCAGATCCTGGGTTTTTTTCGTGTTTGAATCACGTAGTAATGTGGTAACACACCGAAGCAGTCAATTAAACCTGGTTTCGATCAATATTTTAGAGGATAACACCGGTTAGGTCTGGGTTAGGTCTGGGATATGCGCGCATCTGGCTTATACTTTCGCCTTTTTCGCAAACTTGTTGGCCAGATCCTCGGTTTTTTCCGTGTTTGAATCACGTAGTAATGTGGTAACACACTGAAGCAGTCAATTAAACCTGGTTTCGATCAATATTTTAGAGGATAACACCGGTTAGGTCTGGGTTAGGTCCGGGAAATGCACGCATCTGGCTTATGATTTCGCCTTTTTCGCAAACTTGTTGACCAGATCCTGGGTTTTTTCCGTGTTTGAATCACGTAGTAATGTGGTACCACACTGAGGCAGTCAATTAAACCTGGTTTCGATCAATATTTTAGAGGATAACACCGGTTAGGTCTGGGTTAGGTCCGGGAAATTCACGCATCTGGCTTATACTTTCGCCTTTTTCGCAAACTTGTTGGCCAGATCCTCGGTTTTTTCCGTGTTTGAATCACGTAGCAATGTGGTAACACACTGAAGCAGTCAATTAAACCTGGTTTCGATCAATATTTTAGAGGATAACACCGGATAGGTCTGGGTTAGGTCTGAGTTATGCCCGCATCTGGCTCATGATTTTGCCTTTTTCGCAAACTTGTTGGCCAGATCCTGGGTTTTTTCCGTGTTTGAATCACGTAGTAATGTGGTAACACACTGAAGCAGTCAATTAAACCTGGTTCCGATCAATATTTTAGAGGATAACACCGGTTAGGTCTGGGTTAGGTCTGGGTTATGCCCGCATCTGGCTCATGATTTTGCCTTCTTCGCATACTTGTTGGCCAGATCCTGGGGTTTTTTCGTGTTTGAATCACGTAGTAATGTGGTAACACACTGAAGCAGTCAATTAAACCTGGTTCCGATCAATATTTTAGAGGATAACACCGGTTAGGTCTGGGTTAGGTCTGGGTTATGCCCGCATCTGGCTCATGATTTTGCCTTCTTCGCAAACTTGTTGGCCAGATCCTGGGTTTTTTTCGTGTTTGAATCACGTAGTAATGTTGTACCACACTGAGGCAGTCAATTAAACCTGGTTTCGATGAATATTTCAGAGGATAACACCGGTTAGGTCTGGGTTAGGTCCGGGAAATGCACGCATCTGGTTCATGATTTCGCCATCTTCGCATACTTGTTGGCCAGATCCTGGGTTTTTTCCGTGTTTGAATCACGTTTAATGTGGTAACACACTGAAGCAGTCAATTAAACCTGGTTTCGATCAATATTTTAGAGGATAACACCGGTTAGGTCTGGGCTAGGTCTGAGTTATGCCCGCATCTGGCTCATGATTTTGCCTTCTTCGCATACTTGTTGGCCAGATCCGGGGTTTTTTTCGTGTTTGAATCACGTAGTAATGTGGAAACACACTGAAGCAGTCAATTAAATCTGGTTCCGATCAATATTTTAGAGGATAACACCGGTTAGGTCTGGGTTAGGTCTGGGTTATGCCCGCATCTGGCTCATGATTTTGCCTTCTTCGCATACTTGATGGCCAGATCCTGGGTTTTTTTCGTGTTTGAATCACGTAGTAATGTGGTAACACACCGAAGCAGTCAATTAAACCTGGCTTCGATCAATATTTTAGAGGATAACACCGGTTAGGTCTGGGTTAGGTCTGGGATATGCGCGCATCTGGCTTATACTTTCGCCTTTTTCGCAAACTTGTTGGCCAGATCCTGGGTTTTTTCCGTGTTTGAATCACGAAGTAATGTGGTAATTCACTGAAGCAGTCAATTAAACCTGGTTTCGATCAATATTTTAGAGGATAACACCGGTTAGGTCTGGGCTAGGTCTGAGTTATGCCCGCATCTGGCTCATGATTTTGCCTTCTTCGCATACTTGTTGGCCAGATCCGGGGTTCTTTTCGTGTTTGAATCACGTAGTAATGTGGAAACACACTGAAGCAGTCAATTAAATCTGGTTCCGATCAATATTTTAGAGGATAACACCGGTTAGGTCTGGGTTAGGTCTGGGTTAGGTCTGGGTTATGCCCGCATCTGGCTCATGATTTTGCCTTCTTCGCATACTTGTTGGCCAGATCCTTGGGTTTTTTCGTGTTTGAATCACGTAGTAATGTGGTAACACACTGAAGCAGTCAATTAAACCTGGTTCCGATCAATATTTTAGAGGATAACACCGGTTAGGTCTGGGTTAGGTCTGGGTTATGCCCGCATCTGGCTCATGATTTTGCCTTCTTCGCATACTTGATGGCCAGATCCTGGGTTTTTTTCGTGTTTGAATCACGTAGTAATGTGGTAACACACCGAAGCAGTCAATTAAACCTGGCTTCGATCAATATTTTAGAGGATAACACCGGTTAGGTCTGGGTTAGGTCTGGGATATGCGCGCATCTGGCTTATACTTTCGCCTTTTTCGCAAACTTGTTGGCCAGATCCTGGGTTTTTTCCGTGTTTGAATCACGAAGTAATGTGGTAATTCACTGAAGCAGTCAATTAAACCTGGTTTCGATCAATATTTTAGAGGATAACACCGGTTAGGTCTGGGCTAGGTCTGAGTTATGCCCGCATCTGGCTCATGATTTTGCCTTCTTCGCATACTTGTTGGCCAGATCCGGGGTTTTTTTCGTGTTTGAATCACGTAGTAATGTGGAAACACACTGAAGCAGTCAATTAAATCTGGTTCCGATCAATATTTTAGAGGATAACACCGGTTAGGTCTGGGTTAGGTCTGGGTTAGGTCTGGGTTATGCCCGCATCTGGCTCATGATTTTGCCTTCTTCGCATACTTGTTGGCCAGATCCTTGGGTTTTTTCGTGTTTGAATCACGTAGTAATGTGGTAACACACTGAAGCAGTCAATTAAACCTGGTTCCGATCAATATTTTAGAGGATAACACCGGTTAGGTCTGGGTTAGGTCTGGGTTATGCCCGCATCTGGCTCATGATTTTGCCTTCTTCGCATACTTGATGGCCAGATCCTGGGTTTTTTTCGTGTTTGAATCACGTAGTAATGTGGTAACACACCGAAGCAGTCAATTAAACCTGGCTTCGATCAATATTTTAGAGGATAACACCGGTTAGGTCTGGGTTAGGTCTGGGATATGCGCGCATCTGGCTTATACTTTCGCCTTTTTCGCAAACTTGTTGGCCAGATCCTGGGTTTTTTCCGTGTTTGAATCACGAAGTAATGTGGTAATTCACTGAACCAGTCAATTAAACCTGGTTTCGATCAATATTTTAGAGGATAACACCGGTTAGGTCCGGGTTAGGTCTGGGTTATGCCCGCATCTGGCTCATGATTTTGCCTTCTTCGCATACCTGTTGGCCAGATCCTGGGTTTTTTTCGTGTTTGAATCACGTAGTAATGTGGTAACACACTGAAGCAGTCAATTAAACCTGGTTTCGATGAATATTTTAGAGGATAACACCGGTTAGGTCTGGGTTAGGTCTGAGTTATGCCCGCATCTGGCTCATGATTTTGCCTTCTTCGCATACTTGTTGGCCAGATCCTGGGTTTTTTTCGTGTTTGAATCACGTAGTAATGTGGTAACACACTGAAGCAGTCAATTAAACCTGGTTTCGATCAATTTTTTTAGGGGATGACACCGGTTAGGTCTGGGTTAGGTCTGGGTTATGCCCGCATCTGGCTCATGATTTAGCCTTCTTCGCATACTTGTTGGCCAGATCCGGGGTTTTTTTCGTGTTTGAATCACGTTGTAATTTGGTAACACACTGAAGCAGTCAATTAAACCTGGTTTCGATCAATATTTTAGAGGGTAACACCGGTAAGGTCTGGGTTAGGTCCGGGAAATGCTCGCATCTGGCTTATGATTTCGCCTTTTTCGCAAACTTGTTGACCAGATCCTGGGTTTTTCCGTGTTTGAATCACGTAGTAATGTGGTACCACACTGTGGCAGTCAATTAAACCTGGTTTCGATCAATATTTTAGAGGATAACACCAGTTAGGTCTGGGTTAGGTCTGGGATATGCGCGCATCTGGCTTACACTTTTGTCATTTTCGCAAACTTGTTGGCCAGATCCTGGGTTTTTTTTGTGTTTGAATCACGTAGTAATGTTGTACCACACAGAGGCAGTCAATTAAACCTGGTTTCGATCAATATTTCAGAGGATAACACCGGTTAGGTCTGGGTTAGGTCCGGGAAATGCACGCATCAGGCTCATGATTTCGCCTTTTTCGCAAACTTGTTGGCCAGATCCTGGGGTTTTTTCGTGTTTGAATCACGTAGTAATGTGGTAACACACTGAAGCAGTCAATTAAACCTGGTTCCGATCAATATTTTAGAGGATAACACCGGTTAGGTCTGGGTTAGGTCTGGGTTATGCCCGCATCTGGCTCATGATTTTGCCTTCTTCGCATACTTGTTGGCCAGATCCTGGGTTTTTTTCGAGTTTGAATCACGTAGTAATGTGGTAACACACCGAAGCAGTCAATTAAACCTGGTTTCGATCAATATTTTAGAGGATAACACCGGTTAGGTCTGGGTTAGGTCTGGGATATGCGCGCATCTGGCTTATACTTTCGCCTTTTTCGCAAACTTGTTGGCCAGATCCTCGGTTTTTTCCGTGTTTGAATCACGTAGTAATGTGGTAACACACTGAAGCAGTCAATTAAACCTGGTTTCGATCAATATTTTAGAGGATAACACCGGTTAGGTCTGGGTTAGGTCCGGGAAATGCACGCATCTGGCTTATGATTTCGCCTTTTTCGCAAACTTGTTGACCAGATCCTGGGTTTTTTCCGTGTTTGAATCAGGTAGTAATGTGGTACCACACTGAGGCAGTCAATTAAACCTGGTTTCGATCAACATTTTAGAGGATAACACCGGTTAGGTCTGGGTTAGGTCTGGGATATGCGCGCATCTGGCTTACACTTTCGCCATTTTCGCAAACTTGTTGGCCAGATCCTGGGTTTTTTTCGTGTTTGAATCACGTAGTAATGTGGTAACACACTGAAGCAGTCAATTAAACCTGGTTTCGATCAATATTTTAGAGGATAACACCGGATAGGTCTGGGTTAAGTCTGGGATATGCGCGCATCTGGCTCATACTTTCGCCTTTTTCGCAAACTTGTTGGCCAGATCCTGGGTTTTTTTCGTGTTTGAATCACGTAGTAATGTTGTACCACACTGAGGCAGTCAATTAAACCTGGTTTCGATGAATATTTCAGAGGATAACACCGGTTAGGTCTGGGTTAGGTCCGGGAAATGCACGCATCTGGTTCATGATTTCGCCTTTTTCGCAAACTTGTTGGCCAGATCCTGGGTTTTTTCCGTGTTTGAATCACGAAGTAATGTGGTAATTCACTGAACCAGTCAATTAAACCTGGTTTCGATCAATATTTTAGAGGATAACACCGGTTAGGTCCGGGTTAGGTCTGGGTTATGCCCGCATCTGGCTCATGAGTTTGCCTTCTTCGCATACCTGTTGGCCAGATCCTGGGTTTTTTTCGTGTTTGAATCACGTAGTAATGTGGTAACACACTGAAGCAGTCAATTAAACCTGGTTTCGATCAATTTTTTTAGGGGATGACACCAGTTAGGTCTGGGTTAGGTCTGGGATATGCGCGCATCTGGCTTACACTTTTGTCATTTTCGCAAACTTGTTGGCCAGATCCTGGGTTTTTTTTGTGTTTGAATCACGTAGTAATGTTGTACCACACAGAGGCAGTCAATTAAACCTGGTTTCGATCAATATTTCAGAGGATAACACCGGTTAGGTCTGGGTTAGGTCCGGGAAATGCACGCATCTGGCTCATGATTTCGCCTTTTTCGCAAACTTGTTGGCCAGATCCTGGGTTTTTTCCGTGTTTGAATCACGTAGTAATGTGGTAACACACTGAAGCAGTCAATTAAACCTGGTTTCGATCAATATTTTAGAGGATAACACCGGTTAGGTCTGGGTTAGGTCTGGGATATGCGCGCATCTGGCTTACACTTTCGCCATTTTCGCAAACTTGTTGGCCAGATCCTGGGTTTTTTTCGTGTTTGAATCACGTAGTAATGTTGTACCAGACTGAGGCAGTCAATTAAATCTGGTTCCGATCAATATTTTAGAGGATAACACCGGTTAGGTCTGGGTTAGGTCTGGGTTAGGTCTGGGTTATGCCCGCATCTGGCTCATGATTTTGCCTTCTTCGCATACTTGTTGGCCAGATCCTTGGGTTTTTTCGTGTTTGAATCACGTAGTAATGTGGTAACACACTGAAGCAGTCAATTAAACCTGGTTCCGATCAATATTTTAGAGGATAACACCGGTTAGGTCTGGGTTAGGTCTGGGTTATGCCCGCATCTGGCTCATGATTTTGCCTTCTTCGCATACTTGATGGCCAGATCCTGGGTTTTTTTCGTGTTTGAATCACGTAGTAATGTGGTAACACACCGAAGCAGTCAATTAAACCTGGCTTCGATCAATATTTTAGAGGATAACACCGGTTAGGTCTGGGTTAGGTCTGGGATATGCGCGCATCTGGCTTATACTTTCGCCTTTTTCGCAAACTTGTTGGCCAGATCCTGGGTTTTTTCCGTGTTTGAATCACGAAGTAATGTGGTAATTCACTGAACCAGTCAATTAAACCTGGTTTCGATCAATATTTTAGAGGATAACACCGGTTAGGTCCGGGTTAGGTCTGGGTTATGCCCGCATCTGGCTCATGATTTTGCCTTCTTCGCATACCTGTTGGCCAGATCCTGGGTTTTTTTCGTGTTTGAATCACGTAGTAATGTGGTAACACACTGAAGCAGTCAATTAAACCTGGTTTCGATGAATATTTTAGAGGATAACACCGGTTAGGTCTGGGTTAGGTCTGAGTTATGCCCGCATCTGGCTCATGATTTTGCCTTCTTCGCATACTTGTTGGCCAGATCCTGGGTTTTTTTCGTG
The DNA here is from genome assembly GCF_051014445.1 of Colletes latitarsis. Lineage (NCBI taxonomy): Eukaryota > Metazoa > Arthropoda > Insecta > Hymenoptera > Colletidae > Colletes > Colletes latitarsis. The sequence continues at coordinate 3,763,743 of NC_135145.1, read as the reverse complement.
TTTGAATCACGTAGTAATGTGGTAACACACTGAAGCAGTCAATTAAACCTGGTTTCGATCAATTTTTTTAGGGGATGACACCGGTTAGGTCTGGGTTAGGTCTGGGTTATGCCCGCATCTGGCTCATGATTTAGCCTTCTTCGCATACTTGTTGGCCAGATCCGGGGTTTTTTTCGTGTTTGAATCACGTTGTAATTTGGTAACACACTGAAGCAGTCAATTAAACCTGGTTTCGATCAATATTTTAGAGGGTAACACCGGTAAGGTCTGGGTTAGGTCCGGGAAATGCTCGCATCTGGCTTATGATTTCGCCTTTTTCGCAAACTTGTTGACCAGATCCTGGGTTTTTCCGTGTTTGAATCACGTAGTAATGTGGTACCACACTGTGGCAGTCAATTAAACCTGGTTTCGATCAATATTTTAGAGGATAACACCAGTTAGGTCTGGGTTAGGTCTGGGATATGCGCGCATCTGGCTTACACTTTTGTCATTTTCGCAAACTTGTTGGCCAGATCCTGGGTTTTTTTTGTGTTTGAATCACGTAGTAATGTTGTACCACACAGAGGCAGTCAATTAAACCTGGTTTCGATCAATATTTCAGAGGATAACACCGGTTAGGTCTGGGTTAGGTCCGGGAAATGCACGCATCAGGCTCATGATTTCGCCTTTTTCGCAAACTTGTTGGCCAGATCCTGGGGTTTTTTCGTGTTTGAATCACGTAGTAATGTGGTAACACACTGAAGCAGTCAATTAAACCTGGTTCCGATCAATATTTTAGAGGATAACACCGGTTAGGTCTGGGTTAGGTCTGGGTTATGCCCGCATCTGGCTCATGATTTTGCCTTCTTCGCATACTTGTTGGCCAGATCCTGGGTTTTTTTCGAGTTTGAATCACGTAGTAATGTGGTAACACACCGAAGCAGTCAATTAAACCTGGTTTCGATCAATATTTTAGAGGATAACACCGGTTAGGTCTGGGTTAGGTCTGGGATATGCGCGCATCTGGCTTATACTTTCGCCTTTTTCGCAAACTTGTTGGCCAGATCCTCGGTTTTTTCCGTGTTTGAATCACGTAGTAATGTGGTAACACACTGAAGCAGTCAATTAAACCTGGTTTCGATCAATATTTTAGAGGATAACACCGGTTAGGTCTGGGTTAGGTCCGGGAAATGCACGCATCTGGCTTATGATTTCGCCTTTTTCGCAAACTTGTTGACCAGATCCTGGGTTTTTTCCGTGTTTGAATCAGGTAGTAATGTGGTACCACACTGAGGCAGTCAATTAAACCTGGTTTCGATCAACATTTTAGAGGATAACACCGGTTAGGTCTGGGTTAGGTCTGGGATATGCGCGCATCTGGCTTACACTTTCGCCATTTTCGCAAACTTGTTGGCCAGATCCTGGGTTTTTTTCGTGTTTGAATCACGTAGTAATGTGGTAACACACTGAAGCAGTCAATTAAACCTGGTTTCGATCAATATTTTAGAGGATAACACCGGATAGGTCTGGGTTAAGTCTGGGATATGCGCGCATCTGGCTCATACTTTCGCCTTTTTCGCAAACTTGTTGGCCAGATCCTGGGTTTTTTTCGTGTTTGAATCACGTAGTAATGTTGTACCACACTGAGGCAGTCAATTAAACCTGGTTTCGATGAATATTTCAGAGGATAACACCGGTTAGGTCTGGGTTAGGTCCGGGAAATGCACGCATCTGGTTCATGATTTCGCCTTTTTCGCAAACTTGTTGGCCAGATCCTGGGTTTTTTCCGTGTTTGAATCACGAAGTAATGTGGTAATTCACTGAACCAGTCAATTAAACCTGGTTTCGATCAATATTTTAGAGGATAACACCGGTTAGGTCCGGGTTAGGTCTGGGTTATGCCCGCATCTGGCTCATGAGTTTGCCTTCTTCGCATACCTGTTGGCCAGATCCTGGGTTTTTTTCGTGTTTGAATCACGTAGTAATGTGGTAACACACTGAAGCAGTCAATTAAACCTGGTTTCGATCAATTTTTTTAGGGGATGACACCAGTTAGGTCTGGGTTAGGTCTGGGATATGCGCGCATCTGGCTTACACTTTTGTCATTTTCGCAAACTTGTTGGCCAGATCCTGGGTTTTTTTTGTGTTTGAATCACGTAGTAATGTTGTACCACACAGAGGCAGTCAATTAAACCTGGTTTCGATCAATATTTCAGAGGATAACACCGGTTAGGTCTGGGTTAGGTCCGGGAAATGCACGCATCTGGCTCATGATTTCGCCTTTTTCGCAAACTTGTTGGCCAGATCCTGGGTTTTTTCCGTGTTTGAATCACGTAGTAATGTGGTAACACACTGAAGCAGTCAATTAAACCTGGTTTCGATCAATATTTTAGAGGATAACACCGGTTAGGTCTGGGTTAGGTCTGGGATATGCGCGCATCTGGCTTACACTTTCGCCATTTTCGCAAACTTGTTGGCCAGATCCTGGGTTTTTTTCGTGTTTGAATCACGTAGTAATGTTGTACCAGACTGAGGCAGTCAATTAAACCTGGTTTCGATCAATATTTCGGAGGATAACACCGGTTAGGTCTGGGTTAGGTCCGGGAAATGCACGCATCTGGCTCATGATTTCGCCTTTTTCGCAAACTTGTTGGCCAGATCCTGGGTTTTTTCCGTGTTTGAATCACGTTGTAATGTGGTAATTCACTGAAGCAGTCAATTAAACCTGGTTTCGATCAATATTTTAGAGGATAACGCCGGTTAGGTCTGGGTTAGGTCTGGGTTATGCCCGCATCTGGCTCATGATTTTGCCTTCTTCGCATACTTGTTGGACAGATCCTGGGTTTTTTTCGTGTTTGAATCACGTAGTAAAGTGGTAACACACTGAAGCAGTCAATTAAACCTGGTTTCGATCAATATTTTAGAGGATAACACCGGTTAGGTCTGGGCTAGGTCTGAGTTATGCCCGCATCTGGCTCATGATTTTGCCTTCTTCGCATACTTGTTGGCCAGAGCCGGGGTTTTTTTCGTGTTTGAATCACGTAGTAATGTGGTAACACACTGAAGCAGTCAATTAAACCTGGTTTCGATCAATTTTTTTAGAGGAAAACACCGGTTAGGTCTGGGTTAGGTCTGGGTTATGCCCGCATCTGGCTCATGAGTTTGCCTTCTTCGCATACTTGTTCGCCAGATACTGGGTTTTTTTCGTGTTTGAATCACGTAGTAATGTGGTAACACACTGAAGCAGTCAATTTAACCTGGTTTCGATCAATATTTTAGAGGATAACACCGGTTATGTCTGGGTTAGGTCTGGGATACGCGCGCATCTGGCTCATGATTTCGCCTTTTTCGCAAACTTGTTGGCCAGATCCTGGGTTTTTTCCGTGTTTGAATCACGTAGTAATGTGGTAACACACTGAAGCAGTCAATTAAACCTGGTTTCGATCAATATTTTAGAGGATAACACCGGTTAGGTCTGGGTTAGGTCTGGGATATGCGCGCATCTGGCTTACACTTTCGCCATTTTCGCAAACTTGTTGGCCAGATCCTGGGTTTTTCCGTGTTTGAATCACGTAGTAATGTGGTAATACACTGTGGCAGTAAATTAAACCTGGTTTCGATCAATATTTTAGAGGATAACACCAGTTAGGTCTGGGTTAGGTCTGGGATATGCGCGCATCTGGCTTACACTTTTGTCATTTTCGCAAACTTGTTGGCCAGATCCTGGGTTTTTTTTGTGTTTGAATCACGTAGTAATGTTGTACCACACTGAGGCAGTCAATTAAACCTGGTTTCGATCAATATTTCAGAGGATAACACCGGTTAGGTCTGGGTTAGGTCCGGGAAATGCACGCATCTGGCTCATGATTTCGCCTTTTTCACAAACTTGTTGGCCAGATCCTGGGTTTTTTCCGTGTTTGAATCACGTAGTAATGTGGTAACACACTGAAGCAGTCAATTAAACCTGGTTTCGATCAATATTTTAGAGGATAACACCGGTTAGGTCTGGGTTAGGTCTGGGATATGCGCGCATCTGGCTTACACTTTCGCCATTTTCGCAAACTTGTTGGCCAGATCCTGGGTTTTTTTCGTGTTTGAATCACGTAGTAATGTTGTACCAGACTGAGGCAGTCAATTAAACCTGGTTTCGATCAATATTTCAGAGGATAACACCGGTTAGGTCTGGGTTAGGTCCGGGAAATGCACGCATCTGGCTCATGATTTCGCCTTTTTCGCAAACTTGTTGGCCAGATCCTGGGTTTTTTCCGTGTTTGAATCACGTAGTAATGTGGTAACACACTGAAGCAGTCAATTAAACCTGGTTTCGATCAATATTTTAGAGGATAACACCGGTTAGGTCTGGGTTAGGTCTGGGATATGCGCGCATCTGGCTTACACTTTTGTCATTTTCGCAAACTTGTTGGCCAGATCCTGGGTTTTTTTTGTGTTTGAATCACGTAGTAATGTTGTACCACACTGAGGCAGTCAATTAAACCTGGTTTCGATCAATATTTCAGAGGATAACACCGGTTAGGTCTGGGTTAGGTCCGGGAAATGCACGCATCTGGCTCATGATTTCGCCTTTTTCGCAAACTTGTTGGCCAGATCCTGGGTTTTTTCCGTGTTTGAATCACGTAGTAATGTGGTAACACACTGAAGCAGTCAATTAAACCTGGTTTCGATCAATGTTTTAGAGGATAACACCGGTTAGGTCTGGGTTAGGTCTGGGTTATGCGTCCGGTCCATGGCGCTTTATGGCGCGCCGATATGGGCCGGCGGTCTGATGGCCAATCGGCGGGGTGCATTTGTACTCCGTCGGTTACAGAGGTTGGTCGCCATCAGAGTCGTGCGGGGTTATCGCACGATCTCCTACACAGCCGCCACCTTGCTAGCGGGTTCCGCACCATTTCACCTGCTGGCGAAAATGGACGCAGAGGTGTATCAAAGCCTCTGCAACCTTCGCCAGCGGGGCGTGGACCCGCATGGCGAGGAGGCCGCCAGGGCCCGGAGCCAGGCGCGGCGACGCGTCTATAGTCGGTGGCTGGTCTGGTTATCGAAGCCAGACCAGCAGGATGATCGCGTCGCCGCGGCGGTCCGCCCAGTGTTTTATGCCTGGGTGGGCCGTAGCTGGGGTACGCCCACCTACCGCCTGACACAGGTACTGACCGGACACGGTTGCTTCGGTCGGTACCTGCATCGGATAGGGCGGGAGGCGACGGCTGCGTGCCATCATTGCAGGGGAAGGGAGGACACCGCGCAGCACACGTTGGAAATTTGTCCGGCGTGGGCAGCTCAGCGCGGTGTCCTCGTTAGAGCGATTGGAGCGGACCTCTCGCTGCCGGCCGTCATACGGGCAATGGTCGGCAGCGAGGAGGCGTGGGCGGCCATGGCCTTGTTTTGTGAAGAGGTCATGGCCGCCAAGGAAGACGCCGAGAGGGCGCGTGAGGAGGTGGGGGGCAGGCGGCGACGCCGACCGTAAGACCTTCCACCGCTCCCCGTGGCAGGGGGAGCGCGAAGGGGTCGGTGATGGTGTTTGTGGTGCGAGGTGAGGGACTTTATTCCCTCATTCCCTCTCGCACCCAGCCCATCACCGGACCGGGGGCCCGTGACAGGGGCCCCATTTAGCGGGGGCGGCAGTGTTAGCCGGCCCCGCAGCCGTGGTCGCGATCGGGTGGGGGCCCGGTCGCGGCTAGTAGCAACGGCACGAGTGGGGCGACGTCGCGTGTGACCGCGCGGCGTCGCCGGGGGGCAATCAATCATGGTTGCCCCCCATCGGGGGAGGAGGATCACATCTCCTCCCCCGGGAAGGGCCCGTAGTAGGGCGTTGCGCCAACGGGGAGAGTCACGGTAGTATCGCTAGTTTGGTTCCCGTGACTCTCCCCAGATAAAGGGCGCAGGCGGTCACCGTGGTGTTTTAGCCGGTAAGAGTCCGGCACTACCCCGGCCTCCCCCCCCAGGGAGCCGGGGTGTCCATGAGGATATCACCACGATAAAAAAAAAAAAAAAAAAAAAAAAAAAAAAAAAGGTCTGGGTTATGCCCGCATCTGGCTCATGATTTTGCCATCTTCGCATACTTGTTGGCCAGATCCTGGGTTTTTTTCGTGTTTGAATCATGTAGTAATGTGGTAACACACTGAAGCAGTCAATTAAACCTGGTTTCGATCAATATTTTAGAGGATAACACCGGTTAGGTCTGGGCTAGGTCTGAGTTATGCCCGCATCTGGCTCATGATTTTGCCTTCTTCGCATACTTGTTGGCCAGATCCGGGGTTTTTTTCGTGTTTGAATCACGTAGTAATGTGGTAACACACTGAAGCAGTCAATTAAACCTGGTTTCGATCAATTTTTTTAGAGGATAACACCGGTTAGGTCTGGGTTAGGTCTGGGTTATGCCCGCATCTGGCTCATGATTTTGCCTTCTTCGTATACTTGTTCGCCAGATACTGGGTTTTTTTCGTGTTTGAATCACGTAGTAATGTGGTAACACACTGAAGCAGTCAATTTAACCTGGTTTCGATCAATATTTTAGAGGATAACACCGGTTATGTCTGGGTTAGGTCTGGGATACGCGCGCATCTGGCTTATACTTTCGCCTTTTTCGCAAACTTGTTGGCCAGTTCCTGGGTTTTCTCCGTGTTTGAATCACGTAGTAATGTGGTAACACAATGAAGCAGTCAATTAACCCTGGTTTCGATCAATATTTTGGAGGATAACACCGGTTAGGTCTGGGTTAGGTCTGGGTTATGCCCGCATCTGGCTCATGATTTTGCCTTTTTCGCAAACTTGTTGGCCAGATCCTGGGTTTTTTCCGTGTTTGAATCACGTAGTAATGTGGTAATACACTGAAGCAGTCAATTAAACCTGGTTTCGATCAATATTTTAGAGGATTACACCGGTTAGGTCTGGGTTAGGTCCGGGAAATGCACGCATCTGGCTTATGATTTCGCCTTTTTCGCAAACTTGTTGGCCAGATCCTGGGGGTTTTTCGTGTTTGAATCACGTAGTAATGTGGAAACACACTGAAGCAGTCAATTAAATCTGGTTCCGATCAATATTTTAGAGGATAACACCGGTTAGGTCTGGGTTAGGTCTGGGTTAGGTCTGGGTTATGCCCGCATCTGGCTCATGATTTTGCCTTCTTCGCATACTTGTTGGCCAGATCCTGGGGTTTTTTCGTGTTTGAATCACGTAGTAATGTGGTAACACACTGAAGCAGTCAATTAAACCTGGTTCCGATCAATATTTTAGAGGATAACACCGGTTAGGTCTGGGTTAGGTCTGGGTTATGCCCGCATCTGGCTCATGATTTTGCCTTCTTCGCATACTTGTTGGCCAGATCCTGGGTTTTTTTCGTGTTTGAATCACGTAGTAATGTGGTAACACACCGAAGCAGTCAATTAAACCTGGTTTCGATCAATATTTTAGAGGATAACACCGGTTAGGTCTGGGTTAGGTCTGGGATATGCGCGCATCTGGCTTATACTTTCGCCTTTTTCGCAAACTTGTTGGCCAGATCCTCGGTTTTTTCCGTGTTTGAATCACGTAGTAATGTGGTAACACACTGAAGCAGTCAATTAAACCTGGTTTCGATCAATATTTTAGAGGATAACACCGGTTAGGTCTGGGTTAGGTCCGGGAAATGCACGCATCTGGCTTATGATTTTGCCTTTTTCGCAAACTTGTTGACCAGATCCTGGGTTTTTTCCGTGTTTGAATCACGTAGTAATGTGGTACCACACTGAGGCAGTCAATTAAACCTGGTTTCGATCAATATTTTAGAGGATAACACCGGTTAGGTCTGGGTTAGGTCTGGGATATGCGCGCATCTGGCTTACACTTTCGCCATTTTCGCAAACTTGTTGGCCAGATCCTGGGTTTTTTCCGTGTTTGAATCACGAAGTAATGTGGTAATTCACTGAACCAGTCAATTAAACCTGGTTTCGATCAATATTTTAGAGGATAACACCGGTTAGGTCCGGGTTAGGTCTGGGTTATGCCCGCATCTGGCTCATGATTTTGCCTTCTTCGCATACCTGTTGGCCAGATCCTGGGTTTTTTTCGTGTTTGAATCACGTAGTAATGTGGTAACACACTGAAGCAGTCAATTAAACCTGGTTTCGATGAATATTTTAGAGGATAACACCGGTTAGGTCTGGGTTAGGTCTGAGTTATGCCCGCATCTGGCTCATGATTTTGCCTTCTTCGCATACTTGTTGGCCAGATCCTGGGTTTTTTTCGTGTTTGAATCACGTAGTAATGTGGTAACACACTGAAGCAGTCAATTAAACCTGGTTTCGATCAATTTTTTTAGGGGATGACACCGGTTAGGTCTGGGTTAGGTCTGGGTTATGCCCGCATCTGGCTCATGATTTAGCCTTCTTCGCATACTTGTTGGCCAGATCCGGGGTTTTTTTCGTGTTTGAATCACGTTGTAATTTGGTAACACACTGAAGCAGTCAATTAAACCTGGTTTCGATCAATATTTTAGAGGGTAACACCGGTAAGGTCTGCGTTAGGTCCGGGAAATGCTCGCATCTGGCTTATGATTTCGCCTTTTTCGCAAACTTGTTGACCAGATCCTGGGTTTTTCCGTGTTTGAATCACGTAGTAATGTGGTACCACACTGTGGCAGTCAATTAAACCTGGTTTCGATCAATATTTTAGAGGATAACACCAGTTAGGTCTGGGTTAGGTCTGGGATATGCGCGCATCTGGCTTACACTTTTGTCATTTTCGCAAACTTGTTGGCCAGATCCTGGGTTTTTTTTGTGTTTGAATCACGTAGTAATGTTGTACCACACAGAGGCAGTCAATTAAACCTGGTTTCGATCAATATTTCAGAGGATAACACCGGTTAGGTCTGGGTTAGGTCCGGGAAATGCACGCATCAGGCTCATGATTTCGCCTTTTTCGCAAACTTGTTGGCCAGATCCTGGGGTTTTTTCGTGTTTGAATCACGTAGTAATGTGGTAACACACTGAAGCAGTCAATTAAACCTGGTTCCGATCAATATTTTAGAGGATAACACCGGTTAGGTCTGGGTTAGGTCTGGGTTATGCCCGCATCTGGCTCATGATTTTGCCTTCTTCGCATACTTGTTGGCCAGATCCTGGGTTTTTTTCGTGTTTGAATCACGTAGTAATGTGGTAACACACCGAAGCAGTCAATTAAACCTGGTTTCGATCAATATTTTAGAGGATAACACCGGTTAGGTCTGGGTTAGGTCTGGGATATGCGCGCATCTGGCTTATACTTTCGCCTTTTTCGCAAACTTGTTGGCCAGATCCTCGGTTTTTTCCGTGTTTGAATCACGTAGTAATGTGGTAACACACTGAAGCAGTCAATTAAACCTGGTTTCGATCAATATTTTAGAGGATAACACCGGTTAGGTCTGGGTTAGGTCCGGGAAATGCACGCATCTGGCTTATGATTTCGCCTTTTTCGCAAACTTGTTGACCAGATCCTGGGTTTTTTCCGTGTTTGAATCAGGTAGTAATGTGGTACCACACTGAGGCAGTCAATTAAACCTGGTTTCGATCAACATTTTAGAGGATAACACCGGTTAGGTCTGGGTTAGGTCTGGGATATGCGCGCATCTGGCTTACACTTTCGCCATTTTCGCAAACTTGTTGGCCAGATCCTGGGTTTTTTTCGTGTTTGAATCACGTAGTAATGTGGTAACACACTGAAGCAGTCAATTAAACCTGGTTTCGATCAATATTTTAGAGGATAACACCGGATAGGTCTGGGTTAAGTCTGGGATATGCGCGCATCTGGCTCATACTTTCGCCTTTTTCGCAAACTTGTTGGCCAGATCCTGGGTTTTTTTCGTGTTTGAATCACGTAGTAATGTTGTACCACACTGAGGCAGTCAATTAAACCTGGTTTCGATGAATATTTCAGAGGATAACACCGGTTAGGTCTGGGTTAGGTCCGGGAAATGCACGCATCTGGTTCATGATTTCGCCTTTTTCGCAAACTTGTTGGCCAGATCCTGGGTTTTTTCCGTGTTTGAATCACGAAGTAATGTGGTAATTCACTGAACCAGTCAATTAAACCTGGTTTCGATCAATATTTTAGAGGATAACACCGGTTAGGTCCGGGTTAGGTCTGGGTTATGCCCGCATCTGGCTCATGATTTTGCCTTCTTCGCATACCTGTTGGCCAGATCCTGGGTTCTTTTCGTGTTTGAATCACGTAGTAATGTGGTAACACACTGAAGCAGTCAATTAAACCTGGTTTCGATCAATTTTTTTAGGGGATGACACCAGTTAGGTCTGGGTTAGGTCTGGGATATGCGCGCATCTGGCTTACACTTTTGTCATTTTCGCAAACTTGTTGGCCAGATCCTGGGTTTTTTTTGTGTTTGAATCACGTAGTAATGTTGTACCACACAGAGGCAGTCAATTAAACCTGGTTTCGATCAATATTTCAGAGGATAACACCGGTTAGGTCTGGGTTAGGTCCGGGAAATGCACGCATCTGGCTCATGATTTCGCCTTTTTCGCAAACTTGTTGGCCAGATCCTGGGTTTTTTCCGTGTTTGAATCACGTAGTAATGTGGTAACACACTGAAGCAGTCAATTAAACCTGGTTTCGATCAATATTTTAGAGGATAACACCGGTTAGGTCTGGGTTAGGTCTGGGATATGCGCGCATCTGGCTTACACTTTCGCCATTTTCGCAAACTTGTTGGCCAGATCCTGGGTTTTTTTCGTGTTTGAATCACGTAGTAATGTTGTACCAGACTGAGGCAGTCAATTAAACCTGGTTTCGATCAATATTTCAGAGGATAACACCGGTTAGGTCTGGGTTAGGTCCGGGAAATGCACGCATCTGGCTCATGATTTCGCCTTTTTCGCAAACTTGTTGGCCAGATCCTGGGTTTTTTCCGTGTTTGAATCACGTTGTAATGTGGTAATTCACTGAAGCAGTCAATTAAACCTGGTTTCGATCAATATTTTAGAGGATAACACCGGTTAGGTCTGGGCTAGGTCTGAGTTATGCCCGCATCTGGCTCATGATTTTGCCTTCTTCGCATACTTGTTGGCCAGAGCCGGTGTTTTTTTCGTGTTTGAATCACGTAGTAATGTGGTAACACACTGAAGCAGTCAATTAAACCTGGTTTCGATCAATTTTTTTAGAGGAAAACACCGGTTAGGTCTGGGTTAGGTCTGGGTTATGCCCGCATCTGGCTCATGAGTTTGCCTTCTTCGCATACTTGTTCGCCAGATACTGGGTTTTTTTCGTGTTTGAATCACGTAGTAATGTGGTAACACACTGAAGCAGTCAATTTAACCTGGTTTCGATCAATATTTTAGAGGATAACACCGGTTATGTCTGGGTTAGGTCTGGGATACGCGCGCATCTGGCTTATACTTTCGCCTTTTTCGCAAACTTGTTGGCCAGTTCCTGGGTTTTCTCCGTGTTTGAATCACGTAGTAATGTGGTAACACAATGAAGCAGTCAATTAACCCTGGTTTCGATCAATATTTTGGAGGATAACACCGGTTAGGTCTGGGTTAGGTCTGGGTTATGCCCGCATCTGGCACATGATTTTGCCTTTTTCGCAAACTTGTTGGCCAGATCCTGGGTTTTTTCCGTGTTTGAATCACGTAGTAATGTGGTAATACACTGAAGCAGTCAATTAAACCTGGTTTCGATCAATATTTTAGAGGATTACACCGGTTAGGTCTGGGTTAGGTCCGGGAAATGCACGCATCTGGCTTATGATTTCGCCTTTTTCGCAAACTTGTTGGCCAGATCCTGGGGGTTTTTCGTGTTTGAATCACGTAGTAATGTGGTAACACACTGAAGCAGTCAATTAAATCTGGTTCCGATCAATATTTTAGAGGATAACACCGGTTAGGTCTGGGTTAGGTCTGGGTTATGCCCGCATCTGGCTCATGATTTTGCCTTCTTCGCATACTTGTTGGCCAGATCCTGGGGTTTTTTCGTGTTTGAATCACGTAGTAATGTGGTAACACACTGAAGCAGTCAATTAAACCTGGTTCCGATCAATATTTTAGAGAATAACACCTGTTAGGTCTGGGTTAGGTCTGGGTTATGCCCGCATCTGGCTCATGATTTTGCCTTCTTCGCATACTTGTTGGCCAGATCCTGGGTTTTTTTCGTGTTTGAATCACGTAGTAATGTGGTAACACACTGAAGCAGTCAATTAAACCTGGTTTCGATCAATATTTTAGAGGATAACACCGGTTAGGTCTGGGTTAGGTCTGGGATATGCGCGCATCTGGCTTATACTTTCGCCTTTTTCGCAAACTTGTTGGCCAGATCCTCGGTTTTTTCCGTGTTTGAATCACGTAGTAATGTGGTAACACACTGAAGCAGTCAATTAAACCTGGTTCCGATCAATATTTTAGAGGATAACACCAGTTAGGTCTGGGTTAGGTCTGGGATATGCGCGCATCTGGCTTACACTTTTGTCATTTTCGCAAACTTGTTGGCCAGATCCTGGGTTTTTTTTGTGTTTGAATCACGTAGTAATGTTGTACCACACAGAGGCAGTCAATTAAACCTGGTTTCGATCAATATTTCAGAGGATAACACCGGTTAGGTCTGGGTTAGGTCCGGGAAATGCACGCATCTGGCTCATGATTTCGCCTTTTTCGCAAACTTGTTGGCCAGATCCTGGGTTTTTTCCGTGTTTGAATCACGTTTAAAGTGGTAACACACTGAAGCAGTCAATTAAACCTGGTTTCGATCAATATTTTAGAGGATAACACCGGTTAGGTCTGGGCTAGGTCTGAGTTATGCCCGCATCTGGCTCATGATTTTGCCTTCTTCGCATACTTGTTGGCCAGATCCGGGGTTTTTTTCGTGTTTGAATCACGTAGTAATGTGGTAACACACTGAAGCAGTCAATTAAACCTGGTTTCGATCAATATTTTAGAGGATAACACCGGTAAGGTCTGGGTTAGGTCCGGGAAATGCACGCATCTGGCTCATGATTTCGCCTTTTTCGCAAACTTGTTGGCCAGATCCTGGGTTTTTTCCGTGTTTGAATCACGTAGTAATGTGGTAACACACTGAAGCAGTCAATTAAACCTGGTTTCGATCAATATTTTAGAGGATAACACCGGTTAGGTCTGGGTTAGGTCTGGGATATGCGCGCATCTGGCTTACACTTTCGCCATTTTCGCAAACTTGTTGGCCAGATCCTGGGTTTTTCCGTGTTTGAATCACGTAGTAATGTGGTACCACACTGTGGCAGTAAATTAAACCTGGTTTCGATCAATATTTTAGAGGATAACACCAGTTAGGTCTGGGTTAGGTCTGGGTTTGCGCGCATATGGCTTACACTTTTGTCATTTTCGCAAACTTGTTGGCCAGATCCTGGGTTTTTTTTGTGTTTGAATCACGTAGTAATGTTGTACCACACTGAGGCAGTCAATTAAACCTGGTTTCGATCAATATTTCAGTGGATAACACCGGTTAGGTCTGGGTTAGGTCCGGGAAATGCACGCATCTGGCTCATGATTTCGCCTTTTTCGCAAACTTGTTGGCCAGATCCTGGGTTTTTTCCGTGTTTGAATCACGTAGTAATGTGGTAACACACTGAAGCAGTCAATTAAACCTGGTTTCGATCAATATTTTAGAGGATAACACCGGTTAGGTCTGGGTGAGGTCTGGGATATGCGCGCATCTGGCTTACACTTTCGCCATTTTCGCAAACTTGTTGGCCAGATCCTGGGTTTTTTTCGTGTTTGAATCACGTAGTAATGTTGTACCAGACTGAGGCAG